>NC_140593.1:481565951-482910118 GCF_964204655.1 Triturus cristatus | reverse complement strand
CGATTTAATTGCTAATTCAAAGCTCTCACATGAGCCCCGGTGCAGGGCAAATGTCCTCAATCCAAGTCTTGTGTCCCACTTCACGAGCCTTGTATATCCAGGCTCCGTGGCCCCCTGTATTTCCTGGGTGGTGCAGGCTCAGCGGCAGGACGGCCGCTATTAACATCAGGCTCTGTGGGGATGTCCAAAAAGCGAGCTGCACTCGGACACAAGACAGCTTCTCCCCAACACAAAGCTTAATTCAGGTATGGACAGTCACTCTCACCAGTTCTTTAAAAGCACTTGACTGCACCCGACGCGTTTCGAGAAAATCTCTTTTTCAAGGGTGATGCGGTCCCAGAGCGCATGCGTGCCCACAGCTTCCTATTCAGCGATATCGCACGCCATTGGTTGATCAAAGGTGCGTTGCTTTCTAGGAGCTGTAGTATATAATTTTTTCCTGGATGGATGTGCTCCAATTTCATTGCTAATTCAAAGCTCTCACATGAGCCCCGGTGCAGGGCAAATGTCCTCAATCCAAGTCTTGTGTCCCACTTCACGACCCTTGTATATCCAGGCTCCGTGGCCCCCTGTATTTCCTGGGTGGTGCAGGCTCAGTGGCAGGACGGCCGCTATTAACATCAGGCTCTGTGGGGATGTCCAAAAAGCGAGCTGCACTCGGACACAAAACAGCTTCTCCCCAACACAAAGCTTAATTCAGGTATGGACAGTCACTCTCACCAGTTCTTTAAAAGCACTTGACTGCACCTGACGCGTTTCGAGAAAATCTCTTTTTCAAGGATGATGTGGTCCCAGAGCGCATGCGTGCCCACAGCTTCCTATTCGGCGATATCGCACGCCATTGGTTGATCAAAGGTGCGTTGCTTTCTGGGAGCTGTAGTATATAATTTTTTCCTGGATGGATGTGCTCCGATTTAATTGCTAATTCAAAGCTCTCACATGAGCCCCGGTGCAGGGCAAATGTCCTCAATCCAAGTCTTGTGTCCCACTTCACGAGCCTTGTATATCCAGGCTCCGTGGCCCCCTGTATTTCCTGGGTGGTGCAGGCTCAGCGGCAGGACAGCCGCTATTAACATCAGGCTCTGTGGGGATGTCCAAAAAGCGAGCTGCACTCGGACACAAGACAGGTTCTCCCCAACACAAAGCTTAATTCAGGTATGGACAGTCACTCTCACCAGTTCTTTAAAAGCACTTGACTGCACCCGACGCGTTTCGAGAAAATCTCTTTTTCAAGGTTGATGCGGTCCCAGAGCGCATGCGTGCCCACAGCTTCCTATTCGGCGATATCGCATGCCATTGGTTGATCAAAGGTGCGTTGCTTTCTGGGAGCTGTAGTATATAATTTTTTCCTGGATGGATGTGCTCCGATTTAATTGCTAATTCAAAGCTCTCACATGAGCCCCGGTGCAGGGCAAATGTCCTCAATCCAAGTCTTGTGTCCCACTGAACGAGCCTTGTATATCCAGGCTCCGTGGCCCTCTGTATTTCCTGGGTGGTGCAGGCTCAGCGGCAGGACGGCCGCTATTAACATCAGGCTCTGTGGGGATGTCCAAAAAGCGAGCTGCACTCGGACACAAGACAGCTTCTCCCCAACACAAAGCTTAATTCAGGTATAGACAGTCACTCTCACCAGTTCTTTAAAAGCACTTGACTGCACCCGACACGTTTCGAGAAAATCTCTTTTTCAAGGGTGATGCGGTCCCAGAGCGCATGCGTGCCCACAGCTTCCTATTCGGCGATATCGCACGCCATTGGTTGATCAAAGGTGCGTTGCTTTCTGGGACCTGTAGTATATAATTTTTTCCTGGATGGATGTGCTCCGATTTAATTGCTAATTCAAAGCTCTCACATGAGCCCCGGTGCAGGGCAAATGTCCTCAATCCAAGTCTTGTGTCCCACTTCACGAGCCTTGTATATCCAGGCTCCGTGGCCCCCTGTATTTCCTGGGTGGTGCAGGCTCAGCGGCAGGACGGCCGCTATTAACATCAGGCTCTGTGGGGATGTCCAAAAAGCGAGCTGCACTCGGACACAAGACAGCTTCTCCCCAACACAAAGCTTAATTCAGGTATGGACAGTCACTCTCACCAGTTCTTTAAAAGCACTTGACTGCACCCGACGCGTTTCGAGAAAATCTCTTTTTCAAGGTTGATGCGGTCCCAGAGCGCATGCGTGCCCACAGCTTCCTATTCGGCGATATCGCATGCCATTGGTTGATCAAAGGTGCGTTGCTTTCTGGGAGCTGTAGTATATAATTTTTTCCTGGATGGATGTGCTCCGATTTAATTGCTAATTCAAAGCTCTCACATGAGCCCCGGTGCAGGGCAAATGTCCTCAATCCAAGTCTTGTGTCCCACTTCACGAGCCTTGTATATCCAGGCTCCGTGGCCCTCTGTATTTCCTGGGTGGTGCAAGCTCAGCGGCAGGACGGCCGCTATTAACATCAGGCTCTGTGGGGATGTCCAAAAAGCGAGCTGCACTCGGACACAAGACAGCTTCTCCCCAACACAAAGCTTAATTCAGGTATAGACAGTCACTCTCACCAGTTCTTTAAAAGCACTTGACTGCACCCGACA
Source organism: Triturus cristatus (assembly GCF_964204655.1). Classification (NCBI taxonomy): domain Eukaryota; kingdom Metazoa; phylum Chordata; class Amphibia; order Caudata; family Salamandridae; genus Triturus; species Triturus cristatus. Next base: position 482,907,545 of record NC_140593.1, on the reverse strand, counting down.
CGTTTCGAGAAAATCTCTTTTTCAAGGGTGATGCGGTCCCAGAGCGCATGCGTGCCCACAGCTTCCTATTCGGCGATATCGCACGCCATTGGTTGATCAAAGGTGCGTTGCTTTCTGGGACCTGTAGTATATAATTTTTTCCTGGATGGATGTGCTCCGATTTAATTGCTAATTCAAAGCTCTCACATGAGCCCCGGTGCAGGGCAAATGTGCTCAATCCAAGTCTTGTGTCCCACTTCACGAGCCTTGTATATCCAGGCTCCGTGGCCCCCTGTATTTCCTGGGTGGTGCAGGCTCAGCGGCAGGACGGCCGCTATTAACATCAGGCTCTGTGGGGATGTCCAAAAAGCGAGCTGCACTCGGACACAAGACAGCTTCTACCCAACACAAAGCTTAATTCAGGTATGGACAGTCACTCTCACCAGTTCTTTAAAAGCACTTGACTGCACCCGACGCGTTTCGAGAAAATCTCTTTTTCAAGGGTGATGCGGTCCCAGAGCGCATGCGTGCCCACAGCTTCCTATTCGGCAATATCGCACGCCATTGGTTGATCAAAGGTGCGTTGCTTTCTGGGAGCTGTAGTATATAATTTTTTCCTGGATGGATGTGCTCCGATTTAATTGCTAATTCAAAGCTCTCACATGAGCCCCGGTGCAGGGCAAATGTCCTCAATCCAAGTCTTGTGTCCCACTTCACGAGCCTTGTATATCCAGGCTCCGTGGCCCCCTGTATTTCCTGGGTGGTGCAGGCTCAGCGGCAGGACGGCCGCTATTAACATCAGGCTCTGTGGGGATGTCCAAAAAGCGAGCTGCACTCGGACACAAGACAGCTTCTCCCCAACACAAAGCTTAATTCAGGTATGGACAGTCACTCTCACCAGTTCTTTAAAAGCACTTGACTGCACCCGACGCGTTTCGAGAAAATCTCTTTTTCAAGGGTGATGCGGTCCCAGAGCGCATGCGTGCCCACAGCTTCCTATTCAGCGATATCGCACGCCATTGGTTGATCAAAGGTGCGTTGCTTTCTAGGAGCTGTAGTATATAATTTTTTCCTGGATGGATGTGCTCCAATTTCATTGCTAATTCAAAGCTCTCACATGAGCCCCGGTGCAGGGCAAATGTCCTCAATCCAAGTCTTGTGTCCCACTTCACGAGCCTTGTATATCCAGGCTCCGTGGCCCCCTGTATTTCCTGGGTGGTGCAGGCTCAGTGGCAGGACGGCCGCTATTAACATCAGGCTCTGTGGGGATGTCCAAAAAGCGAGCTGCACTCGGACACAAAACAGCTTCTCCCCAACACAAAGCTTAATTCAGGTATGGACAGTCACTCTCACCAGTTCTTTAAAAGCACTTGACTGCACCCGACGCGTTTCGAGAAAATCTCTTTTTCAAGGATGATGCGGTCCCAGAGCGCATGCGTGCCCACAGCTTCCTATTCGGCGATATCGCACGCCATTGGTTGATCAAAGGTGCGTTGCTTTCTGGGAGCTGTAGTATATAATTTTTTCCTGGATGGATGTGCTCCGATTTAATTGCTAATTCAAAGCTCTCACATGAGCCCCGGTGCAGGGCAAATGTCCTCAATCCAAGTCTTGTGTCCTACTTCACGAGCCTTGTATATCCAGGCTCCGTGGCCCCCTGTATTTCCTGGGTGGTGCAGGCTCAGCGGCAGGACGGCCGCTATTAACATCAGGCTCTGTGGGGATGTCCAAAAAGTGAGCTGCACTCGGACACAAGACAGCTTCTCCCCAACACAAAGCTTAATTCAGGTATGGACAGTCACTCTCACCAGTTCTTTAAAAGCACTTGACTGCACCCGACGCGTTTCGAGAAAATCTCTTTTTCAAGGTTGATGCGGTCCCAGAGCGCATGCGTGCCCACAGCTTCCTATTCGGCGATATCGCATGCCATTGGTTGATCAAAGGTGCGTTGCTTTCTGGGAGCTGTAGTATATAATTTTTTCCTGGATGGATGTGCTCCGATTTAATTGCTAATTCAAAGCTCTCACATGAGCCCCGGTGCAGGGCAAATGTCCTCAATCCAAGTCTTGTGTCCCACTTCACGAGCCTTGTATATCCAGGCTCCGTGGCCCCCTGTATTTCCTGGGTGGTGCAGGCTCAGCGGCAGGACGGCCGCTATTAACATCAGGCTCTGTGGGGATGTCCAAAAAGCGAGCTGCACTCGGACACAAGACAGCTTCTACCCAACACAAAGCTTAATTCAGGTATGGACAGTCACTCTCACCAGTTCTTTAAAAGCACTTGACTGCACCCGACACGTTTCGAGAAAATCTCTTTTTCAAGGGTGATGCGGTCCCAGAGCGCATGCGTGCCCACAGCTTCCTATTCGGCGATATCGCACGCCATTGGTTGATCAAAGGTGCGTTGCTTTCTGGGAGCTGTAGTATATAATTTTTTCCTGGATGGATGTGCTCCGATTTAATTGCTAATTCAAAGCTCTCACATGAGCCCCGGTGCAGGGCAAATGTCCTCAATCCAAGTCTTGTGTCCCACTTCACGAGCCTTGTATATCCAGGCTCCGTGGCCCCCTGTATTTCCTGGGTGGTGCAGGCTCAGCGGCAGGACGGCCGATATTAACATCAGGCTCTGTGGGGATGTCCAAAAAGCGAGCTGCACTCGGACACAAGACAGCTTCTCCCCAACACAAAGCTTAATTCAGGTATGGACAGTCACTCTCACCAGTTCTTTAAAAGCACTTGACTGCACCCGACGCGTTTCGAGAAAATCTCTTTTTCAAGGGTGATGCGGTCCCAGAGCGCATGCGTGCCCACAGCTTCCTATTCAGCGATATCGCACGCCATTGGTTGATCAAAGGTGCGTTGCTTTCTAGGAGCTGTAGTATATAATTTTTTCCTGGATGGATGTGCTCCAATTTCATTGCTAATTCAAAGCTCTCACATGAGCCCCGGTGCAGGGCAAATGTCCTCAATCCAAGTCTTGTGTCCCACTTCACGAGCCTTGTATATCCAGGCTCCGTGGCCCCCTGTATTTCCTGGGTGGTGCAGGCTCAGTGGCAGGACGGCCGCTATTAACATCAGGCTCTGTGGGGATGTCCAAAAAGCGAGCTGCACTCGGACACAAAACAGCTTCTCCCCAACACAAAGCTTAATTCAGGTATGGACAGTCACTCTCACCAGTTCTTTAAAAGCACTTGACTGCACCCGACGCGTTTCGAGAAAATCTCTTTTTCAAGGTTGATACGGTCCCAGAGCGCATGCGTGCCCACAGCTTCCTATTCGGCGATATCGCATGCCATTGGTTGATCAAAGGTGCGTTGCTTTCTGGGAGCTGTAGTATATAATTTTTTCCTGGATGGATGTGCTCCGATTTAATTGCTAATTCAAAGCTCTCACATGAGCCCCGGTGCAGGGCAAATGTCCTCAATCCAAGTCTTGTGTCCCACTTCACGAGCCTTGTATATCCAGGCTCCGTGGCCCCCTGTATTTCCTGGGTGGTGCAGGCTCAGTGGCAGGACGGCCGCTATTAACATCAGGCTCTGTGGGGATGTCCAAAAAGCGAGCTGCACTCGGACACAAAACAGCTTCTCCCCAACACAAAGCTTAATTCAGGTATGGACAGTCACTCTCACCAGTTCTTTAAAAGCACTTGACTGCACCCGACGCGTTTCGAGAAAATCTCTTTTTCAAGGATGATGCGGTCCCAGAGCGCATGCGTGCCCACAGCTTCCTATTCGGCGATATCGCACGCCATTGGTTGATCAAAGGTGCGTTGCTTTCTGGGAGCTGTAGTATATCATTTTTTCCTGGATGGATGTGCTCCGATTTAATTGCTAATTCAAAGCTCTCACATGAGCCCCGGTGCAGGGCAAATGTCCTCAATCCAAGTCTTGTGTCCTACTTCACGAGCCTTGTATATCCAGGCTCCGTGGCCCCCTGTATTTCCTGGGTGGTGCAGGCTCAGCGGCAGGACGGCCGCTATTAACATCAGGCTCTGTGGGGATGTCCAAAAAGCGAGCTGCACTCGGACACAAGACAGCTTCTCCCCAACACAAAGCTTAATTCAGGTATGGACAGTCACTCTCACCAGTTCTTTAAAAGCACTTGACTGCACCCGACGCGTTTCGAGAAAATCTCTTTTTCAAGGTTGATGCGGTCCCAGAGCGCATGCGTGCCCACAGCTTCCTATTCGGCGATATCGCATGCCATTGGTTGATCAAAGGTGCGTTGCTTTCTGGGAGCTGTAGTATATAATTTTTTCCTGGATGGATGTGCTCCGATTTAATTGCTAATTCAAAGCTCTCACATGAGCCCCGGTGCAGGGCAAATGTCCTCAATCCAAGTCTTGTGTCCCACTTCACGAGCCTTGTATATCCAGGCTCCGTGGCCCCCTGTATTTCCTGGGTGGTGCAGGCTCAGCGGCAGGACGGCCGCTATTAACATCAGGCTCTGTGGGGATGTCCAAAAAGCGAGCTGCACTCGGACACAAGACAGCTTCTACCCAACACAAAGCTTAATTCAGGTATGGACAGTCACTCTCACCAGTTCTTTAAAAGCACTTGACTGCACCCGACACGTTTCGAGAAAATCTCTTTTTCAAGGGTGATGCGGTCCCAGAGCGCATGCGTGCCCACAGCTTCCTATTCGGCGATATCGCACGCCATTGGTTGATCAAAGGTGCGTTGCTTTCTGGGAGCTGTAGTATATAATTTTTTCCTGGATGGATGTGCTCCAATTTCATTGCTAATTCAAAGCTCTCACATGAGCCCCGGTGCAGGGCAAATGTCCTCAATCCAAGTCTTGTGTCCCACTTCACGAGCCTTGTATATCCAGGCTCCGTGGCCCCCTGTATTTCCTGGGTGGTGCAGGCTCAGCGGCAGGACGGCCGCTATTAACATCAGGCTCTGTGGGGATGTCCAAAAAGCGAGCTGCACTCGGACACAAGACAGCTTCTCCCCAACACAAAGCTTAATTCAGGTATGGACAGTCACTCTCACCAGTTCTTTAAAAGCACTTGACTGCACCCGACGCGTTTCGAGAAAATCTCTTTTTCAAGGGTGATGCGGTCCCAGAGCGCATGCGTGCCCACAGCTTCCTATTCAGCGATATCGCACGCCATTGGTTGATCAAAGGTGCGTTGCTTTCTAGGAGCTGTAGTATATAATTTTTTCCTGGATGGATGTGCTCCAATTTCATTGCTAATTCAAAGCTCTCACATGAGCCCCGGTGCAGGGCAAATGTCCTCAATCCAAGTCTTGTGTCCCACTTCACGAGCCTTGTATATCCAGGCTCCGTGGCCCCCTGTATTTCCTGGGTGGTGCAGGCTCAGTGGCAGGACGGCCGCTATTAACATCAGGCTCTGTGGGGATGTCCAAAAAGCGAGCTGCACTCGGACACAAAACAGCTTCTCCCCAACACAAAGCTTAATTCAGGTATGGACAGTCACTCTCACCAGTTCTTTAAAAGCACTTGACTGCACCCGACGCGTTTCGAGAAAATCTCTTTTTCAAGGTTGATGCGGTCCCAGAGCGCATGCGTGCCCACAGCTTCCTATTCGGCGATATCGCATGCCATTGGTTGATCAAAGGTGCGTTGCTTTCTGGGAGCTGTAGTATATAATTTTTTCCTGGATGGATGTGCTCCGATTTAATTGCTAATTCAAAGCTCTCACATGAGCCCCGGTGCAGGGCAAATGTCCTCAATCCAAGTCTTGTGTCCCACTTCACGAGCCTTGTATATCCAGGCTCCGTGGCCCTCTGTATTTCCTGGTTGGTGCAGGCTCAGCGGCAGGACGGCCGCTATTAACATCAGGCTCTGTGGGGATGTCCAAAAAGCGAGCTGCACTCGGACACAAGACAGCTTCTCCCCAACACAAAGCTTAATTCAGGTATGGACAGTCACTCTCACCAGTTCTTTAAAAGCACTTGACTGCACCCGACGCGTTTCGAGAAAATCTCTTTTTCAAGGGTGATGCGGTCCCAGAGCGCATGCGTGCCCACAGCTTCCTATTCGGCGATATCTCACGCCATTGGTTGATCAAAGGTGCGCTGCTTTCTGGGAGCTGTAGTATATAATTTTTTCCTGGATGGATGTGCTCCGATTTAATAGCTAATTCAAAGCTCTCACATGAGCCCCGGTGCAGGGCAAATGTCCTCAATCCAAGTCTTGTGTCCCACTTCACGAGCCTTGCATATCCAGGCTCCGTGGCCCCCTGTATTTCCTGGGTGGTGCAGGCTCAGCGGCAGGACGGCCGCTATTAACATCAGGCTCTGTGGGGATGTCCAAAAAGCGAGCTGCACTCGGACACAAGACAGCTTCTACCCAACACAAAGCTTAATTCAGGTATGGACAGTCACTCTCACCAGTTCTTTAAAAGTACTTGACTGCACCCGACGCGTTTCGAGAAAATCTCTTTTTCAAGGGTGATGCGGTCCCAGAGCGCATGCGTGCCCACAGCTTCCTATTCGGCGATATCGCACGCCATTGGTTGATCAAAGGTGCGTTGCTTTCTGGGAGCTGTAGTATATAATTTTTTCCTGGATGTATGTGCTCCGATTTAATTGCTAATTCAAAGCTCTCACATGAGCCCCGGTGCAGGGCAAATGTCCTCAATCCAAGTCTTGTGTCCCACTTCACGAGCCTTGTATATCCAGGCTCCGTGGCCCCCTATATTTCCTGGGTGGTGCAGGCTCAGCGGCAGGACGGCCGCTATTAACATCAGGCTCTGTGGGGATCTCCAAAAAGCGAGCTGCACTCGGACACAAGACAGCTTCTCCCCAACACAAAGCTTAATTTAGGTATGGACAGTCACTCTCACCAGTTCTTTAAAAGCACTTGACTGCACCCGACGCGTTTCGAGAAAATCTCTTTTTCAAGGGTGATGCGGTCCCAGAGCGCATGCGTGCCCACAGCTTCCTATTCGGCGATATCGCACGCCATTGGTTGATCAAAGGTGCGTTGCTTTCTGGGAGCTGTAGTATATAATTTTTTCCTGGATGGATGTGCTCCGATTTAATTGCTAATTCAAAGCTCTCACATGAGCCCCGGTGCAGGGCAAATGTCCTCAATCCAAGTCTTGTGTCCCACTTCACGAGCCTTGTATATCCAGGCTCCGTGGCCCCCTGTATTTTCTGGGTGGTGCAGGCTCAGCGGCAGGACGGCCGCTATTAACATCAGGCTCTGTGGGGATGTCCAAAAAGCGAGCTGCACTCGGACACAAGACAGCTTCTCCCCAACACAAAGCTTAGTTCAGGTATGGACAGTCACTCTCACCAGTTCTTTAAAAGCACTTGACTGCACCCGACGCGTTTCGAGAAAATCTCTTTTTCAAGGGTGATGCGGTCCCAGAGCGCATGCGTGCCCACAGCTTCCTATTCGGCGATATCGCACGCCATTGGTTGATCAAAGGTGCGTTGCTTTCTGGGAGCTGTAGTATATAATTTTTTCCTGGATGGATGTGCTCCGATTTAATTGCTAATTCAAAGCTCTCACATGAGCCCCGGTGCAGGGCAAATGTCCTCAATCCAAGTCTTTTGTCCCACTTCACGAGCCTTGTATATCCAGGCTCCGTGGCCCTCTGTATTTCCTGGGTGGTGCAGGCTCAGCGGCAGGACGGCCGCTATTAACATCAGGCTCTGTGGGGATGTCCAAAAAGCGAGCTGCACTCGGACACAAGACAGCTTCTCCCCAACACAAAGCTTAATTCAGGTATAGACAGTCACTCTCACCAGTTTTTTAAAAGCACTTGACTGCACCCGACACGTTTCGAGAAAATCTCTTTTTCAAGGGTGATGCGGTCCCAGAGCGCATGCGTGCCCACAGCTTCCTATTCGGCGATATCGCACGCCATTGGTTGATCAAAGGTGCGTTGCTTTCTGGGAGCTGTAGTATATAATTTTTTCCTGGATGGATGTGCTCCGATTTAATTGCTAATTCAAAGCTCTCACATGAGCCCCGGTGCAGGGCAAATATCCTCAATCCAAGTCTTGTGTCCCACTTCACGAGCCTGGTATATCCAGGCTCCGTGGCCCCCTGTATTTCCTGGTTGGTGCAGGCTCAGCTGCAGGACGGCCGCTATTAACATCAGGCTCTGTGGGGATGTCCAAAAAGCGAGCTGCACTCGGACACAAGACAGCTTCTCCCCAACACAAAGCTTAATTCAGGTATGGACAGTCACTCTCACCAGTTCTTTAAAAGCACTTGACTGCACCCGACGCGTTTCGAGAAAATCTCTTTTTCAAGGGTGATGCGGTCCCAGAGCGCATGCGTGCCCACAGCTTCCTATTCGGCGATATCTCACGCCATTGGTTGATCAAAGGTGCGCTGCTTTCTGGGAGCTGTAGTATATAATTTTTTCCTGGATGGATGTGCTCCGATTTAATTGCTAATTCAAAGCTCTCACATGAGCCCCGGTGCAGGGCAAATGTCCTCAATCCAAGTCTTGTGTCCCACTTCACGAGCCTTGCATATCCAGGCTCCGTGGCCCCCTGTATTTCCTGGGTGGTGCAGGCTCAGCGGCAGGACGGCCGCTATTAACATCAGGCTCTGTGGGGATGTCCAAAAAGCGAGCTGCACTCGGACACAAGACAGCTTCTACCCAACACAAAGCTTAATTCAGGGATGGACAGTCACTCTCACCAGTTCTTTAAAAGTACTTGACTGCACCCGACGCGTTTCGAGAAAATCTCTTTATCAAGGGTGATGCGGTCCCAGAGCGCATGCGTGCCCACAGCTTCCTATTCGGCGATATCGCACGCCATTGGTTGATCAAAGGTGCGTTGCTTTCTGGGAGCTGTAGTATATAATTTTTTCCTGGATGGATGTGCTCCGATTTAATTGCTAATTCAAAGCTCTCACATGAGCCCCGGTGCAGGGCAAATGTCCTCAATCCAAGTCTTGTGTCCCACTTCACGAGCCTTGTATATCCAGGCTCCGTGGCCCCCTGTATTTCCTGGGTGGTGCAGGCTCAGCGGCAGGACGGCCGCTATTAACATCAGGCTCTGTGGGGATGTCCAAAAAGCGAGCTGCACTCGGACACAAGACAGCTTCTCCCCAACACAAAGCTTAATTTAGGTATGGACAGTCACTCTCACCAGTTCTTTAAAAGCACTTGACTGCACCCGACGCGTTTCGAGAAAATCTCTTTTTCAAGGGTGATGCGGTCCCAGAGCGCATGCGTGCCCACAGCTTTCTATTCGGCGATATCGCACGCCATTGGTTGATCAAAGGTGCGTTGCTTTCTGGGGGCTGTAGTATATAATTTTTTCCTGGATGGATGTGCTCCGATTTAATTGCTAATTCAAAGCTCTCACATGAGCCCCGGTGCAGGGCAAATGTCCTCAATCCAAGTCTTGTGTCCCACTTCACGAGCCTTGTATATCCAGGCTCCGTGGCCCCCTGTATTTTCTGGGTGGTGCAGGGTCAGCGGCAGGACGGCCGCTATTAACATCAGGCTCTGTGGGGATGTCCAAAAAGCGAGCTGCACTCGGACACAAGACAGCTTCTCCCCAACACAAAGCTTAATTCAGGTATGGACAGTCACTCTCACCAGTTCTTTAAAAGCACTTGACTGCACCCGACGCGTTTCGAGAAAATCTCTTTTTCAAGGGTGATGCGGTCCCAGAGCGCATGCGTGCCCACAGCTTCCTATTCGGCGATATCGCACGCCATTGGTTGTTCAAAGGTGCGTTGCTTTCTGGGAGCTGTAGTATATAATTTTTTCCTGGATGGATGTGCTCCGATTTAATTGCTAATTCAAAGCTCTCACATGAGCCCCGGTGCAGGGCAAATGTCCTCAATCCAAGTCTTGTGTCCCACTTCACGAGCCTTGTATATCCAGGCTCCCTGGCCCCCTGTATTTCCTGGGTGGTGCAGGCTCAGCGGCAGGACGGCCGCTATTAACATCAGGCTCTGTGGGAATGTCCAAAAAGCGAGCTGCACTCGGACACAAGACAGCTTCTCTCCAACACAAAGCTTAATTCAGGTATGGACAGTCACTCTCACCAGTTCTTTAAAAGCACTTGACTGCACCCGACGCGTTTCGAGAAAATCTCTTTTTCAAGGGTGATGCGGTCCCAGAGCGCATGCGTGCCCACAGCTTCCTATTCGGCGATATCGCACGCCATTGGTTGATCAAAGGTGCGTTGCTTTCTGGGAGCTGTAGTATATAATTTTTTCCTGGATGGATGTGCTCCGATTAAATTGCTAATTCAAAGCTCTCACATGAGCCCTGGTGCAGGGCAAATGTCCTCAATCCAAGTCTTGTGTCCCACTTCACGAGACTTGTATATCCAGGCTCCGTGGCCCCCTGTATTTCCTGGGTGGTGCAGGCTCAGCGGCAGGACGGCCGCTATTAACATCAGGCTCTGTGGGGATGTCCAAAAAGCGAGCTGCACTCGGACACAAGACAGCTTCTCCCCAACACAAAGCTTAATTCAGGTATGGACAGTACGGTGAAGATGGAAAAGAATCTCACTATTATCAATCTAACTGACAAAAAACTGACTAAAACTGAGGAGTCAGTACTTGAACTGGGCCTTACATTTTGTCCTCAAAAGAATATGGAATTTACGCAGACACGCATTGATCTTTTTAAATTCACGCGTAAATTAAAATTGCATAAGTACTTCAAAATCAAACCACAAGCTGTGAAACCCAAACGCCAAGCTAGTGTCACACCAGTAATAGATGAACTCGTAGGTGGGGAGCTTAACGCCATCATGGTTCTGGAGGAATTAAGAACAGAAGCGGTAGATGGGGCTTTAACGTCTTTGAGGCAATCCCAACAATTGGCAGTCACAGGAATAAAACAACGGGTGGACAAACCACATATAAACCGGTCTCGCAATTTCTACCCCAAATGGCGCCAGACGCAATTGAAGTATTCTCGGAAGCTGTAACTAAGGATCTGACACAGCTCCGACGGAAACAGAAATTCAAAAAGGACAATTCAGATAAAAGCAATTTTTCTTTTAAACAACATAAGGCTCTAAAAGATTTGAGCAAGGACAAAGGAATAGTATGCAAACCATCGGATAAGGGGGGCAACATTGTCCTGCAGACCAAAGAAAATTACGACAAGGAAGCGCTACGTCAACTCTCCAATGAGCGGACTTACACTGCCATCACTGCAAATGAATATCATACAAGTATGGAGGATTATCATTCTCTTATTACTAAATGGCACAAAAAAGGACTACTGATTATGGATGAATTTTTATTCCTGAGAAGATTGAACCCTACCATTCCGACCTTTTATCACCTACCCAAGGTGCATAAAAATAAGCTGACACCTCCGGGGAGACCAATTGTGGCGTCCCAGGGAAGTCTCACAGAAAACATGTCCATCTATGTTGACTCTTTTCTTTTACCCCATGTTAAGACCTTAAAATCTTATATAAGAGATACGAAGGATTTGTTGGGGCACATTGCTTCTTTACAATGGAAGGAAGAATACAAATTGATGGTACTGGACATCTCAAGTCTGTACACTTCGATAGCGCATCATGATGGACTGGTGGCAATGGAATATTTCCTTAAGAAACGCCCTCTAAAATACATGGAACATAATGAACTGATAATGGACTTTGCCAGATTCTGTCTCACAAATAATATCTTTCTGTTCCACACACAGATGTATAGACAGACCTCAGGAATGGCCATGGGTACCTGCTTCGCCCCCAGCTATGCGAACTTGTTCGTAGGCTGGTGGGAGGAGCAGGTAGCCTGGGGTGTCTCCAACATACACTGGACAAATCAGGTAGTCAGGTGGTACCGTTTCATTGATGACTTGTTCATCGTGTGGAACGGTTCACTTGACACAGCCAGAAGGTCCTTAATAACAACAAGGTGAATCTTGAATTCACTGGCGAAGTGGATGCAGTATCTGTGAATTACTTAGATGTCAACATCTATGTAGATGGGGGGCAGCTCAAAACCAAACTTTTTCGAAAGGAGACAGCAGGGAATTCCGTCCTACATGCCTCAAGTAGTCACCCCACCAATTTGGTAAGGAGTATCCCCTATGGGGAATTGCTCCGGATCAAGAGGAATAGTTCTGATGAGAATGAGTTTCAGCAGGCAGCAATCAATAGCATCAGACGTTTTGAAGCAAGGGGCTACAGTAGGGGAGTTCTAGATGATTCCTTTGGGAGAGTGAATGCCACCAAAAGATCGGATTTGCTAATGAACAAACAAATACAGGATAAGGATGATGAAACTAGTGGAGGTAAATTCAGGCTTATTACAACTTTTTCTAGGAATGCGAGGGACCTAAAAAGAATTATGCGAAAAAACTGGCACATTCTACAGACTGACAGCATAATAGGGGGAGATCTTCCATCTAACCCCCTGATCACATTCAGGAAAGCTAGATCTATCAAAAATGACTTAGTGTGTAGTTATTTGAGTGACGCCCCGAGAACAACTTTTGGAGCTCTACAAGGGTTCTTCCCGTGTGGTAAATGTAAAGCCTGCAAAGGGAGCAAGAGAGTGCTAAGTTATGATATCCCTAGCATGGGAATTAGTAGGAATATCAGGAAGTTTTTGACGTGCACTACACCCTATACAGTTTATTGTCTTATGTGTCCATGCGGCCTACGTTATGTGGGCAGCACGATTCATCCTACGAAGATCAGAATCCTTGAACATATGCGAGCGATAAGCAAAGGTGATGAGACATATCCTGTAGCACGACATTTTGATAAAGAACATAATCGTAACAGGGATGAGCTGAGCTACTTTTGTCTGGACCATGTACCGATGAATCCTAGAGGGGGTGATAGGATACTGAGACTCCGGAGATTGGAGTCACGGTACATTATTGACCTTCAGACCAAGACACCATGGGGTCTTAATAGTAGCGAAGAGTTGGCTGTCCACTTAGGAGAGTAGAGCATTTGTTACCTTATTCTTCTGAAGCCTGATGAATTCCCTATGATAGTTATACTAGGCACACAGATTTGTATATATGTATATATGTATAGATGGAATTATGAAGTTTCTGATCTTTTGTATTGGTTCTCTGAACTTCTTTTGATTGATCTCCTAATTTTACTGAATAATGAATTTCTTACATAAGGTATTGAGGAAGCGAGTGCTTACCCACTCTGATATTTGTTTGGGAATTAATGATCATAAATGCAAGATATATAGTGACTGTACAACTTGGTAGCTGTAGCCATGATTCTTAATTTGTAATGCGCTTTTCCTCCAAGCTTCTGCCCATCCAGGGCTTTATAGCGTGTAAATATGTATAGAACTTAATTGATGTATGAGCATATCTGTGTTTAAACATGTTACCATCTTGTAATGCTGGGACTTAGGACATTCCAAGATGGCGCTGATATTAGGAGGAAATGTCGGGGACAACGTGATTTACGTTTGTCCCTTATCGCTGTTTATGGATTGCATGAACGTGTAAAAATCATGGCGAGTTGGCGCCTCGGTAAACATGGATGAAGGTTGTTACCGAAACGCGTCTGTTTTGTGATCGTGCTAGTTTCCAGTGAATAAACTTTGGGAACTGCCCCCCGTGAGTGCTGTCTTTCTCCGAAAAGTTGGATGTGAGAAGGGGAGTTGCAGCGGTAATAGAATGCGGGTACACCCCCGCACTAAGAAGCACCCGCCTGAGAGTGCACCTGACCGGTGTGATGGAGCAGTAATATATATATATATATATATATATATTACCTACTGGCGGTCGCCAGTAGGTAGTTATAGTTAGGACCACGTTTCATAGGAAAACCTCAACATTCTATTTTGAATAACTTTGGCGCCGGTCGACGAATCCTCGCGAATTTCTCAAAATAGGTGGGGCGCTACGCTCCGCTCCTACCCTGAAAGTCTCGGGGGGATCCGTCAAGCGGGGGCTGAGATAAAAGGGGGGTCCCAAAACGCGTTTTTCCCATGCATTTTTCCATAGGACATTTAGAACGAGCTACAGCCCGAACGGCTGAACAGAATTACTCAAAATTTGGCAGAGAGGTAGTCCCTAGGTCAAGGAAGTGCCTTTTGTAGGTTTGGTGTAAATCTGTTCAGTAGATTCTGAGAAAATAGCGTTTAAATCAATATATATATCTGAGCCCGCTTACGGTACGCTTACCGTACGCTTACCGTAAGCGTACGGTGGCGTGCGCGAGCGCGATTCTTATTGGCTCTTAGATCTTAGTAAACATTCGAATCGGCCGAAACCAGGAAGCGGCGGCCGCCATTTTCTGTGTTTCACTCTGAAAAAAAAAGAGTGAAAACAAGAAAAGGGGGCAAGGAGGAGAGTTACAGACCCCCTAACATTTGTAAGGGGGTCAAAGAAGGACAGAAAAGTACAAAAAAAACATTTATTGATTTTTTAAAAAATCACGGGGTACGCGTACGGTAAGCTTACGGTAAGCGTACGGTTAAAAAAACATAAAAATGAATAAATGAAATGACGAATTAAGAGTTTAGAAATTAGGGAGCTCTAAAAAGAGCTGTTGTGTTTATGAAGTCATTTTTTTAGTGGTACCTACAAGTAAGTACCGATGCAGAGTCTAAGGTTCAAGAGGAAGACTCTGTTCCCTTCATCATTGAAGTGCACACCATCTCCTCTATAAATGTCTTGCATGTCATAACGCAAGTTGTTGTGGTAAATGGCACCCATACCATAGTCACGGAGGAAAGCAGAAACAGATTTGTTGACGTGCTTTCTTGCTTTGTCAATCTGCGGACAGAAATGATTGGACCAGTTCCATTTTTGCCTTTGGCATATGTTGGAAAACACAAAGGCAGTTTTAGGGAAAAGTGTAAACAGTTGTGCAAAGGTGTCCTTCATAAGCATTTCCAGACCTACCCCAGTCAAAGTGCCTAGGTCATTGCCACCACAGTGCACTATTATGAGGTCAGGGTGTTGGATTTGAATGAAGGATTTCACCAATGGCATCAATTGGTGCCACTTTAACCCTCTCTGACCAATCTATTTAATGTCTACATTTGGCAAAGCAAGGTCTCTCACCATACCTGTTTTCTCTGCAAACTTTTCACTCCAGAAGACATAGCTGTGCCCTACAATCCACACTGTGAACATCTTCAAAGGAGAACTGGATGCACTCAGGAGGTGTCTTTCAGTAGAATGGCAATATGAAAAGAAAGACAGTTTGGAAATGGAGGCATACATATTTTTAACAAAACAAAAAGAACTGATTGGCTGTTTCATACCATTCTAGAAAAAAAACTAGGCTGTATGTGTAAATTAATAGAAGCATGTTTTGTATTGGTACAAAAAAATGTGTAACCAAAGAACAGTACTATGGATTAGCTGTAAGGTTTGAAAAGTCAAGCACTCTTGCTCTGTGGAAAAAACATATTAAAGAATTTTAAAAATTTAAGCATAGTCTTTATAAAAGGTAAGAAAATTAAATTAAAAATATGTTAGAAAAAATTGAAGAATAAAAAAAAAATTAGCATTTTAAAAACCTTGCAAATTCACTGAAAAAACCATGGGTTTCAAACACGTTATAGTTAGGAATTAGCATTTAAAAAACCGTACAAATTCACTGAAAAAACCATGGGTTTCACACACGTTATAGTTAGGAATTAGCATTTAAAAAACCTTAGAAATTCAGTGAAAAAACCATAGGTTTCACACATGTTATAGTTAGCTGGACATTTTACTCGTAAAAAACCAATGAAATTGCCCCGTTATAGTTAGTTCAGCTAACTATAACTCGCGCGCCCGCAATGCACTGCTGATGACGTCACATATTACATCACTCATGACATGGTCAGTGACATCACTCATGACATCACTGATGACATCTCAAATGACATCCCTGATGACCTCACTGATGACATCATCCTTGTGATAGAGTGGCAGACCTCCTCTCACCCTAATATAACCTTTGATACACACATTCAAAAATAGAGACTAAAATTTTCAAAACAATGGACATACCAATACCAGTTACAACAACCTATTCAGTAATTCTAAGATCCACATAAACATCCACTCATTCACCAACAGTCCAATACAGTCACTCATACATGTACTCACTCATCATATGTACTCATACACCTATACATCCTGTTACACAATGCCACTCATCCACAGAGTTACTCACACACATAGTCACTCATGCTAATAAAGAATCAAACATACATTTACTAGCATATACAGTTATACACACACCACCACACTTACTTCTACAGAAACTTACACATACTTAGTCTTTTAAACAATCACTTATAGAAACACATACTTATTCATACAGGAACTCTTTCAATCTCTCACATATACTCACATATATACACCAATAGTCACATATACTAGTTTTAAACATATGTAGTTACTCATAAAGACACTATTGAGACAGTCATTCACTCACTAACACACCCATACACACACTCATCCACCCATACAGTCCTGCACACATGCTGTGTTCAACACACACAAAGAGTGAATCATTCATTCATGCACCTATGCACTACATAATACCCCCCACCGAACCATACAGACACTCAGACTGATACTCAAAAAACAACTAATAACCTATATAGACACCCATGTAGCTACTCACCAACCCATGCAACCACTTATACACAAAGTGAGAGACTGATACAGATATTTTCATATTTAAACATTACACAGTAAGCCATGTATTCACTATGATACACTTAATCAGTCAGTTACACAATAAATCTTTCAAAAACAAAGCATCCATTTAGACACTTATATACCCATTTATTCTTCCATTGACCTTGAGATATACATATATAAAACATATTTAATTTTCAGAAAAACACACATTCACTGGATGATGTCATCAGTGAGGTCATCAGTGATGTCATTTGAGATGTCATCAGTGATGTCATGAGTGATGTCACTGACCATGTCATGAGTGATGTAATATGTGACGTCATCAGCAGTGCATTGCGGGCGCGCGAGTTATAGTTAGCTGAACTAACTATAACGGGGCAATTTCATTGGTTTTTTACGAGTAAAATGTCCAGCTAACTATAACATGTGTGAAACCTATGGTTTTTTCACTGAATATATATATATATATATATATATATATATATATTACCTACTGGCAGTCGCCAGTAGGTAGCTATAGTTAGGACCTATTTTCCAGAGGAAATCCGCAACATTCTATTTGGAATAACGTTGGCGCCGATTGACGAATCTTCGCAAAATTTTCCAAACTTTTGGCCAGCTCAGGTCTGCTCCTATCCTGAAAATGTCACAGTGATTCGTCAAGCGGGGGCCGAGAAAAAAGGGGGTCCCAAAACGCGTTTTCCCCATGCATTTTCCCATAGGACCTGTTGACGCAGCTACAACCCGAACTGCTGAACGGAATTACACCAAATTTGGCAAAGAGGTAGTCCTCAGTTCAGACTCGTGCCTTTTGCTTAAATGGTGTAAATCCGTTCAGTAGTTCCTGAGAAAATTAGAGTTAAAAAGATAGATATATCTGGGCGGAGCCTAACCACACATCTCATCGTGAGATCTGATTGGCTGTCAGTACTTCATCCAAGAAGTGTTGGCAGCCATCTTGGGACCAATATACATGATAGCACCTCATTAAAAAGCATTGCAATTAATAGAAGGTTTTAAGACTTTAGTTACATTATAAATTATTTGTTGATAGTACCATACTCATTTTAAGAATTGTGGTGTGTTCTAAGGTGATTTTACCATGTGAAAAAGCCTTCTGCTGTGATATCATGAATCATGTATGAGAGAAAACTATTTTCTCATGCTTTTCCCACAGAGGTTTGGAAGGTGATCTATAAGCTAAACTGAGAGCATATTTTCTGGAAATTCACATTATCTTTCTCAGTCATGTGAGAATGAAGTCTGACATTCTCAGTAAAACATGTACATCCAACAAGGGCAGAGACTGTCAGTTGATTCCTTTGTGTTCTACTGCAGCTTCCCAGAGTGTTCTAAAGAACAACTAGAGCGGTAACAGTCCTACTTATGACAAACGTATTGCACACCTGAAGCCATCTTGATTGGAATAAAGTGGTAACTCTTAAAACATTTAATTTAAAAAGGAACAAAATGAGGGGGTTCATTTTGCCATAGAAAGTATGATTAGTGCTGCAGAAAGAAAAATTAGGGCACATTTTGAGTGACTTCTCAAATCCTCTTCTATTTCTATAAAAAATTCTGACATGCCGACTGAAACATGCACTTTCAATACCAGCAGCAGACTTCCCTGGTGAGCAGTAGCTTTACCTCAGTGATCTAATAAGCAACTAGAGTGCTAACATTCTGAATTTATGGCAAATGTGTGACACATCTGAATCCCTTCTTGATGGAATCAAAGTAAAAAACTGAAAGTATTTCCAACTGCGGAGACTGTAGTAAATGAGGAAATTAGGAAACTTCATAGCAAATAAGTCTCCCAAAATAGCCACCAGAGACAAAAGAGCCCAAATGTAATACAAATTTCACCCAGATGTAGCCCAAGTATAGCCCAATGACAGAATGTCCCAGAGTGTTCTAACGAACAACTAGAGCGCTAACAGTCTTACTTATGACAAAAGTATGGCACACCTGAAGCCATCTTGATTGGAATAAAGTGGTAACACTTAAAACATTTAATTTACAAAGGAACAAAATGAGGTGGTTCATTTTGCCATAGAAATTATGATTAGTGCTGAAGAAAGAAAAATGAGGACACATTTTTACTTCTCAAATCCTCTTCTATTTCATAAAAAAATTCTGACATGCAGGCTGAAACATGCACTTTGAATACCAGCAGCAGACTTCCCTGGTCAGCAGTAGCTTTACTACAGTGATCTAATGAGCAACTTGAGTGCTAACATTCAGAATTTATGGCAAATGTGTGACACATCTGAATGTTTTCTTGATGGAACCAAAGTAAAAAACTGAAAGTATTTCCTACTGAGGAGACTGCAGTAAATGAGGAAATTAGGAAAGTTCATGACAAATAAATCTCCCAAGATGGCCACCAGAGACAAAAGAGCCCAAATGTAGCTCAAATATCACTCAGATGTAGCCCAAGTATAGCCCAATGACAGAATGTCCCAGAGTGTTCTAACAAACAACTAGAGCGCTAACAGTCTTACTTATGACAAAAGTATGGCACACCTGAAGCCATCTTGATTGGAATAAAGTGGTAACACTTAAAACATTTAATTTACAAAGGAACAAAATGAGAGGGTTCATTTTGCCATAGAAATTATGATTAGTGCTGCAGAAAGAAAAATTAGGGCACATTTTGACTTCTCAAATCCTCTTCTGTTTCATAAAAAAATTCTGACATGCAGACTGAAACATGCACTTTGAATACCAGCAGCAGACTTCCCTGGTGAGCAGTAGCTTTACTACAGTGATCTAATGAGCAACTAGAGTGCTAACATTCAGGATTTATGGCAAATGTGTGACACATCTGAATGCCTTCTTGATGGAACCAAAGTAAAAAACTGAAATTATTTCCTACTGAGGTGACTGCAGTAAATGAGGAAATTAGGGAACTTCATAACAAATAAATCTCCCAAGATGGCCACCAGAGACAGAAGAGCCCAAATGTAGCCCAAATATCACCCAGATGTAGCCCAAGTATAGCCCAATGACAGAATGTCCCAGGGTGTTCTAACGAACAACTAGAGCGCTTACTGTCTTACTTATGACAAACGTATGGCACACCTGAAGCCATCTTGATTGGAATAAAGTGGTAACACTTAAAACATTTAATTTACAAAGGAACAAAATGAGGGGGTTCATTTTGCCATAGAAATTATGATTAGTGCTGCAGAAAGAAAAATTAGGGCACATTTTGACGTCTCAAATCCTCTTCTGTTTCACACAAAAAATTCTGATATGCAGACTGAAACATGCACTTTTAATACCAGCACCAGACTTCCGTGGTGAGCAGTAGCTTTACTACAGTGATCTAATGAGCAACTAGAGTGCTAACATTCAGAATTTATGGCAAATGTGTGACATATCTGAATACCTTCTTGATGGAATCAAAGTAAAAAACCTGAAAGCATTTCCTGCTGAGGAGACTGCAGTAAATGAGGAAATTAGGAAACTTCATAACAAATAAATCTCCCAAGATGGCCACCAGAGACAAAAGAGCCCAAATGCAGAACAAATATCACCCAGATGTAGCCCACATGTAGCCCAATGACAGAAGTGTGCAAAACACTTATTTTTTGTGTATTTGCAGTTTTTTATAGTGCAGACTTGTCAGGTATTGGAGTGCTTTACATGAGCATTGGTTACATAACACAAGATCAAATTAATTTTGGTTGTAGACATGGGGAGATTAAGTGATTTGACCAGAATCGCAGAATGTTGAGCTGAAGCAGAAACTCCAACCTGGTTCCCCAGTTGCAAAGTCTGCAGCTCTGGAAGTAACACCACATCATCTTCCCTAAGTGCAACATTTAATCAAGTGGTCAATTGGATTAAAAAACATAAAGATAACAAATAATTTAAAAGTTCTTTGTCGCTATTTGAAAACTCAGAAAATATGTCCTCATGTTAGTTTTTTAAAGCACTAACCATAATTTTGATGAAAATAAGACCCTCTCATATATGTAATTTCTAAAGGAAATGCTCTAGGTATTACAGTTTTGATTACATCAAGATAACGTCAGGCGTTCCACACTTTTGTAAGAAATATAGAATGTTAGCAATCTAGTTGTTCATTGGGATACTGTTGAGAGGCAGAGGCCAGGGGCACGGACTCTGAAAATTGAAGGCATGTAGGAGAGTGCAGAGGCAATAATTTGACCACACTGGGCAGGCAGGAAGGGCAGTGGCAGCACAACAGACTATGGAGGGCAGTGGAAAGGGGGACAGGGGCAACAAACCAACAATACAGGACTGGCAAGAGAGGCTGTGGCAATATAATAGACCATTGTGGGCAGAAGGAAGAGGCAGTGGTAGTACAACCATACATGCCAACAGACCCGTTTCAGCCAGGAAACATCCAATGTTTTTAAGCTCAAATGGGCTTTATTTGATCTGTCTCCTGTCTACAATCTCCTCTTTTTCAATGTAACTCAAAGGGGAAAATCAATACCCCAGTTTTTTTCAAAATCTCCCTCTTACCAAGTTCAAAATGTTCGCAAGTATGGTACATTGGATCATTGTAGGCAAGAGGAATTGAGGTAGGAACATGGACTCGGATAACAGAGGACAGGAGGGACATGGAGAGGTGCACCAAACTGACCGTACAGAGCAGGCATCAGGGTTTTCAGCGGCACAATACACCACACAGGGCATGTGGGATGGGAGTGCAGCACAACAATTCATCGAAAGCAATAGGGAGGGGACAGGACCATGCACATGGACAACAGAGAACAGAGGGGAACGAGGAAATGGTAGATAGCTGACCATAATGGACAGACAGGAGAGAAAGCTGCAGCATAACAGACAATAAAGGGCAGGAGGGGCGGATCAGGGGCATTACAATGGAACAGACAAGCCAGGAGGGAGGGAATAGGGGTCTGCAAATGGAAACAGAGGGCTGGGGGCAACAGGGCAGGAGCAGCAAGATGACCATGGAGGTCAGACGGGATGGGCACTAGAAACAAGACACACCATGGAGAGCAACAGTGAGACTATGATGGCATACACACAGACCATGGAGGGAAGGTGGGAGGGGGTCAGGGGCAGCTAGCTGACCACACAGGGAAGGTGGGAGAGGCCATGGCAGCACAGAAGATCCATGCATGGCAAGCGGGAGGGTTAGTGGCAGCACAATGGCTATGATGGGCAAGAAGGAGGGTGCAGGGGCATGCACAAAGGACAATGGAGGATAGAAGGGAGGGTGAGGACCTGGGCACAGACAAGAGAGTTCAGGGGAAGGGGCCTCACAACAGACCGCACGGGGCTGGCAGGAGGAGCAGTGGCAGCACAACAGACCAGGGAGGGCAGAAGGGTGTGGCAGTAAAATGGACCATGGAGGACAGGAGGAAGGGGATAGGGGCATGGCATGTGGACAGGCAGGGTGGAGGTGGCAGGGACAGGTTACAGTCATCTGACAATGCTGGGCAGGTGGGAGGGGAGTGGCAGCTCAACAGAACACTCAGATTAGATAGGAGTGGCAGGTCCATGGAACATGGTGGGCAAAAAGGATGGAGCAGGGGCATGCACAAAGACATCGGAGAGCAGGGGGAAGGAGACTAGGGGCATCAAGCTAAGCACAGAGGCTAAGCAGGAGGTCAATGATGGGCCATAGAATTGGACAATGGAGGGCAGGAGGAGTGGACTGGTACATCATGCTAAATGGAGGGCAGTGGCAGCACATCAGACCATGCATGGCAGGAGGGAGGAGGCAAGTCCATGGATTCAGACAACAGAGGATAGGGAGGAGGTGGATGGGGCAGCAAGCTAACTGTTCAGAGAAGGTGGGTATTAGGAACTTTATTGTTTTTAAAATGTGTGTCTGTGCAAACTACTTTATATATGAACAAGTATGCAGCATAATCTCACTTTTATTCAGGAAGAAGAGGATGTTTGTGACTGTGACTCCGGGCTCACTTGCCAGAAACACCCCCTGACCCTCCACCCCATCGCAAAATGTAATGCCAGTGAAAAGGGTAGGTGGACGCAGAGTTATATAGAACATAGTCCTGAGAGCACGATTGAAAATGAAAACTAGATATAGTATATGGTATAAACTATGCGCCAAAAAGTGTGATATAAGATGAACCGGAGCGTGAAATATAATATGCAATACATTGTGCGCAATGACAGATTCATTGGAGAGCGTGAGATAGCACAGGCACTAGCGCGTGCTATGCGATATGCACCTTGGAGTGTAATATGCACAGGGCAGTGTTGTGTAACCTAACTAGTCTCTAAAGTTGTAATATAAAATATGTGCTGGGGAGTGTAACGTTGCATATGCACTGTGACAAAGATATAGATCCCAGATTGTAATATGTATGGCATAGCGCTGTGCATTATAACAGGCATCGAGGAAGGCACGTTAGATGGGGCAATATAACCTGTGCGAAGGCAAGTGTGGCATGACATTCATGGGGTGGTGTTACAGTGCACATGGGCTATAGAGTGTCATAGCATACGCACTAGCTGGTGGAATACAACACAGAGATGTGTGGCACTCGGCGGGCTCTGGTGGGTGTAACACAGCATTGGGCTCAGCCAGGAGCACGCTGTGACTCTCAAGTGAGGTTTGTTTCCTTTCCAGAGAGTAAAATAAAAAGTATTACACATCCGGCGGGGGATGTGTGTTTTATTAACCGTTAGGGGGGTTTCTTGCATAGTTTGGTTGAATTTTTTTCGAATCCCCTTTGAATGGCTTGGTGTGCGTGTGTTTTAAATGTGCCCGTCAATAGCTACCCATGTTTGTATAAATAAACAACAAGGGCGTCTACTTGGAGAGTACCCACCGGCGGGGGCGCCGGGATTAGGCATGGTAGGGCATCAGACATGTCAGAGCTCCACTAGCGGTGTAAATACATTCCACGTGGATTCATTGTATGCATAGTCGCCTTTTAATGAATATCACGCAAATCGTCATGGTGATAGGTACATACGTTTTGTCCAGCATGTCCTAGGTGTTTCTATAAATATATATTTTTTTTAAATAATAAAAAACAAAGGCTGGCTGGGAAGGGGTCCCCAGGGCCACAAGTGGCCTAAGGAGGGGGGCAACCAGCCCCCCTCCTAAAGAATTTAAAAGAAAAAAGGCCATGACCCGGGGGTTGGGGTCCCCGGGGCCGATTGAGGCCTTGGGAGGGGCGCCATGCGGCCCCCTTCCAAATTTATTTTTTTCAACAAAAAAAATTAGGATGGAGGCCCTGGGGGATGGGGTCCCTAGGGCCAATAAATTAGAAAAAGAAGGAGGGTCACACAGCCCTCCTTTTTAAAAAAATTAAATAAATAAAAGACCGGCATCGCGCTGGAGGCCACTCCCCCTCCTTGCAGCACTCTACAAATGCGCCCCCTGGCCAGTTGTAAGTTGGGGAATTAATTCCCCTTCAATACTGAGGGTCCCTGAGGGCCAACTAGCCCAACAGGTATCTCCAGTATGCGCCAGGGAGCTGCGTTGCCGACAGGTGTTCTGAGGCTATGCCCCTTTTTACACCTCTCTGCAACGCAGCTCTGCGGCACTTACTGGAGGTACCTAGTGGGCTACTTGGACCCTAGGGACCCTCAGGATTCAAATGAACTTAATCTCCCAACTTAAAACGGCCACAGGGTGTGTTTACACAGTGGTGAAGGGAGGGGACGGGGCCTGAGTTAACATGTGCAAACACGCCCTGTGGCGAGTTTTAAGTTGGGGAAATAATTCCCCTTCAATCCTGAGGGACCCTGGGGGCCAACTAGCCCACCAGGTGCTTCCAGTAAGTGCCACTGCGCTACGTTGCAGAGAGGTGGTCTAGGCCGTGCCCCTTTTTACATCTCTCTGCAACGCAGCTCTGTGGCGCTTACTGGTGGTACCTAGTGGTTTAGTTGGACCCTAGGGACCCTCAGGATTCAAGTGGACTTAATCTCCCAGCTTAAAACGGCCACAGGGCGTGTTTACACAGTGATGAAGAGAGGGGACGGGGCCTGAGGTGATGTGTGCAAACATGCTCTGTAGCGTGTTTTAAGAGGTAGTTTTAATCCCCTGCCCTATTATATACTAGGGGCTTACAGAGGAGATCATGCTAATCACAGTGGGACCCCAACGCATAGTGTTCCCTAGTGTATGTAAGTGTTTTCACTGTATTCTGAGTGTCTTTTAACATAGCACTGGCTCTAGGACTGGTTAGTCAGACTCAGTTACCACCAGTATCCGTCTGAAAAAGTTGAGGGTACAGGATGATTTTGCAACAAGGCTTCTTTCTGCTCTTCTTCCTGCACTTTTCTTCGTCTTTGAGGACTTCTGTTGCTTCTTTCTGCATTTCTTTTTTTTCTTTATGTGCGTTTTTTTTTCTTTCTTCACATGTCCTATCTCTAAGCTTTCCTGTTTTCAGTTTCTATTTTTGGTAAATTCTGGTGGGGTTTTTTCAGTGTTTTCAAGTGATTTCAATATCTTAAAAAACAGTGGTTATCGGTGGTTATACATTTTCGGGCCATTAAAAACAACAGAAACAGTGTTTTTCTGGTGTTTATGAAAAGTTTTGCGTTTATTATTGCTTGCTTTCTACACTGATAGCGCATGCTATATTGACAGTGTAAGTATAGTGTATATGAGGTCCAAATAGATTTTTGCAAATTAAACTTATTGTAGTACACCATACAATAGTTCTTCAGTGAGTCTTTGGTCATGTGCACTTGCTCTTTCCTTCCCATGTAAACTTCTGTGAAAAGGCCCTCTCAACATTGGCACTTGAGATGGGCAACGCCAAAACAGCCAGTACACAATTTGTTAACTCTGGCCACTGACATACCTTTGCATTCCAATACTGGTTCACTTGAAGATTGCGATTCTCAGGGCAGGTTCTGCAACATGTGCATTGAGCTGGGCGCTTATGCCCTCAGAATTATTGAAGCAGTCATAAATGAAGCAGCACTTTTAAAACTACGGAGGAAATTCCCCTTTACGTAAGGGATCTAGAACAGAGTACTACAGTGAGGTTTTATTGACTTCAAATGCCATTGGTGGTGAAGGGACTTTTCTATGCATCATTGCAAGCCATGTCTCATACATTGTAAAATAAAAATTCCTGAATTGGTCTTCACCATTGCTTTGCTTACCAAGTGGTAAGCACTCTAACATGGAACATGTTGCAGTGTCAAAGTCACTAAAGGTGTCGCCCAGCCTACTCTCAAGGAGATGTTTCACATCCACACCAATTATGCTGAACACTTGGCAGACAAGGGTGTTTTCAGACTCTAGTGTTTTTATTATGTCCACTCCAGCAGTCATGTTTTTCAGTAAAAATCTGAGAATGGAGTAGAGAGTGTACTTTTTTCACATCACTATCAATATGTGACCAAAGATCCTCACATTTCTTGCCTTTGGCATCATCACTCAGCAAAGATTCTGTAAACAGTTGCCACATGAATAATATAGCATTCATAGCCCCTTGGACTGATCACCACCAGCTAAGGGTCCCAGTTGGGATGACTCTTTCTTTGATGCCACACAAAGCACGAAATGATAAATATTTGCGTTTTAGTTCCTGTGCATAAGAAAACAGTGCACCAGAATGGACTAAAAAGTCAATAACATTCCTCGTTAACTCTGAAGATTGTAAAGATGCTTTCAGCATACCATCCAACAAGTGACAAGGATCTCTTACAGAGAAGCACTTCAGCTCAGGTATCAATTTTGACAGGTCATCACATAACTTTTTCATCTACGTAGCTGAATCACTGGAAATACAAACAGTAGCACTCCAATCTTTGTTGAACTTGGAAAGAACCTTTTTTGCAGAGCATTCCAAGTGACACTGCGTTCCATTTTTTCCAAACGTCTGGGGTCATGCTTTAACCACTATCCCAGATGCTTGGTGATAGCGCTCTTTTCACATATACTTGTCACTAAACCTTGCATTTAATGTTTAAAGCCTGAGGTGTTGGCAATTTGCCTACTATCAATACTGACTCGCTAGAAACTGGGGCTGATGTATTAAGGGTTTTCACCCATTCTCTGTGGGTAAATGTGATGACACATATTTGGAAAGATTCTTATGAAACCAGCCAATTTACCTATCAGTGAAAGAATCAAAACGCACCCAAAATATCAAATATGATTTTGATATTTCCTGATTCTCTACAGTTTATAAAATAACTAAACAAGACCTAAAACATGCTTCTAAACCCTGCATCTTTAAACCAAAGACGACAAAACTGAAAAAAACAAAAGGAAGAAGAATCAGTATTTTAGTGGCATCCCTAAACAAAAGAATTCAAGCAGAATAATGTTAGCTCAGACTTTCTTATTGCTAGCTTGTACAGCAAAGTTACATTGTATTGACCCCTACAGGCAGAAATAAAATGACTCTTTCACTCTCTTTTTCCTTTCTTTGGATGGCATTTAGTTTGTGGTTGTGCAGGTGTTTTTTCAATGTTTATATGTTTTCACTGGAGAGGGCTATTTCTCTTTCAGTGGGGTTTTATCAGTTATTATAGGTTTAAGCCTAAAACCGACCGCCTACCTATCTCTGTAGGCATAGTTAGAAATTAGCATTTAAAAAACCTTTGAAATTCACTGAAAAAACCATAGGTTTCAGGCACGTTATAGTTAGGAATTAGCATTTAAAAAACCTTAAAAATTCACTGAAAAAAACATAGGTTTCAGGGGCGTTATAGTTAGCTGGACTTTTCACTCGTACAAAACCATTGAAATTCCTGTTATAGTTAGTTCAGCTAACTACAACTCGCGCGCCCGCAATGCACTGCTGATGACGTCACATATTACATCACTCATGATATGGTCAGTGACATCACTCATGACATCACTGATGACATCTCAAATGACATCACTGATGACATCACTGACCCCCTAGGCCTGCTCAGAGGGTCCCACAAGGACCCCCAGGACCAAAATAAGCATTTAAAAAAAATAAAATCGGTGAGATTCGCGCACCCAGTGCGAATTTCAGCCGATCATAAAAAAAGAAGCACGACTCCCGCGCTTCTTTGGTAATTGGCCCCCGGGGCTTTATTTAATTGTTTGGGGGGGCTCTCAGGCCCCCCCAGCAACGGGGACTGCCACCCCCAGAGCTTATTTCAATTGTGTGGGGGGGCTCTCAGGCCCCCCCACGCCCCGGGGACTGCCACCCACCGGGGCTTCTTAATATTTGTTGGGGGGGCTCTCAGGCCCCCCCAGCCCTGGGGACCGCCACCCCCGGGGCTTCTTAATATTTGATGGTGGGGCTCTCAGGTCCCCCCAGCCCCAGGGACCGCCAACCCCTGGGGCTTATTAATATTTGAAGGTGGGGCTCTCAGGCCCCCCCAGACCCAGGGACCGCCACCCCCGGGGCAACTTCAAAATCTGGGAGGGGGGCCGCGCGGCCCCCCTCCTGGAGCCTTGTATAGGCCCTGGGGACCGCCACACCCCAGGGCCGGCTCCTGCAGTGTCCCGGGGTGCCCACCCCCGGGACACTGTAGTTTGCAATGACAGGTCCCCCAGGGGACCGCAGGATTGAAGAGGAATTAATTCCCCAACTTAAAACGCGCCACATGGCGTGCTTGCACACGTCACCTCAGGCCCCGCACCCTTCCTTCACCATTGTACAAATATTCCTCTAAAATCAGCCGAACTACGAATTCAGATTTACCTGTTATCAGGAGAGAACCCAGTGCTGCATCTTTTAGCCCAGCACTGACCCTGGAAACTAATTCTAAGCATACTTACTAGTAACTTGCATTTCCTTCCATAGGAATGCGTTGTGTGGTTTTCACCAGAAAAGTTTCAAAAGTTTCTAAGTGTCCATTTTTGAAACGTACAAATATTCCTCTAAAATCAGCCGAACTACGAATTTCGATTAACTCACCTGTTATCAGGAGAGAACCCAGGGCTGCATATTTTAGCCCAGCACTGACCCTGAAAAGTAATTCTAAGCGTACTTACCAGTAACTTGTATTTCCTTCCATAGGAATCCATTGTGTGGTTTTCAGCAGAAAAGTTAAAAAAGTTTCTAAGTGTCCATTTTTGAAACGTACAAATATTCCTCTAAAATCAGCCAAACTACGAATTCCGATTTACTCACTTGTTATCAGGAGAGAACCCAGGGCTGCATCTTTTAGCCCAGCACTGACCCAGAAAAGTAATTCTAAGCGTACTTACCAGTAACTTGTATTTCCTTCCATAGGAATCCATTGTGTGGTTTTCACCAGAAAAGTTTCTAAGTGTCCATTTTTCAAACGTACAAATATTCCTCTAAAATCAGTCGAACTACGAATTCCGATTTACTCACCTGTTATCAGGAGAGAACCCAGGGCTGCATCTTTTAGCCCAGCACTGACCCTGAAATATAATTCTAAGCGTACTTACCAGTAACTTGTATTTCCTTCCTTAGGAATCCATTGTGTGGTTTTCAGCAGAAACGTTTCGAAGTGTCTATGTGCACAAACTAAAAATATTCCTAAAAAATCGTCTGTATGACTTAAACACATTCTTTCAACTGTTTACAGGAGATTCACCAGTGCTGGATCCAGGATCCACCACTGAGTAAGAAAAAGTAACGATAACACTACTTACCTGCTAAGTGAATTTTCTGCCTTAGGATAACATTGGTGATTCTATGTGAAAATACTTCTAAGTGTCAACTTTTAAAATACAATAATATTCCTTAAAAATCATTACTGTAACCAAAACGCTTTTACTCAACTGTTTACAGGAGATGTCCAAGGACTGAATCTAGGATCCAGTCCTGTGGTTAGAAAAATAATCCATAAAGTAACTAATTGCTTTTGACTAGAAATTCATATTGAGCTCAATGTTGCATTGTGTTTGAAATTGTGTTGCCCATTGCAACAACTGTAACTACTGTACTTAAGTCTATTGCCTATTTGCAAAGCATTTAAACTAAAGTAATTCATTCTGAGAAAGTATATTTTGTATTGTAATGTATAATTTAATTATAATGTAATTAAAAAAATCTAAAAATAAATTGTTTAAAAAATGTAGTAAATCAGTATAAAATAATCTGTAGAACAATTAATACATTAAAAATTGTCATTTACAAAACCTTTGAAATTCACTGAAAAAACCATAGGTTTCAGGCCTGATATAGTTAGGAATTAGCATTTAAAAAATCTTTGAAATTCACTGAAAAAACCATAGGTTTCAGGCCTGATATAGTTAGGATTTAGCATTTAAAAAACCTCTGAAATTCACTGAAAAAACCATAGGTTTCAGGCCTGATATAGTTAGCATTTGGGATGTCATCAGTGCTGTTTCTGACCATGTCATGAATGATGTAATATGTGACATCATCAGCAGTGGATTGCGGGCGCGCCAGATGTAGTTAGTACAACTACTTATATCAGAGGAATTTCAATGGTTTTGTTCGAGTGAAATGTCCAGCTAACTATAACACTCCTAAACCTATGGTTTTTTCAGTGAATTTCTAAGGTTTTTGAAATGCTAATTCCTAACTATATCAGGTCTGAAACCTATGGTTTTTTCAGTGAATATATATATATATATATATATTTATTACCTACTGGCGGTTGCCAGTAGGTAGTTATAGTTGGAACCTAGTTTCCATAGGAAAAGTATTTTTTGATTTGCTAATAACTTTGGTGTCGTTTGACGAATCTTCCAGAAATTCTCCCCCAAAAAAGTCTATCCAGGTCATCTCCTATCCTGAAAGTTTGGGGCTGATTTATCAAACGGGGGCTGAGAAAAAAGGGGGGTCTCAAAACTCATTTTCTCCATGTTAATTTCCATAGGAAATCTTGCTACGAGCTACAGCCCAAACTGCTGAACGGAATTACCCCAAATTTGACAAAAAGGTAGAGGTTGGTTCAGAAAGTTACCTTTTTTTTAAATGGTGTAAATCCTTTCAGTAGTTTTTGAGGAATTCAAAAAATAAGAGTCAAAAAATCAATTTCCCATAGAAAACTTTGTGCAAGGCTACAGCCGAAACTACTGAACGGAATTACTCCAAATTTGGCAGAAAGGTAGTGCTTGGCTCAGAAAGCGACCTTTTTAAAAAAATGGTGTAAACATGTTCAGTAGTAGTTGCTGAGAAATTAGAAAAATAAAAGTTTTGATATCTAAGTCGTGTGCGTGAGCTTCACTGTGATTGGCTGCTAGTAGTCCAAACCAGGAAGTGTTGGCAGCCATCTTGTGGCTCGGTAGAAGCGAGTCACCCAAAAACAGAGAAACAAAGGTATAAAACAAGAGAAGGGGGCAGGGTAGAAAAACCCTGACCCACTAGGCCTGCTCAGGGGGTCCCAGAAGGACCCCCAGGGCCCCAAAAATCTTTTTTTTTATTTTTTAAATAAAAAATTGGCAAAAATTCACGCTGGGGTCGCAGGTTCTCGCATTTCATTATAAGGAGGCCCTTGGGTGGGCTAGGTTCCGGGGGTGTTTCTTAAAATTAATAGCAGGGGCTCGCAGGGGTTGCGGGTGTGCGCTGGGGTCAGCACAGCCCCGGGGCTTCACTCATGTTGGGAGGGGGGTTGCACAGCACCCCTTCTGGAGCCTTCTATGTGCTTGTAACTTTGGCGTCGTTTGAGGAATCTTTATGAAACTATCCAAAAAGTTTCTCTCTTTTTGATTAGCTCTTTGCTAGTTTGGGAGTGAATGGTTTAGGAGGGGCTGAGAAAAAAGAGGGTCATAAACGTGTTTTCTCAATGCAATTTCCATATAAAACTTTACAGAAGACTATAGGTGAAACTGCCAAACAAAATTACGCCAAATTTAGCAGGGAGAAAGGTGATGGTCCAGAAAGCACGCTTTTGTTTAAATGTTGTAAATCCGTTCAGTAGTTTTTGAGAAATATCAAATTTTACAGATATCAATATTTGAGAATTCTGACATTTTATTGGCTGTGAATGGTGGAAACCAGGAAGTGTTGGCAGCCATTTTGTGATTTACTCCATCAGCTCGCATCTCTCCGTGTAGAAGCCATCGGGTTCATAGTTTTACCTCTGCGAGGCAACACTGGCATCTGTGTCTGTGTGAGATATGCCTTTCACGCTGCGTCTCTTCATATCACCATGTCGCAGCTATGCCTTTAGAAGCCCGTCCGTCGGCTCAGAGCTCTGTGAGTCAGTCTGTTGGTACGATCCCCTACACTACCCAAAGACTACCCAATCACCACTGCACTGTCGTAAACTCTAAAACAGTACCCCAGCACGATCCCCTACACAACCCAAACACCCCTGCACTACCCTAAACCCTAAATCTACCCCAGCATGACCCCCTCTACCAAAGCACCACTGCACTACCCTAAACCCTAAAATACTATCCCCAGCACAATCCCTACACTACCCAAACACCACTGCATTGTCATAAACCCTAAAACACTATCCTTAGCAGGACCCCCTACACTACGCAAACACCACTGCAGTACCCTAAATCCTAAAACACTATCCCCAGCACGTCCCCTACACTACCCAAACACCACTGTTCTACCCAAAACTCTAAAAGACTACCCCAGCACGACCCCCTACATTACACAAACACCACTGCAGTACCGTAAACACTAAAACAGTACTCCGAGGACGACCCCCTACACTACAAAAACACCACTGCACTACCCTAAACCCTAAAACACTACTCCCAGCATGACCCTTTACATTACCCAAACACCACTGCATTTTCGTAAACTCTAAAACACTACATCCAGCACAATTCTTACACTACCCAAACACCACTGCACTACCTTAAACCCTAAAACGCTACCCCAGCATGATCCCCTAAACAGTACACAAACACCACTGCACTACTCTAAATCCTAAAACAGTACTCTCTGCATGACTTAACAGCACTGTGCTACCCTAAATCCTAAAACACTACTCTCAGCATGACCCCCTACACTACACAAACACCACTGCACTGCAGTAAAGCCTAAAAC
This sequence comes from Triturus cristatus, assembly GCF_964204655.1. Classification (NCBI taxonomy): domain Eukaryota; kingdom Metazoa; phylum Chordata; class Amphibia; order Caudata; family Salamandridae; genus Triturus; species Triturus cristatus. Next base: position 482,875,113 of record NC_140593.1, on the reverse strand, counting down.
ACTACTCCCAGCATGACCCCCTACACTACCCAAACACCACTTCACTGCCATAAACCCCAAAACAGTACTCCCTGCATGACCCCTTACACTGCCCAAACATTACTGCATTGTCGTAAACTCTAAAACACTACCTTCAGCACGATTCTTACACTACCCAAACACCACTGCACTACCTTAAACCCTAAAACGCCACCTCCAGCACGAGCCCCCTACAGTACACAAACACCACTGTACTACCCTAAAGCATAAAACAGTACCAGTCCGTTGGTTCGCAGGTCTGCGTCTGCAAGCCATCGTGTCCCTAGCTGTACATGTGCGAGCCAGTCCGTTAGGTGATAGGTTTGTCTCTGCTAGCAGGGCCATTGGCCCATTGGTGTCCCCTTGCGAGTTAGACCCGAGCTCTCCCTCTGCGAGTGCACGGCCCGTAGCTCTTCCTGTGCGAGCCAACGGGCCACAGCTCTCCCTCTGTGAGCCTGCCCGACGGCCTTCAGGTCTCCCTGTGCTAGACGGATCGCAGCTGTCACTCTGCGAACCAATATTGGGAATATAAGGCAGCTCTAAAAAGAGCCCTTGTGTTTATTAGTTGGAGCTACAAATAAGTGCATATGCACAGCTTCAGGTTTTTCAGAATAACTCGATTTCCTTGATCTGTGAAGTGTACTTAATCACTTCTGTAGATATCGGCCATATCAAAACGCATGTTGTTGTTGTAGATCGACCCCATTCTATGGTCTTTGTGGTATGCAGACAACTACAGACAAACCATGGTTAAAATGAAACACACCAACAAGGAGCACAAGTCACACAACCCACCAACATCACACCACTGAACAAGCACAGAAGTGAAAACCACACAGCCTGAAAGGGAAAAGGGTGAACAAAACCTAACATGAAGGGACATCTCACACACAATGCAGCACACACACATAGGAAGCAGAGCACACCAACATCCAACACAATGTTGTCCAAACTCAAACGTTCGCACAATTGAACACAGGACACAAATGCACTCGCCTGTGGTGGAAAAATGTCCAAAAGCGTCAGTACGAAACAGGCACATGAGAACACATAAGTACAAATCCACAGTCCGGATGGGGTAGCAATTCATGTATGGCAGGCAGCCAGAGAGTCCATGACACACACATTGGCATACAATTGAAGACACAACACATTTGGAGACAAGTGAAAATGTGGAAACTTTATAAAAAAAAGTGTGTGTCAGTACGGCCAAGAGTAGTGCCACGATATGCAGACAAATGCAGCCGCATGGCTGAATAAGGAACGTAGGAAAACGTTCATGTTCACCTTGGGATAGTCCATCACTAACACACGTCAGTGTAAAGCAGCGTTGGTTGTCCGCGCCTCGGACATGAGTCAACCCCAATGCAGCCATGTCCACTGTCGTCTTGGGACATGTGACCAGATGCACAATGTGCAATGATGCGGCGGGACAAGTGCAACGTGGCACATCGAGTCGTGGTTGCAGGTACCTTGTCACTCGTCCATGAACACGAGTGCAGCTGCGTAAGCAACTATCTCTAATGAGTGATGGTTGGCCACAATATTTTACATGTCGTCGACGTAATCCATCAGCTGACCGGGACAGATGTGCTGACTCCAACCACTGTACCCAATGTGCACCAAAGCAGAATCGGGAAGTGGATCAATTTGCTCACTGCATACTACGACACGTGCAATCTCCCAGGCCCAGTTCCCAACATGCATGCCAAACATCCATGCATGCCATAAACAGGCATCACATGGACACTCCTGGTCATGGGCCAACAGGGGGCGCACACACCCAGTCAGCTACTCACACTTTGGAGAGACACATGTGCGACATTGCAATACAGGTTGAATGCAGGTGATGTTCGCAATGCGGAAGCTCAGCCGGTAAGTGATCCGCCCAGGACATGCAGCAGACGTGCAAGGTATAGGTGGATATGAATGGAATCGACCATTTGTTTGGGATGCCCTGCCATTGCGTCAGTAGCTCTGCTTGTAGCTGCACTGGCTTGCCGTGTGCCAGTGTTGTGGATGAAATGGCACAGCTTGGTGCAATGAGCTGGGTCTGTGTGCAATGGGTGCAGGGCAAGGGTGTGGTGGGGGTACATGTGAAGGCCATTGCACGCATGCTAACTACGACGAAGGAATTTTGAGTGTGGGATGTGTACTCGTTCTAAAATCAGGCAGTGCGAAGTGTGGGAGGTGGATGCAAACATTATCGTATCTGTCAGGGGGGCTGGCCACTTGCAAGTTCCTTCTTGGAGCAGCAGATGTTTTAGCGCAAGATATCTCAGACAAAGAACCTTTCATCCATACAGTAACTTCTCCAGCTGCATTCATACAGGATGTGTACAAAGGCCAGTCGTGGGTGTTGTGGGATATCTGCAACCCTGGTCATCATGGATGAGATGCCCAGCACGTGGCACATGGGTGGGTTCACTGTGTGTTACGTTGCCAAACAACTGTTCCTCCCTCCCACGAACCCCCACACTTTTGTGCACTGCACTGTTGTATCCCGTGCACTCCTACGGCACACCATTGTAATGCCTATTCGCGCATGTCCTGCGGCATTCCAATCACACCGTGACTCTGCCGTTTGGAGGTGGTACATGCCACTTTACAACATCGACTGCTGCGGCCCTTGTGGTGGCCACACCAGAACACAGAGACACACTTACCGTACTTCTTGCACATGGACATGTCCGAGACACCCCGTTCCCCTTGCCAGATAGGCACACCCCTGCGCTGACCTGTGTACACCGGACCAGCATACGCCGCTTGTTCATGCAGGAGGATGCATGCGTAGCTACATGTCCAGGCTCACTGCCAATGCTGAGGTGACATGGTAATGTCCGCTGAAGACAGCACACTGTGATGTTGCAGGGCCCATGCCCATCACGCTAACACAATGACCACACGGACACACTTGCTCAGATGCGGGTTCGGGGGGCGTTGGCGGTCCTGGGGTTGTTGCGATGAGTGTTTTGGCCCTCATGGGTATCCGTGTATCATGCTCATTGTCTCTATGGCGACTGTGGGTGTTCTGGTGTGACTCTTGGCTGTGTTCCCTTTCATGCTGCAGGTAGTCGTCCTGCTTAACACCTGCAGAAAGCAGGTGTTAACGCGGCTTATCGACAGAATTTGTTTCGCATCACAGTTTTTGCCTTTAGTTGTGAAAGTTGTGATGTGGTTTTTTCGTGTACGGAAAAATAAACGAACTGGGCAGTGTATCACGTCAAGATCCAGCACCTGACCCACTATTCCCAATCAATATAAATAAAATGAGATTTCTTCATTGATTTTGTGTGTACACTGTAAATGCACCCAATACCACAGTGCAATTAAATACAGGATTTTAGTATTTAGAATAAATCGCACCTTGTGTGTTTCTGCACGGGAACACCTACTCTGCATCTCATTATCAGCACTTTAATGCAACTAAATTTGAGATAAATCTAACACACTATTCAGAAGCTGGTGCAAACTGCAGACATCACCAGTATTCCCGCGATAACTTGCCCGAAATTTAACACCATGGTGGACACCACCAAATAACAGTAATAAGAACGAGAAAGAGTCACACAGCAGATAATTAACAACCAAAAACTTTATTGAATTTTTTTTTTCAAACTTTATTTTTCCGTTTACATACATATAGAGGATAAACTAAATTTAACAAACTCAACATAAAACAACAAGGCGGGAGACTACTGTCGGGTACATGAATGTCGACAACACAGCCTGGAAAAGCAAGTACAAAATAAGTAGGGGTGGGCGGAATTTGCGTAATCGCGTTACGCAAATCTCCGCGAAACGGTAAAAAATCTCCGCGAACACGCAGAAATTTCGCGAACACGCGGAATTGCTTGTTCGCGATACTTTTTTCCTGTTCGCGATCGCTGTTTGCGTGCTCGGGGTGAAATATCTCGCGAACACGCATATTGAGAACGTGAACAAGCAAAAAATTTCGCGAAGTCGCGGAAAGCAGATTTTTGGGCAATTTCGCGTTCTCCGTGGAACGCAAAATTACCCAAATTCCGCAAATTCCGCGAACGGAACGGAATTTACCACCCAGGCCTAAAAATAAGGATGTGTGTAATGCGCATATCAAAGGAGTAATACACAGAGAAAAAGAGAAGGAAAAAAAAGCCAGAGAGAAAAAGAGAGGGAAGGAAAGAAAGGGAGTGAGAAAGGGAGAAGGGAGAGAGAGTGAGAGAGAAAGAAGGAAAGGGAGGAAGAGAGTGAGAGTGAAGAGAGGGAAGTGAGAGTGAGAGAGAGAGAAAGACACTGCTGCCCCTGCGCATCCATGACCAAATAATTACCTGCTGCCACCGGAGTGCCTACCAGTGGGCACTCCACATGCCCGTGAAAGCTCCAGGGCCCGGTCCCACCACCATGACTTGGTGCACATTATGTGGACCCGCTCCGCGGGCCAGCAGATCCCACACATGTTGCTGAGTCCTCAAAGGCGGAGACCACATCAGCTTTTGGTGCCGCTAAACCTGTGCAATGCAAGTCAGCGCCAAGTGGTGGTAGGCCGCTGACGGCCATACAACTTAGGGTGCGACTAACCCTGTGCAATTCAAGTTCGTGCCACGTGGTGATAGGCCCCTGATGTCCACATCAGCTTCGGATGGCACTAACCCTGTGCAAATCAAGTCCGCGTCCCGTGGTAGTAGGCCCCTGACGGCCACATCATCTTCGGGTGGCACTAACCCTGTGCAGCTCATGTCCGCGGCACGTGGTGGTAGGCCCCTGATGGCCATACAGCTCAGGGTGTGACTAACCCTCTGCGTAACTTTTCATGGACTCTTTATGATTGAGACCCGTGGAGCGTCCGCCATCCAGTTACCACCGGCAATAAAGGATGTGACGTTGTCGATCCATTATATTTGCATGGTAACATGGCCTGTGACGCATGTGCCGGATGGGTGTGGTGTGTGTGCAAACCTGCCCTCAGGGAGTATCCGTGACATGTTGACAACTAGACCACTGACCTGCACACCAACAGCAAGTACACCTGTGACAGGTAGCTATGTGGGAGGTGTGAAAACGTGTTTTCTCAATGGATTTTCCATTGGAAACTTAGGCAAGGCTACAGGTCAAACTGCTGAACGGAATTATGCCAAATTTGGTAGGGAGAAAGGTCTTGGTCCAGAAAGCGCGCTTTTTTGCATCGAGCGAAAATATAAAAGAAAGGTCCCGAGGGCAATTTAATATACCGGAGCTCTGTCTGTGCGAGATAACCCTTTCATGCTCCCTCTGCCCAACATCACCACTTCGCAGCTATGCCGTTAGAAGGCTTGCAGCTCTCTACCTTTGCGAGCTAGTACGCTGCTGTGCCTGTACCTCTGCAAGCTACTACGCTGCTGTTCCTTTGGGAGCGGACGGGCCGCAGTTGTCCCTCTACGAGCCTGGGTGCAAACTGTTCATAAGTCACACTACATAAGCATTGAAAAGCCATTTTGTGATTCAGTCCGTCAGCTGGCATCTGTCCGAGGCATTTCTGAAAACATACCGGAGTTCTTTTTGTGAGAGATAACCCTTTCACGCTGCCTCTCCCCACATCAGCAGGTAACGCACCCTCTTCCCACATTACCAACATACCCCCAACAACCTTCTTGGGTCCGGAATTGTCACTGTGTGGTTGAACATACAAGAATCTTAGTCCCGTATAGATTTACATATAAAACATTTTATTTAAACAAAACAACAACAAATAAAACTGAATGGAGTCTGGTGCTGTGGTCGCTGCCACGAAGTTGGGGTCACTGCCATTCAGGACACAGTTCCACATGTGGGATTGGCTTACATTGAACAGGGTTAGTGGCACCACATGTCGCGCCTTGTGTTGTACAGGGTTAGTGGCACCACATGTCTCCGGCCTTGCATATGGAAATATGCCTCACTGATCGACGGGAGTCTGGTGCTGTGGTCGCTGACACAGACTTGGGATCACTGCCATTCAGAACTCAGGACACAGTTCCACATGTGGGATTGGCTTCTGTTGAACAGGGTTAGTGGCACCACGTGTCGCCGGCTTGTGTTGAACAGGGTTAGTGGCACCACGTGTCATGGCTTGTGTTGAACAGGGTTAGTGGCACCACGTGTCCAAAATTCGAATTGCGAGCTCTGCTGCCCGCAGTGTAGACTGCTAATGAGTGTTCGCTTGCACTTGAAGATGAATTTGGTGATTGTACTAAAACTATAACTGATATAAAAAAAGTTCTTGAAGCAAGGATATTATGTAGGTTTTAGGCCTGTGATAGTTACTTGCCTACTGGACTCTGTAATTAATGAATCAAGACTTAATTTTAATTGTGAGTCCTGATGACCACAGTGTAGGCCTGAGGTAGAGGTCAGCAAGGACCCATAGCCACGTGGCGTTGAGTTGAGGTGCACAGTTTGTGGCACCAGAAGCATTGAGAGTGTATGAGCCTGTGATGCTGCTTGGTACGGATGGGCTGCACTGGGAGCAATGTCTCTTGCCTACTGGACTGGGTCATCTGCAATCGCAACTATATGTGAATTGTGAGCCCTGCTGACCACAGTGTAGACCAGAGGTAGCGGTGAGCAAGGGTCCACAGCCACATGCATAGGTTGGTGGCCCCACCGGCTCGCGTAGTTCAGTTTCAGTGGCACCACGTGTCGCCGGCCATCCATATGCAAATACGCCTCACTAATCGAAGGGAGTCTCGTGCTGTGGTCGCTGCCACGAAGTTGGGGTCACTGCCATTCAGGAGTCAGCACACAGTTCCACATGTTGGATTGGCTTATGTTGAACAGGGTTAGTGGCACCACATGTCGCCAGCCTTGTATATGGAAATATGCCTCACTGATGAAAGGGAGTCTGGTGCTGTGGTTGCTGCCACGGACTCGGGGTCACTGCCATTCAGGACTCAGGACACAGTTCCACATGTGGGATCGGCTTGTGTTGAACAGGGTTAGTGGGACCACGTGTCGCCGGTCTTCCACAGTGTAGGCCGGAGGCAGCAGGCAGCAAAGACCCACAGCCACATGACGTTGACTTGAGCTGCACAGATTGTGAGCATACAGTCTTCTTAACTGATTATACTCTCTTACACAATTTGCATCAGCACTAATCTTGAATTGTTAGCTCCTCTAACTGCATTGTAGGCTGGAGGCAGCGGTCATCAAGGGACCACAGCCACGTGGCGTTGACTTGAGCTGCACAGAGTTAGTGGTACTTGAAACACTTAGCATGTGCGCAGTCAGCGATGATGCGTGGTCTAGGCTGGCCGCACTGGTAGCAATGTCTGCTGCCTACTAGACTGCGTCATCTGCAATCGCGAGTTGCTCTGAATTGTGAGCCCTACTCACCGCAGTGGAGGTGGAGGCAGCGGTGAGGAAGGGCCCACAGGCACGTGTTGTTGACTTGAGCAATGTCTGTTGCCTACTGGACTGCGTCATCTGCAATCTCGACTCCATCTGGATTGTGAGCCCTACTGACTGCAGTGTAGGCCGGAGGCAGTGGTCAGGAAGGGCCCGAAGCCACGTGTTGTTGACTTGAGCAATGTCTCTTGCCTACTGGACTGTGTCATCTGCAATCATGACTCGATCTGAATTGTGAGCCTTGCTGTCCGCAGTGTATATCGAAGGCAGTAGTTTGTACAGACATAAGTCCGTGGTGCTGTGCCGCTGGGGGCCTGTGTGGCTGAAGGCAGCGATCGGCTGAGGAGGCTGGCAGTCATGTCGGCGGCCTCATGGCAGGGTGAGGGGTGCCTCCCTGGCAGATGCTCTGGCCTTTCCACAAGTGAACCACGCCCAGAGCTCCGGCCTATTTATTCACACTCCTACGCTGAAGTGGCGTAAGTCGGACCAGCCTACTCCGGTTACGCTTATGCTTACAGGGGGGGACGACACAGCTACATTACTAAGATCTTCCCTAGTGTTTGACGTAACATGGTTGGGTCCACTGTCCACAACACTACAAGCACCGGTAGTATTTGTGCACATGGAGAGGTGTGTGTTCTGCATACTGAGATGTGTCCAGCACATCACCGCTACACTTTGCATTGTGTGCATTGTTAAACATGGGTGAATTGCTTCCGTCACATATAGTTTGTTCACACCTGTCCTAATATTCAGCTATTGTGTGGCTGAGGGGCCATGCCGTTTTCAGAAAGTTCGCTGTCTTGTTCTGCGCTGCCTCAGTGGTAGAGGGGGGTCCTGGGGGTGGTGGTGGGTGTTGCGGCGTTCTTGGATGTCGGAGATGCTTGATCAGTAGGTCTTTGACATGTGTTGGTCTTCAGATGTGGCTCTGGGCTGGGCTCCCTTTTATATTGTATGTAGTTGTTTAATATTTAAAAAACAAGATGACATTATATAGTTTAAAAAACAAATAAAAAAATTACAGTAGGGAGAGGGGTGGTACGGGGGAGTTCCTGAGGGTTGTGATAGCGGGTGTTGTGTCCTTCTTGGGTGTCGGAAAAAAACTATAGGTTAAATGAACATTATAATTAGAAGTTAGCATTAACAAAACATTCACTGAAAAAACCATAGGTTTCAGGGACGTTATGGATAGAAATTAGTATTTAAAAAACCTTTGAAATTCACTTAAAAAACCATAGGTTTCAGGCACGTTATAGTTAGAAATTGGCATTTAAAAAAACCTTTGAAATTCACTGAAAAAACAATAGGTTTCAGGCACGTTATAGCTAGAAATTAGCATTTAAAAAACCTTAGAAATTCACTCAAAAAGATATAGGTTTCAGGGACGTTATAGTTAGTTGGACCTTTCACTTATACAAAACCATCGAAATTCCACCGTTATAGTTAGTTCAGCTAACTATAACTCACGCCCCTGCAATGCACTGCTGATGACGTCACATATTACATCATTCATGACATGGTCAGTGATATCACTGATGACATCACTGATGACATCTCAAATGACATCACTGATGTATATGTATTCACACAACACCTTTCTCCATACAGAAATGAACCAGCACTCCAAAGTGATTTCACTAGGTTTTATTATTTTTCTTTGTGACGGTATCTACGCGTTTCGACTGCTACATGCAGCCTTGATCATAACACAGATCAACATTTCCCTCAGCCTTAAATACATGCAATTTATGATCACATAAATTAACATCCTCCCGATAGAAAAAAAAATTTAGCGCGCTGAATATGGTAATTTGCCCCCGGGGGGCCAAATCCCAGGGGCAGAGTAAAAAAAAAGTGTGGGGGGTCCCAATCCCCCCCACACTGCCCCAACGCCATCCCCCGGGGCTCGAACATTGTATATGCGGGGGGCTCACGACCTGCCACCCCCCGGGGCTTTGTGAACATGGGTGGGGAGTGGCAGTCCCCCAGCCCCGGAGACTGCCACCCCCTGGGGCACGCACATAAAATAGGCAGGGGCTCATGGCCCCCCTGCAGCCCCGGGGACCGCCATCCCCTGGGGCTTCTTAACAATGGGTGGGGGGCTCTCAGGCCCCCGAGCCCCGGGGACCGCCACCCCCGGGGCAACTTTAACATGTGTGAGGGGGGAAACCTGCTCTCGCTTCAATGAAGCAAAGCAGACTGCTTTTCCACATGGGGAGCAGCATGTTAGCTGCTCCCCATGTGGAAAAACAATGCCGGCTCCCGCAGGAAGCGGGGAGCCGGCTGGGACGGTGGGGGAATTGGGACCCCCCCACGGTCCCCAACGAGGTGGCCAGGCCCCGGGGGATTGGATCCCCGGGGCCATAAGTGGCCCGGGAGGGGGGCCACGCGGCCCCCCTCCCCATTTATTTAAAAAAAAATAAAAAAATAATCAATGGCCGGCCCTGGGGGGTTGGGTGCCCCGGAGCCTTAAAGTGGCCAGAGGAGGGGGGCTACGCAGCCCCCCTCCATAAAAAGCAAAAAACAGTTGGCCATGCCCCGGGGGATGTGGTCCCAGGGACCAAATATGGCCTCGGCAGGGGGCCACGCGGCCCCCTTCCCGATTTAAAAAAAAAAAAAAAATTGGTGGTAGGCCCTGGGGGATGGGGTCCCCAGGGCCAATAAATTAGAAAAAGAAGGGGGACAACATAGCCCCCTTCTAAAAAATAAATAAAAATAGATGAAAGACGGGATCGGGCCAGAGGCCACGCCCCCTCCTTACACCACTCTGCAAACATGCCCCCTGGCGCGTTTGCAGAGGGGGAACTAATTCCCCCTGAATACTGGGGGTCCCTGGGGGCCAACTAGCCCACCGGGAACCTCCAGTATGCGCCAGGGGGCTGCATTGCAGAGAGGTGTAATGAGGCCACGCCTGTTTTTACACCTCTCTGCAACGCAGCTCCGTGGCGCTTACTGGAGGTACCTGGTGGCCAACTAGGCCACCAGGGGACCTCAGGATTCAAGGGGACTTAATCCCCCAACTTAAAACGCGCCATGGGGCGCGTTTGCACAGTGGTGAAGGTAGGGGATGGGGCCTGAGGTGATATGTGTGCAAACACGCCCTGTGGAGCGTTTTAAGTTGGGGAATTAATTCCTCTTCAATCCAGAGGTCCCCTAGGGGCCAACTAGCCCACCAGGTACCTCCAGTAAGCGCCATGGAGCTGCGTTGCAGAGTGTTGTAAAAAGGGGCGTGGCTTCTGAACACCGCTCTGCAATGCAGCTCCCTGGCGCATACTGGAGGTACCTGGTGGGCTAGTTGGCCCCCAGGGGACCGCAGGATTGAAGAGGAATTAATTCCCCAACTTAAAACACGCCACAGGGCGTGTTTGCACACGTTACCTCAGGCCCCGTCCCCTTCCTTCACCATTGTACAAATATTCCTCTAAAATCAGCCGAACTACGAATTCCGATTTACTCACCTGTTAACAGGAGAGAACCCAGTGCTGCATCTTTTAGCCCCAAACCAAAACTGGGCTTTGGCTCAAAAAACCAGCAGAACTGAGCCGGAAATACTAAAGAACAAAACACCTAGTCCTCCCTGGATTTAGTTTAAATGACACAATTTTTTATATACCCTTTCATGAATTGAAACACAAAAGATGGGGCTTTATAAATTGCCTATTATTCAAAAAGTTTTTTATTTATTACACATTCTTTTATTGTGTGATGGAGACAAACGTAACAAATACAAACATCTATATACAATATAAATGACAATACAATACAATGAACAGCACCCTAGGCAATTTAAACATCCAATCATCTACCATACTTGGCCAAACCATTCATACCAATAGGCTGACTCATACTCTACTAAACTAGAAGGCCCTTCAACAACTACTCCCTTTTGGGACACAGATAATTTATCCGTGTCAAACTTTTTAAGACAATTATTTTCTTATTAAACACTTAGAACCCGAAGAAAACATCAAGGGCAGGACTTTTTGTGTGGAGTGTGTAAAGGACCAACTGGTCGACTGGTCTACGCGTTTCAAACCTCTAACATTATGAGGTTCTCATCAGGACCCATAAATTCTGAAAAGAAAATCAAAAAAAAAGAATAAAAAATGATAACTCTCAATTTTTATTTGGCATTTACAGAACTTGAGCCAGCCCCCATTCTCAGCCTGGCATACCCACCTTATGAATATTGATGCACGTGTGGTCTTAGCCTGCTTAATATCCAAAAGATTATTCAATCAGCTAGTGCCTGGAGCTGAAAACAACGAAATATGACAATAAACCTACTCGTCAAATACTTCACACACACAATGGACAGACGCACAAGGACAAGACAGTAAGTAGGAGAGTTGCTCACCCTACGATTTCAAATGCTTCCCAAATAGTCGGTTGGTCTAGCGTTCATGTGTCCCCTTTGTTGGGCGTAATCGGGCTTTTAATAATCCGCTGCCATCAAAGACTGTGAATGGAAAGAGCGAAGCGGTGAAGCTTGCGTGTGTAATAACGCTGTTGAACTAATGTGCCGATTTGAGCTTCCACATAACGTGGACTCAATAGATCATCGCCTACCTGGTGAATGCTTCTTCTCGCCATTCTACGGAGCCGTATACCTCAACCGGGGATTGCTTGAGTGACCAGGAAGTGAATTAGATCCTTAACGATAGGTGATGCGCATAGCATCATGGGAATTGTAGTTCTTTTCTTGGGAGCAATGGGAAATGTAGTTCCCATCTAGTCCATGATGTTGAAAACTTTATTAAACAGGGATTAAAATCAATGCAAACGATTAGATCGTAATTATGCGATGAACTGTTGATGTGAAAAAATATAGTTTCCATTGGACCAATGTTACAAACGCTTAGTCAAAAAATATTTTATGTTTTGTTGAACGAATATATTGTTGGAAAAATCCCCCAAAAGGCAGATACCTTTGGTGAGATACAGAAATGTGAATTTATACACAGGGAGAAGTCCACTGATCCTATTCAAGTCGTGAGCGGTCTATATATTTCAGCTATTTCATTAAGACCGTTGGTCGTTGTGTTAAATTTCATAATTAGAAATGACTCTCTTTGACTCAAGCGACCTTCCAAGTCACCACCACGTGGATCTTGCTCAATTTTGGACAAAACTGTCCACTTCAGATCTTCCTCACGGTGTTTCAATAGGCTCCAATGACTCACTAGTGGAGCATTTTCAACTTTCCGTCGGATCCTCGACTTATGTTGAATGATGCGTTGTCGCACTTCCTGGGTAGTCTTGCCTATATACAATTTAGGGCATGGGCATGTGACTGCGTAAATCACATTTTTCGTCCTACAATTAGTAAAGGCATCATGTTTCCAATAGATGTTATTAAAGGTGAATGTATCGCCTTCTATAGTTTGTTCGCAGCAAATGCAGGATCCGCATCTGTGATGCCCGACGATTGGAGGCAAAGCTAATAGTCCTCTCAACGTGGGGGGCTGTGGTTTAGGCAGAGCTGCTCTTACGATGAAGTTAGCTATGCTTTTTTCTTTTTTGAACGCGAATAGGGGTGGTGTGGAAAAGTCATTATGGAGATCTTTGATCAGGTGCCAATTTGACAAGACTAGTTTGCGAATTTGATGTGAATTGGGACTGAATGTTGTCACACAAACCGGTCTATTCGCTGTCTTCTTCTTTTTGCTTGTCAATAGGGTTTCCCTTGGTGTCCACCAGGCTCTTTTTAGGGAATGTTTGAGTAGTTTTCGTGGGTATCCTCTCTCAAGCAGTCGGTCTTTAAGTTTGTTGGCATGAAAAAAGTATTCTTCTTTTTGAGAACAATTCCTACGGATCCGTAGGAACTGTCCGTACGGTAAATTCTGCTTTAGGCTCCGAGGGTGATTGCTGGTGTAATGCAATGCCTTATTTCGATCGGTTGGCTTCCTAAAGAGTGTGGTTTCTAATTGTCCTGATAGGTTTTTTACTTGAACGTCCAAGAATGTTATTGATTTGTTGGAAGCCGTGCAGCTGAATTTGATGTCTCTCGTTCGTTCATTGAGCCATCCTACAAATTCATCCAATTGTTGTTCAGTTCCAGTCCAAATGAGAAAGATGTCGTCTATATATCTCATATAGTTAGAAATGTTAGTCGAAAAGGGGTTGTTTTCATAAATGAAATTATTTTCATATAGTCCCATGAAAAGCACCGCTAGCTCAGGGGCGAAAGGACACCCCATCGCCACGCCTTTTATTTGAAAGAAGAACTCAGAGTCGAAAGAAAAATAATTCTTCGAAAGTGCAAATTTGGCGAGTTCTAGAATAAAATCAGATGGAACCTGGACTGGCCGTTCTCTTTTCTCCAGGAACCATGTCAGTGTCTCTAGTGCTTGGTCCTGAGGAATCTGGGTGTAAAGTGACACCACATCTAGTGTCACCATTAGTTGATTTTTACTATCAAATTTGACTGATGTTATTCGGTTCAAGAAAGCTGTGGTGTCCTTCAGGTGGGCAGGGATGTCGTTGATGAAAGGTTTTAAGAAGAAATCTATATATTGAGCAACTGGTTCAATGAGCGACTCACACCCTGAGACGATTGGTCTACCAGGGGGGTCGATCTCGCTTTTATGTAGTTTTGGTATACCGGAAAATTGCAAGGGATCCAACCAAGGAGCTACAAAGTCAACTTTTTCAAATTATTGAGGAAGGGTACACACAAGGTTTCGTCGGCCCAAAAGAACGGATTTTTCTACAAAATAAAAATCCTAGGATACCAGTCTTTTATGTTATACCAAAACTACATAAAAGCGAGATCGACCCCCCTGGTAGACCAATCGTCTCAGGGTGTGAGTCGCTCATTGAACCAGTTGCTCAATATATAGATTTCTTCTTAAAACCTTTCATCAACGACATCCCTGCCCACCTGAAGGACACCACAGCTTTCTTGAACCGAATAACATCAGTCAAATTTGATAGTAAAAATCAACTAATGGTGACACTAGATGTGGTGTCACTTTACACCCAGATTCCTCAGGACCAAGCACTAGAGACACTGACATGGTTCCTGGAGAAAAGAGAACGGCCAGTCCAGGTTCCATCTGATTTTATTCTAGAACTCGCCAAATTTGCACTTTCGAAGAATTATTTTTCTTTCGACTCTGAGTTCTTCTTTCAAATAAAAGGCGTGGCGATGGGGTGTCCTTTCGCCCCTGAGCTAGCGGTGCTTTTCATGGGACTATATGAAAATAATTTCATTTATGAAAACAACCCCTTTTCGACTAACATTTCTAACTATATGAGATATATAGACGACATCTTTCTCATTTGGACTGGAACTGAACAACAATTGGATGAATTTGTAGGATGGCTCAATGAACGAACGAGAGACATCAAATTCAGCTGCACGGCTTCCAACAAATCAATAACATTCTTGGACGTTCAAGTAAAAAACCTATCAGGACAATTAGAAACCACACTCTTTAGGAAGCCAACCGATCGAAATAAGGCATTGCATTACACCAGCAATCACCCTCGGAGCCTAAAGCAGAATTTACCGTACGGACAGTTCCTACGGATCCGTAGGAATTGTTCTCAAAAAGAAGAATACTTTTTTCATGCCAACAAACTTAAAGACCGACTGCTTGAGAGAGGATACCCACGAAAACTACTCAAACATTCCCTAAAAAGAGCCTGGTGGACACCAAGGGAAACCCTATTAACAAGCAAAAAGAAGAAGACAGCGAATAGACCGGTTTGTGTGACAACATTCAGTCCCAATTCACATCAAATTCGCAAACTAGTCTTGTCAAATTGGCACCTGATCAAAGATCTCCATAATGACTTTTCCACACCACCCCTATTCGCGTTCAAAAAAGAAAAAAGCATAGCTAACTTCATCGTAAGAGCAGCTCTGCCTAAACCACAGCCCCCCACGTTGAGAGGACTATTAGCTTTGCCTCCAATCGTCGGGCATCACAGATGCGGATCCTGCATTTGCTGCGAACAAACTATAGAAGGCGATACATTCACCTTTAATAACATCTATTGGAAACATGATGCCTTTACTAATTGTAGGACGAAAAATGTGATTTACGCAGTCACATGCCCATGCCCTAAATTGTATATAGGCAAGACTACCCAGGAAGTGCGACAACGCATCATTCAACATAAGTCGAGGATCCGACGGAAAGTTGAAAATGCTCCACTAGTGAGTCATTGGAGCCTATTGAAACACCGTGAGGAAGATCTGAAGTGGACAGTTTTGTCCAAAATTGAGCAAGATCCACGTGGTGGTGACTTGGAAGGTCGCTTGAGTCAAAGAGAGTCATTTCTAATTATGAAATTTAACACAACGACCAACGGTCTTAATGAAATAGCTGAAATATATAGACCGCTCACGACTTGAATAGGATCAGTGGACTTCTCCCTGTGTATAAATTCACATTTCTGTATCTCACCAAAGGTATCTGCCTTTTGGGGGATTTTTCCAACAATATATTCGTTCAACAAAACATAAAATATTTTTTGACTAAGCGTTTGTAACATTGGTCCAATGGAAACTATATTTTTTCACATCAACAGTTCATCGCATAATTACGATCTAATCGTTTGCATTGATTTTAATCCCTGTTTAATAAAGTTTTCAACATCATGGACTAGATGGGAACTACATTTCCCATTGCTCCCAAGAAAAGAACTACAATTCCCATGATGCTATGCGCATCACCTATCGTTAAGGATCTAATTCACTTCCTGGTCACTCAAGCAATCCCCGGTTGAGGTATACGGCTCCGTAGAATGGCGAGAAGAAGCATTCACCAGGTAGGCGATGATCTATTGAGTCCACGTTATGTGGAAGCTCAAATCGGCACATTAGTTCAACAGCGTTATTACACACGCAAGCTTCACCGCTTCGCTCTTTCCATTCACAGTCTTTGATGGCAGCGGATTATTAAAAGCCCGATTACGCCCAACAAAGGGGACACATGAACGCTAGACCAACCGACTATTTGGGAAGCATTTGAAATCGTAGGGTGAGCAACTCTCCTACTTACTGTCTTGTCCTTGTGCGTCTGTCCATTGTGTGTGTGAAGTATTTGACGAGTAGGTTTATTGTCATATTTCGTTGTTTTCAGCTCCAGGCACTAGCTGATTGAATAATCTTTTGGATATTAAGCAGGCTAAGACCACACGTGCATCAATATTCATAAGGTGGGTATGCCAGGCTGAGAATGGGGGCTGGCTCAAGTTCTGTAAATGCCAAATAAAAATTGAGAGTTATCATTTTTTATTCTTTTTTTTGATTTTCTTTTCAGAATTTATGGGTCCTGATGAGAACCTCATAATGTTAGAGGTTTGAAACGCGTAGACCAGTCGACCAGTTGGTCCTTTACACACTCCACACAAAAAGTCCTGCCCTTGATGTTTTCTTCGGGTTCTAAGTGTTTAATAAGAAAATAATTGTCTTAAAAAGTTTGACACGGATAAATTATCTGTGTCCCAAAAGGGAGTAGTTGTTGAAGGGCCTTCTAGTTTAGTAGAGTATGAGTCAGCCTATTGGTATGAATGGTTTGGCCAAGTATGGTAGATGATTGGATGTTTAAATTGCCTAGGGTGCTGTTCATTGTATTGTATTGTCATTTATATTGTATATAGATGTTTGTATTTGTTACGTTTGTCTCCATCACACAATAAAAGAATGTGTAATAAATAAAAAACTTTTTGAATAATAGGCAATTTATAAAGCCCCATCTTTTGTGTTTCAATTCATGAAAGGGTATATAAAAAATTGTGTCATTTAAACTAAATCCAGGGAGGACTAGGTGTTTTGTTCTTTAGCATCTTTTAGCCCAGCACTGACCCTGGGAAGTAATTCTAAGCGTACTTACCAGTAACTTGTATTTCCTTCCATAGGAATCCATTGTGTGGTTTTCACCAGAAAAGTTTCTAAGTGTCCATTTTTGAAACATACAAATATTCCTCAAAAATCAGCCGAACTACGGATTCTGATTTACTCACCTGTTATCAGGAGAGAACCCAGTGCTGCATCTTTTAGCCCAGCACTGACCCTGGAAAGTAATTCTAAGCATACTTACCAGTAACTTGTATTTCCTTCCGTAGGAATCCATTGTGTGGTTTTCACCAGAAAAGTTTCTGTCTATTTTCATAAACTAAAAATATTACTAAAAAATCGTCTGTATGACTTAAACACATTCTTGCAACTGTTTACAGGAGATTCACCAGTGCTGGATCCAGGATCCACATCTGAGTAAGAAAAAGTAACAATAACACTACTTACCTGCTAAGTGAATGTTCTGCCTTAGGATAACATTGGTGATTCTAAGTGAAATCATTTCTAAGTGTCACATTTTAAAATACAATAATATTCCTTAAAAATCACTACTATAACCAAAACGATTTTACTCAACCGTTTACAGGAGATGTCCAAGGAATGAATCTAGGATCCAGTCCTGTGGTTAGAAAAGTAATCCATAAAGTAACTAATTGCCTTTGACTGGAAATTCACATTGAGCTCAATGTTGCATTGTGTTTGAAATTGTATTGCCCATTGCAACAACTGTAACTACTGTACTTAAAAGTCTATTGCCTATTTGCTTTTTTTTTATTTTGAATTTTTAATTTACAATAATACACAACATGACAAGCATACTATACACAGCACAATAAAGTAAAAAAAGAGAACAGAGAAGAAAACAGACTAGAAAAACAGATCATCAGCCTTCAAACCACTCCTTGAAAGGGGCCCAGGTTCTAGCCCCGAACTCGCGCCTTTTCCTCCCCCTTAACAAAAAAACCGATGACTCCAAATTATATAGTGCTAACATCCTAGCTCTCCAATTAAAGAAAGTTGGAGCTTCCGAGCTAATCCACTGTGATGTAATGCATAGCCGAATCATTGCCATTGCAAGAAAAAGAAAAGCAGCCGTGTATCTAGAGCCCCCAATGGATGCGTTACCATCACAACCCATTATCACAAGTTCAGGGGAAACTTTAAACTGAATCTTTAACATCACATTAATAAATTGCTCAATCTCATGCATAAATATCCCCAATTTAGGACATAGATAAAACATATGCACTACATCCGCAGCCTGAAATCCACATCTAGCGCATCTATCACCCTTCTGCCCCCCCCCCCCATTTTGCAATCTTAGCAGGTGTATAGTATAGGTCGAACATCGCCATATAACATTGTGTTTGTAAGCTGCCTGAAACTGAAATCCGACCTACTAACTGTAATGTGAGCCTAGTATCAACCCCTGTCTTACCAAATTTCCCATCCCACTTCAAATCCTGCGAATCCAAGTCATCTGGTAGACAGGATAAGAAATACTGATAGATCAAGCCTATTCTGACTTTCTTACGAGCCATTTCTATTATAGTTACATTGCCAAATTTAATAGTGATCTCATTCCGGGGTTTTTCAAGAAAACTTCTAATCTGAAGATACTTAAAAAAATCATGAGTATATAAATTGAACTTCTCCTTAAGAACAGAAAAAGTAGATATTTCCCCGCCCGAGCACAAATCCCCAATCACCTGTAATCCATGTAACTGCCATCTTAAAGTAACTTGATCCTGGAAAATTGATGGCAACGTTCCAGCCGCGGAAAAGGGGGTATATGAATTAATATTTGCAATTATACACCTACGGCGAATCTTCCGCCAAATCATAAATGCCGCATAGATCACTTTAAATCTTGTCTTTTTGAAGTAACTAGGTTCTAGTATCTTTACTAAGATACCTTTAGCGGCGTCCCCCAGACCTATTTCATAGATAGTGGGCCTATTTGCTAAGGGGACATCTGCCCTACCCCCTACTAGAAGAATTCCAAAATGTTGCAGCATAGCTGACCAATAATACATTAGCAAATTTGGGACCGCCCACCCACCACGGGCTCTTGGAAGGCACATCAATTTAGCTGCTCTCCGTGCCCGACGATAGCCCCAAAGAAATCTTGAGCCAGCCCTCTCGGCGCTACTTAAAGACGCTAAAGAAAATTCTAACGGAATAGTTCTAAACAAATATAATAGTTTCGGCAGGACTAACATTGTGAGAATATTGCAGCGACCATATAAGGAGAGATGCAAGTGATCCAATCTACCAAGTTTCATGTTAACAGATTTGACCACTGGGAGCATGTTGATATCAGGGATATCTGATACAGAAGCAGAGATTTTCACCCCAAGATAGGTTGCTTCCGTAGTAATGGGAATGTCTGAGGGACACATAAAAGCAGAATGGAGAATCTGCGTCTTATCGACATTGAGTTTATAACCTGAGATTAAACCAAATTGATCTGCCAAATTTATGATAGTTGTGAAAGCTATGGAAGCATTTCTAGTTAAAATGACAATGTCGTCAGCATATGCCAACGTCTTATAATCTGTACCGTTAACAGTAACTGGCAAGATTGTTGAGTCTTCTTGAATTTTCATAAGATACGGATCAATATACAGAGCAAAAAGCAACGGCGAACACGGACAGCCTTGCCTTGTACCCCTCCCGATGTTAAATAAAGAAGTTTCCAGCCCGGAGATACGAATAGATGCATGTGGGGAAATATACAATGCTTGCACTGCCTGTATAAATTCGGAGCAAAACCCCTTCCAACGGAGCACTGCCCAGAGAAACCCCCAGGAGACCCTATCGAACGCCTTCTCGGCGTCCAATAGGATCACCCCGAGGGGAGACTCAGTGGCCTGTGCCCAGTCTAACAGTGCAATAACCCGCTTAACATGGTCAGATGTGTCCCTGCCAGGAATAAAGCCATGTTGCCGAAGAAACACTAAGGGGGTAATTACCACAGCAAGCCTAGTCGCTATAATTTTTGAGTAGATTTTGCTGTCCGTATTAATTAATGAAATAGGATGATAAGATGACGGATTCTGGGCCGGTTTATCTTTCTTTTGAAAAAGTACAATAGTTGTTTGCCTCCAAGATGCTGGTAGGATGCCCCTCTGAGCTTCCCTTAAAACTATTAATAAGTCCTGTTGTATTACTTGAGCAAAAGTCTTATAGAATTCTAACGGAATAGCATCTGGCCCAGAAGCCTTACCATTAGCCAGCGATTTGATAGCCAATTTGACCTCCTCCCAAGCAATGGGGGCTGAGAGAGTTTCATTCTGGACAGTTGTGATTCTAGTGGTATCCAAATCCTGCAAGAAATCTTCAATCATAGAGTCAGCGGGAGCAATGACCGCATCCTCCTTATATAGCTGAGAATAAAATTTTGCGAAAACATCCAGAACCCCCTCCTGAGTAGTCTGTAGCTGACCTTGTTGATCCAGAACACTAACTATTCTATTTGCAATACTTCTTTGCTGAAGCCGTTTGGCAAGAACTCTGCCACAGTTCTCACCAAATTCAAACATCGTCGCACGATATTGAATATATTTTGCGGCAAGGTCCTTACCAAAAAATTCCAGTACCTTAGATTTAACCTTTGCCACCAACTGTTGACTTTGGTCACAATTAAGACCTTCCTTAATGTTCTGTATCAAAGCCATCTCAGCAGCCCGTAATTGCTCTAAGCGGTCCTTTATCTGAGCCTGAATAAGCTTCCAACGGTAGGCCGCAAAGCGGCTTTAAAAGTATCCCATACTACCCCATCCGCCGACGAGCCCCGATTAATACTGAAGAATTCTGCTATCCATTTGACCATATGGTCCCGATATAATTGATCCAAAAGTAATTTTTTTTCGAAGGTCCATGGTCTTGGGGGTTTAGTCCCTCTTGCCCAAGGGCACTCCATAATCACAGCGTTATGATCTGATAAGGTTCTAGGATAGACCTCAATCGAAGCCTCACCAACCAGTTGATCTGACATGAAAATATAATCCAGCCGCACCATTTTATTGTGGGGAGCCGAATAATATGTAAAACCATCTTCCATTTTATTGTGCCAGTGCCAGACATCGGCAAGCCCATGTTCAAGGATTAGTGCCTGGAGGGCATAAAAAACCCTTGGCTTCCTCCCCTGATACTTTTCATTGGCCGCCAAATCCCAATTAGCTGATACATGGATGTTCAAATCACCACATAAAATCATTGGGTGTGGCCAAAATGCTAATTCCAAATTTAAACATTTCAAGATTGCCGGATCATCTAGATTTGGGCCATAGATAGAACAAATCGTGATAAGATCATTGTAAATCGAGATCTCTGCTAATGCCCACCTTCCCACTCCGTCCACTTTAATCCTTCTACAAACACCCACCCCACGCCTTACCAATATGGCCACACCTCTAATCGTTGAGGATTGCTTCGTGCAAGCTACTAAATCAAAACCCGGAAACTTCAGACATTCCCTCTTACCCCATGGGACGTGCGTCTCTTGTAGACATAAAATATCAAGCTGCATAGGTTGCAAAACTTTAGATAAGAGCGCACGTTTCTTTCCAGCATTTAGACCACAAATGTTCCAAGTAGCTATGCGCAGCCTACCCTGCATCATTTAAACAGTGTAGTTCCAGACTCAATTTGTTCCAATTTACTGCTGCTGAAGTACCAACTTTTTTATTCATGTTATCACCATCATCCACATCACTAGCATTATGCTTGTCATGTCTAAAAAAACACCAAAACACAAACACCAAGCCCCAACCCCCTCCACCCTCAAGACTGGATCAACCCCCCAACCAGTCCCCGCCCAGCCCCACCCACTACCCTGAACTACACCCCCCTTAGAAGGCAACAGGACCTGAGTCCTTATGATGGTTATGAACAGGCTGAACCCCAGAACTACCCTGGAACCCACCCCCATACAGAGACATCATCCCCTTTATAGACAGATATACACACTTGGAAAAGAAAAGGGATGCTAGCTCCTACCGTAGGAGACCTAAGCAATTGGCATAAACCTATAAAGCATTTAGAAATTCTTTAGCCTGGACCTCAGATAGGAAGAATCTAGTCTGACCCTGATAGATTATTTTTAATTTTGGTGGAAAAAGCAAAAAAGCTTGTGCTCCTTTTGCTTGAAATGCCGTTATCAGCTGGCGGAGCTGCCACCTCCGCTCAACTGTTGCCTGACAGAAATCTGGTCTGACGAAGAACTCACAACCTTTCCCAACCCGCTTCCTATCTGGTCTTGCAAGGTCATAAATACTTTCTCTAGCTAAGAAATTATTAAGAGAGATCAGTATGGCCCGCGGCTTATCTGAGGTTGACCCCGCCCTCTGCAGCTTAAAAGGGAAGCGATGTGCCCTCTGGACCTCCCGCTGCCAATCCCATTGCTTTAAGTCCGGAAACGCTTCTGCAAAAAGCTCTATAACAAACTGCCTAGGGTCGGATCCCTCCTTCCCTTCTGGAATACCTAAGATTCTTAGGTTGTTCCTCCTGGCCCTATTTTCCAAGTCTGTTAACTTCCAAACCACATCATCCCTTTGGGCCATAGCCATGTCCGGAAGGCCCTTTTGCAGAGCCAGGTCATCTTCCAGAACAGAGATCATTTCCTCGGCCAATGCCGTTCTTGAAACTATTTCTGAGCATGTTTTGACAACTCTCCGGATTGAGTTCTGCATCTTCCGGCATGCTCCCTGTGTCCGCAGGCTCTCCTGGGTCGCCTCCTCTCTATAGGCCATCATAGTCTGATAGATAGTAGATAACGTTATTTCCGCCGGAGGCCCTTGAACGCCATCATTTGATTTAAAATCATCGGTAGTAGGGACAGACTGAGTAGAGAATGAGTAGTCCCATGCCATTGATCCGACTGATTCTGCCAATCCAGATGCCTTACTTAGAGCCAGACCTTCTTGACCAGGCAATTTATGCCTTACGGGTTTACGCACAGTACCCTCACCATCAGGAAGAAATTCGGCTTTTCGCGTTCCTTGCCAGTCTATTAAGTCACTATCGTCATCTGTCCAATCTTTTTCATGCTCCTCACCTTCTGAAGAGCCTGAGCCTGAATGGTCGGACATAGAGTAAAACTTATCCGCAGCTTCCAGGTCTTTAGTTAGGCCACTACCATCATTACCATTATCACCAGCTTTCATACTGGAATCTAAGCCATCCGCCAGCATATCAGAATCTTTGCTGAGTGCTTCCGTATTCTTTTGACTTGTGCAGGGTCCCTTAGCCACAGTAGCAGAGAGGTGGACTACATTTCCCATAGTTCCACTGTCTGGGTCAGGTAGCGTAATATAAAGTGGATTATACTCTTTAGATGCTATTGCTGACGAGTTCCCATTAACACCACCCTGTGATTCATTACTGTTTATAGAGACCGATCGCTGAGTCACTAAATCACCCCCAGCCTGCTGCAAACAAGGAGTAGTACTGAGAGGTAAGGTTTTGTCAGTAATATTGTCAATAATATTCTGCTCCTGTTTGCTAGACACCCGACTTACTGAGGGAGTCGATCTTCCAGCCTTCCCTGCTTTCTCCGACTGTAATTTGAATAATGAAGGAAGCGTCTGTTTCACTTTGCCGGCCCCAGCGTTGGCCGAAAGGGCAGCGCTTGGTGCAGAACCTGAGCCCCCCGTCGCGGTCGCCATCTCCTCTGAGACTCGAGCAGTCAGAAGGTCTTTCTCGCCACGGGCTTTACCAGGGCTTGCAGCATGGGCCGGTCTGCCAGTGCCGGCGCGGGTTTTCGGCATCTTTGTCTGTACTTTCGGCGCCATTACCGCTGCGGGACACCGGGAGATTGAAAATCCGCTTGACCGAGCTAAATAGCACTGGAACCAGGAAAGTTTATTCGTAAAGATCCCGTAGCATTTAAACAGCCGCCAAAACATAGCCAATTACGCTATATCCCAGCTTCACTTCCTCCAAACATAGTAAATCCGCATAAGAATCCGCTATATGGTGGGATTTCCAGGGGAGTCCACAGCATCTGCTCAAACAGCCGAACGACCGGCCGCCATCTTGCCTCTCGCTCCCTTTTCTCTTTCCAATGTATCTCTATGGTCCTATTGCCTATTTGCAAAGTATTTAAACTAAAGTAATTCATTCTGAGAAAGTATATTTTGTAATGTAATGTATAATGTAATTATAATGTAATTAAAAAAAAATATCTAACAATAAACAGTTAAAAAAATGTTGTAAATCAGTATAAAAAAATAATCATGACAATTAATACATTAAAAATTGTCATGTACAAAACCTTTGAAATTCACTGAAAAAACCATAGGTTTCAGGCCTGATATAGTTAGGAATTAGCATTTAAAAAACCTTTGAAATTCACAGAAAAAACCATAGGTTTCAGGCCTGATATAGTTAGGAATTAGCATTTAAAAAACCTTTGAAATTCACAGAAAAAAACATAGGTTTCAGGCCGGATATATTTAGGAATTAGCATTTAAAAAAACCTTAGAAATTCACTGAAAAAACAATAGGTGTTAGGGGTGTTATAGTTAGCTGGACATTTCACTCGAACAAAACCATTAAAATTTCTCCGATGTATTTAGTTGTACTAACAACATCTCGCGCGCCCGCAATCCACTATGTAATTCTGTCTTTAGGTTGAAGGTGTTAGGATAGGCTGTAGGTACGAAGGACAAGCCTTTGGATAGTATTTTCTGTTCTTCTTCCTGCAAGGTGTAGGATGAGGTATTCACCACTGGATAGTTGTTAGATTCTGCCATCTGTAGACCTTGCGTTGCGTTGAAATTTCCCCGTGGCTCTCTGGTTGGAACTGGACCTGCATGGGAACAGCGCCCCTACCACTGTCCCAATTCTTGCTTGTGGGCTGTTGGCCTCTCAGAGGGCCCCTTTGCCAATGAGCGCCCCGTCCAATCGGCGGTCTCCATTGGCCGCGTTTTTCTAGTGCCTGTACTGCCATCATTCATGCCCGCCTCCTCGTGCTTTTTATATTTCACATTCATGACTTTAGGTCCTAGCACTGATGGTTGTTTCCTCCCCGATCTTTGTTTTCTCTAGATTAATTTGAATTAACTCACTGAAGTCATCCGTGATTTTTATCACTTCTTGACCAATGGTCTTTCGGCTATGGTGATCCCAGCAGTATTCATACTGCATTTGAGGAATAGTATGGATTTCTTCCCCCGTTGTTGAGTAAGTTTGCCTTTTAACTATTATGGGCCTTCTTAATGTAGTGATCCTTGATTCATTTAAGGGATTTTGACAGACACCTTATTTCTACAGGTGTACATCACTCTCTCCATCCCCCATCTCGGAGCCTCTGAAGCCCCCATCGCCTTTGATGACATGCTTCGCCCACAAGGCTATTTCCTTTAATTGAGATACGGTAAATATAGTAATCCATACCTGCCATACGTCCTCGTCTTAATTCATATTTGGACCTGACAATTCCTCATCTCATTGTACTCTTAGGTGCCCCTGCCCCCCACTCTCACATCCGCCCTGAGGAAGACCCCGCCAGTAAGGATTTGAAGAAACCTAATTAGTTTCAGGGGTCGAAACGTCAACACATTACTGATGCCAGTATTGCCAACAGTGAATGCCGCACTGTGACTTTCCACTTTACATGGCTACGTAATTGATTGTTATCTATCTGATTTGGACTGTTTTAAGAATATGTGGCATTGAATAGCATGCCCAACAATTTGATTGTGATACCCATTAGAATTGTCTGTCACTTGCTTCACTACCTCACTTAAGTCACCTTCCCCCCTCCCCTTGCACTTAGTTGGGCACATCAACTATGGTTTTTAATGATCTTTGTAAAATGTCTTAAAAAGTTGCATCATGGGTTGAGCGTGATTAAGTAACACTCTTACACCTAGTTAATTTCTCTTGATTTATTGTTTCTGATTTAATTTTATTGCTTTCTTTTACACTGTTTTTGATGTATTAGTAATGAGACCACCACGTGGTCTATAACGATCACTATTGACATGTCAAATGACTTCATTGATGACATCACTGATGACATCATCCTGTGACTGTAAGTGGTTTGTAAACGTTTCTGAGACTTAAAGATATATACTAAGCTACAGTATAGATTAAATTACTATTCTTTCTGCACTAGTAATCAGTCATGCTATTTCTAATAAACTCATCTGAGAGGCTGTCTGACTGACTGTATCAGTTTGTGAGTGGATATCTGAGTGGCTATATTGGTGTGTTTGTGGGTATGTGAGTAGCTGTATGTGTGAGTGAGTGGCTTTTTTGGAGAGTGAGTTGTATGAGTGGCTATATGAGTGAGTTATTGGCTGTGTCAGCAGCTGCATAGGTGTGTGAGTGGGTGTTTGAGTGGCTGTATGGGTGACTGAGCAGCTATTGTTGTGTTTCGATTTAGATGCCCGTACATAGTTTTCCCTCAATCATGTCCTTATATAGGCACAATTTGCATTGCCCTTATTTAGGCATAGAATCCTTGTCCTTATCTCGGCATTAGCCATGCTATCCAAATACAGGCATGGTCACCTACATCCGTCCATCCCACCGTCACAAGTTCTTAGAAACCAGACCCTTAAGCCATCGGGACTTTCCCTAGCTAGGATTTTTGATTTCTCCAAGAACTCATCTATTATTCATGAACTACTATTCCTTAGGGGTTCATTCATGACGTCTTCCTCTGCCTGACTTTATGTCAATGCTAGCATTCCTAGGCACCTTCCAGGAATAAATATACCTTCACTTGACATTGTAAGCACGGCACGGCTCAGCTCGACTAGCCTACACAGCTTGATACGGCTCGCCACCGCAAGTTCAGAAGGAATTCTTGTCCTTGCCTGACGCACTGATCAGACGCTGTCATCCCTGCTCGCAGAGAATCCAGCTTCCAGTGTTTTGACTCCCTTCGCGGGGTGTTGGAGTTTGAGATTGGGAAACAGATTCCCACCTCTCTCATTCTAAAGGTATGGAGCTTACAAGAACCTAGAGGAACTCTTGACATAACTTAGTATATAACATACTATAGAAAACAGCACCTATTACTTTCCTGGTACTACACTTAGGTTAGGCACACTGGGGTAGAAATATTTAGAAGTATCAGACGAGTATTCACTTTTTATCCTGTGTTATTTATGTAGGTATATATATGTATGTATATATGTCATAGCTAAAAGACAAAAAGACAATGCAATTGCAGTATTATTTCTTCTCACTGCTTACGCTGGGCGTATTATATCTTGCTTACTGTCTAATGATTGTAACAGCTCATATCTCTTACACGAGAAACAAGACTGTTCAATAAAGCCTTTTATTGAAACGTCCGTCTATCTATTTCTGTGTAACTCTGGAGAAACTAAGCATGCACGATTGACTGAGTGAAACTGTTATCTATTGTTTCCACGATTCTGAGGCACGTTATGATTCTAAGGGAAACAAAGTTGTCATGTTTATGCGGTTGTCAGAAACTACTCCCTTCTTGTTTATTCCAGAAGTTTCTAGTGACCTCTGAGTTAGCTGGCACACAAGTAATTAAGTTTAATGTACTCGATAGAGGCATACTGACCTTAGTCCTATACAAAAACTATAGTGTTTATTATTCCAATGCCTCAGTCGTGCTTTTCTCAGAGACCCCTACTCATAATTCTCCTTAATACGTCTGGAGTGGGTAGGGTTAATATCCGCCATAGCTGAGTAGGACGAGAATCCTATGTATTAGCTATTTGGTTTGTTTAACTTTGAAGGATACAGTGTTCCAAAATATTGTGCACCTTATCTTTTTTCCCTTGAAACTTGTTCTACATTTTTCATTAAACAAATGTCCCATAACGGGGAAACAGAGGTTACGGCTGATCCAGTTGTAACAGCTTTTAATACTACAGGTTTAAATGAAACCAATGAAGGTATTATAAATATCCCTCCAAACTTAAGGAGAGCCATCACTCTAAAACCTATAATGCATGGCCTAACACCAAGAGGTGGTAGAGCAGTTTTTGTGATAGAGGCACATAAATCTTTTCAGACAGAGGTATTCTATTCATGGATTACATTCCCAGAATCAAATCCAGTAACACATGTGTTTCACTTCTTCAAAGAAGATGAACCACCTGAGGAATACATTCCCTTCTAGGATGTTGAAATTCCACTCACATGCCAGGAGCATCAGCTCTGGTTTAAAGGCGCCCTAAAACATTACAATCACATTACCAGGCTCGGTCCACTAGGTAGACCAGGAGCAACATGGCCAATTTTAGCCGGCTACACACCTCATCCTGATATCGACGAGATGTCAGACGATGAATTACTCACTCAACTCAAAGAGCTAATAAAAATTTATAGACAGTTAGTGCATTATGTCATGCGGACTTTAACAGTCCAACCACCAATAACCATTTCAAATCACACCCCCCCCATCAGGGGAATACACTAAAAATTACTCCACAGATGTTACACTCAGTCATAGGTAAAATGCCCACAAAACTTAAACAAATTCCATTCTGGATAGCTCAAAAAATTGCTCAAATAGAAGCGGTATTTCCTCATACTAGCCCTTATGAGAATCACAGAATCCTAACAATCTGTTTACCAATGGGGATCACACCACATCTGGAAGACTGCATCACTTGGGGCACAGTCTTTGCTGCCATCTATATTAAAACACATGGTGTTCCCTCTGTTGGGGTACTACCTGATGTCCTGAAATAAATTCCAAATGAATACGGGGCAGAGCCTGCTCTGAATTTAGGTATGAAATTACTAAAAAACTTCGACTAGGTCTCAACAATAATATTAAATAATGACGATCCGCCAATGATTAAGGGAATTTGATGTAACAGCACATCAACAAGAACTATCCAGAATAATAGAAAAATCGTATGAACAATTAGGCATAGACAGTTTAAGTGGTAAACCGGTTAAACCACAACTGTCCGAAGGTCCTGAGAAGGACTCTATTAAACATAATCCTACATCTTCTAAAAAGAAGTGGGAAAATAACAAACAATATTCAAAAGAGAAGGGTTCTCAATCCCGAGGTAAGTCTCCTTAAAAGGAGCCCTCTGAAAGGAGGTATAACCTAAGGAATAGGGATAATTTGAGAAAACCTGACAGGTATCAAGATACTGATACACGTTCCTCTCGTACCTTTCAGAAATCTTCACAGACATCCGAAAGAAGAGGACGGTCAGATCACAAAGAACGCGTGAAGTCCAAAGACGATCAACACGTTCAGAACACAAACCAAAACCTCAATTCGCTAAGAAGAAGGTAGCAGGTCTGAAGATCAGACATGCAGAGAATTCTGAGAACACAACTCAAGAATGGAAAATGGGCTCAGACAATGCTGGACAGTGCAGCAGAAGTAACAATAGCTCGCCAGAACCTGAAGGAACTTCTGCAGATAGTGGACTTGAATGAGTACATCACAGTTGAGACTGTAGACACTAGGGTTAGTTCTCCACAAAGGTTATCTGAAATAACACTCTGAATGGAGGGAGACATGCCAAGAAAAGTGAGAGCACTCTTTTGGGAAAAACTTTCAAGGGGTTATGACATACTTCCAGCAGAACAAGACTGGCCACCAACATTTGTCAGGGAGTGCCCACATGGCGAAGACATCATTATGCCAGCCTTCTCCAACCATGTTCCAATACACCTAAAATATATATATATGCCAGGAAATGGGCAGTTGCCAAGGCCCCAGCATTGTACAAAAATCATGTAGGATGGGATGAGGACTCACTCACCCCAAAATCCAATTAAAATGACAACCGACTGCACAAAGGCAGTACCCAATTAAGCAAGAAGCTAAAAAACAGGTCAGGGAGATCTTAGATCAACTTGAATACCAAGGGGTAATTGAAACATGCACCTCATCAATGAACAATCCTTTGTTTCCTGTTTCCAAACCAGACCATACATATCGTCTAGTTTTGGATTACATGCACCTGAACACTTGTTCTAAAACATTTGCAGTGCAAAATGCACACAGTACAGCATTAATGAATAACATTGTGCGTAAAAAATATAAAACCACATTGGATATTTCAAATGGTTTCTTTTGTCAAAACATAGCACCTGAAAGTAGGTACTTGACATCTTTCTCAATAATGGGGACCCAGCGTCACTTCTGTCGACAAGGGTTCAAGAACAGCTCGGGGTTATTCTCAGCAAGAGTAACATAGTTACTACAAATTTATGATGATGAGGCATTGTCATATGTCGATGATATCTATCTGACAGACGATGACCTGGATAGGCACTTGAACAGGGTAAATACCATTATACTGGGTTTTTCCTCTGAGGGCTGCAAATTCAATTTAAAAAAATCAAGAATTGCCCATCTCAATGTCCTTTTTCTAGGACATGAGCTTTCAAATGAAGGTAAAAGCCTGGCAGGTACCTTTTTAGAAAATTGTGCGCTGCTCCATCCTCCAAAATAGCTGAAAAATGTAGTCGATTCTAGGTTTCCTAAATTTTAGAAGAACTTACATTCTAAATTACGCAGAAAGAGTTAAACCTCTCTATGAATTATTTAAACCTGATTTCATAAACCAAAATTGGACACAGGAAAACACATATATCCTGCGTTCACTACAAGCTGACATGTTAGCAACAAATCACTTACAAACACGTGTAAAAACACGCAATTTAGTGATCCGAATAATTTTGGATCAATGCAGATTCCCCTATTTAACTTTTAATGAAGGTGAAAAAATACCAATTGCATACAAATCACATTTGTATACACAAGCGGAAATGCGATTCACTTCGACAGAAAAAATTCTGACAGCAGTTCGAACTGCTGTAGCAAAAGAAAGAGCTCTAGCTCAGGGGAAATGCAGTATTGTCGTGACTCCGATACCAGCCTTAGAGGCAGTTACAAAGGCAAGCATTCCAAATGCAAAAGCTTTACATCCACGATGGATACAATGGGTTAATTCTCTTGCTACAACAGATGTTGAATATGTTTTTGATCCTTATTTAAAACACAAGCATTCCTGCAATATGAACATGAATGTCCTCTGCCTATTGAGATTCTCCCTCTTGATCAGTACGAATTTATAATTTACACTGACGGATCAGCACAACCCACTAAGGAAAAGTAAGCAAGCTTACAGTGCAGCATGCGCAATCGTTAAAGGTCGCATGCGCGATGGTAAATTCCAACCAATGGTCACAAAAACACAATCTCTAGGAGATTGTACAGCTCAGCAAGCTGAACTACAAGCATTCAAATTGGCATTTGAAAATACGGATACTTATAGTGTGCGATTCTGTTTACTGTGTTCAATCATACAATGAATATTTACAGAATTGGCTTCAAAATGGTTTCAAATATTAAAAAGGTGGCACAATCAAGCATAAAACGCTTTGGGAACAAGTAGTTCAGTTGCGAGACGGACTACAAAACACTCACGTGATACACACGCTGAGTCAACGTGATGGCATTCACGTTGCAGGGAATTCATTGGCTGACGAAGCCGTGAAGGGGGCTGTGCAAAGGGCTTCCGTAGCTGTGATCACTCGTTCAAAAACGAGAATAGACAGTGAGATATTATTGGCTGTCAATGCTTCAAGCAAAGGCAGTGGTGCAGCGTTACCTAAAAAATTGCCACTCAAATACTCGTATATAATTGATGCGAACAACTTTCCGTTTGTGGGAGATAGGGTAATTCCAAACATGGAACGTAGATTAGGACTAATCCTAGCTGCACATGAGGGGGTTAGCCTCTGCCCATACAAGTGTTTCTGCCACAGTATCATTATTAAAACAGAGATATTGGTGGCCCGGCATTAGGAAACAGACCAAAAACTATGTTCTGGAATGTGAAACTATGCCAACAGATGTAAATCTCTACAGTGAAACGGCCTGCGCAGACGCCCCTGTTAATTTCAGTCCGGTCCCTTGCAAAGGGATGGTAACAATAAAAATATCATGGTCGCAGTGGATTCATGTTCAAGGTTCCTATGGATGTGGCCTCAGTGCTTGGCTGACGCTCGAACTGTTATAAAAGATTTGCAAGACTTTATCGGCACATACTCAATAGGCACGCTACACTCTGACCAGGGCCCTGCGTTTAGCTCTCGGGCTTACAAAGAAGCCATGGCCAGTTTGGGCGTTGCATTGCGGTATTCCTCTCCATTCCATCCTGAGGGAAATTCTGTTGTGGAAAGGAAAAACCGGGACATAACGCGATCTATAACAGCTAGAGTATTAGGTTCGGGTGATGGGTGGGTCAAACATCTTTATGGAAGTTCTTTAGGGGGTGGGTCACTCCATATGAGGTCCTATTTGGGACAAGAATGTGGGTTCCTGATCTTGAATGTAAAGGCACAGTGGTGGAAAATAAACCATTTGATATCAAAGATCGTTAGTTTGTTTTACAGGACTTAAATGAACTGAGAACGAAACAAAGCAACGTGTTCCTGAATCCAACCACCACTGGGGAAAATCCAGCCATCGCAGCAAGGCCTGTCTGGATTCCAAAGCTTGGGGATCTAGTCAGAGAGAAGATCGCGGACAAGAAGAAATTTGGGCCTTCTTACAGACAACCGGTACCTGTCCTAGCCATCCACGGAACAAGAACAGTACTTCTGCTGCCCCTTGCTGGAAAAAAGGAGAAAAGATTTGTGTCCATCGACCTCATCAAACCACACAATGTGGCCAATACTAAGCAGTAGGCCATGTGGACTCCGACAAAGTAGCAGATGCACTCCTCTAGCTACTATCCAAGAGGTTCAAACTGAAAGACTCATCACCATCAAGAATTCAGCTGTAAGAAATGAAGGACTAAGCAACAATGCTATGGAGCTCATTCCTCTTGAAACCCAAAAAACATTCCGTCCTGATACACCGGTCTACACCAACATAGCGAGTGATCAACTGGTTCCAGCGATTTCAACAAATCTTGATGCAATTATAACTATTGACAGAACTGCCTCTGGCTATTTCATTAAGTTTGATATGTTTTCTGAAGATTCAAGTGAACTAGAAACGACGCCAGTCAAAAGAACTTTCACAGAGCAAGCACAAGTCTTCTTTCATCACGTGAAAAAGACTTATCTGGTTTCACCATGGATTGAACTATGGATTATTTCTGGAATACTTTTCTTTCTGCGTTGGCTAGCTTTAGTAATGACTCTGAGCATGCTGATAAATGGAAGATATATTCATTTGGACACAGAAAGTAAACATGTGAACTTACTTTTGAAACCACACCAATCATCCCATCGTGAAGCAAGAGACTTGTCAGCAGTGAACATCACAGCCATTCCTATACAAGATGGTTTATTTTGGGACAAAACGGATTATGATATATTCGGCCCATCTGAACTTTTGAAGATTCCACACTTATTTAAAATTTCATTAAGTGATTTTATACCTCTAGTACCTATTCTGATGATTGGGACTTTGAGACTGTTAATAACATGATTTCTGATCTAGAAAGGTCTCCTGCATTCTCTAACTACAAATACTTAGAGGGTGCAACAGACTATGAACGGCTTTATTGTTACAACCACTATGTTCATCATTTCTTGCCTAAGTCTGCAACACCTAGAAATGTATTTATGTATAATCAATGGGAACATTGTCCTACATCACCAAGGGGTAGCTCAAAAACATTTGCAATGAAGTTTCCATATTTTTCAGGGTACAATACATCCAATCCAGAAACGTTTTACTTTAAAAATGTGAACAAAACAGGAACGCAAAATATGTTAGCTAATACAAAACAGATTTATTCTGCAGCCTTTATTGCCCATCTGTCTATACAGGGTTTAGACTTTTGGAAAGACAAAATTGACACAAAATCTGTTTGGGGTACAAAAGATTGGCTAGTGCAGGGATAGAAGCTTTGTTTAGAGCCTGCATCATCCCACAGCAAATAATGTTTTTGAATAACACTGTCCAACAAACGTCTTGCCTTGGGTTAGCCAAGATCAAAGACATGAACACGCCGTCCATACCTATACCTGCAAGTAATAGCACTACACAGGGGGAGGTCGACGTACATACTATTTTACAAAACAACAGATCAGATTCTGAATGGAAAAAATGGTTGCTCTGGCCCACAGACACAAACATCTGTCAAGAAAGATTCCTGAACAAAATACAGGGTTTTACTATCAATAGGCCAGATCCACGCTATGTTCAAAGACAGCATCCAGGGATAGTAACAACATACAGTATAGGTAAATTATGCCTTGATTGGCTACAGACATCTACACTAGAGGATGTGAAACAACACTTATCTTTACTTAAAGAAGACGCAGACCTTAGGGATTTCTTGCTAGGTCTAAGGAAACCGCATCCAAAACGTTTTCATATATGCCGGCATCTATGCTGCTTATAATGAAATGTGGAAGGTTACCCAAGCAGACGCCGCAGAAAGAATACGAGAAATTGATCGTATTATTTTAGAGAAATCTCTTGCTGTGGTAGACAACGGGTTAACGACTCTGTCATCCAGGATATATTCATTGGGCAACATTGTATCCTCTGCTATAGACATTGTCTCTGTTTTCAGAATACAATCTCACTGATAAACAGATCGAACTGGCACAAAGGGGAGCAAAGTATACAGTGCTGAGCATTGAAAAACTGGAAAAATTGTCATTAATGGTAGCAGAAAAACCAGCTACAGAATGGATCATTCATGGCAAAATAACTCTGCCTGTTGCAACTTTCCATTTTCAGTATTGCCTCAAACACATGCCAGCAGGCAAATATGAAAGGTTGGGTAAAGAATACATCAGCGGCACAAAAGGGGGTGGTGATGGACGGAGCATCAGAACCAATCAAACACTCACACCCAGTCAACAGATCCGGGTTTGATCCATCACCGTTCTTTAGCCCACTCTGCCACCCCAGTTCAGACATGGCCATATGCAAATCAGTCTGACCCTGTGCCTCATGGGAACAGTCCAGCCCGAACTGCCAAGCCATGCCTTCCCTGGACCTGGCTTGGCAGTTCGGGCTGGACTGTTCCCATGGGACACAGGGTCAAGACTGATTTGCATATGGCTGGGTTCAAACTGGAATGGCATGGTGAGCAAAAAAACGATGGATTTAGGCCCAGATCTCTGTACTGGGGTGAATGTATGACATTGTTCTGCATTCTGTCCATCAATTGTTGTTTTTGCGTTAAAGAATACATCAGGACATCCTGGGATTTACCTTACACACACAGATGTTGGAGTGGGGGGCGTGAAGTGTTTCTTAGTGATACACACTGTGGAAATACACTTAGCGGTTCACCCATATGTCAGGATATTAGTTTACACGGGGCCTGTAGCGGTTCCACAGCAAATTTATCCTGCCACCTGCAAGGTTCACCGGCCACTGTGATTAATCCAACGTTTGGACAACTTTCAAATGGGAGTTACCTCATGTTGAATGATCAGAGGTGTTGTGGCATGTTGCCAGGTATTCCATATATAGTAACGGTTAGTTCCAGGGTCACTTGCTGTATGCAAGTCTTGCTCCCCCAAATAGACACAGTCAGGGAGTCGCCTTTATTTTCTTCACTGAACATCTCTTCTATACGAATTAATACTTTAAGCAGAATGAAAGCCATTCTTTTACAACAAACCGGGCCTTTGACCTCGGCCAAAGAAACCTATCATCTACAAGTTGCAAGGACTTCGGCTGAGATACATGCTCTGTTACGTACTGCCCTACACTTTCACAGAAATGTTGGGGCGAATCTTAAACATGTCTGATACGAGCGGTATTGTGCATGTATTTAAGACCATATGTTCAGGACTGTTAACAAATTTTCAAGCAGTCCTCGGAATCATTCTAAACTTCATGCACGTGTTTGGTGGTCTGCCGCTAATTCTAGCACTCGTTGCAGGAATCCTATTTTTATTCCTTCTACTACACTATGGCAAGCCAATCCACCAGCGTCACTCCCTGCGACTTGGAGAAAGCTCTCCTGGAAAGGAAGTGTCGTGAGCGCATAGTACAGCTATTGGGTTTACCTTGTCTATGAGAACTAAATACCACATGGTTTCTGTCGTTCAGACCAATCTGGCAAGATTGCATCTTACCTGTTCTACGCTGCCTGCTTTGCGGTGAAGAATGCATGCTAGACATCTGTCATGCCAACAGATATCGATACTCTGCTGGATCCGATAACGGCCCATGCTCTGTGTTGTCCCCAGAGTAACCCTGGTCAGTGAACTACGCTACGCTTGCGGAGTTTGCGGAGTTTCAGAACTTCGCGGTTCGCGTAGAACGCGTAGTTACCGAATACTACGCAATCTGCAACGTAGCGTAGATGGTTTTCTTCCTCGCGTGCGCCATATGAGTTCTCGCGCGCAGTAAAGACTTACCATGATTCTGAGTTCACCGACGAGATTTCCTATCCGTTCGCGTGCGCCACGAGATTTGGAATCCGGCCGCCCGATCCCGCGAGAGTCTACGAATGCGAACACGTCATTCGAACGCCCGATCTGACTTCCGGCGGCAATGTTGGTAAGATCTTGATCCCGAACACGCAGAAACTACAATCTGGCGAAGAATATCTCTCAAGCATCATAAAACCTTCTTGAAAATGATAATTTTGCTCAAAAAAACTCCTCAGATTGTTATTTGGCTGTAGTTTTTTGTGCAAGGAGTCCTTTTTATTTTTTACTTTTTTTTTCAAGTGGAAGGAAGTGCCGCTGAGTCTCCAACTTCCTGTTCCTGTCCAGCAGGCTCCTCCCAGCGCTTTGTCCATGTGCTGTTCACTTTCATTTGGATTTGGAGATGGAAGGATCACATTTTGTGTCTGTCTTTTGCATCATATCATTGGATTGGATTTGAGCCGTGAGGACTTTTGGATTTGAGATTTTACAAGTAAGTTGGAGAATTGGTGTACTTGTTTGTTTGATTGGGGCTTGTTTGTACCTACATTTTTTGGGGATTTTCATTGTTTTGAAAATGTATTGTTGTGGGTGGCCTGTAGTTTCAGTAGGGGCCTAGTTGTTTTTCTTTGAAATGTCAGCCAGTAGGCCCAGAGATTTTCATGGGTGCATGTTTCTGTGGTGTCTATTGAATTTAAACATCATATAGGGCATGGATGGCACTGGATTGAATTGCTAAATGTGGTTTTTGGGGTGTAGTTCACTTTTTGGGTGTGTGTGTTATTAAATAAATACCTTTGTTGGATGTGTGTGTGTGCTTGCTGTGTAACTTTCCAACCTTTCGTAGCCCTGTTGAATTTCGTTTTTGCAGTTTTGTATTAAAGCTGTGTTGTTTAGCAGGCCTCCTTTGTCTGGTCATATATAGGCCTGCTTGAGTTCATTGTTTTCCATGGCCTGTTGTGACTATGAGTGACCATGTGCCTTGGGGCCATTTTGTAGTGGTAGTTTAGTAGTGTGCTGCTTTTTCCATATAGGCCTGCATGTCTTTTCTTTGTTCCCCTTGACTTATGCTTGTTGTTGTTGTGGTATGGCCATGTGGGTGGTGGCCATTTTGTGAAGGCAGGCAGTGTGCTTTTGCCATAGGCTTGCATTGTCTGTTTTCCATTTCTTTTTGTTGTTTGTGGCTAGCGGCCATTTTGTGGAGCCATCCAGGCAGTGTGCTTTTGCCACAGGCCTGCATTCATTGTCTGTCTTCACTTTCTTGTTATTGTAGGTGGCCTGGCCATGTGGGTGGTGGCCATTTCGTGGAGTAAGGCAGTGTGCTTTTGCCATAGGCTTGCATTGTCTGTCTTCCATTTCTTTTTGTTGTAGGTGGCTAACAGTCCTTTTTTTGAGCCATCCAGGCTGTATGCACTGCTTTTGCCATAGGCCTGCATTCATTGTCTGTCTTCACTTTCTTGTTATTGTTGGTGGCCTGGCCATGTAGGGGGTGGCCATTTTGTGGAGTAAGGCAGTGTGCTTGCTTTTGCCATAGGCTTCCAAGCTTGTGGCCTAGGCTGCCAGTAGGCCCAGAGGTAGTCATCATGGGTGCATAAAAACTGTTTCTGTATTGTCTGTTGAATTTTAACATCATTTATGGCATGGATGGCATTGGATTGAATTGCAAAGTATGTTTTTTGGGGTGGAATTTCAGCTTTTTGTGTGTGTTAAATAAATAGGCCTTTTCAGCCAGTAAGTAACCCTGGGCGTCCAGCTCGCATTGTTTTGGCAACTCCGCACTGCGCGACAACGCGGACTTACACTTTTTTTCTTCTTTTCGCGCTCAATATGTGTGTTCGCGCACACGATAACGACATTTTGTGAAGATCACGATGCCAAACAAGCAGAATTTGCAATCTGGCGAAGAATATCTCTCGAGCAGCATAAAACCTTCTCAAAAATGATTATTTTGTTCATTTTGCTCAAAAAACTCTTCAGGTTGTCATTTGGCTGTAGTTTTTTGAGCAAGGAGTCATTTTTCTTTTTTTACAATTTTTTTAAAGAGGAAGGAAGTTCCCAAGAGTCTCCAACTTCCTGGTCCTGTCCTTTGTCTTCACTTTCTTGTTATTGTGGGTGGCCTGACCATGTGGGTGGCAGCCATTTTGTGAAGCCAGACATTGTGCTTTTGCCATAAGCCTGCATTGTCTGTCTTGTCTTCCTTTTCTTGTTGCTGTGGGTGGCCTGGCCATGTAGTGGCAGCCATTTTGTGGGACCAGCCACTGTGCTTTTCCATAGGCCTCCAAGCTTGTGGCCTAATCTGACAGTAGGCCCAGAGGTACTCATCAATCATCATGGGTGCATGAAACAACTGTTTTGTGTTGTCTGTTGAATTTAAACATCATTTAGGGCATGGATGGCATTGGATTGAATTGTAAATTTTTTTTGGGGGGGGGGTTCACTTTTTGGGTGTGTGTTAGGCCTTTTCAGCCAGTAGACCCAGAGGTACTCATGGGTGCATGAAACAACTTTTTCTGTGGTGTCTGTTGAATTTCATTTAGGGCATGGATGGCATTGGATTGAATATTGAATTGCAAAATATTTTTTTGGGGTGTATTTCACTTTTTGGGTGTGTTAAATAAATGCCATTCTTGCATATGTATGTGTTGTTGTTGTGGTTGTTGTGTAACTTTCCAACCTGCTTTCAGCCATGTGGATTTTCGTTTTTGCATTAAAGCTGTGTTGTTTATCAGGCATCCTTTTTCTGGCCATATAGGCCTGCTTGAGTTCATTGTTTGCCGTGCCTTGTGCCTGTGAGTGTCCATGTGGCTGGGGGCCATTTTGTGGTGGTAGTTAGTAGTGTGCTGTTTTTGCCACATAAGCCTGCGCGTCTTTCCATTGTTCCTCTTGTCTTACTTCTTCCAAATCTATCCTCAATGCCAGCTGCAGCTCCCTGATGCTGCATCCATCCCACGTGATGCACAAATTTAGGCCAAACAGGCTCCACTACATTTTTTGTTTTGTTCTTTGCTATTATTATTCTTCCTGAGTGTACACAGTACACCAGGAAAGCCCTGGCCTTGTTGTCAAATTCTCATAAATGGCTACACTGCTGTTGTTCACTGAGTTACTAAAATGTAATAATTGTGACTTGACCACCACACATTAAGTTATATATTATATTAGTTTGATTGTACTATCATTTGACTGATGTTCTTCTGGCTTTTTTGCTTTTAGGTGCACAAAAGACTGAGGAGGAGGTGTGTCATCATCGCCCGTTGTGCTGCCAGACAGACGTCCTGCTGCTGTACACGACGTGACGTGTGAGTGACCTGACCAGAAATCTCTGCAACTTGTGCAACTGAGTGCTGCTGACATCTGATGATGCCCCATAAGAAATCCGGTACCAGGTCCTCCAGTACCAAGAAAGTTGCTATTGAGAGAAGGAACAGAAGAAGGAAGTGACACTTAAGTCTGGTGTGCCACCCAAAACCTTTTTAGGGAAACCAAAAATGACAGCTGCTGCAGCGGTGTCTGGGGAGCAAGCTGGGGGCAGCACCTCCGCATCAGTGGGCCCAACCAACCAACCCAGGCCCAAGCACATGAGTGTGGAAGAGGTAGCCAGCCTAATGGTGGAAACCAGTGATGCTGAGCCTGAGATAAACTTATCGCTATCTCAAAGTAGTACCCAATCAACGCAGGAGGAAACACAGCAGATAAGTGGTCAACAACAACAGCCGCAACCACCACCCGCAATAGTAGTTGTTGTTCCTCCCAAAGTAGGGGCAGTTCAGGAAATTGAGCCTCATGCAGAGGAAGAAGAAGAGGAAGCCACTCATTCAGAAGATCCATTGTCTTCCAAATCCCCAGCAAGGAAAAGGAGGGTTAGCCCATCACGTTCTTTGCCACGCACCCCTTCTAATGATCTAGATGCCATTTGGAAGCCACAAACTGAGTCTGAGAGGGTGACACGTCCCAAGACCAGG
Source organism: Triturus cristatus (assembly GCF_964204655.1). Classification (NCBI taxonomy): domain Eukaryota; kingdom Metazoa; phylum Chordata; class Amphibia; order Caudata; family Salamandridae; genus Triturus; species Triturus cristatus. The sequence continues at coordinate 482,834,637 of NC_140593.1, read as the reverse complement.
CTAGGGAAAAGGAAGGTTTCAGAAAGCCTGACACTTATGGAGGTCGATGTAGAACAGCAGGATGATGATGATGAGCCAGTCATCACAAACATCACTCCTGGCCCAGAGGAGATGGAGACCAACATTATTACCCTATCCAAAATCGCTATGAGGGATGTAGCACGCATACCTCCAACACAGGTAACACCAACACGACCTACAGCTTCCATATTTGCATTAGCAAAGGCCCGGCAGCGACCTACATCCAGCACAACCACCACCTCCAGTAGAAGTAGGTAGTGGTACAGCACAGAGTCAAATTCAACGTACACCTTCCAGTTCATCCGGCATTGGAAGTGGCACCTCCAGCAGGAGGCAAAAGTTAAGCTCCCCAATTTGGGACTTCTTTACGGTTAGCAAAAAGGAAGAGAACATTGCTATATGCTCCATTTGTAATACCTCTGTTAGTCGGGGTAAGCTTGGTGAAAACTATGGTACCGGAGGCCAAATAACCCATCTGAAAAAACACCACTTGATCGACTGGGAGGACCACCTTCACAGCATAAAAACTACAACCATTGGTGTTGTTGGGGATAAACGAGTAGAAGATCCGATCACGGTGGAAGAGGAAGGACAGGGAAACATTCTCTCTGGTAGTGGTACACAAAGTAGCCCTGTCCCCAGCAGTGCAGTGGTATCGTCGCCCACATCTTCAGCAACATCTCAGTGGGACAAGAGTAAGAGTCAGCCTGAGACAGCAAAGAGTACCGCAATGAAAACACGTGCGTCGTTGAGCCTAGGAGAAAGGAAAAACATGCAGCCTACCATAATCAGCATGTTTAGGGGGAGGGGCAGTACAAATGCAACCACCCAATAGCACGTTTGTACAATGCGAAGCTGGCTAATATGTTAGCACTGGACCTTCTCCCTTTTTCTTTTGTTGAAGGGGTGGGTTTTCTAGAATTTGTGACAGCTATCTGCCCAAAATGGCAGATTCCAGCACTACATCACAAAGTGCTGGAATTGCTTGGAAAAGCCTTGAAGCAGAGTGCTGTTCAGAGTATCCACCTGACAACAGACATATGGACCAGTTGCCAAGCCACTGATTACATGTGCATCACTGCACACTGGATCTCTTTTGTGGGGGTTAGAGAACAGATATCTGCTGGTGTTGATGCTGCTGAGATTTTTCTTGCCACTCGCAAACATGCAACTGTAGCCATGTTTGCCATGGAGAAATCTCATACTGCTGCAAACATTTTGGATGAGTTTAACAGCAAGGTCTTTGAGTGGCTGCATCCAGGAGGGCTTGACATTAGTTTTGTTGCTACGGACAATGGCAGTAATGTAGTTAGGGCCATGAAAGATGGTCCCGTGTTTGGAACACTGCATTAACATTGTTGTTCAAGACTTTCTGAAAAATGAATACAAAGTCAGCAACTTACTGGCCACCTGAAGAAGAATATGCACACATTTCAGCCATTCTTTTAAAGCCCTGAAGCAGCTGAGGGTCATTCAACGTGAGCATAAAATGCCAGTCAAAGCACTCATCCAGGAGGTGCCAACACATTGGAACTCAACTTATTACATGCTTGATCGTCTGTTTGAGCAGTACATGCCACTCAATGCTTATGTCATGCAGGTATTAGGGGATCCTGCTGTGAGAGGCATGACCATTGAGATGGGCCAATGGGACCTCTGTAAATGCCTGACAGAGATGCTACTTCCTTTTGAGCTCTTCACACGTGAATTCAGCAGGGAGGACTGTACTATGGGCCAAGCAATCCTATTGTTGCACATGCTAGAGCAACAGCTGAAGGAGGTGTATGAAACGTACGCAGGTGTGGATGACAAACAAGACGCATATTATTTGGCAGACTCCTTATCCTTCGCTTATCTGAAAATACAAGGATTCAATAACATTGTGTCACATTACATTACTGCTACAATTTTGGATCCACGGTACAAAGTATTTCTGAACAGTAAGGCAGTAATTCCTTTTTCAGAAGTGGATGTTGCCAAGTACAAAACTTTGATAGCTGAGCAAGCCATTGACTTTGAAAACGAACGGCTGGTAATTAGAGGCCCCCCGCCCCAGGCCAGAACAAGTACTACAGGGCATCCAGAGTCAAGTTCTACTTCAGAGCCTGAGGGCAGTGCGTTTGCCTCCCAGCAGTCACCGACACCAACACTACCAATAACATAAACAACAGCAAGAACAGGATCATCCACAGTACAATCGGCAACTGATTGGTTTCTACGGCAGGGGTATGGTAAGTCCAGTGCTGATGCAAAGGCAAAAGAGGCCGAGCACATTGGAGCACCCCTGAGCATTGAGTGGACGGGCCAGGCCTATCTGGATGACCCAACAGAGGTCTCCATGAATCGAAACCCATTGGGGTTTTGGTATGGGAAAAGAAGCCAATGGACAGTGCTCAGCAGGCTGGCGATAAAGTATCTGGCATCCCCTGTCGCAAGTGTCTCTTCTGAGCGTGTTTTCAGTGCTGCTGGTGCCATTGTAACTTTGAAAAAGACCAGTCTCTAGCCCAAAAGCTTGGAGAGGTTAACCATGATCAAAATGAATCAGCACTTTATACCACCGGAGTACAAAATACGTAAATCACAGCAGGAAGAGGAGAGCGACTTCGATGACGGAAGAGTGGGTTACATGACCTACTTCTGTTCGAACCACCAGAGTTTGCGGACGAGCTCCTCTTCCCTGACAACTAGGCTTTCAAATTGTTACTTTCTTCCTTCCTTTATTTGTGTGCGTATCTGTCTTTCTGGTTCAAATCAAATCACAACAAATCCATCACCACATTCTTCTCTTTTTTATTTCCCTATTGGAGTTGCACCTCTGTGCATTTAACTGTCAACTCCTCAGAGTCCTGCTCCATCTTCCTGACTCGCCCTAAATACATTTCCATCAAGCCAGACATTGGATGGAGAATAGCACAAGAAATGTTGCCTCTAACAGTGAAACAGTCCCTCCAGAAGAAGTGAAACGTGACTATAGCTATCCTCCGTTTTGTTTCCGAGCCAAAACTCATCACTGTCCGAAGACTACCGCCTCTGCAGGCATCCACAACTCTTCACTGTCAGAACTTGAACAGGCATCCAAAAGTAAACTCATAACTGTCAGAAGGCTACAGCCTCGGCAGGCATCCAAAGCTCATCACTGTCAGAACAGAAGGTACTTGGCAGAGAAAGACAAGACTCTTCAAAGAAACTTTCTGACATTTCTGCAAACTCAATTGACCAATGACCGCTACCCAGGCCGCTGCCCATCACAGTGCTGACCATGTGAACCAACTTCGACTGCGACAATGTGCCACAGATGAATGAGAAGAAAAGCAAAACAGCGACTAACAACACTCAAAATGAATGTGGAGTAATAATGAGGCCACTGCCTCATTAAAAAAAACACACACCTGTCAGAACTAGGCATTTGATCTGACAGCCAAAGAGAAAAGCAAGACAGGTAATGATGGCGTACATTGGATGCTTGCTGACTCTGAGCGATTGCTGTTGTTTGTTGTGTTGATGTTGTGCATGAAGTCGAACCCTACTAGTTAAGATACCAAGTAAAAGTGTGTCAAGTGACAGTCAATGTTTCCCTTCTTGTTGTTTAATAACCAAATTGTACTCCTACTACTGCAGATGCAGGACAATATCCGTTGCATTTTTTTATTATGGAATATGGACTTAATCGGAGTCACTTCAGACTGAGTTGGAGTTGGACAACACATACCACACCATGATGATGACCATAATATCTTTGCACGCAGTCAGTCAGATGGATCGGAGATGATTGATGGAATAACTTGAGGCGTTTACTTTCAAATCAAGTGGCATAAGAGGTAAATAATTCAACAACCACAGCAGACCTGCATGTCTGTTTAGTGGTGGAGTCAAGTAGTACTAATCACGAGTGTAGTACTGGAGGTATGACTGACAGCCGTGTGTTGATTTAGTTACCTAATTTGGAAAATGCAATGTTGCTGTATATGTGTCCTGTTTCAGGTTAATGCTGGAAACAGACTTGTTGTTTAGTAACAAAGTTGTACTTCTACTGCACTACTTCTACTAATGGCGATCCATTGGATATTTGAATATGGACTCTGGACTCACTCTGTACACTACAGACTGAGTTGGACACCATGATTATGATAACCACATACTGTACTCTTCGCAGTCAGTCAGTAGGATCAGAGATGATGGATGGAATAACTGCATTTCATGAAGTGGCATAAAAGGTAAACACAACAATTCAACAAGAACCACAGCAAACCTACTTGTCCGTGTAGAGGTGGAGTCGAGTGTAGTGGTATGACTGACAGCGGCGCATTGAATTAGTCACTTAATTTTGAAAATGCTAGGTTGCTGTATATGCCTTTTGTCTGGCTCTGCCAAAATTTAAGCTAAATGGAGGTTGGGTCACGGCCCGGTGCCGTGGGCCTGTTCTCTCATGTTGTTGTTGTAGCTTAATGCTGTAAACAGAGTAGACACGATGTATCCAAGCCGCCTCAGTCTGAAAGTGTTCTCTCTTCTCTTCTTGCACTCCACCGTAATTGATGCTTTTTTAAATTAATTTATTTTTCAATACCCCTTTTGTTTTTCCATCTACACTTACAGGCCAGCCTTTACCCTGTGCTATACTGGGAGACACAACTCATACTTACCTTACCAATCCGCATCAGGCAGGCAGCAGAACCCAAGATTGATGTGCGGAGCATCCATGGAAGGGAGGACCAAGAGGAATGACGAGATGCAACTCCACAATTTGACCAGGATAATACAGTAACTTTAGTATCATCATCATCATCATCATCATCATCAATAATCTTTATTCGGATATGAAATGTGCATAAAAGCACAAACATTATCTCACAAAATTAATCACTTAAAACATTACATAAAAACGTCATCTAGGTTTAAGACGTACAACAGAGCTTTAGCTATATAAAAACAATTCAATGAATCATCATAAAATTATCACAGAAACCAAGAATACATCAAGTTATATAGCAGCATCATATGATAAGGTGCAAAGTGCAAAGTGCAAATGGATTTAAGAAAAATATCAGCAAGGGGAAATAAGCTATTAAACACATGAATAATTATCAGCATAAAACCAGTGAGTGCGTATAATACAATCAGGATAACTTATCAAGGATTCATAGAGGCACGTGAACAAATAGCCATCTTCAAAAAGGTACAGACACGGAGTGTTAAGTTTTCCCCATTAAGCTGAAGGATAATCCCGTAAGCTACCTTAAAGTCCGTGATTCCACAAGCCCTAAAGATGGGAATCAGAAGTTGCTTGCTATACCTTTGGTAGAAATTATAAAAGAACATGAAATGTAACATTGATTGCTTACCTAAATTGCCACAAGGGCAGGGCAGGGCAATTGCTCAATGTTGGATTGGAAGCCTAAGGGGAAGCACAACAAATATTGTAATGTGCCAGCTCTGAGACGGAAGAGCAAACTTCGATCCCAATTGTTAATATCTCTTAAAAGATAACTAGCTGGTAGATAAGAGGGGGGACCACCGTCGTCTACCATAGATATATAACGTGCAATGGATACTTTAGAGAGCTCATGTGCATGTCTTATGTCCTTGTAGTATTTATAAATAGCTTCTCGAATAGTCTTTTTGCTAATGCCCTCTAGCTGGTCTGGGTTCTGAAAAACGTGGCCAAGATTTACTCTAGTTAAACTTGCCCTTACTTCTGCAAGCCATGGTATATCTCCGCCCTTGTCGCATTTTAAACAGTCGACTATAATTTCCCTGGTTAGCGAGGCTGCCGGATTCTGCCAGACCTTCAACCAGAACAGGGCCGGGTAGGACCTAATATAATCTTCTAAATAAAATAATTTTAGCTCATTATGACAGACAAAGGATGACGAGGAGATAGGTATTCCCAACATTCTACTACAAAATCTATTTTCTTCGACCTGGATACTTATAGAATTTACAAAGCCCCAGATTTCAGCCCCGTATGTTATGATGGGTACACACTGTGTTCTATAGATTTTGAGAAAGGACAACACTACCTCAAATATTTTCGGTTGAGGAAGACTTAAGATCAAGTTGACTGCTTTTAAAAATTTACTCCGACCATATGCCAAATGGGGTGCCCAAGATCTATTGTCTGAGAATTGTATGCCCAAATATGGAAAAGTGCGTGTGCGTAACAAAGTTTCAGAACCAGAAGTAATAGCATTAATAAGACATTAAAAAAGATTTCTTAAAATCCGTGCAAAGGTTCAGACCATTCATAAAATCAACAAAACCCATAACTAGTATACGCAGTGCATTTGGTGTACGACCCATTATAACGGCATCGTCCGCATTTAAGAGGGTGGGCAGTTTATTATCATTAATCATTGGGACATCTGTAGTCATTCATCATTCGTCTTTTAATTAATTTGATTCCTTTTTTCTCTTCAATCATTACGACTGTGTGTTGTGTTGTTGTTTGTTTGCTAATTGATCCCTACAACAAATTTTTTAATTTCCTTTGCTATCTTTTAAAGTAACCCCTGTACAACATGAAATTTGGGTCTGTCTGAGGGCATACAGGCAAGGCAAATTGCATATTAATATACTGCTGCCCTGTACTGTCTAATTGTCTAGTAGTAGTTAGTAAGTACTACTCATTAACCATCAAGTTATCTTCATCACACATGCATTTCCTTTTTCTCCCTTTATAGATTTATTGGATAAGATCATGGTCGTCTGCCAAGATTGTGTTTTGCTTTTGTTGTGTCCATGCGTACTGTTTTTCTTTGTCAAACCTTTCCCCAAACCCCTCTTCCCATCCATTCATCAAACCCTAACCCTCTTCTCCCGGGCTGTGTGATTTATATTGATGTGTGACTACATTAAATGTACACCAACAGTTGATCACACGCTTGCTGGGGCAGATGTGGTGAAAGCAACACTAATTCAATTTCAAGGCAGGGCGAGGATCTTCTTCTGCTTGACCACCCATGCTCAGTCTATGTGCAAGCCAATTTTTTTTCCAAAGGGACCTAATACATCATAATTCATTGCCGGCATTGATTGGATTCATCATCAACATCCTACCACACAGCAGTAAAGGTTACAAATTACGATTGTGTTAAGTGACTCCACACAACTACAGTTTGTAACTTCTTGTACTAGGCTGTCCCCGCCACCATTATGTTTTATTTTACTTTAGCAGTTGCAATATTGTTTGTTTGACAGTCTTCTTCTGTACTGTACTTTACTTCGTTCTACTACTCCTCCCACAGTCTCTCTCAGGCCAGTGACTGCCTCTTTTTTTTTTTTTTGCAAATGCTACTGCCAGTGTCTACTACTACCACCACAACCATGGCATCTTCTCCATTCTCTTGGGAAACCATGCAGCCATTGCTGTGCCAAACTTAATCATCATCAATCACAGGTAAGATAAGTTTGGTGGGAGGTATAATGGACTAGGAGGACAGACTGACAGTACTAGTAGGACAAATAATAGTGAGGGGTACCGTATCTGTCAGTTTGTGTGTTACAAAATTGGCACATTATTTAAATCAAACACTGGCTGCGGCCCTGCAGCAGCAAGGAAACCATGTGACATAAATTCTTGAAACAGTATCCCCCCACAAAACATTAACATCGTATGTTTAAGTATAAATAAAATGTGTTACCCTAACAAAAATTAACTATCCCACACCTGACACACCACTCTCCCTAACCCCAACCAATGTCCAAAACGAAAAAGTCCAAACAATGTCCATAAACCCCAACTCCCAATTCCCATCCACCAACAAAAGGAATAAAAAAGGGGCAATCCAACGGGAGTTCTTAGATTTGGCGGGCTTTAAGTTTTTTGTTCACGAGGATCTTGACCCACTCCTCTAGGTGCTTCTCTAGGCGTGCCATTCGGAGGAACATCTGGCCGCGAAATGCCCTGCAGTTGCATCCAGGATGAGGAGCAGCATTGCTGGATGTTAAAGTAGTGCGGCGGCAGGCAGCTGCCTGACCGCGGCGCCATACCACTGGAGGCAGGGCCTGGCTGGGGCCCGGGGCATTGGAGGAGGCTGCATCTGCTGCCGCCTCCTCCGCAAGAGCCACCAGCCGCAGGTACACTTGGCAGATGGCCTCCAGTTTCCGGCACCGGGCCTTGGCTGCCAACTCCTTCCGTGTTGGTTTTTCTTGGGAAGGAGGATCTATATCAAGAAAGGAAAAGAATATCGTAACCAATACTCTTAGCAAAACAGTAACACAAAATTAATTCAACACATAGTGGCACAGTAGCAGTACCAATCACAGTACATAACATTTGTGGTAAGTATCTATCCTCCCACTTCCTCGGCTCTAACATTTGTGGGAGTTTCAGGCATTATACTAGCACTATGGACTCCAGTACACAGAACACCAGTCTTCTTCTTATCTCTAGTTTAGCGAAATTACATAACCTTGTTGTAGCCGGCATGCCAGCTCAGTCAGCTAAGCTTGCACCCAAGACAAACATACAAGTCGTGATGCAGACTCACGTTAGTTTTATTTACTACTGTCTGCAGGTGGGGTAGCTCTATTTTTCTATTACGGGAGGCACTGGCCATACTCTCTCTGTTACATAAAGGGCAATTGCTCAATTTCACTTTTACACTGCCCTGGCTATTACAAAAAGGCAGATTATATATCTGATCCAATGATCATTGCTTATATATGGGACGACGACATAAGGTCAGTACAGTAGCGGTTGGTGGTGGGAGTGCTGCCGGGCGGTGATGTGGGGAGGGGGAGGGGCAGGGTGGGGGGTAGTAAACTATGGATTACGGCCGATTACAGGTAAGTAAACATATAAATAAATAAAACAAATTTTGTTGCGCGCACAGCATCGCATTTGGCCAACTGGGCAAGCTTAGCTACAGACAGCCTAATAGTAGTAGTACAGAGAGTAATACCAGAGGCAGTTAGAACTTAGAGGCAGGGATAACCAGAGTTTAGAAACAGATAGTCAAGATCAAAGAAGCTTTTGTAAAAAATAGAATTAGGAAGTGGAACCAGAATTAATAGTTCGGAAAAAATAAGGTGCAGTAAAAGTTGGGAAAATATAATTGTTAATATTAACCACTGGAGTACTTACTGGGGCCAGCAGCAGAGCCCTCGGTAGAGGAGCGGTCCTCTGGGTGTCCCGCCGACTCAGACCCCGTCTTCTTGCCCCTGGGTGCTGCTGATCATGTAAGATATAATAAAGAAAGAGACAAACATTAATGATTGCTGTGAAACAAAAAAATGATTTAAAAAAACGCTCAAAAAACATTTTAGGAAACAACAATTGCAATAAAATTGACCTATCTAATCAGATTGACTACTGGCTTGTTGGATTCACGGACCACCTACTTATTTATGAACACTAATCCAGTGTTCCATTCTGATTCCAGAAAACGAACTAAGCCTAAGTACCACCTGACCTAGCCCACCTATTCCAGACAGGCCAATTGCTCACAAAGTCTGCATTTGCATTTATTTTAGCCCTAAAAAATGCATAGATGAGATGGAGGACACATGCATAAGTTTGTGCATACACCAAATTGTTGATTGGTTGCATCTGATGTTCTGCTAATGACTGACACTGCTAAGTGTACCACTCACTAAACAAACTACAAAAGGTTCTACTAAGGCCTGGGGTAAGCAGCACTCAGTGACAGAGGATGCGTCATGCAGACCGCTAAAAAATTATCAACTAATACTAACTAAACCCAGGATTAATCCATCAACCACAATTTAACAGGAGGACAAAGGAAGGACTAGAGCCTCTCAAGCAATAGCATTACCTAACTTAAGTTCTCTAAAGTAAACTCGTGCATAATAATCAGCCCAAGCGAGCGCAAAGTTGCAAACAAGTAAGAGTAGCACCGAGCACCTGTGTAATACAATCACAGAAGAATTTGAAACGTAATTTACCTGCAATGTAAGCACCAGTATTCTTGTTATTCATAAAAGAAATATACACAATACTTATACCCCTATATATTAGCTACTCACCAAGCCCCACAACGTCGACACCTAGCAGGTCCAACAGGTCCTGCTCCCGGTCCAGGATGTCTGACCACCATTGGGCCAGCTGGTCATGGGTGCGCCGGACCCCTGAGCAGCGAAACACTGCCCGGCGCACCTTCGCCCACCGGCGGTGACACTCCTGAGTAGGGTACCCGGAGCCTGGCCTGCCGCCTGCTGCCAAGGTCAAGGGGTGGTGGCGCTGCACAAAAAAAACAAGGGTGGCCACCTCCGCCTCGCAAAAAAGCTGCCGGGCCTGCACCCCTGCAGGGCGCCTTGCCCTTGGAGCCGCTAGTGCTACCCTTCGCCATGGTTCTGGGGTGTGTGGGAGGCGGAAAAGAAAAGTTAGAAGGAAAAAATATAGTTAGGGGAAGAAGTAGGAGCTTAAAGAAGGAAGTAAAATAAAACAGTAGAAAAGTAAAAAACCCACAGTAAAAGTAGAAATAAAATGCAAAATATAGACTTAGGGACAGAGAGAGATAGATAATAAATAAAAAAATTCTGAAAAACAGTGTAAAAAACTAAGGATTGCAAAGATTGAGGGAGGATTGAAAAGCAGGCCCAGAACCATAGAATAGAGTGAAAAACAAGATGGCCATGCCCATCGTGACCGCGTGGGTAAGTTTGCACTATATTTTCCCCCGAGCACACAAAAAGCATCGCGAACAAGTAAAACGAGTTCCCGAATATGAAATGCACATCGCGAATAGCTATACGTGACCCGGAACAGGAAATAAGGCATCGCGAATGGGCGGGACAATTGAAAAACAAGATGGCCGCACACATAGGCGACTGCATGGGCAAGTTCGTGAGATACTATCTCCCGAACACGCAAACAGCGTACCAAACACGCAAAACACGTTCCCGAACACGCAAAACATGTTCTTGAACAAGAAAAACGCATCGCGAACAGGCGCGACAAGCAACTGCGCCCGTTCGCGTAGCTACGCGTAGCTCTCGTAGCTATGCTCAGCTCGCGTAGTGCTTTAACATTTTCGCATAGCTTCACGTAGCACAACTACGCAAACTACGCCCAGGGTTACCCCAAAGGCTACCAATCCTAATGACGGCATTTATTGAGATCTCACAGATGCAACATGCTACTGCTGAGGTACGAGATGGATCAACAGGCACACAGGTAACATCGGTAACGAACACTGCTACTGACGATGCATCACATATATGTGCAGTTAGTCTGCTAAACGAGGCAATCGACCTATCACCAACGTTGATAGACATTTTTTTGTCTACAGGAATAGACGATTTCTTGTTTTCACCAGCATCTTACACTGACTTTAAATTTGGCTCACAGTGTACCGGATAATCTATGAATTTGGATTTCATTTTTTTTAAACAAAAGACAGAATTTAGAACTTTTTCAGATAATTGACTTTTTTCTTTTTTGGCTTAACAAACTCTGCTTACAGTAGAACTATTCATAGAGAACAGACTTCCTTTCAGTAAAAATGGGCCATTTCATTATATGTGTGTATATTTCTGTGTATTCATTTAGCAATTAGCATCCATTGTAAACATATGCTTTGGATGAAACATTACTTTAAATATGTGCAGCACCTTTGCATTCCATGTTTAGCTGCGAGTTTTTAATGTGAACTTATTTTTAAGTATGCGTCTACAAAAGTTTTTAGTGAACATATGATACTCAATTCTATGTGTTTAGCATGTTTAGCATTTAGTTATATTGATCATTCGTCAATTGAGTGGGTGTTGTGTTTCGATTTAGATGCCCATACATAGGTTTCCCTGAATCATGTCCTTATATAGGCACAATTCGCTTTGCCCTTATTTAGGCATTGAATCCTAGTCCTTATTTAGGCTTTAGCCATGCTATCCAAATACAGGCATGGTCACCTACATTCATCCATCCCCCCGTCACAACAAGTTCTTAGAAACCAGACCCTTAAGCCATCGGGACTTTCCCTAGCTAGGATTATTGATTTCTCCAAGAACTCATCTATTATGCATTAACTACTATTCCTTAGGGGTTCATTCATGACGTCTTCCTCTGCCCGACTTTACGTCAATGCTAGCATTCCTAGGGACCTTCCAGGTATAAATATACCTTCAGTTGACATGGCAAGCATGGCACGGCTCAGCTCGACTAGCCTACACAGCTGGATACAGCTCGCCACGGCCAGTTCGGAAGGAATTTGAGTTCCCGCCTGATGCACTGACCAGACGCTGTCATCCCTGCTCGCAGGGAATCCAGCTTTCAGTGTTCTGACTCCCTTCGCTGGGTGTTGGAGTGTGAGATTCGGAAAGAGATTCCCACCTCTCTCATTCTAAAGGTATGGAGCTGATAAGAACCTAGAGGGACTCTTGACATATAAACTTAGTATATAACATACTATAGAAAACAGCACCTACTTCTTTCCTGGTACAACACTTAGGTTAGTTACACTGGGGTAGAACTATTTAGAAGCATCAGATGAGTATTCACTTTTTAGCCTGTGTTATTTATGTATGTATATATGAATATATGTCATAGCTAAAAGACAATGCTATTGCAGTATTATTTCTTCTTACTGCTTATGCTGTGCGTATTACATCTTGCTTACTGTCTAATGATTGTAAAAGCTCATATCTCTTACATGAGAAACAAAACTGTTCAATAAATCCTTTTATTGAAACGCCCGTCTATCTATTTCAGTGTAACTCTGGAGAAACTAAGGATGCACGATTGACTGAGTGAAACTGTTATCTATTGTTTCCACGATTCTGCGACACGTTCCGATTCTAAGGGAAACAAAGTTGTCATGTTTATGCGGTTGTCAGAAACTACTCCCTTCTTGTTTATTCCAGAAGTTTCTAGTGACCTCTGAGTTAGCTGGCACACAAGTAATTAAGTTTAATGTACTCGATAGAGGCATACTGACCTTAGTCCTATGCAAAAACTATAGTGTATATTATTCCAATGCGCAGAGCCTATAAGGGAAATAGGAACTACACTACATGGCGCCCAACGTTTGGTAAGGCACTAATTTAATGCTAGATACTGAAGTAACTCAGTCATACTTTTCTCAGAGACCCCTACTCATAATTCTTCATAAGACGTCTGGAGTGGGTAGGGTTAATATCTGCCATAGCTGAGTAGGACGAGAATCGTATGTATTAGCTGTTCGGTTTGTTCAACGTTGAAGGATACAGTGATCTAAAATATTGTGCACCTTATCTTTGTTCCCTTGAAACTTGTTCTACATTTTTCATTAAACAAATGTCCGATAACGTGTGAGTGGCTGCAAGTGTCAGTGAGTGGATGTGTGAGTGGTTGTATGGATGTGGGAATGGGTGTGTAAGTGGTTCTGTCAGTGTGTGAGTAGATGTGTAAGTGGTTGTATGAGTGAGTTAGTGGTTGTGTCTGTGGCTGTATGGGTGAGTGAGTGGGTGTGAGAGCAGCTGTACTGGTGAGTGACTGACAGTGTGAGAGGCTGTATGGGTGAGTGTATGGGTGTATGAGTATCTGTATGGGTGAATGAATGGCTGTGCGAGTTTCTGTCTGTGTGATTGAGTGTGTAAGTGTCTGAATGTCTGTATGACTGGATGTGTGAGTATCTTTATTGGTGAGTGAGTGGGTGCATCAGTGGCTGTATGGGTGAGTTAGTGGTTGTGTGAGTGGCAGTATGAGTGAGTGGTTGTGTGAGTGGCACTATGGTTGAGTAATTGGTTGTGTGTGTACTGGTATGGCTCTGTGAATGGATATGTGATGGGTTGTGGGATAGTGGGAGTGGGTGTATGAGAGATTCTATGGGATGTGAGTGAGTGGTTCTGTATGATGTCAGCAGTGATGTCATCTGCGATGTCATGAGTGATATCACTGACCATGTCATGAGTATTGTAATATGTGAGGTCATAAGCAGTGCACTGAGGGGTGTAAGTTATACTAAGCTCAGGTAACTATAACTGCTGAATTTCACTGGTTTTGCACAAGTGAAATCTGAGCCTAACTATAATATCCCTGTAACCTTTGTTTTTTTTTTCAGGGATTTTGAAAAAGTTTTTTTTTTAATTCTTTTTCCTAACTATAACATCCCTGTAACCTTTGGTTCTTTCAGTGAATTTCTAAGTTTTTTATATTTTATTTCCTAACTGTAACCTGTAATCTTTGAGAGTGAGTGTATGAGTGAATGTATGAGTGCCTTGATGGGTCACTTAAAAGACCATAGGTTCAGGTATGTTATAGTTAGGAATTTGCATTTAAAAAACCTTTGAAATTCACTGAAAAACCATAGGTTTCAGGCACGTTATAGTTAGGAATTAGCATTTAAAAAACCTTAGAAATTCAGTGAAAAAACCATAGGTTTCAGGGGCGTTATAGTTAGCTGGACATTTCGCTCGTACAAAACCCTAGAAATTCCCCCGTTATAGTTAGTTCAGCTAACTATAACTCGCGCCCCCGCAATGCACTGCTCATGACGTCACATATTACATCAATCATGACATGGTCAGTGACATCACTGATGACATCACTGATGACATCTCAAATGACATCACTGATGACATCACTGATGACGTCATTCATGTGATCATTTGATGCTTCTTGTCACACCCTAATATAACCTTTGATACACCCACTCTAAATTACATACTGCCACTCTCAAAACCATAGACACTCCAACACCAATAAGTACATATCCCATCACAGAGTCTTACGTCTAAACACCCATCCACTCACTCACCCGTACAGTCACTCATACTTATGGTCACTCAGTACAGAACTATCATATGCACTCATATACCTATATAGACACTCCCACACTCAGTCATGCAAGTAATTAATCACACTGCCATTTACTAGGCCTGGGCGTTAAATTCCGTTCCACTTGCGGAATTTGCGGAATTTGGGTAATTTCGCGTTCCGCGGAGAACGCGAAATCGCCCAAAAATCTGCTTTCCGCGACTTCGCGAAATTTTTTGCTTGTTCGCGTTCTCAATATGCGTGTTTGCGGAATATTTCACCCCGAGCACGCAAACAGCGATCGCGAACAGGAAAAAAGTATCGCGAACAAGCAATTCCGCATGTTCGCGGAATTTCTGCGTGTTCGCGGAGATTTTTTACCATTTCGCAGAGATTTGCGTAACGCGATTACGCAAATTCCGCCCACCCCTACCATTTACTCACCTATACAGTTATACACACACAAGGTCAATTACTCATACAAATACTAGCACATTCTTATGGTCTTATACAATCAATGATACAAGCACACACTCATCCATACAGCCAGTCACACTATCATACACTCTCAGTTATAGTCATTTCTGTACTCCAACATACATATATACTGCCGTTCACATATGTAGTAAATTACACATGTACTAGTGAAATATATATTCACACACTAACACAACCATACAGATATTCACCCACCCATACAGTCCATTACAGACTTAGTGTTGAAACCATGCACCCAATGAACCACCCACTGACACATCTATGCACAGAGTCACACACATCCCACCCACACAAACACTCAGGTACCCATACTGATACTCAGACAACCAATCAATAACTTATATAGACATTCATGTACCTATTCACAAAACCATGTATCCGGTTACACACCAACAGACAGACGCATACAGTCATTCACACAGTTTAGTCATCAACTCATGCATTCAGTAAGATACATTTAATGACTCACTTATGGAGCCAGTCACGCACCTACAAAATCATCCATTCACACAACTATACACTCACTCATTCTTCAATATGCCTTTCCCTATATATAATAAACATATTTAAAGTTTATAGAAACACACAGACACTGGATGATGTCATCAGTAATGTCATGAGTGATGTCATTTGAGATGTCATCACTGATGTCACCAGTGATGTCACTGACCATGTCATGAGTGATGTAATATGTGACATCATCAGCAGTGCATTGCGGGGCGTGAGTTATTGTTAGCTGAACTACCTATAACAGGGGAATTTCTAGGGTTTTGTACGAGGGAAATGTCCAGCTAACTATAACGCCCCTGAAACCTATGGTTTTTTCAGTGAATTTCTAAGGTTTTTTAAATGCTAATTCCTAACTATCACGTGCCTGAAACCTATGGTTTTTCAGTGAATTTCAAAGGTTTTTTAAATGCAAATTCCTAACTATAACATACCTGAACCTATGGTCTTTTAAGTGACTATATATATATATATATATATATATATATATATATATATATATATATATATATATATATATATATATATATATATATATATATATATATATATATATATGAACCAAATGCTCTCTCCCCATAGAAAGCACGACACAGCTCCGGAGTGCAGAAAGCGGCTTTATTGATTTTCTTACACGCAGTGACATAGGTCTATGAAACGCTTTTGGCAGACCCGTTTCAGCCTTGATTGGCTTTCTTCAGTGCCGGTTCCATGGGCTTCTCATTGTCCTTGGGGGTCAAACAAAGATGTTATAAAGACCACTCCCAGTCAGGTGATTACTTGCCCCTCCTCCATCTCAAGGGTGTGTCAAACATCTCGCGTTTATCCTGCCAGGCACACAGCATGCTGGTAGTTGGAGTCCTCTAGGGTTGCCTATTAAGTAATTAAGGCAGACCCAACACCAAGTGATGTCCCAATAAATATTGGATATCGGGCCCCACACCAGCTTGAGTGCCCAGGGGGATACAAAAGCCGTTTAAAAACTTCTTCTCAGGCATCCAATTTGCCTCCTCTCTCCCCTTGCAGAAATCAAACCTCAGTAGTCCTTCAAGCTGCTGGGGGGGTAGCGTGTTTTGCAGTACACTGCAGAGTCCAAAGATGCTGTTTAACCACGCTACTTCTGAATGAGAGGGCGTGTTGTAAAGCCAGCGACAGCTTGCTGGTGAAACATGAACCAAATGCTCTCTCCCCTGTAGATAGAAAGCACGACACAGCTCCGGAGTGCCGAAAGCGGCTTTATTGAATTTCTTGCACGCAGTGACATAGGTCCATGAAACGCTTTTGGCAGACGCGTTTCAGCCTTGATTGGCTTTCTTCAGTGCCGGTTCCATGGGCTTCTCATTGTCCTTGGGGGTCAAACAAAGATGTTATAAAGACCACTCCCAGTCAGGTGATTACTTGCCCCTCCTCCATCTCAAGGGTGTGTCAAACATCTCGCGTTTATCCTGCCAGGCACACAGCATGCTGGTAGTTGGAGTCCTCTAGGGTTGCCTATTAAGTAATTAAGGCAGACCCAACACCAAGTGATGTCCCAATGAATATTGGATATCGGGCCCCACACCAGCTTGAGTGCCCAGGGGGATACAAAAGCCGTTTAAAAACCCCTTCTCAGGCATCCAATTTGCCTCCTCTCTCCCCTTGCAGAAATCAAACCTCAGTAGTCCTTCAAGCTGCTGGGGGGTAGCGTGTTTTGCAGTACACTGCAGAGTCCAAAGATACTGTTTAACCACGCTACTCCTGAACGAGAGGGCGTGTCGTAAAGCCAGCGTCAGCTTGCTGGTGAAACATGAACCAAATGCTCTCTCCCCAGTAGATAGAAAGCACAACACAGCTCCGGAGTGCAGAAAGCGGCTTTATTGAATTTCTTGCACGCAGTGACATAGGTCCATGAAACGCTTTTGGCAGACGCGTTTCAGCCTTGATTGGCTTTCTTCAGTGCCGGTTCCATGGCCTCTCATTGTCCTTGGGGGTCAAACAAAGATGTTATAAAGACCACTCCCAGTCAGGTGATTACTTGCCCCTCCTCCATCTCTCAAGGGTGTGTCAAACATCTCATGTTTATCCTGCCAGGCACACAGCATGCTGGTAGTTGGAGTCCTCTAGGGTTGCCTATTAAGTAATTAAGGCAGACCCAACACCAAGTGATGTCCCAATGAATATTGGATATCGGGCCCCACACCAGCTTGAGTGCCCAGGGGAATACAAAAGCTGTTTAAAAACCCCTTCTCAGGCATCCAATTTGCCTCCTCTCTCCCCTTGCAGAAATCAAACCTCAGTAGTCCTTCAAGCTGCTGGGGGGGTAGCGTGTTTTGAAGTACACTGCAGAGTCCAAAGATGCTGTTTAACCACGCTACTCCTGAACGAGGGGGCGTGTCGTAAAGCCAGTGACAGCTTGCTGGTGAAACATGAACCAAATGCTCTCTCCCCAGTAGATAGAAAGCACGACACAGCTCCGGAGTGCAGAAATCGGCTTTATTGAATTTCTTGCACGCAGTGACATAGGTTCATGAAACACTTTTGGCAGACGAGTTTCAGCCTTGATTGGCTTTCTTCAGTGCCGGTTCCATGGGCTTCTCATTGTCCTTGGGGGTCAAACAAAGATGTTATAAAGACCACTCCCAGTCAGGTGATTACTTGCCCCTCCTCCATCTCAAGGGTGTGTCAAACATCTCGCGTTTATCCTGCCAGGCACACAGCATGCTGATAGTTGGAGTCCTCTAGGGTTGCCTATTAAGTAATTAAGGCATATATATATATATATATATATATATATATATATATATATATATATATATTCACTGAAAAAACCATAGGTTTCACACATGTTATAGTTAGTGGAAATTTTACTGATAAAAAACCTGTGAAATTGCCCCGTTATAGTTACTGCTGGCAACTATAACTCACGCGACCGCAATCCTCTGCTGATGCTAATACTGTATTTAGACACTTATTTGCCCATGTCTTCTTCCATACATTTTTAGCTATACATATATTACAAATATTTTTTTTTCATAAAGACACATATGTCATCAGCATCAGCAGAAGATTGCGGTCGCGTGCGTTATAGTTGCCAGCAGTAACTATAACGGGGCAATTTCACAGGTTTTTTATCAGTAAAATTTCCGCTAACTATAACATGTGTGAAACCTATGGTTTTTTCAGTGAATTTGCAAGGTTTTTTAAATGCTAATTCCTAACTATAACGTGTGTGAAACCTATGGTTTTTTCAGTGAATTTGTACGGTTTTTTAAATGCTAAGTTACTTTACGCCATTCGAGGCGTGCGCGCCCACTTAACGCAGTTCGTTCCGTGCACGGTTTTTATCAACTTTAATAAGCCCTGTACATTTGGTGGCCTTCGGCAACCAAAAGCACAGGGGGTGGGGTCAATGTGGATAGTGTTTTTTTTATTTCGATTTTATAATTTCATGTTGCCAAAAGTTAGTTTTTTTTACCTATTAATAAGCCCTGTACATTTGGTGGACTACGGCCACCAAAAGTACAGAGGGTAGGGTAAGTATGGATAGTGTTTGTTTTATTTTTATTTTTTAACCGTACGCTTACGGTAAGCGTACGGTAAGCGTACCCCGCGAAATTGCCAAAAAAAATTATAACCGTTTTTGCTCTTGGGGGATGTTTGTGGACTCCCTCAACAAGACTATGTGGGGGGGAGTTGTCAAAACAGCCCCGTAACATGTTTTTGGCCATCATGTTTGATAAACAACACTCAGTGCGAGAGACAAAATGGCAGACGTCGCTTCCTGGTTTCGGCCGATTCGAATGTTTACTAAGATCTAAGAGCCAATCAGAATCGCGCTCGCGCACGCCACCGTACGCTTACGGTAAGCGTACGGTAAGCGTACCGTAAGCGGGCTCAGATATATATATTGATTTAAAGGCTATTTTCTCAGAATCTACTGAACAGATTTACACCAAACCTACAAAAGGCACTTCCTTGACCTAGGGACTACCTCTCTGCCAAATTTCTAGTAATTCTGTTCAGCCGTTCGGGCTGTAGCTCGTTCTAAAGGTCCTATGGAAAAATGCATGGGAAAAACGCGTTTTGGGACCCCCCTTTTATCTCAGCCCCCGCTTGACGAATCCCCCCGAGACTTTCAGGGTAGGAGCGGAGCGTAGCGCCCCACCTATTTTGAGAAATTCGCGAGGATTCATCGACCGGCGCCAAAGTTATTCAAAATAGAATGTTGAGGTTTTCCTATGGAAAAGGGGTCCTAACTATAACTACCTACTGGCGACCGCCAGTAGGTAATATATATATATCTCGAAAACTTCGCCACCACAATCCCAGGAATTCTCAAGTATATTTGAAGACCGGAACAGACGATAACAGACCACAAAATAAGTGCAGGTGAGTAATTTATTAAGAGTTCAGCATGCCTGCCATGACGCGTTTCAGCCTACTAGAGGCCTTGTTCACATAGCGCTTTGTGATTAGTATGCTTGTATTTAAAGTGCAAAGTGCATAGTAACAGCTGACATGATTGGTTGCCTACCATGGACATAGAAAAAATACAAATACAAATTTCTCCATATCAAAAGTAAAAACCTGTATAGCAACTAGCACCTTTTTAAATACCTAAAAAAATACATTTCATTAAAAGACACTTATTATGTACAATTACTCTTTATTCTAAAGTATAAGCAGTTTAAAAAAAAAGGCATTTAAATATAAATATCTAATTTAAACGCATAGTAGAAATATTCGTGCAAAATATGCAAAAAATGTAACACTAGTGGGTTGAAATTGCACATGCAGCTTTGGGTTAATTGTGTCAGAATATGTGACCAATCCCTCAACAATAGGACCACAAATACTTATCTAACGTTTGTAGTACACAAGAGAGGGGACATGTCCCAAAGTTTTACAAATACACAGTAAAGACATTCGGTCAATAAACATATCATTGCCAGATACAATATCTCCTAAGATGTTAATGAATATATCTAAAAAAAACTGCTGAAACATATATAGGTGCTAGAGTCGCATGGAACCAATAAGTGCCGTAATGGACAATAATTGAACTATGCCCAGATTGCAAATGTCAGTGCCTAAGAAAGTGCAAAAAGTGCAAAGAAAATGTTACAATGTTAGCAATTTAAAATAACATGGATTTAGAGGGCTAGGCCAAAATTTAAGGACATGTAGTATTGGTGCAGTTGTTTGACAGAAAGAGCCCAGTTATAGACATGTGTAGAAATCTTCACTCGAGTTTAAACCGCGTGGCATCTTGGTGTCAAGTTCAAGGATGTATTTTGTCTCAAGAGCACGTAAAAGGGCTTCTCGATTGCATCTACGTCTGAGGGGCAAAACTGAGTCTATGACAAAATATTTGAGAAGATCACTTTTATTCTCATGGCATTCCTTAAATTGACGAGCAACTGGATAAGATGCGTCGCTACCATTAATTGCCCTAATGTGCTGGAGTATCCGTTTGTGGACCTACAACTTGGTACTCCCAACATATTGCAGGCCACACGGACACTCCAGCACATAGATGGCAAAATCAGTTTTGCATGTGAACATCCTGTAAATGGGTTTAGGAATTTCACAGAAAGGGGTCTTATATTCTGTTTTGTTAACACCATGTCTGCAGGCTTTGCAGCTAGTGCATCTTCTAAAACCCTTACTGGAATGGAGCCATGATTTATTGATGAGTAACTCTGGACTAGTTTTCACCAGAGCATTGCTCATGGAGCGTGCTTTCCTGAATGTAATCTCAGGACTGACTGCCATTAGATCCCCAATGACAGGGTCATTCCGTATCAGGCTCCAATTTTTCTAGAAGATCTTACGAAGGGCCTGATGCTGGTGATTATAAGTCAGGATAAGTCTGGTAGGCTCCCTAACTTGTACTGAGTTAGCAATGGATGTTTTGTTTTGCAAGGCCATTTCCCTGGGAACACAGTTGGCTTTGACGATGGCTTTGTCAATCATAGTGGCTGTATATCCTCTGGCCAGAAATCTAAGTTTACTGGCTTCCTGTGCCAAACTGCACTCAGAATCAGTGCTGCAGATACGTCTAATGCGCAACATCTCGCCATATGGGATGCTGCGTATAAGATGTGCTGGATGGTGGCTTGCGGCATGTAAGACTGTGTTGCCCGCAGTAGGTTTCCTAAACAACTGAGTCTCAATTTTGTCACTTTTGACAAAGATCTCTACGTCTAGAAAACAAACAGATTCCTGACTTAAATTGGCTGTAAACTGGAGATTGAGATGGTTTACATTGATCAAGGCAATAAAATCCAAGGCCTGTTGTTTGGTACCTTGCCAAATTAAGAAGATATCATCAATGTAGCGATACCATCGAAATACATGTCTGGTAAAGATCACGTGGTGTGTGCCATAAAGGACTTGCTCCTCCCACCTGCCCATATGAAGGCAGGCATAACTTGGAGAGAAGCAAGCCCCCATGGCGACTCCCCTGACCTGTTAATAAAATTGATATATATATAGAAAAAACAAAGTCTGTTTGGAAGGACGAAGCGAACCCAAGATGGTGCCGTTTTCTTTATTGTGAGCCCAGCACCGCCATTGCCATAATGCGTTTCAGCCCACATGGGGCCTTGATCACATGTATATATAAATATTACCTACTGGCAGTCGCCAGTAGGTAGTTATAGTTAGGACCTAGGAAAAGCGTTTTTTGTTTTCCCAATAACTTTGACGCCAGTTGACGAATCTTCGTGAAATTTTTTAAACTAGTGACCCGCTCCGCTCAGCTCTTGTTTTGCAAGTTTCGGGGTGATTCGTCAAGCGGGGGCCGAGAAAAAAGGGGGGTATCAAAACACGTTTTCCCCAATGTCATCAGTGATGTCATTTGAGATGTCATCAAAGATGTCATTTGAGATATCATCAGTGATGTCACTGACTATGTCATGAGTGATGTAATATGTGACATCATCAGCAGTGCATTGCGGGGGCACAAGTTGTAGTTAGCTCTACTAACTATAACAGCCAAATTTCGACGGTTTTGTACGAATGAAATGTGCAACTAACTAAAACGTCCCTGAAACCTATGGTTTTTTCAGTGAATTTCAAAGGTTTTTTAAAGAGATAATTTGTAACTATAACATCCCTGAAACCTATGTTTTTTGTGTGAATTTCAATGTTTTTTTAAATGCTAATTTCTAATTATAATGTTCATTAAACCTATGTTTTTTTCAGTGATTTTAAATTATCATTCCATTTTCAACCTGGTGAAGAGTAGGCATTCCTGTACAAAAATAACACAAAAACACCACTTCCCGATATTTTCAAAGAGCAGCCAAATCTGCGGTGCGATCCAAAAACACGCGATAACCTGCGTTAGCAGTAGGAATGTACCATCTGCCTTTTACTGGTGTAAAGTAGGAGGACTACCTACAGTGTGAAATGGAGTGCAGCCCAGAATCACATCTGAAGACCAACACATGTCATGGAGCTACTGATCATGCACCTCCGACACCCAAGAAGGCCACAAAACCCACTGCCACCACCCTCAGGACCTCCCCTCCGGACCACCCCCCCTAATTCCACCGATGCAGTGCACAACAGGACAGTGGACCTTCCAAAAATGGCATGGCCCCTCAGCCACACAATAGCTGAATGTTGCGAGATGTGGCAACCAAACATGTGTGTAGGACGCAAGTCACCCACCAATAATAATGCCCACAATACCAAGTGTAGCGATGATGTGCTGGACAGACCTCACTATGCAGAGCACAAACCTCTCCATATGAACATATACTGCTGGTGCTTGCAGTGTTGTGGACAGTGGACGCAACCATGTTACCTCAGGCAGTGGGGAAGATCTCGGTCACGTACCTGTATCGTCCTCCCCTGTAAGCGGAAGCGCAGAGGGCTGGTCCAACATACGCGACTCCAGCATAGAAGTGCAAATAAATAGGCCGGGATTCTGGGTGTGGTTCACTTGTGTGAAAGCCAACGCCTCTACCAGAGCAGCGGCCCTCACCCTGCCATGTAGCTGCTGCCATATCCGCTGGCCTCATCGACACAGGCCCCCTGCAAACACAGCAGGACAGCACCGCAGACTGTACAGACTACTGCCTTTGAACTACACTGCTGACAGCAGGGCTCACAATTCAGATGGAGTGGCGATTGCAGATGATGCAGTCCAGTAGGCTAGAGACATTTCTCCCAGTGCGGCCCACCGACACCACACATCATCACTGGCTGTGTTCACGCTGAGCGCCAGAGGCACCACAACTCAACGCCACGTGGCCTTATTAAGGCAGAATTCATTAGACAAAAGACCTTCCTCCAAGTGCGGCCCGCCCACACCTTGCATCATCGCTGGCTGGGCACACACTGAGTGCTTCAGGTGCCACTTACTCACTGCACCACAATTCATCGCCACCTAGCCTTACTAAGGCAGAATTCATTAGACAAAAGACATTGCTACCAGTGCGGGCCGCCCGGACCACGCATCATCGCAGGGTGCGCAGATGCTGAGTGCTTCAGGTGCCACTAACTCAGTACACCACAAGTCATCGCCACGTAGTCTTACTAAGACAGAATTCATTAGACAAAAGACATTGCTACCAGTGCGGCCCGCCCAGACCACGCATCATCGCAGGGTGCGCACATGCTGAGTGCTCCAGGTGCCACTAACTCAGTGGATCACAAGTCACTACCACATTGCCTTACTGAGGCAGAATTCATTAGACAAAAGACATTGCTACCAGTGCGGCCCGTCCAGACCACACATCATCGCAGGGTGCGAACACACTGAGTGCTTCAGGTGCCACTAACTCACTGCACCACAAGTCATCACCACCTAGCCTTACTATGGCAGAATTCATTAGACAAAAGACATTGCTACCAGTGCGGCCCGCCCGGACCACACAGCATCGGTAGGTGCACACACGCTGAGTGCTTCAGGTGCCACTAACTCAGTGCACCACAAGTTACCACCACGTGGCCTTACTGAGGCAGAATTCATTAGACAAAAGACATTGCTACCAGTGCAGCCAGCCTGGACCACGCATCATCACCAGGTGCGCACCCGCTGGTTGCTTCAGGTGCCACTAACGCAGTGCACCACTTATCATCGCTGGCTGCACACACGCTGAATTTCCAATAACTGTGCAGCTCTACTGAACGCCACGTGGCTGTGGGCCCTTGCTGACCGCTGCCTCTGGCCTACACTGCGGTCAGCATGGCTCACAATTAAAATTGAGTGGTTGTTCAATAATTACAGAGTCCAGTACACACCTAACTACAACGTCTTCGAAACCTAAATAATATCCTTTTAGTATCCTTGCTTCAAGAACTTTTTTTATATCAATTATAGCTTTAGTACAATCACGAAATTCATCTTGCAAGTCCAAAGGAATACTAAATGGCAGTCTACACTGTTGCCAGCAGAGCTCACAGTTCGAATTCAGTCTGGATTCATGAATTTCAGAGTCCAGTAGGCAACTAACTATAACGTCCCGGAAACTTACACATTTCGACAATGTATTCCAAACATATTTCATCTTTTGTTACCTACACTGCGGTCAGCAGAGCTCACAATTTACACTGAGACATCATTCATTAATTGGAGACAGAATTGTACTCTATGTCCTCGGATTTTGTCAAGAGGAAGTGACAAAAAGCATTCATCGATGTCTGCTGACTACTGCCTTCCATCTACATTTCGGATAGCAGGGCTCACAATTCACATTGAGTCGTAATTGCAGATGACCCAGTCCAGTAGGCAAGAGACATTGCTCTCAGTG
The DNA here is from genome assembly GCF_964204655.1 of Triturus cristatus. Lineage (NCBI taxonomy): Eukaryota > Metazoa > Chordata > Amphibia > Caudata > Salamandridae > Triturus > Triturus cristatus. The sequence continues at coordinate 482,809,173 of NC_140593.1, read as the reverse complement.
CGGCCCGCCCGGACCATGTATCATCGCTGGCTGCGCACACGCTGAATGCTTCTAATGCACCTATCTCAGTGCAGCACAACTCATGGACCCTTTATGATACAATATTTTGTGTATAATTTCACATCTGGTGCCCCTACCTCAGTGTACCACAAGTCATGGACCCTTTACAATAGAATCTTTTGTATATTATTTCACATCTTGTGCCCCTACCTTAGTGCAGCACAAATCATTAACCCTTTATGATTGAATCTCTGTGTCTGATCCAATGATTACAGTTCTACTTGTTGCCAGCACCAACCATTCCCAGAGGGCTGGCTTACACTCACACCACAGGCATCCAGCACGGACGTCACTGGACATGTGACCCTGGTAATAAAAAGGAGTTGAGCGCACGTGCCCATACCCAGTTCCACTATCTATCTGTGTCCGTGTGTTCATTATGTATGCAACATGATGCCCCTGGGCCCTACCACATTACATTGTGCTCTGGACAGCGTATGCAACCAACTTACCTTTGACAGTAGGAGAAAACTTTGGTTATCTAGCATATGTAGGCGCAGCCTAACTCCGACAACAAGCTTGTCTCTAATTGGCTGCCCTCCATGTCCCAAAAAACTGAATTTTTGACTTTGCATGGCCCTGTATTGCTACAGCTGCAAAACTCCACTGAATGTGCAATAAACATTCACATCCACACAGATGTGTCATGTCCACCATCTTTCTTGTGTGGAACTATGGATTAATGTAGGGTCAGTGATTCCCCGTACCTTCCATGTTGGCCATGTGTGGGACTTGGCTCACAGAGTGACACATTGACGCTTGTGACCCGGGTGAAGGCAGCACTACAACTAGAACACCCGCATGCCAGTGCTGCCAGATTTTTAAAGCATTCTCTACCCCAAAGATAACCAAAAAGTTGCCCAAAGTAGCCCAATATTGCTACTTTAAGGAAGGAGGGGCAGGGACATCGTCAAGCAGGCGGTGAATGCATTGGAATTTATGTTGCAGCAGGCTGCCAAGTAAATATTTGTCTAATAAAGCGCTTTAACATACTAGTTTGCTGGAGCGCTGTATATATATTTATAATCTGAAAACTAGCACAAACCAAAATTTTGCCGCACAACTGGGAAAAACATAGCCCAATTGTGAGTGATCTAGCCCAATCTGGCAACAGTGCCGCATCAGTTGATTCCTCATTTAGCTCACGATAGAGTCACGCCCATAGCTCCGGAGTCATTCTTCACAGCCTCACACTGGACTGGCATACGCCAGGCCAGCCCACTCTGCTTATGCTTACAGGGAAGAACAACAACACTACATGGCCCAGATTTTCATTGTAGTGATCTGCTGGTCACAGGTCTAGTTGTCATTATGCCACAGCCACTCCCTCACGGCTGGTATACACCCACACCACACCCATCCAGCACAGGCGTCACAGGACACGTGACGCTACCAATAAAAATGACCGGGCAAATATGCTCTACGCCATTTTAGAGTTACTCCCACCGCATGCACTGTCATGGCCCGTCCCACTGGTCCGGACACCTCATGTAGGCCTGGGGCACCAAACAGGAAGGCCCACCACCACATGTGTGGCCTCACTGGTCACTGAGTTAGGGGCACCGCAAGGACTGAGCGGGTGTGCAACCTGCGATAATGATAGGTACACTAGTATGTCCTCTGCCATGGCAAAATCAAGACGTAGCCCCAAATGTGAGACCTGTTGGCCTGCGGAGCGGGACTGCATTATGTGAAGGGTGCCCTGTCTGCGAAAAGGTGATCATTGAGTCCTGGGTTCGCAGCAGTGGGCAAATACGTCTGGGCGGGGGGAGTGGACACACAATGGCGGCACAGCGATTTAGGCGTACACAGTTGTATATACTCTCCCATTACTAATTCTGTACTATGTTCCGGATGTGGGCGATTGAGGGCTCCACTAGGTCCCGGCACATGGTTGGAGACACAGCGGTGGTGTAAAGGTGAGCTGTGAGGGTTTTATCAACATTATGGGCACTCACTGTCCCTCTTCATCTCTTCCTTTCTCTCCTTCACACTCTTTCTCTGTCTCTTCTTCTCACACTGTTTTTCTCTTTCTCTATCTCTTTCAGTTTCTCACACTCTTTCTCTCTTCCTTTCTCTCACTGTTTTTCTCTCTCTTCGTCTCTCTCACTCTTTCTCTTTGTCTTCTTCTCATTCTTTCTTTCTTTGTCTCTCTCTCTTCCTCTCACTCTCACTGTTTCTCTCTTTCTCTCTATATTCCTCTCACTCTTTCTTTCTTTTTCTTTCTTTTTCTCTCTTTCTTCCTCTCACTCTTTCTTTCTCTCTCTATCTCCCTTTCTCCCTCCTTTGATGGACGCATGAAGCAAAATCTTATCTTGCTTTTTGCCTTACAGGCCTGCGATGATGCGTGGCCATCCTGCAATCAACACTCAAGCTGAATTGTGAGCTCTGTTTTGTTGTGTGTACACAACTGGTGAGGAGGTTTCTTCGGCATGTGGTGGACCCTCTACGACACATGCCTGTAGTGTAAGGTGAGCAGAGAGGCTTGTCTGCGCAGCTGCGAGGAGTCACCTCCGGGCAGTTGGAGTCGATGGGGTGCAGCAGCCTGGGTGCACAGTGGCAGGCAGTCACCTCCGGGCAGTAGGAGTGCATGGGGTGCAGTAGCCTGGGTTCGCAGCGGCTGTCATACACCTCTGGGCAGTGGGAGTGGATGGGGTGCAGCAGCTTGGGTGTTCAGCAGCGAGTAGACACCTCTGGTCAGTGGAAATGGATGGGGTACACTAGCTTGGATACACAAAGGCGGGACAGCGATTTAGGCATGCTCAGTTCTATGTACTCATCCATTACTGATTCCATACTATGTTTCAGATGACTAAGCTTGAGGGCTGCCCTATAACCCGGCACATGGCTGGAGACACACCGGTGGCAGAAAGGTGAGCTGTGAGGATTTTCTCCACAGTGTCAACACTAACTCTCCCTCTCCATCTCTTCCTTTCTGTCACTCACACTCTTTCTCTCCCTCTCACTCTCTATCCCTTCCTTTATCTCTCTCACATTCTTTCTATTTTTCTCATTCTCTTCCTCTCTCTCTCATTCTTTCTCTCTCTTTCTCTCTCTTCCTCTCTCACTCTTTCTCTCTCTCTTCCTCTCTCTCACACTGTTTCTCTCCCTCTTCCTCTATTACACTGTTTCTCTCTGTCTCTCTTCCTTATATCTCACTCTTTCTCTCTCTCTCACTCTCTATCCCTTCCTTTCTCTCTCTCTCACTCTTTCTCTCTTTCTCTGCTTCCTCTCTCTCACTCTTTCTCTCTTTCTTCCTCACTCTGACTCTTTCTCTCTCTCTTCCTGTTTCTCACTCTTTCTCTCTCTCTCTTTCTCTCTCTCACTCTTTCTCTCTCTCTCTTCCTCTCTCTCACTCTTTCTCTCTCTCTCTATTCTTCTCTCTCACTGTTTTTCTCTGCCTTCCTCTCACTCCCTCTTTCTTTCTTTTTCTCTCTTTCTTCCTCTCACTATTTCTTTCTCTCTCTCTCCTTTGATGGATGCATGACGCACAATCATATCTTGGTTTTTATCTAACAGGCTGTGATTCACGAATGGACGTCCCCCTCCAACACCACCACAGCTGAACGCGTGTAGAACCTGCGATGATGCGTGGAAATCATGACAACACCTCATAAAGTTGCTTCGACACGTGGTATACCCTCTTACACACACGCCGGTGGCGGAAGGTGAGCAGAGAGGCTTATCTGCAGCAGCGGGCAGTCACCTCGGGGCTGTTGGAGTGGATAGTGTGCAGCAGCCTGAGCGCACAGACACCTCCAAGCAGTGGTAGTGGATGGGCTGCAGCAGCCTGAGTGTGCATTGCCAAAATAGAGAATTAGGCGTAAGCAGTTGTATGTACTCTGCAATTACTAATTCTATACTATCTTGAGATGACTAAACTTGAGGGTGCACTATGTCCCGGCACGTTGTTGGAGACACACCGGAGGCACAAAGGTGAGCTACGAAGATTTTCTCCAGTGTCAACTCTCCCTCTCCATCTCTTCCTTTCTCTCTCTCACACTTTCTCTCTTTCTCTATCTCTTCCTCTCTCTCATTCTTTCTCTCTCTCTTCCTCTCTCTCACTCTTTCTCTCTCTCACACTGTTTCTCTTGCTCTCATTTCCTTGTATCTTACTCTTTCTCTCTTTCTCTCTCTCACTCTTTCTCTCTTTCTCTGTCTTCCTCTCTCTCACTCTTTCTCTCCTTTCTCTTTCAGTCTCTCTTCCTCTCTCTCACTCTTTCTCTCTCTCCCTCTCTCTTCCTCTCTCTCACTCTTTCTCTCGCTTACTCTTTCTCTCTTTCTCTGTCTTCCTCTCTCTCTCACTCTTTCTCTGTCTTCCTCTCTCTCACTCTTTCTCTCTTCTCTCTCTCTCTCTCTCTCTCTCTCTCTCTCTTTCTGTCTCTTTTCCTCTCTCTCACTGTTCCTCTCTTTCTCTTCCTCTCTCTCACTGTTTCTCTCTCTTCCTCTCTCTCACACTGTTTCTCTCTTCCTTGTATCTCATTCTTTCTCTCTTTCTCTCTCTCACTCTTTCGCTCTTTCTTTGTCTTCCTCTCTCACTCACTCTTTCTTTGCTTCTCTCTCTCCCTCACTCTTTCTCTCTTTCTCTTTCTCCTTTGCTGAACGCATGACGCACCATCCTATCTTTCTTTTTGTCTTGCAGGCTGTGATTCTCAAATGGTCCAGCAATGACACGACATAGCTGTACATAGTTTTATTTGTTGTTGTTGTTTTTTTAATATTTTTTTATATATGTAAATCCATACATGACTAGGATTCTTATTTGTCCAACCTAACGTGACTGTCACATTTGTTTGTGGGGGTAGGGGTGAGAGGGGATGTCGGACAAGGAGCTTCTGCTAGGGGATGTCGGGGCAGTGTTGGGTGTCCGACATGCATGATCGTTGCCTCCATTGCATCTGTTCTCAGAGACTTACGAGCTGGTGGGCTGGCTCGTAGATCAAGAGCTGTGAGCCGACTGGTAGGCTCATAGAGGGAGAACCGCGGCCCATCAGTTCACTGAGGGAGAGCTGCGGGCCAGCTCGCAGAGGAACACCTGAGGGCCGACTAGTATAGAGAAAGGTGTGGGCCGCCGGCTTCCAAAGGGATAGCTGAGGAACAGTGATGTTGTGAGAGGAAGCGTGAACGGGGTATCTCGCAGAGAGAGACCTGCGGTATATTTCCAGTCTTGGCTTCACAGATACAACTGCGGGCCCGAGAACTCGCACCCGGAGAGCTGTGAGCCAACAAGTGGCTCGCAGAGGGAGACTTGCGGGCCCAAGAATGTTGTTGTAGGTAGGCTGTTGATGGGGAAAAGGAAACATGTTCACTAATTTAATTTGAAGAGAACAGACTCATTATAGTCTACTCCTTCAAATAGAACCCCTGATTTTAAACATACCTGCTAGAGGCGGGAATAAATACGAGAGTCCTACTAGTCAGGTATTTGTAACCTTTCACCATTTAGTTTTCACCATTTAGTTTCCACTCCCCCTAACCTACATTGCTTTTAACACAGATTCCATCGTCAAGTGCTCCCGAATAACTATTTGGTCGTAGCATGCCTCAATCGGCAGCGGTTCATGATGAACCCCAATGATGAACAATGCCACCAAGGGGCATCCCTGGTGGGTCAGGGTTCTCTAGGAAAAACAGTTTTTCCTAACTAATCACAGTGGAGATTCACAGCTTATTTGCGCATTCTTCCCCTGGCTGGGTTTTTTCTATTTTTGAATACATAGTTACAAGGAGAGCAAACCCAGTATCAATCTCTCTCTCCACTGCTCATATTGTTACAGATATGGAAGGAAGCGACAAGTTACCATATGCATGATAGGGGTATGCGTATGGCATGCTATCTATACCTAGCAAGAGACTCTGAGGAGTGGTACCAAAAAGAATAGTTTACCTGTAGGTCCTGAAGAAGAGCTAGTAGGGGAAATGCTCGAAACATGTTGACCAATTTAATTTGAAGAGAAAAGACTCATTATAGTCTACTCCTTCAAATATAACCCCTGATATTAAACATACCGGCTAGAGGCGTGAATAAAAACGAGAGTCCTACTTGTCAGGTATTTTTAACATTTCACCATTGAGTTTCCACCATTTAGTTTCCACTCCCCCTAACCTACATTGCCTTTATCACAGATTCCATCTTCAAGTGCTCCCTGGTAACAGTTTGGTCGTAGCATGCCTTGATCCGCTGCGGATCGGGATGAACCCTAATGATGAAGCATGCCACCAAGGGGCAACCCTGGTGGGTGAGGGCTCTCTAGGTCAAACAATTTTTTCCTAAATAATTATGGTGGAAATTCACAGCTTGTTTACACATTCTTCCCCTGGCTAGGTTTCTTCTATTTTTAAATACATAGTTACAAGAAGGGCAAACCCAGTATCTACCTCTCTCTCCCATGTTTTTTGCTAAATGTTAAAAATATATACCAAGGTGTAGTGGTGAATCAGTTGGTGTATGAGTGCCTGTATGGATGATTCAATTTATGCATGCCTGACTATATAAGTGAGGGATTAGATGTCTCACTGAATGTATGGGTGAGTGACTGTTTATGTGAATGTCTGTATCAGTCTGTCAGTTGGTGTTTAAGTGGTTGTATGGGTATATGAGTGGGTATGTGACTGGTTGTATGGGTGAGTGATCAGGTGTCTGGGTACCTGCATGGTTATCTGATTGTCTGTGTGGGTGGGTGCCTGTATGGATGAGTGAGTGGGTAAGTCAGTGGCTATATTGGTTAGTAAGTGTGTGTTTGAGGGGCTGTATGGGTGAGTGAGTGTGTGTTTATAGCTATGTGGTTGAGTGAGTAGTTGTGTCAGTGGCATTTGGGTGAGTAACTGGGTATGTGAAAGTCAGTATAGGTGAGTGATGGGGTAAATGAGTGAGTGAGTGAATTTGAGAGTGACTGTATAGGTGAGTGAGTATGTGTTAGTATCTTTATGAGCAAGTGAGTGGGTGTGTGTGTATCAGTATGGGTGAGTCAGTGGTTGTGTGAATGATTGTATTGGTTAGTGACTAGGTGTGTGAGTAGCTCTATGTGTGACTGATTCAGTGTGTGAGTAGTTGTATGGGTGTGTGAGTGGATATGTTAGAGGCTCTACTAGTGAGTGAGTGGGTATGTGAGTGGCTGAATGGGTCAGTGAGTGGATGTGTGTATAGATCTGTGAATCAGTGAGTGGGTGTGTAAGTCCTGGAATGGGTCTGTGAATGGTTATGTGGGAGTGGGTATATGAAAGGTTCTAGGGGGTATGCATGGGTGCGTCAGTGATTCTGTGGATGATTTCTTCATGATGTCATCAGTGATGTCATTTGAAATGTCGTGAGTGATGCCACTGACCATGTCATTAGTGATATAATATGTGAGGTCATAAGCAGTGGATTGCAGGTGTGCAAGATATATTTAGCTCAGCTAACTATAACTGCTGAATTTCACTGGCTTTGTACAAGTGAAATCTGATCCTAACTATAATGCCCCAGTAGCCTTTAGTTTTTTTAAGTGATTGGTTTAGGTTTTTTCAATTATATTTCCTAACTATAATGACCCTGTAACCTTTGGTTTTTTAAGTGAATTTCAATGATTTTTTTAATGGGTAGTCGCATTTGCAGAGTGGTTGAAAAAGGGGACGGGACCTCCGACCAGTTCTCAGGAATCATGCTGTGTTGGACTTATTGAAGGTAACAGGAGGGTGTCTGGTCTTCCATGAAACCTCAGCTTCCAGGAGGACTTCATCCCCCAACCAGCAGTGTGCCAGGAGGCACGTTTAATGAGTAGTGTAGAAAGGGGGCCTGGACTTCGAAGAACTGGTCGGGAAAAAATCCTTTAAGCAGTGCAAATCATTTAATCACCACATCTGCAACAAAAGGGAGTACAAAAAGGTTTATTGTACATGCCAGGCTAATTCAGCTGGGAGAGTGATGTGCTATGAGCGAAGCACAAGTCAGTCTCAACTAACATACACTTCGGATCTGCTTCTTAAAATACTCATTTTGGCCTAGATCCATATTTAATACAATGTTCACAATAGAAAAAGCTTCCTGCTTTTCCGTTATGTCTCACCCAGATTGCATACATTTATTTAAAGAACAGCTCTTTCCTGTTGTTTGTGACTTCTCATGCCAAACTAACAGACTACAATGGAAAACATTCTTGCTGCTCTGAATTTTCTGTTACATATCCTAGGCAGGACGTTCTCAGCTCAAATACAATGAAGAGGAAAAAACACTTAAACCAAACCGCATTGAGACCTTTTTTTGAAAGCAGGCTGTAGGTTATTTCCAGATACAACTGTGCAACTCTAACATGCACGTTTAAACAACATTATACTGTTTTTCGGTCCTTACATAATATTTCACAGTGTGTGGGCACGTGACAGATAAAACTGAATAATTAGGTCCTAAATCTAAATTAGGGTTTTGATTCCTTTCAAACTCTCAGCAATTCCACTGTGTGGGACTTACTGAAGGTAACAGGAGGGCTTGTTGGCCCCAAGGACACTCTAAAGCCAAAGGAACTTCACCCCCCAACCAGCAGTGTGCCAAGAAGTGTGTTTGCACAGTAGTGGAGAAAGGGGACATGGCCTCCCAAGATCTCTCAGCAATCTGTGTCAGACTTACTGGAGGTAACAGGTGGGCATGTTGGCCCCCAAGGACCCTCAGTATCAAAGGAGATTTCATCCCCCAACCAGCAGTGGGCCAGGAGGTGTGTTTCCAGAGCGCTGGAGAAAAGGGGCATGGCCCCCAAAATCCTCTCAGCAATCATGCTCTGTGGGGCTTACTGGTGGTAACAGGAGGGGTTTTTGGCCCCCAAGGACCCTCAGCATCCAGGGGGGCATCATCCTACAACCAGCACTGTGCCAGGAGGCGTGTTTGCAGAGTGGTGGAGAAAGGAGGCATGGCCTCCGAAGTCCTCTCAGCAATCACTCTGTTTGGGACTTACTGGAGTAAACAGGAGGTCTTGTTGGCCCTCAAGGACCCCCTTCCCTGAGACAATGTCAGCCTGGGAATCCCACCCCCCTGGGCCAGGCCTATAATGATTGATGGAGGAGGGCCACACACCTCCCCTTCCCGGGCTGATATTCCCCAGGGCCAGGCTTTTTTTTTAATTTAAAAAATAAAAAATAAAAAATAATGTGAGGCCCCCTCCTTATCTGATTTCAGCCCTGGAGACCCTGTGCCCCGGGGCCTGGTATTTTTAAAATCATTTTATTAGAACATACAGTGGGGGCTGCATGGACCCTTCCCGGGCGATTTCAGCATCAGGGACCCATCTTCCAGGGCCCAGCCTTTATTTAAATATTTATTTTAAAAGGGGGAGGGGAACCCTCTCCCCCGGGGTCTGGCCTCAAGGTCTCCGCAGTCCCTGTCAACTCCCAGCCTCCTGCAGGAGCCGGCATTGCTTTGAGATCCAAGGGGCTGCTAAACATGCAGCTCCCTGGATCTCAAAGCAATTTATCTGTTTCCCTGCTCGCTTGGCAGTGGACAGAGAAACAGACAAATTATCCGCTTTCAGCAAGTGAGAGCATTTGTGAGCTTTCGGATGCTGAAAGCGGAGTGTTTGCTGTGGCTTGGCGGGAAGCTTCTGCCAAGCCACAGGAAACTGCAATGACCCGGGCACCCCTTGACATTGCAGGAGCTGGCCCTGGGTGGTCCCCAGGGCCATGAATGCCTCCAGGATGGGTGCCGCACCCCCTCCAATGTTTGCTTTAGCCCCAGGGAGGTGGTGGTCCCTGGGAGTCCGCAACGTACCCCCGTCATTATTTCGGTGGTGGCCCCTGGGGCTGTGGGGGTCTGTGCAGCCCCCTCACATTCTTGAAACTGAAAGCCCATAGGAGGTGGTGGTCCCCGGGGTAGCAACGTCCCCACATTTTTTTAACCATAATCCTCAGGTAGCTGGTGGTCCCCGGGGCATCAATGAGCCCCAGGAGGAGGGCCATGTGACCCCTCCTTTATTACAATGCCCTCAGGACCTGGGCCACCTGAGGAACAATTAGAAACAAGTTAATTGTTCTTGATTTTTTTTGCCTCATTGGTGCATGGAAACTTTCAGGGTGATCCGCCAAGTGGGGGAATTGAGAAAATGCATTTTCCATAGATTTCTTTTAGGCAGCGCTACAGCAATAACTATTGAACGGAATTACACTAAATATGTCAGAAAGCAAATTTTGGTCCAAAAAGCATGCATTTCGTGGTCTGGTGTAAATCCATTGTGTAGTTTTTGAAATATTAAGTCTAAAAAATATTTGAATATTTGGAAGGATAAACAATAGAGTATTCTGATTGGCCAAGGGAGCTTTTTTTTGCTTGGGCCATCCCACTTGTGAGTGCTCTGATTGGCTGAAGAAAAATGTTGTCACCCATTACAGGACTCTGGTACTTAGTTCAATGTCCTGCAATAAAAAAATCATGTATGGGGCATGGTATGGATATCCTGCCCCTAATATTTGTGGAGGGTCAAAATACAAAAAAGGTCATTTTTTCCACTAGCTTACAGGTTTCCCCATGGGTCACAGCAAAAAAAGAAAGGAAAATTGAATGCCACCAGTTTTTTTACCGGTGACTCCACCCCATAGGGCAAACTTTTTAAAAAAGGGCAGAGGGGCACGCAGCGCCCCTTCCCTGAGGCTCCAGTTTTTAAATGCATAAGCCCTGGGAAATAGCGATTACTGGGACGTTAAGCGGCTCGAGGAGAGAGACGTATGGCCCCCCTCCCTTTTTTTTTTAAATATTGGCCTTGGGGATGGGGTCTAATGGGCCTCATTGAGGCTCAGGAAGGGGGTCATTTGCCCCCTTCCCTTTTTAGTGCATGGTATCTGGGGGAGGAAGCCCCGGGGCCTTAGGAGGCTTGCAGAGGGGACCACAAATAGGACCCTTCCCTTTTTCAAAACATTGGCCCCTGGGTATGGGGTACCTGGGACCTCATTGAGACTGGGGGAGAGGGTCCATACACATTCTCCACTTTTCAAAATATTGGCCCTACGGGTTGGGGTCCCAGGGGCCTATTAGAGGTTTGGTGAGGGGAGCCACTGTACCTCTCCCTTTTAAAAATATTAGACAAGATGAAGGGACTACCTGGGGCCTTAAGAGGCATGGGGAAGGGGGCAGCACACCCTCTCTGCTTTTAAAAAAAGAAGGCCCTAGGGATGGGATCTTGGGGTGCATAGTTGCTCGGGGAGGGAGGCCACCCGCCTCTCTCCTCTTAAAATATGTGTTTGGGCCCTAGGGAAGGGGTCCCCAGGTACACTATTGGCTCTTGGTGGGGTGGAGCATGTCTCCCTCTTCTTAATGTCCCGGGAATGAGGTGCCGTATGCCCTCTTCCCTTATATGTTTTGGCGCCAGGGGGTGGGGTCTCCAGGGCCACTATTGGCTCATGGAGAAGGACTGTGCACCCCTCATCTTCATTTTTAAAAAAAAGGACCCGGGGATTTGAGTCCCCAGGGCCACTCATGGCTCTGGAATGGGGTCTGTCCTCTCCCATTAAAAAAATGTCCCAGGCGATGGGGTCCCGGGGCCCAAAGTGAATCAGAAAGAGAGCTGCGGACTCCACTCCTGGAAAAAGGCCTCTGGGGATAGGGTCCCTAAGGGCCTTAAGTAGCTTGGGTAGAGAGCTGTGTTAATAGGTTGGACTCCCGCCTGGCTAGGCCCTGCAGCCAACCTGATACTGCATGGGATTGGCTGCCTATGGAGAGCTGGCCGTCTGTGGGGGATTGGCCTGTAGCCAATTTCTCACTGCGCACAGCCGAAGGCGCGGGGTTGGCTTTACTTATGGTAATACAATATTACTTTACTTTTTTTTAATGGAATTTCACTGAAATAAAACAATTTATTAAAGTGACTGTATAGTTAGGTGAAAAATGTAGTGACAATTTAATGGTCTAATCTAAAAATAAAATTAAATTAACCAGTTATAGTTATCTCTAGTAACTATCATTCATGCCCGGAGGTAACTATAACTGTATCCTTCACCATGCACAGTTACTTACCCCACACATTACATCACTCATCACATGCTCTAAGACATCATCTATAATATTGCTGCAACATATGCAATGACATCATTGATAACAAAACTGCCCCTGGTGGAGGCACAAGTTACATTAGGGCATGAGTTGTAGTTACTAGAGATAACAATATCTGCTGAATTTCACTACTGTCTGTCAGATTTAGAGATGACAGCCAGCCCTGTGGTTCTCTCTGTAAAATTAAAGGAACTGCTATCATGGTGGCTCCTTTCTATGTACAAAAAGGTTTAGTGGACAGCTTTTTCGATTTTGATGGCTGTTCGTCAAACTTTTTCAAAGTGTTCTTTCCAGACACAAATCCCCAGCATAGGAGTTGGATTCTAAAAACTAATAAACTAATAAACCCCACACCCAGGGTTTGGGGTCATTATATTTCTCTGTCTCTCATTGCCTGTTTTTTTCTGGCAGTGATGGACAAATATAAAAAGGCATTACACAACCCACCCTACATAGAGGCATTGTCCCCTGAAGACTTAAGGTCTGCCCATCTGTAACTGAGGCAGCTAGACCAGGGGTTTGGTGTACAGGGTACTCTGTTCCGTTTACAAGGGAGTTCTCTGTGTGTCAAAATCTAAACCAGGCCCTTAATTGAGTGTCTGCAGGGTTAGATCAGCCTTTTAAAGATATCATTGGCAACATGTCAAATGCAACATATGTAAAATGTACACAGTGCCCCACCATAGGTGCTCATGTTTATGCCGTGATACAAAGACTGATATGACTGATGACATTTTTCACATATCCAAAGAGCCATTTTCCAGAACCTACAACTGGAGGACCTGTGGCATCACTAAACAGCATTTTCACATTCTCAGATCCAGATTCTACAGCTAGATCTGTCTGATGGTAGACTTCTTTCCATCCCCAAAATTGTCTATGACATGATTCTTGAATTTGCAAATCTGTGTTAGGTAAAATGCCTCTTGAGGAACACCAAGGCAACCATTTACAATATCACAAGGATGTCATTAACAAAGACCCTAACAGTGACACAAACTCACAGGATGGATTTATAAGGAGACATGAAATCTTTTAAACGTTTTTACTTTAAGCATAAAGAAAAGGGTAATACATTATTTGCAAGTAGTACTGAGAAGCAATGTTCTTCATCACATGCTGCCACATGCAGCATGTCCTTTAACATTAGAAAGCAAATAATATAAATTCAAGTGAAAGATGCTGTCAGACATGTGACCACTATTCATTTTATCAGGATTGTGCAGCTGATTTCCACTGTGTGATTCTAACTCCCTCTCTTCAGTACAATGTTCATCCCACTTAGATGATAAAGATGAAAGACACTCGCTTGCCTGTCCTTGCCAGGAACTAATGGTGAAGGGTGGGTGGATAGATAACTCAGAGAACATCTGCATTGCATGAAAAACTTAGACAATGTCTCCATGGAATTTGGATATTAGTTCTGTCTTGCTATGATATGATGCCTCTTGTCAGAAAGCTTGAATTACACCCCTGTGGATAGTCTGCTGTCTATCAATGACTTTTACCTGACTTGCTCACTCATGATATTCAGTGGCACCAAGTTAGTGTACAAACTCCACATTTGATCTTATTTATCATAGGACACCAGGACAACCTCGATTTTGGTGATTGCTTCTTTGGCTGTTGTAGGCATTACTATAGTTTGATTGATGTTTTGTGATACAAGCTATTAGTTGTTATTTGTGGTGGTGCATCAGTTAAGTCGTAATGAAATGACAGACTCACAGGATGGATGCCGTTGTTGCTGCATGGAATTCATGTGGTCTGTGCCCTTGTGGCATGCAGTGGTTATGCATAACAGAGATGAAACAAAAGGCAATGTAAATTGTTGTTTCATAATTCACATTAGGATTAGAGTAAGACAATTTTAGTGGTGTTCCGACTTTTTTTTATTTATTTTTTTATTTTATTCAACCTACCCCCCGTGGTGGTGAGGGAGGGATTGGCAATATACAATTCATACAAACGAATACCATAAAAATATTACAAAACAAAAATACATTGTTGATGAAAAAAGTTGAAAACCAAATCATATAAGAGTATGTACAACGAGACAATACATGAGCAGAAATACATTATTAATTTGCTAACCAATCTTGAAAAGGGGCCCAGTTCTTAGAGGCAATTAAACGTCTTTTCCTTCCCCGAAGCTTTTGTACAGCAGTTTCTAATTTAAACCATGCCAGCATCCTGGCCTGCCAGTGAAAGAAAGTGGGGGGCTCAGGATTTATCCAAAGAGAGGTGATACACAATCTGAACATTGCCATTGCAATAAACAAAAAAGAATGCAAGTATCTTGATCTCTCAGAGATCATAGCATATTGATAACCGGTAATTACCATTTCAGCGGAGATTTTAATTGAAGATTGAGTGATCTGTGTAAGAAACGTTTCGATTTGATTGATGAAGAGTGACAACTCAGGGCAATCATAAAACATATGAAGAGAATCAGCAGATGGAAATTTACATCTCGCACATGAAGAACTTTTACCCCCAGTGACGGTCCCCCACCTGACTAGTTTTGCTGGAGTATAGTAGAGGTTAAACATAGCCATGTAGCTTTGAGTGCGAAGGGTACCGGAGACAAAAACCGTCCTAGCTAACATCAATGGAAGTTTTTAAATCGATGGAGGGTACTCCGAATTTAACCGCCCATTTGTTATTATAATCAAGTAAGTCATCTGGGAGTTGAGACAGAAGAGTTTGATATAATGTACCGATTTTAGCTTTCCTTTTGACTAATTCAAATATCAAAGTTTTATCGAAGAGTGTTGGGTTTTCTAGAGATTTTTTATCAAAGAAACTTCTAATTTGTAAGTATTTAAAAAAGTGATTAGACTGTAATTGGAATTTATATTTCAAAGAAGAAAAAGAGGCCAACAGGCCAGAATCAACAAAGTCTCCTATGTCCCTCAGGCCTTGAGAGGCACAGATGGAAACTACTACGTCTTGAAATATCACTGGGAGTAATCCAGAAGCATTCAGTGGTGTGTAATAATTAAGCTTATGGATGGAAAAGAGACGACGGATTTTTTGCCAGCTCGTGAACAGGGCCCATGCAACCATGAACCTCGTTTTTTTGAAGTAACTTGGCTCAAGGATACGTGTTAGTATCCCTTTTGTAGCATCGCCTAGTGCGATTGAGTATATTGATGGGGCCAGATACGGCGATAACTCCACAGTCTTCCCTAATAGTGGAAAGGCAAATTGTTGGATCATAGCTGCCCAATAGTAATAGACTAGGTTTGGAACTGACCAGCCCCCACGTTCCTGCGGGAGACAGGTCCATTTAGCAGCTCGTCTTGGCTTACGGTATGCCCATAAAAACCTTTGGCAGATCCTTTGTGCTTTTATTAAAGTAAGGTTAGAAATTAATAATGGAATAGATCTAAATAGATATAAGAATTTTGGAAGAACCAGCATTTTAAGAACATTGCAGCGCCCAAATAAAGAGAGATGAAGATGATTCAACCGTTCTAGCTTGTTGTGAAGCAAATCAATAACAGGTAGATAATTCAAATCAGAAATCTGATCAACTTCAGCCGAGATCTGAATGCCGAGGTATGTTGCTTGTGTACTAATAAGAGCAGTCGACGTTGGCATAGCCGATGTTTGAAGTATTTGTGTTTTTGTAATGTTTAACTTATAGCCTGAAATTAGGCCAAATTGAGCTGCTAGAGTCTCCAATGCTGGAAAAGAGACAGTGATGTTATCTGTTAATACCACTATATCGTCGGCATATGCCAATGCCTTATACTCAATACCATGAACTATAATTGGGGAAATATTTTGAGATTTTTCTATCAAAGAAAGAAAAGGATCAATATATAAAGCAAAAAGGAGGGGGGAGCAGGGGCATCCTTGCCTGGTACCACGAGTGATGGGAAAATAACTTGATTCAGTTTCTGAGATACGAATTTTGGCTATTGGAGATATGTACAGAGTTTGTAAAGCCAAGATAAATTCGGGCGCTATCCCCTTCCAATGCAAGACGGCCCATAGGTACCCCCAGGAGACCCTGTCGAACGCCTTCTCGGCATCCAACAGGATCACCCCGAGGGGAGCATTTGTCACCTGGGCCCAATCTAAAAGGGCAATGACCCGCCTGATGTGATCGGTCGTATCTCTACCGGGGATAAACCCATGCTGACGGATAGAGACTAGCGGAGAAATTATTTGCACAAGACGAAACGCCAAGACCCTTGAGTAAATTTTACTGTCGGTGTTTATTAATGCTATGGGCCGATATGATGCTGGATTTAGTTCATCCTTACCCTTCTTTTTAAATAGTACGATAGTCGACTGCCACCAGGAGTCAGGAATGACCCCCATCTGGGCAAGTTGAAAGACTTCCAACATCTGCTGCTTAAATAAATGTGAAAAAGTCTTATAAAATTCAAGATGGATAAGGTCAGGCCTCGCTGCTTTGCCGATAGAGAGAGATTTAATAGCAGCTACAATTTCTTCCCAGCTAATAGGTTCAGCGAGAATTGAATTCTGATCAAGAGAGGGCGTCTGGGTATCGAGAGATTTAAAGAAATACTCTAGCTGTTTTTGTTGCTGCTCGAGTATATTTGGCTCCTCGGTATATAACGTTGAGTAAAAGTCAACAAAAGTATTTAACACTCCACTGGGTGAATCTTGTAATGTACCACACCGATCCTTGACCTTTGGTATTTGACTTGCTATTGTCCTTTGTTGTAAACGTTTTGCTAAAACTTTACCAGACGCTTCACCCAGCTCATACATTGAAGAGCGGAATTGAGAATACTTAGCAGCTATATCCTCATAAAGAGGATCCAGGAGGTTAGCCTTAGCGAGGGCAACCGCTTTCTGACAGGTTATTACATCTTCGCCATTACGGATACTACTACTCAGATCTACCTCCGCTTGTTGAAGTACTGCAACTCTATTTTTGAGATTCAGTTGTTCTATTTGCCATCGATAGGACGCGATTCTCTTGGTTTCACCACGCAAGGCAGCTTTGAAAGTGTCCCAGACTAGGCCTACCGGTGCAGTAGAGCTATTAATTTCAAAGAACTCAGGGATCCAGACTAACATCCGTTCATGATATAATTTATCCAGTAGTAATTTCCTATCAAAAGTCCATGATCTTATTTGGTGAACAAGGCGGTCCCATGAAAAACTAAAAACTATAGGATTATGATCGGATATAGTCCAAGGATCGATTCGAACCTTAATGGACCCCAGGACTTCAAGGGAAGTGAAAACAAAATCAATACGAACCATCTTTTGATGGGGTATTGAATAAAAGGTGAATCCATCATGAGCTGGATAGTTAACATGCCATAAATCTACCAGCCTATGTTCAAAGAGTAAAGTGCGAAGTGCTTTATAAACCTGGGGCTTTCGTCCAACATAGGCAGTGTGCTTGGTGATATCTAACCAACTAGGAATATCAATATTAAAGTCGCCACAGAAAATTAACGGGCGCGGCCAGGTGGCTAATTCTACATTTAAATCCATCAGGATCTGCGGGTCATCTAAATTAGATGCATAGATGGAACATATCGAAAGCACAGATTTGTTGACAAATAATTCAGCAATTAACCATCTTCCTGAGTTGTCTTGCTTAAGCCGTTTAACTTGCGTAACCCCAGTTTTTGAAATAATAGCCACACCCCTGATAGTGGAGGTTTGTCAGGTGGAGGCCACTAAATCGTAACCCAGAAATTTAAGATAGTGGCGGTTGGCCCAGGAGATATGAGTTTCCTGCAAGCAGATTAGATCCGCTTGCATCGCCTGTATCAACTTATGAAAGATCCTACGCTTCTTAGGATCATTTAGCCCACAGATATTCCAGGTTGCACACGTCAGTCTGCGATTTGCCATTGATAATGATAAAAGAGAAATATATCTAACATATGATTTAAGAGATTAGGAAAAATATACCAACGACTTATCTTGAGAAATAAACACATAATTAACATCTTGAATATATTTGGAATCATTCTGCCACATAAATTGATAATGAAGCCAATCACCTCTAAAACCCACCACAATGCCACCCAGTGCACCCCCCTTCCCACCCTCCCCACCCTCCCCACCCTGTGCTGAGGACAGCCACCCACCCATTTCCCCCCCTACCCCACACCCTGTATTCGGAGCACAGGACCTAGGTCCTTGTGATGGTTGAGTAAGCGTCACCCCACGCTCCGCTGGGCCTGTAGTAACACCCGTATGTATGATAGATGAGGAACAATCCTATTGGTATTAAAAAAGAAAAAGGATTCCAAGGGGATATATATATGAAACAGATCGGCCCCCGAGAGAGAATAAGAATCCCCATTCTGAACAATAGTTACATCAGTTTTTAAAGAAAAACCACAACATAACTAAAGGAAAAGAACTACATAGAGTCCAAAAATTCCTTTGCGGTTATTTCGGAGAAAAAAAACTTCGTTTGAGCCTTATGTATCACTTTCAGCTTTGCCGGGAAGAGCAAAAAATCCTGAGCACCTTTCGCCTGGAAAAGAGGAATCTGCTGACGTAAATGCCAACGGCGATCAACTGTCTCTGCAGCAAGATCAGGGCGAACAAAGAATTGACAGCCCTTGGCAGATCGCCTTTTCTTAGGTCGGGCTAAATCAAATATATGTTCACGAGCAAGAAAGTTGTTGAAGCAGACCAAGATAGCACGAGGGTAGGAACTATTGACACTGAGAGAGGGTTGCTTCTTTCTTGTGAATGGAAAACGATGCGCTCTCTGAATCTCTAAGTTCCAGTTCCATTGAGTAACCTCTGGGAAAGCGTCTGTGAAAAGCTCCACTATAAACTTTCGGACATCATCACCCTCTAAATTTTCCTCAATCCCCAAGACGCGTAGGTTGTTCCTTCTAGCGCGATTCTCGAGGTCAGAGAGTTTCCATATGATATCCTTTCGCTGTTCCTTGACCTCGGTAACTAGATCCTTTTGCGCGACTACAGCATCTTCAAGGGCTGAGATTCGTTCCTCGGCTTCCGTGACTCTTGCAGTAGTCTCAACTGATGCTTTGATAACACGGCGGAGGGAGTTTTGCAATTTACGACAAACAGATTGTGTACGTAAGTTCTCTTGTTTGGTTTCCTCTCTATGTTGCATAATCGTGTGGTATATTGTCGCCAAGGAGACCTCCTCCGGTGCCTTAGAGGGATCCCCTCCATTGTGGTTAAGGGGTACCTGAAGGTTAGAGTGAAATTGATCATCTCGAGAGTTATCATGCAGGCTTTCCTGATACAGAGGTTTAGAACCAGGAGCTTTACGAATCTCGCTGGACCGCCAATCTGCTGTATCACTATCGTAATCCGACCATTGAAGATCGGGATCATCCTCCTCACCAGACAGTGAATGATCAGATACGGAATAAAATTTTTCTGTTGAGTCACTGACCACAGACCCCCCGGCATTGTGAGGATATTCTGTAGAGAGTCCCGAAGCAGTAACAGCTAGATGTATACTAGAGGATCGGACTGCGTTACCCAGAATGCACTGGGCTGGAGCAGAACCAGGAACAACAACAGAAGGGCTTAGGGTCAGTGATTCTCTTTGAAAGGCATCCGACCCCTTGGGCTCAAACGAATCCGCAGAAGCCACCAAGTGCGCAGGATTAATTGAGGTATGGAAAAGGGAGGCATGTGTATTCAGCGAGGGAGGACTTTGTATAGTACCAGAAAGAGTAGCAGAAGCCGGGGTTACTGCGGTAGCAGCTGACGAGCTGGGAAGTGCAGTCTTTTCCCTGGCTCCAAGCTTAGCAAAAATATCGGACAATGTCTGCCCCTTACCCGGTGCTGAGGAAGTGGCTGTTACATCCGGCTGACCGTGAGGAGGGATTTTGTCTGCCATCGGTGCTCTGCCTTTCCGGGAGGTCCCTGAAGCTTTCGTGTCCGCGTCCGGCGGATTTCGGATGGAGCTGCGGGGTTTTGCCACTTTAGGAGCTGCTTTAGGTGCTTTAGGTGGCATCCCCGATATCGGAAACGGGATTAAAGAAAGCACCGAAGTCGCCGAGAAGGAGAGCCGTGTAGAGGGCGCCGTGCAGAGTGGAGAGAAATCCAGGCACCAGGTAGCCCGCCGGAACCACTGCAGCCTCAATGAAAGAGCGGGCCTTAAAATGTCCAGGTGAGATGCAAAGGCCATAAGTAATTGTAGTTCTTTCCTTTCTTTATTTTTCAATGCGTTTTTGATCTCCCCGGCATATTCGATTCTTCGAGGTGTACGCCGTCCTTCGGGTTTTCAATATGGTCCAGCGGAGCGAGACGCTGCCTCACTCGGCCAAGGTCGCGGCCGCCATCTTGCCCCCGGTGTTCCGACTTTTGTGATGTTTTTATGACAGGAAAATATATAGTCAACCTAGCAGTGGTGAATTGTTATTCAACACTGTACAATGTTCTTTGCTATATTCCTAGTGTATTATACAGCTCAATGTTGGGTTCATAATTTTTGGGTATGCCCTGAAAAAGAGTGTGGCATGATACATGAAAAGGCTTTGTACATTTTGCGCCATTATCTATGATTTAAGACCTGATTACGATCTTGGTGGTGACGGTCCCAACGTTGCATCGGATTCTCCGGTCGCCTAGTAGACAGTCCAGCCTCCCTATTTAGATGTGCGTGGTTTGTCAGCTGGAAGACCACCCAGCTCCACCGGTCCTGCTCACCCACCCGGACAGCGGTATCAGGGAAAAGCAGCTGATGGCTGGAGCTCAGCCACTTTCTCTGCCCGGCCAATTAATATGTGTTTACCCCTGGTTCAAAACATAGAGGCCCCCTTTAGAACCAGCCCCTTTATTAATAACCTGTCTTGGAATATAGCTGGGATCAAGTCCAAATTAGGGGATCCAAATTGGGGAATTTGTATTGATGCATTCAACCTGTGCCTCCTGCCGGAAACCTGGTCGTGTGACCCTCTACATAGAGCTGGTTATATAACATACCTGAGCGTTCTGCAGAGAGGAGCCGCCCATCAGGCGGCCTCCTTCTTTGGGTTAAATTGGGCCTTGATGTCGAAATTTCTATTTTGCCTTAAGCTGTTGCATATGCAGGTAAGAGCAGTAGGGTGGTGGGGCCGGGTGGGAGGGATTTCGACATGCGACGACAAAGGAAAATGAATTATTCCTCTAATTTTCCCTCATAGTCGTCTGTTGAATCCCCCCCAACCAGGTCCCTCTGCCCCGCCGCTTTTACCTGCACAGGCCGCGGCTGGTTGTCTTTTATTTCACACAAGATCCTGGGCATATCTATCCCCAGGGCCAACGCCTGCTCCTATTACATTTATAATGTTTGCAATCAGGTAACAGGAGGAGGGGGTGAGACTCAGGAAGTATGTGATCTATGCCTGCACTTGGCCACACCACATAATTTTCATTGCCCGCGATTTCAACACGACATACACACTGATGGACTTAGGTTATGGTTACCCTGATAGTGAGAAATATGCTACATGGGGAATCCCTACACTTAATACTTTTCCAGTAAAGTGCTGGACAAGTGCTGCTTATCAGCTCATGTAATTTACCCTATCATCCCTATCATGTGATTTGAGGGCCTGCAATGGACTCACAGTCTCTGATGCACATACAGCCCACACCTTCAATCGTCTAGGTCATACAAGTAAAATTTACTATTTCGTAATTTTTTGCAACTGTGTGGCATCCTGGCCGATTTGAAGATACTGGGCAGGGATGGTAGCGATCATAATGCTCTAAATTGTTCCCTTAAAGTCTTATTTCATATCAGGGTGAATGTGCCAGTATCTTTAAGCACAAATATGGTGCCCCCAAATGATGAGCGTAGAATCAAATGGGATAAAGGAACAACAAACTTAGACATCAGAGATCACATAACTAAATCCTTACGGGATGCTGCTCTGGAGCTAGAAAAGTCAATCTTAGCTCAGAGTAGGGATGAACTGTGGAACTCAAACATTGCAATGATTAATGGGGACATTTTTAAGCTGCTTGGGGAGTGGTTTTTGTATTGTTGTGGCCCTACCCAGTCTCCCCCATGTCAGAGCGCACCTTGTATAATAAAGCTTGTAACGATATGAAAGATGAGCTCCGTGTAGCTCTTTCCTGTGGGAATTCCAACTTGATATTGGCTAAAAAAAATTACAAGCTGACTCAATTAAGAGCACGTAAAGATTGGGAGACAAATATTTGGGACAATTTATATGAAGCTGCCGTGCATAATGACAACCGGAAATTTTTGAAGTTAGTAAACAATGGTGATCAATGACCAGCTAACCTCTTGGCTGATTCCATTTCTCCTGAGGTTTGGTATTACCGCTTCCATGACCTTTACAAACAGGGGCTGAATGTTGATATAACTTCCGAGCCAAGGGTGGATAATTTATCTCCAACTGGGCTTCTTAAGTTGGAGCTGAGCAAGACTGTTAGTGCATTAAAAGCAATAGCAAAGGGCAAAATGGAAGGGCCTGATGGCATCCCAGGTGATTTATTTCTCACGGATATTGATGGCCTTGCTTCATATTTTATTATGCTATCCAACAGCATCCTCCAAGCGGCCAGTATCCCCAATAGCTGGAAGTCAGCTGAGATTGTCCCCATTCATAAAAAGGTTCAGAGGGACTCTCCTTTAAATTAAAGGCTGGTCAGCCTCATTGATCGTTGTGAGGCAAATTTTAGGGAATATGGAAGGTTGTATTGAGGACCATAAGGCACTCTCCCCCTTGCAGGTGGGGTTTCGAAAAGAGGTCAGTACAATTGACAAGGTTTTTAGGTTCCTATTAATTTACTGGAAGACAGTGCTCCATCAAAAAGCACACTTATACCTGGTCTTTGTAAACCTAAAATCTGCTGTTGAGCATGTCCCATGTGGAAATCTCTGGGAGGTCTTTAAGAACAAAGGGGTTCCATATGACCTTCTGGATGTTCGAGTTGGTCTACATGAGGACACCTATGCTCAAGTTAGATGGGGCCAACGGGAGTCGAGCTCACTGAATGAATACCTATTCAAAAAGGAGTCAGACAGGGGTGTGTCCTTGCGTTATGTGTTATGTTCCATATAGGTACCCTAATATAGGCCTGGGTAATATCATATAAATTCACCTACATTACCTCCCCTACACTACACAGTAACAAGCCTTTTAGGATTAAATCTCTACCTAGTTCTAGTCCTGGGCACGGAAGGAGGGTTTTCCCTGAACAATAGCGTCCTATAACTTCATAAATAGACTCACACAGTATGAATGAATATTCATAAGGTTTCTTGGAAACCAGGCAGGGGCTCCACCACCTACATAATATCCACGTACAAGGTTCATCCCATACATCATCCTCAAATACAACAATGGCTAATACAAGAAACAAGGGACAAAGGCACCCTAGAAACTTTCTGTATAAATATAACACGTATAAATATAACACATCTTGCTAGTGTTAGGTAGAGGGAACCAAGACATCCAGGCCAACACACTGACCAGAGGCGCTGAGGCTCCTGCATGCAGACACTCCTGCTGACAGTGGTCTGACACATCCCTCGCGGGGTTTCCAACTCGAGACCAGGATGGGGTCCCACACTCTCTCACTTCAGGTAATGGGGTTAGACTAAAACCTAGAGGGATTCTTGGCTTCACACCTATTCACATGCTCGGTACACTTAGGTACATCTAGATAGGCATCTTAGGAATATGCGCACTTTTATCATGCATTTTATATTCATGTATGTATTCATGACTATTGCAAGATGGTAGAACTGTACCATCCATTTATATTCACTGTACTACTCATCATATATATCTGCTACTTTCTAACGGTTGTTGCAGCACATATATTTTACACTAGAAGAACAACTGTGCAATAAATACTTATTGTAACACGCCCGACTGGTTCTTATGAGTAACTCTCTGAGACCGAATAAGTGAGCACGAGTGACTGAGTGAAAAGTAGTACATTGTTTCCACGATCCTGAGTGATCAGGGTTGTCATCTTCTAAGTATGCCAGAAACTATTCTCTCCCCAACAAGAGGAGATTCTAGTGGCACTGTGAGCTAGCTAATGCAAACAGTTTAACATTCTCAGTGGGGGTGCTCAGAGCCAGTCTACCACCAAACCCACAGTTAATGTTATCCGAATGCACAGATCCTGCATGGGTAATATAGGAACTACACAACACTTGTCCTAACATTATTCTCTCTATACATGAATGATTCAGCTCTTCATTTAGAGGACATTTGAAATGATGCCTTTCAACTTGCTGGTCACAAGATTCCATTCTTGTTATTTGCTGATGACACCCTTCTGATGTCAAAGACCGTGCGTAGCCTCCAACTTGTAGTGGACAAGTTTGAAGCTTTTTGCAGCAAATATGGGGTGGTGATCAATAGGTTTATGGTTGTCACCTTGCATAATACTTTTAGGGGCTGGATCACTTTGAAAGGCAGTCCGCAAGAGAGGGTCAAAAGGTTTGTCTACTTGGGGATCAAGCTAGCTAGATCAATGTCTTGGTCACCCCAGGTTGAGAGAAGCCGCCTGAACGTTTTCTCAGCATTCTGCTGTTATTTTAAGATTATTTAGGGCCTCGCAAGTCAGGTGCATAGCTGCTCCTCTAAAGTTGTACGGAGCAAAGGTTGAAGGTAGCACACTCTATGGGGCTGAAGTTTGGGGCCACATAATCCTGGCCTGCCAGGGTGACTGAGAATATGTTTCTAAGAGCCTTAACAAATCTCCCAACTAATACCCCTTTGATTCCACTAAGGCAAGACCTGGGCTTAGAGCCTATGATACATAAGGCTCAACTTAGACCATTATTGTTCTAGCGAAGACTTAAGTACTCACCAGACCTCTATTGTCACTTGAAGCTCCTGCATGGGTTCCATATGTCCAACATGTCAGCAGGCTGAGGAATCCTTGACACATTGCATTTTCTTTTGTCCCTTCTATGCTCGGTCCAGAAAAATCCTGGATTATCCCTTTATGTAAACAACTGGGTTGCAGGCAGCATCAGGATTGTCCACGGCTCCTGCGCACGGAGTCCAACCAGACGATTGTGTAGAGTTCAAATATCTTTACTAGAGTTGATGACTCAGATGTAAATCGATGGCCTGAAACCCACCCTAAAATGTATACTGCTTGGAGCTTTGTTTTGTTTTTTAACTAGTTAATGACAATGTTTCTCTATGGCTTTTTTATATTTTGACACTGTTTTTAAACTGTATTTTTAGTTAAGTAGTTTTTATTCTCATGAGTACTGTTCTCTCTCCTGTCCTATTGTTAGTTTACTTCATGATATATAATGACCCTAGTAACATTTGTAAGTTTGGACCCTAGTTAACTTACTCCGTAAGAATTGATGTTAAGAGTCCATTTTACATGTTTTATTGTATTTATGCTTTTTATTCATTGGATCTGTATTCTTATGTGTGTTTTGTACTTTTAAGGTTGAAATAATGCAGAGTAAAGTATTTAATGATGCTGTGCTTTCCTGCTGAGGCAACTGTGGTGGTCAAACCTCCACACCTGATTCGTCAGAAAGCAGCACATATTAGTCCCGAAACTCACCTTCACATACCTTTAGACTTCCTATACTACCATTGACCCGATCCTACAAGTCATGCCGCTGCTGCTCCAACAACAACAAAATCAAAGCCGTTGTTGCCAGAACCGAAGGTAAGCACCACCATTACCTGTTACCGTCTGAGTTGACTGGTCACATTAGCAAATAATTTGTGCATCTTTTAAATTACACACACAAGCCATAGCATACCAATGTGTTGTGCGATGTACTTAATGTTGAGGTTTACGACATGTAAAGTAACACACCTGTACCATTACAATGAATGATTGGATTTTGGGCATGCTGCCTTATCAAAAATGAGCATTTGCTAAAGAAAAAACATCAAATCATAAAGCTATAAGTCACTATATAGGTGTGTTCACAGAAATACGGAAAATGACACATTAAGCTAAAATGGCAAACACATCATTGTGATAAGTGCAATGTAACTACATGTAGAAATTGCACTGGACAAGGTGGAAGCCTCACCTCAACAATTCACAGGAAAATCAATGCCAGTCCCAAATCTTAACCATTCAACATATTCATCACCTCAATATTTGTTGTTGTCTAGTGTAAGTCCTGTTTTGCATACAATAAACTGTGTCACATTAGTTCACATGGGGCCATTTTTTATGTGCACACACTTATCAGTAATTGATGGGAAACAAACACTCCTGTATAAAAATATCATAAAATCAAGTTGAAGCATCTATTTGTTGGTGCATATGACATTACTATGATGAATGCCTGCACCTAGATGCACATGACCATCACTTAGAATGGCAACAAGTGTATGCCCTTAAAGAAAGTAGACATCAAAAAATATAGGCTGTTTTACCTGACAGCATGTTAAAAACAAATATGTACTACACATGTCAGTCTCAAACATTGCTGGGAATCAAACCATTGCTAAGGGAAAGAAATGCCAGGTCTAACTAGATGAAATCCAAACCATAGGTTTATTTCAATAAATGAGATGACTCACTCAAAATAAATTATGCCAAATGGCATTCCAAATTGCTGCAGATAAATTCCTGTGCACTTTTGTGCCATGCCACAAAGCTTGACGTCTATATAATTGCCAAGGGGAACCTCCTCAGGAAGAGCCATCCAGTGGGCAGAGCAGGCACCTCCCATAACCTACATGGGGGGTTGAGGTATGGAGGGGTGGACTTGGATTTGAGAGGGTAGTCTTGGAAGTGGAATGGGCAGATTTGTGTTTGGGTGTATTGTGCAAGTGGAAGGGGCAGACTTATGTTTGGGTGTGTGGGTCATGGAAGTGGATGGGGTGGGTTGGAATGCTGGATGGGTGGGTTTGGGTGTGGGAGGGGTAGATTGCTGCTTTACGGTTCATATTAGTTAAGGAAGGGGTTATGGCAGGGGTACAATGGGGATCCTCAATGGGGAACTTGGGAGGCTGTGTGGGAGGAGTGAGGTTTAGGAGGCAGAGGGACTGTCTGTGTCTGATGTGCATGTGTCTGTTTATGGTGCTGTTGCCTGTGAGTCTGGTGTTTGTTTGGCAGGTGTGGGTGTGCTTTGTGTCCCAGGTGTCAGTTGCATGTATGACTGGGCTGTGCCTCTGTTTGATAGGTGTATACTCTGAGGATTTTGTGTCTGTCCATGTGTGTGCTGTGGATGGGATGGGCGTGTGACAGGTGACTGTAGATGTGTGTGCTGTGGCTGTGACAGCGTGTGACTGGTAAATGTGGGTGTGGTAGTGTCTGTGGGTGTGATGGTTGTTGTGATTGTGACTGTGGGTGTGGTGATGTCTTCTGTGGATGTGATGGGGATGTGACTGGTGAATGTGGGTGCAGTGGAGTTTGTGGGCATGATGGTTGTTGTGGTGACTGTGGGTGTGGTGGTGTCGTAGTCATGTGTGGATTTGAGGGGGTGTGGCCAACTGAATGGGGAGCAACAGGGATGGTGGAGATGGTGCTAGGGGTGGCAGACAAGGATGATGTTGTCAGAGTCCTTGTTGGGTTCGCCACCACTAGGTAGTAACCACCGGAGAATGTGTCAGATGAGGAAGTTGTGGAGCTTGCATCCTCCTTCGAAATCCGCTCAAATTCTGGGCCACTGCCTCCCTCAGTCTCCATGGTGTCATGGCCGGAACCACTGTGGCCAGCTGCTTCCCACCCTGGCCAGCCCTTGCTCTGGATGATGCTGAAATGGCATAAACAATAGTTTAATTGAATCTGTGTAAACACAACTGACCCCGACCTTTGATCACAAAACAATTCCACAGTTTACAGATTTCACATGCTTCAAAGGCTCCTAAGCTTGGATTCACCATTAGTATGAACCCATGTGTGCATGTATGCAACATAATCTGTAAACAGTTGGTCACAGTGTTTTCACATCCCCAGATGGCTTCTAACTCATGCATGAACTTGTCTTTACCCCATCATTATGTATCTCCTGGAACAGTGTTACCCCTTCAATACTTTTGCATTTGCAGTTCAGTATAATGAACTTATGTCACCAAAAAGGATACTTACCAAAAACACCTTAGAACGGTATCTCCACAAGTCCCTAAAGTCTGTATACTATACATTTTCCAAATGTGAAATATAAAACAATGGGAGCCAACAAATACTGTAATGTTGCACCAATAATAGCATAAACTGAAATTGTTTAACCTTTCTATGTGCATTTGACAATGGAGAATACTCCCTCCAAAACACTAAATTATATGCCTGCTGTCAAAATTGATCAGTGAAATCAGTACTGAAGTGCATTAGCAATGTATTACTTACCATATACACACCTAGGATGTTGAAAACAGTCAGAAACAAATATTGGGCAGATTGGCAAATGACTAATACAGCAAATTAACTTCCATAGTTCTACAAACCTTCCCAATACATGATCACATTTCACTCCTAAATGTCTGTAGTCAATTGAAGTTTGTGGTGTGTAAGTGAGATTGTTCCACTACATATGGTGGCGTGCACTGTGGTTCTACATATTCATGAACATCAGAGTACTTATTTACATACACTGTTTACTATGTAATACTTACCTCAAACACTCACATATAAATCTGAATAGGCAACATATCACTCCTTGATGCATGTCAACAGTTGCCTAATGAGTCAAGAGTTTGCCCTGAGTTTCAGTTCACCTGATTGCAGCCGCGGCCCGTGTAGGGAGTTCCGTGGGGCGGTAAGGCGGGGCGGGGTGGGGGGTTCTAAAGACCGGAATATGGATAATTGCAGGTAAGTAAACAATTAAATAAATACAACGAATTTCGTAGCGCGCGCTGCAGCGTGTGAAGTTTTTTGACAACTTCACACGCATATATTAATCATATACATGCATAGAGCTCTACGTGCTATAAAAATGGCATCAGTGGCTTATAACACATTACACATATTAATAGTGTTGTTGATTTAACATTGCAGAGTGCTAACTACTCACTAACATCATTGTCCTATGTCAGGACAACAATATGTGACACTTAACAGCAAACACTACACTTTGCTCTGGAACTCAAAGGGGCATTGTAGTCTGTGGAAAAGGAAAATAGGCAGTTAAAGAGATTCACATAGGTATTTCAGACATGTACCTGCTTCTCTGGTGAGCCATAGAGCTGCCTATACAGGGATAAGACCTCCTCGGCTAGCATATTCAGCTCCTCTGGTGAGAAGGCATGGCCCCTTTCACCTGTCTTGCAAGGCATCCTTGATCCCAAAGGTCAGCAACAGCAGCCAAAGTGGAGGAGGTCTTGATGGCAGTAGTGTCAGGAGCCAAGTGAGGTTTTCTCAAACCACCGCGTACATGTCCACGTTCATCAGCAGAGGAGGACACCGTCATTGGCCTTTGTACTTTGCTTTCACCAACGTTAGCCTGTGGCTGTGTCAGTCATGGGGTTCCCCGCCCACTAGGCGCTCTACTTCTGCTGTGGACGTCTGATTTCAAATGTCCTGAAAGCAAGGTCAGGCTCCCGCCATTTTCAAAGGTGTAATCCTGTGTTTGTCACTTCTAGAAGCTCAAAATGTTGGCTAGTTTGTTCACATGTTCTAACTAATGTTAATGTTAAGTTGCATTTATAAAGCGCTAATCACCAAAGGACTCTAAGCGCTGCATAATGGATCAGACAGTCCGAAGTTCTTTCACGCCATTGAACTCAACATGGAACAGCATAAGCATGGCCAAACGCCTCAGTGAACAGCATCATCTTGAGTCTCCTCCGGAACAGAAGCAGTCTGGCTTCCTTATGCATACCATCTGGTAGCTTGTTCCAAATCTGGGGGATGGAGACTGAAAAAGCCCGGCCTCCAAAAGTGGCCCTATTGAAGTGAGGGCATGCAAGAAGGCTGGCCTGTGATGAACAAAGATGACGTCCAGGCTTGTAGAGCTTCAAGCGATCTTTGATGTATTTGGGTGCTTCACCAAACAGGGCTTTATGTGCAGACCCTTGAAGCTCACCCTTTGCTTAATAGGTAACCAGTGAAACAGATGCAACAAGGAGGTGGCATGCGCTCTTCGAGGCAATTTATAGATCAGCCTCGCTGCGTCATTCATGACCACTTTGAGTTTTCCCAAGAGTTAACCAGAGAGACCAATATAGACTGCATTGCCGTAATCAAGGCAAGATAAAATTAATGCAGTCACTGCCGCCTGCATGGTAGCGGGTGACAAGATTGACAATTTCCGGAGTTGTCGCATCAGTCCGTTGCAACTTCCCACTACAGCAGACACCTGGATCTTTAGAGTCAGTCCAGTGTCCAGCCTGATGCCCAGACTTTTCACGGCTGGCACAGGTGTTGGAGTAGTGCCCAGCTCTTGGGGCCAGAAAAGGCTGGACCAGGGGGAGACTCCTGAGGAAAGAACCAGGACTTCGGTTTTATCTGGGTTCACCTTCAAGGAGTTAGAGGTCATGCAGTTCATGGTGTACCGAAGAATATTCTGGATGTTACGCTGTGAGTCTAGGGAGTTGTCAATACGCACTATTAATTGAGTGTCGTCTGCATAGTTAAACACCTGACAATCTGGGTTGAAGGTAAATGTTAAAAAGCAAGGGGGACAGCGCCGAACCCAGCGGAACCCCCCAGCGAAGATTACCGTGCCTGGACAAGTGGTCTCCTAATTGGACCCTCTGGGATCGATCCTCCAAGAAGGAAGTGATCCACTGGAGGGCCGTGCCAGTGGCTCCCAGCCACCGGATACAAGCAGGTAACTGCCCATGGTTCACCGTATCAAAGGCGGCTGAGAGATCCAGTAAGATTAGTGCTGAGGGAGTCTTCTTATCGGCTGCTAGTCGCAGATCAACCAGTACTGAGAGCATCACTAACTCAGTGCTGTTATGAGCCCTGAGCCCCACTTGTCGATTATGTAGCAATCGGTGTTGTTCAACATAGGACGAGAGAGCTCTAATTACATGTTGTTCAAGGACCTTGGCCAAGAACGGGAGTCGGGATATAGGGTGAAAGATTTTCAATGTTTAAAATAAGCCCCTGCTTTCTTCAACAGTGGGACCACTATAACTTCCTTGAATCTCCATGGTACCGTTCCTGCTGTCAAGGAGAGATTCAGTACGGACAACACCTCTGTCTCAACAAAAAGCATAATCATTTTAAACACCTTTGGGGGACAGGGGTCCTCGGGTGATCCAGATTTCACTTAGGCCACGATGTGAGCTAAATCCTGTGGTTCAAGCACAGGGAACCAAGAGAGAGAGATGCCCTGTAGATCAGAGGAGTCCTCCTCTGCTGACTGGGGGCAAGGGGTATTTTTGATAACAGAGATGATATCTTCGACCTTCGTTAGGAAGAAGTCCTGTATTTCATCACAGTCGGCTTGGTTGGTGACCGGCCTTTGTTCGGTCAGCTGACTCAGCTCCCTGAGTACAGTGAAAGTCTCTTTCTGCATATCTCTTGCCTCGCTAATCCTGGCTTCGTAGTGTGCAAACTTGGTTTTAACTACGAGGGACTCTCATTGATTTAAAAGTCAACATTAATTTGTGGTGCGTTACTGTAGATAAATAAGAATTGCACAGTGTTGCCAACACCTCCATTGGTGGTATTTTGCGTGGATAAAATAAAAAACTATAAAATTGTGGAAATAACACATGTGAAATGTATTATTTACTTTATTATAAGAATTGAAGGTGACTATTTTTCATTTGTGAAAAATGAATGACAAAACCAAAGGGTTCTTTAAAATGTGTTGTCAAACCATATATTATTTTAGAACAAGATGACATATGTGTTCATTATCATAAGTGATAATGTTGAAAATGTTTATTAGGTTAACATTTTTCCCCAATACGAACATTTGAACTCTGGGATGGTGAAGAGATGACAGGCTCTGGTTTACTGGCCTTTTACAGACCTTGCCACCAGGGAAGGACAGAATATCATCAAGAAGTTCGGACTGAATCAGCAAACTATACTGGATTTATGTCAACAGCTGGATCCTGTTCTTTGGCCTCATAACAGGAATTCCACATCTATAACACATATTGTCAAACTCATAGCAGTACTCCATTTTGTGGCTACAGGTTCCTTCCAATACACTGTGACAGTATCTGGTGGTATGAAACAATCAACTGTCAGTGGTGTGCTACAACAAGTACTTTCAGCAATGATGAGACACACATCAGGATTTGGCCAATGTGAAGGGTGATTTCTAATCTTTTGCACCCTTACCACATGTGGTTGGAGCAATTCATGGCGCCCATATTGCCTTAGTGCCACCTCACGCCAGGGAACAAGTTTATCAGAATTGGAAGCACTTCCATTCAACGTGCAAGTTGTCTGCTTACCTGATTTATACATCTCAAAAGTCTGTGCTTAGTTCCCTGGTCCAGCCCATGATTCCTATATACTACGGAACAGCACTGTACCCCTGCAAATGTCATAGAATAGAATTGAATAGAAAAACATTTATAGAGCGCATGGCTACTCGGAAGCATCCCAGCGCTGGAAACTAGTCATAAAGTACAATCTGTCATAATATTGTTTAGGCAATTTCATGTTGTATGATCTAAAATATGTGCTACATCTTTTGGCTCTTTTTTGTCTTCCATCTAGGAGACTCCGCCTAACCCAACTGACCATGGTTGTTGGCACCACTGAGTAATCCAACAATGCCAGGGGAAGTCTGCTTCCATGAGGCCCATGGAAGAACTTGGAGGCCAGTGGCGTGAGCTTTCAGCCTCCTGAAAGCCAGACTTGGCAAAACTGGTGTAGTCCTCCTCTACTCATCTGCTAAGGTGTGCCAAATCACTGTGGACTGCTGCATGCTCCACAATATCACCCGACAACGGAAACCCACTTACATCTCAGAGGATACAGATCATGAAGAGCCGCTGGCTGAGGATTCTAAAATGACAAATGAAGATGATAGTGATGATGAGGAATGCGTTGACTTACGTCAAAATGTCATTGACAACTTCTTCTCATGACTGTAAGTATATCAGTACATTTAGTCACTTTCACTGTTACAACAACTATTGATGTGATGATGAGTGAAGTATGTGGTGTTAATTTGTTAACTACTGTGTACAGTTAATTTGTTTTTTTCTGAATGTTTTGTGAAACTGTGTCCTCTAAAAGTTAACTTTGTAATGTGTGAAGTCTATTAGTCTGTTGGTAATCATTTTGTTTTGATCTGTTTTAGGTTTCGTCATGATTGCCCTCTTCATTTGGACATTTCAGAGTTGTGACATTTGTTGATTAGATGGTGCTGTTTTGAAGCACAAAGGTAACATGGGTTGATTCTGGAACAGACAGGCACAGACGTTTGGTGTACAAATCGTGTACCAAGAAAACTTGCATATTGATTGAATGGAAGATTTGAAGACTCCATACGACTTGTTATCTGTCGTGTGTTGGCACTAAGGCAAACTGTGTGCCATCATTAACTCAAATCACATGTGGTGGTGGAGGCAAATCATGCTAATCTCCCATTACATTGGATAAATTCTCATTGTGTTTAAAGTGTATGTAGCACTTGATGTGTCTCATCATTGTAGGACATACTTATTGTGGCACACCGCTTCAACTTGGTTGTGACATTACATCAGATACTGGAACAGTGTCTTTAAATTATCCTCTGGCCACCAAATGGACTACTGCTATGTTTTTGTCCATTGGTGTATTAGATGTGGGATTCATATTGTGAGACTGTAAATCTGGCTGCAGCTGTTGATTTCAAACAATTAAAGCTTCCCTTTTGAATGTGACTGTTTTAGTATCTATCCCTTTCTTCCATGGGGCCAAGGTCTGGAAGTGTAGATGTACAAAAGGTACTGGGTGTTTGGGTTATGCATGTGTTGTAATGTTTTTGGAACACTATGACAACAAAATCTTTGTTACAGTTCAATACAAACCATTACATTGAAAGTCGTTACAAAGACTTGCTGTAGGGGGCAGAAGGTGTTGGATTTACAATCCAACACCTTCCCTGCTGTTTCACAAACTGGAGCAGGAATAATACATTATACTATTTCTAAATCCAGCCCGCCCCTACAGCAAGTCATTGTTGTAACAACGCAGTCGCTGTAACAACTGCATTGTAATGGAATGCGTTGTAGTGCATTTGTTGCAAAGAGATATATTCATTACCTACAGGACAATCATGTTGCAATAGACAAACATTGCATTGGTTAACATAACAAAATGTATGATAGTAAGTAAACTGACAATAAATTGAAAAAATTAATACAACAGCAGCCTTTGATGTTGATATTTTGTTTTGTACCAAAACCAAAACAAATGAAAGAAGGTGAAAAGAAATAACCAAACAAAATATGAAATTATCAGTCATGGTATATGAAACAATCATTGTGGAGCCAGATTGTTTGAAGTCCAATGTCCAATATACACCTGGTGTTAGAAAAGGGAAATGTGTCCATAAATAGTCCACAGAGTGAATATTCAGCACATATTTGAGGAAATTTGTTGCAAAGTGTCTTACTGGTGGTGGAGGTCATGCCTACCTCTCCTGCTGATCGTTTGGGTGGACGTCCCCTCCCGCTGTGGGGACAGGACTGGGATCCGCAGGTACTGCAATTTGGAAGGTTGCAGGTAGTTCCTTTGTGGCAGGGCCTACATTTTGGTGGCTGCCGCATATGTACTTGGACTGGGGAAAGATAGTGTTGGGCCACAGGAAGGATAAATGGTACAGGGAAAGCCCTGCACACATGGGTGAGGATAGCTTGCAGCACACCAGTCATGTAGACCATCTGGAGATTGTGCTCCCTTTGCAGCTGCTTCATCTCCCGGAGTTTGGTAATGAGCTGGCCCATTTTTTCTGGGACTGTTTGCATGTTGCCAAGACATGGTCAATGTTGGCCTGAGTGACAATTATCTCAGTGGCCTCATGTCATGGCCCAGAGGTTCCCTACCATGTACCCTACTCCCCTACCCTGTGCCCCTGAGCCTGTCAGCCCACTCCCACTGGGTCCTGGCTGGACGGTAGTTGGTGATGGCTGAACACCAGGCAGGATTGGGATCCGCAGGTGCTGGAACTGGGAAGATTGCAGGTAGTTCCTTTGGGGCATAAAATGGTTGTGCTGGTGCTTGGGACACAGGATGTGGAGGCAACAATCGGCTGTGGTGTTGTCTCAGTTGAGGTGGGAGGTGTAGCTGTGGGCTGAATGAGGCTCACTGGAGCCAGGAACCCAGGCTGAACAGATGAACCAGCATCCTCCTGCTCATCCAGACAATCAGCAGAGTCCTCCCTGGAGACTTGATCCTGAGGAGGAGTGGAGCCTGCCTCAGCTGCAGCTGTGGGCCTACGTGGTCTTGAATTTGGACCGCTTGTGTATGAAAGACATCTAATTGCAAAAGTCTGGATTTTACATGTAAAAATTTGTAGCTAATACCCAACGCAACCTAAAAGGCAAAGAATGTAATGATGATTCCTTTCAGTGGTATTTGAATGACTTACACAAACAATATGAATTCCACACAACTTTAGATCAAAAGGTGAGAAGAAGTCCTGAATATGAAAAATGCTAGTTAGTAAGGATGCATGAGATATATCAAACTTTGTACATAATGCAGTTGAGATGAGGAATGTGAAAAAATAATCCACGTTCTAGAAGGCTACCTATCTGGCAAAGACACAACTTAGAAGGATGTTTGTAATTGGATATCAAATAAACAATGCAGAGTACCATTTTGGAGGCCAAACTTGTATGCAGCATACCAAACATTTGTAGCTCAACACAATTTGATTAGTGAGTCAAATAAAATCATTCCAATTCCATAACAAGTAATGGACAACATAATCAATTGACCAAAAACACATTTCATGAGAGAATATCACATCGAACTTGATGAATGCTTGCCAGTTTAACAGATGTGGATACATGAAAGTAAAGAGAGAACTAGCAAATATGGCATTTGAATCTTATTTTCGCAATAAGGCATCATGGTAGTTGTAGCCTTTTCAATGCAACATTGCCATGACTTGCTAAATTTTAAGTTGCCCATACATAGTGATAATTTTCAGTAAAAGGAGGCATATCGTTTACAAAAGAAAACTCATTTGTGAAGCTTGTTTTCTGGTGAAGACACGCTTACAAGCACCATTGCATCATGTGGAATGTAATGGAGATTGTGACCTGTAATGTTAAACTCAACTAAACACATTCCTACCAACAAGTGAGCATATGCTCCAAATATATCTAGGTTTCTATGTTTGTAAAAGGTGGGAAACACATTGGCAGGAGCTACATTAAAAGTCAAATGGAGATTTAGGTTTAGTGACACAATGAGAAATGTAACTTGCCATTCACCACTCCACAAGGAATTCCTTTCATGCCTTCAAGGTGCAGGATCTTGTAGACCTTTTCCTCCTACGGGTGCAGATTTAAAGGAGGACTGGGAGAACCAGCAGCAGTCTGCCTGGCCTCCAGATGGTGCTTGGAGATCAGGGTACAGACCCTCCCCCACAGCCCATTCCACAGCTTCCTAATCTACTTGGGCTCGAAACAATTGTGGCTTAACTCTGAGGATTTCATCTACCATGACTGACAATTTCACCTCTTAAAAATGTGGGTTTTCCTGCCCTGGCATTTCTAAATTATATTGATTTAATCAAATAACTGGGTCAAAAATGGAAAAAAGTGTAAAAAGAAACAAGTGCCTGGGAGCAAATAATACTACAGGTTCCTGTGTCCTCTGGGCAGTCTGCAGGGTAGTGCTGCTGTGGAGTGGCAAAGGATCACGGTCTGATATAGGGTGTGTTTTTTGGGTGGTAGACAGGTGAAGAGAATTAGCCAACAGATATCAGGGTGTGTATTTAGCAAAAATCGAATGGGTACAGGAACAGTATATTCAGACGGCATCCCATGACTGCATCCCACAGTTGGGAAACAGCTGCCATTATTCCACCAGTTCAACTGTGTGATCTAAATATCCGCGGACCAATCCTGCCACCCTGACGGCGATGGAGTTCACACTGTCAGTCGAGGAGTTCACTGCGTCTGTGGCGTGTGAGCCATGAACATGGCAGGTAAGACTAAGTCAATGTGGACAGTGACCCAGCCTGCATCACACAATCTCAATATGACAGGCGGGAACACCGTTTACTCAATGATGTTTGTGGATCCGCCGCCACGATGGTCCAGCGGTAAGACCACCTAGATCGAAATCAGGCCCTTAGTAATTTTGATGTGTGAGAGAAATCCGTACCCTGCATTGAAAAAAATGGAGGCAAGGACTGAAAATAGAACTCCATAAAAAAATAATGGTAGATTAAAATAGTTCATTTCGATTTGTTTTATACATATAATTATATACATTAAGTTGAATGTTAAATATATATAGATACATATAAAAAATAAATATTATTTAAATATGAATTATTCTGATCACCCTTTCAAACATCTAATTCGATGCTGCAGCATTATTCTTAATGTGTACTACATTTAAAGTATATATTATAAAATGAATTTACACTAATTTTCAACATGAAACGATTTTTATATTTTTTTTAAATATGATAAAAAAATTCTACTTTTCCCTAAACTTTACCATAGGCAGATTTCTGTCCCAATTATTTAGGTTTATTAAACTTGAAAACACGTAGTACAAAAAGCAGTTTGTCAATAAACCTGTGAGTGGATAACATTGGATATGGACCTGTTAATTCTGGGCCTGAAGACCTCAGACATATACGTTTGTTCAATGCTGCAGGGCCTGCGTGCAGGTACTGCACCTAGACATAGACCACATGCTCCAGCACAACCAGGGCAGAAGTATATGCTCCTTCAACTCTCCAATCATCTTTTCTGCACTCTCATTTCCGCCTTCCACCACCTCAACAAAGTCCCTGCACCCATTTTACGACCTGATTGGCAAGGTTCCTCTTTGCAGCAGGAATGTGTACACAGGGGCATCTCCCCTTTCATGGCAGAGGAGCGTTGCCCCACTGACTCAGAGCCAGCAGGTGAAAAATAAAACAATATACTATAATTGTTTTATTTTTCGTTTGCTGGCTCTGAGACAGAAAGTGCAGGGCGGGGCTGGGTCATGGAAGGGGGGAGAAAGACTGGTTTGTGCACTTAGGGCCATATGTAGGTAGAAAGTGTTTTGCGGTTCTCTAATTGCAATTTTTAGGGAATCGCAATTAGAGAATTGCAAAACGGAATGTAGGTAGGATTAGCAAATAATTTTGCGAATCCTACATATTCCTTAATTGCGAATTGCAAATTGCAATTCACAATTAAGGAATACCTCCCCATTCATTCCTATGGGCCTAGAGGCCCATAGGAATGAATGGGAAGACATTCTCAATTTGCGATTCTCAATTAGAGAATCGCAAACTGAGAATGCAATTTCAAGTGTGCCAGGGTGTCAAAAGGACACCCTGTTGCACCCCTGAAATGAGCATGGGTGCACATGTGGAACACACACATGCCCTAAGGACATGTGTGTGCACCACATTCCACTTTGAAAAATGCAAAAATATGCATTTTTGAAAGAAATCGCAAATTACCACCAACCTGTAGTTGATGGTAATTTGCGATCTCTTAAGGCCAAATTGCACTTTTTTGGTGCTTCCTACATTGCATTTAAGGAATCGCAAAATTTGCGATTCCTTAAATGCAATTGCAAAATAAGGAATCGCAAATTTAGCGATTCCTTATTTTGCATGCAGATTTGCCTTCCTACATTCCACTTAGCAAAATTGCGATCACAAACGCCGAAATTCGGCGAATTTCGGCGTTTGCGATCGCAAATTTGCTTTCTACATATGGCCCTTAGTGTGTTTTGCCGGCCGTCTCAGGCCAGTCAAACACACATGCACACTTAGGCTTCTCCAACTTAGGTTTCTCCACCCGAGCTGTATTGAACAGCAGGGTTGGAGAAACAGCACAGACTCCCTGTCCTGAGCAGAGCGTCAAAGCAGCCCGCTTAGGCCAAACCATGCGCTGCGCGTGGATTGCACAGGGAGTCTCTGCTGCTGTCCCAGTGTCTGCTGTGACCAAGAAGCAGCAGAACACCGAGGAGTGATGTGGCCGGCAGCTTCAGGTAAGGTTTTATTATTTTAATTTTTATCACCCCCCACGCTTCCACCCGCCCACCACCTCTTCGTTGTGCTGGCTGCCACTGTGTGTACATGTGACTGGAAGCTAAATGAAAGATATTTCTTTAGTGCACAGTGGCATTGCGCAGGAAAAGAATAATGCGATCCTATTTTTAAATTAAAGCATGTGCTGTGAGAAAAAAATCATAGGACTGACACATGACCGCATCCGAACTCCTGTGGAATTGGCAAATATTGTTGCTGTTTTTCCCTTTCCTTCAGGGAAGCGCTGCCTTGTAGGCAACTAGGTGCATGACTAAGTGGTGCATTAGTTTTCAGCCTACGCTGCATGTTGTTCCTATGCTGCCCACACGCAGTCTCTTTTATTAAAAAACATTTTTTTCAATTATAGGTATATTAACAACAGCCATCCATAACTGTGAAAAATATTATTATAAAGCAACTGGCAGTTCAGCAACGGTGCGCCTGCTGCTTATAGTTTAGGGATGGTACCTATGAGGGAGGGCCTGGTACCTATATATCAGTATGCCAATATATTCTGGCCCGAGTTGGATACTAACATAACACACAGTTGTTAATTTGGTGCCAAATTGTAACAGTAGGTTGTTAGAGATGGCGTGTTCTGGCAGAGGATGGTGTAGCTCTGTGTAAGACAATAAAGCCCGGTTGTCCTTTGTGTGTGTTTTACGCACAAAGAACATACTGAGAAATGCTGTGTTGCCTTTTACTCTTAGAATTATGGCCACTGCTTTTTGTAAAGTATGTTAACAGTTTGTGAGTGTTTAATACATACATGTGTGACATAAATTGGTACATGCATAATCATTTTCATGTGTAATTGGCAGTGCAAAAAACAATGCAACGTTCACAAAGTTGCAAAGATTTCCATGGGACTTCGTGAAGAAGGCAAATAAAATGTTAGGACTGCTAATGGAGTAGATAAGGTCTAAGCCATTTCCAAGTACTTGGCAAGGATTAATTAAGGCTACCAAGGAGAGGAAATACAGGCTTAACCCCACTGCCCCTCCTCAGCTTGGAGAGGTCCTCAAATTGTACTGTAAGCAAAGCATATATTGTGATGCATTAAGCCTGGGACTCCGGGGAAAGAGTGTGTGATAGCGCTGTACAACATGAGTGCACAATAGCCTAGTAGATTGGCCCCCTGATGGTTGTTTGGAGCTGGTGTTTATGGTGCAAAGCTTTACTGGGAGAACAAAGGTATTATGGAAGGTGTTAGGGGCTGATTTTGGAAAAGACACTAGAAGGGAATATGGATTCCACATATAAAAAAAAGCATTTCAAATATCGTATTTTATGCTAAAAATGAAATGGATTGCAAACATGTTTGAGAATTGTTCCTGAGAATCATGGTAGGAGATGTTAGGGAGGGAGAATGGCACTAACTAAATCTGAGGTCAGGGATATGTTGTGTGTCTAAGAAAATGTCTATTTCTGCATGAGCGACCCCATTTGTTTAACTGATGCTGTTAATTTGTTAGACTCTGTACACTGGGAACCTGCTACCCAGGCTTCATTGCATGTGCTCTGACCCTTAAAAACTTGTTGAGCTGGTTAAAACTCCTAATTGGCACATTTAATGTATCTATAAGTCCCTATTAAACAGTACACAGGGTACCCAAGGTCTTTAAGTTAAATGTCGCTAGTGGATTATAACACCTTTTGTGCCACCACTAAAGTGACAATACAAAGCATGTCTTTAGGCCTCCGTGTGCAGCAAGGGTGTGCAGTTTTAACAATGCAAATTTGACCTGCTAAAATAAAGCTTTTGCCAGGCCAAATCCTTCTTTTTTTTATACTTATAGGGTACCCCTTAATGAGACCTAAAAGCATAAAGAACAGGGTGCACGGTATTTAAAAAGAAAGGCAGGTTCTGGCAGTGAAAAATCTGCAAAGTCATTATTGATTGTGTCAAGGCTGGCTCTCCCATAGAAAAGCAGAGTGTTACATTATAACACATTATAATGCAGAGCTACAGTTTGAGAATAACTAGATCCACGATTCAAGGACTCAATTTAATAATAATTTAAAATCTAATCTAATGGCCAAGCCGGATTTTAAATTACTATTTTGAAAATGCAATATTTAGAAAGTTGTAATTTTCCTTCGTAAAGCCTCTAGTAGCCTTTGCAGAGTTAATTCACTCTTTCCCCTGGCACCCTGTTGCCCCCCTGCATGGAGGTGTGAATGCGTCCCAGGGTATGGGGTCAAAAGGGACCTTGGCTGGGAGGAGTTGACACATCCTACTGACGGGTTGGCCTAGGAGAATGTGTCCACATAACATAACACGTGTATTTGAAAAAGCGCACTTATCACCCATGGGTCTCAAGGTGCTTAATAATAGATGTTTATTTAAACCCAACTCAATGGTCCTCATATTATCGACCTCAGACGGATGAAAGGCTGAGTGAACCCGCCAGGATTTGAACCTGTGACGATAAGGTCAAACACAGGCCCCTGCAGTGGATGCATTAGTCCACTAAGCCACCAGACCCACCAACTGCACAAGCAGTTCCTCTACCAGAGACAGATGTTACTCACACCTGGGTCTGCCCCTGCATTTTCTAAGTGGCCAGTTGGGGAAAACCTGCTCCAGAACAGGTTTGCAAGTGGAGTTTCTCAAATCCCTAGGACATACCCTAGGGATGTGCCCAGAGCTTTGCACACTGGAAGAAAGGTTCTGTCATATTGGTTTTAAGTTGTGGGACACTGTGGAATAGTTGACATTAAAACACACAAGAAG
The DNA here is from genome assembly GCF_964204655.1 of Triturus cristatus. Taxonomy (NCBI): domain Eukaryota; kingdom Metazoa; phylum Chordata; class Amphibia; order Caudata; family Salamandridae; genus Triturus; species Triturus cristatus. Next base: position 482,767,323 of record NC_140593.1, on the reverse strand, counting down.
TGCTGCTAAAGTGGGTAGGGCACACCTGGGTACTTTTACCCAGTTGGTTAGACTGTAGTGTAGTTCCTATATCCCTGATAGGCTCTGCGCATTGGAATAATATACACTATAGTTTTAACATAGGACTGAGGTCAGTATGTCTCTATCGAGTACATTAAACTTGATTACTTGTGTGTGCCAGCTAACTCAGAGGTCACTAGAAACTTCTCGAATATACAAGAAGGGATTAGTTTCTGACAACCGCATAAACATGACAACTTTGTTTCCCTTAGAGTCGGAACAATCTCAGAACCGTGGAAACAATAGATAACAGTTTCACTCAGTCAATCGTGCATGCTTCGTTTCTACAGAGTTGCACAGAAATAGAGAGACGGGTGTTTTAATAAAAAGGGGTTTATTGAACAGTCTTATTTCTCATGCAAGAGATATGAACTGCTACAGTCGTAAGACAGGATGCGAAGTACAATACGTACAGGGTTAGCAGTAAGATAAAATAATAATGCAATAGCATGGTTTGTAGCTATGACATATATTCATAAAATACATACATAAATAACACAGGCTAAAATGTGAATACTCATCTGATGCTTTAAAATAGTTCTACCCCAGTGTACCTAACCTAAGTGTAGTACGAGGTAAGAAGTAGGTGCTGTTTTCTAAAGTATAGCTAGCTATAGTTTAAGTTTTGCCAAGAGTTGGCAAAAGTTTCTCTAAGTTCTAGTCTGCTCCATACCTTAGAATGTGTGAGGTTGGAATCTCTTTCCGGGACTCGATATCTAACACCCCGCAAGGGGAGTCAGAAACACTGGAGCTGGATTCTCTGCGAGGAGGATGACACCGTCTGGTCAGTGCATCAGGCGGGAACTCGATCTCCTTCCGAACTCGCCGTGGCGAACTGCAAGTAGGCAGTTGTACTGGACAATACCAGAACCGTGGTTTGCCAGGGCAAGTGCAGGTATATTTATATCTTGAAGGTGTTTAGGAATGCCTGTATTGTTGTAAAAGTCGGGCATCGGAACGTCATGAATGATCCCCTAAGGAATAGATGTTCATGCATAATAAATGAGTTCTTGGAGAAATTAATATCCAAGCAAGGGAAATTCCTGAAGGCTTAAGAGTCTGGTTTCCCAAGAACTCGTTGTGACGTGGATTGACGGATGTAGGAGACCATGCCTGTATTTGGTTAGCATGGACAATGCCTAAATAAGGGCTGGATTTTCTATGCCTAAATAAGGGCAATATGAATTGTACCTATATAAGGGCATAAATCGGGAAACCTATATACGGAATCTAAATCTACACACAACAACACCACCCACAGACTGGCAGTGGACATTAAAGTGGCACTCTCAGTACCTTCTTCAGGACACCTCTGGACCTTTGGAAGACAGAAGTAGGACTTCAACTGCTGTTAAATCTGTGGAGAGAAACCCCGAAGCTGGACCTGCTCCCCACGTGTACCCAGGACTGAAGAGTGGACTCCAAAGACTCATTGGCTAGCCTTCTTTTAAGCTCCTGGAAACAGAAACAGACAACAACACCTTCCTTAGCCTTATCTTCAGACTTTATCTTCTTGCCTAGATTTTTAATACTATTGACATGAAGAGCCTCAAACTTCCCGCCGGAGCTGAGGCTCCCAACAAGGTCCTGCTCTTCAGTTGGCCGCTAGTGATGAGTCCCTCTTTGGATCCAACTGCCATCCCTACCTGCAGATAACCTCATTGTCAACGGTTTTCTGCAGAAAAAAGACTAAAGGCCTGATTTATTTTTAGGTGGACCCCTATTTTTCCACTAGGGCAATGGAGTAAATCACTCCATCGCCCTGACAGAGGTGCCACTTGCCTAATTCAGACAAGACTGCCAAGCTGGTGGTAATTTCTGAATTATTGGTAGAAACCCTGCCATGGCGATTCTTGTTAATGCTTCTTTCAGTTTGGAGCGTGACTCAATATGACAGAGTCTTGTGCCAAACTGTTTTCTTTATTATTCCAAAAGAAAATCCCAAAGCGTGATCTTCTTTTAAAAAATAAAAAATAAAATGCTTCCCGCACCATGGTTGTCCCCTCCCAATGCGAGGAGAGCATGTAACAGTTTTCACTGCCCCTTCCTGCCAAGGTTTTCCTGGCAGTGACAAGCAGTGAAAATTAACCCCTAATTCCACCCATCTAATTCAGGTGGGCAGAATAGAGGCCTGCCTCTGATGGCCCTGTATTCCAATGGCCCTTACTCCACAGGAGCAGTTTAATCATGGCAGAGACTTAGTAGTATCCACCATGATTAAACCTATAGGCCAAGCACATTTAAACCAGGTGGGCAGAGCACTATGTTAGAGAGTAAAGAACACATTCACCATTGAGACAGAGTTCCCTCTCTGCCAACATATGAGTGAGACCTTGAGTCAGAAGGTAACGTTTCACAAGGGCATACATGGTCCCTGTTTCCGACTCACGCTCCATCGTGGACGGCCCTAAATTTTGACACACATCTCCAATTTCCCTAATCTGATTGTGTGTATTATACATTTTTCTTAAGTTTGCTTGTCTGCTCTGTGCTACAGCTACTAAGGCTTGAGTTCAGGTTTGAGTTATTGAGACCCAATTGGACCTGAAGCTCCTGGAGACAGAAACAAACAACCACACCTTCCTTAGCCTGATCTTCAGACTTTATCTTCTTGCCTTGATTTTTAATACTATTGACAGGAGACCCAATTGGACCTTGTAAGGAACTATTACTTGGAGAGGATTACCATTCACTCCAATTAATAATCCACTTCCCCACACTGCAGTTTTAAGAAAGAACATAAAAAACACTTGCAGAGTGTCTTTGTACTAAGTCTAAGACTGATTGATGAGCAAGAGTGAATCTTCTGAGACTAGAATGGGTATTTCAGGAGAATATTACATTTGAGAGGATACTCTAGTGTTGAGGAGACATTTCACAATACTGTACTGTGTGACAGTAAAGCCCAGTGATTCCTGGTGTGACAAAACAAGGCCAGTGCTACTTATTGACAGAAAGCTATATACCTCTGATGAAAATTAAAAAAATACTATGATTTTTAATTTACAAAAGACTCCTAACTAAATCAGACTATTTGGTTGATCGACAGCAATGAACCATAATGACTGCAATCCAATGAGCTATGTACTTCCACCTCCCCACTCCGGGAACTTTCTCTTAGACCACAGCTGCAGCATAACAGACTTACAGTCCATTAGAAACATTTCCACTTCAGCATAAGTTTGGTAGTTTGTCTCATATTTTGTGTAAAAATGTGAGCTTTAAACCTAGAAGCTGGGAAACATTTTTAAAGAATGAACAAAGCTGCAAACCACCAAGCTTCTCAAATTCTCATAGCCTTAGTTAGAAGTATTAAAGAAACCATACTAGCTTTTACAAAAAGATGAAAAGTAAACCATGTATTTACACCAATTTCTGAGACACTTGTTTTGAAACAGAGAGAGCGAGAACATGTCTTTCCAAAGACTGACATTTTATTCCAAAATATATTACCAAACTATTCCATTTAACTAGGTATACTGATGAACTAGGCAAGATAAAACCATCTGATCCCAAAGCCTGGATTATTTTTGCTGTGTGCTACAATATTGTCATAAAGTAAGTGGGGCATTGTCAGAAAGTGGCCTTTTTCTATGGTCACCTTCCTCCATTCTGCTCCAACGCTGAGGGTTATAACTCTGAAAGTGCACTTGAGCCTCCTGTGCTCTCTCCCTAAAACTAATACATGTGAAATGGTAACCCCAATTGGCAGGGACTTTCACCCCTTATAAGTCACAGGTAAATGGTACCAGGAGTAACCACGGCATGGGACTTAAAGGGGTAACCAGGGCCTGAAGCACTGTTTGTGCCTCCCTGGGTGACTCAAGTAAACAAATGACAGAAGTCCAGTCTTTGCAGACTGCAGGAGCTGTGCAAACTGCTCAAACTTGAGTTTGCCCTTACCATGTGTGGCATGGTCAATGCACTATTTTTAATATATGCCAGCCACTGCTATGGAAAGGCTCCTGGGTCCAGGGGGTAGGCTGCCGTAAATTAAAGGTAAGGACATATAAGTGTGATCTTTTTTGTCCCTATAGTAGCCTTTTCCATTAAGGGCTACTATAAGTGATCAGATGTCCATATAATAACACGGGCTGGTACCCGGACAACCTCAAGTTTGCCAGCTCCATTATGGTACTGACGAAATATGTCATGATTGGTATCAAACAATGTGCCTTATTACCCCGATATGATTCTTGTGTCGAGGTCGATATGCCATGCACCAAGGTGGCTACCTCAGAAGTTGTAGATAGTATGAAGAATGCAGTTCCTTGGGGAGGGGACAGGTCAGGCAGACAGGAGCCACAGGTGGAGGAGTGGTTCCTTTTTGGAACAAGGGCCCTTATACACCCTTGCAGGTGTCATACTTCATCATCGGGCTTGCTCCTCGTCGGGCCGGCGCTTCAGTGCCCGACGAGGAACCACCCCCACATCAGGTACAGACAAGGAGTCACACAGAGAAAAAAAAGTAATAGTCATCCTGTGACAGAGAACCATTAATGAGACAGATACCAAGGTCCTTAAGAAAGCCTAAGCTTCCTCCCTACTCCCAATACAGATGAATTTCGGGATAATTACGAACTCCACATATGTTTCTGAAAAATAAGATTGAGGGGATTTTTTTAGGGAAAACCCGGTCTACAACAAACTGACTCTGGATTACATAACCCATCGAGATTCACCCCTATGACCAATATGACTCCTATTGAGATATTGACCTTCAAACAGGCAGTCCAGAAGGAAATAGCTCAGGATGAGAGTGGTTCAACCATCAAGAATTTGTCCAATTTTGAGTTAGGAGCGATCAGATCCCTGGCCAATGTCAAACAAATCACTATAAAGCAGGCTGACAAAGGGGGCAGCATTGTCATCATGTCGACTTCTAACTATGAGGCTGCATGCATACGCCAGTTGTCAAACATGAAATATGACACCCCTATCTCCATTGACCCTATGAGGAGGCTCAGTACTCAGATCACATGCATGGTGTAGGCAGCTGAAACTAATGTGTGGAGCAGCAACAATGAGGCTGAATTCCTAGGTCAATACTCAACCAAAGACACCCTATTTTTAGGTCATCCCTAAAATACACAAGGAGCTCCACCCACCACCTGGGGGACCCATTGTTTCAGGCATTGACTCACTATTGGATCCCTTGTCAAGATTCTCTGATCACTTCCTGCAAACCATAGTGAGGAAGACTCCTTCATTTCATTTCATTTCATTTCAGAAGGCTTTATTCGGAACAAAAAAAGCAATGTCCATAAAAGCACACATATAATAAAATACAATAACGGTACGATTACAATCACATTTAGACAGCTGATATTTAAAAAGAAGACATATAGTACAGGCGAGGGGAGAATAAATAGGTAAAAACTCATACTTTTCCTAACATTGATAGCTTTTAGTAAGAAAGTAGCAGTAAAAAAACAAATGTCAGGGTGGTGCAGATTAAAGAGCAATTTCATGGAATCATGTACAGTCCTGACACCAAACTTAACAAAAATGGGTTTTAAAAAGACTTTACGGAAGTTCCCATATAATTGACACAGCAAAAGAAAGTGCATAGTGTTTTGTGCTGACAAGTTTTCACACGGACAGGGACCAACAGGCTGCTTGTTCACGGAAGGGAAAGCAACCAGATTATGCGCAATCCCCATTCTTAGTCTAGTTAAAACAAACTGATGCGAAACTCTAGTCACTTGGGTCAAATAAGGTTGATAACCCTCCATTTCATTCATATTGCTATAACTCACACAGGTAGATAGAATGCCAGAATTACAGGCCCGTCTCTCAGTTTTACACATCAAAAAGATATGCTTCATTTCTTACTTTGGAATTTCTGAAGCCCCATATCTATCAGTTTTAATATCAAGGCCATAGATCTCCTGAAAACTGTTGATAATATATTTAATCCATGGGATCTTTAAATGGTTATCAACAGTGAGACAATCATTAATAATAGCTCTATTTAAAGATGTCTCTTCTTTCAGCCAAATTGACCGCCACAGCAATAATGGCCGCAGGAGGATCAGATCATTCAGAAATGGAATACCAAGTTCTCTGTGGACTAAGTCATTAGAAGCAGATTTGGGCAAACACAAAAGTCTTTTTAAAAAGACATTCTCCTCCACCTGTAAGCTTCCGGCCGGGGCAAAACCCCAAACTGCCGCCCCATAAAGGGCGGTGGAGAGGCATCGTGACTGAAAGATCTTAAGCATATCGCTTATCCGTTTATCCCCTAATTTAGTGGCAAAAGTGAAGACCCCATTAGCGCTCCTAGCCATCTTAGCTCTAACACTTATATGCTCGCTGGCCCAACTACAATTCTTGGAAAACGTGATACCAAGATAACTGAAATTATCGACTTGTTGGACCCTATGTTCATCTATATAATAAGAGTGGGGCTTACTCTTCCCCGGCCCACACTCCATGGTATAAGTTTTGGTTTTGTTAATCACTAATTTTCTAGATTTAATAAACTGTGAGAACCAATCCATTAAGCGTTGAAGGCCTATCGGGGTCCTGGACAGTAACACGGCATCGTCCACATATAGTAATACCGGGACGCTGATATTACTAACTCTAGGGGCGTCTGCCGCTACCGTCTGTAGGACGGAGTCCACTTCATTAATGAAAAGGGTAAAGAGCAGGGGGGCAAGAACACACCCCTGTCTTATGCCCCGTCCGATCAAAAATTTGGTGGTACACTCCCCACTAGAACCATATTGTACGCTAGTACATAGTTTGACATAGAGTCGGGCCAAGAAAAAGACAATACCCTCAGGGGCCCCCATTTCAATCAACTTGGCCCAGAGAATTGCATGGTCCACCATATCAAAAGCACTACTCAAGTCTGCAAAGCAGAGATAAATAGAGCCCTTCTTAGCCTGGGTGTATTTCCCAATCAAAAGTTCGAGATTCAAACATTGCTCGATCGTCCCGCGTCCCTTTCTAAACCCATACTGGCAGTTAGCCAGGATGCCATTGGATTCTGCCCATTCTTCCAGCCTGACCAAAAGTACCCGGCTCATTATTTTCACAGAGGAATCCAGCAGGGAGATGGGACGGTAGTTCTTCACGTCCCCCCGTTCTCCTTTCTTAAATATTGGTATTATAATTGATTCCTCCCAAGTTGGGGGTACCCCAAAACAAACTGCTGCATTAAAAACTTTAACCAACATGGGTCCCCATACCTCCGGGACTAACTTATAAACATCGATGGGCACCCCATCGGGACCCTGAGCCTTTCCCCCTTTGCTTGCACCGATGCTGTCCAAAACCTCGGTGATGCTAATGTCCAAGGGGACAATGGGCCAACAGTCAGAATGGTTACTCAAGGCTTTATCCGAATCAAAAATTATATTTCTTTAGGACATCAAAAATGTATTCCGTCTCATAGAAGAAACCAAACACACATTTAAAATTGATTTGCTGGTGTCCCTTGACGTAAAGGCCTTTTGTACTAATATTCCTCAAACAGCCACCTTAGAAGTGTTTGAGAGGGCCCTGCACTCGGAGGATTGAATGGCACACTCTCCAGTCAGTTTCATCATGGAATGCACCACACTTGTCTTAACTGAAAATGTCTTTCAATTCGATGAAGAGTAATACCATCAGGCCCAGGGGACTTCAATGGGAAGCACTTTTGCCTCTAGCCTGGTCTCCCAATACATGGCAGCTTTTGAGGATGAAAACATTGTTCACATCACAAACACCTACAGTACAAGGATATTCCTTTGGCGCAGATACATCGATGACTTCCTCATTTTCTGGAAAGGCAACAGAACAAGATGTAACGCTTTCTGTGAGTGGCTTAATTCCAGCAACCCTTTCCTACGTTTCGCCAGCACCATATCAAATAATGAATTCCCCTTCCTAGACCTTCTGATCCACTTGGGGGAGAATGGTAACTTGAGTACAACCACATTTAAAAAGCCTACAGACTGCAATAGTCTCCTACTATATGGTACCCACCATCCTAAGGCACTGTGGGACAATAACCCTATTGGCAATTTTTACGGCTGCGCTGTAATTGCAGTTCAGTATCCGACTATGACAGACAGTCATAAGCACTCTCTGAGAACCTCAAAATAATCGAGGCTACCCCTGTCACTCCCTGAAAATGGCCAAGAAATGAGCCAGAAATAACAATAGAGAGGCATTGCTAGAACAATAGGAAGGCGGGGCCGGCATCGGACATGCCGCATGTATGGCGGTCCTGCCGGCCCCTGACGACCACACAGGGGCGGGCCTGTCACGCACAAGGGTGACACGACAGGCGCGTCCTGCCAATCGTTGGTCTCTAGGTTGTTGGGGCGCGCCCCGGAAGTGATTGTAATCACTTCCGGGGCACGCATCGCATCAAACCGGCCTGGCCTGAATAGGTTTTGAATAAAAGGCTGGGGAGCGGCGGAGTCTACCTCTTTGCTCGCCGCTCCCACAGCCTGCCACTTAAGGACAACAGTCTCGCTAGGAGGCTGAATTTTAATTTCTTTTCTTTTGTATTTCAGGGTTTTTGTTGAACGATTGATGCGGGGCCAAAGCGAGTCAGCTGTGGTCGAGGAGCTGCGGAGCTGAATAGGATCGGGGAGCTGGGATCCATCTCAGCTGTGCTGTTGGTGCCTGGAGCAGGGGCGGTCGCTCTGGCATCGGAGCTGAAGTTATTGGCAGTGGGTCGGGGGAGCATTCTGGGCGGCAATATTCAAGAAATATTCAGGTGAATATCGCTGTCAGATCCTTAGTTAAAAACGTGCGCCCCACAAAAGTGACTGAATTAGTGATTAGTGTCACCTTGCATTGTACTCCGCACTTAGTTTTGGGTTTGTGTGCAAGGTGCGCCTGGCTCACATGGGCTGAGAATGCAGTTCCGAGCCTGAGGTCCGCAAAGATCCGGAGGGTTCAAAAATGAATATGCGCTTGTGTTCTGTAACTGGTATTCAAGATTGCACTATATAATACTGAACAATGAGTTTTTAAAAGCGGGTATATTGTCAGTGAGTTAGGCTGAGGGTGGCCGGTGTTATGCTTTGTGTTCCTTCTAGGAGTTGGGCACATGGGCCTTAGTTTCCCTTTGCAAGGGCAGAATTTCCAGACGGCAGGTGTCCTTTCTCTATCCAGAGGTCGATAAGCGCTCTCCCGCCCTATACTGGTGTGTTCAGTAAAGCACTTACTGTGCTGAGATTGTGTGCTGCCCAGGAATTTTTAAATAAGGTTGTTTTATTTGGAAGTGTTCTGAGGGACACGTAATCATTGAAAGTTTACTGGGCTGCATTCTCTGTTCTGGAATGATGCATGGGCTTTGCGGGAGTAATGAAGCAAAACACTGGGAATGTTCACCCTTAAACGGCGATATTGTTCCACTGCATCCTGTTTTAAGTGATTTAAGGTTCATGTCTGGAGGAAGCCTTGCCAGGGCTCAAGCGGTTTTGATTTTCCCTTTTTCTGTAGGAGATTATACAGCGTTGTTATATGCATAGCTTGTCAGTCTTTGGCGCGGAACGTTGATGAATGAATCCATCGGTCTATATGGGTTTGGTTTGTGTTGAAGTGGTGCACACATTCAGTATTGCAAGGGAACGAATCTCTCGGATGGATTGCTGAACATTGCCATGTGACCCATGCCTTCTGGGTGCCCGAGTAATAAATTGTGCACGTCATGGCAAGGTTTGCATTTTCAGTCAGTAGCCGGGTGGAGTGTTAGCCTTTCACGCTGCGCCGGATCACCGCGGTGCGCTCGACTGGTGTTTCCATTCTCTCCTCCGATCAGAGGCAGGCGCTTACGATCACAGGCACACGTGTGGACGCTCATGAGGGGAGCTAATCAGAGCACGCATGCTCGTAGCGAGGATGTGTAAGAATGTAACAACCCCTTGTTAAATGGGCCTCTGTCTCATCCGTGTGTGGGTTTATGTAAAGTTAAGGTGCCCGGTGCTAAGCCCAGGTGTGCGCGGAAGGGTGAGGCTGGAATCTCCATAGCAGAGAATTCGGTGAGATTTTACGCTGCTGATTTCTTTGCGCTTAGAGCAGTGAAATTGGCGACAGTAAATATAAATATGCCAGCCTGGAGCGCAAATCACCCCCCGCCCGGTGGTTTTCACAAAGGCATACGTGCACACTTTTAAGGGTCTGAGTAGAGGTTTTCCTTACAGTATAGTCATGTTACCTATTTAAGGTATTAACACTTTTAGTAAAACCTTGATGGCATTTCAGCCTATTGGAAGGTAGAACTGGAGGGAAATAGAAATGGCATGTCACTTTCTCATTCTGAGTCCTAGCCTACGGTGGGGATCCATGGTTTGTGTGGCAGTGGGTAACAGCTGTTCTTGCCAGCAACTATGACCTCAAATACGTACTAAGTAATTATTGGCTAACTACGGTGGGTCCATGAAGCTTGTTATCCTCCGGGGATTGATAATATTAAGTATTATTGAGTCAGGTAGCAATCTGTTATTCAGCGCCAAGGTCCCCCCGGGTGAAAGTGAGCTCTACAAATTATGCTACAGCTCTACAATTAATTTGTGTAAATGTGTGATAAATTTCTCGCAAAAGGTATTCAGGATTATGGAGGGCGTAAGTAACACTTCTTCATCGGAGTGCATACCAGTGCCAGATTTTTAAGGTCTTCAACCACCTCCCTAAAAAGAGGTCAACTGGAACCAGTTGAGGTCTTATGTTTCACATGGTTCGGAGCAGGAATACTTAGGGCCTTTAGAAGGAAACAACTTGTGCTACAAATTGTCAATAGTGCGCGTGAATGATATGTTGCTACGCGGGGAGTGGCAATGTTTTGTGCAGTTTTTTGCGTCGTCAAGGTACACCCTTTGTGTCACTAACGGTTTTATTGTACTGAAACCCGGTCCCCCTGCTTTATTTCAAACAATGCAGCAGTCCCCTGGTTACTGCCCTCGTCCATTTTCACGGTGATCGATCCGTGGAAGGTCACACACCCTCTTTCCAGGTCACGTCGGGCTGTTTTTGGGCACATGCGGTGAATTTCGTACACGCAGCTGTTATCAATTTAACCAGATAACCGAAGCGTCCTTGTAATCTGTGTTGCCTCGTTGACCAGGTTCAGTCTCAAGGTGCTGGGTATATTAAATGAATGCAATGACCAATGGCGGTCACAGTTGATCAGAGCTGGTACTTAGTAAGGTATGCTGAGCGGGGGCGTGTTCAGCATATTACCGGTTACTTTTATGGCTGCTTCATGAATTTAACCCTTATTGAAGCGAACATCTCTTCGCTTGCTAAAAAGTCTATGACAGACACACTGGCTCGCTCGAGTTATGATTACTCATTGGTGGCATTTCTTGCGGTGGAACTTATCCACAGTAATTTATCTTCTGAATAGGAAAACGAAGAGTAAAATGTTTGCACTCCCATGCTTGTTTGTAACACCATGCATGTAGAAAGGCAAGTATAGAGTCAGCATTTGTCGGATAAATTGAGTTGGGCCGCTTCACAAAAAATGCAGGTTATAGATGCAGCTTTTGTCAGGTACACATCCATTCCACATGTAGTCCACTTTTGGGGTATTACTTACTTGTGTGGTTACTCTTAGTGCGATGAGGGGAGTTGGTTCAGCAGAATGCGAAGACCTCAAGGTTATATAGCCAGGGGTGTTGTTAATGGTCACTTTTTTAAGTGTCAGCAGGCAAGCCTTTGGTACCAAAGGTTTGGCCGGGGCAATTTGTTGCCGCCAGAATGGCCAAACCATCGGCGTTTGCAGTGCAAAACGTGCTTGCCTTTCGGTTGGCATTCACATCTAGATATTACAAACCGTCGTGTGACAACAACCCATTACACAGTTTTGAGGTCAGTCTTGCAAGGCGCGAATCCCGGTGATGTCACTCAAGCGCATTATTGCCATGTATGATGTCACATAAGTACGTCCCATGCCTAACTGTCATGCCTTCATGAGTACTTAAACACGCGTGTGCAGTTATACATTCGAATTAGGAGACTGCCAAAAAGCATCTAGACACCCATTGCAACTACACGTATAAAGTAGAAACCCGTTATGCCACAAGAAGGGTGCAGCAATATATGCCGGTGGTTGTCACATGGTACCGGTGCACCCATGTCCTACTTGTATGTATGTATGCATAATACTGACGTGTTGTGTTGCTCGGTACCCCTGCACCAAGGTGCCGGGACACTGGTGAATTGGATGTATGTGTTGTGGCGCACGGTCCGGTGCACCCTATGTGCCTGATCAAACATTATAGGCCTGTGGTTTGAAAAGCGGTAACTCTGCACTCTATTCCTGTGCTACACTGTACCTATTTACCTACCGCTCATGGCTTGGGCACTTTTAGTATTTTGGATGCCTATGTTATCTTGCATTTGTGTCGTGTCACGCATTGTATCACACTGTATCTTTAACCCAAGACAAAAGCACTAATCGTCTGTGTTTGGTTTTCATTTATGTATGGCTGGATTCATGACTGTGATACATGGGAGGCGCCCCACACCACAGTGGCTGCAAGATGCGGGCAGGCAAGGGGACCGGAAGATCCAAGGTGGGAGTGGCAAGCAGCGGCATCAAGCCTGATGGGTGATCAATGGAAAAGCTCAAAAGGTGCCAGCGTGCATGGGGGAGATGGTGCTGCCCATGCACTATATTAGTTGAATATAGCAGCCCGGGTACTGTAGCAGTACGCTGCTTTATAAGTGTAAGCGTGTCAACCATTTGTTGTTGCCCAATGTGGTATTTTGCAGTACGCTACTCCACAGGTGTGTGCTTTGCCAGCTTGACTGACCACAGGTATAAAGGCCCCCCGGTCGGGAAAAGGTGTTCTGCCATTACGGCACCTGTGCTCGCAGGTGCCATCATAGGCGAGCTGTTGGGAAGCTCCGTAGCAGGGGGAGAAGCTTGCGCAGACCCTAGCCCCGAACATGGTGCTCCGGGTAGGTTGTTCACGGAATTTTCCACGATATGTACAAGGGAGATCATGGAGGCCCGTAGGGGCCCTCCCGGTGTAGCCTTCCAATGGGGCATTTCCACTGGCAATGGGTATCTGTCTGGGGCATTGTGTCTATCGGGCACATCGTGCTGCTATCAATTGGGGCCATTTAGTGGCTCCCAGACGATGTCATTTTCCCCTTAGCCAGTCAGCCCTCGCATTAGTATCCTACACTCGGGGTGTGGATGACCGGGTACGCTTGGGTAATAAGGGGGTTGGGCAAAACACTAATCACAGAAGTAGGTGGGGAGGCTATCTAGGGCTCCACACCTCCAGACTATAGAGTCGTGCTTCTTAAAAGACGGCATCTATCTGTCAAAGTTAGGGATTTGTAATCGTTATGGAGGATCTTCTAGCCAAGTTAGTTGGGTATAGGGGCAGGGCATGACCTTTCGGTGAGTCTTTTGGGGGGGGCCTGATAGTCGGTCAACTATGCAGGCCTGTGGCGGTAAGGTCATGATTGGTGAGCAGTAAATTTAAGGTCCTTAGAAGGCGGCGCCATTATTGAATGGCGTCGCTCAAGGGGGAGGGACAAGTGGTCTCTCATAGAACTCCAGGGGCAGTTACAGCCGGTTGGCTGGATGGGTGCGGGGGAGGGGGAGTCACGCTTTTCCAGTAGGATGCTTGGCCACCCCACACGTGCACAAGGGTGCAAGTAAAGGGCGCATAACTGCAAGGGCCCCTTATGGAGATAATTTACAGGACGTACGGGGTGACCTGGGGGTAAGTACCCTCACGGGAAATGGACCCTCTGCGAATGCGCACTCCGGTTGGAGGGCGGGCATAAGGGCGTACGGGGGCGACCTGGGGGGGAAGTACCCTCACGGTAAACGGGCCCCCTGCGCATGCGCACTCCGTTGGAGTGCGGGCATAATTTGATAAGGATCTGGCACCAGTTAATGACCTTGCCGTAGGCTCAAAAATAGGGATACGCAGAAAAAGAAATGTTATTGTTATGATTATTGATTATGGAATGTTTAGATTCGGATAGGAATATATTTGTATTAGAGATATGTTAAGGTTAGGAAAATTACATCTGTACCTATCCAAGTAATCAATGTAATTGTTTTTCTGCGTATTGTTTAAATATTATAATTAAAAATTGTTGATTTAATTTTATGTTAATAAATACGGCCGGGGGTTTACGACTCCCTAATTCAAAAATTCCTTGTGCTAGGCGTGTTACTGTCTTAGTATGGATAAGGGAGGAGGGGGTCTAGGCTGTACCTGACCATACAAGAAAAAGCATCAGAAGACACTCTCACTTGCATTACCACATGCACTGCTGAGTCTAACAGAATACGCAAGATTGTAACAAAACCTTGGAACATCCTACAGTCAGGGAGTTTAACCATGCCACAACCTAGGTTTGCTTTCAAGCACACCCCCAACATTAAAGACATGCTGATGCATACGAGACCCAGAAATTGATTGGCATTAATTTTACTAGTTAAAACACTCACTCCAGAGGCACCCATTGATGACATGAGTACTGAAGCTTTTGCTTACAAAATAAGAGCAGAGGGAATTATTACCTTCCTCCCCGGGCCTTCTCATTGTCTAAATGTATTCTTCCATAGTATACTATAATTTAGTATCATCTCAGCATTAACCTTGAGGAGGCAATGACATCACCCACATTGGGTGAGTGATTTCAGTCCTTGACCACAGTGTATGATACTATTCCCACCTTTATGTTTCTACCACTTGATTGTCACCTGTTTCCCCTATTTGTGTATGTACCACACTGTGCTAGTTTGCCCCTTTTGTAAGTATGTCATTGTTACATGCTACCATGATTACACGTAATTGTCCTGTATTGAGTGATTCAATTCCCTACCTTTGCCTGCAGCCTTCTCGTGGCATCATCAGGTGCACTGTTACAGACCCTTCCGCAGCCTCATACAATCTTTAGCAAAGCCATCAGCATGAATTCCGGATCCATCATTGGTTTCATGCAGACATCATCGCGGCCCCTTCTCGCCTGCAGGCTCTATGCGAGTCTCCAATGTCCATGGCCAAACTCCATCTATCGGAACCCGGCAGTGGGCCTGCGGTGCAGGGCCAGGGGCTGAATGACACTCAGAATCAAAGCTAGCCGAGTGACCTACTCTGGCATTGGCTTGCATTCCCTGACTGAACGCTTAGTTATGGCACTAGTCACCTTATTAGACTCACATCCTCAGATATCAACATTTTGTGAAATCTTTATATTTTACCTCAGCTCAACTGTGACAGCCACTGTTTGTTGTGCTAATATTAACCATGATACCAAGTTGCACCACTTTTGATGGGTAAATCATCACTGGCACTGTACAGGAAATTCTCAAGTGGCTGGCCTACTCTGAAAGTGTACCTTTTTGTATGATTATGAATGTTGAATATGTACTATACCACATTCCTTTGGATTTGCTTTGTTCGCCATAAGTTGTCAGGGTATGCTCAGACGTGAGTCCCTTGCTCACTTTGTCACTGGATTCAAGCAAGCCTGGCTGAAGACGGCTGAAATGCCAGAAACCGGTCCTAGGATGCTTGTTTCCGGTCCAGGGAAGACATGGCTTGGCAGTTCGAGCAGGGCTGTTCCCATGAGGCACAGGGTCAGACTGATTTGCATATGGCCATGTCTGAACTGGGGTGGCAGAGTGGGCTAAAGAACGGTGATGGATTAAACCCAGATCAGTTGACTGGGGGTGAGTGCTTGCAATGTTCAACACTCCGTCCATCATTCCCTTTGGTTTTGCTTTGTTTGCCATAAGTTGGCAGGGTATGCTCAGACGTGAGTCCCTTGCTCACTTTGCCACTGGATTCAAGCAAGCCTGGCTGAAGACAGCTGAAATGCCAGAAACCGGTCCTAGGAAGCTTGTTTCCGGTCCAGGGAAGACATGGCTTGTCAGTTCGGGCTGGACTGTTCCCATGAGGCACAGGGTCAGACTGATTTGCATATGGCCATGTCTGAACTGGGGTAGCAGAGTGGGCTAAAGAACGGTGATGGATTAAACCCATATCAGTTGACTGGGGGTGAGTGCTTGCAATGTTCAACACTCCGTCCATCATTTCCTTTGGTTTTGCTATACCACATTTTGCCTTCACATCTGCGGAACCTCTCTTTATTTAAGTTTTGCTACGTAAATTCCATTAGAGCCCTGTGTAACAAACATATAACTGTATCCTATGTACATGTGTATGTTGGTGTGTACACTCACTTCTTGCTGGGAAATCCTCTTGTCGCCCCTTTCTGGTTTACAAATTGTTTTTCCACTTGTTTACGCATGTGAGCACATTCCGTATTAACCTAATTCAAGGATCTTGCCTAAACCTTACACCCTCATTTACTAAAGTTTTACGCAGGCACTCACGCAGCACAATGCGGTGCTACAGACAGGATCAGCTTTAAAAGTTTTGTGTGCACAATGCTACATTGAGTTGTTCCCACCTAACTCTGGTAAAAGTAAGCCTCAATATACACATTGGAAAAAGTACTTTAGAATGTGCGTTTTAAGATATCGGATTGAATATTCAACAAAAATAATTGCATTTTACGACTACGAGTGCCTCAGTTCTTTGTTCCCCTCTACTCATTTTTCAACTATTACTTCATTTTTAAATGTTCAAACATGTGCTAACATAGGTTACAATGCAAGGCTTTTATTTCCTGTACTTAACATTAAATAACAGCGCGTATCTAGTTTCATGTTTAATGTGAATTCACGGAATGACATAAAACAAAATCAGACAGGTGTGCGACCTGAATATGTTTACTGTATTAAAATAACATAACTCCTTGAAAAACAAAAACAATCAATCTCTGATTACTAAAACAATTATGTATTTTTGTGTGTTTCAAGAGGGTGAAATCTGTCCCCTGAGCATGACTTTTACCGCTAATTGGTAGTAGCTTTTATCTATTTTACAGCATGTTACAACAATGAAATAAACACTGAGTAAAGCAATGCTCAGCTTTAGTACAGGGTGAGGCCAGCAGAGGGCATTAGATATATGGTCTGGCTGCAGCAACATTGGTCGTGAAGCTCAGAGTAACACAATAAAACAATGCGATAACTGAAATCGTTTTTCTCACTATCTTAAACATTTAAGTTACGTTTCTAATAACATGTAACTGGTTGTTGCTAAACATTTGACACAATAAAATATTGCTCTATGTCACCAAAAACAAGGTGAGGATGTTTTGTTGGGCGCGAACATAGGGGCATATAAACAACAACCGGCGATAATTATCGCTGAGCGCACTTAGCGGTCGGATAATTATCGCCGGCTAGCGCAGATTTTTATCGCTGAGATAGCGTGCTATTAGCAATGCTTATCTCATCAGCGATAAAAATCCTAGCACTAACTGGCTAATGGGAAACCCAGCGATAATCTCACGTTAGCTAGTTGATAGGGACTCACAAACTTAGCCATGATATCCTCCTTCCATAGGATATCATGGCTAAGTCAGTCCTGAAGCAGGCGTAAGGAAAGTAGCGATAACAGGGGTTATCACTACTTTTCCTGACGCTATGCTTCATAGCGTTAGGCTTGCTGATAGGAGAAATGTCGCTTAGCGACATTTCTCCTGTCATGCCAGGTCAGGAACACCTACTTTGCATCTCATTAGGCGATAAAATTATCGCCGCTTTTCGGCCGCAAAAGCGGCGATAATGTTTTATCGACTGCTTGTTGATATGCCCCATAGTTTTGCATACTAAAGATTTGAATTAGCCACAATGGTGTTTCAAAACATTTCATGCCAATTCATCACTATGATTGATTCGTAAAGCAGTTATTGTTATGGTTTAGAAGGCGGGCTTCCTTGAATTGGAGAAGAGCTGAATGACCAAAAGTACACCAAAAATGAATGCAAACATGAATTCGAACTATTTATATTTTCTTGTTCAATTATCTGCTGCTATGTAACATTAGAGATGACTAAATTCAAGGTAGAATGCAAGTACAGTGTTCATGAAGTGTAGTCAGCACCCAGATCAACCTTACTTGTCCAGCAGTGGTGGCCGCTGCACAACAAAAGTGGGGCGAAGGGAATGGGGGGACGGGGAATTGATGGTAAAAATAATATTTAAAAAAACACTTACCTCTCGCTGCTCCGATGACGACGGCGCTTCACTCCCGGCTGTCTCTGGGAAGGCACAGGCTCCCCACCCAATCCAGAGGCTACTCACATGCTATGAGAGCAGCGCCAGGATTGGTATGAGCGGCCTGGTCTGCAACTGAGCCACTGCATGAGAGCCTGTGGCTTTTCTCCAACCCGGCTGGAGAAATAGAAGTGCATGTGTCTATTTGGCCAGCCTAACATGGCCTGCCAAACTTACAGGCTCACTTCTACATGCCCACCACTCTTACCTGTCATGGCCCGGCCCCACATTCACGCACAGTCAGCCAGAGCCCGTCACAGAAAAATAAAATGATATTGTTTGAATATAATTTTATTTTTCTGCGATTGACTGACCAGTGGGTTGACGCTCCTCCGGTATTAGGGAGGATGGCCCCTGTTGTCCAGGTACTTTCTAATGAGGTGCCAGTTCTGCATTTCGGAAAATAGTGAAAATAGAGGGGCAGATTTCCTAACCCTTAATACAAGGCAACTTGCTGAGCTGCGTTCCGTGAAAGGGAGAGGAGAAATGTGACATACTAAGATATGGCGCTCTCCGGCTCTCTCTTAGCCCTGGTGCCCTTCATACAGCCTATTTCCAATGCAGGCACTCTTGTGCCATGGTGCAAGGTTTCATGCGTTACAGGCAGGATTACATTTATGCAGGAAGGGATACTTTCCAGCAACAAAAAAACCCCAATCCTTAGAGCCGTATTCTTCTTTCTATGCACGCTGCAGAAAGCAGCACACATCGAAAGAGTAAGTAATGAGGAGAAATGAAAATATTTCCCCTCATTACACCATCCTCGTGTAGGTGCGCTATTTTGATGCAAACCCAGGGTCACTGCTGCCTTTAGTATATCTGGGTTTGCTTGAAAATCCATGGGTGGATGCATGGGAATGCCCATGCTCCACCAATGGAATGACACCCTGACGCAAGGCAATGCAAGGGAGCACTATGCTCTTCGTTGTACTACTTTATTTTCACTAAGCCATGTAAAGAGACAAGCTTTTCGTGCCCTAATAAATTCTGAAATACATTTTGCAAAGTGACACAATCCTGACCCAATTTCAATTTTTATTTGTTACGGAACTCCAACGGAGGTCCACAAAAATACACCAAAACAAAAACAAGACATACTTGAAATACTTTTTTAAAATACTCCAGTAAATAAAAACCGAGGAAATAGAGAAAGACATGCTTTGTAAATAGTGCAAAATTCTACATTGTCCAACCATTGTCCAACCATCCAGCGTTACAACATACAAGCTACACTCTTTAAGAATTTTCTAATAAATGGCCAGAAATGTTCTAAAAAATTGAAATATCCTATGGCAAACCATTTCATTTGGTGAGTACAAGACAAAAGATCGAGCCTCCTGAGGAGAATGAATATTAAATTTGATGAATGAAGGTCTTAAAAACATGCACCTGGCTCTTTGATGTTCCGGACACACAAATAGCACATGATTAGGATCCTGAATTTGTAAAAAACACAATTCACAGATTTTCTCCCCTCTTGGAATTTGTTCCCAAATGCCAGTCACGTCTCTCAGGGGCAACAGGTTGGTTCTCAAAAGTAGTATCAACCTTCTAATCCCATGTGGGAGATTCCATGAAAGATAGGGCTGAGGTCTCCTCCCCACGGCACTCCCACAGACCACCTCATTGCGGGCTTGAGATTGACTTAAAGCTGTGTCTATTACACTGCTAATAGAGCTTACGGACCTTTTTAAGAATTACTTCAATACAGGCTTTGGCATGGGTGAATCACAATTTAAACTGAGCCCAAATGAATCATTTGAGTAAGTAAATGAACTGTAGAAATCTGATTTATCCTTTAGTTTAACAAAAATTTCCATTCTCAAAGCGGCCCTAAGGGTGTCCTCGTCCCCCCAAAAGAGGAAGTTCCCCAACCTGACGACAGCTGCCAAGGATGAAGTATATGAAGAGACTAGATTGAATTCCAAGCATAGAACATGTGGGGTAGCCAAAGTGTTTAAATTACAAATTTGGCGGAAAAACGGCCTTCAGTCTATCAAAGGCGAGCCAATAGTTCCTATCCAGTACTTCTGCAGCATATGTTAATGAAGGGGGAATTTTAACCTTAAATACTGACAGAACATGATTAAAATGGTTGTCTCCCACAGGTTTTATAAAATCTGTTTAAAGCTGCAGCCTGGGTGGCAGCCTTACCAACACACCATTTAATATGCTCTGAGTCTCGCCCGTTTTTTGAAAAAACCTTCCCCAGATACAAATACGAGTCGACCGATTCAAGTTCTTCATGCCCCAACAACCACTTATACCCTTTCTGTATTCTGAGACCTTTGTTGCGGAAGACTAACATTTTGCTTTTAGCAATATTGATTTTCAGAAAATGGTCCTCCGCATATTTGGTCAGGGCATCCAAACGACGTTGCAAGCCAATAGGAGTTAAATCAAAAATTACAACGTCATCTGCATATAAAAGGGAACCAATGGACATTGTACCAATTCTAGGGGCATCCCCCCTCACTGAGTTTAACTTGCCGGGGAGATCATCTATATAAAGGGAAAACAAAAGAGGGGCCAATAGGCAACCCTGCTTAAGCTCGTTATAGGTCTTAATCCTACAAGATAACCCTTGTGAGCCTCCCATCATCACTTGACACCAAGTGTCTGTATGTAATTCTATTAACAGACCCAGGAGGTGGTGTGGCATACCAAGATGGGAGAGCTTTCTCCACAGCGTCTGACGATCCGCTTTATCTTTCTGAAACCTGCCTGTTCTAGCGGTATGATGTTCTGGTCATGGGCCCATTGCTGTAGATGATGAAGTATACTTTTTGCAAATACTTTGCCCGATGCGTCCAACAGCACAATCTGTCTGAAACTAGTAGGTAAACTTTTTTGTAAAACAAAGGAACTATAATACTCCCCTTCCAAGAGGAGGGAATACTAATCGTTCGAAAACAAAAATTAAATAATGGCAACAAAAAGGCTCCCCATGCAGCTGATTCCTTTTTAATTAACATAATCGGGATACCATCCGGTCCTTGTGTGCCGGAGGTTCTGGCATTCTTTATGTGACATACTATTTTATCCCTTGACGGAGGACTATATTCAATAAAGGAAGACTCCTCTGTTACAGGCATCTGAAAAAGCACTATTGAATTTATATAATAGTGAAATATAGTCCACCCACTCCCATTCTGGTATCAGAATTTGGAGAGCCCTCTGTCTTGAGTCACAATATTCTGCAATCAAGTGCCAATACTTTTTTAAATCTTTGGCTCTCGCGGCTTCCCTCAACCCAATCCATTTAGCATGAATCTCATTTCTCTTTTCTCTGAGTTTAAAATGACTTCTTACTCGCTTGAGGCGATTAATTTCCTGTTGTTTACCCGTGGAGAATTGTAGATGTTGTTTTTGGACTAAATGGTTAATTTCTTGATTTAGTACCTTCAGCGAAGTGGTACCCTGGTTTGCCCTACGGGGACCAGTGGTTTCAGAGCTTACATTTTTTATCTCCTTCATTTGGGCCTCAAAGAACTGTATAATATTAGTTTAAATATGGCCCTGCTGTTCTACAAAAGTTTTCTTTACTATCACACCTACCTCAGTGGTATTTTTTTGCGTCCAAAATTAACGTCCACTTGCTTTGTGAAAGATCACCGAGCCCTGGCCCAAGTTCCCTTGTTTCAGTGCAGGTAGATTAAAGGCCAATGTCAAACTTATTATGCTGTGATCACTCCATACTGATGGAGAGACCTCAAAGTTATCACAGGCCCCAAACATTTTGTAGGAAACAACCACATGGGTCCAGTAGGCTTTGTGTTTTATGGGATTGAAAAGTAAATTGTGCTATTTTATCAACAGCCACCCTCCCATTTAAAATGACCAGATCTGCATTTCTAGTGCTATCAAGCAGGAGGAATCCCTGTTTATATGTTTTTATATTATCCGGTAGAAAGGAATCAGGAATATGCCAGATTTCCTCTTTATATGGATTAGCATAAATCTCCAGTGCAGAATTGGATTTTTTCGCATTTAGATCTCCCACTAATACCACTAAGTTGCATTCTTCCATGGTAGCTATCTCATTAATATATAAAAAGAGTATGATCAGCAGATGTTCAAAATTTTTCCCATGGGGCATATAAAGATTTGCCACCAAAAAGAAGGTAGGCCTGCCAGACTCTCCCAAACAGGCCAGCTTCAGGCAAATACAGAGATTTGATGGATGGTAAAAGACTTTCTGATTCCAATGAATCGAATTCTTGAGCAGAATGGAACCCCCCCTCGCTAGCATGCCCCCTTTCGGAGTGCTTAGTGTGACAGGAGAAAATAAAAAAGTCATCACAAACAAAATCTTTGCACAACCAGGTTTCTTGCAAGCATATAATCAGAGTATATGAGGATTTTAGGAAATTCAATTTTTCCTCTTTATGACCCAAGCCAGCCATATTCCAAGACAGAAGTATCCCCCCCTGACTACCTCAGAGGAGTGCTTCTTTCTACCTCCGGACAGTTGGTATTCAGGGCTCTTGCTACCCATCTCCACTGGGCCAAATCGTCTTCTATGTCAGATACCTGACGGGCAAATACGGAATCAGGCACCAGTTTTATTAAGCGCCACTTTTTGTTTAATGAGACCATTATATTTTTGGCATTACCCAAGGGAACTAAAAGTCGGGCCCATAGTGTCTAACACTACAGAATTACTGGCCCTCAGTGCTTTTGGACATTGAATTGTAGGACACATGGTGGAATATTCCTCAAAATCTGATACAGGCAGTTTTAAAAAGTGCTCACAATTCTGTAGAGCCAAATTGGCCACTAACAAGGAGTGAAAGGTAACTCTGGAGTAGGAGAAATTCTCATGCTGAATAATATTCACATTTAAAATATCCCTGCTTTCTATCAACTTCAGTGCCTCTATTTCGGAAAAAAGTTTGAGAATGAATCCTCTGTTTATTGGCGAGGATTCGTTCTCAAATAACCAATTGAGAACCACAATGGGCGAAGGAGCATTCTGCGCCACATTGTCTTTCTTTACAGCATCTCTTTGGGGGATCCATAGAGGCACCCTATCACCATGATTGACCGCCTGTACCTCCTCGTTGGACTTAATATTCAGATGCGACATATTAGAGGTTGGGATGACTTCTGACTTTTTATTATCCAATGCTATTGACCCTATAAGTGTTCTATTTGACCCCATCTGTAAGTTGCCCAGCGTTTGAGGCCCCATCTCGAGATTGCCATCTGTTCTGGCCTCCAAAGCTGTGGCCCATGTCTGGTGTATTGGAGCCCCACCTCCCATTAGCGTTCCCCTTCCTGAAGGATAGCCCACCTCACTAAGCTGGAGAGAATGAGGTACTTGAGGAGACTGCAGCAGTAGACTTAATGAAGTTGCTGCTGTTCCAGTAGCCCCCACTCTCCCAACAGGAGACATATGCACTGTAATGGGGATCCTGGGTGCATCCTCCTCAACTAGCAGTTTGGGACCACCCTCCTCTATTATAGTCCGGACCTCGCTCTGGCTATCTGGGATCTGTGGAAAATACAATTTTGACCCTTTTTGTTTAGGGAGTCGTCTTGTCTTACTCTTATTATGTTTCTTTGTCATATTTTCCCCTTTGAGGTTTGTTGCAGGACCTCCCCTCTTCCCTGCTTTCGATCCTCTTTTCACTGATGAATTGGGGAGTTGGGCTTATAAGGCGGATGGGGTTGGGACCTCCCCCTCTTTCTCTCCCCTGCCTTTTCGCCCACCATAACCCCCAATTTTCTCTTCTTTCTCAATGGTGCCACTGGCCCCCTTTTTTCCCTTAATGAACAAAGGATAATGTTTTAGTGTGACATTTTCCAAGGGGGGAACCACTACAGCCTCCCCAAAAAGTGAGCTTGAACAAAGCTCTTCATTTTCAAAATTACACAAAGGTTCAATAGGGGACAATGGGAAAAGAGGTATTCCTGCTTGCACAGACACATCTCTCAGCTCTCCCCGGGGAACGAATAAAACAAGCCTAACATCTGTCTGGTCTTCCAATTGCGCAGGTATATTAGGGGAGGGTGTAATTGTGTCAAATTGTTTTGCATTTTGCACTTCAAACAACATTACGAAGATCATTTCCAGCATATGATCTGAGCTTAATACAGATTTCTCCAGTAAAGACAAAATGGAACTTCATGAACATCATAAACAGACTCCAAAGAATTACAGTTCAAGTGACTTTTACTACAATATAAAAGAGGCAAAGGGAGACGCCTATGGGAGGAGCTACAATTGGAGTGTTCTTCTCCCTGAATCTACTCATTGAATAACTGTCCTTATCAGCATAATCGCGAGGGTCTCCCCAGCCCATTGTTTGAGCTTCAATATCAATGTCTGGGAGTGTAAAGTCTTCCCTTGGATTACATTTTTCACAAACTGATGCCTTATCCACCATCACAGAGACATCCCTCCTGGCATCCTCCCGGAATCCTCTGGCACACCCTAACACACCATCATCACTGGTTCCCTTATTGGCGCCCCCCTGCTCCGTAGGGGTGACGGATACAGCCACAGTCTTACAGTTTGGTTTTTCCCTTTTCAAGGAAATGATTTGCTGACTCTGCTGGGTAAGGAGATGTTCTGGACCCAACTTTGCATGCAAGGCAACACCCGATGCAGCAGATGTACCAACAGGTGGGTGCTCTATTTTTAATTGATTCAAGGGGATATGTTGTAAACTCTGCTGGCTCTGTTGGAACTGTTGGATCGGATGGTTAACACATAATCAAGGACCTAGATTTGACCGTAAGGAGGAATCAGGTGAAAGTCCACTTAGTTCATCCTCCGGGCCTAGTTTTGCAGCTGGGTCTAATGCTGGTGCTAATACAGATCCCTGTTTTTTTTATTTCCTGTGGCCTAAGTAGTGTCATTAAGGCATCACTGACACGGCACAGCACACAGCGACTTCTCTCTTATTTTGCTCTTGCTCTGTCCCGCACTAAAAATCCCGGCTGGTACAACAACTAAAAACGGGCGCACTCGCCAGCTGTGGCCATGCTGAGCTGTGCTCACCTTTGCTCCTTTGCACCGGTAATCTTGACACAAAATGTTAGTAAATCTGTCTCTCCTGTCTCTGCCAATGGGATAGACGAGCGCCCTTCACTCTTCCTGATTTCTATATGCCTCAGATAAACATAAAGGAGCTCTTGACACTCCTGCTGTGCTTGAGCACAATACTAGTTCTGACATTCGCCGTGCAGACATGGAGGAGCTTCACTGGAATGAGACCACTGATGGAGGTTACTTGATTCTCTGAAATGGGTGTGAGTGTCAGGGGTGATTACATGTTCACAGTCCCTGTTATAAGCACAAGAGAAACAATCTGGAAGTTGTAAAATGTTGAAATATTTTTGTGGGAGGAGTCTTCCCAACCAACTTCACTGGGCAATATCTTGTCCGAACACTGAAAAGTTATGTTTTAGTTACAATCGGGCGTTTTTCACAGGGAGCTAGCACATTTACCTCTACTATGAAAATAGCAGTTTTCAGTAAATCGCTGTGGGGATGTACTTTTCTTAACATTTAGCATATCTCATTTCTATCAATTAAACCCGTGGCTTGAGAGTCAAAGACACGTTAGGCACCCACAATCAGATGGACAGATTCAGGTTGTGGAAACACTGGGCCACAACATTTCGATCCCAGCAGGTATACCTGTGCATAAAGTCATCAATTATAAGTTTTTGTCCCTTGAATGGGACATAACCAAACGGGCCAAGGATTATACTGCCCTTTACCACATGGTTATGTTCAATTCAGGGGCCAAATTGGGTCAGATTTACCACCCTTTCTAAGCAGGTGGTAAATATGAGTGGGATAGAATAGGGTTGTGGGAGCAGGGCTCAGAAGGGCCCCTTGGTGCAGGGTAGGTTTCTGTAAGCATTGGAGGAGTATTGAGTGTTCCCCCGTAAAGATGGAGGGGTCGGGTGAGGGTTGGGATTAGCATCTACTTACAGCACCTGGCTGAAGACCCTTGGAGTCCCAAAGGTGCTGATAAAACCATGCTCGGTGTTCTTTCACCAAGAAATATGTAGTGTATGAGCACCCGACCACTTGACATCAAATGTTGTGGAAATTAAAAATATATATAACAATGAGATGCAATTTTGCACACTGCTGAAATTCAAATGATAAATTACATTTTTAAAATATTATTGAAAACTGTACGCAGATAAATGCAGTGCTAGCTTCTAAGAGAAATTAGTTCTATTTACTGAGTTGAACTCCAAAAGTACTCTTCTGTGGCTGTTGACCCCTTGATTAACCATATTATCATACCAGAAATAATGGAAGCTATTGCTATTCCAATTTTGAAAGTTTCCAACAGAATATAAGTTCTCCTCTCCACTACGTTCCATAAAACATTCTTCTTATCTCATGCACAGATTATAGTTAGTATATTAAACAACATTATGGGAACCAGTGTCACTCTGAATATTGAAACCTGGAAAAAAATGTAAGGTACTATGGATCAGCCACTACAATGTTACTGGTTATAATATATGTTAGAAATGGGGGTCTCTAGTTGGCCGAGGTAGGTACCTTTGTCCAAATTGTGGCCCTTGCTTCTAGTCAGGATAAGGGGGATACACTCCTAAAATAAACCCTGCTCACCCCCTTGGTAGCTCGGCACGAGCTGACAGGCTTATCTCAGAGGCAGTGTGCAAAGCATTTGTGAACACATAAAGTAACCCAGTGAAAACACTACAAATGGACACCACATCAGTTTAGGAAAATAAGTAATCTTTATCTACCAAAACAAGACCAAACGACACAAATCCACAATACAGTATCAAAAATAAGGCTCTTAAATGGTAGAAATAGTTCAGTTCAATGCAAGTTGTAAATGCAACACTTTTCCCACAATGTTCCTTAGATGCGTCACGCAAAACAAACAAAAGGGTCGCAAGGAAGGTGATGCGTCAGTTCCTTGCTTCGGGGAAGGCAATGCATCTGTTCCTTACCGGAGAGAAGGAGATGCGTCTGTTTCTTACTGCATTCCAGGTTATGATGCGACAAGATAGCGCCTCGATGCGTGGTGACGATCTGGTGCAATGCAACAAAATGGCTGCTCGATGCAATGCGACGATCCAGTGAACTTTTGCAGCCGCAAGGCAGGTGCTGCGACGATTTTCTTGGCGATGCGTCGGACCCAGTGTGGATGCGCCATGCTTCTTCCTGGTTGCTCGGCGAGGCGTCAGAACCAAGTGCGGATGCAGCACGCTTCTTCCCCGTGGCTTGGCGATGTGTCGGGAATCAGTGCGGATGCGACACGCTTCTTCCTCGTTGCGTCGATCTTCCAGCTCCCAGCAACAAACAGTCTCTAGAGGTCCTAAACAGCAGCAGGCACCTCTTTGCAAGTTGGAATTCCCAGCAAGGAAATTCAGGGGAGCTGGTGGTGAAGTCTCTGTGTCCCTGAGACTCCAGGACAGGAGGCAAGCTCAGTTTCAAGCCCTTGGAGATCTTTTCTTCAAGCAGGTGACAAAGCAAACAGCAAAGTCCTTTTTCTCCTTTCCTTGGCAGCAAGCACCCACTGCATGCCAACCCCAGACATCAAACAGCACAGGGTCAGTATTCCTCCTCAGCTTCTCTGGCTCTTCTCGGTGGCAAAGGTTCCTCTTGATTCCCAGAAGTGATCTAAAAGTCTGGGGTCTGGGCCAATCTTTTTATACACCAAAATCCTTTGTTCTCTAAAGCAGAGAGTGTCTGTACCCAGCCAAAACCAGTTTTGTGGGGCACTTAGCAAGTGCACAACAACCTCCTTTGTCAGTGTGAGCTCTGGCTCCAGACACACCACAGGGGGGCAGAGCGGTCATTGTGGAAGGCAGACACAGCCCTATTTAGGTGAAGGTGCTACTCCTCCCACCACTCCAAATGCAGATCAGGCCTATTCAACCCAGCCATGACTCATCAGACTTCTGGATCCACAGCCCTCTCCAGCCCCCTGTCACCCAAAAGCCAGACATGCAATACACAAACCTAGCAGAGGCACACTGGATGGTTAGGCAAGAAAATACCTACTTTCTAAAAGTGGTATTTTCAAACACAGAATGTAAAAATCATCCTCACTAAAAAATGCACTTTAACATTCTGAGTTCAGGCATACTAAACTTTATTTTCCTATCATGTTCCCAGGGTCAGTTATGTTTATAAGATGCTATAATCAAACTCCCCATTCTGGCCTATGGGAACAGACAGCCTTGCAATAGTGAAAAATGAACTTGGCAGTATTTCACTATCAGGACATGTCACACACATCAGGGCATGTCCTACCTTTCACATACAATGCACCCTGCCCTCAGGGGTACCTTGGGTCTTCCTTAGGGGCGACTAATATGTAGAAAAGGAAATGTTTAGGGACTGGCAAGTGTGTGCACTTGCCAAGTCGACATGGCAGTCCCAGACTGCACACAGGCTCTCCAATGGAAGGCCTGAGTTACATTTTAAAACTGCTTCTGTGGGTGGCACAATCAGTGCTGCAAGCCCACCAGCAGCATTTGATTAACAGGCACTGGGCACACATAGTGCACTGTACTAGGGTCTGACAAGTAGATCAAATAGCCAATTATGGAAACACTAATCCAGAACACAATTTACAGAAGAGAGCATAGGCACTTTAGCACTGATCAGCAGTGGTAAAGTGCCCAGACTCATAAAACCACTAACAACAGGTCAGAAAAAATACAGTAGGAAGGCAAAAAGGTCTGGGACAACCCTGCAAAAAGGGCCAAGTCCAACATTATTTTTGTTTAAAAAAATGAAAAATATCTTGAACATAGACATACCATCATTAGTGCATGATAGTTGAACATCTGTTACTCATGGAACAGCTTTGGTAGTAGATGTCCAGTCCTCAGTTTGGAAAGATATCTCTGCTATCACAGACAACATTATTTTTCTCAGAGGTGTTTGATCTCATAAACTAGGAGTTGAGAAAAAACATTTGAAATAGACACCATTTTATTCCCAGTTCACCATATCATTGGTTCTAGCATATTCCAGCACAATTTATTATGAGCAACATTAGGGCAGGTAAAATAATTATAACTCCCGGGACCATTGAGGGTCACCACATTACTGGAATTAGTTGCATACAGAATGCTTTGTTTTTTGTTTTTTAGAAGACTGCTCTTCAGAACTTTGAGGAACTTTTTGATGTTTTTGAAAAACAGTCCTACTTGGAATACCTAAAGTTACTAAAAACAAAAAACAATTGTTGTTAGTGACTAACACATTCTACTTCCAGAAATCAATGATAAAGTAAAAAAGTGAGCTCCCAGTCTCCATAGGAGATAAGGTCAATATGTCAAAATGTTCATAATTCCCCAATGTTGGTTTCCCTTCCTTTTCACAGTACTCTACATAACTTAAATATGTGCTTTTATGGTAGTGGAAATGCTAAATAATAGGTTTATTTTAAGTAATATGAATTCTTGGTTGCATTTTAGGATACAAGCAGTGACAATATAACAGATGTATGCTTACTAATAAATGTCTAATGTTTTATTAGGTCGCTTGGCTCTACAATCTTAGACATATGAATCAAGTATCTTGGTCATTCCCCTAATTTCACTTTGTGTTTTAAAAATAACTTGGAAGAAAATGTATGCTTACTTCATGAGGTACCTTCAGCAACACATTTTTAAAACGTACTAGATAAAAGCATATATGTAGTTTCAGAACTACCAGTGATAGATGAGCATGTGAAGTGTCAATGGTATTTTGACATACAACCGTTCAAAACACCTGGATTCACAATGGGTAAAGTGGTGGTCAGTGTTTGAACTATGGCTTCTCCACAACATGTGTGTCTGATTTCACCATGTGTATTGAAAAGTCGCTGACAACATAGTAGCTGTGTGGGCCATGACAGAAGTGATTATTGTAAGGACCCTGGAAATCCTCTCATACCACCACGATTTTAGACACCACCCTAGATCACATATGTGGATATCAAATACTGAAGACAAGCAATTCACAGAACACAACGTAATGGAAGGGCTGGCACATATGCCGGTTGGAAAATACAGTCATGTACATGGACATGAGCACTTGACACAAAGGGCTGTACTTTTTGCACACCTGTCACAAGACCTGCCACATTTAGAGAGTGCAGTATGGTAGTTTTCCTGATGGTAGAGCTGCTGTCAATCAATCAATCAATCAATCAATCAATCAATCTATCTATTTGTAAAGCACACTACTCACCCGTGAGAGTCTCAAGGTGCTGGGGGAGGGGTGTTGCTACTGCTCGAATAGCCAGGTCTTGAGAAGCTTCCTGTAGGTTAGTAGGTCCTGGGTCTGTTGTAGGAGGATGGGGAGGGTGTTCCAGGTCTTGGCGGCGAGGTGGGAGAACGATCTGCTGCCGGTGGTCGCTCTTCGGATGCAGGGGACGGTGGCGAGGGCGAGGTCGGCAGAGCTGTCGGTTCAGGGTGTAGAAGGGTAGTCATCTGTTGAGGTATGCCGGTTCGGTGTTGTGGAGCGCCTTGTGTGCGTGGGTGAGGAGTAGGGGTGGGCGGAATTTGCGTAACCGCGTTACGCAAATCTCCGCGAAACGGCAAAAAATCTCCGCGAACACGCAGAAATTCCGTGAACACGCGGAATTGCTTGTTCGCGATACTTTTTTCCTGTTCGCGATCGCTGTTTGCGTGCTCGGGGTGAAATATCTCGTGAACACGCATATTGAGAACGCGAACAAGCCAAAAATTTCGCGAAGTCGCGGAACGCAGATTTTTGGGCAATTTCGCGTTCTCCGCGGAACGCGAAATTACCCAAATTCCGCAAATTCCGCGAGCGGAACGGATTTTACCACCCAGGCCTAGTGAGGAGCTTGAAGGTGATCTTCTTGTTGACGGAAAGCCAGTGCAGGTCTCTCAGGTGTGGTGTAATGTGGCTGTGTCGCGGTATGTTGAGGATCAGGCGAGCAGAGGCATTCTGCATGTGTTGTAGTCATTTCAGGAGTTTGGCCGAGGCTCCTGCGCAGAGGGCGTTTCCATAATCCAGCCTGCTGCTTCTTGTTTCAGTGGGGATCCACCTGTAGATCTTGCAGAGCATGCGGAGGGTGTTGAATCAGGAGGACGAGACGGCGTTGACTTGCTTGGTCATGGAGAGTGTTGAGTCGAGGATAAACCCCAGGTTGCGTGCGTGGTCGGTGGGTGTTGGTGCTGCTCCTAGTACAGATGACCACCAGGAGTCCTCCCAGGCTGAGGGGGTGGAGCTGAGGATGAGGACCTCTGTCTTGTCCGAGTTCAGCTTCAGGCGGCTGTTCTTCATCCACTCGGCGACGGCTTTCATTCCTTCCTGGAGGTTGGTTTTGGCGGTGAGGGGGTCCTTGGTGAGGGAGAGGATCAGCTGGGTGTCATCAGCGTATGAGATAATGTTGAGGTCATGCAGTCGGGCGACATGGGCGAGCGGAGCAATGCAGACATTGAACAGTGTTGGGCTGAGGGATGATCCTTGGGGTACGCCGCAGATGATCTCGGAGGCTTCAAAACGGAAAGGGGGAGGCGGACGCTCTGGGTTCTGCCAGAGAGGAAGGAGGTGGTCCATTCCAGAGCCTTGTCTTGGATCCCCGCATTGTGGAAGCGTGTGCGTAGGGTGCAGTGGCAGGCAGTGTCGAAGGCAGCTGATAGGTCCAGGAGGATGAGGGCCGTGGTTTTGCCACTGTCCAGCAGGGCCCTGATGTCATCGGTGTCACCTACTCCACTATGGTGAAATGCTTGTCAGTGGAACTGCTGCTAGTGTACATGGCATAGAAAGGTCATTCTCTTTAGGGTTGCCTGTCAGATACCATGTACAATCAATTTTTTCCTGTCCTGGACTACTATGGTTCTCCCAAACTGGAAAAGTGCATAACTGTCCTGCACAGGCTGGCAGAAACACTCAGTGCATTAGAGTTATTTTTTGTTTCCCAAAGATGGACCCCCGCCCCCATTTTGGATGTCTCTCTTTAGGAATAAAGGTTAAAAGGTCCACCATGCAGCTACGGTCTAGAAGACCAATACTCACATATACTGTTTTTTTCATTGATACAGCTCCTGCCATGAAAGAATGGCACCATTTTGAAGGGAGCAAGTTATCCTAGTGGGAAACTGTAACAGCTGCAAGTTGACACTAAGACTTTTGTGAAACAGACACCATTATACATTAGTATCACCAAGGATGGGATATACAAAATGCATTACTTACATTGTATAGAAGCTTGCATGCGAGTTCCAATAGATGAAGTATGCTTATATATATTCAATGAAAAAAACATAGGTTTCAGGGACATTATGGTTAGAAATTAGCATTTAAAAAGCCTTAGAAAATCACTGAAAAAACAACAGGTTTCAGGGACGTTATAGTTAGTTGGATATTTCACTCGTACAAAACCAGAGAAATACAGCCGTTATAGTTAGTTGAGCTAAAGCTAACTATACCTTGTGCCCCCGCAATGCACTGCTGATGATGTCACATATTACATTACATGGTCAGTGACATCACTGATGACATCTCAAATGACATCACTGATAGCATCATCCATGTGATAATCTGATGCACCTCACACCCTAATTACACCCACTCTAAAATACAGACTGCAATTTTCAAAACCATAGAAACACCAATACCAATTACTACATACCCACTCACTAATTCCTAGGTCTACACACACATCCACTCAGTCACCCATGCAGTCACTCATACATGCAGGTACTCATCCATACAGCTCTATCATATGCACTCATACACCTATACAGACACTCACGCACTACCACTCATCCATAGAGTTACTCACACACCTAGTCAGTCATGCAAAGAATCAATCACACTTCCATTTACTCACCTATACAGTTATACACAGACCATCTCACTTATTCATACATATACTAACACATACTTTCTCTCTTATACAATCACTGACTCATCCATACAGCCACTCTCACAATCACTCACTCTCACATATAGTCATTTTATATACTCTAATACTCACATATACTGCCTTTCACATATGTAGCTACTCACACATGTACCACTGAGACATCCATTCAGTCACCAACACACCCATACACACACTCACCCACCCATACAGCCCTTCACAGATGCACTCTTGAACCCATACACCCAGTGAATCACCCACTCACGCATCTATGCAGAATCACACCCCCAGCCACCCACACAGACACTCAGACACCCATACAGATACTCAGACAACCAATCAATAACCCATATAGAGACTCATGTAGCTACTCCCCAACCCATGCAGCCGCTTACACACCAACTGACAGACTGAGACATTCACACAATTTAGTCACTAACCCATGCATTCAGTAAGACACATTTAATCACTCACAGTCAGTCATACACCTACTAAATCATCCATTCAGACACTTATGTACCCACTCATTCTTCAATGCATCTTGGCATATGTATATATATATATATATATATAAAACAAAACATATTTAAACTTCACAGAAACGCACAGTCACTGGATGATGGCCTTGGTTATATCATTTGAGATGTCATCAGTGATGTCACTGACCATGTCATGAATGATGTTATATATGACGTCATCAGCAGAGCATTGCAGGGGCGCGAGTTATAGCTAGCTCAATTAACAATAAAAGCCGAATTTCTCTGGTCTTGTACGAGTGAAATGTCCAACTAACTATAACATCCCTGAAACCTGTGGGTTTTTCAGTAAATTTCCAAGGGTTTTTAAATGCTAATTTCTAACTATAACGTCCCTGAAACCTATGGTTGTTTTCCGTGAATTTCTAAGGTTTTTTAAATGCTAATTTCTAACTATAACGTCTCTGAAACCTATGTTTTTTTCAGTGAGTTTCTAAGATTTTTTAAATGCTATTTTCTAACTATGCCTACAGAGGTAGTACATGTGCAGAAAGAGGAAGAAAGTCGCAGAAAGTAGCAAGAGAAATGCAGAAAGAGGCAACAGAAGTAGAGAAAGAGGAAGAAAGGTGCAGAAAGAAGCAAGAGATATGTAGAAAAACCAACAGAGGTGCAGGAAGAGGCCTTGTTGCAAAGTAATCCTGTGCCCTGGGCACCCCCCAACATTTTGCTGACTGGTACTGGTGGTAACTGACTCTGACTGACCCTGGTCTCTGCCTAACCAGTCCCGGTGCCAGTGCTATGATGAAACACACTTAGAATACAGTGAAAACACCTACATACACTAGGGTACAATATGGGTTGGGGTACCCCTGTGATTGGCATGACCTCCCCTGTAAAGCCCTAGTACATAATAGGGAAGGGGTATTAAAACTACCTCTAAGTCCCTGGCATATAATAGGGCATGGCACTTTAGAGGCCAGCAGCACTTTTCTGCACTTTCATGTGTGCACTGCTGAGCCTGAGGTCAGTTTAAAAGTAGCCCTGTGTGCAGAAAGAGGCAAGAGAGGTGCAGAAAGAGGCAAAAGGGGTACACCCAGAGAGAAGAAGGGTGCAGAAAGAGGCAAGAGGGGCACAGAAATAAACAAGAGAAGTGCAGAATGAAGCAACGGTGGTGCAGAAAGAGCTAAGAGAGGTGCAAAAAGAAGCAAGAGGGGTGCAGAAAGAGGCAACAGAAGGAGGTAAGAAGAACTGCACAAAGAGGCAAGAGAGTTGCAGCAAACAAACAAAAGAGGTGCAGAAAGAGGGAACAGGGGTGCACACAGAGGCAAGAGAGTTGCAGAAAGAGGGAAGAGGGGTGCAGAAAGAGGCAAGAGAGGTGTAGAAAGAAGCAACAGAGGTACAGAAAGAGGCAAGAGGGGTACAGAAAGAGAAGAGCAAAGTGCAGAAAGAAGCAAAAGAGGTGCAGAAAGAGGCAAGGGGCTGCAGAAAGTGGCAAGAGCAGTGCAAGAAAAGGGAAGAAAGGGGGCAGAAAAAAGCAAGAAACGTACAGAAAGAGGCAAGTGAGCTGCAGAAGGAGACAAGAGAACTGCAGAAAGAGGCAAGAGAGTTGCACAAACAGACAAAAGGGGTGCAGAGAGAGGGAAAAGTTGTGCAGACAGAGGCAAGAGATGTACAGAACGAGGGAACAGGGGTACAGAAAGAGGCAAGAGGGGCACAGAAAGAAGCAAGAGGTGTGCAGAAAAAATCAACAGGTGCTGAAAGAGGCAAGAGGGATGCAGAAAGAGGCAAGAGAAGTACAGAACTAAGCAACAGAGGTGCCAAAAGAGGCAAGAGAGGTGCAAAAAGACGTAAGATGGATACAGAAATTTACAAGAGAGGTGCAGAAAGAAGCAAAAGCAATGTAGAAAGAAGCAAGGGAAGTACAGAAAAGAGCATGAGAGGTAGAGAAATGGGGAGGAGGGGCGCAGAAAGAGGCAAGAGCTGTACAGAAAGAACCAACAGAGGTGCAAAAAGGGGCAAGAGGGGTACAGAATGAGGTAGAAGAGGTGAACAAAGAGGCAAGAGGGGTACATAAAGAGGCAGGAGGGGTGCAGAAAGAAGGAAGAGAAGTGCAGAAAGAGGCAAGAGAGGTGCAGAAACAGGCAGCAAAGGTGCAGAAAGAGGGAAGAGGGGTACAGAAAGTAGCAAGAGGGGTGCAGAAAGAAGCAAGTGAGGTGCAGAAAGAGGCAACAGAGGTGCAGAAAGACGCAAGAGAGGTACAGAAACTAGCAAGAGAAGTGCAGAAAGAGGCAAATGAGGTGCAGAAAGAGGCAAGAGAGGTACAGAAAATGGCAAGAGAACTGCAGAAAGAGGCAAGAGAGATGCAAAAAAGGGAAGAAGGGAGCCGAAGGAAGCAATAGAAGTCCAGAAAGAAGCAAGAGAAGTGCAGAAAGAAGCAAGAGAGGTACAAAAAGAGGGAAGACTAGTGCAGAAAGAGACAACAGGGGTGCAGAAAGAAGCAAGGTAGGTGCAGAAAGAGGCAGACGAAGTGCAGAAAGAGGCAAGAGGGTGCAGAAAGAGGAGAGAGAAGTGGAGAAAGAAGCAAATGAGGTGATTAAAGAGACAAGAGGGATGCAGAAAGAGGCAAGAGCAGTGCAGAAAGAACAAAGAGATGTGCAGAAAAAGGGAATACGGGTGCAGAAAGAAGCAAGAGAAGTGCACAGACAGGCAAGTGAGGTTCAGAAGGAGGTAAGAGAACTACAGAAAGAGGCAAGAGATTTGCAGAAACATGCAAAAGGGGTGCAAAAAGAGGGAACAGGTGTGCAGACAGAGGCAAGAGAGATGCGGAAAGAGGGTAGGGGGTACAGAAAGAGGCAAGAAGGATGCAGAAATTTGCAACAGAGATGCAGAAAGAGGGAAGACAACTGCAAAAAAGTCAAGAGAGGAGCAGAAAAAGGCAAGAGAGGTGCACAAGGAGGCAAAAGGGGTACATAAAGAGGGGTGCAGAAAGAAGCCCAGACAGGCAAGTGAGGTTCAGAAGGAGGTAAGAGAACTACAGAAAGAGGCAAGAGATTTGCAGAAACATGCAAAAGGGGTGCAAAAAGAAGCAAGAGCAGTGCAGAAAGAACCAACGGAGGTGCAGAAAGAGGCAAGTGGGGTACAGAAAGAGGCAAGAAAAGTGCAGAAAGAAGCAAGAGAGGTGCAGAAAGAGGGAAGACAACTGCAAAAAAGTCAAGAGAGGAGCAGACAAAGGCAAGAGAGGTGCACAAGGAGGCAAAAGGGGTACAGAAAGAGGGGTGCAGAAAGAAGCAAGAGAAGTGCAGAAAGAAGCAACAGGAGCACTGAAAGGGGCAAGAGCAGTGCATAAAGAAGCAAGAGAAATTCAGACAGAAGCAAGAGAGGTGGAGAAATAGGGAAGAGGGGTGCAGGAAGAAGCAAGTGGGATGCAGAACTTTGCAAAAAAGGGGCAGAAAGAAGCAAGAGCAGTGCAGGAAGAACTAGCAGAGGTGCAAAAAGAGGCAAGAGGGGTAGAGAAAGAAGCTAACGAGGTGCAAACTGAGGCAAGAGAACTGCAAAAATGCAAGAAAGGTGCAGAAAGAGGCAGGAGAGGTACACAAAGAGGCAAAAGGGGTACAAAAAGAGGCAAGAGGTGTGCAGAAAGAGGCAAGAGAAGTGCAGAAAGATGCTACAGAGGTGCCGAAAGAGGCAAGAGAGTTGCAGAAACAGGCAAGAGGGATGCAGAAATTAGCAAAATAGCAAAAAAAGGTGCAGAAAGAAGCAGGAGCAGTGCAGAAAGAATTAACAGAGGTGCAAAAAGAGGCAAGAGGGGTGCAGAAAGAGGCACGAGAGATGCAGAAATTTACAAAAGAGGTACAGAAAGAAGCAAGAGCACTGCAGAAAGAACCAATAGAGGTGCAAAAAGAGGCAAGAGGTGTTCAGAAAGAAGTAGGAGATGTGCACAAAGAGGCAAGAGGAGTACAGAAAGAGGCAAATGAGGTGCAGAAAGAGGCAAGAGAGGTACAGAAAATGGCAAGAGAACTGCAGAAAGAGGCAAGAGAGATGCAAAAAAGGGAAGAAGGGTGCCGAAGGAAGCAATAGAAGTCCAGAAAGAAGCACGAGAAGTGCAGAAATAAGCAAGAGAGGTCCAGAAAGAGGGAAGACTAGTGCAGAAAGAGACAACAGGGGTGCAGAAAGAATCAAGGGAGGTGCAGAAAGAGGCAGACGAAGTGCAGAAACAGGCAAGAGGGGTGCAGAAAGAGGAGAGAGAAGTGGAGGAAGAAGCAAATGAGGTGATTAAAGAGGCAAGAGGGATGCAGAGAGAGGCAAGAGCAGTGCAGAAAGAACAAAGAGATGTGTAGAAAAAGGGAATACGGGTGCAGAAAGAAGCAAGAAAAGTGCACAGAGAGGCAAGTGAGGTTCAGAAGGAGGCAAGAGAACTACAGAAAGAGGCAAGAGATTTGCAGAAACATGCAAAAGGGGTGCAAAAAGAGGGAACAGGTGTGCAGACAGAGGCAAGAGAGATGCGGAAAGAGGGCAGGGGTACAAAAAGAGGCAAGAAGGATGCAGAAATTTGCAACAGAGATGCAGAAAGAAGCAAGAGCAGTGCAGAAAGAACCAACAGAGGTGCAGAAAGAGGCAAGAGGGGTACAGAAAGAGGCAAGAAAAGTGCAGAAAGAAGCAAGAGAGGTGCAGAAAGAGGGAAGACAACTGCAAAAAAGTCAAGAGAGGAGCAGAAAAAGGAAAGAGAGGTGCACAAGGAGGCAAAAGGGGTACATAAAGAGGGGTGCAGAAAGAAGCAAGAGAAGTGCAGAAAGAAGCAACAGAAGTGCTGAAAGAGGCAAGAGCAGTGCAGAAAGAAGCAAGAGAAATTCAGAAAGAAGCAAGAGAGGTGGAGAAATAGGGAAGAGGGTGCAGGAAGAAGCAAGTGGGATGCAGAACTTTGCAAAAAAGGGACGGAAAGAAGCAAGAGCAGTGCAGAAAGAACTAGCAGAGGTGCAAAAAGAGGCAAGAGGGGTACAGAAAGAAGCTAAAGAGGTGCAAACAGAGGCAAGAGAACTGCAAAAATGCAAGAAAGGTGCAGAAAGAGGCAGGAGAGGTACACAAAGAGGCAACGGGGGTTCAAAAAGAGGCAAGAGGTGTGCAGAAAGAGGCAAGAGAAGTGCAGAAAGATGCTACAGAGGTGCCGAAAGAGGCAGGAGAGATGCAGAAACAGGCAAGAGGGATGCAGAAATTAGCAAAAAAAGGTGCAGAAAGAAGCAGGAGCAGTGCAGAAAGAATTAACAGAGGTGCAAAAAGAGGCAAGAGGGGTGCAGAAAGAGGCAAGAGAGATGCAGAAATTAGCAAAAGAGGTACAAAAAGAAGCAAGAGCACTGCAGAAAGAACCAACAGAGGTGCAAAAAGAGGCAAGAGGTGTGCAGAAAGAGGTAGTAGATGTGCACAAAGAGGTAAGAGGAGTACAGAAAGAGGCAGGAGGGGTGCAGAAAGAAGGAAGAGAAGTGCAGAAAGAAGCAACAGAGGTACAGAAAGAGGCAAGAGAGGGGCAGAAAAAGGCAGGGAAGGTTCAGAAAGAATGGGACGGGCCCCCCTCCTGAGGCTGATTTCGGCCTCGGCGACCCCATCCCGCGAAGCATTGCCTCTTATTTAAAAAAAATATATTTTTTATTATAGGAGGGAGGCCACGTGTCCCCCCTTCCCTGGGCCACTTTTGTCCCCAGGGACCCCATCCCCCAGGGCCTGGCCAGCCTTGTTTTTTTTGGGAGGGGGTCACGAGGCCCCCCTCCTGAGGTCATTATAGCCCCAGGGACCCCATCCCCCAGGGCCTGGCCAGCCTTGTTTAATTTTTTATGGTGGGGGGCCGCGTAGGCCAAGTAGAAAAACACCAAAAGGATGCTGAGAATAAAGTGTCTTCTGGTAAGAGAACTAAACAATTTATTTTAAAAAGTTGTGAAGCGATTAAATGATCAAAATACTAATCAAAGGAGAAAATAAGTTTTTAGAACAAAGGTGAAGCAAATAAACAAACACAATGGAAAAGAAGCACATGTGACAAAAAGACAGAAACAATTTAAAGACATACATGTACGTATGTTTCGTTATAGAGTAATTCAAAATGTATTTAAAGATTGTAAAAAGTATAAAAAAAGATTAGCAGCATATAAGAAGAAGCAACAGATTGAAAGTGTACTAGATACTGCTTTTGAACTGAAACGAGTTATATATATTGGTATTGAAGAGAATGAAAACATTGAACAAAACAATGTACTTTATGAAGGAGAAAAGCAAAAGAAAAAGACTGATTTATAGAAGAAACTTTTGCAAAGCTTTTTCTGGTGAATTCAAGCACACTTCTAGTACTGAGCCTTTTTTAATGAAGTTCATGCAGTTGATACCTGTGGTAATTGCTATGAGATAAAAGATGATTGTCCAATTGAAAAAGAAAAGATGGTTCCTAGAAATGTGGAAAAATAAAAAGCTGAAGAAGTTCAAGGCAGACGTGCACAAGCTCCAGTGTAAAAGTGGGATTGTAGTAGTATTTGTATTATTCAACAGGAATCTATTGATATATTACGAGTTTTCTAACTACAATATGCAAAAGAAAGTGTTAAACAGAAGATTAAGATGTTGCAAGGGCAAGATCCATGTAAAGTAATATAATATAAAGTTCTCTTCCTTGTCTTTCTAGAAAAGTGTGTAAAGGTACTTTTCATAATTTAAGAATGTTAGCAGTACATCACTCAGAAATGCGAAAGTTAGTAAGGAGACTGGACTATGTAAAAAGTACTGCATTGTCTTTAAGTGAAATGAGCACAGCTCTTTTGCATGGTTCAGTACCGGATGTAAAAAAAGTTTGTGAAGATATACAGTTTAGTTTCTTTGGTTCACAAGAGGAGTGTTATGAAAATGAGAACTTGATAAGTGTAAGTGTTGAAGAACAGGTGGAAGATATTAGTACTGAGAAGTTTGCAGAAGAAATTACAACGTTTAAGATACTTTCATGTGAAAAAACAAACTATGTTTGCATTTGTTGTCGACGTGCTGACTATAGAAGTCAAACTAGGAATGTTGCTGTGTATTTAATAAGTGAAAAGGAAAACAATGAAAAGTGGGAGCAATTTGGTGCTTATTTGTTGGTGGAAGGTCGTTTTGAGTTGGGTACTGATCAACGTATTTGTAATTATTGTTACAACAAAATAGAAGAGAACAAAATGCCTGCTGGAGCAGTACATAACAACTTAGAGTTGGTAGCTATTCCTCCAGAACTGGCAGATTTAAATACATATGGGTCCATTCTTATTCAATCTGTATAACCATTTCAGGCTATAGTTCATATGAAGCCTAAAACAGGTAAGCTGCCTCCAACACATTTACAAAGAGGTCTGAAAGGAAGAGTTGTGTATTTACCTTTAATTTTAAGAAAAATATTGAAACTGTTGGTATAGAGAGAGAGGAAAGTGAGCCTGTAGTTATTCTAGTTAATGGTGTCCCTACAAAGAGTCAGAAAATATGGCAAGAAGTAGGAGATGTGACCAAACTTCAAAAGTCCAGAACAATATTTATTATGAAATTGTTAAATGTGGAAGAACAGGAAATATGTTTAGAAGAGGAAACAGAAATTTCAACTGGCCAAATAGAAAAAGTGGACAAGTCCAGGAGTGAAGAGATTCATGAATATTACAGTATACATCCTCTACATTCAAAAGAAGTGATTGGAAACACCTTTTAATTATTTCAAATGAAGAAAGCAAAGGGAACTCCCATGAGTGTATGGGAAAAATTTTTAGAAGCTCATTGTTTTCCACAGCTGTTCTCCACTGGAGAAGGTGGCGATATGATGAACGAGCAGAACAGATTCCAGCTTCAGAATACCGCTCAACAAGATTGTACTCAGAAGGTTCAAGATTTCGACAGTGCATTCCATATATATTCCATCTTCTATTTGAAAGTGACTTGTCTGGACTTTCATATGCAGTGAACCACATATTAAAAACTGGAGTTCATCTTTCCCATGATTCTTCAAAGGAATTTATGGACAAAGTTCAACAGAGAGACTTTTATTTAGAATCTCAGTTAATTAATTTCATGGCGTGTCAACGTGGTACTAATGAGTATCGTCACGGCGAACTTAAAAGTATGTTAAGAAACTTAGGTACCCCTATGTGGTTTCTAACACTTAGCTGTGACAAGCAAACTCAAATGTAAAAAAAACATTGAATTGAAGACAGCTGGAGATCTGTGTTCCTTGGATCCTGTGAATGTGTACAGATATTTTAATCATAGGTTTCAAGCTATGATGTCTTTTATCTGCAATAAAAATAATCCACCTGTTGGAGAAAGTAGTACCAAGCCAGAGGTGCTCCTCATATACACATGCTATTATGGATCAAGAATGCACCAACATTTGGATATGATACTGATGAAAGTGTTTTGTCTTTCTTCTAAGAGTATGTTACCTGTGCCATTCAAAAAAAAGAGAAAACAGCTTGAGACAACAAGTTTTACATTTTCAAAGTCATCAATGAGGAAAATATTGTCGGCGAGAATACAAGTAAAAGGGAAAACTTTATACAAAATGTCGTTTTGGATTCCCATGTCCAATAATTTCAAAAGGAAGAGTCAATAGTTTAATGTCAGCAGCAAGGCATACTATAATTCAAAAATCTCTGAAGAATACATACAACTTAAAAAGAATTGAATATTAAAACTATATTAATGATTACAATCCAGTGATTTTGATAATGTGGAATGCAAACATGGCTATCCAGTAAGTTGCAGATAATTCAATTGCTGTTGTTCGCTATGTTACGTCATATATAAATAAAAATGAAAAAACAGAGTTGAAAGAAATATGAGAGAAGTTTCACAAGAGAAGAGTCTTAGTAAGAAATTGTACAGCTTTAGCTTGAAAATGCTTTCCCATTGAGAGATTGGATCCTATGAATGTCCGGATCGGTTGAGCTCTGCCAGTTTATATTCAAAGTCAAGAGGAATCATTTTGCTAAGTCTGGGTCTTGCTGCCACATGAAGTAGACTATTGAAATCTCTACAAGAAATTAAATACTTAGCATTGAATGAACCAGAAAGTACAGATATTGTTAAAACTAATATGTTGGATCCATACTATTCAAAAAGGAGTCCACATCTGGAAAACCTATGTCCCTATGATGTGCTGCAACATTACAGCCTTAAGATTTACAGAAAATATAATTGAAGAAAAATATGCAGTAATTGGATGTGATGAATATTTGGTAAAACATGCCAACGGAAATGTTATTAACCCCTGAAAACTTGGTTGCGAAATTCCAGTTAAAAGGGAATTTTTCTATTTAGCACTTCTGCAACTCTTCAAGCGTTGGTGTAGTGAAATGGAATTACTTGGAGATTTCAACTGCTATGAAGATTCTTTTATTGCATATAAAGATAACATTCAATGCACAATTTTCCCAACATATCTACAAATGTGATGAGTTTAAACAAGAAACTACTATTGCAGCTGAAATAGCTAGACACAGTTCTCAAGATAGTCAAAGTTCTGTTCCACTAAGTCAAGATAAATTAGGACAAACAATTATTGAAAATGAAGCAGCAATAGCCATGAATGAAGTGAAAATGGCAATGCAACAAGCACAACGGATATTTTTCTGTTGGGAAACTTGGAAAAATAACTAAATATTGAACAAAAAGAAATAAATTAGCAAGTGACAGGACAGATACAGCATGGTTTGCTGCAGGAAAAAAAAGAATGCCAATGCACATCATTTAAAAGTATTCTAATGCACATCAGTGGTCAAGCTGGAACAGGAAAACGTTTCTTAATTAAAGGTTTGACCTGTTAGCTACACACAACTACTGAATCACATCTATCTTGTGTTGTAACAGCTCCAACTGGATTAGCAGTACACAACATTAAAGGGATTACTTTACATCGATTACTCATGCTACCAGTTGAACATGAAAATAAATTGGAATATCAGAAGCTATCTAGAGAAGCTTGTTATGAAGTTTCAAGAGAACTGAAGAAAATGCAACTTCTAATCATTGATGAGGTGAGCATGGTCTCAAACTTAATGCTTGCCTTTGTACATTTAAGAATGCAACAGATTTTAAAAACAGATTATAATGTTTTGTTTGGAGGAAAACTTGTAATTGTATTCAGCGATCTACAACAACTTATTCCTGTAAAAGGGCAACCAGTTTTTAAAACACTTGTCCATGAAGGCACTAGCAAATCTTTGGGAAGTATTGGAAATGAGAATATTCAGTTACATTTTTAATATAAAGAACTTATTAAGAATATGCAACAAGCAAGTGATGAAGATTATGGAAATATTCTTAAAGATGTAAGAATTGGTGTTTTGACAAAACATGGTAAAGAAGCTTTACAAAGTCGGCTACTAGGGAACTTGTTTACAACCGAAAACACAACACCTGAAATAATGTACAAGAAAAAATTGGAGATAAGAAGTCTATAGTTTGCTTAATGCCTACACTGCAAGAGTGTTCTACAATCAAGAAAGAACTTTTGAAATTGGAAAAACAACCAATAGTGAAAATGGAAGCTATTGATAAAATGGAACACCAAGGAGTGACTATTCTTCTCTCAGAGAAATTACCAGTCAAAATTGGATTCTTTGGAAAAGTCTGTATCTAAGACTGCAGGTTTAGAAAAGACTTTAAATGTATG
The DNA here is from genome assembly GCF_964204655.1 of Triturus cristatus. Taxonomy (NCBI): domain Eukaryota; kingdom Metazoa; phylum Chordata; class Amphibia; order Caudata; family Salamandridae; genus Triturus; species Triturus cristatus. Next base: position 482,723,151 of record NC_140593.1, on the reverse strand, counting down.
TATAAAGTGTCGGGTAACTTTACGGGGTAATTTGAATGTAGAAGAAGGTTTAGTGAATGGAGCAATGGGAAAAGTTGTTGTTTATATAAATTTTCAGAACAGAGATGTAATTACATTTTTGAAGATTAAATTTGATTAGATTGAAGAGGTAAGACAGATTGAGTGTTGTGCTGTACGATTTCTGCTTGTAAAAGACTTGTATGTTGGTAGAAAATGGTTTCCTCGTCCTTGTGCATATGCAGTAACCATTCATAAATTGCAAGGTTTAAGTGTTTTGTTAAATATTGGAAGTGCAGTGTTTAAAGAGGGCATGGCATATGTTGCATTGTCTCAAGTAAGAACATTATCTGGTTTGTATTTGATTTTTTTTTATGAGAAAAAGATTAGTGCTGATGCAAATTGTATGTGTGAGTACAATCAGTTAAGAAGACTTTATGCTCCTAACTTAAATGAATATCCCATATATGAGAAACGTGTAGTGTGTCCAAAACAGAAACATGACAAACATTCTCCTGAGATTCATAACAAGAAAACAATTGAAGAGAATCATGAAGGGGCAAAGAAAATGAAAATGGACACTGTTGATGATATTGTAGGATACCAGTTAGAAAATAGTTCAGGTATCAACTGCTATGCTAATGTAATTGTGAATCTTGTATTTTATATAGAAGATCTTCATCATTAAATTATGGAAATTCAAGAAAAAAGATTCTGTTCTTTACTACATTATATTTTCCAAAATTTGGTGACTGACAGAAGTCAAATCCATATTGCTTCTGGCATTCGGCATCTTTGGATATATGTACTGGTTCTTTGAAATTTGCACTCAGTATACAACAAGATGCACTAGAATTTCTAATCCTTATGCTTGGTGTATTGGAAGATGAAGGAGTGGAAATTGAAAATGTATTTGGACTAAGTTACAGATGGGATCATAAATGTGAAGAGTGTTCATTTATTTCTACCACTGAAATAGACATTGAACAATTCATATACTTGATGATACCAGATTACAAATTGGTCAACACAGCTAATCAAGATATGAAATAATCTAATTGTAAATCAATAATGTTGTCAACATTATATATAGAAAGATTTGGAAAATAATTCATTTTAATGCTGCAACATTGTAGAGCAAATGGAAGAAAATTGGAAACCAAAATTAAAAATCTTGTGGCAAGTTAAGTATTAATTTCAGGAAAAACTTTTAAAGCAGTGGCTATTATTTTCCATGTTAGACCTACTACACCATCTGGACACTATACTGTGTATTTAAAGAGCAATAAAGGAGAGGCACATTACAATGATGCCCATTTGGAATTCAAATCTAGGTTGCCTTACAAATTATCAAATTCATATCTGATTTTTTTCATGCCAAACTTTTGAATACATCATTCGGCCAATTGGGAAGATGTGAACACAAATCAACAAGTTTATTTTGGATATTTTCAGTCCAAAGTTTCTGAAACATTATTCGGCCTATTGGGAAGATGTGACCAATTAGTTTATGGATTATTTTTTGTGCTACATATTGTATTTGGAAAATTGTGTTTAGAAACAAATAGATAATATAATTGTTGTCAATATTATATGAGATGTAAATGAAAGTGTACAGTTTACAAAATGTACTTGAGAGAAATAAAAGACTTAATGTAGTTGAATAATGTAATTAAGAAACTGTAGATAGGTAAACACATAGCTACACATATTCTAAATAATGTTCAATGCTGATTTGTTTTTTTTCAATCTCGTTGATTTTATTTTCAGCGCACTTGTATGATGATACTACATTGAAATCACTGTGAAGGGTGAAATTCAGTAGAATCTGAAAACATCAAAAAAGGGAAAGTAAACATTTTATGTAATTCTAAAATTATGTTGTGTTCTTAAAAGTATAATATATTTAATAAAATGTTTTCTTCTTCTTTTTTACAGAAGGTGATGGTGAAGTTTGAAAAGATTTAAATTCAGTTTACAACAAAACTACTCTAAACTAGTTCCACTGAGGTTTGTATGTACATTAGTAAAAAAGGTAAGAACAAATAATGTAATATGCATGATAATGTGAAATGATGTGTAGAGCCACTTTTACTGCACTCATCTATTCCCTCAAACACTACCCTTGAACTCATCTAAGTAGTCAGGCACTACACCTGCACTCATTCAATTTACCCAAGTACTACCCATGTACTGGTACAATCACTGAGGCACTACCCATGCACTAATGCACTCACTCAAACACTATCATGTACTTATCCATGTACTCAGGCACTACCCCTGCACTCATGCAATCACCCAGGCACTACCCATGGACACATCCATGTACTCAAGCACTATCCCTGCACTCTTGCAATCACCCAGGCACTACCCATGCACTCATCCATGTACTCAAGGACTACCCATGTACTCATGCAACTACCCAGGCACTATCCATGCACTCATCCATGCATTCAGGCACTACACGTGCACTTATTCCAATCACCCGGGCAGTACCCTGCACTTCTCCATGCACTCAGGCACTACCTGTGCACTTCTCCAATCCCCCATTCACTACCCATGCACTCCTCCAATCACCAAGGCACTACCCCATGCACTCATGTAATGACTCAGGAACTACCCATGCACTCAGGCACTACCCTGCCCTCATGCAATCACCCAAGCAGTACACATGAACTCCTTCAATCACCCAGCCTCTACCTATGCACTTATGCAATCACCCGGCCATTACATATGCCCTCATCCAACCACCTAGGCACCACACTTGCACTCATGCAATCCCACAGGCACTACCCAGGCACTCCTCCACTCACTCAGGCAGTGCACATGCAATCCTCCAATCAACCAGGCACTACCCATGTACTCATGCAACCACCCAGGCACTATCCATGCACTCATCCATACATTCAGGCACTACACGTGCACTTATTCCAATCACCCGGGCAGTACCCTGCACTCCTCCATGCACTCAGGCACTACCTGTGCACTTCTCCAATCCCCAATTCACTACCCATGCACTCCTCCAATCACCCAGGCACTACCCCATGCACTCATGTAATGACTCAGGAACTACCCATGCACTCAGGCACTACCCTGCACTCATGCAATCACCTAAGCAGTACACATGAGCTCCTTTAATCACCCAGCCTCTACCTATGCACTTATGCAATCACCCGGCCACTACATATGCCCTCATCCAATCACCTAGGCACTACACTTGCACCCATGCAATCTAACATGCACTACCCATGCACTCCTCCAATCACTCAGGCAGTACAAATGCACTCCTCTAATCACCCAGGGACTACCCATGCACTCATAAAATCACTCAGGCACTACCTATGCACTCATCCATGTACTCAGGGAGTACCCCTGCACTCTTGTATTCTCTCAGCAGTACACATGCACTTCTCCAATCACTGCGGCAGTAGCCATGCACTCATGCAATCAACCAGGCACTACTCATGCACTCATCTATTCCATCAAATACTAAGCATGCACTCATCCATGCCCTCAGGTGCTCCCCTGCACTCACACAGGCACTACCCATGCACTCCTTCAATCACCCAGGCACTACCCATGCACTCATCCATGTACTCAGGCACTACCCTTGCACTCTTGCATTCACTCAGGCAGTACACATGCACTCCTCCAATCAACCAGGCAGTAGAAATGCACTCATGTAATCACCCAGGCACTACCCATGCACTCATCCATTCAGTCAAACACTACCCATGCACTCATCCATGCCCTCAGGCACTATCCCTGCACTCATGCAATCATACAGGCACTTCCCATGTACTCCTTCAATCACCCAGGCACTACCCATCCACTCATGCAATCACCCAGGTACTACCCATGCACTAACCCATGTACCCAGGTACCACCCCTGCACTCATGCAATCAACCAGGCACAATACATGCACTCCTCCAATCACACAAACACTACCCATGCATTCATGCAATCAATTAGGCACTACCCATGCACTCATGCTCCATCCCTGCACTCTTGCAATCACTTAAGCAGTACACATGCACTCCTCCAATCACCCAGACACTACCCATGCACTCATGCAATCACCCAGGAACTACCCATGCACTCATCCATGTACTCAAGCACTACCCCTGCCCTTATGCAATCACCCAAGCAGTACTCATGAACTCCTTCAATCACCCAGGTACTACCCCTACACTCATACAATCACTCAGGCAGTACACATGCACTATTCCAATCACCCAGGCACTAACCATGCACTCATGCAATCACCCACGCACTACCCATGGACTCATACATGCACTCAGGCACTACCCATGCACGTATCCAATCACCCAGGCACTACCCATGCACTCCTCCAATCCCCCAGGCACTACCCATGCACTCAAGCAATCACTCATGGACTATCCATGCACACATCCATGCACTTAGGCACTACCTCTACACTCATGCAATCACCCACGCAGTAGACATGCACTCCTCCAATCACCCAAACACTACCCATGCACTCATGCAATCACCCAGGCAGTACCCATGCACTCATCCAATCACCCAGGCACTACACATGCACTCATGCAATCTCACAGGCACTACACATGCACTACTCCAATCACTTAGGCAGTACACTTGCACTCCTCCAATCACCCAGGCACTGCCCATGCACTTATAAAATCACTCAGGCACTACACATGCCCTCATCCATGCACTCTGGCACTACCCCTTCTCTATAGCAATTAGTCAGACAGTACACATGCATTCCTCCAATCACCCAGGCAGTAGCCATGCACTCATGCAATTACCCAGGCACTACCCATGCACTCATGCAATTACCCAGGCACTATACAAGTACTCCTGCAATCACTCAGGCAGTATCCCTGCATTCATGCAATCACTCAGTCATTTTTTCTATTTTTAACTAGCTTATGTGGATCTGTAAGCACTGTTTTTTTAACAATTAAAAAAAAAGAAATTGTATTAACAGTCTTTTCTTTTTTTGGGGTGTTTTTGACTTTTTTTTTAAACAAAACTGAATTCAACAGTCCATTATAACTATTTGCAAAAAAAAAAGAAAAAGAAGATTTGGGAGCAGATTAAAAATTAACACTTGTGTGTTTTAATTGCATTGAGTATAACATCAATGCATTGCTCCCAACACAGAGTTTTGCATCACATTTTTTACAGTTGATTGAAGCATCCTCAATCTCAGGGAAAATGTGTGGCCGAGATGAAGGTGGAACTCCTGCAGCTGACGTAGATGGAGCATTTGGGTCAACCTGGCCAGCTTGTTCATTTTTTTCTCTCCGCATGATTTCTTTAGCCAAATAAACTGGGTGACTGGTCACCAAATACTTTTTCATAAAGGATGTTCCACAACAGTACTTTTTTCAGATCCTCTTTATAGTACTCTTTTGCACAATTTGCAAGTAACCTTCCATGCTTTGACCTTTTTCGCACCTTCTGGCACTGTAAAGAAAGCACAAACAACACGCTCCTTTCTTTTTTTCACAGGCTCCTCCACATCATCTACCTCTTCCAGAAGATCTTCTTCTGGATGACTGGATGACATTTTTCAGGAAAAAAGTCAAAAAACACAAAAAGAAATTGCAACAAGCTAGAATAAACAGGTATTGCCAGGAAGACAGACAAAGAATAAGAGACATAAAATAGGTGTTAGATCCTCCCTCTAATAGAATGAAAAGGTTTTAAACCAATCAGAAGCTTTCTTTTCATGTTACATGGAGTCGCGTAGGGTGCGCAAACCCGTTGTGTACACGTCACACACCCGTAACATTTCGTATACATAATTATAAAGTATAAATAGGTGTTTATAAAATATTTTAAAAAGTATATTAGGGAAAGTGTTTAAGCAAAACTGAAGTTTAAAAATTGTACAGTGATATTCAGGGGTCACGACCCCTACACGAACCCGGAAATACGTGCCGGCAAGGGTGATGCATCCTACGTGCATACGTCGCGCACTCATAAAATCTTGTACAGTTAATTAGAAATTATCAATTCCTGTTTATAAATTGTATATATACAATAATGAAAGTCTTTTACAAAAACTAATATTTAAAATGTCTACAATGATATTTCATACTTTTGAAACTACGCCGGAGTCGTGACTCCTGCGTGGTTCCAGAAATATGCGTCAGCAGGGATCGCGCATCCTAAATCTGCGCAACTATCATGTAGATTTGTGTAGGGTGCGTGACTACATTGTAAAAATAAAAAACTAAATAGCATAAATATACAATAAAACAACTTTCACAGTGTCAAAAGCATTATTTCAAGTAAATATAAATTTAAATTGTTCACATAAATAACTGAATACATTTTTAGTAGTGTATGATAGATGGATTTTAAAAGAGTGATTTTCATTGTTAAAGAAGATTTTAGAGAAACTATGATTATTTTTAAAAAGAAAAGTTCAAAAGTATACTTCCAATCATTTTTAAATAAAAGGAATTCCGCAATGCACTGCTAATGACGTCACATATTACATCACTTTTGACATGGTCAGTGACATCACTGATGATCTCAAATGATGTCACTGATGACATCATCCAGTGAATGAGTGTTTCTAAAAAGTTTAAGAATGTTATATATATATATGTATATATATGCCAAAGTGTATTGAAGAATTAGTGGGTGTATGAGTGTCTGAATGGATGATTTAGTGGGTGTGGGACTGACTGTATCAGTGAGTGATTAAATGCATCTTAGTGAATGCATGGGTGAATGATTAATCTGTGTGAATGTCTGTATCAGTCTGTCAGTTTCTGTGTAAGTGGCTGCAGGGGTTGGTGAGTACGCAATACGTACAACATAGTAGTTTTTTTATTGAAGAAGGACGTTGAGGACGCGAGATGAGCAGGAAGGAGAGCAGCCAGGCAGGGGAGGCGGCAGAAACACAGGTAAGTGCCTTCTTTATATCTTTTTAAAGCATTTGGGACGGTGTAAGGAGCGGCTTACTCCGCTCAGCCACGAAAGCAGAGTTTTTGCCTACTCCGCATTCGCCACGGAGTGCGGAGTAGGCAAACTCCACTGGCGGAGCGGAGATACCCACCCAGCATTAAATTAGAAGCAGAAAACAAAGGGCAAGAGGAGTACATAAGTGAAGAGTCCTTAATTATGGAGCAAGGTTTAGAGACATATGGTGATGCTATAACCATGTTTAGACCAAAATCAAAGTTTATACCCATGATGGCAAGAGATTCTATAGATATCTTTAGTGACCTGGCTGTGAGTGATTTGAAAACTCTGTGTAGTGAAAGTAGTAAAACATGAAAGGCTAGTCAAAAAGAAAAAGAATATTATGATTTAGTGAATAAATTGCTTACAGAAACTACCTATATTGTTGCGAAGTCTGATAAGGTTGGCAATATTTTGCCGTGGGGAAAAAGACATACATAAAGCTTACATGCAAGTAAACGGTGTAGAGTGTTATTGCAGGGTGTCAACAAAAATGATGGAAAATTCGTGGTTGAAGGTATATTAGGATTTGAGTCAATGGAGAGAGCACAGTCTCCTCAGTCAGGAGGAGTATCCGTTTTTACGGAAAGATCTCTCAGTAATACCTGTGTTCTATTTATTCCAAAAGCACATAAAGGCATGGTCAATCCATATGGACGCCCAATTATTTCTTCAATTGGGAGTTGCCTGGAAAATGTGAGTAAAAAATCAGTTTTTAAAGAAAGCGGCCATCAATCTACCATGCAATATAACAGAGAGAGGAGATGTTTTACAGAAAGTGTATGATTTGCCCTGGGAGAAAGATTTCATTCTCCTTACAATTGACGTAACAACACTCTACACGTGTATTAGACACAATGACGGTATGCGTGCAGTAAGTCACTTCCTTAGAAAAAGGCCCCTGAATCTGTGACAGCACACAAAGATGGATCTAGAAATGACTGACATGTGTTTAACACAACATTTTTCCCTGTTCAAAGAGGAAGTCTTTCAGCAGATGTGCAGGACTATGGTGGGCACCTGCTTCTCCCCCAGTTATGCCAATTTGCATATGGGCTGGTGGGAGAAGCAGGAGGTGAGAGTAGGATATCAGACAGAATGGGAAGAATATATAATTCAATGGAGTCGGTTTATAGATAATCTTTTTATTCTGTGGAAGGGTTAAGGGGTGAGTCCAAGATTATGTGTGGAGAAATTGGGGGTAAATGAGTTAAATCTCAAGGTCATCAGTAACATCAGCAAAGTACATTTTCTCGCCCTCACAGTGTATGTGGAGGGAGACAACCTGGAAACAAAACTGTTCAGGATATCAACAGCTGGCAATACCCTACAGACTCCAAAGTCCAGCATGCTTTGCTAGAATATGTACCTGAACGTCCCATTGGGGGCAGTAATAGCAATAGCAAGCCTGTGAGCCCAACAGCAGCTTTTGTGAAATTGAACCGTGCCTTTGCTGTTCTGCTGTCCACCAGAGGGATATAAATATGCTAAAAATGTTTTTTCTTGCAGAACCCACTGAAGGGTAATGATTGTCTCCAAGCAGACTACAGAGTCCAGCATGCTTTGCAAGAATACGTACCTGAACGGCCTACTGGGGGTAGTAATCAATAGAATTCAGCATGCAGCTTTAAATGCTTGGAATTACCTGCGGAGATCAGCTATGCCACGCCTATAAGTAAGGAGCAGGGGCCTCCGAAACCAATCAGGCGCATTGAGTCAGGACTGAAAAGCCGGTTACCCCTCAAATAAAGATTAGTCTGAATAGCTGCTGTTGAATGCGTTCTCAAGCTTTTGGGCAACTTTTGGAAATATTTTTTGCGGCAGTTCAAGCCGTGGAGAACTGCACCGCCGATCACACTGATGTTAAGGACCGCGGGGCTTTAATTGTGCAAGCCTATGAGCGGAACAGCAGATTTTGTGAAATTGAACCGTGCCTTTGCTGTTCTGATGTCCACCAGAGGAATATAAATATGCTAAAAAGCTGTTTTTCTTGCAGGACCCACCGAAGGGTAATGATTGTCTCCGAGCAGGCTGCAAAGTCCAGCATGCTTTGCAAGAATATATACCTGACCGACCCACTGGGGGCAGAAATCAATAGAATTCAGCATGCAGCTTTAAATGCTTATGATTAAGGAGCAGGGGCCTCTGAAACCGGTCAGGCGCATTGAGTCAGGACTGAAAAGCCGGTTCCCGTCAAATAAATATTCGTTTGAATAGCTGCTGTTGAGTGCATTCTCAAGTTTTTGTGCAACTATTGGAAATATATATAGATATATATATATATATATATATTTGCATAAAGTTCCAACGTAACGTGCGCTCTCAGGACATCAAAAGATTTGGAAACGGAATAAGCTTAGCACAAAGCGTTAATTTACATAACGCATTTCGACTACAGCCGTAGTCTTGGTCACATGTAAATAACACAAAAGTTGACAGGCTTAAATCGCATTGCGTGAAATTTGCGTATTTATGCTTGTATGCTCCTGACATACATGTGGATGTGCTTTGACCATATTATTTAATATGTCGGATATCACAACCGCACTTGCCAGTATTTCGTTGCAAGGCTGTTATTTCATGTTACTTTTCAACAGGTATAGTCACGCATCCAGTAAGAATTAAAAAAATGTGGGTGGTTTGCGGTGACATGAAGGGTTTAATGTATTGTATTGATCATTCTTGTTACGTTATTTTCCCATTCCATCATGGCCGCCAATCGTCACTGAGATACTTTACTTTCTGTCCGGATGTGCAAATTTCACGCAATGCCATTTAAGCCTATCAACTTTTGTGTTATTTACATGTGACCAAGACTACGGCTGTAGTCGAAGCTCGTTATGTAAAGAAACGCTTTGTGCTAAGCTTATTCCGTTTCCAAATCTTTTGATGTCCTGAGAGCGCACGTTACGTTGGAACTTTATGCAAATATTGATGCCGGTACGCTCTGCCGGCGTGTGCGCCACTTCTCACAGGTCCCTGTGTATCCAGAAGGAGCTTTTGCTGGGAGGAATATATATGTATATATATATATATATATATATATATATATATATATATATATATATATATATATATATATATATACATATATAGTATAAATTAAGTATTAATAATGTCAATACTAGGTTGTGTATCTTGTTCATATGCTTACAAATATCTGACCAGAATGGTGCGCACAATTTTGAAACACCAGCGATCAATGTACTGGAATATCAACAAGATACAGAACCCAGTATTGACATTAATAATACTTAATTTATACATTCTAACAGTGGTAACCTAACTTGAGTAACTACATGTCCCAGAATGCCTCATTATGGGCACTGACGGGCCAAAGCTATAAAAAGGGAAAGTAAAGATGGACATACATTACCATGAGCAAGACTCATGGTGGCCTGAAATGCGTAGGTGGTGGAAGTGGTGGAATTTGCACATTTGCAAATAAGAGTTCAAATTGAACATTCCCTTGGTGTGCGGTGAATCCTTTTTGGATAAGCTTCGTAATTGATACATTTTACGAGGAGCAGTCCACTCTCGACACCAGCACCCTCTATGCGAGAGAGCGCGCTACCACTGACTAATTGGTGGCTTATAGATATATATATATATATATATATATATATATATATATATATATAATACACATATCACATATATATATATATATCCAACAAATTTGCCCCTGTAGAAACGCCACACATCAGAGAGCTTTAACTCCTTTATTTTGCAGGTTAGCAGACAGAAACAGTCGTTAAGAGAATGAAGAGTATGCAGTTCCTCGGGATAGAGGGAGAGTGAAAATGTAAGGAAGAGACCGTGTGAAAGAGGAAAGGGGATTCCTCTAGTCGGAACTAGGGTCCTCACACACCAAGCAAGCTAGGTGTCATGCTTCATCATATGGACCTGCTCCTCATCGGGTCGGCGCTGCAATACCCGACGGGCACCCTTAAATGGGCTCTTTAGCGGAGATCTTCTGTTCCTGGCCGTATGGTGTAGTGCGTGTGAGGGGTCTAGTGGTGTAGATGGGAATGCGTGTAGGTGATTAAAACAAGTTGGATAATCCAAAAATAGAGCTTTATTGGGAATGGCTATCCACTTGATTAAAAACAAAAGCAGAATGGCAGCTAGCTGACGTGAGGGTTCAGCTTAGCTATGCTCTTCTGTGATGGTCAACATGTTTCATGCCTTACGGTCCTAGTGATCCTTGGCAATTCTTCAGGACCTAATAAACTGTCAACTATCTACACACTGTGGAAAGTACAATAGTTACCTGCCACATGTATTATGGAAAACGATCTTGCCATATGTCAAAGGGGACCTAGAAGAAAAATAAAATAAGGTAACCAAGACATAGGTCAGTGTAGAGTGTTAAGTACTTGTCCGGATATTTATCACAAACAAGGTCTCTCTCCCTATTCAAAGTGACTCTAGGCTACGCCAATTGTAATCAAGTGTAGGTAAACAAGTGATAGAGTGTATAAATCCTCTAAGTGAATGTAAGATTAAAAACAAGAACCATTATAAAAGTCAGAAGACTGGATGTACGGTATTAACTGTGGTGAAGTCTCGCAAACTAGTATTCACGACATGGAGTTACAGGGCACTCACCTATTAGGGTGTGTATCCCTGCTTCTGTCCGTATTCGTTGCGTCACCGGGACACCAAGATTCTGGTGTCCTAATGGAAGACAAAGTGAAAAATAAAAATAAAAATAAAAGCACTTAGGGCAGCTAGCCCAACATGTGGTGTCAATAACAAGTAAGAAAAATGTTGCCCGTAGTGCGATCGAGTCATGCGGACACAAATAATGTGAGCAATGACACAGATAAGAGGTTGAGCACCAAGGAGACCCCCAAGCAAAACTTATGAGAGTCAAAATGAAGCGCAAAGATGGTGTACTCAACGACCAGTCGGGACATCGTGTAATCCAGCTGGTGCTAAACAGACGTGGTTGAGTGCATCTGCACCGCCACGCGACAGCCAGAACTCCAAGTGAAGTACGGGGTCAAACCGGTGCACAATCTATGCATCTGGGTGGCCTGCACAAGGGGAGAATTATTAGGGCGTAGATGCAGAGTCGCGAACCACGGGGAGCCCCATAACCCCCAAGGGTCAAGCATAGTGCGTGGCAGGGGTGCCTGACACACAGCTGGTACAACCCGCTGACGCCGTCAAGTGTTGAAACCTTCGTTAGAAGGCTGAGACCACAGCGTATCAATCGTCACTCATAAGTGCAATGCGAGACTCAGCCTGCTAAAACCGCCGTACCCGTACCGTAAGTCACGGGTGCACATTCACAACGCTCTCAAAACCCATCGCACGGAAACAGGGACATATCAACCTTGCAGTAACACTCATGTTTTAGGTGCTTCCGGGATGGACCGTGAACCTACCCAGGCGCCTCTCGAACTGGGAAGAATAACACAGGTCTGGGTCCCATGCTGATATACTTGCTGGTGCCGGAGGGGGCGGGCCGACTTCCGGGGAGTGTGGTCTACGTCAAAGCGTAAGCTATGAAGCTGATTGTATGATGATGGTACGTAAAGGCGGTGGCCATCTTGAGATGTAGTAGTTAAAATGGACAATGGTCAATAAACAGTGATTACAGGCGGTTTGACCAAGCTCAAGGGGACAAGAAGGGATCATAATCGCGGTATATCAATTGTGATCAAAATGGTTCGCCAAAATATGTAGTGTATTAAAAATAAATGGCGATCTGTATACAAGTGAACCAAAAGTGTTCACCTAGTAGGGAAAACAAGGTAAAGAAAAGCGCTTGTCTTTAATTAATGTAAGTCAAAATTCTAGTCCCTGAACGGAGAGGCGAGTAAGGCTGGAGTCTCCGTGTAGAGTAGTAAAGGTAAAAATAATAACAACTAGAGTAGCCAAGGATGGGAAATTATCTGTCAATGAGTGCCGCCCAAGGAATTTGGTCATTGAGGCCTTCAAGGTCTGCCCTCAGACGATGTACCCATCACTGTTCTATCTTGAATAGTGCTTTCTGTGTGATCCTGGGGTGGGACTCAAGCACTAGCCATCTTAAGGAGTCTGGTTTGTGGTTATTCTCTTTGCAGTGAGTGTAGAGTTGGGTGGTGATCTTTTGACATCTCACATTGCTTTTATGTTCTGTTATGCGTGTCTTGACTGGTCTCAGCGTCATCCCAACATATCTCTTTTCACACGGACAGGTGATAAGATAGATACAGTGAGTAGTGTTGCAGTTGGTGTGCCTCTGAATCTTCCAAGTGAAGGAGTCTGAAAAAAACACTTCTTTTGTCACTGAAGTTTGATGGCACACAGCACAAGAACTGCAAGGGTAGTGGCCTTTCACTGGGGGAAGGTCCCATAGGGTTCTCTGTTCCTTGTGGTCAGTGTGTCTAGGTCTCGTGTTGATGAGGATATCCTTCAGATTTTGTGTTCGTTTAAAAGCAAAACGTGGGGGTGGGATGGTAAGGTCACCCGTGGTTAGGATACCCCAGTGTCTCTTGATTATGCTTTTTATGTATGTGGAATCAGGAGAGAAAGATGTGACACAGGTCAAAGTATCTGTATGTTCCCTATTGTTGGGTTGTAGTAGGGCCTCTCGTGGATTATTACGTGCCCTCTTAAGTGAGTTTTTAACCTGTTGTTCAGGATAACCTCTTTGTCTAAGGTTGGAACTCAAGAGGTGGGCTTCAGTCAAATAATCACTGGTGGAACTACAGTTCCTCCTGATACGGAGGAATAGCTTGCTTCTATATAGCAGCCACCACCCTAGGGCCCTCAAGGACAATTTACCCTTTGGACAATTCCTCCGTATCAGGAGGAACTGTAGTTACTTTGACCTGTGTCACATCTTTCACTCCTGATTCCAGAGAAGTCAAAATGTGCCCTAATTTTTCTTTCTGCAGTACTAATCATAATTTCTATGGCAAAATGAACCCCCTCATTGTGTCCTTTTTTTAAATTAAATGTTTTAAGTGTTACCAGTTTACTCCAATCAAGATGGCTTCGGGTGTGCCATACTTTTGTCATAAGTAAGACAGTAAGCGCTCTAGTTGTTCTTAAGAACACTCTGGGACATTCTGTCATTGGGCTATACTTGGGCTACATCTGGGTGATATTTGGGCTGCATTTGGGCTCTTTTGTCTCTGGTGGCCATCTTGGGAGATTTATTTGTCATGAAGTTTCCTAATTTCCTCATTTACGGCAGTCTCCTCAGTAGGAAATACTTTCAGTTTTTTACTTTGGTTCCATCAAGAAGGCATTCAGATATGTCACACATTTGCCATAAATTCTGAATGTTAGCACTCTAGTTGCTCATTAGATCACTGTAGTAAAGCTACTGCTCACCAGGGAAGTCTGCTGCTGGTATTCAAAGTGCATGTTTCAGTCTGCATGTCAGAATTGATTTATGAAATAGAAGAGGATTTGAGAAGTCAAAATGTGCCCTAATTTTTCTTTCTGCAGCACTAATCATAATTTCTATGGCAAAATGAACCCCCTCATTTTGTTCCTTTGTAAATTAAATGTTTTAAGTGTTACCACTTTATTCCAATCAAGATGGCTTCAGGTGTGCCATACTTTTGTCATAAGTAAAACTGTTAGCGCTCTAGTTGTTCGTTAGAACACTCTGGGACATTCTGTCATTGGGCTATACTTGGGCTACATCTGGGTGATATTTGGGTTACATTTGGGCTCTTTTGTCTCTGGTGGCCATCTCAGGAGATTTATTTGTTATGAAGTTTCCTAATTTCCTCATTTACTGCAGTCTCCTGAGTAGGAAATACTTTCAGTTTTTTACTTTGGTTCCATCAAGAAGACATGCAGATGTGTCACACATTTGCCATAAATTCTGAATGTTAGCACTCTAGTTGCTCATTAGATCACTGTAGTAAAGCTACTGCTCACCAGGGAAGTCTGCTGCTTGTATTCAAATTGAATGTTTCAGTCTGCATGTCAGAATTATTTTATGAAATAGAAGAGGATTTGAGAAGTCAAAATGTGCCCTAATTTTTCTTTCTGCAGCACTAATCATAATTTCTATGGCAAAATGAACCCCCTCATTTTGTTCCTTTGTAAATTAAATATTTTAAGTGTTACCACTTTATTCCAATCAAGATGGCTTCAGGTGTGCCATACTTTTGTCATAAGTAAGACAGTAAGCGCTCTAGTTGTTCTTAAGAACACTCTGGGACATTCTGTCATTGGGCTATACTTGGGCTACATCTGGGTGATATTTGTGCTACATTTGGGCTCTTTTGTCTCTCTGGCCATTTTGGGAGACTTATTTGTTATGAAGTTTCCTAATTTCCTCATTTATTACAGTCTCCTCAGTAGGAAAGACTTTCAGTTTTTTACTTTGATTCCATCAAGAAGGCATTCAGATGTGTCACACATTTGCCATAAATTCAGGATGTTAGCACTCTAGTTGCTCATTAGATCACTGTAGTAAAGCTACTGCTCACCAGGGAAGTCTGCTGATGGTATTGAAATTGCATGTTTCAGTCTGCTTGTCAGAATTTTTTAATGAAATAGAAGCGGATTTGAGAAGTAAGAATGTGCCCTAATTTTTCTTTCTGCAGCACTAATCATACTTTCTATGGCAAAATGAACCCCCTCATTTTGTTCTTTTTTAAATTAAATGTTTTAAGAATTACCACTTTATTCCAATCAAGATGGCTTCAGGTGTGCAATACGTTTGTCATAAGTAGGACTGTTAGCGCTCTAGTTGTTCTTTAGAACACTCTGGGAAGCTGCAGTAGAACACAAAGGAATCAACTGACAGTCTCTGCCCTTGTTGGATGTACATGTTTTACTGAGAATGTCAGACTTCATTCTCACATGAGAAAGATAATGTGAATTTACAGAAAATATGCTCTCAGTTTAGCTTATAGATCACCTTCCAAACCTCTGTGGGAAAAGCATGAGGAAATAGTTTTCTCTCAAACATGATTCATGATATCACAGCAGAAGGCTTTTTCACATGGTAAAATCACCTTAGAACACACCACAATTCCTAAAATGAGTATAGTACCATCAACAAATGATTTATAATGTAACTAAAATCTTAAAACCTTCTATTAACTGCAATGCTTTTTAATGAGGAGCTATCATGTATATTGGTCCCAAGATGGCTGCCAACACTTCTTGGATGAAGTACTCACAGCCAATCAGATCTCACGATGAGATGTGTGGTTAGGCTCCGCCCAGATATATCTATCTTTTTAACTCTAATTTGCTCAGGAACTACTGATTGGATTTACACCATTTAAGCAAAAGGCACGAGTCTGAACTGAGGACTACCTCTTTGCCAAATTTGGTGTAATTCCGTTCAGCAGTTCGGGCTGAAGCTGCGTCAACAGGTCCTACGGGAAAATGCATGGGGAAAATGCATTTTGGGACCTCCCTTTTTTCTCGGCCCCCACTTGATGAATCCCCGTGAAATTTTCAGGATAGGAGCGGACCGGAGCTGGCCAAAAGTTTGGAAAATGTCACGAATATTCGTCAATCGGCGCCAACGTTATTCCAAATAGAATGTTGCAGATTTCCTATGGAAAATAGGTCCTAACAACTACGTACCGGCGACTGCCAGTAGGTAATATATATATATATATGATTCACCAAATGGTCCTTCAGTGGGGGGCGCTCAATTTAGCTGGTGCCCACGGCGAGACAAGTACCGTTCTCGCAATATATTATTCACCAAGAAAATAAACGTGGCACTCTCCTTGGGTGGTTAACTGGATTATTCATGCCACCACTCTCCTCCTCCTACGCGTTTCGACACCACAATAGGTCTTGATCACGGTAGTAAACACAGTCCTTTCTTAGTTACCTATTTTTATACTGACTCACCACTCCACCCGTAATGAGGCATTGTGGGATCAGTAATTTCAATACTACAAATTCAATTATATTTCATTGAATGAACATTTTTGATGGATAAATGCGGTATTCCACCATGCCCCATTCATTATTAGTTGCACGTGTGATGTTATTATCATATGCATGATGCTTACCAATAAACAATATTCATTTTGTACAGTGGCCATTAAATAATTTTTACACTGAGTATGTTAGATTTATCGGGTATTTAGATGTAACCATTACCCATCCTCCTTCCATATGTGAAATTTGTTATCCACAAAGTCACCAACTCTTTGGAATTTGCATCACGTTTTCATTATGCATTCATCATGGATTGTCTGCTATTGCGTTCTTCGGGCTGAGTGCCCCAATTTGCAACAATCACAACGTACACATTTAAATCATAGGACAAATGGCTCCATTCCACACCCTCCAACAAACAAAATACTACTATTGCTCCATATAAAGAGATTAAAACACATTCACGACAATATCAAGCGTTCAATCATTGTGAGAGTCTTCCAGGCCTTCTATTCCATGATATTGAGGATGCTGATGATTCATTCCTTCTCTCACAAGTGAATGTACATTTCCTCGTCCCCATTGAGGCCCAGCGGGATCTTAGTTTTAAATCTTATAATTAGTCTTGATTCAAGGCGTCTGAGTTTTAAAGTCCTGTTTCCTCCTCTTTCGTGGGGTGGTACAGTCATCAACCCAGAGTATTTGAGGTCCATCCATGTTTTATTTTCATGTGTTTTCATATGTTTTGCAACAGCATATGTCAAATCTTGGTTTTGTGTTGCCATAATATACTCCAGGATCCGTTTCTTGAGTGGACATATTGTGCTCCCTATGTACCTCTTCTCGCAGAAGCACTCGATCGGATATACCACATATGTGGAGTCACATGTGACTGCCTCGTTGATGTTAAATGTGCCACCCCTTGGATCTTGAATGGACTTTAGGTTTTTTCCAATTTTGCAGGCCTTACAGCTGTTGCACTTTACAAACCCCTTTTGGCGGGCCTGTAGCCATGTTTCTTGTTTCTTGGCTTCAAAGTGACTGTGTACCAAGGTATCCGAAATGGATGGTGCTTTCCTGTATGTTATCGTCGTCCCAATATCAGGTCTTTCTTCAGGACATTTTGTTAAAATCCTCTGGATCTTATAGCTCTCTTTACTGTAAGTTAGTATGAGTAGCGGCATTTCCTCAGCTGATCTGTTTTTAGTTTTGGGTTGTTGTTTCTTCTTAATTAATGTTTGGGTCCTAGTTCTCTCTCTGGCCTTTTCCTCGCCTTTTCATCACCTTGCTGAATGTCAGTATGTTTGTATCCTTGCTTCAAGAAGCGTTGTTTGGTTTCGGTAAATTTCTTCTGTACTGATATTCAGCAAAGTGAGGAAAAGGTCAGAGAGAGACATAGGGCCTAAAGATTAATATACATATATATATATATTTTATCCAAAGAATCTGGCAGCACAGTCTTTCCTTTCCTGGTGCGTTTCAGCGCTAAAATGGCCTTGATCCCAGGTGAGCAACATCGGGGCATTATTATTTTTTCCATTCAAATCATAGTGACCACGTGACCTCAGGTAAGCCCTTCAAACCCCACAATGCACCAACAATGCCCGTGCAGTTTAATACATGGAATATGACCAAGTGCATTGATAAATGATACCAGTCACGTTTCTTTTTCAATAAAAAATGGCAACCTTGCTTGTTGCTGCCAAAATAGTTCTATAAAAATGCACAGTGAATCCGAACTGGCAGGAAGAGATGATGATCCTCCTCCTCTCCCTTTCTCACCTCCGTGTGCCGTAAACTCCTTAGTGGTATGCATGGCTCTAGAAAGCGAGCGGGACATGCTCCCTATATTAAATCCAACAGAAATTTGTCCAAGTGAAGGGAGCCCCCGTCCCTGCAAGGTAGCTTCGTACTGGGCCTAGAGCTGCCCGTACGTAATTCAACAACACAAGAGAAAAGCAAAGCCCAACTCAGCCAACATGCTAGCATTTATTATCCAAAGAATCTGACGGCACAGTGTTTCCAGACGTGTTTCTGCGCTGAAATGGCCTTGATCCCAGGCGAGCAACAGAGTGACATGAGTATTTTTTCCATTTAAATCACAGTGACCACGTGACCTAAGTTAAGTCCTTCAATACCCTTAAGAAAGTCCTCCTGCTTTGTGCTGAAGGAAAACTTACTGTATTCCTGTGTGGAAATATGGATTTTTCTGGTCAGTTATGTCCCCTATCTTGGACCCCAACGGTTCTATGTGCATGTCACAAGTACATGTATGTTCCCTCCAGTTCCAGTTATGAAGACGCAAATACATGTGCGTCCACCGTCAACATGTCCTCTGTCAGATCCGCCATGAATAGGCCGGATATTCCATTCCTAAGTACGAAAGGCCACCGGCTTTATATGGTTCACTTATGCCATTTTACAGTCCAGGCAAGAAGGCCCAGATTCTGTCATCAAACTCTTCTTGCTTTCTGCCTCTGAAAGCTCCAGTCTGAGCCTGCATCTGTGACCATGAACTTTGTCTCATTCTCTGCGCGGCTCACGAAGCCTGACATCAGCCTATTCTCTGCCAAGAACTGTATTTCACCTTCGAATTATCTGCTTCCCCCTCAGCCGATGCATTCCTGCCTAGTAGTTTAAGTAAACATTCTTCCAGTTACCAAGCAAAAGGCCCGGCTTCTCGGTCCTCATGCAAGTAATTCATAGTCCTGATACCATGGAATTTTTCTACCCCCTCGCATTTAGTGTAGACACTTAGACGCTTGTACACGCACACACAGTCAGTATAGAACAGATTCTGTCCGAGAGTCCTTCTTTTATGGATAACATAGTTCTTTAAACATAGGATGTTAGATATGATTTGGGATTAGGTTGACTTGACCCCCCAGACTTCTTGTCTCCACATGTAGAGCTAAATGTCAAGTCCCCTTCACCCCCTAGTTACACGTCAATTACACGTCATGCTGCTGCGCGCGCATCTATGCCAAGTATTATCTTATAGATCCACCTACATGTGACATCATAACCAATTACGTTCCTTTTTACTCCTTGTTCCACCCATTTTTGGTTACGCAGACAAACCGTCATTTTTCCTTATCAATTGTTACGCCTACCGTATTCGCTTCATTGTAA
The DNA here is from genome assembly GCF_964204655.1 of Triturus cristatus. Lineage (NCBI taxonomy): Eukaryota > Metazoa > Chordata > Amphibia > Caudata > Salamandridae > Triturus > Triturus cristatus. The sequence continues at coordinate 482,703,179 of NC_140593.1, read as the reverse complement.
TGTATGATCTATAAAAGTCATTTCATGTCAATAATGTATGTACTTCACTTCCTGAACCCCCGTGGTGATGGAACTTGGAGCAACCGATTATAATCGATTATTGGAATAAAGCCCATTCCGAACCTCTAATACCACGGATTCTGCCTCTCATTTTACTGAGCTATTTTATTATGTTTCTGTATCAAATTCAGTCCAGGTAAAGGAATTTTATTTACCACATGAATGGCGCCCGAACAGGGACACTTTCTCATCTCACGCGCCGGCGGTGAGTTGCAGGCCCGGTCTCCTGCCACAGCTGGACGGACAATAACGCGTACCAGCAGGATTTCCTGTATCTCCCTCCGGTCAAGCGGGGGCGACTGAGGCTGCGATCAACACCCAGACGAGGCGGTGAGAAGTGCGAAGTATCCCGACCAGAGCCTAGCTGAGAGAGCAAGATCCGAGGTATACAGAGACCCACCAGTTCGAAGTCAAGCCCAGTGTCCGACGAGTCGAGTCGAGTCCAGTCCGGTTCAAGTTCAAGTTACCGAGGCCTTCCGTTTCCGAAGCTACCCGGTGAGTACCATTGCTGGGGAGGCATTTCTGACGTGCACATAGGTTGTGCCGGTCAAGACGGGTTTGGGTACACAAATCCGGTCTGCACTGTTTTAGCAGTGTATCTGTACTGTTTAGCAGTATATCAAGTATTCCGAAGTATCTAGTTATTGTCAAGAATTAAGCTTGGTGATTAGTTATGCAGACGATCATCATTGTTGTTTCAGTTAAAGGTTTAATGTTTAATGTTTAATGTGTTTAAAAAACGTCCTGCATATTGTGGTATGAATGACTGTTCATTATCGTGTTTATTGTATTAAGTCTGTTCAAAATCAAGTATCAGGTCAGTTGGTCAAAATCAAGTATAAGGTCAGTTCTCAATATGCCGCTCTTTTCGAAATTAAGACAGATCACTACTAGAAAAGGGGTTCTCGAAGAAGCCGTTCCTATTCCTCCTAGGGACACTCCAGGGCACTTTATGTATCACAAACATGGCTTAGACGCTATATTATTTCTTGATTTATGGGTAGACTACACCAAGGGATTACCAGAAAGTCAGAGGTGGCCCACAGCGGGAACCTGGGATGCAGAGTGCATCATGAAAGTTGAGGAAGAGTTATGGAAAAGGAAGGTCAGACAGTCACAGAAAGACGCCGTTGAGTTATGGCGTAAAGAATCTCATAGACGCACAGAAAAAGCACGTAGGCAGGAAGAAAAGAATAAAGAGAGTTCAAATAAAGTTCGAGAAAATCTATTAATTGAGGAAGACATCCGAGTGAAATCAGAACAAGTAGATAGGCAAAGAAATGCCCTTATGAATGGTATGTATCCCCTTCTGGCCGAAGGATTACCTAAGGCTACTCCAGAAATACCGAAAGACTTGCCACCCCCATTGTTCCCAATAAAGGTACATCCTAAGGGGCATCCTAGAACCGCAGAAGATGTTTTTCTTTCCTCATATTTAGATGACGCAGCTCCCGAGTATGCAAATTCCGCCCCACATAGACCGCATATCAGGGAGGTTCAACGCCAAGATCCAGTGCCCGTATCCCTACAGCAACAAATCGAGTCACAAGTTCCGGCAAGCACATCTGTTTCTGCATCCGCTCCTACAGCTACTTCTATAGCTGTGTCCACACCTGTAGTAGCTGTGTCACGTTCGACGAATCCTTTCACGCCCGACACCCCAGATGGGGCTACGGGAGGTGCTAGCAACATTTTTTCTACGCCACCCAGAATAAATAAACTTACTTTTCAAGAGTCAGCACATTCACGTACACCGAAACTCATAAGTGCCCGTACGCTGAAGGAACTTCTTATAGATTGCAGATATGACCCTGTGCCCGGTAAAGAGGACGAAATGACCCTGGCATCATTGCGTATCAGACGAGCCGCAGTGTATTTAGGAAAGTTACCAGGAATGACTGCGCATCTAGATAAAATATATCATTTTGTCCAAACAGGGCGAGATCCAGAATGTATTAACAGAGCTATGGAATACCAGAAAGTAGAGATACAGGGGGAACTGTTACGTTTCCTCATAAACTGTGTGATCAGAAATCAAGACCGACCAGGGGTAGACCCGGAAGCAATGCAAATTCTTACCAGATGGAGCCAGAATATATCAGAAGGTAGACATGATAAGCAAAATTGTATAATAGCCATGTGCCGAAAGATCCGTAAAGAAATAGAATGCCTACACGAAGAGAGATTAGAGGTAGACGAGTTCGAACAAAGCGAGGAAGAAGGGTCAGGACTGCCCACAGGACAGTCGGACACCATAGCCTATGTAGGTAGAGGAAGATCTTGTAATAGTAATAGATGTCTTACTGACTCGATACGTCCGATATGTCCAGATAATAACAGGAATTTCCAAATACCTATAATTAATATAAGGTCTAACGAGCATTCGTTCCAAACCGCCGACAAACTACTCCAAGAACGAAGGGGTTATCATTTTCTCGATTCTATGGATGAACAAGATTTAGCCAGGGCAGCTGTCCATTGGGTGGACAGTCCCGGAAAATATAGTGATGATACAGTAGCACGCACATTTTTGAATCTCACCCCAGACGAACAGAGGTTAGCTGGGATTTATATGATTCAACAACTCATTATACTATATCGGAGCCAGCATTCGGACCCTGGTCCCTTACCTGACATATTGACAGAATTGCTTATGAATAAATGGAGAGGTTCAGGTACTAAATTAATTAAAGAAATTCTAGAATCAAGAAAGCAGTATATTCTTTTTGTATGTTCAGACCGTGTCTCATTACCCGTCAAGGAAAGAACCACGTATCACATGGATAGACAGAATCCCTTACGAGAAGTGCACCCAATAAAAGGCGAGGACAACGAGTTTAAGCGCGTATTTGTATATACGCCCATATCAAAAATAGAATTGTTACAAATGAAAAAAGTGGTACCCAGTCATGACAAAGATCCAGCGGGTTTTCACCGAGAAATTAAGGACATGTTACTCATGGGAGAGTATACCTATCCCGACATTATGACAATATTAAAGGTATTGATGCCTGCTGGTATTTATGAGAAACTCAAGGAAAAAGAGTGGGAGGTAGGAGACCAAAAGATAGAATGGTCAGTGTTAGAAGCAGAAGAAAAGGCCCGAACTGCAGGAGCAGGACTTGGGGAAAAAACTAAGGCATTACCAGGTTTATTAGTACAGGTACTGCCACGTTTATTAACTACGAAAAAGGAAGATTGGGGTACAATTTCAGCCTGTAAACAGAAGCAAGATGAAGACACTAGTGATTACTATGCCCGATTTGAAAAATGTTTTGGTATAAATAGTGGCATAAAAGCAAGTAGCGAATCATACCCACATCTGTTTGTAACAAAATTAGTAGAAAATGCCCTGCCCCCAGTAAAGAATAGAGTATTAAAATTCGAGAGTACCTGGCAAGGTAACACTCCATCACAAATGTTACAAATGTTACAGTACCATCACAATAGAATTAGAGAGGAACAAGAACATGAACACAGACGCATGAAAGACACGAAAATGAAAATGCTAGTTTCCCAGACAGTTCCAGCTGAAGGACATAAAAAGGGTATGACACATTCCGATTCAGCAGGACCTGTAAAAGGGACATGCAATTATTGTAAAAAGCCAGGTCATTACGTACACGATTGTCCAGTTTTGAAACATAATATCAGCATAGGTAAAACACAAGAAAGATCACGGCCACTTAGACAAGATCAGAATGAACAAGGAGCTCCGCAGCATGCCCAGGCCATGCCAGCCGCACAACAGCCAGTACAGTTTGTGCCAGCTGCACCACCGTTGCCTGTTGCTGCCACACAGACAACAACACGACAAATGTATCAGACCGCACAGTATGAATATCCTGAGTATCAGCGTTACGCATGAACTAGCCTAGAGAGGGAAGTTGATTTACCCCTTATTGAAATCCCAGTAGATCAAGAAGGACCTTATGTACATAGTGAATTATTAGGCCAAGATAGAAAATTTCTACTCGATACAGGGGCAAGTCGAACGACCATAAAACGTAGTGAAGTTCCAGGGGCACCCCTCTCAGGCTCACAGAATATTTCCCTTGGTTTTTCAGGAAAACCTATTGTTAATGAAGTGTCACAACCTCTGCCACTTACGATAGGACCTCTGACCCGAACTACAGATTTATTGCTTACTAAATCATGTCCAGAAAACTTGCTAGGAATAAAAACGTTGAAAGCTCTAGGAGCCATAATATGTTGTTCTCCGGAAGGAGTAAGGTTGTTTTTACGTGATTTTAAAGGTCACTATGTGTCTAGAGACATGGATCCCCGACTACAGACATTACCTACACATCTATGGGCACAAGGCCCTACTGATGTTGGACGCATGAATATTACACCATATCGAGTCACATTAAAGGCAGGAGTGGTGCTACCACGAATGCGACAATACAAGTTACCACCAGATGCTGTAGTGGCTTTACTGCAAATCATTGACGAGCTCATTGCCCAAGGAGTAGTTGTGGAAACAGACTCCAATGTATGTAATTCACCGATAATTCCGATTCTTAAACGAACAGATCCAAAGGCCCCGCCAGTCTATCGATTGGTTATTGATCTGCGCGAGTTAAACAAATGCATTGTGCCACAATTCCCTGTGGTCCCAGATATCTCGTCATTACTGACAGCCATTGATTCCGAAGCAACATTCTTTACTGTAATTGATCTCAAGAATGCTTTTTTCAGCGTCCCAATAGATCCGGAAAGCCAATATTTGTTCGGATTTAGTTTAAATGGACGTAGCTTTAAATTCTCACGCGCACCTCAAGGATTTACAGAAAGCCCCAGCATCTATAGCCAAGCACTGAAACGAGAACTAGATAGTATCCACATGCCAGTTAACACTGCTCTGCTCCAATACGTCGATGATTTGCTGATCACCGCAAGAAGCGAACCAGAATGTGAAAAAGCATCACTGACAGTTTTAAAATTTCTAGCCGAAAAGGGGCACAAGGTGTCCCCTTCTAAGCTGCAATTCTGTGTCCAGCGAGTTGTTTATCTTGGACACTCGCTGTCCAAGGAGGGAAGGCAGCTTACACCCGACCGCATTCAGCTAACATGCCAATGCCCAAGACACAAAAGGAAGTACGGGCTTTCATAGGCCTCACTTCATACTGTAGGCAGTGGATCCCTCAGTATGCATTTCTAGCAAAACCACTCATTCAGTTGACAACACAGGAGGCAGCCACATCGACTGTTCTCCCTTGGACTCAGGAACATACACACGCCTTTGAAAGCTTAAAGAAAGCTTTATGTCAAGCACCTGTTTTAGCAACACCATGTTACAGAAAACAGTTTACACTTTTTGTTACAGAACGCGAAGGTACTGCCTTGTCAGTACTCACACAGGAACAAGCAGGAGCACACAAACCATGTGCTTATTTTTCTAGTACATTAGATCCCGTAGCTCAGGCTTTGCCTGCATGTCTAAAATCAGTGGCAGCGACAGCTTTAGCAATCAGACAAAGCGATGCCATAGTGTTAGGACATCCATTGACAGTTCAAGTACCACACGCAGTAGAGGTCCTTGTAAATAGAACGCAAACACAACACCTGACTATAGCACGACTTACAGGGTATGAACTTACATTGTTTCAGCCACACATAGAAATCAGACGCTGTAACACATTGAATCCTGCCACACTTTTGCCAGTAACCGGAACAGACCCACTAGCTCATGACTGTATTGAAGTTATTACAATAACGACAAAACCCAGACAAGACTTAACCGATGTCCCATTGTCAGATCCAGACCTGACGTTGTATGTAGATGGTTCATGTATGAGAACAAGTACAGGAGAGTTAGTGGCCGCTTACGCAGTCACAACAGATACTGAAGTCATTGAAACTAATCGTATAAATACTTTGTCAGCTCAAGCCGCAGAGCTCATCGCTCTGACACAAGCCTGTATTCAAGCCACGAATAAAAAAGTCAACATATACACTGATTCACGTTATGCATTCGGAGTTGTACATGACTTCGGCGTGCTGTGGCGAGAGAGAGGTTATTTAACTTCCCACGGTGCCCACATTCAGCACGGACCCCTCATTCATGCTTTATTAGATGCAATACATCGACCCACTGCAATATCAATTATGAAATGTAAGGCTCATACGAAGGTTACTGATATCATTTCCCAAGGCAATGATCTAGCCGACAGAACAGCTAAACAGACTGCTCAAACTCAAACCCCCGACATGACAAAGACAATAGTCCCGATGCCGACACATTGTATGACAGTTAAAGATCCTACTCTTGACGTAATTGACATACAGACACATGCTACACAAGACGAAATAAAGAAATGGACTGAATTAGGAGGGATCCAAACGGACCAGGGATGGATGATGAAGGAAAAGTCTGTGTGGTTCCTTCCTGATTCAATGGTCCAAGTTATAATTAACACTACACATAGTCCAGCACATCTCGGAGAAAAAGCTATGCTAGACAGCATTCAACACATTTGGTTCAATAAACATTTACGAGCAGCAGCAAAGCAAAAAGTCCGTACCTGTATGATCTGTTGTCAGTTTAACCCAGGAAAAAGCGTTCCCGTAGAACAGGGTGGATTTCATCCTCCTGATCACCCTTTTGAAGTGCTCCAGATGGATTATATCCAGATGGAACGATGTCGAGGATTCAAATACGTTCTCGTAGTCGTCTGCGCTCTGTCCCGTTGGACGGAGGCATACCCGGTTTCAGATTACACTGCCCCGACTACTGCCAAACAGTTGGTTCGAGAATTCTTCCCACGATACGGTTTACCACGTGTTGTCTACTCAGATAACGGCCAGCCGTTCTCATCCGAATTAATGAAACATGTTTCACTTCTGTTAGGATATCAGTGGAAATTCCACTGTGTCCGACACCCCGAGGCAGCAGGTCTCGTAGAAAGACATAACCAGATACTGAAAATCAGATTGTCCAAAATATGCAGAGAGAAAGGTGTCGACTGGGTAGTAGCATTACCAGTTGCACTCTTTTACATGAGAATGGTAGCACACTCTCGAACAGGGCTATCCCCGTATGAGGTGATCTTCGGCAGACCACCAAATATGTGGGGGACGCCCATACCACGCAAAATAACTGATATTGACTGTAATATGCTGACAGATTACTTGGCTTCCTTGATGTCTGCACTACAATCTTGTCGTTCACAGGTTGCTGCAGCATTTCCCGACAACACTGAGGTGAAACCCCATGACGTAGTTCCGGGTGATATCGTATTTGTGAGAAATTTCGACCGAAAGACTCAGCTGGAGCCCAGGTGGAAGACACCCAAGTTGGTTCTGCTGACCACAAGAACAGCCGTGAAGATCGAGGGCCGCAAGGGCTGGATTCATTCAAGTCATATCAAGAAATTTCATGGACAATCCTCGGATATAGACATTGTGCCCTGCACTCCCTCACAGACTGATTCAAAACTTCCTTTGGTTGAAAAAACTGAAAACGAACTCTATAAAGTTAAATTGAGGCCTAGAACGTCAGACGATTTGATTGTTTAAGTCCTCTCCTAGGTGAAGCGGTTGAATCTGTCTCTGACATGTATCCTCTAGACCTGAATCATGGACAGTCGCGAAAAATGATGAAACGACAGGCGTATTGTAAATCACTGCGTAGCCATTGCATAGTGACATTAATAATCTTGTTTTTCTTGAGTCTTTTAATAATTACTGCAAGCATATTGTTGCATATATATTACCCTATTTCTAGACATGTTTATAATGTTACTGCTGAACATTCTTTTAGTGACTTACCTCCGCATGAATTATCTTATAGACTTGCGCTGCGTAATAACACTTTCATTAGTATGTTACATCATTCCCATCAAACTAGTAATGCCACCAATTGTTGGGTGTGTGGTCGGCTCCCTCCCTATCAGAATTATGAAGGAGTCCTGCCATTCTTTCCACACCCATTTACACATAACGGCTCCTGTGGAGCATGGTTTAGTTTAATCAATTCCATAGATTCAGACACAGCTGTTTACCAAGGTCAGTGGGTATGGGGAAATCTGAACCTAGTTTTACTCAAGGTCTGCTACCCTGACAAGGAGGGTCGCCCCAAAAGAACAGGAACTGATCTAGAAAATGAAGTATATGGATTAGGTAATTTTACACCTAATCTCATGATTCTAAATGTCGTATCCGAAGTTGAACTAGTCTTACCCACCATGTCAGTATTCTCAGCGAAGGGTGAATTGTGTGTAAGAAAGGTTGGTTCCATACATATGGGCCATAGTAAATGCACTACTATAGTAGAATTCAGTGATCAAGGCAAATCTTCATTTAGAGCTTATCACCACTCCTACTTTATATGTGGTCAGACTGCATATATGCGTCTACCTCTAGATTGGGATGGTACCTGCTACATTGCATTCCTTTTGCCACCTGTTTTTCTAGCTCCTCCTGATTATTACAGAAATATTCATTTAGTACACAACAGAGAGCGGAGAGATCTCCCAATTGTCGATTACACTGAAACAGCATGGGAGAAATACACAGATTTCAATAAAGGCATCTTTCCCTATATAGGTACTGTTACTAATAGTAAACTGATACGTAGATTAACTAGAACCCTTGAAGCAGTAGTGAATGAAACTATTTCCGCCCTAGGCAATTTAACAGAAGAGCAGTCTGCTATGCGGATTGTTGTGCTTCAAAATCGTCTTGTCCTCGACGTCATCCTGGCTGATAGGGGCGGAGCTTGTAGGGTCATCGGATCAAGCTGCTGCGTATTCATACCAGAAAATTCGCCATCAGTATATAAAGCCATAACTCGCCTTCATAAGATTGTAAACCAGATACACCAGAACCCAGGCACTTGGACTTGGTCCAGTTGGTTTTGGAGTGTGATATCAGCCTGGGGATGGAGAGTTCTATCCTTCCTAGGTATTGGCCTTCTCATACTATTCAGTTGCTGTCTATGTCTACAATGTGGACCAGCGATCTGTGGTCTGTGTGCCACATCGTGTATTCCACCACCAAGATTTCATTCGTCACGGAAGAAGAAAGAAGAACAAATGATGTTATATGAACAGATCAATGGATTAATGAAGATTGATATCTCTTAACGGGCAAGTAGGGGACAAGGAGGGAATGTGGAAATATGGATTTTTCTGGTCAGTTATGTCCCCTATCTTGGACCCCAACGGTTCTATGTGCATGTCACAAGTACATGTATGTTCCCTCCAGTTCCAGTTATGAAGACGCAAATACATGTGCGTCCACCGTCAACATGTCCTCTGTCAGATCCGCCATGAATAGGCCGGATATTCCATTCCTAAGTACGAAAGGCCACCGGCTTTATATGGTTCACTTATGCCATTTTACAGTCCAGGCAAGTAGGCCCAGATTCTGTCATCAAACTCTTCTTGCTTTCTGCCTCTGAAAGCTCCAGTCTGAGCCTGCATCTGTGACCATGAACTTTGTCTCATTCTCTGCGCGGCTCACGAAGCCTGACATCAGCCTATTCTCTGCCAAGAACTGTATTTCACCTTCGAATTATCTGCTTCCCCCTCAGCCGATGCATTCCTGCCTAGTAGTTTAAGTAAACATTCTTCCAGTTACCAAGCAAAAGGCCCGGCTTCTCGGTCCTCATGCAAGTAATTCATAGTCCTGTTACCATGGAATATTTCTACCCCCTCGCATTTAGTGTAGACACTTAGACGCTTGTACACGCACACACAGTCAGTATAGAACAGATTCTGTCCGAGAGTCCTTCTTTTATGGATAACATAGTTCTTTAACATAGGATGTTAGATATGATTTGGGATTAGGTTGACTTGACCCCCCAGACTTCTTGTCTCCACATGTAGAGCTAAATGTCAAGTCCCCTTCACCCCCTAGTTACACGTCAATTACACGTCATGCTGCTGCGCGCGCATCTATGCCAAGTATTATCTTATAGATCCACCTACATGTGACATCATAACCAATTACGTTCCTTTTTACTCCTTGTTCCACCCATTTTTGGTTACGCAGACAAACCGTCATTTTTCCTTATCAATTGTTACGCCTACCGTATTCGCTTCATTGTAATGTATGATCTATAAAAGTCATTTCATGTCAATAATGTATGTACTTCACTTCCTGAACCCCCGTGGTGATGGAACTTGGAGCAACCGATTATAATCGATTATTGGAATAAAGCCCATTCCGAACCTCTAATACCACGGATTCTGCCTCTCATTTTACTGAGCTATTTTATTATGTTTCTGTATCAAATTCAGTCCAGGTAAAGGAATTTTATTTACCACACCTGGAGGAAAATAGCCAGATAGGAGTTGTGAAAGTCAACAAATTGACAACTTTGTGTACTCACACAGGATGAGGATGAGCACCACCATGTCCCTCTCACTCCCCACCACTTGTGTGGCATTCACAACTGCATATTGTATGCATTTGTGGCAGAGGATTACAAAGTAGCAATTTTGCGGCAAGGTGTCAGGTGAAAATGGCGTAATTTATGGACGTAAACAAAGGTTTGCAACTTTAAATGGTTATAAGAAGGGTGGCCAACGTTTATGAGTGTATTATTTGGTTTCTTTCCTTTTAAGAACATCTACTGTTTGTAGCACCATAGCAAATACTAAAGTGTACTTGTCAACAGTATTTGTACTTTGATTTGTCTGCTACGAAACAACACTGACGCAGCAAAATGACACGGAACAAATAACATGCCCTTATAATACTAAATTGAACATCATTGTTAAGTGCCATTACCTGGGCAGTTTATGTTACCATACACCTAATTTAATTTGTTATTTTAAACACTGCAATATGTTTTTAATAAAGGTTAATATCTGTCATTAAATAATGAAATTTTAATGACATATACACCTATGCATAAAATACCTATATATGTGCGTGCGTAGATATGTTATGAATTTTTGTTTTGTAACTATGCGTATTTTCAATTTGTCACAAATAAGCAAAGAAAAGAGAACCTGAAAATGCATTCACACAAACCTCTGGGAAGAAATTCTTTTTAGTTTGTGAAACTGTGTGCATCACTGGTTTGATTTACAAGTCTTGATGCAATCGTGTTCTGCTTGTCTGCTTGCCAGTTACTGTGCTCACTGCCTTCTGGCAGCTTTCTTGTAAGAGGTGGATAGAATTTTTCCTACGAAACAATGGTTGCATTTTCTGACTGATGTTGCTTCTTTCCAGATTGACAGTCCCGGCGTGAGATTAAACCACGAGACTGACACATTGACACACATTAGCTGGGGCACTGAGGGCAATCCTGTGTCCTGTATGTGGTGCATATCTAAGTATTATGTGTGTGTATAAGCCGATTTGTACGAGTTTTCATTCATCTGCTTCTGTGATAAATGAGCTCACTGCGGTACTTTATGAGCTTGTTTGATAAAATAATCAATGAATATATTATTTTAGAATTGTTTCCATCAATATTTCTTAAAATCATGGTCCTTGATAAACATGTCACATATCTGGATATATTAAATTTGAATAAGTACGAGTCCCTTTTACTCATAAGGCAAACATTCCTACTGGCAGCGGCATCAAAGATTGAAAAATATCATACTATGCACTTTTAGTTTTGCCCCTAAAAGCGCCACACAGGCTAGTGAGTGTGTGCTAGTTGGAGGAAGGGGGAGAGAAGCGAGCAGTGGTGGGATAACATCAAATAATGCTCTCACCCTGCTGGAAGGCCATTAGCAGGCCTCCTCTCAACTTCAGAACATCTTTCATTGGCCCGAACTAACCAGCGCTACAGCAGTGACACCTTCAAAATGCAATATTCCATCCTCCCTTCATTCTTTCTCTCCAACTACGGGGCAGATTTATGTTCCCTGGCGCATCCCTGCAAATCAGCAGGGATGCGCCAGGGAAGATGCGTCACGCAAGTTTGCCCTTGCGCCACCGCAGATGCGCCGCATTTACAATGCGGTGCATTGTGGCGCAAGGACAAGCAGATGCGTGACGCATCTGCCGGCGTCAGGTTGGCGCTGTGCTGAAGTTGTGTCGCAGGCGCGACGCAACTCCAGCACTGTTCCAACCTGCCCTATCCCTAACATGGTGCATCACACCTTACGCCTGCTTGAAGCAGGCGTAAGGATTTGACGCACCAGCGTCGGAAAAGTGACTGCGTGAAATCTTGTAGATTTCACTGCATCACTTTTCCGAGGCTTTTTCCGACGTAACGCCCACCCTGCATACATTAAACCTGACACGGGTTTAATGTGGCACAGGGCTTTACAACGTGACGCATCTCCCTAGATGCGTCACGTTGTAAATCTGCCGCAGCATGGCGCTAGCTTTGCGCCGCCGCTGCGTCACAAAAGTGACGCAATGGCAGCGCAAAAGTGGCGCACGGGGCTTGTAAATCTGCCCCTACATATCTTGCATTTTCTGAACTTCACCAGTCTTTCTCTCCCTACAGTCTTCCTTTATTACCTTCAACATACAATTATCGTACCAAGTCATTCACGATCCCCGCCTTCAACCTTCTTACACTTCTTTGTCTTTGTTCTTACATTTACTTCAGCTTTATCTTCTTTTATCTGTTTTTAAAAATATTTCTTTTTCTGGGTTTCTTGATTGCCTCTGTCCTTACCTCTCATTCTACCTCTGATGTTTTCTGTTTTGTGTTCTTGCATCTTTCACTCTCTCCTTTATTCATTAACATTATTTTAGACTGCTTATAATATATTTTCTTGTTGATAATACCCATTTTATTTAATTTACTTGATATTCAGACCGAGTAAACCCTTTGCAAGTTGTGGTGTATGTTATACGAATCAGTCGGATGTGTGTGTATGTGTCTACAGAAATAAATATAAACCAGGAACTACTTTCAGATTTCTGGAGACTGTATTTGCTTTTACTATTTGATGCAAAGAATACAATTAGTTTCCGAGAGCTTTTCCCTTACAAATGTCTCTCTCAATGTTCACAAATATCTTCCATTGCCAACCGTTGAAACTGGTCATGCACATTTATTTTTGTTTCAAAGCATTGCATTTAATATTGAACAGCACAAGTATTCCCTATCTTTTATAGAATGTTAACAGCTTGTCAAGAAATCTGTTGGCTTCCTTTTGGTGTTATTGAAAATTGAGGAAAAAAACTCAACCCAAGCCGGCTTGGCTGAATCTTTCCAATTATGGTTGGCTATGTGGCTTCCTTCAACTGCCCAAACCTGTTTATAAAACTTGGAGCTGCTCAGCAACTCACTGATCAATTTCTGCACAGATAATGGAGCCTGTATGCTGCTCACTTTGTTATGGCCAGAACTAAGCCTGTAGCCCCGTTAAAGATTTTCTAGACTGGCCTGTATCCAGGAAGTCCAAAGAGTCCTAAGAACCTGAGACAAGCAATATATGTCTACATGATATGTTATGTCACGTTATGTTATGTTATATGTATTTGAAAATCACCTGTAAGGGTATCCTGGTGCTGAGCAGGTGTGTGTTGCTATCCCTACTTAGAGTGGGTTGCACAAAAGTACCTGGTTCTCTGTATGCTTGGGATGTGCGCGACTGGGAGTTCTGTAAAGCAGAATGTGCAGGTTTGTATGTTGTTGAGGATGAGTCTGGCTGCTGGGTTCTGGATGGTTTGTAGTCTTCCAGTGAGTTGTTTGATGATATCGGCGTAAAGGGTATTCTAGCAGTCTAACTTGCGAGTGACAGTTTTTCTGGTGTTGCTTGGAAGCCTTTTGAAGATCTCCTCAGCATCTTCAGGGTATGGAAGCAAGATGCATTCACTGCATTGACTTTTGTGGTCATGTCCAGTTTGCTGTCAGTAATGATTCTGATGTTCCTGGGGTAGGTGGAGGGTGTACATTTGAGTCTGGCAGGCCATCAGTTGGAGTCCCATGGTGAATTTTTCTAGCTGAAGATCAATATTTCTACTTTGTTGGTATTGAGCCTTGAGAATGTGGACTTTCTTTCAGTTAGCAATTTCAATCATGCATGCGGTAAACATGTTTCGTGTGTTGGGGGGCTTGTCAGAAATGGAAAGTATGAGCTGCGTATTGGGCTAGGATAGAATGTTGATGTCGTGTGTGTGGCTGACGTTGTCCAGAGGGAATATGTATAAATTATGGTGGCTGGAGCTGAGCAATGAACCTTGAGGCACTCCGCAGATGAGTGTGCAGGTTTCCAAAGAGTAAGGTGCATGCTGACTGCTTGTGATCTATCCATTACGAAGCAGCAGATTCAGCAGAGAGTGTGCCCATGGATGGCAGTCTCATGCAGGTGTCAGATGAGGTTCTGGTGTAATTGCATCTCACATGATGCAGCGAGGTTCAGGAGAACGAGGTCTGCCATGTCTCCTCCATCAAGGATCATGCAGAAGTCCTATGTGGTAGTGATCAGTGCTGTTTCAGTGCTGTGGTTGGGCCTGAAACTGAACTGCATGGCACAGAGAGCTGGTGGTTCCTGAGGTGGTTTGTGAGGCATCAATTGATTAGTTTTGCAAAGACCTTGGCAGAGTATGGTAGCATGGTGATTTGTCTGTAGTTGTAGAGTGTTGCTGGATCAGCGTTTCTTGAGCAGGGGCATGATGGTGGATTGTTCTAGGTGTCTGCAAATGTGGCTGAGTCAATGGAGGCAATGTAGATGGGGTTTAGTGCTTCATTGATGGGTAGGAGTCCATTGGTGAATGTGTGGTGGGGTCAAGGGTCAGATGGGGCCCTCGAGTGGATGGTCTTCTTTGTAGCTGTGGTTTCAATGGTGGTGATGGCGGGCCACGAGCTCAGGATTAGTTCTTCTGCCACAATGGGAAGTTGAGTTGCAATGGTGATGGGGTCCAGTTAAGGGTTGAAGTTGCCGTATATGGATGTTGTTTTGATGCAGAAAAAATCTGAGAGCTTGTCGCAAAGGTGTTGCAATGGAGTAGTGTTGCTTGAGGTGGTAGGAGGCAAAGTGAAATCTTTGATGATGGCAAATATTTCCTTGCTAATACTGTTTGCACTGGTTTCAATGTGCTCTGCAAGAGGTGTGTGTTTATGATTCCATATTTGCTTGTGGTAGTGTCTTAGGGCGGATTTGAAAATGCCTTTAACCATAGTGCCTTGATTTGTTCTCCGTTTGAGGTCCAGTTGCTTGAAATGATGTATTGTTGGACTGAGTTCCTCTGTGTACCACCTGGCCTGAAGTCAGGCTCTTGCCATTGGGTTGCGCTTGAGTGTAGCCCCTGGGTTGGCACATGCAGTTATACGAGTGCTGAGCTTCTTGATGGTTTCTGGTGTGCTCAGTCTGGTGCACTGACAGGGCAGAACACCATCCCTTTTCTGTGTTGCTTTTCCAGCTCCAGTGGATGGGTATGGTATTGGTAGGTCTGTGGTGGTATGGGATGATTATACTGAAACTAACCAAAGTGTAGTCTGTCTAGGTCACAGCTGGTAGCGTGTCAACAGTGATGTTGCTGATTGATGAGAAAATCGGTTCCCCAGTATAATCTGGAGAGGATAGTAAAGGAGGTTGATACATAACTAACCAGATAGAAGAACCACCCCCTGACCTTATATGGGAGAGTGAATTTAATTTTAATGTCGATACTTCCTAAACTGATGTACTTTTTTAACTGCATTCCTTTGATGTTCCCCAAGACCGGGATCAACAAGATACAGGGGAAATTAGTCAGTTTTCTCTAGGCATCAAAGGGAGCTTGGCTCGCCTGGAAGAAATTGAGGCGTAAGCTTGAGAAAGGTGAACTGGCTCTCCCAGATTTAAAGTTATATTGTATGGTTTTTCAGTTTAAAAACTGTAGAATCCTTCTAGGCAAACCGGGGGTTTCAATATGGGAGGTTTGCTGGAAGAAATAGTAAGGGAGTGGGGCTCTAAAGGTTTTTTGAATAAGTTTGGGTCAAGGAAGTTCTTAAAAAAACTTAGGT
The DNA here is from genome assembly GCF_964204655.1 of Triturus cristatus. NCBI lineage: Eukaryota > Metazoa > Chordata > Amphibia > Caudata > Salamandridae > Triturus > Triturus cristatus. The sequence continues at coordinate 482,687,239 of NC_140593.1, read as the reverse complement.
TGAAGATCTTAACGGCAGCATTTACTTTGTGGCTAGGAGTAAGGAAGATGCTTGGAATGGGCTACTTCTCGGATTTCTCCCCAATTTGGCACTCACCAGGTACACCCGAGTGCCTTCAAGATCGGTTGAGTCTCCCACTGAGGAGGGTGGGAATTGAAGTCTGGGGGGATCTGCTGACAGTGAAGAGTATAGTGCCTTGGGAAGTGCTAGTGGTATAAACGGGTGATTCTCTTTCAAGATTCAAGTATTTGCAGTTGTCTTCTTGGGTGACAACCAATGCAAAGGAGATCGATGGGTTGTGGGAATTCGTTTCAGAACTACAGGATAAGGCCCCCAGGAAAAAGGAAGTCGCCGACTGGTGTTGGACTTTGCTATAAGCCAAAGATAGGAAGTTGAAGGCACCATACTCAGTATGGAATGGAGTTATCCAGATGACGGAGCCACTAACAATTTGGCAAGTTTCCTTAAAATTATTCTACAAAGTGGTCAAAGCCGCCAATCTGAAACTGAATCATTTTTTTACTATCAACAGGTTGTACTGGTCGCCCCAGAAATTAGCTAAATTTACACCAGAACCGATCCCAAGATGCTGCAGATGTGGTATGTTAAGAGCCAACAATCTACATATGTTTTTTGAGGGCCCAGAACTACAGGTGTACTGGCAGGATGTCGGGAATGTCATCAATGATGTAATTGGGTTGAATATAACATTGAGCTCAACATTGGCATTGATGGGGTTGGAGGACTCCCCCAGTCAGCCCCTATAGGCAGTCAGGAGGGTCCTCCTGTTTATTTGATGCTTTTAGCCAGGAGAGAGATTTGTAAGTGATGGATGAATCCCCTCCCTCCAAGGGTTTTGATTGGCTTCAGGCAGTTAGAACTATATGCAAAATAGACACTGGTGCTGGGGGGTTCTCACAACGGGATATGGGATGATTTTCAAAGATGGTGTGGAACAGCAATGTCTCAAGGAGGTGTCCTATGATTACACCTGTGGGAAATTAGTAACCAGGAAACTGGTAGGACTGGATCATCAGGGACAGAGTTTTATTCGCATTAGGCCTGAGGACGGAATAGGTCGCACATTAAGGTCTGTTTTTGCAGACACTGGTGATATGAGGACAAAACAAAAAGACAAAATCGGGTCCAATAGGTGTCCGACAGTGTCTTTGAGTTTGGTAACATGCTGGGTGAGGCTGAAGTTACTGAGGTTTTCTAGAATGGTTGTAGAGGTTTGTTTGGTGAGGTCTTCCAGGGGAAAGTTAAGGTCTTCTCAGAGGATGATGGTGCTGGTGTTGATGAAAAGAGGTGTGACAAAATCTGTGATGTTGCTGGCTAATTTAGTGGAGGGTCCTGTTGGTCTCTATACAAAGGTTCCACCTAGGGAGAAGTTGGCTTTGATGTGTATCTTCAATATGAGGTGTTCCATGTAGCTGATGGGGGTATCCATGTACTTGGTGCTGCTGATGGTGTCTTTAAATATGATGGTGACTCCACCTCCAGACTTGTGCAAACAGTGTTTACTGACAGCCTTGTAGCAGCAGAGATGGCTGTAGCAAAGTCAAGTGCAGAGGATGGGTTCAGCCATGATTCTGGGAGGTAGAGCAGGTCAAGAGAGTGGTCATGCATTAGGTCTCATATCTCCATTGGGGTTTGGTGAGCAAGCAGATGTTGAGGAGAAGGCATGCAAGTATGTCATGTTCCATGTTTGGTGGAAGGTCTGTGTGAGTGTGAGCATGCTTCATAAACCTTTCAAGGACCTGACGTGCTTTCACTAGGATTTGGAAAGAAACTATTGTGTTATCTGTGTATGTTGGTGGAGTATGGTTTTCCTCTGTGAACAATCTGGAAAGCTTTGGTTGCCACACATGAGCTGTGGATGAGTTATTTGAACGATGTTACAGTAAATGTATAAGCTTGCTTAATAAGGCGAATACAGAAAATTCAAGAGAGATAGTAGTGTGCTTGCAGGGAGGAAGCTTCATATTCGTGTTGCATTGATGCCTCAGTGCATCAGGTTGTACAAGAAAATACAACATTCTGGATAGTCACCAAAGTCTAACATGGGTTTAATGCAAAATAGCCAGTAGGAAATTAAGAATAATGCAAGACAATTGTTGTTTCAACAGACCAAAGCTTGAATGAGATAGAAATATGTAACACTAACAGGAACTGACTCCACTACTGTCTAATATCCTTGCTTTGTTCAGCCAATTTCAGAATGAAGCTACGCTTCTATGGCAAAGTTCAGTAAAGTGTGCATGGAGTTACACAGAGATAGTACATTTTAAAAGTGTGTAAAATGGCAAAAATGTTAAGGTTTGAGTAGTCTTTAAGCTAGTATAAAAATACCAGTGGCATTTATTAATAAAATTCAACAGCACACATTAAGGTACATCAGAGCATTGTTTTTTCCCTAGTAAACATATATGCATTAAGGTACAGATATGGGTAAATTCATTTTCTCATGAGGCCCTTTTGTTTGGAGGCAAAACCTCTGCAACAATGAAATTGCAAAACATTTATAATCTCAGTATTATTCTCTTGATTTTCAGACTTATCATCCTCAAGGGTATTAAGTAATTAAGTGAGGACTCTGCCTTATTATTGATAGCTTGTGGGATGTTGCACAGTTTTACCAACACATATAGAGTCACTATGATTAGAATAGTTTCAATTACAATTTAAAAGATTTTAATTCCCCAGTTTCTGAATATCTCTGACAACCATCATCTTCAAATAACTTTATTTCGCTCTCTATGGATCATAAAAGTGATGACAGACAAAACAGCCACAACACACATATACATAAAAATAAAAATAAATAAATAAGATTATATCAATAGCAAATTTAAAACAAACAATATAAAACAACACCATTCACAACTCAAACCAGTGTATAAAAAGCATAAAAAGGCAGTTATCACAATTAAAATCTACAGTAATTTTAAATGTCCCACTACAGTTCATCTCAGGCATCAAATGATTTGTTTCATACATCAGAAGCTGACTGTATGGATTTTGGGGCTTTTTTACAAGCCGCTTGCGCTGCCGGTGCTTCACGTTTTGCGACACACTGGCAGCACATTTTGCTGTCCCATATTTACAAGGACAGGAAAAGTCACCCTGCGTCCTTGTAAATACGGCCCCTTTACACACAGCACTTTGTGTGAAAGAGCGTTCCACGGGTGTTGCTATGGGTGTTCCCACCCAACACCTATGGAACCTAACACATTTCCAGATTTATGAGAAATCATAAACCTGATAATGCGTCTGAATGCTACGCCGCCCCAGTGGAGGCTTAGGGAGGCGCAACGAGGAGAAATGTATTCATTTCACCTCGTTTTTTCTCTTTCTATGGTTGCTGCATTCTGTAGCACACAAGCACACCTCGAATGAGTAAATCACCTCTGGTGATTGTTTCTGTGCAGGAAGGTGTCCTGTAAATGTAAATTAGGCTGTTAAAACGCTTAATTCAAAATGCCTTCAAAAACATAGCCAGACAAAAAAAAAATGATCTGACTCGTGTCACACTGCAATAGTCTGAACTTTTCCTGGTGCTCCCCATTACGCAGTTTTTTGCACAAAGGAACAATCCATTTTGCATGTTTGTGTTTGTAAGAGGGGTAAAAAAAAACATGGATTAGCGATTCAAAACATCCATCACAGATCATCGTATTGACCATTATCCTGTTTCCATATACCAGCATATGATTCTACAGGTAAAGTACAATACCTAAAGTGAAGGTGGAGATTCCTGGCAAGTGGAGGGACAATTTCATCAATGGTACTTTCAGAGGAGGCCATTGGTTTTCGGTCAATGAAAGACACAGAAAAGGAGCCTTTGCACTATCTAACATTGTCTATTGCCACCCTCTCCCAGATTATTTATTTCATGCTGGTCTTGCCAATTAAAAATATGCTCTCCGCTGAGGCTCAATATTTATCCAATTTCAGTCTATGAAGTAGGGCCTTAATAGCATAGAGCCTCTGAATTTTCCATGCGTATTGTGGGACCAAAAGATCTTTGATTCCCTCGTGATAGGATTCGAGGGTGGGTATTGTCCATAGCCTATACCAATAGATCAGCATTCTGCTCTCATTCTTGTGGCAATTTTCTTTTGGGCCATGTCTAAGTACAGGGGGATCAACGGTGTACTTACAGGGAGATTCAATAAAGATATCCTGCATGGGAGTGTTGTTTCAACCCATATGCACAACCAACATGAAGGCCTACCCCTGTCAGACTGGGTAGCATTCACACGAACAGATGTGTACCCACTCTTGTGGGTGGGGGCTAGACACCACGTCTCTTGAAAGAGACAGATGTCAAATGTTTCAATAAATTGACCCCACTCATCCTCTTCCAATAGCTTGGTTAGCCCTGCTACATTCCATGACAATATTTTGGTAGGAGATCCTAAGGTTGTAAAACCCCATCAAAGGTAGAGGGGGCTGGCTCTACAATGGTTCTGCCGGGGTCCAGTCTCCAAATACGATCTCTGACCCACCAATCTGTCACCCATAACTCCTGAGTTGTTTCCCCTACTCAAAGGTGTTGAGTTAGCCACCATTTGGGCTGGTATAAAATGTAGCTGCTCTCCGTCCACAAGGTCCATGGCAATTGTATTGTTGCAGGGAGATGCCTTAGATTCCAGTCAGTAGGAAACAACAAATAACCAGCTGAGTGCTTCATCCAGCCCAATCGTGACCCCTATGTGTTGAGACTCATTGAACATTGAAAAAATAATTCTGAGAACCAAAACCAGTTCCCTCCCATGTTAAAATCAAATACATTTTGTATCTCATGTAGTTTCGTAACACTATTCTTAGTGTGATCTATTTGTTCATTTATACTTAGTGAGGTGTTTGGGAGGTGCATAAAACACTCACAGCCTACTAACACACAGGTTGACCTATTTGTCTGCCAGGAGGTAATATAAAGCCATTCAATTCTCCAGGAGCATTGTTTTCAGAGAATCTAATTGATTAATAATAAACCCTAAAGTAATGGAGGTAACATTGGCTACTTCTTATATTTCAGCAATTTGTCTAGTCTTTTAATAGCCTGCTCCATACCATAGTTGGGAAAAAGGATATAAACATTTTGTTTGATTCAGAAATATTGTGGGAGCCCTGTCGTCTTTGGAGAGAATGAACGTTTGAACGTCTGACAAGAGGGATGACGTAACCAGAGTAACTGTCTCCCACCCACTCTTGAGGCAGCCAGGGAGAGAATTTTGTTCCACAGCTGACATTAGCTTAACCTTCTGAAACACCATACTAGTGGAAAGCCGAAACTCATAAGGAGATGATCTGAAAAAGTATAGTCTCTACTACAATGTTATGCTCACTCCAGCCCACAGCTTTGCAATACTCATAGACCAACCCACTTTCTGACATGGCAAGATGAGTATCTTCAGATTTGTAATGGTCAAGCGGATTGTTATGCTTTTTATGTCTTTGAAAAGACTAGGGGGGATGTATGTACATTCTGTCAGTCTGTGCCCATGATAGAACAAATCAAGGTAAGATTTGAGTTTTTTTTGGAGTACTCCAATCACACTCCGATCAAAGACACACTTTCCTCCATTAACGGTCAAGTGAGTGCACTTCTGGCAAGAAGAGAAATTAATCGTTAGTAGTGTTTTTCAAGAAGCAATACATGGGAGTTGTTCACTAACACAGAGCAGAGGCTCCACTCAAGAACAGATTAATTACATTTAGGCCATGTAATTACTCCTATAGCATGGATTCATCCCACCAAATCCAGATGCTGAGGACAGTAGCATAGATAGCAGGCCAGACGCTCAAAGGGATCCAGTAGCCAGTTGGGTAAAGGTAGTATATATGAGTGGTGATGAGCACAGCATTGTGCAGCTGTGAAGGGGCAGACAAAGAAGGCGAACACTGGAGATCTGACCTACTGGCAGTGGCAAGGCAGCAACAGGAACAACTCCAAATTGATGCAGGTCCAGAAGCAGGCAACAGTGGGCCTGCTTCTCTGGGTTACGTAGTATGCTTGCACTGGGAGGAGTAGATTCACATTACCGGATCAAGACACATGATAGCTGTGCTGGATATAAGCAGGACTTGTTAGGGGTTGCACCTGTGAAGTGGCAGAGAGGGCTTCTTCTGGCGTACCTAGGTAAACATAAAAAAGATAGGGGGCGAGAGGAATATTTATGGTCCAGCACACACCTTGACAGTTGATAATTTCTTCACAAAATAAGTTTGCAGCTCTGCATTGTGGGTCCTTGGACCCAGATGCTGATTATTAAAACCAAAGCATGGTCACTGAAAGTATCCTCAATAGGATATTTAGACCCTCACCCACTGAAGTGGCATGCTTCATCATCGGGTATGCTCCTCTTTAGATGGGTGCTGCACTGCCCAACAAACCCCTCGAGGGGGCTCTTTGTTAACCTGGATTTGAGCTCAATAACCAGCATTTGGATCCAAAGACCCATACAATAAAACTGCCAGCAGCGGCCGGCACAGGTAAAGGCGATGGGGCGGGGGGAGGGAAGAGCAGGAGGAAGTTGACAGACAACAGAATAGGTGTAATTAAATAAATAAATAACACCTATTCCGTCATCTGTCGGCTTCCCCCCCTCCTGCTGTGCCCTGCCCCACCCCACCGCGCTTACCTGTGCCGGCCACTGCTGAAAACTGCACACTTATTTTGTGAAGACAGTACCTCAGTAAACACTGAGTCACCACGCTGGAGGAAACGGCAGGCTTGAGTGTGCCACTTAGGTAATATAGCTTGAACCTGAGAATGTAAATGGTAGAGACAGCATATAAACATTCTGCAGTATCATAAAACTGTATCATCTTTCTGTTGTAGATGTAACCTAGCAGTAGAATGGGAAGGTTTGAAGGCAACAGCATGGGGTGTCCCATCACTATTTGATACAAGCTGAGCTCAGTTTGCTGTGTTAGTACAACCCTAGTGGACCACAAAACTAAGAGCAGGGCATCAGGGCATTTTTGTTGTGGCTCAGAACATATTTTTCTATATATTCTGGATGACGGGTGCTGTAAGGGAAGATCTATCCATATGGCTTTGCAAATCACTAGCACTAGAGGTGAAATGAAGTGTGTTCCTAGATTGCTTGAAAGACAGTTTGAAATTCTATTCTGCAGAATAAAGTCCCTAAGTGCAACCTCAATACCAGCTGCTCTTGTGCAGAGGTAACCTTCAACCCACTTCAAAAACATATAGACAATAATAGGAACATGAATATGAAGCACAACTCGGCATCTGGATAAGATCCATCTGCAGATGTACAAAGGGCTCCAAGAAGGAGCATGAGCAATGGGGCTGATCCTTAACCGTTTCCCCGCATAATGGTGGTGACAGTTGATGCAGCAATGGCAATAATGTAGGATCATAGCAGAAAAGATGGGTGCATACCAGTGGGTTGTTGCAGCGCAAATTATGCTATCCTTACTCACAGGTGTAAGTAGAAGTAATAAATAAAGGGCCTTATTTACAAGGCCCTAGCATCATTTTTTTGATGCTCCGGTGACACAATGTGCTGTAGTATATTTACCAGGACAGGCAAAGCCACTTTATGCGGCCTTTCATGGCCTTGTAAATATGTGCTCCTTTCACACAGAACACTGCGTGAAAGGGGCGTTCCATGGGTGTTGCTGTGGTTACGCTCCCACATAACACACATGAAATCCAAAGCATTTCCAGATTTACAAGGTATTGTAAACCTGGGAATGCGTTGAGGAGAAATACTTTTATTTCTCCTCGTTTTTTCTCTTTCTATGCATGCTGTATTCTGCAGCACACCTAGAAAGAGGAAAATGCTATCAAGGTTAGTTTTTGCGCAGGAAGGTGTCGCTTCCTACACTAAAACAATCATTCCTGCAATGCAGGCACCCTTGTAACATGAAGCAAGGGTGTCTGCGTTGGCGCTCGACTGTTATTTGTGTGCCGGTGCAGTGGAGAAAGACAGGAATGTTCTGTATCTTGTAGAACTGGCGCATTTCTGCCCTTTTCTTTTGACACAGGACAGCACAGCAGGAAGGCCTGATGAGCTGCTGTGCGTCACACGTTTGTAGTTGAGGCCCAAAATGTATTTCCAAGACACACATCTTACAGAAATATACACATTACAATGACTTTAAAGATAGTAATACATTTCACAAAATCATTCATCTATTCATCTTTTTGAAATGTGAGCCTAACAGTAACATCTCAAAAGGAAAGGTGCATTACAATTTCTTTGCTTTTAAAAAAGAAATACATATACACAAAGCAATTTCATCTCAATGAATTAAAACACCCGTTACAATTTCATTATTTTAAAACAAGGGGATAAACACTAGATTTAAAATACTAATAATTAATCCAAAAAAAGGAGGCATCTCTGCGTAGCTTCCTTCATGCTCAAATACCTCAGGAACAGTTCTTCACATCAATGCCATATTCAATATACACAACCAAACTTTTAGAATTTCCATTTTTGAATCAGTAGAATATGTTTGGCAATTGAGACCACATAATCAAATTTGTTCATTGCAAATAAACTGAAGAGTGCTTCTCTCTGTGAACTAACGAAATGTTTTAAAAAAGGTTGTAGAATCTTTTTTCTTTCATATAAAAACAGGGTGCAATCTAGCAGCAAATGAACAATGGAATATATTACTTTCAAATTGCAAAAACAATTGCCATTGTTATCCAAAACTCCAGGGAGGATCAATACTTACTCGAAGCTGAAGGACAGCACACTTCAGCGCCTTCCTGGAACCATGGGCAAATAGGGGAAGGAGGTCTCTGTTCCTAGGAACTCCAAGGAATGGCCACTGAGCTCTTAGAGTGTAACTATTGTCTATCTGGTGTTACCAAAGCTGTTATAGCTTTCTCCTTGAGGACTCCCTGTAGGGCATCTGTCCTTAGAGAATTTTAAAATGATGATATTCCAAGGCTCTCCCTATTTTTTTGCAACAGCTGAATCATGGACAGCCCAATGTCTTGCATTGTCGCACACAAAAGTTTATGATTGGCAGCTTCATGAATTAGGTCATGCACAAATTTAAACCAATGGGATCTGACCAACAAGGTCCAGGAGACAAGAGATAATTGCAGCCTCAAAGCTTATATCATTGTACTTACTGGGCGACTGCAGAGGACCAGTAAACAAGGGGCCTCCAGAAACTCCCAGCGACCACGGGGATCCAGGGCCATCAACTCAGCTCCATAAAGTGGCTGCGGAATCAATTTCCCTGCCAACACCTTCTTTAAACGTTCTACTGATAGACCACCAAACCTCCGATCTAACCTGCTCAACGCATTTACCGTACTTAGGAGCCCAGTTGTTACTCTCTTTATACGACTGTTCCATCTCACGTTCCAAGATAAGTTAGTCCCCAAGTATTCTTCAACCTGCTCCAATAGGGCATTATCTAAAAATCAGGAGAACGTCACCCGCCGCTTTGAGAAAATCAAGGTTTTAGTTTTCTCCACATTTACCATGAGTGAGTTCCATTTAGAATAAAAGTGTAAGGCTTGTCATTTCGGCTTCAACCCAATGTAGGTATAGTCCGTCAAGACCGAATTATCTGTATACTTGAAAAAATGGGTGTGCACCTCTCCTAGTTTAGGGGAAAAGGAGATTCAACTGAAGAGCATCCCAGGGAGGTCCACGATGAACAGACTAAAGAGCAAGGGGCTAGCACACAGCCTTGTCTTAGTCTATTGCTCACTGGGATTTTGTTAGTTAAAGAGCCTTGACCATTCAAACTCACATGTACCCAATTATTCTCATGCAGTCACTCTATCATTTTCAAGAGATATTGGGCAATGCCCTAACCTGCCAGATTATCCCATAAGAGCTCTCCTGAAATAAAAAACAAAGCAGTAGCAGTTTCTTCCTGAGTCAACTGCCCTCCACGCTGCACCCCAGAGAGAAAACAATGATTAACTGTGAGTAACCTGGCCAGAATTCCCCCTGCTCTTTCGGAATACACCAAGTGCCAAAGGCTCAAGCCTTAAGAGAAATCAGTAGGGCTTACGCAGAAATCGTGGATGCTACATTAAGTAGGGAAATCAGCTGAAAATTTGTAGGGTCATCATAGGCTGCTTTCTTATAGAGGAGTTTCATTATTTAATATCGCCCCTTACCAAGAACCCAGTATTACACCATTGTGTGTCACCTATTTAGAAAAGGGGCTTAAGACATTGGCCCACCATAATGTGTTTGCCTTATAGAGAATTGATGGAAACCCGCCTCGGCCACCTGCCCATGATGGCTTTATATTTGCTATTGTTTCTGCTAAGATGGCCATCATCTGAATCTGGAGAAGGTTTGAATATTCCACCTGAAGAGCCGCATAGTGACTTCTCACATTATTATCAGGTGAGTTATACAACCTCATAATAATATTTTCCCACTGGAATTCGCAGACTTTAACTGGGAATTCTTATGGACAGTATTCACCAAACACCAAAATGATTGGGAATTGCGCTTTGCAATTACATCCTGCATTTTGCTCCAATCTCTCTCATAACCAGCCATTGTTTTTAGAAACAAATCACTCAGTAGGTCCTTTTTAGGATGCTCCAGTCCTGCTGGAACCCACCATCTATCTCTATGGAAATCTGTTGTTTTGGTTTATTAACTGCCTGTCAAAAGGAGTACCATTCTTCGTCTAATGCTTACTTTCCCCTGAGGCGGAAGCCGGGGGCGTTCTTTCTCTTCCTACACGTTACAGAGTGCTCGTATGACTGGTAACTGTTTTTAGAATCTGTATATATTTAAAACTGTGCTGTTTTAATTTACCTCGATCCCTGTGTGTGGGTCCCAGGGGGTCCCCGCTCTCTGTCGGCCACTGGTGCGGCCGATCTCGGGTGCTGTCACCGGCACGCAGAGGATAGCCGCCGCCATCTTCAGGGGAAGGCAGGGTAGCGGTCCAGATCTTGGACGCCTCCCGCCCTCCCTCGTTACTTAAGGGCTTATTCCCTCCTTGCCTCCAGACTAATGCTTACTTTCCCCTGAGGCGGGAGCCGGGGGCGTTCTTTCTCTTCCTACACGTTACAGAGTGCTCGTATGACTGGTAACTGTTTTTAGAATCTGTATATATTTAAAAATGTGCTGTTTTAATTTACCTCGATCCCTGTGTGTGGGTCCCAGGGGGTCCCCGCTCTCTGTCGGCCACTGGTGCGGCCGATCTCGGGTGCTGTCACCGGCACGCAGAGGATAGCCGCCGCCATCTTCAGGGGAAGGCAGGGTAGCGGTCCAGATCTTGGACGCCTCCCGCCCTCCCTCGTTACTTAAGGGCTTATTCCCTCCTTGCCTCCAGACTAATGCTTACTTTCCCCTGAGGCGGGAGCCGGGGGCGTTCTTTCTCTTCCTACACGTTACAGAGTGCTCGTATGACTGGTAACTGTTTTTAGAATCTGTATATATTTAAAAATGTGCTATTTTAATTTACCTCAATCCCTGTGTGTGGGTCCCAGGGGGTCCCCGCTCTCTGTCGGCCACTGGTGCGGCCGATCTCGGGTGCTGTCGCCGGCACGCAGAGGATAGCCGCCGCCATCTTAGGGGAAGGCAGGGTAGCGGTCCAGATCTTGGACGCCTCCCGCCCTCCCTCGTTACTTAAGGGCTTATTCCCTCCTTGCCTCCAGACTAATGCTTACTTTCCCCTGAGGCGGAAGCCGGGGGCGTTCTTTCTCTTCCTACACGTTACAGAGTGCTCGTATGACTGGTAACTGTTTTTAGAATCTGTATATATTTAAAACTGTGCTGTTTTAATTTACCTCGATCCCTGTGTGTGGGTCCCAGGGGGTCCCCGCTCTCTGTCGGCCACTGGTGCGGCCGATCTCGGGTGCTGTCGCTGGCACGCAGAGGATAGCCGCCGCCATCTTAGGGGAAGGCAGGGTAGCGGTCCAGATCTTGGACGCCTCCCGCCCTCCCTCGTTACTTAAGGGCTTATTCCCTCCTTGCCTCCAGACTAATGCTTACTTTCCCCTGAGGCGGAAGCCGGGGGCGTTCTTTCTCTTCCTACACGTTACAGAGTGCTCATATGACTGGTAACTGTTTTTAGAATCTGTATATATTTAAAACTGTGCTGTTTTAATTTACCTCGATCCCTGTGTGTGGGTCCCAGGGGGTCCCCGCTCTCTGTCGGCCACTTGTGCGGCCGATCTCGGGTGCTGTCGCCGGCACGCAGAGGATAGCCGCCGCCATCTTAGGGGAAGGCAGGGTAGCGGTCCAGATCTTGGACGCCTCCCACCCTCCTCTCTATGTATAAAATTAGATGGACTTCCCGTCTGCGCAGCGGGCGGGCGCAGAGGGCGCGCCGATGGCGTGCCGAAGGTGCGCCTAAGGCAAGCTCATCTGCGCCCGTCCGCGCCTGGCCCGTGCCCAGGGCCAGTTCCCCTGCTTGTCACTCTGTTGTCAGCCCTCTCTGTTGGTCTAGAGAGCAGCTTCTTCAGATGAGATTGGGTATGTGTAGGCCGACCTACCGCTGTGCTCCATGCAAGCTGGAGGGGTGTCCTTTCACATGCCTTCACTGTGATCTGATACTCTCCCCCATGCGTAAACGTGCTCTTCCTCTTTCCTGTTCGACCAAGCGTCCTACTCACTCCCTGACATTGAGGGCTGGCTTGGTCAACTGCCGCTCTCTTCCTCGCCATGCTAGTGAGATTTGGACTTCGCTTGACACACATGTTTGGGATATTCTGTTTCTCACCGAGTCCTGGATAAAAGACTTCTCCAAACCTGATATTCACCTAGCTACTCCCCCTGGCTATCTTTTAATGGGCATTAATCGAGAGGGTGGAATAACTGGAGGTGGTCTTGCTATTATACTGAAATCTCATCTCCGTCTGACTATCAGTAAACTTACGAATACTGGACTGATTGAAGCCATGTACTTTACCATTTCAGACTCGGCTGCTGTTATCTTGGCTGGTATTTTAGTATATAACCCCCCCAATGCTTCAGCCCCCTCCCTTAATCCATTGATACATCAGATAGCGGATCTCTCCCTTAAACATCCGCATTTTATTGTACTTGGTGACTTCAACCTTCATGTTGATAATTCTACTTGTTCCCAGGCTACTCAACTGTTAGACACTATGCAGGGCTTAAACCTGACTCAATTAGTGCAGGGCCCGACGCACGTAGCGGGCCATACTCTTGATCTTATTTTTTCTAACCATCCTGGTATCACAGTTCGTCCTTCTCTCCCTCTCACTTGGTCAGACCACTATTTTCTCCCTTTTGATCTTACTCTTCCGTCGACACCTGGTTCGGTGGCGCCTGGCAGGGAGTATGGGAGAAAATGGCATAAAGTCACCTGTACTGCCTTAGATCCCTTTTTCTCATGTCAACCAGACCCTCTGTCTAAAGATGTTGACGCTAGCGTGGCTCAGCTCAATTCTGCTCTTTTGCTTGCCATCGATACCATTGCACCTATTCAACTTATTACTTCAGCTAGATCTCGACCCTCTGCACTGTGGTTTTCCCCTGCCCTACGTGAGGAAAAGAGTCATTGCAAAAAATTAGAACGTTTATGGCGGCAAACTTACGATCTAGAGGCTAAAACTATCTACAAGTCGGCTCTAAAAGACTTTTCTAAACTAAAAAAATCTACGATGAGAGAGTTGTTTGCTCTACAAATTAAGAATGCAGACAACCTTTCTAAAACTCTCTTTAAGATTGTAAAAGACTTTGTTAAACCCCCCGCTTTGGTGCCTCAGAATTCCTCTAACCAGGCTTTATGTAATGGTCTGTCGGTATATTTTCAAGACAAAATTGACAACATCACGTCCTCCTTCCCTACGGTGTTGCCCTCCCTTATTTCCTGTGCCAGTGACTCTGCTAGATCATCATTGATGGCTTTTAAAAAGCTTACTACTGAGTCTGCACTTAAACTGCTCAGCCAGTGTAAGTCTGGCTCCTCTCTAGACCCGGTCCCTGCTAGAGTCATGGGTAATCTGGCTCCCCTGTTGGTCAGACCACTTCTCTCCATTTGGAATTCTTCATTGTGCACGGGCCAGTTTCCAACTGTTTGGAAGGAGGCCATGTTAGTCCCCATTCTGAAGAAAGTGGATGCGGACCCGGCGCAATTTTGCAACTATCGCCCCATCTCTCTCCTCCCCAAACTGGCGAAAGTCCTGGAAAAGGCTGTGCAGTTACAGTTGGCAGATTACTTAGAAGCCAATAACTGCTTCATGACTCACAGTCAGGATTTAGAACTGGTTTCAGTACTGAGACTGCTTTATTAGAGGTCTCCGAGACAATCCGGGAGTGTGTGGATAGGGGCGAGTAGGCCATGCTGGTTCTCCTCGACCTATCCGCCGCTTTTGATACGGTGTCCCACGAAATTTTATTGGATCGGCTGAGGCAGATTGGATTGGGTGGTACCGCTCTATCTTGGATTGCCTCCTTTCTTACTGGACGTACTCAGAAGGTTCTTCTCAAACCGTTCGAATCAGAGGGTAAACCCCTCCTATGTGGTGTGCCTCAGGGCTCAGCGCTTAGCCCTCTATTTTTTAACGTGTATCTTGCCCCTCTGGCCGAGGTGGTTGAATCCTGGGGGATCAGAGTGATCTCTTACGCTGATGATACTCAGCTTATGTTTTCCTTTAGAGATCACTCTGATTCCAGCTTTGTCAGCTTTCGCCATTGTCTTGGCAATATATGTTCCTGGATGACTTCTAATCATCTCAGACTCAACACTGACAAGACGGAGGTCTTATTTTTTAATCAGAAAACCTTTCCTTCGGCCACTCTGTGGTGGCCGAGTGTGCTTAACCCCCCTCCCTCCCCTGTCCAAACAGTACGTAATCTGGGTTTTCAATTTGACAACGCTCTTTCCTGTAAAGCTCAAATTAATAAGGTCTCTGCAGCTTGTTTCGGGAAACTGCGTATGATTAGAAAGATTTTTCCTTATCTTCCTTTGGATGCCCGTAGAACTGTCATCCATGCCTTGATTACGACACACTTGGATTATGCCAACAGTCTCTATGCCGGTGCCCCCTTGTACCTAATCGAACGTCTTCAGATCGTTCAGAATGCGGCGGCGAGACTGATAGGTAATATCCCCTACCGACAGTCGGTTGCGTCTTATCGTAGGAAGTTACACTGGCTTCCCATTTCCCATCGCATTCGGTTCAAGATACTGACTCTTGCTTTTCGGGCCCTCAACAGGTCAGGCCTGGGTTATTTGAGAAAGAGACTGGTGCTTTCCCAATCGGCCAGATCCTTGCGGTCAAACAACCTATGTCTTCTTATTGTTCCTCGCTTCCGCCGCTCCAGAATGGGCGGCAGAGCATTTACCGTAATGACGGCTAAACTCTGGAACAGCCTACCACTTGATCTTAGGTTTCTGTCTTCAGAATCTCTTTTCCGTAATAAATTGAAAACCTGGCTGTTCACCACCCCTTAATATTGCCTCCCTTTCATAGTATGTAGTCTACAGTGCCGGGACACCCCCTTTGGGGGTAGCCGTGCGCTCTACAAGCTTCTTAAATAAATAAATAAATTAAATAAAATCGAACCAACACTGTTTGCACTTTCACCCCAGGTTTTTTTTTGTGAGCTGTCTTTAAGGAGAGTTTGAACTTCTTTCATCATATGCTTGTACCACTTAATTCCCTTTCTGACTACCACTGCTGGGTGACCCTAAATTCAAATTCTTGTAATTCATGCAATGGTGTGTCGCACAATCCCATGTCCCGTGGCCTGCTTTGACATACGTTTTGCTAAACTGGCCGACTGTGGTCGCATTTATCCGCTGACAGACCACAACCTGCACACTAACAACTGTAAACTCGTTTCTAGTCTGGGTGATCTCTGCGAAATGTTGTGCCACTGCGACAGTCAAATCCTGTTCCTGTGATTGATCTGACGCCCCTTGGTGTCCTACTGTTCGCTGTGACTGTTGTGGTGCCTCTTAAGTATGTTGTTTTGGACGCTTTGTCTGCACCAGTGGCTGTTGTGAAGTCACTTCCTATACTTAATGTTGTGATGTCCTGCCTCAGGAACAAGTTCTAAGTCCCAGCTATGACATCATTTCCTCAATGTCTGGCGTACAAGTGACTGTTACCGCATTTACACAGTGCATCTGTGGTGTCATTATGTGAGCCCGTTTCCTGCTGGGACTGCGAGGACCAGGGTGCGCTGCTGTGCAACCGAATTGAGTGCACCTGGTCACTCTTCCCGGCTCCTCCTCCTCCTCTCTCGCCTACATAACGCCTCGCGGCCCCCGCTTCGCGGGAGCCGCTCGCTGGCGTGGACACAGGAGAACTTTGTCCCTCTTTTAAACTTTTACTATTGAGGAGTTTTATTCACGACGTCTTGTGTGCTGTATCTGGAGCCCGTTTCCTGCTGGGACTGCGAGGACCAGGGTGCGCTGCTGTGCAACCGGATTGAGCGCACCTGGTCACTCTTCCCGGCTCCTCCTCCTCCTCTCTCGCCTACATAACGCCTCGCGGCCCCCGCTTCGCGGGAGCCGCTCGCTGGCGTGGACACAGGAGAACTTTGTCCCTCTTTTAAACTTTTACTATTGAGGAGTTTTATTCACGACGTCTTGTGTGCTGTATCTGGAGCCCGTTTCCTGCTGGGACTGCGAGGACCAGGGTGCGCTGCTCTGCAACCGGATTGAGCGCACCTGGTCACTCTTCCCGGCTCCTCCGCTTCCTATTTAATTCCCGCGTTTACTACCGCGTTGCGGGACGCGTTGCGGGGCGTAGTCCGGGGCGAAGCCCGGGCAAAGGGCGGGCCCGTTTAAGCCCGTTCAAGCACGGACAAGACCGGACCGGGCCCTGTCCCTTTCCTTCACTCTTCCACCGCGCTCAAGGAAGCAAGTCACTATGGATACACGAGGTAAACTAACGAAATCACAACCGATAGTATCTGGAACATTGGATAATTTTATTATCAGGGCGAACTCTGTAATCCAAGGCGAACTGAACTTACTAGAAAGGCGTCTATCTGACGGAATTGCCAGTACACGTAGGTCATCTTTGGGCTTAATCGCATCTGCAGGCTCCCCTACAAACCTCGATGACTCACAAGCAGCATTGATGGACAGTATTGATCGTACAATTGAATCTGTATTATGTGACTTAAGATCTAGCTCCCCCTCATGTAGAGATACTCTTCAACCAATCCCTGAGGGTACGGATCACATTATGCACTCCCGATTGCCGGACCAGATGCTAAATCGAGCACAGTATTTTGAGGAGGGTGCTGTTCCAAAAAGAAAACGTGTGGGGGCCAATAAGAGAGGGAAAAAACCTAGACTTGATAGACCCCATATTAATACTGTTAAAGCACCTATTCCAACATGTACTAGGCCTGCCCAAGTCAACAGTGGCATTCCCAAACCCCCATTGGAACAAACTGTATTGACGTCTAATACATCCATACATGTCTCTGATTGTGACTCAGAACCCGATGAGGCCTCCTGCCGATATAATGATATTGTAAAAACTGCTATCAAGGGTCTTCTTATTTCATTGACTGTTAGGTTTGATGCAATTGACATTAGGCTTAAGGAAATAGAAAGGGTCGTTACAGCCCCGGCAAATGTATTAGTGAGCAGAGCCAAACCGTGTGCTGTATGTGAAGCAAGAAAAGCGGACTCACATTTTTCCTCCCTTCCTATTCCCTTGGCCTCCTCAAACCCACTCCAAAGGAAGGAAATCCTTCCATTTGGAACCCGCGATCCCATGTCAAACATACCAGAACCTACTCCAACTACTTCTCTGCTGGTATCCCCTGCCTTACAACATACATCCTCTGTGCTTGCCCAATGTCAATCACAATCCCAAACTAAGAATATAGTTACAGCACCCAACCCACAACATGCAGATTCGGACCAAAATAATAAGGATCCAAGAGCCAACACTAATTCAAATAAGGCCCTAACAAATAGGAGAAATATAATCAATCTCCCACCAGAAGCCTCACCTTATGTTGTTGTTCTAACAGGCATCCCGGAACTTGTTAATTCATCGCCTGAATCCTATGCATCTTTAAAAAACAAAGTCATTAACTGGCTCAACAAGCATAGGCCTCTCCCCCCAAATGTAAGGTCACAGGTTCTAATGGTTAGAAGGGTTCCTTGGCTCGGTAGCACTACAAAGAACATTAAGGGTGACTGTATTCTGGTTAATTTCAGCAACCGCTTAACAGCTCCCTATATTCTTAATTGGACTGGTGGTAATAGTACTTCCCTTATTAATTCTTTGCCTCTGTCTTTTTTCTATCCCCCAATTCATACTTTTTTCCAGGATGATACGGATGATAATTGGTTTAAAGTTGGGGGCAATGGGGCTAGAGGCAGGCCTAGGCGCGTCCATTTCGATGAGCCTTTGTCTTCTGGCTATTCAACTTTTAACAGGTATGCCTGTCTTGAGGATGTCGATTGACTTCCCCAGGAAGGCTCTACTTCTGTTCTACCTCCTCCAGTGCTTCCACTTTCTAATTGCCACCCCATTTCTCCTGTTTCTATTTCTGTTCCTATTACCACTTCTACTTCTCCGAATTTGTGTGAGTCTCCCGCTTGTAAAATTCTTGTAGCTCCTTCCAATTCCACAACAAAATACAAAGTGCTCTCATGGAATATAGCCGGTCTACCCAGTAAACTTGACTGCCCAATTTGGGGCTCCTTTATAGACCTCCACCAAATTTGTTGCTTTCAAGAAACCTGGGCAAGACAAGATTACCATCGATTGGGCTATGCTACTTATTCAATTCCGGCGGTGTGGGCCGGCCGTGGCCGCCCTTCTGGCGGTTTGACTACTTGGGTTGCTACTCACCTAGGATGTATTGTTACTAAATTTGAAACTGGGTCTGATGATATTCTATGCTTGATATTGGATTGGGGCTTAGATAACAAACTGGCGGTGATTAATGTATACGCCAGACCCGTGAATTTTTGTGCGGAATCCCGGGTGATTGAGGCCCTTTCGAATGTTTTAATTGGAATACCCGACCATATAACGCTTCTTATAGCTGGTGATTTTAACTCTCATTTTGAACCACTCGAGGGCTTGGTGGACCAAATAAACCTGGAAGAGGACGAAATCTGGAATATTCCTCAGGTTTCTGGTCCAATGGCTAGGGCCTGGACACCTTTGGCTATCCAGATTACCTCCTTGACAATGGTCCACTCTATTAGGGCTTGCAATGGTCGAACTATTCTAGATAACCCTCCTAAGCCCACATTTAATAAACCAGGTAGAGAGGCCAGGCTTGATTATATTTTTGTTCAAGCCAAGGACTGGAATAGAGTCCTTGATTTTCAAGTCATCCCAAGGGGGGAGAGGGACCATAATCCTCTTATACTGGATGTCTCCTTATCTGGTTTGTCCCCTCTAGATTTAGCGTCACCACCTAATTCGGAGCCATCGGACTCAGCTATTCTTTCTAATAATAAGCGGAGAATTAAATGGACCAAAATGGTTCGCAATGATAAAGAAATATCCCAAGTTTATGCTGCAGTCGCCTCGGTTCTAAACAATATAGCGGAGATCCTAGAGCAGTATTCCCCCCCAAACTATCATGAGAAACTGGCAACTGCCCATCAGGAATTGTTTCTTATGCTGTCTGGGTTATTTAACCCTATTATTCCTTGTAAAAAGGGATTTGTCAACCAGCCTAACTGGTACAATAAGACCTGCAGATCGGCAAAGAGCGACCTACTCGGTGCTATAAAGAAGAAAGCCTCTAAGGCTGACATCCAACACAAGAGACAGATTTATAGATCCCTGATACATTTTGCCAAATTGGAATGGGCTTCTGAAAATTGGGAGAATTTAACATCTGCCCTAAAATCAAGAGATTCAAGGAGATTTTGGTTGATTGTATCTACTGGGACAACCGAACCTCCCGCAATTGTAATTAATAACATTGCCCCAGAAGCCTGGGAAACCCACTTTAGTACTCTCTATAGGGGCCCGACGTCTGCCCCTGCGAGCCCATTACACGCAGTACCAAGCCGGGACCACCTAATTTTTACGTTAACTGAAACCCAGCTTGCAATTTCCCAACTCCCTGCTGGGAAAGCACCAGGATTGGATGGGGTACCAGTTGATTTGTATAAACACGAACCTAGTGTATGGACACCATATCTTACATTACTGTTTAACGCTATCCTCGACGGCTCGCCTATTCCCCCTACTTGGTTAGGCGCCGAAGTAGTGCCTATCTTTAAAAAAGGATCCCCACTGTTGCCAGGGAATTACAGGCCTATTAGCTTGATAGACGTTGCACAAAAACTCTTCTCGAGGCTGATCCTGAATCGTATTATGGAATGGGTTGAGTCATCTGAGATCTTGAGCAACTATCAAGCTGGCTTCCGAAAGAGCGTTTCCACAACTGGTCAGATTTTTAGGTTGTGTATGCTCTTCTGGAAAACAGTAAAGATAGAGGGGGGGTCCCTCTATACAGTTTTTGTCGATCTCCGCGCGGCTTTCGACTTAGTTCCCCGCACAAAATTATGGACCGTGCTACAAGATCTAGGCCTCCCAGGGCCTCTCTTGCACATACTGGTGCGTCTCCATACTAACAATTATGCGAGGGTAAGATGTGGTAGAGGTGGCAGCCTCTCAGCTAGTTTCCCTGTTGAAAGAGGGGTAAGACAGGGGTGTGTCTTGGCGCCCACGCTGTTTTGCCTTTATGTAAATGGTCTCATTTCTCATTTAAATGATGTACCCAACAGAGATGCTCCACGTCTTGCGGGTACTGGCATTTCGGCCATTATGTTTGCCGATGATACGTTGCTTCTAGCCAAGACCCCTATGGGGTTACAACGTGTCTTGGATGGTTTTGTATCCTTCTGTATTGATCGGGGGTTGGAGATCAATACGGCTAAGACTAAATTTATGATCTTCAACCCCCCTAGGTCCCTTCGACCCAATCCTACCATAAATGGAACCAGCTTAGAAAGAGTCCACACTTTCGAGTATTTGGGTCTAACACTCAATGAGAAAATGACCTGGTCTCACCATCAGATCAAATCAAATTTAAAGTTAAATCAAAGGGTAGGGGGAATCCTGAAACTATGGAACCAATCTATGACCCATCCGATTGGTCCGCCTCTGGAAATCTATAAAATGCAGGCTCGTGGGGCTTTAATTTCTGGCGGCGAACTCTGGGGCATTGATTGTGCCCCTGAGATTGCCGCTACGGAAAACAAGTTCCTACGGAACCTGTCTGCCCTTCCACCTAGCACGCCGTTACTTCCCCTTAGGCTCGATATGGGACTAAGACCGATAAGGGAGGAACTCGGCGTGAAGCCTTTAACTTTTTGGAGGCGTCTCTGGACAACCCCTGAACTTTTGAGCTATCGCTCTGAACTTATGGAACTCTACCTTCACCCAGCCCTGGGCAAAATCCCATGGCTGAATTATGTCAAAAATGAATTTATTAAGCTGGGCCTACAGACCCATTGGACAAAACCCCTAGAGGCCTGTGCGACTATACCCCGTAAAGAACTTGTTGCACTATACCACAATTTTAATCTCTCGGCAACTCTTGCAAATGAGAACTTGGGATTAATGACCACTACTTTTTTAATCACTAAGGATCACTATAGATTGGAAACCGTCCTGAATGACATAAATCCTGTCGCCCTGAGAAAACTATTTTTACAATGGCGATATAACGCACTTCCAGTTAGAGCACTCACCAGTAGGTGGCACCCCCCTACCGTAAAAAATTGTCCTACATGCTCTAGTGAGCTGGAGGACGATATTCATTTAATGTTTTTTTGCCCTATGTACACTAAATCTAGGAAGAAATGGATTGCTCCTATTTGTAGGAGTTGGGGATTTAGACGACATTTAGATGCCTATAGGCTGCTGAAAAGTGATTTATCTCCATCTACTGTTTTTGCTATCAGCAAGTACTTAGCAGCAGTATGGTATATTAGAAGAATTCACCTGCCGAAATGAAATGTAAATTGTTTATCTCTGGCTAGGACTATGTTGCAATTCCCCTATTCGTAATTGTATTCTCCCCAGTTTATAGTGTATTTTTTATTAATGAATGATTTCTTTCTTTAAGATAATCTGTGTGATTTAAATGCATTTGTATGATTTCTTTTATGATTCACTGAATCGAAATAAAGATTTGAAAGAAAGAATTCATGCAATTTGTGTTCAGCGATAGATACCCTTGTTCTCTTATTATAAACCAGGGAAATTCAACCGTCTGCCCTTTGCTGGCAAAGGGCTCCTGCTTGATGCTCAATTTCATTGCCAAATTGTCTCTGAATCCCAATGTAAAGAATTATACTATGTTAATATTAGCTGCACTTGTTATCTTGTACCATTTGTTCTGCTGTTGATAAAAAGTGTACAAATTGTCATAAAATTGGACACTTTCAATCAGTTTGTAGAAGCAACCAGGTAGTTTAAGTCATTTCAGTAAATATAAATTGTCTAGGTAAATGTATTAATACAAAAATGTATGTTGCCATCAAGGGAAAGAATATTGTTGGGTGGCAGGATCTTGCCAAAATGGGTCTTAACATTAGTTCCTGGTTCAAAAAATCCTGTACAACTCAATGAATTCTCAGTTTCCATGGTTTCAGAGAATTTTGACCCAATAATTCAAGATATCATTTCAGAATTTCCTGAAGTTTTAGTACTTCCATAGGAAAAATTACTAATTTTGAACATGTTATCAAACTTAAGCCTGGTGCAATACCTGTTACACACAAACTAAGATCCATTCCATTAAGTGTCAGAGAAGATCTTAGAAAATTACTCGATACCATGGTTTCTGAGGGAATTATTAAACCTACTGACTCCACTCAATGGGCCAGTCCAATTGTAATTGTAAGATAAAAGGGCCCCAGTATCCGTGTATGTGCTGATCTTCGCTCTCTCAACAAAAACATCATCATTGATTGTCACCCCCTCCCAAAGATACAAGATCAGTTAACTGGCATTAGTGGTTCCACATTTTTCACATTACTAGACCTCTGTTGTGCTTATCATCAAATTCTCCTCTCTTCGCAATTAACTGATCTTACAACGTTCATTACACCATTTGGAGTATTTAAATACATCAGAATGCCGTTTGGGTTGGCCTCTGCGGCCAACGTTTTAAAAATCTTTATGGATTATTTGTTAAAAAATATTAATTTTGTACAAGCTTACCAAGATGACGTTCTTATTTATTCAAAAAATGAGAACAAACATAGTCACACTTTAAAAGAGGTTCTTTCTAGATTTAAAGAAGCTGGCATTACTTTAGGCAGAGACACATTTTTTGCCAGTGAAATTGATTACTTAGGACACTCCATTTCATCTAGTGGGATCAAACCAAGATTTTCTTTAACCTAGGGCATTTCTAATGTTGCCATTCATAAGGACAAAGATTCTTTGGAACCTTTTTTAGGAATGACTGAATACTACTCAAGATTTATTCAAGGGTATGCTCAAATTGTTCAACCGTTACGAGTTCTTTTAAAAAAGAATTGCAAATTTGTTTGGTCTCAAGAGATTAATGATGCCTTTGATCTTGTCAAAAAGGTGATCTCAGAAGCTCCTGCTCTGTCCTCTTTCACACCAGGTCTCAAATGTTTCATTTCTGTTGATACAAGTCACCATGGTTTAGGTGCCATACGTTTTCAGTGGATTGGTGTGAAAGAACACACAATAGGTTTTGCTTCCAGAGCTCTTTCTAGTGCTGAAGTTAATTACAGCATAATGAAAGAGAAGCCCTTGCATGTTCCTGGGCTGTTGAAAAAATTCAAAAGTTGTATCTGGGACAGTCATTTTAATCTCTATAGTGATCACAAACCCCTTTTACACTTACTTAATGGTAATGACACTGGCAAGGCATCCGCCAGACTTATTTGCATCCTTTCAAGACTACATGAGTATAATTTTACCATATTTCTGGGGGACACAATGTTAGAGCTGGTTGTCTCTCTAGATTTCCATTGGTAGATAGTCACTCTGACTCGAGATTTGATAATATTGAATGCTTTGTTGCATCTATTGAAGAATCTTTTTTCACATCTTTCACATTTACGCATACAGATTGGATTCAGTCATCCAAAGATGATCCAATTCTTCAGGCTGTCAAAAATATGATTTTTTCTGGTTGGCCAAAAGAGCGTTCTCTTCCTGCCTCACTCAAATCTTATGCTCAAGTTTCTGATGATCTTTCCATTGTCAATGACATTATTATGCAAGGTGATCAACGTATTCCTCCCATGGCTCTTCGCTTCAATATTTTTCCAAATGCACATGAAGGTCACTTAGGTGTAGGTGTCACCTCAAGAAAATTGAAAGAACATTTCTAGTGGCCTGCATTAGATAGAGAAGTTTCTCAATGGACTGACAGCTGTCAGACATGTTTACTCTCTGATAAACACTGGAAAACCACCAAACTTCCTCTTCATTGTGTACCTGTTCCTGAAGAAGCTTGGTTGAAGCTTGCCATCAATTTTGCAGGCCCTTTTGATGTACTATCTCATGATAGACGTTATATTATTGTTCTTATTGATTACTATTCTAAATGGATTGATTTTGAAATTTGTGACACGCCCAATACGTTGTCAGTAATTAATTTTCTGAGCAGAGTTTTTCAATCTGAAGGCTCACCCAGAGAAATTGTTACTGACAATGCCTCGCATTTTTCTTCTTCTTTAATGCAAAATGTTTTAGTTGCACATGATATCAAGCATCTCAAAGTTGCTTTATATTCTTCTTCATCTAAAGGTCTCATTGAAAGGACGAACAGGTTCATTAAGGAAGGTATACAGTCTGCTCTGGCTTGCAATTTTTCTGTTGAACGTTTTCTTAGAAAAGATTACTCCACATACCACCACAGGTGTTTCACCTTTCAGACTCCTCAAAAAGAGGGATCCCAACAGGAATTGTTGTCCTAGTTGGATTTAGATTTTGAAGAAAAATGACAATTTATGTTTGGCTTGCCAAGATGAACACAACATGCAAAAAAATTATCTACACAACAAAAAGTTCAAAAGAAGCATTTTTATTATTCATTTTCAATTACCTCACATTATTTTCAAATTGGAGATTGGGTTTTAATCAAAAATCCCAATAGAGTTAAGAAAGGTGCTTCTAAGTTTTCTTTACCTGCTCAAGTTCTCAAAACCTCTAAAGGTTCACTTTTTTTAGATCGAAAGGGGTGGTGGAACAAGGGAGTTTTAGTCAAATTATCCCCTGAACAAGCTATTAAAATTCTCTCCCGTAAGCGCAACCTTTTTGAGAATGATTCTGATAGTTCATATTTTTCTTTAGGTGCATCATCTGACATTGCATCGTGTGACATTTCCACCAATACTTTAAACAATGTCCAAAGTGCTCAAGCCAGCACCTCACATTCCACACCTTCTTTTTCAGTTTCTCACAGATCACATAATAATTGTTCAAGTCCTTTTAGGTTTAAAGATTTTTATATGTCTTGATTTAACAAGCTTTCCCTCATCGGTTCCTCCTTCTTTTTTATGGAAGGGAGATGATGTAAAGAGTTGTAGTATGTAAATATTTGCTGCACTTGTTATTGTGTGGTATTTTCTTTATGTTTATCTTTGTTCTTAAACATTCTGTATACTTTACTCACCTGCTCTGAGTTCTTGGCGTGCGCACTTCCAAACATGTTTATGTTTGACGGTGAGTCGCCCGAGATGCTGTTTTTCAATGAAGCATGTTAACTGTTGTACATTCATTGACAGTTCATGCTTCATTGAAGACAAATGCACTCCGGTGTTATGCTGTAGTGCCACTATAAACGTCCTTGAAACTTCACTTCATACCGACTCATCCTTTTCTTGGATCTATCTTGTTGGGCACTTTACACCCAGGTGCCTAACCCGTTAGTTTTGCACATCTCCAAAGTGCACTGCAGACATTTGAAAAAACACCCATTAAGACTAACTACATTATATTGAGTAAGGGCTAATGCAAGTAGAGTTGCTTTTGAAGAGGGGGTTCTTTGCAAGGCATGATACGGATAGAATGACATAACAACATAATAGATCCTGTAAGCACTCATCAAAGGTACTAGGAGGGATTTACGAGTTAAAATTTCCTGCTAAAATAATCTGTGCAGATGCAAAATAACAGTAAATCAATGACAAATCCTGTTTCAACATAGCTGATGTATTCTCAAACACATTGCAGTTAGGTGGGATACAAACATTGAAACATATCAGCAGATAGTCCACACTAACAGAATAGTACAAACAAACAGCCAGGCACATGTTTTTACATAGGTAATTCGTTTAACAGTAAGAACTGATGCTAGAATCAAAAACCCACCCATGGCTCGACCAGAGGATACTGGAGGGTTAGCACACCTACTAACTGCAGCAAACCCATCAACTAAAGGACTTTCCCGCAACCAAGTCTCTTGTGATATTAACACAGAAAATTCCTCTAAAATAGTGCAGAACATATATTTGCTGTCTTATACACGAGGGTATTATTGTTTCTTTCCATCTTGACCACTGATTCTGGATGACAGGTGCAGTAGAAGCGCTGATCCATCCCTTTGGCTTTGCAAATCACTTGCATTAGAGGTGAAAATAAGTGTGTTCCTCGATCCAATTAAAGGCAGTTTAGAATTATGAACCTCAGAATAAAGTCCTTAAGAGAGAGCTGCTGCTCTTGTGCAGAGGTGGCCAGGTGCAACTATGTGATACAACTGTGCCAAACTGGGGTCTAGAAATGTTTGTGTAATCACATTTCCTGAGCTGTCTCTCCACACTTCTTCGGGATCCCTTGTGCATTTCTTCTTGATCTAATACTGTTTCTCACTCTCATAGGCTCGCACCTGCAGCAGAGACAAATCTTTCAGGGAAAATACGGGAAGCAAATCAGTTTGTATAACATGCATAGCAGTATTATCAGTGTTGGACAGAGAAGCTTTTCTAGCAGCTGAATCAGTAAAGGCATTGCCTCAAGACTTTTCTTCAGGAGGATATTGATGGGAAGGGCACATGCCTAAAAATCTTAAACAGGAAATTCCACCCTCACAAGATCTATGTGATCGTATTGCTGACTTCTTTGAGGAAAACATTCTGGAACTAAAGAAAGATTTTATTACATCACCCCCCCAAACGCATAATGCCCAGACCACAGGGAAAAGAATTAAAGAATTAATATGCTTTACGGAGATTAATGTAGAGCAATCTAGGCAAGCTATTCTCTCCTGTAAATCAGGCTCGCCTCTCGAGCCCTGCCCTCCAAATATTTTACACACACTGGTGGATATTATCAACCCCACCATTAATCAGATCATAAACGCTACCTTTAGATTAGCCAAAATGCCCGCTAGCTGGAAAACTGCCGTCGTAAATCCGCTTTAAAAGAAGAAACTGCTGCCATGTCTAAGTAAAATCACAGAGAAACTCGTCAATAACCAACTCAATGATTTCATGTAGGAAGCCAACATACTACATCCTAAACAATCTGGCTTCCGAGCAGGTCATTCTACAGAATCAGTGCTATTGCTCTCCGCTGAATCCATAAAAATTTCCTTGGATCAGGGAAAGGACGCAGTACTGGTTCTGTTAGACTTGTCAGCAGCATTTGACACGATCTCTCATGATATCCTGAGAGACAGACTTGCTTGCAGTGGAATCACAAACAATGCATTGGCCTGGATCACCTCCTTCTTAGAAAATAGAAAACAGATTGTAACGCTGGGAGGATATAGATCACAAGAAAGAGAGTTGGCATCAGGGGTTCTTCAGGGCTCGGCCCTGAGTACAACACTCTTTAATCTCTATAAGGCACCTTTGCTTTTTTTGATGGACACATGCGATGAGTGTATTGCGTATGCGGATGACACCCAACTGATCCTGACACTGGATAAAAACTCAATAGTGGCTGAAAAACAATGTCACCACTGTTTAACAGCAGTGATGAACTGGATGAAGAGAAACCATTTGAAATGTAATGGCTCCAAAACAGAGATCATGCTGTTTGGCAAGAATAACGTTTTAAGACCGGAACAATGGTGGCCTTCAAATTCAGCACCACCCCCGACTACAGTGGAGACTAAAGAATTTGGGAATAAAATTCGATCACACTTAACCCTTCCACAAGCAGCCTCTTGCTGTGGCTGGTACTTGTTTTCAAGTAATAAAAACTCTCAGAAAATGTTTTGATCTGCTCCCAATGTCGGCCAAAAAAACGGTGGTAGTAGCTTTAGTGCTATCCCGCTTGGACTACTGTAATATTCTCTATGCAGGAACCAACAAAAAAGTATTACAAAGACTACAGGTGGTCCAAAACGTTGCAGCGAGGTTGGTACTTAATCTGCCCAGAGATACCTCCTCTGCAACTGCACTGAAAACCCTTCATTGTCTGCCCATCCATAAGAGGATTCTGTTCAAGGTTCTTACTATTATCTATAAAACAGCAAAAAATATCGGACCAGAATATCTTACTGTTAGAACTAAGCCATAAATCACTCAACGTACCCTACGGTCATCTTCAGAGAACCTCCTAATAACATCTAAATTTAAACTTAAAACCAGGGGCAGCAAGACACTAGTTGCCATGGGGACAAAAGCCTGGAACTCCTTGCCTACCCAACTCAGACATTCACAAAATGAACTCAGTTTTAGGAAGTCCTTAAAAACATGGATCTTTGGTATTCCATAGAACACGCTTTGGTCTTTTCTCTGATCAGCAATCATCTGTGACTATGCCAGTTTCTCTATTTCTCCTGTAAGGTGTCCTTTTCCTCAGCATCAGCGCCAAGATACTTCTTGGAGTGAACGTTGCGCTATATAAAAACGGTTTCATTCATTCATTCATTCATTCATTGACTACTGTGCTTTGTTGGGGTAACATCAAAGAGTTCAACATATTCTTTACATATTGACCATTTTTTATAGGTGCTAGGAACACCCCTTTGCATCCAGAGAAGCCCAAATTCATGAGTCACTTGTACAAGATGACAAACTTTTTCTGTGCCACAATGAATCCTTGAGCAATTTCAATGAGTTCAGCAACTTTAACAGACTTAACATTGGACATTCCACAGTTTTAAACAATTGGGTACATAGCACATTCAGCATATCCTCTGATGAGGACACCTTCAACATTACTGAGACATGAGCCATCAACAAAATACATCAATGTTGAATTTGGTGACATGGCCAGTTACAATTAGACAGGTGTATGATTCTCCCTAGTCAGTGGTGGGCATCAGAGATACAGGGTTCAAACTGAGACAAAAGTCAAGAGTAATATGAGAAAAATACACTAACAATATTTTGTAGCTTGACAGTCTGACAGTAGAGAGGTTTTGGGTGTTGATGGTGAGGAGAAGAACAACAACCGCATGGGGTATATAGAAACAGTAAGGGTGCTTTTTAGTACAATGTTTTCAGAGGATTCAACAAGGGTGGAGACATGGCAAAAGCCTAGATGCAATTTGTTTGAATGCTGCAGAATAATAGGCCACAGATTTTTCCTGATCCCTGTGATCTTGGAGCAGCACCCCAGGGGAAAAACATTAGATTAACTACAATCCATGTTAAACAGTTTAGCATAATCAGGGAGCACCTCAGCAGTTTTTTCTATTTGTTCAAAATTATTTTGGACTGCTTACCTCATAGGGGTGCCTATTCTGATTAGCTAAAAAGGAGCACAGTGCTTCGAAAGAAAATCTGCAGTTCTGCCTCACCCAAATGAGGTATCTTGGCCATGAAATCTTAGCTTGTAAACTTCACTTGTCACCAGACCACATTGAAACTACTTGTGCATCACTCAGTCCAGTAACTGTCTCCCAGGTACAAACCTTCTGGAGAATGGCTGGGTGCTGTGAATAGTGGACCCTGGGCTACACCACTATGGCAAAGCCCCTTCAGGACTTCAGGACTTCAGCCTGTTAACATAATCTGCAAGCAACTCATACTTATTCTGCTTGTAGTACAAAATCTTAGTTCAATCTATTTTCACGGGGCACACATCTACAAACTACTTTATTCAACATTGCATTTGTTGCCACTTTCAAGGCTGTACCATGTCCAGGGGACAATCTGGCTGTTCCACAAACCAGACTCAAACCTTAGGGTCTGATTAGGATGGCGGGCGGACATACGTTCTCCACCCACCATATTGGAAATGGGACCGACCGACTAGCCGTCAGCGGTCCCGCCATAGGGATTACAATGGGACCGCCTGCAAGGCGGTTGCACAGTGTATTCTTTGCATTGCGGCAGGTGCTGCTGGCTGCAGCACCCGCCGTAATGCAAACGATGCAACTTGTACATATCCCTGCACTATGTGGCAGGTACCATGCGGTGCCTGCCATCTGGTGCAGGGATATGTAAGAGGCACAGTGCCCACAAATAGTAGGGCCAGTGGGGAAGGGGAATCCACTACAGGGCCCCAAAGTCCCTTCCCACCTGCCTGTTTATGGTGGGTTAACCGCCATGAACAGGCGGGCGGAAAGGGACATCGTAATCTCTACGGCAGTGCCTGATAGGTGCCACCACCATTGTACGGACTAGAACTCCCTCTGCTTCACTGGCAGGCTAAAGGAGCTTGTCCGATGCTTGGCAGTCGATCTTTCCGACCGCCACCCATCCGCCCGTTATTGGCCAGGCAAAAAGAGATCCTGAGAGGATTCCACTCCTTTTATAAGGACCTATATAAAAGCAAACAAACAGTAAACTCAGCAGAATGTACAAACTACCTAGACTAACTTAAGCTGCCAAGGTTATCCAAGACTGGGAAACCCATCGTGGAAAAAGAATTAGATAACGCTATCAAATCCCTTAAAAACAACAAAGCCCCGGACCCAGATGGCTTCTCAGCCTCCTTCTATAAAACCTTCAGTGAGTCACTTCAACTAACCCTTTAAATGTATTCAACAAGATAGCTGCAGAGGGCCACATAGCTAACTCAATGAAAGAGGCCAATATTATTATAATACCGAAGGAAGGGAAGGACCCTTTACTACTGAAAAACTATAGGCCAATTTCATTAATCAACGTAGATTGTAAATTATACGCCAAAATCCTTGCCACAAGATTCAATGCTTTTCTCCCCAAACTAATTAGTAATTCCCAGGTCGGCTTCCTCAGACTTAGAATGTCCAATGATAACACGAGATTGCTGTATCACATACTGTAACAGACTAAGCTGCTGACTCTCTCTGCGATCACCATCACCCTAGACGCTGAAAAAGCATTTGACAGGGTATTGTGTTCTTTTCTGAGACACTGTATGTCGTCTTTCAATCTAGGTGACCAGTACAAAGGCAAGGTCATGGCTCTTTACTCGGACCCCACCGCCCGGATATCTATCAACGGTGCCCTCTCAGACTCCTTCATACTTGAACAGGGAACAAGACAGGGTTGCCCCATTTCCCCTTCCCTATTTCTCCTAGCCCTGGAACCACTTATTCAGGACATTAAGCGAAACAAAGAAATAAAAGGAATAAACTTTGGGAGTCTGCCAGTCAAATTAGCCACGTACACGGATGATATTCTCCTTGTCACGGAGGAACCGAAGTCATCCATTGAAGCCCTGATGCACACCATAGAAACCTACTCAACCCACTCTGGGTATAAACTAAACCGCAATAAATCCGAAGTTAAACCCTTGAACATTTACTGCACTCGAGAGGTACTGGGAGACTCGGGACTTACGTGGCAACCGGGATTTATCAAATATCTGGGGATAGAAATTGGTAGCACTATTTTAGAGTCACTACATAGGAATGAAATCACCACCCTGGAGAAAATAAAATCTCTCCTAGAAGCATGGTGTCCAAGATTTATCACTTGGTGGGGCAAGATTGAGACCATCAAAATGAGGATCACGCCATTAGTGAATTCTCTTAACCATACTCCCCCTAATACTGACAGAGGAATTCCATCATAAACTCGACGCCCTGATCTCGAAATTCCTATGGAAAGGGTAAAGAGCCAGAATCAGTCTGAAAAAACTCAGACTAGATAAAACCTTGGGAGGTATCAATTTAACTGATTTTAAACTCTACCAGATAGCATTCCTAGCTAAACAGGGTTCATATTGGCTCTCTCCTCCAGAGGAGTATACTCCAGTCTGGCTACATATTGAAAAATCACTACTTAATAACCTTGCCCCTGCTACCCTTCTCACCTCAAACTTCACAATTGTAACTTGCTCAAACAACATTTTTAAAAACACTAGATCCGCTCTAATGAAAGTGGATAAACATTTAGTTACCAGCATTAAAGGATCCGATCTAAAGTCCCTTTGGGATAACAAGAACATTTTATATAAAGGGGCGAAACTACACAAAAACTCCTAGATCAATAAGGGCATCTTCTTTCCTCACCAACTGTTTAGGTCAGGATACCCCTTAACATTCAAAGACGTACAGTATACATATAATCTGGACCACTTAGAATTCTATAATTTTCTAAAAGTAAAGGCAGCATTAACCAAAGCTAATCTTGTGCCCACTTCACCCTACCTACCACAGTACTTAGCGAGAATAAACAGACTAGGACATCAGGCCTCTTGGCTCTACAAATTAATCTGCCCTCAACAATCCTCCCTAAACAAGAAGCTTAGATCCTTTTGGGATTCGCACTCCGCTACCCCGCTCTTTGAGGTTGACTGGACCAAAGCCTGGAGCTCAGTCTCAAGAAATAAAATGTCCCCAGCCCCAGTCTAAATTCTGGCTTTTACATAAGGCCTACTGGACACCAGCCCAACTACACTCACAAAAGTTACGAGATGATCCCACCTTCTGGAATTGCAAGGACAAGATAGGAGACCTAGCCCACCTAGTATTTTTCTGCAAAAGTGTCGTTCCATTCTGGGACAGAGTGTTTAGCTTCGTCTCGGAACTCTTTTCATGCTCCCTTGAAATGGAATTTTCTACACTGACATTCGGCTTCCTTAGAGTGAATTTGCCAAACGATAATGATAGAGTGCTTTTAGATCTACTTTTGACCTCAGCAGTTAGGATCATACTAAACAACTGGAAAGACACGAGCAAAGCATCTTATAAGTGCTGGCTGAACTGGATTTCCAACCTCAGGGGAGCTGACAACATTGCACTCCATTACTCGAGACCTCCCCTCAGACACATGTGGGACACTCTTGACCTGTACTTTGATTCACATAAACCACCATGATCCACTTGTGATGGATGGCACCACTAACCACACACAATCTATACTAATGAGACATCCCCCATTATGCTCACTACATCAAATAAGCCGCATGTACCACAGCATATACTTCATGTCATTGATACATAATGATGATTTATTTCCTTGATTGCTTATATTCACTAGGTCTGCTTTATTAATTCATAAAGTATATTATTTACTTGCTATTGAATGTATTCCATATACTAGGCGACAGGGTTTCCTACAATCTCTCGCACATTCCCCAACCATCTCTGTATAATGCCTACCACAACGTCATTTTGGTTTCTTTTTTTTTTTCCTATGTATATTTTGCGATGTACCTTTTGTGTTATGATTTATATTCTTTTATATTTTTGTATTATTGTATGCTCTATTATGTTTGAAAACTTCAATAAAAACTTTTGAAATTAAAAAAACAAAAAATATGGCGGCCGGATATAATGGGTCTGATGGCTGTGGGACCGCCACCGACAGCCTGTCAGTGGCGGTCTTACCATCATTCTAATCGGGCCCTTAGTACCACCAACGTCAACAATGGATTCACATCTAGCCATTTTAGTTTGTACATTTCAAACACATTGCAAATCTTCAAAGAAATGAGTTCGGTTTTCTCTAATGTTGGAAAACTGTTTTGTAATACTCATGAAGTCACAGGGGGTCCATGAGTTGTGAACAGTAAATCTACCATGGACATGTTGTAGTCTCTCAGTAGAACAGTGATATCAGGAGCAGACTGGGAGGGGTCTTCTTTGACTGAATTGCTAGAATGAGAGGAGGTAAAGCTTCTCCAAGTTAGGCGCTATGGTGTCACCTTAACCATTCTCTAGTAACTGTGGGATTTCACTCTCTGGTATCTCTGCTTCCAGTTAGAACTGAACATACTCACACCCTAAACCAATCCACAGTAGTGGACTCAGTGTCTTGTCAAATAGTTTATACCCATCTACCAGGCGCTTTACTGTCAGTCAGTTGCATCACAGAACTCACTTGAGTGTTGAATCCTTTGGCTCTATCTGCAGATGCTGCTCCGCTTTGAGGTGCATCAGCGCTACATCGTCAGCCTCTTCAGCCAGCATGAGAAACTTGTCCAGCAAATACTCCTCCTTTGTCTTCACTTTCTTTTTCTTTCTCTTGCAGTTCAATGATCTGAGGAATTGGACAGGAAGGAAGAAGAAAATTAGAAACTCAAGCCCTAGCTGCACCCCTACGGTGACTTATTTAGTAGTTGCTCTTGAGATTCATGCTAACGATTATGGGCCTCTTCATACCAATGGCAAAGGAGTGTCTTGTTTTCAGCTTCTGTCTTGTTTTAGGACTCTATCAATTTCTTTTTTGAATTAGCTAATCTCTCTACACTAAACCTACCATGTGTGGAAAAGGACTTCTTCCCATCCTTGTTAGCATGTCCCATTTTACTTTACTCTGCGTAAGGTACATAGTGTGGAAAGGAGTCCATATAAGTATGAGACCACTGTGCTTAGATTTTTCGCACCCGTCCCTTTTTCTTCTTTTATGTACACATGGAAAATAAGTAAATGGGTGTGCCGGCGATGGATTTACACACACACAATCTCTGTTCTTCTAAAATTTCTACCTTAACTAGCCTATTATTACATGATCTCCTACCCAGATGACAGCTTTTATGCACTCTTAATATATTACAGGCCAGTACAAAATTCTACATTCCGCACCAGCTAGAAAGTAGAAAATGGTAGGCGCAGTTAAACTTTACTTACATTTGTTTAATGTGCTTTTGTTGTCTGTCTAAATCATCAGATTTAACTCTGGGTTGCGCTCCATCCTAGACCCTCTGAAAAATCTCTCCCATACCCCAATCCCTGAGATTGTCACGTGGACTCCAGTCTAGTGTTGTCGTGTTCACCTAACAAAGGTGATTCCCAGCAAATAATGCATCGGGGTCGGTGGAAGAAAACACAAAACTTAAAATAGCAAACAAAGTCTCACATGTTTAATGCAAAATAGCCAGCAAATAATCAAAAATAATGCAAGGCTGTATGGCGGCCACATTCAGGATATGCTGGGTTTACAGAGTAATTAGAGAGGGACTTCAGGTACACTGTATTATCATATTTAGGGTGTGACCTGCACACTGTGTGAGAACAGCTGATGTCAAAGTCGAAAGATGCAGCAAAAGGTGTGACTGCTGTGTAAGTTTCTTTTGTCACTTGATTTACTTGCAGCAAAGCTGAGGCAGGATCATGGCCAAACATTGACAATCTTTGAGGGCCACCCGCCAATGGCAAATGTGAAACCCCTGTGAATCACGTCTCCTCAAAATCAACCAGTGTTAGGAATCTCTGGGGTCCACCTCGGAGATGTGGAGGTGCAATCATATCAAGACACAGCTTCCCTGCCTAACGTAGATATAAAAATCAACCCACAATGGATCCGAAGATGCACTTTGTACTAATAAAATAGAAATAAATGCAACAGAACGTGAACAACAGTAGTCAGCAACCGCTTGTACTTGCTAAGCTTACTGCTCTTGTGCTTCTGAGGTAGGATACTCATAATTATGTGAAAAGGCATTTTCGTGTAATCTTCAGTAATTTTGCATCAAAAGATAAACCAAAATCACTAAAATTGGTCGGATTACTCCAATGTAATTAAAACTTTGACCAGGCCTAGCCAAAACCAAAAAAAGTCTGTGCCATATTAATAAAACGACAATGCTGGAATGTTCATTCTAGCACAAATTACATGAGTTTGAATAATGACATGGAGTGGGGACAAGTTACACTTTACAAATTTGAAAACATATCACCACTTCCAGCTGTAGTGCTTTCGATTTATATTTGGTTTTGTGTGTAAGGTTCTTACATTAATTGATTAATTATGCCAGCATTATAACCTGTCACAATAATATACATGCAGAGCCTTTATCTCAAAAGTGAGTCAAGGCCAAAACACAAAGTTTCCACTACTGTATATACATTAAATGAGCACAGACTTTTTTGACTACAGTTCTCAAATAGGCAATAAGACAGAACAACAGTGCATGTTAAAGCCTATTTATGTACTGACTGTTCACACTAGATGGTAGGAATGGAGCAATTTATGTAATGCTACTAGGGCAGGCTACCAAAATGCTATGATTAAAAATGAAAAAGAGTGATCTCAATCCAGGCATTTACTTAGACTGTAAGAATAATCATACTGTTGGCACGTCAGAAAAAACTTTCCTGAGATCAGAGTCCTGTGCAGCTTTTGACCTCTATCCTATATACAACAACCTCTGTGGAAAGGAAATAAAACATTCAGGGAGGAGGTGAATCCACAGAGCGGAAATAAAGAGTTGATGGACAGGAACAAGGGGGAGGAAAGAGTGCCATAAAAGGTGAAGACAGGCCCACCTGGGATAGCACTCCAGTTCTGCTGTGGTTCAGGGGAGCTATAGCTTTCCAGGTGCGTATTCAGGTCCCTAAAGAGATACAAGCCTAAAAATACGAGCCTCAGAATTTGACAAAGGGAAGTAAAGTAGGGAGGTTTATTTTTTGGAATCGGGCACTACTTTTACCCTTTTAGTTTTCAATCATTAACGTTACAAAGGCTGTGGTTACTCTTTATTGTCACACTGATTGCTTACAGTCCAAGGTACTCTGAGGGTTAAATGGAGAAGAAAAGCAATATGACTCGAGGTTATACGCTAGCTTATCATTCCACCCTTGAGTTTCCAGTTGCTAATCACCCTAAGGATATCACAGGGTCAAGAAACCCTTGCACCAGCCTGATTAGCTAGAGGGTAGGGAACATTTTGCTCAAAACTGATACAGTAGACAATGTAGGATAATAGTTTTGTTCAAAACTGATATAGACTGTGAAGGCTAACAGTTCTATTCAAAAGTAAAATAAAAATAGGATGAGCATTGACTCCTTCAGTGTACCATCTGTTCTACCCAGAGTGTTGAAAATTGATGTGATTAAGCATTCATTAAAGACATGAATTCCCCTTAGGGACCGAGTTTCTTCCGTTATGTTGACTAAAGTCTGGACTCCATTTTGTATTGTCATGTCTCCACGTGCTCAGCACGAGAAGAGTCCTATCTTCGTGTTAAATGCTCTTGTAATCTTCCTAGTAACAGTCTATAAATAGCCCCTTTGTCCGTATGGCGCATGCCCAGGCTTGACCACATCTGTTATCAGTTAATCCTCCTTTGACCATGTTTTCGCGGGCTTAGAGATGTGTTAACTCCGCCCACATATTGATTCTGTATCGAAAATGTCCATAAAAGGTAATGTTCTTCGTCTCATGTTGTATCCACCCACTTATGAGCCCCTCTGTTGTGTATAAAAGGGGACTGTGTTCGCAAGTTCTGTGTGCTACTCTATGCAATACTGAAGGGTGTTGTATGGATTGTAGGACCACCCTTAAGGGTTAATAAACTTTGTCTTTGTACTTTGCAGTTTCCGTGCCAACTTCCTTGTAGATTCCATTACAGGAGAGCGAACCCTTGTGTCCTGCGGGCCTAGCTGGGGCCTGTATTCATCAATTGGCGCCCGTCACGTGGGGCTCATCGGCGACTCGGATGCTCGAAGGACTGGTCGTGACGAAGGTGAGGAATTTGGCCGGGGATGTGATCACTGCCAGAGGTATTTTAGTCCTGGCATCCCGAGGTTTTCTTCCTTCCCTTCCGAACTGACCATCTGGGTGGCGCCGGTCCTCGACTGAGACCTCTTCTGTCGGTTCTGCCGTGACAGCCGTTTGGGGGAATTTTGGAGCTTGGCAGTTGGAATCTGGACACTCTTGATTGGTAAGAACCGTTGTACGGTACTTGCTCCGAGTTTTTGAAGCCTGGGTTGGCTATTTGAGTTTGATTTGTGATGACCGGTCATATCTTGTATTGATTACTGTGAGAATATATGCGTTGCAACACATATAGGCAG
The DNA here is from genome assembly GCF_964204655.1 of Triturus cristatus. Classification (NCBI taxonomy): domain Eukaryota; kingdom Metazoa; phylum Chordata; class Amphibia; order Caudata; family Salamandridae; genus Triturus; species Triturus cristatus. Next base: position 482,649,199 of record NC_140593.1, on the reverse strand, counting down.
GTAATGTGGAGATATTTCTCCGGAGCTGTGTAAATTTGAACGGCGCAAAGTTTAAGTGCCATTTTTTTTTTGATAATACTGCATATTTTGCATTATTTTTGAGCATGCCTGCTTTTAGCGCACTCCGTAAGTGGTGCTGCTGCTTTGGAAACCGGTTAAACCTCGAGGAATCTGCTCCAGCCCCCCCAGAGGGGACTCCTAATAGGGATATGTATGTGAAGCATGGTCTTTCTTCCATAATGTACAGCACAGTATGGAGGAAATACACCAAAAAGGATCCTGAGTTGCGCTGGCCTTTGTATGGATCATTTGATATGCGTAAGATTGAGTATGTGGAACAGTGTATGTGTAAACGGCGTGCTCGTCAAGATATGTTTGAGTGTGTGCGATTATGGGTGAAGGAAGTGCGTGAGCGAGAAAAACGTGAGAAAGCGCTGTTTGATAAAGAGCAACGGAAGAATGATCATGTGCGAGCGCAGGAAGCGAAGCGTCGGGAGGAAAGAGAACAGACGGAGAGACAAGAGAAAGAGCGTAGGCTGCAAGTGTCGGGTCAATATGCTGTTCGGCAGCCTCTTTATCCTGTCCTTACTAATCTTGATGATGATTTTTTCCTATTAGATCGTTCCCCGCCACCTTATGTGGGTGCGTCTGCTCCGACAGTTCAGGATTCTGGATCGGGTAAAGATAAGATAGACACGCGATCCATGTTATCTCTTGAGCGCTCGGGTGAGCTTCGGAAACTTTCTTATCGTGCAGTTTCAAATAAGATGTCTTCTGCAGAGTTATTACCGGTTCTGGAAGGATGGCAGGATAGGGAGAAATTGTATTTTGCTGCCGTTTTCTCTGATGAAGTGGTTGCTGCCTTTCGAAAATATTCTGATGTTTTTGAGCCACAGGAGATAGTGTCGGATTCTAGAGCACTACGTAATGGTACTTTCTCTCCCTCTCAGGTGCCTGATGTGGTCCGACGTCTGTTTGCGCTACGGGATGAGATGCTTCAACTGTGGGATAAAGCGCGCCGGAACAAGGAGGAGGAGAGCTTGACCTTGCAGGCGGACGACCAGCAGCCGTCTTCCTCCCAGTCAGATAAGGGCGAACTAGTGCATGCTAAACCCATGCGAGAGGCGGCACCTTTGTATGTTTCTCCTAAAGGAGCGGGAACTAGTGCGGATATTACTTCTGCCGATGCTAAGGGATATTTTGTGTACAATTGGGTTTATACTCCCTGGCATAGGGCGGATGTTATGGCATTAAAGAATGCATTGCCTGACCCCCGCAAGAATCCAGCGGCCTTTTACGAAGAAGTCGAAGGGGCCTTGAATTCTTGTACTATGACCTTAGCAGATATAGATCTGTTCTTTGGGCTTATCTTACCGCCGGATATGTGGCGATCTGTACGGAAGGTGGATGATCAAGCCGCTTTTAAGGCTAGGTGGTCTGAGATTGAGGATGAGGATAGGGAGAGGAAGCCCGCGCAGAAACCGCCTCAGATTATCTTAGATCTCCCCGCTGCTATTTTGACCAAGTTGAAAACAATTATTCCTCCTAAAAAGATTGACTGGAACATGTTAGCCTCGTGTAAACAGAAAGTTGATGAATCAGTTGCAGATTTCTTTACGCGCTTTGAGGAGACATTTCATGATTTTAGTGGTCAGTCACTTACGGATGATACGGGTCGACACCTTTTTGCTGATAAATATGTGGCGAATTTATTACCGGAAATAGCAGCTCGTTTAAAAGCGAGTGAAAGTTCTTGGTCCACCGCGTCTCCGACATCCCTCCTGACTATAGCTCAGTATTATGAGCGTCAGGAACAAGAAGCGAAGGGGCAGGAGGAGAAGAAATCGAAAGATTTAAAAACGAAGGTGATGTTAGCGCAAGTGTATGGTCCGCCTCGTCGGGGTGTCAATAGAGGTAGGGGAGGATTCTATGGTCCCTCTTCAGGTCGATCAGATTTAAATAGGAATCAATGTGCGTATTGTAAACAGTCGGGTCATTGGGCCAGAGATTGTCCGGCGTTGTATGCATCTCGCCAGGGGCATAATCAAGGTCCACCGAGAGGTAGAGGGGGTTTCCCGAATCTCAGAGGGAATTCTAATGATCGTGCTCGTTTTGAACCTACCGTGCAGCAGCGAGATAGACCTAATGTCTTTGATCGACAGCACCAGTATCAAGTGTCAGGGACGGACCGCTCTGGGTACCATGATTCGCAGCATGCATAGGAATGCGTTGGATGGGGGTTAGAATCAGTTGAAGTGCCGGTTGATCAGAAGGGTTCTTATGTCTCAGCGAAGGTTTTGGGTTCTACCGATCGGTTCCTAGTAGATACAGGAGCGACTCGTAGTGCGCTGTCTAAACAATTGGTTCCGAGGGCTCCCCCATCTGGCTTAATGGTTACATCGGTAGGGTTTGATGGTACACTCTCTCGAAGCCCTCTTTCTCGACCCCTTGCATTCCAGGTTGATCCCTTTTCTGCACCCTGTCCGTTTTTGCTTGCTCCGAACACGCCTGACAACATTATGGGTCTTGATATGCTCAAGCACTTCAGAGCTACGATCCGCTGCTCTCCCGCTGGAGTACGTGTGATATTAAACGATAATCACCCTCTGACAGAACGGATGTGTGTGGTTGCAGAGGATACTGTGTTAGCTTCTCTCCCTCGTACTTTGTGGGCCATTTCGGATACCGATGTGGGACAGATGGTGATTCCGCCTGTCCATATTAGTGTCCAGGAGGGGGCGGTGTTACCACGCCTCCCTCAGTATCGTATTTCCCAGGAGGGGGAGGAGGCCCTTATACAGATTGTGCAGGATTTGATTAAGGTGGGAGTAGTGGAGGAAGTTCCCTACAACGTCTGTAACAGTCCGATTTTACCCATCTTGAAGAAAGATACGGATGCCAAAGTTTATCGGTTTATCATTGATTTGAGGGAGGTGAACAAGATCGTGATACCTCAGTATCCAGTGGTTTCTGATATCACGACGTTGCTCACTTTGGTCCCGCCAACGGCGACCACGTTTTCGGTTATTGATTTGAAAAATGCCTTCTTTTCGATCCCTATTCATCCTGATAGCCGATACCTTTTTGGTTTCACTCTGAATAATAGGTCTTATCGATTTTGTACAGTTCCTCAGGGCTACACAGAAAGCCCTAGCATTTACAGTCAAGCATTGAAAAGGCAATTGGATTCTTTTGTTCTGCCTGAGGGTGTCGCCCTTATACAATATGTCGATGACATCTTGTTGGCGGCTGACACTCCTGAGCTGTGTGAGAAGAGTACGTTATCCTTGCTTTCCTTTTTGGCATTTCACAATCACAAAGTATCGAGGAAGAAATTGCAATTCTGTAGACCAAAGGTGACTTATTTGGGTCACCTTTTGTCTAAGGAGGGGCGTGCACTCACACCAGATCGTATTCAAGCAATTTTGGACACGCCAGTGCCTTCCACACAGAAGGACGTGCGTGCATTTTTGGGTCTTGTTTCTTTTTGTAGGCAATGGATATTAGGGTTTTCACACATAGCCAAGCCATTATTAGCCCTTTTGACAAAAGACACACCTATTCCGCTTCCCTGGTCAAATGAGTGTGACATTGCCTTCCAGCAATTGCGACAGGCCCTTTGTGCAGCACCAGTGTTAGGGACCCCTGATTATACAAAACCCTTTTCGCTGTATGTGCATGAGAAAGATGGATGTGCATTATCAGTTTTAGTGCAGATGCACGGCGGCAAGCAGAGCCCTTGTGCATATTTTTTGGCTGTACTTGATCCTGTTGCCCGAGCATTGCCTGGTTGTTTTCGCTCGGTTGCGGCGACAGCTGTGTCAATACGCCAAAGCGAGGGAATTGTGTTATCTCACAAACTGTTGGTATTAGTCCCCCATGCTGTTGATGCCCTGCTTAATCAGACAAAAACGCAGCATTTGACCAGTGCCCGTTTAACGGGATATGAGTTGACGCTTTTGGCTCCTCATATTACGTTAAAGAGGTGTGTAACGTTAAATCCGGCTACATTGTTGCCGTTTCCGGAAACTCAGTCTGAAGCACGAAAAGCACATGATTGTATTCTTGTGACTGAGGAACAGACAAAGGGTCGTATTGATCTCCAAGATACGCCCTTTCCAGATGTTGATGGAGAATTGTGGGTGGACGGATCATGCCTGAAGCTACCAGATGGTACGACTTCAGCAGCGTATGCAATTACCACACTGCAAACAATAGTGGAGACAGCACGCATACCACAGAAATCAGCTCAAGCAGCGGAACTTATAGCATTAACACGAGCATGTGAGCTCAGTACAGGATTGTGTGTGAATGTTTATACAGATAGTCGCTATGCCTTCGGAGTAGCGCATGATTTCGGCCTACTCTGGAAGGAGAGAGGGTTTCTAACGTCGCATGGAGTACAGATAATGCATGGAGAGTTAGTTCACAACCTTTTGACCGCATTGACATATCCGAAGAAGATTGCTATAATTAAATGTAGTGCCCATAAGAAAGTGGTTGATAAAGTTGGAGAAGGGAATGCTTTGGCAGACCGGGTGGCACGGGAGACTGCAATGCAGCCTAGTGCTACTGCCATGTACGTAGTGAAGTCGCAGGTAGAAAGATGGCACGATGCAAAGAGAGAAGTGCTGGAAATACAGAGGACCGCTTCTGACAAAGAACGGGAGCAATGGTCCAATGATGGAGAATTGGATGATGAGGGTTGTTGGAGAAATAAGCAGATGGATAGATGGAAGTTACCCACAGCTTTTGTACAACCTATGGTTCAGATGGCACATGGGCTAGCACATGTTGGAGCTTCCGCAATTGTAAAATTGCTTACTCAAGTCTGGGAGCATCCAGAGATTGCTAGCACGGCAAAGAGGGTAGTGCAGACCTGTATGATTTGTCTAAGGTATAACCCAGGAAAGGGTACTCGAACTCCAGCAGGAGGATTTGTGACACCTACTGCACCCTTTGAGGTTTTGCAGATGGATTACATCCAGCTTGAACGCTGTAACAATTTGAAGCATGTTCTAGTAGTGGTTTGTGCCTTCAGTAAATGGGTTGAGGCATACCCTACGAAAGATAATACTGCAATGACTACAGCCAAGATGCTATTGAAGGAGTTCTTCCCTCGATATGGCGTTTGTAGACTGCTGTGGAGTGATAACGGACCTCACTTTATAGCGGATGTTATAAAGTATGTCCTGAAGGGTCTAGGCATTACCCAGAAGTTTCATGCAGTGTTTCACCCTCAGTCTGCAGGACTGGTTGAGAAGTATAATGGTACGCTGAAGCTCAAGATCGCTAAGATCCAAGCTTCGACTTCTTTGACTTGGCCAGATGCTTTACCGCTGGCATTATTGTCAATTAGATCGATACCACATTCTCGAACCGGTCTCACGCCTTATGAGATTGTTTTTGGACGCCCAATGAATATTTGGGGTCCACCAAGGCCTAAGGCTGTGTATGATGTACCTTGTGTAATGATGAATGATTATCTGGCACAGTTAATGGATAACTTGGTTTCTATTCATCAACAGGTCCGAGAGGCGCTCCCTGATCGGTCCACAGGCGAAGGTCATAGTCTCCGACCTGGAGACTATGTTATGCTGAAGATTTTTGAAAGGACGAACAGCTTGGAGCCGAGATGGGTTGGTCCTGAGCAAGTCTTACTTGCAACGAGGACGGCTGTGCGGGTTTCCAACCAAAAGAACTGGATCCATTCCCTGCACTGTCGCAAAGTGCCGCCTGGATTGGTGGAGCCTGCTGTATTGACCGACAATCGAGAAATTCTGACTGCAGAGAAAGGCCGTGCTGTGGAACCGAACGACACTGAGGAGCTCTTTACGGACCACGTGATTCCTGGAGGAAGACGATATCATCTCAGACCAAGGAAGTGAATTCTTCAGTATCAGGACAAGTTGTCAGAACGGCCCTTAGGTTAGTGAAACGGAGAGCCAATGTGGCAAGGGGGGGGGATCAGCCCTGCATTAGTGTAGCGACACCCGTCTTGGCCCGCTGGTGAAGAAATCAACCACTGCCTAAGGGGAAGAGTTCTGACAACCTTTTAGTTTCAGGAAGATATTGATTTTTCATTCTAAAATGGAGAAAAAGAAAATCCTTTCTGCAACAGGTTTTATTCTTACAGTAGCTATTGTTGGGATAACCACATGGTTTGTTGAGGATGTGACTCCTGCTCGAGAGTTGCTTGTTTTGACTACTCCAGTGCCTGAGGAGCACTACTTTTATACCCTTCCGTATCAAGAGTTGAAGCATCGCCAGTCTTATTTGAATAACACTTTCATCCAGATGTTGCATCATACCAATGTTGTCACTAATGCTACGAACTGTTGGATATGCGGCATGATGCCAGCGCACCAGAAGAAAGGAGGAACTCCGTTCATACCTCTTCCTTTTTCTCATAATGGCTCTTGTAGAGCATGGTACACTTTGCTTTTTGCCACTCGGAAACCTACAGTGGGACGGTTACTCTTCAGACTTAATAGGGACTGTCATCAAGATAAAGATGGTTATCCACAAGCGAATGGGACAATTTGGGAATGGGAAGAGTATCGACCAGACAATGAATCGATTCCCTATATTTTCACGAACACTAGGGACACTGTGGGGAAAGACCGATTCGTGATTCAAGTGGCACAAGCTCAAGCGGACCTGTGTGTCCAGAGTGTGGGTTATATTCCTGTTGGTGGTAGTGACTGTATCACTATCTTAAACATCGACGGGTTGAATAACAGTACCTTCTTAGCATCCCATAATACATACTTCGTATGTGGAAATAAAGGTTATTATCGTTTGCCAGCCGGTTGGTCTGGAGTATGTTACTTAGCATTCTTATTACCTCCTGTATTCTTGGCACCTGCATCTTATCATAAAGATTTGAAGTTGTTGAATAATGTGACTGTAAATAGGTATAAACGTACTCTATCTATTGATGATGTTGACCAAACCGATACTAGCCTGCAGCAGTATATTGATTTTAATTTAGGATTGTTCTTCTTTGTTGGAGCTGCCCTAAATAGTAGGAAAGTTCGAAGGTTAACAAGAGTTGTAGAGGCTGTGACAAATCAAACCGCTGCTGCTCTTGGGAATCTTACGGAAGAATTACAAATTACTAGAATTGTTGCATTGCAGAATCGTATGGTGTTAGATGTTATGTTAGCTGACCGAGGTGGAGCATGTAAAATTATCGGAAGTAGTTGTTGTGTGTTTATTCCTGACCACACGCCATCAGTCTATAATGCTATCAACAAGTTACATAAAATTGCAGCTGAAATCCATACAGAAAATGGCACTTGGACCTTTTCTGGATGGTTTTGGGCATTGATCACCACATGGGGGTGGAAGGTTTTAACAGGTCTCTGTATTATCGTAGCAATTCTGTTTTCCTGTTGCATTTGTATCCAATGTGGTCCTTTACTCTGTTCCCTATGTGTGTCACTCTGTATTCCTGATGAGAAAGCTATTGCCAATGCCACTTACCAGAAACATTTAACTAAAGAAATAGAAGAAATGATGAAAATTGACATATACGATGATTATTCTAATAAACCGGATGTCTTCAGTAAATGCTGAAAGGGTCGTCTGTTGAAAATTGAAACAACGATGTGATTAAGCATTCACTAAAGACATGAATTCCCCTTAGGGACCGAGTTTCTTCCGTTATGTTGACTAAAGTCTGGACTCCATTTTGTATTGTCATGTCTCCACGTGCTCAGCACGAGAAGAGTCCTATCTTCGTGTTAGTTGCTCTTGTAATCTTCCTAGTAACAGTCTATAAATAGCCCCTTTGTCCGTATGGCGCATGCCCAGGCTTGACCACATCTGTTATCAGTTAATCCTCCTTTGACCATGTTTTCGCGGGCTTAGAGATGTGTTAACTCCGCCCACATATTGATTCTGTATCGAAAATGTCCATAAAAGGTAATGTTCTTCGTCTCATGTTGTATCCACCCACTTATGAGCCCCTCTGTTGTGTATAAAAGGGGACTGTGTTCGCAAGTTCTGTGTGCTACTCTATGCAATACTGAAGGGTGTTGTATGGATTGTAGGACCACCCTTAAGGGTTAATAAACTTTGTCTTTGTACTTTGCAGTTTCCGTGCCAACTTCCTTGTAGATTCCATTACAGGAGAGCGAACCCTTGTGTCCTGCGGGCCTAGCTGGGGCCTGTATTCATCAAGAGGAACTTAAATTAAATTGAATCAAATCAAGAAAGCTTGATTGTATGATTAATTAAAATATTTATGACAATAAAGCCCCAAATTAAAGCGTAATCATTTAAAAAAATTTAAACAATGAAAAAGAGACATTCATTAAGGAATTTAATTATTACTCATTTTTTCTTTCAGTTATTCTCTAGGTTTAAATCAATCAGTCAAACTGACCACTTTTAGTGCAGTGCAAGGTTGCTAAATAGATATTGATGGAATTATGTCTCTATTGACTCACCGGAAAAAATGCCTGATCGTAGATAAAGTGAGGTCAGTAAGTTTGATACAGTTGCAGTTATTTCTAAAATTGATGCTACCCCCAAGGTAAGTGCGAGGAAAATAAGTGAAGTATTTAAGACAATAGGACATCTAAGTATCCAAGTTTGGTCCAGCAGACGCCTTTTATGATCCTATTACATTTATGCCACCTAAAGGGTTAAGTCTAGTAAACTATTTATAGTCTCTTTAGAATCTGCCCAAGCCAAATGTCTTCACAGATACAGGCAGCAACTATTTTGCGGGTGCCGATCCTTCAACCTGCTGTGCCTCTGGCATACAACAATAAAGACAGCAATCGTCTGGATAGGTCTAGGAATAGAGTCACTTGTGCGGCCTATCGGCCTGCAAACTGCTGACATAGATGAACTCAGAACACATACCCTTTTCAAAATTAGCAAGTGACAAATGTGCTCCTCCCCAATCCATCCCAAGGAACAAGTACACGATTAGGATAGGTGAGTGCAGTGATATCTGACTTGGCAAACATTCTCAATGCAAACTGCTAACAAAGGCAGATAGTTGTAGGAACCAGGCGGCTACATGGTTTCGAATGTGTTACATGTGTAAATGTAGTGTGCTGTGTTGTGTTGCTAAATGTATTTAGAGACATTAATCAGTGATAATACCTAATTTTAGAATGCACTGTGTCCGTGATTCAAACTGTGTCACCTAATTTGGTTGCTGTTAGGCTTAAATTCTCCAATTCACACAGTTTACTTGTTGTAAATTGTTATAATGCTCCTTCCTTGTCAGGAACCCCCAGCTGTGTAACATGTCTTAAAGGTTTCTTTGATGCCTTTTCTAAAGGATGCACAGAGATCAGCTCTGTTATTCTTGCTGGCAATTTTAATTTACATCCTTGATTGAATCTGTGTTTTAACCAGGCAGGCAATATATTTAGTGATTCTTTAGATACCTTGCACTTTTTGCTTACCCACAAGGTATACCTTATGAACTCTTTTTTAGCTGACCATAACTTAGGGAGTCATTACAATGGCAAAGGCCTACCACCGCCAGCAGTGCTATGGCGGGCCCTCCGCCATCGGACAGCAATTTCCCTCCACCACATTACGATTGCGGGGGGAATCGATTTGCGACCACGGCGGTCAAAAAGACCACCCATCACGCTTCCGCCACAGGCAATCATTACGATTGCCTGACACAGCGGTCAGCATGTGTAAAATGGTGGCGGTGCCTAGCAGGCACTGTCTGCCACATAATGATGCTGGCCGCAGCCAGCCTCTCCGTGGTGGGTAAGCCGCCATTGAAAGGCTGGGGGATTGGTTTGGGGGGCCTGTTGTGGCCCCCCCTGTGTTGTGGGGAGGTGGTTGTGCACTGGGGGTACCCATGGTACCCCCTGCATCTCCCTCCACTGAGTGGCAGGCACCGCGTGGTGCCTGCCATTTAGTGCAGGGAAAGGCACTACATGCATTTTTACTATTGCGGTGGGTGCTGCAGTCAGCAGCATCCGCCGCAATGGTAAATATGCAAGATGCAACCACCACAGTGGTGGTCACATTGTAATTTCACGTGCAGGACCGCCGCACTGCAGGTGGGTGGTCCCAGTCACTGCTACGGTGGTGGACAGACTCGAGACCGCCCGCCATCGTAATGACCCCCTTAGTGTCTGTTTGGTGTCGATGGTATTGTTGATTTCTTTTTCATTTCCCCTTCCCTGATTGATTTCATTTTAGAGTCTGTAGTTAATTTGTCCATACTGGGTGATCACCAACCTCTCCACCACTTGTCCTTCAATGGGATTTGAGACCGAAGTGCTCAGTACACCTGGCTACACTCAACCTTTGTCTCAATTCGCTGATTTCTTTCTCAGGGAATCAGTGATTTCACAACGGTCATATGTACAGGACACCACAGACATTTTGAACATTCTTAAAACTGGAGTTTGATCCTGTGAATCAATTGCTGGTTACTATTGATATTGAATCATTGTATACCAGTATACCCCAGGGCGCTATGCTGGTGGCAGTGGCGCGGGCCCTGGGGGCTCTTGAATGGTTTTATGACACTCCCCAATCTTTCGTGCTGCAGTGCATTGAACTGGCACGTACAATACTTTTTTTTTAATATAAAAAACAACTTTATCTCCAGATAGCTGGGACTTCAATGGGGGCTACATTTGCTCCTAGTCTGGCCTGCATTTATGTGGGCCAGTTCGAGGAGAATGTTGTATATCATGCCTCCAATCCCTTCGGAGAGAGCATCTCCCTTTGGAGGCGTTATATTGACGATGTCCTCTGTATCTGGACAGGTACAGAGGATCATCTTATGGCATTTCTCACATGGCTAAATCAGGCCGATGAGTGCCTCCGGTTCACCTGCACATTCAGTAATACGTCAGCGGTGTATTTGGATGTAGACATCACGGCTGATGAATCGAGGTTGACAACTAGTGTACACCAAAAACCCACAGATAGGAACTCTTTACTTCACTATCGCTCTTTTCACCCCAGAGCTTTGAGGGATAACCTCCCAGTGGGCCAGTTTTTGCGATACCGCCGCAATTGTTCCACAACCTGTAAATTTGCTGAACAATCGGAACAACTGGCAACAAAGTTGAAAAAAAGGGAATATCCCATCAAAATCATTAAACAGGCGAGAAAGGGTGCTTTACATACACCACGTGATGTCTTATTGGAGAGAAACAAAAAAGATAAAAACGAATGCCTGCCTGTAGTAATGACGTTTGATCCATTCTTGACACGCCTTCCAGTACGATGCCACCACCACGGTTTGCATTTAAAAGAGCACCAAATTTAAAAGACAAACTTGTCCATACTCGTACACTTATGACAACGCAAATAGCCAATCTTCCATCGGGCCATTATCCATGTGGGGGGTGTTCAGTTTGCAACCTGACTCAAGCCACCAGAAGTGTAATTCTGCAAGTTGGCACAACTTGGTTCTTAAATAAGTTTAGTAATTGTAATACAGTTAATGTCATCTACAGGTTGTCCTGCAGTTGTGGTCTGCATTATATTGGTTTGACATCACGGAAGGTGAAAGTACGTATACAAGAACATTTGAGTACTCTCAGGGCAAAAAAGTTAACAACCCGGTTGGTGCAACATTTTATTGAGAAACATCATGATCCGAGGGACATGAGATGGACTGTCCTGGAGAGAGTGATGGGTGAATCATACAACATTGATTCCATTCTGGCGAGAAAAGCGGCTAAATGGATTTTTTCAGAGAAGGCAGACCAGACAGGATTGAACGACTCGAATTAGTGGAATAAAATCAGTAGACGATGAAATGTTTTGTCCAGGTGACGAATGTAAACGACCAGTGAATTTTATTGAGGAGTCATTGTATATAGAAATTATCATTTGAATCCACTTGAGTTCATATGATTTTCCCCGAGGATTAATGTCGTGAGGTCAGGCACAAAACATCTTGGGATGCCTGTTGTGATTACCACCGGGGTTCACATAGACGATATGGGTGTAAAGATGTTTTTACTATAGAATATCCGATATTAGAGATCAATATTGGATGACTGAACCACTGAATCAATGCACGGAATGATTAAAGGGGGAAAGGTTCGTGGTCACGTTGGAGCTGGGTGGCCTGTGTTAAAACATCAAGGAATTTCTAAGGAATGTTGGATAAATAGAAACGCATGATTATTTGGGAAGATATACTTTTGAATGAAGTTCCGATCTCTGTTTATATCTTATAGATGTAATCTGACAATCTCTAATGGGTTTTGTTCCTGTTTCTGGTCTCGTTCCCCTTTCAAGATGGCCACCAGTTTTAATTGTTGTTACAAACATGGATTATACAATATCCAATGGTATGCAGGATTGGATAGTTCGTTGCATATGATCTTTAGGTAAAACACTCTTGCGATATGTGATAAGAAGATACTTGATTGAGTACGAGCCCCGTGGAGATTTATCCGGATATGGCTGTTTTCCCGGTATTTATTCTATTCTAAGATGGCCACCAAATCGGGAGAGCATACAAATATTTTTGAATGGATGACGCGCCAGAAGTGGGCGTGGTCTACCACGTCCCTTAAGCCGTGCGTAGTGTGAGCTCAATGAGGAAGCTGCACACACACCGGTGGGACGCGGCATGGGTGAGTTGAGTGATTGATGGAATGGCGGTGTGTGTTTTGAAACATCACCCGGGCTCAGTACGTTGCAGATTCAGAAGTTCTGAAGCGTAATGTTATGATATACGGGGGTTTAGTTGCCTATTGAGCAGCTGATTTTTGGTGAAGCCATGAGTTCTTGAGATTGGTTTGAGGCATACCAATAGAGCGGAAGGCAAGAAAAGATCGCAATAAAAGATCGTGTTTTTGCCGTGACGTGATCAGTGGCATATTTACACATGAGCATCGCCATACGATTTACGGATGATTAGCGGGTTGAGCACTATGTGTTCAAGCCACCCTCCGAATTTGTGCACTAAGAATAGATGCGCTATATATGTGTCAGGGAATGTCCTGAATGGATTACGTTTTGGAAAAAGTATAACAATAGTAAAGATGTAAGGAATGTTTACTTGTTTTATATATTTATAGGGGATGAGTCACTTGGTAGTCACCCCAGGGGCACGTGATTAGAAGACACGTGTTCCATTTTGAAGACGGTTGCTGGCACGAGAAGACTTCGCAACCTTCTGGTAAAAACGGAATTGAGTACATTCTTACAGATTAAAATTGTGGAGTTCATGAGTGCGTCCGGTATGTTGGACGGTCCTTTTTAAACTGGCTTTCCTTGTGTCTTTTGTATTATACCATCAGAGGTTTTAGGTGAACCATTTGTGAAGGTAATTTGGAACCCCATAGCCCTGAAGAAGTTGCGTGATGGGTCGGCAACGAAACATGTTGGCATTATAGAACTGGGTATGGTTTGATTGAAACCATTTTTAATTGTGGGAGCTTACAGCATTCAATAAAGTCACGATAAGCTAGTAAGCCCCACTGTTTTTTAATTGTGAGAATTAAAACCATTATGTTCTCACTGGGGTTCATTGGACATATATGAAAACACTTGGCACTATTATTTTCACCACTTTAATACACTGAAATTATATATTAGTATATTATAATTTCTTTGTTTTTCACATGGAGTAAGAGCAACCGATGATGATAAGTGGGCATGCTGGTGAGTACCAACCAGCAACCCCCCTTGGTGTTACTACCGTGAGGTTCTCTTTCTCCCTCCTCACCTTTTTTAGTCAATTTGGGGTAGAATTGGTGTTATGATGGTTTTTTGACACTTTTAAATTGATATACCATAACCTATGAATAGTGATAGGAAACATACACTAGGGAATTATAAAAGATTGGAAACCCTGTTGATCAGTATATAAATCGGTGTATCGTAGAGCAGGCCATTGGTTGTTATAGTGTATTGAGTGGGGGGCGGCCTTGCTCGTTTCTTTCCCCCTGTGGCTCCTATTGTGTTAGTACACTCAACGGGAACCTTTCCTCCCAAGGGCACTGTTTAAAATGGAATAGTGTGCCCCCTGAAGTCTTCCTACTTAGGAAATGTCCCACTGAGATTGATCTGTGCCCGATTGTAGCTACTCATGCCACAGTTAATGTGAATTCCTTCAATGTGATTTGTCGTCATATATATTCTTTGTTACCTGGCAAGTGCAATAGTAACAAAAACTCTCTCCCATTTAAATGGTATGACTCTAATTGCACTAGAGCACATCGAGTTTTACTCCAGTCTGTCAAGGCTGTTTCCAGAGAGCTGGCTACAAGATCACCTTGAAGGAGCAGAAGAGGCTCCTGAGAGAAGAAGCTTTGGAGCGACTGCAAGTCATCTTAGAGATAGTTCTAAGTCCTGGAAAATTGTCAATTGTCCAGTGTTCAAGCCAACCTTGAAACCTGCTCTGCAGTCTGCTATATCTTCCAGGGCATGGGTTTAACTCTTTGAACTTATATACAATTTACTAAATTCTTAGCCCCCAACAGAATGTCCTATCCGATTACTCGGTAAGAGTCTTGGTACCGTCGATCAGGGTCTTAATTTGTATCTTATTATTATCAAATACACCATTGCCAAAAAAGGGGCTCTCCATACTGGATCTTAGCACAGCCTTTGACAGGGTCAATAGGGAGAAGCTCTAGTCTATTATGCTGGAGATGGGGGCCAACCCACAGACGTTTTTATTCTTACTTGATTTGCAATTCGACTGCCTCAGTGAGGTTTGGGGATGGGAGATAATGCACAGGAACCTTTTAAGCTTAACTGTGGAGTACATCAAGGCTGCATTTTGGCCCCATTTCTTTTTCTTTATAGGCCAACAGCTTTGAGCAGTATCTGAGCAAAGGATGTAAAGACCTCCTCAAAGTTAGTTCCTGTCTCATCCCTTTGCTGCTATATCCAGAGGATTCTATCCTAATTTCACACACTGCCTTGGGCTTAGACATCTTGCTCAACCAGTTCATGGAGTTTATGGAGAGCCTTGATCTAAATACCAACTTTATTAAGTTCCATATTATGCTGATTCGCCCTCTGAACACCAGGACCAGATCATACAGCGTTAAGGGAAATCCCCTTAGCCGAGTGCCTATATTCCCTTATTTGGGTGTATTATTTCACTCTTCTCTATCTTTGTCCTCTCCAGTATTGGCAAGAGGACACTTGTTTTTCAGGAGCGTAGCTTCTGTGTTCAACTATGCCTCTGAGCTAGGCCATAAGTCCATCAAGGGTATGATTGATATATATATAGAGTCAAATGTGTTGTCATTGCATTTTATGGCAGCAGCATAGAGGGGTACACTGTGTCCTCGTTGCAAGTCCTTGAACATAAGTTTGTAAGAAACCTATTCTCTCTCCCCCAGAGTAACTCTTCCATAACTACCCATGAGGAATCAGGAATTGGGTATCTAGAGGACATCTTGATGGTACGACCCTTACTGCTCTGGATTTTGGTGTTGGTTCACCCACCCAAACATTTTACTTGCTCCATTTTAACAGACTGCCTGGCCCTAGATTGCCCAGCTAGCATTCCATGAAGTAGATGCACTAAGGCTGGCTTTGTTAGGCTGGGGAGCCCTAATATGTTTAATCACCCTTAAACTCTAGTTGTGGGGGACTATCTCTGGACTAAAAAAGCCTTTGTAGAAAGGAGGGCTAACAAGAGAGTTTCATTGCCCAAGAAAAAAACATCCGTAAAAGCCTATTTGCCATTGTAGACTGCAGTATCAATCAAACCGTACCTCTTATTTAATATTCTTAATTTTCACTGGTTCCTTTTGACACATGTACTTGAATTTAATACACCATCTTATAGCAGTACCTTGTGGCAGCTCCTACGGTCCTACCTGCAGTCCTTGCAGTTGTAACAATCACACCAGGATACGATGCACTTTATTATATTTTACAGTTTTCATAAAAGTTTAAGAAGTTCTTTTATCCTGCAATTGTTAATAGACAAAGCATTTTTTGCACAAGTTTGCCTCACACTTTATTACTTAATGTTATTACTGGATGAGTTTACTTGTTTAATCTAGCTCTTTTCTTATCTGCTGCCTTTTGTGTGAGAATGGCGTTATTTTTTACTTGATGTGAAGTTGTTTCTTCATAGGCAGCCACAGACTCAGTTTAATTTGTATATTAAACTTGCATTTTATTGTCATTTTCACAAAAGAAACCAAATAAAAGACTCTAGACTGACTAACTGAGCTACAATTCATACCAACCCATTTTTTCTATTTTGAACACAGTAAGAAAGTACTCAATATTTACAAATACATTTAATGAATTTTTCATAACTAGACCTCCTGTAAATATACTCTTCCAAGGCACAGGGATCAATGACAATAGGGTGCTGATTCCGATCCTGTAAAACCCGGGTACGAACCGTCGGACGGAGCGTTTTCTCCGTCCGACTCGTACCCGGGAAAAACACCTTACAAACCCGCAAGTACGATTCGTACAGAAACACCATTTCCGTACGAATCGTACAAAACACCGACCGGCTAAAATATACCCACAATTCGGATCCGGAACACCACGTACGCGACATTCGCACGGAGTCAGGCAGCGTTTTACGGATCAGCAAGTACGATTCGTACCCACAGCACTTCGCAAGGCAAAATTTTTACAGGACCCAAAAAGTGCCGGAAAAGCTAAGTACGCCGCGATGCACGACGAAAAGCGGGCCCGGTACGCACCGTACCCCCACCCCACCCCGTAGGTACGGAGCGTACCCCCACCCCGTAGGTACGGAGCGTATCCCCACCCCACCCCGTAGGTACGGAGCGTACCCCCACCCCACCACGTAGGTATGGAGCATACCCCCACCCCCGTAGGTATGGAGCGTACCCCCACCCCGTAGGTACGGTGCAGACCTACGGGGTGGGGGTACGCTCCGTACCTACGGGTGGGGGTACGCTCCGTACATACGGGGGTGGGGGTACGCTCCGTACCTACAAGGTGGGGTTAAGCTCCGTACATACGGGGTAGGGGGTACGCTCCGTACATACGGGGGGTGGTATGCTCTGTACCTACGGGGTGGGGGTACGCTCTGTACATACGGGGGTGGGGTTACGCTCCATACCTACGGGGTGGGGGTATGCTCTGTACCTACGGGGTGGGGGTACGCTCCGTACCTACGGGGTGGGGGTACGCTCTGTACATACAGGTGTGGGGGTACGCTCCGTACCTACGGGGGTGGGGGCATGCTCCGTACATACGGGGTGGGGGTATGCTCCGTACCTACGGGGTGGGGGTATGCTCTTTACATACAGGTGTGGGGGTATGCTCCGTACCTACGGGGGTGGCGGCACTCTCCGTACATACGGGGTGGGGGTACGCTCCGTACATACGGGGGTGGGGGTACGCTCCGTACCTATGGAGTGGGGTGGGGGTATGCTCTGTACCTACGGGGTGGGGGTACGCTCCGTACCTACGGGGTGGGGGTACGCTCCATTCCTACGGGGTGGGGGTACGCTCCGTACCTATGGGGTGGGGGTACGCTCCGTACATACGGGGGTGGGGGTATGCTCCGTACCTACAGGGCTGGTGGTACGGTCCGTACCTATGGGGTGGGGTGGGGGTATGCTCCGTACCTACGGGGTGGGGGTACGCTCTGTACCTATGGGGTGGGGGTATGTCCGTACCTACAGGGTGGGGGTAAGCTCTGTACCTACGGGGGTGGGGGTACACTCCGTACCTACGGGGTGGGGGTACGCTCTGTACATACGGGGGTGGGGGTACGCTCCGTACCTATGGGGTGGGGGTACGCTCCGTACATACGGGGGTGGGGGTACACTCCGTACCTACGGGGTGGGGGTACGCTCCGTACATATGGGGGTGGGGGTACGCTCTGTACCTACAGGGTGGGGGTACGCTCCATACATACGGGGTAGGAGTAAGCTCTGTACCTATGAGGTGGGGGTATGCTCCGTACATACGGGGTGGGGGTACGCTCTGTACCTACGGGGGTGGGGTACGCTCCGTACATACAGGGTGGGGGTATGCTCCGTACATACGGGGGTGGGGGTACGCTCCGTACCTATGGGGTGGGGTGGGGGTACGCTCTGTACCTACGGGGTGGAGGTATGCTCTGTACCTACTGGGTGGGGGTACGCTCCGTACCTACGGGTGGGGGTATGTTCCGTACATACGGGGGTGGGGGTACGCTCCGTACCTACGGGGTGGGGGTATGCTCTGTACCTACGGGGTGGGGGTACGCTCCGTACCTACGGGGTGGGGGTACGCTCCATACCTACGGGGTGGGGGTACACTCCGTACCTATGGGGTGGGGGTACGCTCCGTACATACGGGGGTGGGGGTATGCTCCGTACCTATGGGGCTGGTGGTACGCTCCGTACCTATGGGGTGGGTTGGGGGTATGCTCCGTACCTACGGGGTGGGGGTACGCTCTGTACCTATGGGGTGGGGGTATGCTCCGTACCTATGGGGTGGGGGTACGCTCCGTACCTACGGGGGTGGGGGTACACTCCGTACCTACGGGGTAGGGGTACGCTCTGTACATACGGGGGTGGGGGTACGCTCCGTACCTATGGGGTGGGGGTACGCTCTGTACATACGGGGGTGGGGGTACGCTCTGTACATATGGGGGTGGGGGTACACTCCGTACCTACGGGGTGGGGGTACGCTCCGTACATATGGGGGTGGGGGTACACTCCGTACCTACGGGGTGGGGGTACGCTCCGTACATATGGGGGTGGGGGTACGCTCCGTACCTACAGGGTGGGGGTACGCTCCGTACATACGGGGTAGGGGTACGCTCTGTACCTACGGGGTGGGGGTATGCTCCGTACATACGGGGTGGGGGTATGCTCTGTACCTACGGGGGTGGGGTACGCTCCGTACATACGGGGTGGGGGTATGCTCCGTACATACGGGGGTGGGGGTACTCTCCGTACCTATGGGGTGGGGTGGGGGTACGCTCTGTACCTACGGGGTGGGGGTATGCTCTGTACCTACTGGGTGGGGGTACGCTCCGTACCTACGGGTGGGTGTACGCTCCGTACATACGGGGGTGGGGGTACGCTCCGTACCTACGGGTTGGGGACACGCTCCATACCTGCGGGGTGGGGGTACGCTCCGTACCTACGGGGTGAGGGTATGCTCCGTACATACAGGTGTGGGGGTACGCTCTGTACCTACGGGGGTGGGGGTATGATCCGTACATACGGGGTGGGGGTACGCTCCATACATACAGGGGTGGGGGTATGCTCCGTACCTACGGGGTGGGGGTACGCTCCGTACATACGGGATGGGGGTACGCTCCGTACCTACGGGGTGGGGGTACGCTCCGTAACTACGGGGTGGGGGTACGCTCCGTACCTATGGGGTGGGGGTACTCTCCATACATACGGGGATGGGGGTACGCTCCGTACCTACGGGGCTGGTGGTACGCTCCGTACCTATGGGGTAGGGTGGGGGTATGCTCCGTACCTACGGGGTGTGGGCACGCTTCATACCTACGGGGTGGGGGTACGCTCTGTACCTACGGGGTGGGGGTACGCTCCGTACCTACGGGGGTGGGGGTATGCTCCGTACCTACGGGGTGGGGGTACGCTCCGTACATACGGGGGTAGGGGTACGCTCCGTACATACGGGGGTGGGGGTACGCTCCGTACATATGGGGGTGGGGGTACGCTCCGTACATATGGGGGTGGGGGTACGCTCCGTACCTACGGGGTGGGGGTACGCTCCGTACCTACGGGGTGGGGTTACGCTCTGTACCTACGGGGTGGGGGCACGCTCCGTACCTAAGGGTTGGGGGTACATATTGTACAAACGGGGTGGGGGTATGCTCCATACATACGGGGGTGAGGGTACGCTCCGTACCTATGGGGTGGGGTGGGGGTATGCTCTGTACCAACGGGGTGGGGGTACGTTCTGTACCTATGGGGTGGGGGTATGCTCCGTACCTATGGGGTGGGGGTACGCTCCGTACCTACGGGGGTGGGGGTACACTCCGTACCTACGGGGTGGGGGTACGCTCTGTACATACGGGCGTGGGGGTACGCTCCGTACCTATGGGGTGGGGGTACGCTCTGTACATATGGGGGTGGGGGTACGCTCCGTACATACGGGGGTGGGGGTACACTCCGTACCTACGGGGTGGGGGTACGCTCCGTACATATGGGGGTGGGGGTACGCTCCGTACCTACAGGGTGGGGGTACGCTCCGTACATACGGGGTAGGGGTACGCTCTGTACCTACGGGGTGGGGGTATGCTCCGTACATACGGGGTGGGGGTACGCTCTGTACCTACGGGGGTGGGGTACGCTCCGTACATACGGGGTGGGGGTATGCTCTGTACATACAGGGGTGGGGTACGCTCCGTACCTATGGGGTGGGGTGGGGGTACGCTCTGTACCTACGGGGTGGGGGTATGCTCTGTACCTACTGGGTGGGGGTACGCTCCGTACCTACGGGTGGGTGTACACTCCGTACATACGGGGGTGGGGGTACGCTCCGTACCTACGGGTTGGGGGCACGCTCCATACCTGCGGGGTGGGGGTACGCTCCGTACCTACGGGGTGGGGGTACGCTCCGTACCTACGGGGTGAGGGTATGCTCTGTACATACAGGTGTGGGGGTACGCTCTGTACCTACAGGGGTGGGGGTACGCTCCGTACATACGGGGTGGGGGTACGCTCCGTACATACGGGGGTGGGGGTATACTCCGTACCTACGGGGTGGGGGTACGCTCTGCACCTACAGGGTGGGGGTACGCTCCGTACCTACGGGGTGGGGGTACGCTCCGTAACTACGGGGTGGGGGTACGCTCCGTACCTATGGGGTGGGGGTACGCTCCATACATACGGGGATGTGGGTACGCTCCGTACCTACGGGGCTGGTGGTACGCTCCGTACCTATGGGGTAGGGTGGGGGTATGCTCCGTACCTACGGGGTGTGGGCACGCTTCATACCTACGGGGTGGGGGTACGCTCCGTACCTACGGGGTGGGGGTACGCTCCGTACCTACGGGGGGTGGGGGTATGCTCCGTACCTATGGGGTCGGGGTACGCTCCGTACATACGGGGGTAGGGGTACGCTTTGTACATACGGGGGTGGGGGTACGCTCTGTACATATGGGAGTGGGGGTACGCTCCGTACCTACGGGGGTGGGGGTACGCTCCGTACCTACGGGGTGGGGTTACGCTCTGTACCTACAGGGTGGGGGTAAGCTCCGTACCTATGGGGGTGGGGGTACGCTCTGTACCTAAGGGTTGGGGGTACGTATTGTACAAACGGGGTGGGGGTACGCTCCGTACATATGGGGGCAGGGGTACGCTCCATACCTATGGGGTGGGGGTATGCTCCGTACCTACGGGGTGGCGGTACGCTCCGTTCCTATGGGGCGGGGGTATGCTCCATACCTACGGGGTGGGGGTATGCTCTGTACATACGGGGGTGTGGGTACGCTCCGTACCTACGGGGGTGGGGGTACGCTCCGTACCTAAGGGGTGGAGGCATGCTCCGTACCTACGAGGTGGGGGTACGCTCCGTACCTATGGGGTGGGGGTACGCTC
The DNA here is from genome assembly GCF_964204655.1 of Triturus cristatus. Classification (NCBI taxonomy): domain Eukaryota; kingdom Metazoa; phylum Chordata; class Amphibia; order Caudata; family Salamandridae; genus Triturus; species Triturus cristatus. Next base: position 482,627,693 of record NC_140593.1, on the reverse strand, counting down.
TGTACATACGGGGGTGGGGGTACGCTCCGTACCTACGGGGTGGGGGTACGCTCCGTACATACGGGGGTGGGGGTACACTCCGTACCTATGGGGTGGGGGTACGCTCCATACCTCTGGGGTGGGGGTACACTCCGTACCTACGGGGTGGGGGTATGCTCCGTACATACAGGGGTGGGGGCACGCTTCGTACCTGCGGGGTGGGGGTACGCTCCATACCTACGGGGTGGGCATACGCTCCGTTCCTACGGGGTGGGGGTACGCTCTGTACATGCAGGTGTGGGGGTACGCTCTGTACCTATGGGGGTGGGGGTACGCTCCGTACATACGGGGTGGGGGTATGCTCCGTATATACGGGGGTGGGGGTACGCTCTGTACCTACGGGGTGGGGTGGGGGTATGCTCCGCACCTACGGGGTGGGGGTACGCTCCGTACCTACGGGGTGGGGGTACGCTCCGTACCTATGGGGTGGGGGTATGCTCCGTACCTACGGGGTGGGGGTACGCTCTGTACCTACGGTGTGGGGGTACGCTCTGTACCTACGGGGGTGGGGGTATGCTCCGTACATACGGGGTGGGGGTACGCTCCGTACATACGGGGGTGGGGGTTCGCTCCGTACCTACGGGGTGGGGGTACGCTCTGCACCTACGGAGTGGGGGTATGCTCCGTACCTACGGGGTGGGGGTACGCTCTGTACCTACGGGTTGGGGGTACGTACCGTACAAACGGGGTGGGGGTACGCTCCGTACATACGGGGGTGGGGGTACGCTCCGTACCTACGGGGTGGGGTGGGGGTATGCTCTGTACCTACGGGGTGGGGGTACACTCCGTACCTATGGGGTGGGGGTATGCTCCGTACCTATGAGGTGGGGGTATGCTCCGTACCTACGGGGTGGGGGTACGTTCCGTACCTACGGGATGGGGGTACGCTCCGTACATACGGGGGTGGGGGTACGCTCCGTACATATGGGGGTGGGGGTACGCTCCGTACATATGGGGGTGGGGGTACGCTCCGTACCTACGGGGTGGGGGTACGCTCTGTACCTACGGGGTGGGATTACGCTCTGTACCTACGGGGTGGGGGTACGCTCCGTACCTACGGGGGTGGGGGTATGCTCTGTACCTAAGGGTTGGGGGTACGTATTGTACAAACGGGGTGGGGGTATGCTCCATACATACGGGGGTGGGGGTACGCTCCGTACCTATGGGGTGGGGTGGGGGTATGCTCCGTACCTACGGGGTGGGGGTACGTTCTGTACCTATGGGGTGGGGGTATGCTCCGTACCTATGGGGTGGGGGTACGCTCCGTACCTACGGGGGTGGGGGTACACTCCGTACCTACGGGGTGGGGGTACGCTCTGTACATACGGGCGTGGGGGTACGCTCCGTACCTATGGGGTGGGGGTACGCTCTGTACATACGGGGGTGGGGGTACGCTCCGTACATGCGGGGGTGGGGGTACACTCCGTACCTACGGGGTGGGGGTACGCTCCGTACATATGGGGGTGGGGGTACGCTCCGTACCTACAGGGTGGGGGTACGCTCCGTACATACGGGGTAGGGGTACGCTCTGTACCTACGGGGTGGGGGTATGCTCCGTACATACGGGGTGGGGGTACGCTCTGTACCTACGGGGGTGGGGTACGCTCCGTACATACGGGGTGGGGGTATGCTCTGTACATACGGGGGTGGGGGTACGCTCTGTACCTACGGGGTGGGGGTATGCTCTGTACCTACTGGGTGGGGGTACGCTCCGTACCTACGGGTGGGTGTATGCTCCGTACATACGGGGGTGGGGGTACGCTCCGTACCTACGGGTTGGGGTCACGCTCCATACCTGCGGGGTGGGGGTACGCTCCGTACCTACGGGGTGGGGGTACGCTCCGTACCTACGGGGTGAGGGTATGCTCTGTACATACAGGTGTGGGGGTACGCTCTGTACCTACGGGGGTGGGGGTACGCTCCGTACATACGGGGTGGGGGTACGCTCCGTACATACGGGGGTGGGGGTATACTCTGTACCTACGGGGTGGGGGTACGCTCCGCACCTACAGGGTGGGGGTACGCTCCGTACCTACGGGGTGGGGGTACGCTCCGTAACTACGGGGTGGGGGTACGCTCCGTACCTATGGGGTGGGGGTACGCTCCATACATACAGGGATGGGGGTACGCTCCGTACCTACGGGGCTGGTGGTACGCTCCGTACCTATGGGGTAGGGTGGGGGTATGCTCCGTACCTACGGGGTGTGGGCACGCTTCATACCTACGGGGTGGGGGTACGCTCCGTACCTACGGGGTGGGGGTACGCTCCGTACCTACGGGGGGTGGGGGTATGCTCCGTACCTATGGGGTGGGGGTACGCTCCGTACATACGGGGGTAGGGGTACGCTTTGTACATACGGGGGTGGGGGTACGCTCCGTACATATGGGAGTGGGGGTACGCTCCGTACATATGGGGGTGGGGGTATGCTCTGTACCTACGGGGGTGGGGGTACGCTCCGTACCTACGGGGTGGGGTTACGCTCTGTACCTACAGGGTGGGGGTACGCTCCGTACCTATGGGGGTGGGGGTACGCTCTGTACCTAAGGGTTGGGGGTACGTATTGTACAAACGGGGTGGGGGTACGCTCCGTACATACGGGGGCGGGGGTACGCTCCATACCTACGGGGTGGGGGTACGCTCCGTACCTCTGGGGTGGGGGTGCACTCCGTACCTACCGGGTGGGGGTATGCTCCGTACATACAGGGGTGGGGGCACGCTTCGTACCTGCGGGGTGGGGGTATGCTCCATACCTACGGGGTGGACATACGCTCCGTTCCTATGGGGTGGGGGTACGCTCTGTACATGCAGGTGTGGGGGTACGCTCTGTACCTATGGGGGTGGGGGTATGCTCCGTACATACGGGGTGGGGGTATGCTCCGTATATACGGGGGTGGGGGTACGCTCTGTACCTACGGGGTGGGGTGGGATGGGGGTATGCTCCGCACCTACGGGGTGGGGGTACGCTCCGTACCTACGGGGTGGGGGTACGCTCCGTACCTACGGGGTGGGGGTACGCTCCGTACCTATGGGGTGGGGGTATGCTCCGTACCTACGGGGTGGGGGTACGCTCTGTACCTACGGGGTGGGGGTACGCTCTGTACCTACGGGGGTGGGGGTATGCTCCGTACATACGGGGTGGGGGTACGCTCCGTACATACGGGGGTGGGGGTTCGCTCCGTACCTACGGGGTGGGGGTACGCTCCGCACCTACGGAGTGGGGGTACGCTCCGTACCTACGGGGTGGGGGTACGCTCTGTACCTACGGGTCGGGGGTACGTACCGTACAAACGGGGTGGGGGTACGCTCTGTACATACGGGGGTGGGGGTACGCTCCGTACCTACGGGGTTGGCGGTACGCTCCCTACATACGGGGTGGGGGTACGCTCCATACATACGGGGGTGGGGGTACGCTCTGTACGTACAGGGTGGGGTGGGGGTATGCTCCGCACCTACGGGGTGGGGGTATGCTCTGTACCTACGGGGTGGGGGTATACTCCGTACCTATGGGGTGGGGGTACGCTCCGTACCTATGAGGTGGGGGTATGCTCCGTACCTACGGGGTGGGGGTATGTTCCGTACCTACGGGATGGGGGTACGCTCCGTACATACGGGGGTGGGGGCATGCTTCGTACCTGCGGGGTGGGGGTATGCTCCATACCTATGGGGTGGGGGTACGCTCCATTCCTACGGGGTTGGGGTACGCTCCATACATACAGGTGCGGGGGTACGCTCTGTACCTACGGGGTTGGCGGTACGCTCCCTACATACGGGGTGGGGGTACGCTCCATACATACGGGGGTGGGGGTATGCTCTGTACGTACAGGGTGGGGTGGGGGTATGCTCCGCACCTACGGGGTGGGGGTACGCTCCGTACCTACGGGGTGGGGGTATGCTCCGTAACTATGGGGTGGGGGTACTCTCCGTACCTACGGGGTGGGGGTACGCTCCGTACATATGGGGGTGAGGGTATGCTCCATACCTACGGTGCTGGTGGTATGCTCCGTACCTATGGGGTGGGGTGGGGGGTACGCTCTTTACCTACGGGGTGGGGGTACACTCCGTACCTACGGGGGTGGGGGTATGCTCCGTACCTACGGGGTGGGGGTACGCTTCGTACATATGGGGGTGGGGGTATGCTCCGTACATACAGGTGTGGGGGTATGCTCTGTACCTACGGGGGTGGGGGTACGCTCCGTACATACGGGGTGGGGGTACGCTTCGTACCTACGGGGGTGGGGGTACGCTCCGTACCTACGGGGTGGGGGTACGCTCCGTACATATGGGGGTGGGGCTACGCTCCATACCTACGGGGTGGGGGTACGCTCCGTACCTACGGGGTGGTGGTACGCTCCATACCTTCGGGGATGGGGGTACGCACCATACATACGGGGTGGGGGTACGCATCGTACATACGGGGTGGGGGTATGCTCCATACATACGGGGGTGGGGGTACGCTCCGTACCTATGGGGTGGGGTGGGGGTACGCTCTGTACCTACGGGGTGGGGGTATGCTTCGTACCTATGGGGTGGGGGTATGCTCTGTACCTACGGGGTGGGGGTACACTCCGTACCTACGGGGCGGGGGTACGCTCCGTACCTATGGGGTGGGGGAACGCGCTGTACATACGGGGGTGGGGGTACGCTCCGTACCTATGGGGGTGGGGTTACGCTCCGTACCTATGGGGTGGGGTTACGCTCCATACCTACGGGGGTGGGGGTATGCTCCATACATACAGGGGTGGGGGTACGCTCCATACCTACGGGGTGGGGGTACACTCCATACCTACGGGGTGGGGGTACGTTCCGTACCTATGGGGTGGGGGTACGCTCCGTACATACGGGGGTGGGGGTATGCTCTGTACCTACGGGGTGGGGGTACGCTCCGTACATACGGGGTGGGGTATGCTCCGTACATACGGGGGTGGGGGTAGGCTCCGTACCTACGGGGTGGGGTGGGGGTACGCTCTGTACCTACGGGGTGGGGGTACGCTCCGTACCTATGGGGTGGGGGTACGCTCCGTACATACGGGGGTGGGGGTATGCTCTGTACCTACGGGGTGGGGGTACGCTCCATACATACGGGGTGGGGGTATGCTCCGTACATACGGGGGTGGGGGTACACTCCGTACCTACGGGGTGGGGTGGGGGTACGCTCTGTACCTACGGGGTGGGGGTACGCTCCGTACCTCTGGGGTGGGGGTACGCTCCGTACCTACGGGGTTGGGGTATGCTCCGTACATACAGGGGTAGGGGTACACTCCGTACCTATGGGGTGGGGGTATGCTCCGTACCTGTGGGGTGGGGAGGGGGTACGCTCCGTACCTACAGGGTGGGGGCACGCTCCGTACCTGCGGGATGGGGGTACGTTCCGTACCTACGTGTTGGGGGTACGCTGCATACCTGCGGGTGGGGCTATGCTCCGTACATACAGGTGTGGGGGAACGCTCTGTACCTACAGGGTGGGGGTACGCTCCATACATACGGGAAGGGGGTACACTCCGTACATACGGGGGTGGGGGCACGCTCCGTACCTACGGGGTGGGGTGGGGGTACGCTCCGCACCTACAGGGTGGGGGTACGCTCTGTACCTACGAGGTGGGGGTACACTCCATAACTACGGGGTGGGGGTACGCTCCGTACCTACGGGGTGGGGGTACGCTCCATACATACGGGGGTGGGGGTACGCTCTGTACCTCTGGGGCTGGTGGTACGCTCTGTACCTATGGGGTGGGGTGGGGGTATGCTCCGTACCTACGGGGTGTGGGTACGCTCCATACCTACGGGGTGGGGGTACGCTCCGTACCTACGGGGTGGGGGTACGCTCTGTACCGACAGGGTGGGGGTACACTCCAAACATACGGGGTGGGGGTACGCGCCGTACCTACGGGGTGGGGGTACGCTCCATACATACGGGGGTGGGGGTACGCTCCATACATACGGGGGTGGGGGTACGTTCCGTACCTACGGGGTGGGGGTATGCTCCATACATACGGGGGTGGGGGTATGCTCTGTACCTACGGGGTGGGGGTACGCTCCGTACCTACGGGGTGGGGGTACGCTCCGTACCTACGGGGGTGGGGATACGCTCTGTACCTATGGGGGTGAGGGTACGCACCGTACATACGGGGTGGGGGTACGCTCCGTACATACAGGGGTGGGGGTACGCTCCGTACCTACGGGGTGTGGTGGGGGTATGCTCTGTACCTACGGGGTGGGGGTACGCTCCGTACCTGTGGGGTGGGGATACGCTCCGTATCTACGGGGTGGGGGTACGCTCCGTACCTACGGGGCAGGGGTACGCTCCGTACCTATGGGGTGGGGGTACGCTCTGTACATACGGGGTTGGGGGTACGCTCCGTACCTATGGGGTGGGGGCATGCTCCGTACCTACGGGGTGGGGGTGCGCTCTGTACCTACGGGGTGGGGGTACGCTCCATACCTGCGGGGTGGGGGTACGCTCCATACATACAGGTGTCAGGGTGCGCTCTGTACCTACAGGGGTGGGGGTATGCTCCATACATATGGGGTGGGGGTACACTCTGTACATACGGCGGTGGGGGTACGCTCCGTACCTACGGGGTGGGGTGCGGGTACGCTCCGCACCTACAGGGTGGGGGTACGCTCCGTACCTACGGGGTGGGGGTACGTTCCGTACATACGGGGGTGGGGGTACGCTCTGTACCTACGGGGTGGGGGTACGCTCCGTACCTATGGGGTGGGGTGGGGGTACGCTCCATACCTAGGGGGTGGAGGTACACTCCGTACCTACAGGGTGGGGGTACGCTCCGTACCTACGGGGGTGGGGGTACGCTCCGTACCTACGGGGTGGGGGTAGGCTCCGTACATACGGGGGTGGGGGTATGCTCCATACCTACAGGGTGGGGGTACGCTCCGCACATACAGGGGTGGGGGTACGCTCCGTATATATGGGGGTGGGGGTACGCTCCGTACCTATGGGGTGGGGGTACGCTCCGTACATACGGGGGTGGGGGTACGCTCCGTACCTACGGGGTGGGGGTATGCTCCGTACCTACGGGGTGGGGGTATGCTCCATACCTATGGGGTGGGGGTACGCTCCATTCCTACGGGGTTGGGGTACGCTCCATACATACAGGTGCGGGGGTACGCTCTGTACCTACGGGGTTGGCGGTACGCTCCCTACATACGGGGTGGGGGTACGCTCCATACATACGGGGGTGGGGGTACGCTCTGTACGTACAGGGTGGGGTGGGGGTATGCTCCGCACCTACGGGGTGGGGGTACGCTCCGTACCTACGGGGTGGGGGTATGCTCCGTAACTATGGGGTGGGGGTACTCTCCGTACCTACGGGGTGGGGGTACGCTCCGTACATATGGGGGTGAGGGTATGCTCCATACCTACGGTGCTGGTGGTATGCTCCGTACCTATGGGGTGGGGTGGGGGTACGCTCTTTACCTACGGGGTGGGGGTACACTCCGTACCTACGGGGGTGGGGGTATGCTCCGTACCTACGGGGTGGGGGTACGCTTCGTACATATGGGGGTGGGGGTATGCTCCGTACATACAGGTGTGGGGGTATGCTCTGTACCTACGGGGGTGGGGGTACGCTCTGTACATACGGGGTGGGGGTACGCTTCGTACCTACGGGGGTGGGGGTACGCTCCGTACCTACGGGGTGGGGGTACGCTCCGTACATATGGGGGTGGGGCTACGCTCCATACCTACGGGGTGGGGGTACGCTCCGTACCTACGGGGTGGGGGTACGCTCCATACCTTCGGGGATGGGGGTACGCACCATACATACGGGGTGGGGGTACGCATCGTACATACGGGGTGGGGGTATGCTCCGTACATACGGGGGTGGGGGTACGCTCCGTACCTATGGGGTGGGGTGGGGGTACGCTCTGTACCTACGGGGTGGGGGTATGCTTTGTACCTATGGGGTGGGGGTATGCTCTGTACCTACGGGGTGGGGGTACACTCCGTACCTACGGGGCGGGGGTACGCTCCGTACCTATGGGGTGGGGGAACGCGCTGTACATATGGGGGTGGGGGTACGCTCCGTACCTATGGGGGTGGGGTTATGCTCCGTACCTATGGGGTGGGGTTACGCTCCATACCTACGGGGGTGGGGGTATGCTCCATACATACAGGGGTGGGGGTACGCTCCATACCTACGGGGTGGGGGTACACTCCATACCTACGGGGTGGGGGTACGTTCCGTACCTATGGGGTGGGGGTACGCTCCGTACATACGGGGGTGGGGGTATGCTCTGTACCTACGGGGTGGGGGTACGCTCCGTACATACGGGGTGGGGTATGCTCCGTACATACGGGGGTGGGGGTAGGCTCCGTACCTACGGGGTGGGGTGGGGGTACGCTCTGTACCTACGGGGTGGGGGTACGCTCCGTACCTATGGGGTGGGGGTACGCTCCGTACATACGGGGGTGGGGGTATGCTCTGTACCTACGGGGTGGGGGTACGCTCCATACATACGGGGTGGGGGTATGCTCCGTACATACGGGGGTGGGGGTACACTCCGTACCTACGGGGTGGGGTGGGGGTACGCTCTGTACCTCTGGGGTGGGGGTACGCTCCGTACCTACGGGGTTGGGGTATGCTCCGTACATACAGGGGTAGGGGTACACTCCGTACCTATGGGGTGGGGGTATGCTCCGTACCTGTGGGGTGGGGAGGGGGTACGCTCCGTACCTACAGGGTGGGGGCACGCTCCGTACCTGCGGGATGGGGGTACGTTCCGTACCTACGTGTTGGGGGTACGCTGCATACCTGCGGGTGGGGCTATGCTCCGTACATACAGGTGTGGGGGAACGCTCTGTACCTACAGGGTGGGGGTACGCTCCATACATACGGGAAGGGGGTACACTCCGTACATACGGGGGTGGGGGCACGCTCCGTACCTACGGGGTGGGGTGGGGGTACGCTCCGCACCTACAGGGTGGGGGTACGCTCTGTACCTACGAGGTGGGGGTACACTCCATAACTACGGGGTGGGGGTACGTTCCGTACCTACGGGGTGGGGGTACGCTCCATACATACGGGGGTGGGGGTACGCTCTGTACCTCTGGGGCTGGTGGTACGCTCTGTACCTATGGGGTGGGGTGGGGGTATGCTCCGTACCTACGGGGTGTGGGTACGCTCCATACCTACGGGGTGGGGGTACGCTCCGTACCTACGGGGTGGGGGTACGCTCTGTACCGACAGGGTGGGGGTACACTCCAAACATACGGGGTGGGGGTACGCGCCGTACCTACGGGGTGGGGGTACGCTCCATACATACGGGGGTGGGGGTACGCTCCATACATACGGGGGTGGGGGTACGTTCCGTACCTACGGGGTGGGGGTATGCTCCATACATACGGGGGTGGGGGTATGCTCTGTACCTACGGGGTGGGGGTACGCTCCGTACCTACGGGGTGGGGGTACGCTCCGTACCTACGGGGGTGGGGATACGCTCTGTACCTATGGGGGTGGGGGTACGCACCGTACATACGGGGTGGGGGTACGCTCCGTACATACAGGGGTGGGGGTACGCTCCGTACCTACGGGGTGTGGTGGGGGTATGCTCTGTACCTACGGGGTGGGGGTACGCTCCGTACCTGTGGGGTGGGGATACGCTCCGTATCTACGGGGTGGGGGTACGCTCCGTACCTACGGAGCGGGGGTACGCTCCGTACCTATGGGGTGGGGGTACGCTCTGTACATACGGGGTTGGGGGTACGCTCCGTACCTATGGGGTGGGGGCATGCTCCGTACCTACGGGGTGGGGGTGCGCTCTGTACCTACGGGGTGGGGGTACGCTCCATACCTGCGGGGTGGGGGTATGCTCCATACATACAGGTGTCAGGGTGCGCTCTGTACCTACGGGGGTGGGGGTATGCTCCATACATATGGGGTGGGGGTACACTCTGTACATACGGCGGTGGGGGTACGCTCCGTACCTACGGGGTGGGGTGCGGGTACGCTCCGCACCTACAGGGTGGGGGTACGCTCCGTACCTACGGGGTGGGGGTACGTTCCGTACATACGGGGGTGGGGGTACGCTCTGTACCTACGGGGTGGGGGTACGCTCCGTACCTATGGGGTGGGGTGGGGGTACGCTCCATACCTAGGGGGTGGAGGTACACTCCGTACCTACAGGGTGGGGGTACGCTCCGTACCTACGGGGGTGGGGGTACGCTCCGTACCTACGGGGTGGGGGTAGGCTCCGTACATACGGGGGTGGGGGTATGCTCCATACCTACAGGGTGGGGGTACGCTCCGCACATACAGGGGTGGGGGTACGCTCCGTATATATGGGGGTGGGGGTACGCTCCGTACCTATGGGGTGGGGGTACGCTCCGTACATACGGGGGTGGGGGTACGCTCCGTACCTACGGGGTGGGGGTATGCTCCGTACCTACGGGGTGGGGGTACGCTCTGTACCTATGGGGGTGGGGGTACGCACCGTACATACGGGGTGGGGGTACGCTCCGTACATACGGGGGTGGGGGTACGCTCCGTACCTATGGGGTGGCGTGGGGGTACGCTCTGTACCTACCGGGTGGGGGTATGCCCTGTACCTGTGGGGTGGGGGTACGCTCTGTACCTACGGGGTGTGGGTACGCTCCGTACCTACGGGGCTGGGGTATGCTCCGTACCTACGGGGTGGGGGTACGCTCTGTACATATGGGTGTGGGGGTACGCTCCGTACCTACGGGGTGGGGGCACGCTCTGTACATACGGGGTGGGGGTACGCTCCGTACCTACGGGGTGGGGGTACGCTTCGTACATATGGGGGTGGGGGTACGCTCCGTACATACAGGTGTGGGGGTATGCTTTGTACCTACGGGGGTGGGGGTACGCTCCGTACATACGGGGTGGGGGTATGCTCCGTACCTACGGGGGTGGGGGTACGCTCCGTACCTACGGGGTGGGGGTACGCTCCATACATATGGGGGTGGGGCTACGCTCCGTACCTACTGGGTGGGGGTATGCTCCGTACCTATGGGGTGGGGAGGGGGTACGCTCTGTACCTACAGGGTGGGGGCATGCTCCGTACCTGCGGGATGGGGGTACGTTCCGTACCTACGGGGTGGGGGAACGCTGCATACCTGCGGGGTGGGGCTATGCTCCATACATACAGGTGTGGGGGTACGCTCTGTACCTACAGGGTGGGGGTACGCTCCATACATACGGGATGGGGGTACACTCCGTATATACGGGGGTGGGGGTACGCTCCGTACCTACGGGGTGGGGTGGGGGTATGCTCCGCACCTACAGGGTGGGGGTACGCTCTGTACCTACGGGGTGGGGGTACGCTCCATAACTACGGGGTGGGGGTACGCTCCGTACCTACGGGGTGGGGGTACGCTCCGTACATACGGGGGTGGGGGTACGCTCTGTACCTATGGGGCTGGTGGTACGCTCTGTACCTATGGGGTGGGGTGGGGGTACGCTCCGTACCTACGGGGTGTGGGTACGCTCCATACCTACGGGGTGGGGGTACGCTCCGTACCGACGGGGTGGGGGTACACTGCAAACATACGGGGTGGGGGTATGCTCCGTACCTACGGGGTGGGGGTACGCTCCATACATACGGGGGTGGGGGTACGCTCCGTACATACAGGGGTGGGGGTACGTTCCGTACCTACGGGATGGGGGTACGCTCCATACATACGGGGGTGGGGGTATGCTCTGTACCTACGGGGTGGGGGTACGCTCCGTACCTACGGGGTGGGAGTACGCTCCGTACCTACGGGGGTGGGGATAGGCTCTGTACCTATGGGGGTGGGGGTACGCACCGTACATACGGGGTGGGGGTACGCTCCGTACATACGGGGGTGGGGGTACGCTCCGTACCTACGGGGTGTGGTGGGGGTACGCTCTGTACCTACGGGGTGGGGGTACGCTCCGTACCTGTGGGGTGGGGATACACTCCGTATCTACGGGGTGGGGGTACGCTCTGTACCTACGGGGCGGGGGTACGCTCCGTACCTATGGGGTGGGGGTACGCTCTGTACATACGGGGTTGGGGGTACGCTCCGTACCTATGGGGTGGGGGCATGCTTTGTACCTACGGGGTGGGGGTGCGCTCTGTACCTACGGGGTGGGGGTACGCTCCATACCTGCGGGGTGGGGGTACGCTCCGTACATACAGGTGTCAGGGTACGCTCTGTACCTACGGGGGTGGGGGTATGCTCCATACATATGGGGTGGGGGTACACTCCGTACATACGGGGGTGGGGGTACGCTCCGTACCTATGTGGTGGGTTGGGGGTATGCTTCGCACCTACGGGGTGGGGGTACGCTCCGTACCTACGGGGTGGGGGTACGTTCCGTACATATGGGGGTGGGGGTACGCTCTGTACCTACGGGGTGGGGGTACGCTCCATACCTGTGGGGTGGGGTGGGGGTACGCTCCATACCTACGGGGTGGGGGTACACTCCGTACCTACAGGGTGGGGGTACGCTCCGTACCTACGGGGTGGGGGTAGGCTCCGTACATACGGGGATGGGGGTACGCTCCATACCTACAGGGTGGGGGTACGCTCCGCACATACGGGGGTGGGGGTACGCTCCGTACATATGGGGGTGGGGGTACGCTCCATACCTATGGGGTGGGGGTACGCTCCATACATACGGGGGTGGGGGTATGCTCCGTACCTGCGGGGTGGGGGTACGCTCTGTACCTATGGGGGTGGGGGACGCACCTTACATACGGGGTGGGGGTATGCTCCGTACATACGGGGGTGGGGGTACGCTCCGTACCTACGGGGTGGGGTGGGGGTACGCTCTGTACCTACCGGGTGGGGGTATGCTCCGTACCTGTGGGGTGGGGGTACGCTCGGTACCTACGGGGTGTGGGTGCCCTCCGTACCTACGGGGCTGGGGTACGCTCTGTACCCACGGGGTGGGGGTACGCTCTGTACATATGGGTGTGGGGGTACGCTCCGTACATATGGGGGTGGGGGTACGCTCCGTACCTATGGGGTGGGGGTACGCTCCGTACATACGGGGGTGGGGGTATGCTCCGTACCTGCGAGGTGGGGGTATGCTCCGTACCTACGGGGGTGGGGGTACGCTCTGTACCTATGGAGGTGGGGGACGCACCTTACATACGGGGTGGGGGTACGCTCCGTACATACGGGGGTGGGGGTACGCTCCGTACCTACGGGGTGGGGTGGGGGTACGCTCTGTACCTACCGGGTGGGGGTATGCTCCGTACCTGTGGGGTGGGGGTACGCTCGGTACCTACGGGGTGTGGGTGCCCTCCGTACCTACGGGGCTGGGGTACGCTCCGTACCCACGGGGTGGGGGTACACTCTGTACATATGGGTGTGGGGGTACGCTCCGTACCTACGGGGTGGGGGCACGCTCTGTACCTATGGGGTGGGGGTACGCTCCGTACCTACGGGGTGGGGGTACGCTTCGTACATATGGGGGTGGGGGTACGCTCCGTACATACAGGTGTGGGGGTATGCTCTGTACCTACGGGGGTGGGGGTACGCTCCGTACCTACGGGGTGGGGGTACTCTCCGTACCTACGGGGGTGGGGGTACGCTCCGTACCTACGGGGTGGGGGTACGCTCCATACATATGGGGGTGGGGCTACGCTCCGTACCTACTGGGTGGGGGTACGCTTCGTACCTACGGGGTGGGGGTACGCTCCGTACCTTCGGGGATGGGGGTACGCACCATACATACGGGGTGGGGGTACGCATCGTACATACGGGGTGGGGGTATGCTCCGTACATACGGGGGTGGGGGTACGCTCCGTACCTATGGGGTGGGGTGGGGGTACGCTCTGTACCTACGGGGTGGGGGTATGCTCCGTACCTATGGGGTGGGGGTACGCTCCGTACCTACGGGGTGGGGGTACGCTCCGTACCTACGGGGCGGGGGTACGCTCCGTACCTATGGGGTGGGGGAACGCGCTGTACATACGGGGGTGGGGGTACGTTCCGTACCTATGGGGGTGGGGTTACGCTCCATACCTACGGGGTGGGGGTACGCTCCATACCTACGAGGGTGGGGGTATGCTCCATACATACGGGGGTGGGGGTACGCTCCATACCTACGGGGTGGGGGTATGCTCCGTACCTACGGGGTGGGGGTACGTTCTGTACCTATGGGGTGGGGGTACGCTCCGTACATACGGGGCTGGGGGTATGCTCTGTACCTACGGGGTGGGAGTACGCTCCGTACATACAGGGTGGGGGTATGCTCCGTACATACGGGGGTGGGGGTAGGCTCCGTACCTACGGGGTGGGGTGGGGGTACGCTCTGTACCTACGGGGTGGGGGTACGCTCCGTACCTATGGGGTGGGGGTACGCTCCGTACATACGGGGGTGGGGGTATGCTCTGTACCTACGGGGTGGGGGTATGCTCCGTACATACGGGGTGGGGGTATGCTCCGTACATACAGGGGTGGGGGTACGCTCCGTACCTACGGGGTGGGGTGGGGGTACGCTCTGTACCTACGGGGTGGGGGTACGCTTTGTACCTATGGGGTGGGGGTATGCTCCGTACCTACGGGGTGGGGGTATGCTCCGTACCTACGGGGTTGGGGTATGCTCCATACATACGGGGGTGGGGGTACGCTCCGTACCTATGGGGTGGGGGTATGCTCCGTACCTATGGGGTGGGGAGGGGGTACGCTCCATACCTACAGGGTGGGGGCACGCTCCGTACCTGCGGGGTGGGGGTACGTTCCGTACCTACGGGGTGGGGGTACGCTGCATACCTGCGGGGTGGGGCTATGCTCCGTACATACAGGTGTGGGGGTACGCTCTGTACCTACAGGGTGGGGGTACGCTCCATACATACGGGATGGGGGTACACTCCGTACATACGGGGGTGGGGGTACGCTCCGTACCTACGGGGTGGGGTGGGGGTACGCTCCGCACCTACAGGGTGGGGGTACACTCTGTACCTACGGGGTGGGGGTACGCTCCGTAACTACAGGGTGGGGGACGCTCCGTACCTACGGGGTGTGGGTACGCTCCATACATATGGGGTGGGGGTACACTCCGTACATACGGGGGTGGGGGTACGCTCCGCACCTACGGGGTGGGGGTACGCTCCGTACCTACGGGGTGGGGGTACGTTCCGTACATACGGGGGTGGGGGTATGCTTTGTACCTACGGGGTGGGGGTACGCTCCGTACCTATGGGGTGGGGTGGGGGTACGCTCCATACCTACGGGGTGGGGGTACACTACGTACCTACAGGGTGGGGGTACGCTCCATACCTACGGGGGTGGGGGTACGCTCCGTACCTACGGGGTGGGGGTAGGCTCCGTACATACGGGGATGGGGGTACGCTCCATACCTACAGGGTGGGGGTACGCTCCGCACATACGGGGGTGGGGGTACGCTCCGTACATATGGGGGTGGGGGTACGCTCCGTACCTATGGGGTGGGGGTACGCTCCGTACATACGGGGGTGGGGGTATGCTCCGTACCTGCGGGGTGGGGGTATGCTCCGTACCTACGGGGGTGGGGGTACGCTCTGTACCTATGGGGGTGGGGGACGCACCTTACATACGGGGTGGGGGTACGCTCCGTACATACGGGGGTGGGGGTACGCTCCGTACCTACGGGGTGGGGTGGGGGTACGCTCTGTACCTACCGGGTGGGGGTATGCTCCGTACCTGTGGGGTGGGAGTACGCTCGGTACCTACGGGGTGTGGGTGCCCTCCGTACCTACGGGGCTGGGGTACGCTCCGTACCCACGGGGTGGGGGTACGCTCTGTACATATGGGTGTGGGGGTACACTCCGTACCTACGGGGTGGGGGCATGCTCTGTACCTATGGGGTGGGGGTACGCTCCGTACCTACGGGGTGGGGGTACGCTTCCTACATATGGGGGTGGGGGTACGCTCCGTACATAAAGGTGTGGGGGTATGCTCTGTACCTACGGGGGTGGGGGTACGCTCCGTACATACGGGGTGGGGGTACGCTCCGTACCTACGGGGTGGGGGTACGCTCCATACATATGGGGGTGGGGCTACGCTCCGTACCTACTGGGTGGGGGTACGCTTCGTACCTACGGGGTGGGGGTACGCTCCGTACCTTCGGGGATGGGGGTACGCACCATACATACGGGGTGGGGGTACGCATCGTACATACGGGGTGGGGGTATGCTCCGTACATACGGGGGTGGGGGTACGCTCCGTACCTATGGGGTGGGGTGGGGGTACGCTCTGTACCTACGGGGTGGGGGTATGCTCCGTACCTACGGGGTGGGGGTACGCTCCGTACCTACGGGGTGGGGGTACGCTCCGTACCTACGGGGCGGGGGTACGCTCCGTACCTATGGGGTGGGGGAACGCGCTGTACATACGGGGGTGGGGGTACGTTCCGTACCTATGGGGGTGGGGTTACGCTCCATACCTACGGGGTGGGGGTACGCTCCATACCTACGAGGGTGGGGGTATGCTCCATACATACGGGGGTGGGGGTACGCTCCATACCTACGGGGTGGGGGTATGCTCCGTACCTACGGGGTGGGGGTACGTTCTGTACCTATGGGGTGGGGATACGCTCCGTACATACGGGGCTGGGGGTATGCTCTGTACCTACGGGGTGGGAGTACGCTCCGTACATACGGGGTGGGGGTATGCTCCGTACATACGGGGGTGGGGGTAGGCTCCGTACCTACGGGGTGGGGTGGGGGTACGCTCTGTACCTACGGGGTGGGGGTACGCTCCGTACCTATGGGGTGGGGGTACGCTCCGTACATACGGGGGTGGGGGTATGCTCTGTACCTACGGGGTGGGGGTACGCTCCGTACATACGGGGTGGGGGTATGCTCCGTACATACAGGGGTGGGGGTACGCTCCGTACCTACGGGGTGGGGTGGGGGTACGCTCTGTACCTACGGGGTGGGGGTACGCTTTGTACCTATGGGGTGGGGGTATGCTCCGTACCTACGGGGTGGGGGTATGCTCCGTACCTACGGGGTTGGGGTATGCTCCATACATACTGGGGTGGGGGTACGCTCCGTACCTACGGGGTGGGGGTATGCTCCGTACCTATGGGGTGGGGAGGGGGTACGCTCCATACCTACAGGGCGGGGGCACGCTCCGTACCTGCGGGGTGGGGGTACGTTCCGTACCTACGGGGTGGGGGTACGCTGCATACCTGCGGGGTGGGGCTATGCTCCGTACATACAGGTGTGGGGGTACGCTCTGTACCTACAGGGTGGGGGTACGCTCCATACATACGGGATGGGGGTACACTCCGTACATACGGGGGTGGGGGTACGCTCCGTACCTACGGGGTGGGGTGGGGGTACGCTCCGCACCTACAGGGTGGGGGTACACTCTGTACCTACGGGGTGGGGGTACGCTCCGTAACTACAGGGTGGGGGACGCTCCGTACCTACTGGGTGGGGGTACGCTCCATACATACGGGGGTGGGGGTACGCTCTGTACCTATGGGGCTGGTGGTACGCTCCGTACCTATGGGGTGGGGTGGGGGTACGCTCCGTACCTACGGGGTGTGGGTACGCTCCATACCTACGGGGTGGGGGTACGCTCCGTACCTACGGGGTGGGGGTACGCTCCGTACCTACGGGGTGGGGGTACACTCCAAACATACGGGGTGGGGGTACGCTCCGTACCTACGGGGTGGGGGTACGCTCCATACATACGGGGGTGGGGGTACGCTCCGTACATACGGGGGTGGGGGTACGTTCCGTACCTACGGGGTGGGGGTACGCTCCATACATACGGGGGTGGGGTTATTCTCTGTACCTACGGGGTGGGGGTACGCTCCATACCTACGGGGTGGGGGTACGCTCCGTACCTACGGGGGTGGGGGTGTGCTCTGTACCTAAGGGGGTGGGGGTACGCACCGTACATACGGGGTGGGGGTACGCTCCGTACATATGGGGGTGGGGGTATGCTCCGTACCTACGGGGTGTGGTGGGGGTATGCTCTGTAACTACGGGGTGGGGGTACGCTCCGTACCTGTGGGGTGGGGATACGCTCCGTATCTACAGGGTGGGGGTACGCTCCGTACCTACGGGGCGGGTGTATGCTCTGTACCTATGGGGTGGGGGTACGCTCTGTACATACGGGGTTGGGGGTACGCTCCGTACCTATGGGGTGGGGGCACGCTCCGTACCTACAGGGTGGGGGTGCGCTCTGTACCTACGGGGTGGGGGTACGCTCCATACCTGCGGGGTGGGGATACGCTTCGTACATTCAGGTGTCAGGGTACGCTCTGTACCTACGGGGATGGGGGTACGCTCCATACATATGGGGTGGGGGTACACTCCGTACATACGGGGGTGGGGGTACGCTCCGCACCTACGGGGTGGGGGTACTCTCCGTACTTACGGGGTGGGGGTACGTTCCGTACATACGGGGGTGGGGGTATGCTCTCTACCTACGGGGGTGGGGGTACGCTCCGTACCTATGGGGTGGGGTGGGGGTACACTCCATACCTACAGGGTGGGGGTACACTCGTACCTACAGGGTGGGGGTACTCTCCGTACCTACAGGGGTGGGGGTACACTCCGTACCTACGGGGTGGGGGTAGGCTCCGTACATACGGGGGTGGGGGTACGCTCCATACCTACAGGGTGGGGGTACGCTCCGCACATACGGGGGTGGGGGTATGCTCCGTACATACGGGGGTGGGGGTACGCTCCGTACCTATGGGGTGGGGGTACGCTCCGTACATACGGGGGTGGGGGTACGCTCCGTACCTACGGGGTGGGGGTATGCTCCATACCTACGGGGGTGGGGGTACGCTCTGTACCTATGGGGGTGGGGGTACGCACCGTACATACGGGGTGGGGGTACGCTCCGTACATACGGGGGTGGGGGTACGCTCTGTACCTACGGGGTGGGGGTATGCTCTGTACCTGTGGGGTGGGGGTACGCTCTGTACCTACGGGGTGTGGGTACGCTCCGTACCTACGGGGCTGGGGTACGCGCCGTACCTACGGGGTGGGGGTACGCTCTTTACATACGGGTGTGGGGGTACGCTCCGTACCTACGGGGTGGGGGCACGCTCCGTACCTACGGGGTGGGGGTACGCTCCGTACCTATGGGGTGGGGGTACGCTCTGTACCTACGGGGTGGGGGTACACTCCGTACCAACGGGGTGGGGGTACGCTCCGTACATACGGGGGTGGGGGTACAGCGCATACATGGGGGGGGCTGGGGGTGCAGCGCGTACTTGTGGGGGTGGGCTGGGGGGGTGTTCGGCGCTTATGCGGGCACATGTTTGGACGTCTCCATGGTTGCTATGGGAGTTCGCTCCGTACTGTGTTTTTTCCATACGGTTGTGCATTCGGACGGACGGGACGGATCGTATTTGCGCGCTCGGACTTCAGTTTACTGATTCGTACGTAAAACTGTCCGGGGACGTGTCGGACACTTTTTCCGACCCGAGGACGTGTCGGGGAATTTTCCCAATGCGATTCGTATGGATTTTTTAACATGCGAATGGTACTTGCCAGTTTGTACGGGACTTGTACGATTCGTACGTAAAAAAATCCGGATACGATTCGTACGAGGAATATTTTTAACGGATCGGAATCGGCACCTAGGTGTTGTACTGTGTTTTCTTCATCTGTACCTAATACCAACCTAGATTTATTCAGTATAGATAATGGTAAACATACCTTTACAGGGCTCTAATGCTGATAAAAGCCTTGACCGCAATTGGATTAATTGCCGATAATGCTAGGCAAGGGCATAATGAACCCTGATAAAAGCCTTGACCACAATTGGATTAATTGCCCAAAACGCAAGAGAAGGCCATAATGAACCCTCAAATACATGTTTTTTTTTGTATTAGTGAGGGAAATATCTAACTTGAATATACACCACAGCACAATTTTAGTATAAGAGCACTATTTTTAAAAGTAATACAACCAGATTGCCCCATTAATAGCTAAATGTGTTCTCCAACCAATTGATTTTTGTAATTTCATGTCTCTCAAAGTTACTATTAGAGGTTTCAAGACACAACATAAAGCAGACTATCTCAATTTCCTCCTCACCCAAAATATCTAAAAGCCATAAAGTCTTTGTAATCTATAAATACTTCAGAAAACATCTCCTATTTTTATGGATGAGATCCAAATATCACAATGGCCTAATGTTTGGAAATCTATGATAATGAATAAAGTCTCACATCTCATCATACAATGCAAACGTTTGACATCATATAGAGCATTCATGACTCCGGAACAACTAAATAAACGTGGTCACCTATCTTGAGCAGCATGTTGACATTGCCAACACCCATCAGGTGATAGAGAACATTTGCTATTTTACTGCAAACACATTACTCCCTTTTCGCAATCTATTTAAGGTACCCTTTCAAACACATTAAACATTCACATTCAATTATCACATATCATATTTCCCTGGGTATCCATGCAACATCAGACTAGAGTATGCCAAACTCACTATCGTTATGGGACTGTTTCATTTTTTATATTTTGCTTGCAATAGATATTAAAGCGATACTTGCTAACTGGAAGCATCTTCCTACACTCTTGCTTTCCCTTTCTTCTCCCTTTATTTATTCCCCCATCTTTCTCCTTCCTCTCGCACATGTATAGTGTTATGTGAGCTACTAAAAATATGACTCACTTTATTTACTTTATTCATTCTCAGATATTCTGCTCTTGAAATGCATATACTCATAGACCTACAATCGAAATGTTGTTACAGCTCTATTTATTAAATTGAATTCTAACCTCTCAGTAGCTAACATTACATGCTGTATTTTGCTCTTTGGGAAAACAAAACGCAATCAAATAAATTGAAATAAAAAAAGTCATACAACCAGAAATCAGGTAAAAGAATTTTTAACAACTTGCTTTTACCATTACCTAGAACTCAGAAAAGGAAAAACAACTTGAGGTGCTGTAAAGCTATTCTTCTTCTACCATCTATTAGGGTGCAAACGGCCATCTGCAGTCATATGGATAATATCAGGGCACTCAGAAGGAGGCATCAGTGCACAAACAGCAGGTATTGATATCAGCCAATATAATTGTGCAAAATGTTTCAGCACTGGAAAGACATAGGGGCCGATTACGATCCTGGAAAAACCCGGTACAAACCGTGGGTCGGAGCTTTTTCTCCGTCCGACTCGTACCGGGTTGTAAAACTTTACAAACATGCAATTACGATTCGTACGGAAACACCATTTCCGTACAAATCGGAAAAAAGACCAACCGACAGAAAAATACATACAAATGTGATCCGGGACACCGCGGACGTGACGTCCGGACGGAGTTAGGCATGTTTTTACGTACCAGCAATTACGATTCGCACCGACTGCAGTCCCCCCAGCCCCCCGTATGTACGGAGCGTACCCCCGTACCCCCCAGCCCCCCGTATGTACAGAGCGTACCCCCCAGCCCCCCGTATGTACGGAGCATACCCCCGTACCCCCCAGCCCCCGTATGTACAGAGCGTACCCCCATACCCCCAGTCCCCCGTATGTACGGAGCGTACCCCCACCCCCGTATGTACAGAGCGTACCCCCGTACCCCCCAGTCCCCCGTATGTACGGAGCGTACCCCCACCCCCGTATGTACGGAGCGTACCCCCACCCCCGTATGTACGCGCTGGGGGTCCGCACCGTACATACGGGGGTGGGGGTACGCTCCATACATACGGGGGGCAGGGGGTACGGGGTACGTTCCGTACATACGGGGGTGGGGGTACGCTCCGTACCTACGGGGGACTGGGGGGTACGCTCCGTACATACGGGGGGCTGGGGGGTACGGGGGTACGCTCCGTACATACGGGGGACTGGGGGTACGCTCTGTACATACGGGGGGCTGGGGGGTACGGTGCGCCCATCCGCGGGGGGGCTGGGGGTATGGCGTGAACATACGGGGGGCGGGGGGGTACGGCGCGTACCGGGCACTTGTTTGGACATCTCCATGGTTGCTATGGGAGTTCGCTCCGGACGGTCTTTTTTCCATACAGTTGTACAATCGGACGGATCGTACTTGAGCATTTGGACTTCAGTTTTCCCATTTGTACGTAAAAATGTCCGGGAACGTGTCAGAGACTTTTCCCGACCCGAGGACGTGTGGGGGAATTTTCCCAATGCGATTTGTATGGACTTTTTCCCATATGAATCGTACTTGGCAGTTTGTACGGCGCTTTTACCATTTGTACGGAAAAAAGTCCAGATTCAATTTGGTTGGGGAAATTTTTTCCAGGATCCTAATCGGCACCATAATGATTATTTGCACATGCAGGGATGCAAAATTGCAACCAATACATCAGATCAAAGTTCTGCAGCAATACATTTAGACCTTGATTACAGGGTATGTTGTGCATATTACACTGATTAAAATCCAACACTGAGGTGTTTAGAATTTATCAGGCATGATAGGTATTAACTATTCAAAGTTTTGCCTGAAAATGTAGCTTAACAGGAAGATTTTGATGCATATTACACCAAACTTAACATATCCTGGCATTTATTTCCCTACAAGTCTTGACCTGAAAAATGAACCTGGCGAAAATTGTAGGGGTCCATTATTTCACTCAAAACTCATAATTCCAATATATCTTGTAAGAGGACCCGGTAATGAGAGACAGAATATTGAGGCAAAAAAATGCGAAACTACATGAATATCGAGGTGGAAATATCATGGAGTAGAAATATAGAGTGCAAGAATATCATTGTCGAGAATATCGATTTAAAAATATAGAAATCATTAATATTGTTTGCAAAAATATAGTTGTTTGAAATATTGCTTTTTTAATCAGTGTCATATATATCAGTTTATATTTTAAATGACTGTCTCATAATTGTTTTGTATAAGTATTGATTATGTTTTTAATATACGGGTTACATTTCTAGTAGTTATTACATTTAATTTAACTACATTTTGCGTCTTTTAGTTCTGTAGCGGGTTGTGGGTTTATGAGGAATACAGTGGGAAGTAATTTAATTATAGTAAATTAATGATTATTATTTAGTTAAATATATTTATTTAATTGAAATGTAATAGTATTAATTGCGTTTTTAAGTTTTTTCGGGTACATTTTTATGTATGGGTTGTGGGACTTATAGGGGTGAAAGGTGGGAAGTATTTTACTTTTAATTAATTGATAATTAGTTGTTAATTATTATTACATAATTAATTGATCATTAATTATGGTAATAGTGTAATTGTTTAGGTGTGTGTTGCGGGGCTAATAGCGGTAAAGGGCGGGAAGTTATTTATTTTTAATTAATTAATAATTAGTTGTTCATTAATATAAATTAATAAATTGATAATTAATTAAGGTAGTTGTGTCATATTCAGTTTTTAGGTGCGTGTTGTGGGGTTAATAGGGGCAAAGGGTGGGAAGTAATGTATTTTTAATTCAATAGTGATTAGGTGATAATTAACATTAATTAATTCATTGATAATTATGCTAATTGTTTAATTAAATTTTTTGGGGTGTGGTTTTGGGGTTAATAGGGGTAAAGGGTGGGGAGTAAAATAATTGTACTTAATTTTTAATTAGTTGTTAAATACTAGTAGTAATTAATGTTTTTAAAGTACAATTTTAGATGCGGGTTGTGTGGATTGTAGGGTTAAAGGGTGGGAAGTTAATTAATTTGAATTAATTATAATTTGGGTTTTAATTAATAATATTTGCTTAAATAATAATTCATTATGTTAATTGTGGTGATATATTTGTATTTTACATTTTAGATGTGGGTTCTGGGATTTGTAGGGGCAAGGGGTGGAGAGTAAATTAATTTTAAGCAACTAATAATTGTAATACAATTAATAATTATTGTATATTAATTAATTATGTTGTGTGTTTTGTTTTGGTGTATTGTGGAAAGTACACTGATTATATTGTATTAATAATGAATATTAAATTAATGAAACATATTTTTTAATGAATATTTATATTAGTATTGTAAATATTTTGTTAGGTGCAGGTTGTGAATTTTGTGGTGTTATAGTGTGGGAAGTAATTCAACTAAATGTATGTAATAATGAATGTTTTTTTAATCAATAATTTCTAAATAAAAATATTTATCTCAACTGCAAAGGGATCCCAAAAGTTCAATACGCTCAGCAGCGGGTGCTAATCGTAGGAGCCGGATCCTGGCCCTAAGTTCCAATTATTATACAAATGACGCAGCACTCCAGGGTAGAGTTGGAGTTTTTAATTGCACCTCTCAACCAATGCGTTTCAGCTTACATCAGCCTTGATCACGGTCAGTGAGTCCGTTTTCTGTTACACTTTAAATACCAATGTTAGCATTGATGTGGCATTATGGGATATTTAGTGTCATTCAAATTGAAACAACTTTATTTACAACATTTACACACGAAAAACCTATTCTGTCAAGACTTTTAGCTTTACGGAGTTTGCGCATATATTTCATTATTCAATATCAAGCAACAGTGCTATATTACATTTCTGCTATTTGTTTTTCAGTCAAGGTTTATTACAGCTTCCTGCTGTTTTTACTTTACTCTTCCCTCGCAAACACTGCCTAACTCCCAGCCGTATCGTTTACGTGCCTGGTTAATTTCTCAGGTCAGTGATATTTGCAGCTTCGAGTGTAACGCTTACTTTAGGAGCAAAATTGCCACTAACCAGTCGGGAGACTCCCATGTAGGTGGCGTCATCCGACCCTGTCCTTCGGCGCTCTACCTCGACGGTTAGTTAGAGAGAATCTAAGTAAGAAAGAATGGGAATCAATTAAGAATCTGACGGCCAACAAAAAAATTGTCATAAAACCCGCTGGTAAGGGGGGGAACATTGTATTGATAAAAAACAAAGATTACATGAAGGAAGCCTACAGGCAATTAAATGTTACAATGAGTTATTGCTAACTTAAAACAAACCCAATCAATAAAATGACAATGGAATTAAATAGTCAACTGAATAAATGGCATACTGAGAATCTCATCAGTGATGAAGAGCTGACATTTTTATTGAAAGACTTCCCGGTTATACCAACAATATATTTCTTACCGAAGATTCATAAAACCCTCAATCACCCACCAGGGAGACCGATTGTCTCTTTGTGTGAATCACTCTACGAAAATCTGACAATCTATGTGGATAAATTCCTTGCACCTTTAGCCCTAAATATGAGCTTGTATATTACAGATAAAGGGCACTTTCTCATTATGCTAACAGATGTATCCTGGAGCAGTCAATACCTATTAATTAGACGTGGTGTCCCTATATACATCCATTAAACACAAAGTTGGTTTCAATGCTTGTAACTATTTCCTATGACAACGTAAAGTCACAGAATCAAAACACACACAAAATGCTAATGTCAATGATTGAAATGTGTCTGACAAATAAAATGTTCTACTTTGACAAAGAACTATTTAAACAACAATGCGGAACTGCCATGGGGATTTCTTTTCCCCCAAACTACGCTAACACAACAATGGGATGGTGGGAGAAACAATAGCATGGAGTCCAGAATATCAAGAGGATGTAGATAAAGTCATTCTATGGGTTCGCTTTATCGACGACCTTTTCTTAATATGGAATGGTACTGAACAGGAGTTTCATGAATATTTTCAAAAAATTAATGCAAATCAAATTGGATTATCATTCACTTATGTACAATACAAGTAGGAAAGAAATAGCCTTTTTGGACACGCTAAGTTACATTGAAAATAATCAAATACAATCTACCCTATACAGAAAAAAAGACAGCGATGAACAGCATTCTCCATGGAACGAGATTCCACCCAAAGCCACCCAAAGCCACTGATGGATAGTATCCACTATGGAGAGTTCATGAGAATGAAGTGAAATTGTTCAACAGTTGAAGATGTAGAAAAAAGAATTCAAGAAACTACAGTCAGACTCAAAGCGAGAGGATATAGAGAAACTGTGTTGAACAAGTGCAAGAAAAGAATTGATAAAATATCAAGGGAGGAAACATTGATTCCAAAGGATAAAAAACAGTCTGATAAACCTGAAGTGACAAGATTCATAACAACGTATAGTAAGGAAAGTGGGATAATCATTAGCAAAATGAGAAAACAAATGGGACTGAAGCCCACAGTAACATACAGAAAAACTAAATCTTTAAAAGATATTTTGTTGGTTAGAAGCCATTTTCTGGAACCGAAGGAACAAAATTGGCTCTTAGATCAACAAAAAAGCTTTGTAAAGTGCAACACATGCAAGGCATGTAAAATTGAAAAGAATGTACACACAATTACTGAACCAAATGGAAACATCATACCTTCGAATCAAAGAATTACCTGCACGACCCAGTATGTGATCTATATCATTGAATGCAATTGTGGCATGAAATACATCAGAAGTACAATTTGCATTTTTTTTTTAAACGTATGCTTGAGCACATCAGAGCCGTGAAAAATCGAGATATGTCGTATGCCACTGCCAAACATTTGGCACAATGCCAGAACGGCAATTGAAAGGCAATGAGCTACTATGGCATCCTCATGATATCACCAAATGAGCGAGGGGGGACAGAGTGAGGAGGCTACGCCAAATGGAATCACGCTACATAATCAAATTAAGGAGCAAGACCCCAAAAGGGTTGAATAATGATGAAGAATTGTACATACATTTGGAATGACTTGATTAAACAAACATTTTTCACTACTAATAAAAATGATATGTCTGTAAACATTAATTTGGGTACTCTACCCAAGAACACTGGACAGATCTCTGTTCATGAAAAGGGTACCATACCTTGACTGAAAAACAAGTAGCTGAAATGTAATATAGCACTGTTGCATGATATTGAATCATGAAATATATGCGCAAACTCCGTAAAGCTAAAACTCTTGACAGAATAGGTTTTTCATTTGTAAATGTTGTAAATAAAGATGTTTTGATTTGAATGACACTACATATCCCAGAATGCCACATCAAGGCTAACATGGGTATTTAAAGTGTAACAGAAAACGGACTCACTGACCGTGATCAAGGCTGATGTAAGCTGAAACGCATTGGTTGAGAGGTGCAATTAAAAACTCTTAAACTCTACCCTGGAGTGCTGCGTCCTTTGTATAATAATAAAAATATTTATTAGTATGAAAATTATTTTTCTATTTTATTTACAATAATCTTTGTAGGTATTTCTGATATGCATTTAACATTATAATATATTTTTACATTTTAATATTTTTAGATATACATTTTTTTCAACATATTTATATATTTTTTTATTTACTTAGTTTTTAATGTATTTTTATTTTGCTAAATATATTTTGTTTGTTTTTAATGTTGAACTGACTGGAGTAGGAACAGTAAATGTTGCCCCTCTGCAATCCAACACTTACCTTACTGTTGTACTGAGTGGTGTGTGAATAGTAAATGTTACCCTTCTGCAATCCACCACCTTCCCTACTGTAGCACTGACTGGAGTAGGAATAGTAACTGTTACCCCTCCTCAATCCAGCGCTTCCCCTACTGGAGCACTGACTGGAGTGGGAATAGTAAATTTTACCCCTCCGCCATCCAACACTTTCCCTACTGTTGCACTCACTGGAATGGGAATAGCAATTTTTACCCCTCCGCTATCCAATATTTTCCATACTGTTGTACTCACTGGAGTGGGAATAGTAAATTTTACCCCTCCGCTATCCAACACTTTCCCTACTATTGAATTTCATGAAGTGGGAATAGTAAATTTAACCCCGCCACAATCCAACTCTTTCCCTACTGCTGTACTGACTGGATTGGGAATAGTACATTTTACCCCTCCCCAATCCAATGCTTCCCTATTGTTTTACTGACTGGAGTGGGAATAGAACATTCTACCCCTTCACAATCCAGCGCTTTCCCTACCGTTGCACTGATTAGAGTGGGCATAGTCAATTTTACCCCTTCGCAATCCAACACTTTCCCTACTGTTGCACTCACTGGAGAAGGAATAGCAATTTTTACCCCTCCACTCTCCAACATTTTCCCAACTGTTGGACTCATTGGATCCAAAATGTTTCCTACTGTTGCATTTACTGGAGTGGGAATAGTAAATGGTATCCCTCCGCAATTCAGAGCTTTTGCTGCTGTTGCACTGACTGGAGTGGGAATAGTAAATTTTACCCCTCCGCAATCCAACACTTTCCCTACTGTTGCACTGACTGGAGTGGGTAGTAGATGTTACCCCTCTGCAATCCAACACTTTCCCTACTGTTGCACTGAATGGAGTCGGGATTGCTTTTTTTGTTATAATTATACATTTTATGCTATGCTAAGTGTGGTAGGAATAGTAAATTTCAGTATTTTGTAATGTTATATTTTTTGTAATTTCATATTTATTGTAGTTAGAATATTAAACCAAATTTTGTGTGGTGTAAAATATTTTGTTACTGTTGTGTTCTTTTAGGTAAGAGTAATATGTTTATGTTTATTTAGTAGAAAAATGCTTTCTTTTTAATGTGGTGGTAAGTGTTTATATATTTATTTTAATTCGTAATAATTTGATGTTGCAATTTATATTATCATCTGTTTGATTTATTATAATAATAATATTATAATTTGCAATATTTTTTGTTTGCATCTTATTTTTAATTAAATTGTAAAATATTTATGTTGTTTAATTTTTGATTTAAATTGATTCCATTTGTTTAATATTTTATGTTTTTGGTATATTAAAATATTATATTTACATATATTTTTGATAATATCATGCTTTTTAGGATTTTTTAAATTATATTGTTAATTAAAATATTAGTATATATGTTATATATATGTATAACCATATGTATATATATGTGTGTGTGTTTACATTTTTTAAAAGAAGTTTATCTGTTGTATTTATTCAAATATCCATTGAATAATAAAACAAATTGTAAATTAAAGTTAGTATTTAATTTATGTTTATTCTAATATTTTAAATTATACATATGTTAAATTCGATTTTTATTACAACTATATTATTGTGAACTATATTTTTGTTTTATTATTTTTGTACTTACCTGTTCAAGTATAGGGAATCGATATTTTAGCATTCCACATTTTTACCACTTTTTTTTAACATCTATATTTTTGTGGTCAGTGAGCCGTAATATGATGATAACTGGAACCTCTGCGCAAAATAACATATCAAGACACTGTATATAATTTGGCAAAATGTCTGTAGAGTTTTCTAATAGCTCCTTCCAATCACGTGTTTATTTCACTTATGCTATTTCAGTTGAAAGTTTTGAGTCTATAGAAGTCTGTCGAGACTGTAAACCATATGGAAACTATAGACCTAACATGTTTATAAAAAAAGTAAAAAGCATACCCTATGGAGAATTTAGATGAAATATTAATGTTGTCAGAATACTAGATGACGTCAGTCAGTAGGGTTGGATTTGTTTTGAAAGTGATATCAGGAGTGGGTCAAACCAATTTGCTTATGCAGCTGCATTCCTGCAAGAAGCACAGTATTTAAGTCCATTCTGCATCAACTATGAAAATTGCCATTTGAATTTGCTCTTGAATTTCAAAAATTGCAAATATACTCCATAACTGTGTGAGAAATGAGACAAAAGTAGGTTACTATCAGCTAACAAAAATCGTACCATAAAATGGGTAATTCCACATTAAACTTTTGCACTTCAAGATTCGTTCAGCATTTAAAAGTCATACATCTGTTGAGAAGATATTGTTGGCATTATATTTCTAGGTCAAGGTGTGCTCTTTTTCATTGAGTGTCAGCTCATAGTGCATCTGTTTCACAATTCAAATCTACCTTTAGAAGTACTCTTCACATGACACATTTAAGTAGGAACACTTGCATGAGGGAACAATTACATGAATAGCCTGCCACTTCTCTCTCAGGGTTTGTTACAGGTGTTTATAAAAGTTGCTCTACGCGTCCTCGTCAAATGGGTTGGATTACCTAAACATTGTATTGTCCTGCCAAATAGTTTTTTTTTTTTAGCCCTGGCTTGAGGCAGCTTGAAGTGAATATCGGCGTTCATGTCATACCATTAGAAATTGAAATAAAAGGGTAATTAAGAGGGATTTCGGAATGTTGATTAATCTCTTTATGGGCCTGACCTTTTGAATGGCAAGTAATTGTATGAGGACGTTTATGGAGAAAGGTACTTTTTAGGTCAGGCTAGAGATGTCTTTAGGAGTCTGCCAGAGATGATGTGATGAACAAAATAAATATAGAGAAGGGCTTTGTCAGTTTTTATTCTTTTTTTTAGCAGTTCCCTGCCCACTGTCACCGCCACAAACTAGCCATTTGGTCTGGGGTGGGACTTCATTCCCCAGGCATATCTTGCCCACGAGGGGTGGTGCCTAGCTCGTCAACTCGCTCAAAGACGCCAACAACTCCCCACAGCATGGGATGCGATCAGGCGTACACTGGGCCAAGATGGGCCCATCTTTACCCGTAATCGACCAGAAGAGGCTCGGCTCGGCTGGGCCACCCCCCTTGGTTCTCTTCTTATTACATCACTACCATCATGGTGAGTCCTTTGTAACATCTTGGGGTTGCTGGACCAGTCATTAGTCATGGGCAAGCATAAATTGGCTGGAGGGAAAGATTGTGCCTCTACTAATTGCAAAACGATATACTCATTCTGGCTCGAGCAGCAAGTGTTTGCCGCTAAGGAAATAGAACTGAGACGCTTGTCCCTTGAACTGGGGGACGGGTCTAGCTTTGTTTCATCTGACAGAATCCTTCTACAGTTTGGTTTCCTTGAAGCAGCCCCTCCAAGACCCTGCAGCTCACCTCTACCAAAGACCATCAAACTTGCTACTTGGACAACACCGGATAGGGAGTCACCCATAGACATGCTTGATGGGTCTAATGAGCCAGGGAGCACTAGCATTTGTGAGGCACTCGTCAGAAAGAAGAGGAAAACTAAACAAGGTCCCATTCCTCGGCGAGTCAGCGATGCTGCGAGTATAAAGCAAGTGCTTTTATTTATTTATGAATTTACTCTCCACATTCCCGTCGTATGTCACACTCTACTACCCCCCCACCCAGCTCCTCCACCGCCTCCCCATCGCCACTCCACAGCATTACCTGTGTGAGCTGCCAATGAGGGTGGGCAAAGTGAAATATACAATGCTCCCGGCTGGTGAATTGCTGAAATTATAATCCATATGTTGTTTAAAAATTTATGATTATTGCAAAAACATCATGGAGTGGATATAATTATTCAATGCTACCCTTATCGCTGCATCTGTTAAAACAACACCATTGCGCTGAAATTATGAGGGTGATCGATGAAAGCCTCTGAAAATCTCTGACAACAACATATACAGCAAGTCCTTGAGAGCTGAGGTGAGTACAGAGTGTGTTTTTTCCTCTCTTACCCTTACAGACATGTCTTTATGGGTACATTACAACCTACCAGTAGACCACCTCCTTGCTTACATTGATACCAAATACAGGAGGATTGCTGGATTTAATTAAAATCCTTCCCCAAATCCTTACCATGTCGAGTATCCTGCCACTACAATGACAGCAACAACTGCAGAAATAAAATGCTACCACAGCAGAAATTACAGCAATAACAACAGGAGCCAAAAGAGTAGCCACAATTGCTGCGACTAAGGACTCCACTATAACTGCAACCTTGGTTGCAAGAGCTGCATTTACACCTTCCACCATCCCTGTGACCACAGTAGTGATCACAACTACCACCAACACTAAAGGCCACAGCTGCCTCCACAGCACAACATATATAGTCAAAAAAGAGGGACATACAGAGTCACTATAGATGCTACCATGGCTGGGACAACAGTAGCAACACCAGCTGTCACCACAGCAGGAAGAACTGCAACACAACCTCGGTTGCAATGGCAACAATCACTACAGCTGCCACCACATCAGTGCTGCATGCAGGACAATGCTTGCAACCACTGCAGGAACAATAGCATCAACTACAGCTGAAACTACTGCGGAACAACAAAAGCAACAATAACATCTCCCACACAGGGTTTACAGCTTAAAGTACAGGAACAAGGACAGTACCCACAATAGGTGAGACAACAGTAGCAACAATTGCAACAATAGAAGCAAACTGGGACCAGATTAGTGACATCAACGTCCACTCTATCTGTAATCAGAATAAAGCCCACAATAGTGACCACAACTGCTTTGAGGACAGGCACAAAAGCACCATCCATGGCTATTAGAATAGAACACAGCTGTCACCACAGGAACAACCATGTGTAATTACAAGAAGGACCATTGAGTGTCAGTTGAGGAGTGACCACAGTAGAAGGAATAGCTGTCACAGCAGTGAGTGCTGTTACACCGTGGAAGGGACTACAGCAGCAACAACAGTTGCGAGCAAGCCTAGTACAAAAAAAACATTTATAACCACTGGCAATTAACATGGACCAATTCAGGTATATTTTTCTATTTTGTATGCTCACTCTGTCACTACAATCTCAGACTAATCTAATGCCCTCATCCAGCTCCAATTAGAAGAGCTAATCGGAATTGCTAAGTTGTACCCCCTTCTAAATGAAAACACACACAACTCAGACTGGTTTCAGCTTGTTGGTCATCATTACTGAGGAACTGCTTGAGTCCTGAGGCACAATAAGAATGGGACAAACATTGGTAATATCCTTGCAGTTAGAGCATCTCACCAAAATAAACAAACACTTATTGGCAAAGCTAATAGTCAACTTGAAGGTGGAAGCACATATAAATCAGGTACAACTAAATATGCACAAGCAATTCTGCAGCATCCCTTTGCAAACAGTCTCTTTCAATGTCTGTGACCTGATTTTATCGCCCAAGCTTGTTGCCCCATGTATCAGGTTAGGCAGTGTTTATTTTGAATTTTGGATGTCTATGTTTCCTTGCACAAGCACACTAAAGGCAAACTTACTAGCTTTGCCAATTGCGGATTGATTTTGAGAGTGCCCTTTCTTTGAAATGTTTATGGTAAAAAGCTTGGACAATATGGAAGCTCAATACAACTTTTTAGTCTTTCACGCTAATAAATTCTTTACAAAGAAAGAGTGTACATTTGCTTTCACGTAATAAAAATATGTCCAATATATGATACAGGGCTTATTCAGTTCAATAAGGCCCAGCCACTCATTTAGAAAATATTGGAAAGTATATATTGGCACGGTTTTCATACATATACCTCAAATTCGTTAATTAATTTCCTGTAGTATTGCCACATTGCAAAAATAGAGATATCACTCTACACCTATGCATGATAGGGCTAATAATATACTGGTGCTAACTAAATACTTGAAGCATGTGTAATCAAGGGCCCGAGTCCCAAAGTTAAACTGAGTCGAAAGTTAGACTTTTGTCTATGTTTAACTTGAGTTTTGTCTCAGTGAAAAACCTAAGTTAAACTGAGACAAAATTCTACCTTTGCTACTCGTAAATGTCCTTTATGAATACCAAAAGAAGTAAAGTTAGATTTTCGTCTCAGTTTACCTCTGTGAATTGGGCTCAATATTTCCACTTGTTAGACTACCTTTATGGAAATATTAAGATTACTGTGTGGGGTAACTTAATTACCGATTTACTTTAGTACAGAAAATGTGCTGCCCTTCTCTAAATAACAGTACATTACAAAGGACTAACCCTTATGCACAAAAAGGAAACAAGGGTAAATTACAAGAAAAATGCTTGTAGATTTCATGGGATTCCTTTGCACAGGTATACTGTGTATTTCCAAACTGTCGGGATTAAAGAATCGATGTAAATGTGTAGTCAAAAGTCTGTGCCCAAGAGTCTTTCTGTGTAAACAAATATTGTCCATGCGGATTTTTACCCCCATGACTAATAAATAAATGGACAATGGTGCATATGGTGAGGTACTCAAAGATAGTGAGCATGTGAGTTATGCACTCAGATATAACCAGGGGTGTTATACTTAGCTGGCCATTTCACTCGTACAAATCCATAGAAATTCCTCCGTTATAGTTAGTTCTGCTAACTATAACTCGCACGCCCACAATGCACTGCTGATGATGTCATATATTGCATCATTCATGACATGGTCAGTTACATCACTGATGACATCACTGATGACATCTCAAATGACATCACTGATGAAATCATCCAGTGAATGTGGTTTAGTTTGCAATGTAAATATATATTATATATATACCAATCTTTATTGAAGATTGAGTGGATATATAACTGTCTAGATGGAGGATTTAGTAGCTGTCTGACTGTCTGTTTAAGTGAGTAATAAAAATTGTCTCACTTAATACATAGATTAGTAACTAAACTATGTGAATGTGTGCAGCACTGTCTCTGTTGTTGTATAACATGCTGCATCAGTTGGTCACTAACTACATGAGTGTGTATATGAGTTATAGATTAGCTGGGTGAGTAATTGTATGGGACACTGAGTTTGTGTGTGGTTGGATGGGGTCTGTGTAACTCTATGCATAGATGTGTGAATGGTTGATTAACTAGGTGTATAGGTTTAAGAGTGCATGCGGAAACAGTTGTTTGGGTGACAGAGTGTATTTATTTGTGTGTTGGTAAGCAAATATATATGTTTTAGTTGTTCATCTTTAACAAAGAAAAAAAATAAATGGCATTGTATATGAGAGTTGGTTTATATAAATATGTATGTGTAAGAGTCAGTGATTGGGAGAGTAACTATATGAATGAGTGTATAATTGTAATGGTGTTTTTTTAACATATTTTCTAAGACTTACTATGTGTTTGAATGAATGAGGTGTTGTTGGATAATTGTGTAAGTGAGTTAATGTAAGTGTGATCAATTATTTTCATGAGTAAGTAGGATGAGTGCATAACCGACTAAGATGACTGCTGATGTGTCAATGTCTATATATGTGTATAAGTGCATTTGATAGTGTTCTATTAATTAGTGACTGCATGTATTAATTATTCTGGTGTTGAATGGGTAGTTGTATGTGTAGACTTAGGAATCAGTGAGTGGGTATGTAGTAACTGGTATTGGTGTGTCAATGGTTTCAAGTATGGTACTCTGTATTTTATAGTGAGTGATGAAAGGTTATACTAGTGTATGTTGAGCTGTTTCAGATTGTAACGTGGATGATTTTATCAGTGATGTCATTTGAGATGTCATCAGTGATGTCACTGACCATGTCAAGAATGATGCAATATGTGACATCATCAGCAGTGCATTGTAGGCGTGCAAGTTATAGTTATCAGAACTAACTATAACGGAGGAATTTCTATGGTTTTGTACGAGTGAAATGGCCAGCTAAGTATAACACCCCAGAAACCTATGTTTTTTTCTGTGAATTTCTAAGATTTTTTAAATGCTAATTTCTAACTATAATGTCTCTGAAACCTATGGTTTTTTCAGTGAATTTCAAAGCTTTTTTAAATGCTAATTTCTAACTATAACGTCTCTGAAACCTATGTTTTTTTCAGTGAATTTCAAAGGTTTTTAAATGCTAATTTTTAAGTGTGATAGTAGTTATGCCTATTTTTTTGTACTGATTTTCTACAGTTTTTTAACTGTTTATTCATAATTATTTTATTCATTAAATAACAATATATATTTTTCTGAAAATTGCAAAAAAAAATAAAAAAATTCAAACTGAAATGTTGATTAATTTTCTTGTTTTCATCTTTTATTTTAATATATTAATATTCTTTTCTTTTTTTTTTAAAATGATTTTTTTTTTTGGGAGTTGCACTCTCAAAGCGTACAGATCACGGTGGGTGCACGCATTCTAGCCGCCATTTTAGAAAAGTCGTGAAGGATCCGCGTACGGTGTGCAACGGCTGCATGTTTTTCAGTTACATCATATACATTTAATATTTCGTGATGTGAGCGATTGGTATGCGATCAGTCCGCGACTCCTGCTCCCGTGTATTCGCAACACATGCGCATTACGGTACAAGATGCTTGCACGGTTGCGGGTCCCGCATGACGTCATATACGTGCTGGGGCGCACTGTTTGTTCCAAAATGATATGTATGTGTCTTTAATATACATATTAGGGCAAGAGGTTATCTAAGATATTCATAAAAATAATATATTTGTACTTATAATAAACGTATATTATTTTTAAATATATTTTCGCGAAGTCGGGTGTGTGCATCGTGAGTGCAGAGAACCAGGTCATCAGAGCTGCTGTAGAGCCAGAGAAACCAGGTCAGCAGAGCCGTTGTAGAGCCAGAGAACCAGGTCAGCAGAGCTGCTCTAGAACCAGAGACCCAAGTCAGCAGAGCTGCTCTAGAGCCAGAGAAACCAGGTCAGCAGAGCCGTTGTAGAGCCAGAGAACCAGGTCAGCAGAGCTGCTCTAGAACCAGAGACCCAAGTCAGCAGAGCTGCTCTAGAGCCAGAGACCCAGGTCAGCAGAGCTGCTCTAGAGGCCGAGAACCAGGTCAGCAGAGCTGCTGTAGAGCCAGAGAAACCAGGTCAGCAGAGCTGCTTTAGAGGGAGAGAACCAGGTTAGCAGAACTGCTTTAGAGCCATAGAACCAGGTCAGCAGAGCTGCTCTAGAGGCAGAGAACCAGGTCAGCAGACCTGCTTTAGAGCCAAAGAACCAGGTCAGAAGAGCTCTTTAGAGGGAGAGAACCAGGTCAGCAGACCTGCTTTAGAGCCAGAAAACCAGGTCAGCAGAGCTGCTTTAGAGCCAGAGAACCAGGTCAGCAGAGTTGCTTTAGAGCCATAGAACCAGGTCAGCAGAGCTGCTCTCGAGCCAGAGAACCAGGTCAGCAGAGCTGCTTTAGAGCCAGAGAACCAGGTCAGCAGAGCTGCTCTAGTGGCAGAGAACCAGGTCAGCAGAACTGCTTTAGAGGGAGAGAACCAGATCAGCAGAGCTGCTCTAGAGCCAGAGAAACCAGGTCAGCAGAGCTGCTTTAGAGGGAGAGAGCCAAGTCAGCAGAGCTGCTTTAGAGCCAGAGAACCAGGTCAGCAGAGCTGCTCTAGAGCCAGAGAACCAGGTCAGCAGAGCCGCTCTAGAGGCAGAGAACCAGGTCAGTAGAGCTGATTTATAGTCTAAGAGCCGGGTCAGCAGAGCTGCTCTAGAGCCAGAGAACCAGGTCAGCAGAGCTGCTGTAGAGCCAGAGAAACCAGGTCAGTAGAGATGCTTTAGAGTGAGAGAACCAGGTCAGCAGAGCTGCTTTAGAGGGAGAGAACCAGGTCAGCAGAGCTGCTTTCAAGCCAAGGGACCAGGTCAGCAGAGCTTCTCTAGAGCCAGAGAACCAGGTCAGCAGAACTGCTTTAGAGCCATAGAACGGGGTCAGCAGAGCTGCTTTAGAGTCAGAGAACCAGGTCAGCAGAGCTGTTGTAGAGTAGGGGTGGGCGGAATTTGCGGAATTAACCTTCGCAAATTATCGCGAGAATGTTTAAAATTATCGCAAACAAGCAGAAATATCGCGAAGATGCGGAAGTTTTTTTCCGGCATGTTCGCGAGATTTTCTGCATGGTTGCGGGTCGCCAACTTACCCATGTGGTTGCTTGCGGGCGCGGCCATCTTGTTTTGAGTTGTTCTCGCGGTGCATGATCGCGAGAAGAAAGACGTGATCGCGCGACGCATGACGTCACTGCTGGCGCGAACTGTCGCGAGACAGCGCAAATGGCTAAAAACAATACAACATCTCATGGAGAACGCGACCGGATCAAGAAAACTTGTCGGCGAACGGAGGGATTCAGGTAAGGCGATCGCGCGCGCGCGAGAATGTATCATTTTACAGCGCGAGCAAGAAACAAATTATCGCCAAGCTGCGGAAACCGGAATTTTTGACATTTTCGCGCTCTCCGCGGAACGCAAAAATGTCAAATTATCGCAATTTCCGCGAACGGAACGAAATTTTTGCCCAGGCCTATTGTAGAGCCAGAGAACCAGGTCAGCAGAGCTGCTCTAGAGCCTAAGAACTAGGGGCCAGATGTAGGTGGCTATCTACCGGTCGGTAACGGCAAAATTCTGTAAATTTCAGCGTTACCGACCAGTTTTTAGCCATGTGCGATGTAGGTAAGGAATCGGTAAATACCGATTCCTTATTGCTCTTGCATTCAAGGAATCGGTAATACTGATTACTTAAATGCAATGAAGGAAGCACTGAAAACAGTGCACCTCAGCCTTAAGGAATCGCTATTTACCACCAACTTCAAGTTGGTGGCAAGTAGCGATTTCCTCACAAAAATAACTTTTTTGCTTTTTTTAACGTGCCATGTGGCACACATCCATGCCCTTAGGGCATGTATGTGTGCCACATGTGCACATATGCACCTTTGAAATACTTCCCTTTATTAACGATTCAGTAATACCGAATCGCTAATAGTGAATGTCTTCACATTCATTCCAATGGGCCTCCAAGCCCATAGAAATTAATGGGTAGGTATTCCTTATTACCGGATCTCAATTACCAATTCGGTAATAAGGAATATTAAGGATTCGGTATCTTTTACCGAATCTTTACCTACATAGGAAAAACCTATTTCCTAATACCGAATGGGTAAAATTCGGTATTAAGGAATCGGTATTTCACATTTACCTACATCTGGCCCTATGTCAGCAGAGCTGCTCTAGAGCCAGAGAACCAGGTCAGCAGAGATGCTGTAGAGCCAGAAAAACCAGGTCAGCAGAGCTGATTTAGAGGGAGAGAAACAGGTCAGCAGAGCTGCTTTAGAGCCAGAGAACCAGGCCAGCAGAGCTCCTTTAGAGCCATAGAACCAGGTCAGCAGAGCTGCTTTAGAGCCAGAGAACCAGGTCAGCAGAGCTGTTGTAGAGCCAGAGAACCAGATCAGCAGATCTGCTCTGCAGCCCAAGAACTAGGTCAGCAGAGCTGCTCTAGAGCCAGAGAACCAGGTCAGCAGAGATGCTGTAGAGCCAGGGAACCAGGTCAGCAGAGATGCGGTAGAGCCAGAGAAACCAGGTCAGTAGAGCTGCTTTAGAGGGAGAGAACCAGGTCGGCAAAGCTGCTCTAGAGCCAGAGAACCATGTCAGCAGAACTGCTTTAGAGCCATAGAACCAGGTCAGCAGAGCTGCTTTAGAGCCAGAGAACCAGGTCAGCAGAGCTGTTGTAGAGCCAGAGAACCAGATCAGCAGATCTGCTCTGCAGCCCAAGAACTAGGTCAGCAGAGCTGCTCTAGAGCCAGAGAACCAGGTCAGCAGACCTGCTGTAGAGCCAGAGAAACCAGGTCAGCAGAGCTGCTTTAGAGTCAGAGAACCAGGTCAGCAGAGATGTTGTAGAGCCAGAGAAACCAGGTCAGTAGAGCTGCTTTAGAGGGAGAGAACCAGGTCAGCAGAGCTGCTATAGAGGGAGAGAACCAGGCCAGCAGAGCTGCTCTAGAGCCAGAGAACCATGTCAGCAGACCTGCTTTAGAGCCAGAGAACCAGGTCAGCAGAGCTGTTGTAGAGCCAGAGAACCAGATCAGCAGATCTGCTCTGCAGCCCAAGAACTAGGTCAGCAGAGCTGCTCTAGAGCCAGAGAACCAGGTCAGCAGAGCTGCTGTAGAGCCAGAGAAATCAGGTCAGCAGATCTGCTTTAGAGGGAGAGAACCAGGTCAGCAGAGCTGCTTTAGACAGACCCTCCAGGATTTCGCGATTTCGCGATTTCGCGGCTTGTCGCGAAATCGGCACTTTTGTAAAAATGCTGCGATTTTTACAAAAGTGCCCGCGAAATCGGCACTTTTGTAAAAATGCCGCAATGTTTCCAAAAGTTCCTGCGAAATCGGCAATGTACAACTCCTGAACCTTAGACTAAGATCCAGAGTTCAATGACAAAAGAGTGAGCTACCAAGTAAATAAAGTCAACTAGATTAAGTGAAAGGTTAGTAAATGCAAATAGCATATGATGTTAGAGAGAAACAAAGTGTACATTGTCACCTGCACGTGGAACGTGATATTTGGACATTAGTGAAAAAACAAAGCTGTGTCCAAGTGTTAGAAAAGAAGACTGTGTGCTTTATTTAGAAATTCCAATTAGCACAATCAACATCAACAGCAGGACATGAAGCTTGTCATGCTTATAGAATCACTTCTGCATGTTCAGAGAACAGACTCAAAAGTGGATTGTAACTGGGCACGAGAAA
Organism: Triturus cristatus; assembly: GCF_964204655.1. NCBI lineage: Eukaryota > Metazoa > Chordata > Amphibia > Caudata > Salamandridae > Triturus > Triturus cristatus. Next base: position 482,587,714 of record NC_140593.1, on the reverse strand, counting down.
AAATCTTGAAAATAGAGATTATGAGTAAGAAGTTGTATGAAGATACTACACATCTTTTCCATGCAGCCTTTACCTTTCGTGGTAAGTATATTAAGGTACGTGTATGAGAGAGAGAGAGAGAGATAGATAGTGAGGAGAGAAAGCGCAAGAGAGGGAGCGAGAGAGCGAGCAAGAGAGAGAGAGCGAGAGAGAGAGTGTGTGTATGGAGCAAAAGAGAGAGAGGGTGTCTGTGTGTGGAGCGAGAGAGAGTGTTTGTGTGTGTGTGTGTAGAGAGAGAGAGAGAGTTTGGGTGTGTGTCGCGCGAGAGAGAGTGTGTCTGGGTGTGGAGCGAGAGAGAGAGTGTGTGTGGAGCGAGAGAGAGTGCGTGTGCGTGGAACGAGAGATAGTGTGGTTGCGCGGAGCGAGAGATTGTGTGTAGAGAGAAAGAGAGAGAGTGTGTGTGTGTGTGAAGTGTGTGTGTGTAACGTGTGTGTGGAGTGTGTGTGTGTAGCGTGTGTGTATAACCTGCATGTAGCATGTGTGTGTGCTTATCTTTACCAATACTCACATTCGTGGTAAAGGCACAAATACCTGCACGACAAAGGCTGTCGTAGTAAAGGCATCATTGTAAAGGCTGTTTCTGCGAGGGCACGGGAAGAGCAAGCACTTAGAACATTTACGGTGGGAAAAGAAACGAAAGAAAACAATGCTTTTTTAATGACAAATTTGCAATCCTAAATAGAATTTCGATCCATGAGTCACGAGTCACAGCCACTCAAAAGGCCATAAATAAAAACAAAAAACTTGAAGGGAATGTGAATCGTGATCCAGAATGACTTGTGAGTACAAAAAAAATAACAACAGAAAAACAGAAAAAAAACAAGCAAAGGGGTGGATACAAAATAAAAGGCAAAGTTTAAAACAAATGCTGTCTTTGAAAAGAGTTATTGGGTATATGTATGCTCTAAGAGGATCAAGGAAGTAGGTATTTGACACAGTTTTGCATGTTGGCTAAGAATATGGCAATACCAAGATGAGTAAGGTGCACATCGCCTTTACAGAAGCCACTTGGCATGTCGGAAATACTGTTGTTATGGTAGAGAGATGACACACCATGGTCGCAGAAGAATGCTGAAACAAGGTTGTTTACATTCTTCCTGGCTTTTCTGAATTGAGGACATTACTTGGTAGTTCAAATACATTTTTGTCTCTGACTAATATAATGTTAGCAACACAAATTGTAATTAAAAGGAAAATAGACATGATTTATCTAAAGGTGCCTTTCATACTAATACCAAAACTTTGCCCACCAAAGCTAACCAGGAGAAAATTAGTTGGCTGACAATTGAACATGCTTTCTAACATTTGTAGAGCATCGCACCACTTCTTCAACCCAAATAATGGCAACATCAGAAAACTCCAATGACATGCCAATACCATTGTTTTTAGCAAAAAACATGAAGCCGGTAGATCCAACTATCAACTAACACCCAAAACAAGCTCTTCTTGCAAGATGCACCCCCACACTACACATCTTCAGGAAGACCCTCAAGACCTGGCTCTTCGACTTACTGGAGATGCTTCCCCCCCTCCCCCAACACCTTGAGACCCTCACGGTTGAGTGGCATGCGGCGGACCCTGAGGAGCATATATTTTTTTTTAAACAAATGTTGGGCCCGCAACATGCCCGGTGTGCGGCGGGCCCAGGTGGCATTCTTTTTGGGCCCGCCGCACACGGGGCACGCGGCGGGGCCTCAGGGGCATAATTTTGTTTTTAAACACATATATGTAGCCTTTAAGCCAAACAAAGTGTCTACATTGTAAATACACCAAATATACATAGCTTTAGCTTGCTAAATACTTTAAAAAACGAAGATATCTGTGCTTGTTGTAGGAAAAACTGCAAACTAAAATGCCGCAAAATTGCCGCTAAATTTACCTATTTGTGCCGCTAAATTTCCATATTTGTGCCGCTAAATTTGCTAATCCATGCCGCTATATCCTGGGGGGTCTGAACCAGGTCAGCAGAGCTGCTCTAGCTGACACTGACTGACTGACACTGACTGATTGATACTGACTGACACTGTTTTACTGACACTGACACTGACTGACACTGACGGACACTGATTGACTGAAACTGACTTACTGACAATGACTGACACTGATTGACTGACACTGACTGACTGACACTGACTGACTGACACTGACTGACACTGATTGACTGACACTGACTGACTGACACTGACTGACTGACTGACACTGACTGACTGACACTGACACTGACTGACTGACACTGACTGACACTGGCTGACTACTCTCTAATACTCTACTACTCACTCTCTACTACTCTCTACTACTCACTCTCTGCTACTCACTCTATACTACACTCTATTACTCACTCTCTACTACTCTACTACTCTCTACTACTCACTCTCTACTACTCACTCTCTACTACTCTCTATTACTCACTCTCTACTACTCACTCTTTACCACTCACTCTCAACTACTCTCTACTACTCACTCTCTACTACTCTCTCTCAAGTACTCACACTCTACTACTCTCTACTATTCACTCTCTACTACTCACTCTCTACTACTCTCTACTACTCATTCTACTACTCTCTACTACTCTCTATCACTCACTCTCTACTACTCTACTACTCACTCTCCTCTACTACTCACTCTCCACTACTCTACTACTCACTCTCTACTACTCACTCTCTACTACTCTCTATTACTCACTCTCTACTACTCACTCTCTACCACTCACTCTCTACTACTCTCTACTACTCACTCTCTACTACTCTCTCTCTACTACTCACACACTACTACTCTCTTCTATTCACTCTCTACTACTCTCTCTACACTACTCTCTACTACTCATTCTACTACTCTCTATCACTCACTCTCTACTACTCTACTACTCACTCTCTACTACTCTACTACTTTCTCTCTACTACTCACTCTCCACTACTCTACTACTCTCTACTACTCACTCTCTACTACTCACTCTCTACCACTCTACTACTCTCTACTACTCATTCTACTACTCTCTATCACTCACTCTCTACTACTCTACTACTCAATCTCTACTACTCTACTACTCTCTCTACTACTCACTCTCCACTACTCTACAACTCTCTACTACTCACTCTCTACTACTCTATCTCTACTACTCACTCTCCACTACTCTACTACTCTCTACTACTCACTCTCTACTACTCACTCTACTACTCACTGTCTACTACTCTACTACTCTCTCTTACTCTCTTTACTTCTCACTCTCTACTACTCTCTCTACTAATCACTCTCTACTACTCACTCTCTACTACACACTCTCTACTACTTGCTCTCTGCTACTCACTCTCTACTACTCTCTAGTACTCACTCTACTACTGACTCTGTACTACTCTCTATTACTCACTCTCTACTATTCTCTACTACTCACTCTCTACTACTCCACTACTCTCTACTACTCACTCTCTACTACTCTACTACTCTCTACTACTCACTCTCTACTACTCTCTCTCTACTACTCACTCTCTACTACTCTCTACTACTCACTCTCTACTACCCTCTCTCTACTGCTCTCCACTACTCTCCACTACTCACTCTCTACTACTCACTCTTCTACTCACTCTCTACTACTCATTCTCTACTACTCACTCTCTACTACTCTCTCTCTACTACTCTCTACTACTCACTCTACTACTCACTCTCTACTACTCTCTACTACTACTCACTCTACTACTCACTCTCTACTACTCTCTACTGCTCAATCTCTACTGCTCTGCTACTACTCTCTACTACTCTCTCTACTACTCACTCTCTACTACTCACTCTCTACTACTCTCTAATACTCTTTCTCTGCGACTCACTCTCTACTACTCTCTACTACTCACTCTCTACTACTCTCTACTACTCTCTACTACTCACTCTCTACCACTCACTCTGTAATACTCACTCTCTACTACTCACTCTCTACTACTCACTCTCTACTACTCACTCTACTACTCTCTACTACTCCCTCTCTGCTACTCTCTCTACTACTCTCTCCCACTCTCTACTACTCACTGTCTACTCTCTATTACTCACTCTAAATGAGGGCGAGACCTATTGCATTTTCTTTTTTTTTATATTTTTCTTTTTATCTTTAACACACCAGAAACCTTTATGAATGACAGTAATTCATGCATAACATCATCAGATTGTATTCCAGTGTGCCATTTCTCTTCGGATACTACAGCAGTATCAACACCACAAACCATTTCCTTATCAACCTCATTCTCTTTATTTTTTTTATTTGTTTTTTAAAGTGCATGTTTCAGTCTGCATGTCAGAATGTTTTAATGAAATGGAAGAGGATTTGAGAAGTCAAAATGTGCCCTAATGTTTCTTTCTGCAGCACTAATCATAATTTCTATGGCAAAATTAACCCCCTCATGTTGTTCCTTTGCAAACTAAATGTTTTAAGTGTTACCACTTTATTCCAATCAAGATGGCTTCAGGTGTGCCATACTGTTGTCATAAGTAAGACTGTTAGCGCTCTAGTTGTTCTTTAGAACACTCTGGGACATTATGTCTTTGGGCTATACTTGGGCTACTTCTGGGTGATATGTGTGCTACATTTGGGCTCTTTTGTCTCTGGTGGCCATCTTGGGAGACTTTTTTGTTATGAAGCTTCCTAATTTACTCATTTACTACAGTCTCCTCCGTAGGAAATACTTTCAGGTTTTTTACTTTGATTCCATCAAGAAGGCATTCAGATGTGTCACACATTTGCCATAAATTCGGAATGTTAGCACTCTAGTTGCTTATTAGATCACTTTAGTAAAGCTACTGCTCACCAGGGAAGTCTGCTAATGGTATTGAAAGTGCATGTTTCAGTCTGCATGTCATAATTTGTTTATGAAATAGAAGAGGATTTGAGAAGTCACTCAAAATGTGCCCTAATTTTTCTTTTTTCAGCACTAATCATAATTTCTATGGCAAAATGAACCCCCTCATTGTGTTCCTTTTAAATTAAACTACACACTCTCTACTACTCACTCGCTACTACTCTCTACTACTCACTCTCTACTACTCACTCTCTACTACTCTCTACTACTCCCTACTACTACTCTCTTCTACTCACTCTCTACTACTCACTCTCTACTACTCTCTACTACTCACTCTAATACTCTCTACTACTCTCTACCACTCACTCTCTACTACTCTACTACTCACTCTCTACTACTCTCTACTACTCTCTTTCTACTACTCCCTCTCTGCTACTCACTCTACTACTCTCTACTACTCACTCTCTACTACTCTCTCTCTACTACTCACTCTCTACTACTCTCTACTACTCACTCTCTACTACTCACTTTCTCCTACTCGCTGTCAGGATCTTACCGGAAGTGATTCTGCAGGAGCGCCACCGAGTCCCCACGCTGCTGTTGCTAGATGCTGATGCTAATTCCCAACCGTCCCCTCTCACACTGTGTAGCTATCAATCCCTAGAATACACAGGTAAGAAGGGAAAGAGGGGAGACAAAACAAGGAAAGGAGGGTAGCATCCAGAGAACTGCCGTCTTCACCTTCACTGTGGTCCTTAGAAAGCGGAATTCTGAAAAGGCACAAAGAACATGGAATAATGGAGGGAGGTGATGTGAATGTGCCTATAAGCCCCCTCCCACTTGTCCTTACTAACCAAAAGGAGGCTCGCCTACCTAGTGGTGGAACCGGGATGGTTGTAAGGGGAATCCTAAGGAACTGACCCTGGTACCATGTGAGACACACCTTTTGTTTGCATCTAAGGAACCAGAAAGAGAACAAGATAGGGATGAGAAGTACTCTTTATGTGGGAACTGATACCCCCCCGCGCTCTCCCGGCACAGTACCTTGGATGTGAAGTATCGGAACCTTGGATGGAGTCAGGAACGTTACTGCCAGATGCAGCGAAGAATCGAATTCGTCCAGCACTCCACGTGAGTGAGCGAAGGAAAGCGGGTCTCTGGAGGATTGGGCAGAAGTGGAAGGGTACTGGGAAGGACGAGTGGAATAGAAGGGAGTAATGGTCACAAAGGAAACGGGAGCAGGAGCGGTTAAACCCGGCCGGCCCACGAGACAAGGTCCGGTAAGGTGGGCGGAGCACACCGCTACCTGCTGCTGATGCTCGAAGGAGCAAAGGAACAAGGCGCCAAGCGGCGCGAATCAAAAATAAGCCCCGAGCGGGAGGAAACAAGCTCGGGTGTCAGAGCTCTGACAAAGAGGCTGGCGGTGAACTGAAGCAACCGCGGAATCCTCTTCAAGTGGTTGGGCAAAGGACACGGGATCAGATTGACTACCGATGTAGTCCCAGAACTCAGAACGTTGAGGGTAAGTATCGCAACAGCCTGAGGAGCCACACTGGAACGCGAAGCTCCGAGCAAACCGGAAGTCAGGCTTTTCAACTCGCCTGACCGTGTTGCACCTGCGCATTCGTGAGCGGCCATCTTGGACAGGGAGCGCATTCATCCGGGGACTAGAATCGGCAAGCGTGACAGTATACTCCCCCTAGAACCCCTCCCACAGGTTTGGGCTTGTGAGGATGGCGTCTATGAAAGAGACGGATCAATCGAGGGGCATGGACCTGACTAGCGGGTTCCCACGTACGTTCCTCTATACCGTAACCCTTCCAGTGTATCAAGTACTGTAATCGACGTCTGTTTCTTCGTGAATCAATAATGGCTTCTACTCCGTATTCATCATCTCCCTCCACGGATACCGGAGCAGGTTTCGGGGGAAGCCGAGTCTCAGGTTCCATGGGCTTTAACACTGAAACATGAAAGACAGGGTGTACCCTAAATGACACTGGCAAGTGCAGTTCCATAGCTGTTGGGTTAATTACTCTTTTGATCTTGTAAGGCCCAAGGAACTTAGGTTTGAATTTACAAGGACCCTTTAAAGGTATATATTTTGATGATAGCCATACTTCATCCCCGGGTTGATACAAAGGTTCTGTCTGTCTGTGAGTATCCGCCCCTATTTTATACTGCGCCTTAGCCTGGTCTAAGTTAACCCGCGTGACTTTGTGTATGTCTTGAATGTTTTGAATGAAGTCACTGACCGCTGGAACGGCACAGTCCGAGATGGTTACTGAGGGAAGGGTTTTTGGGTGGAAACCGTAAGAACAGTAGAAGGGCGTGTGTTTCGTGGATGCATGTTGACTGTTATTGTATGCATACTCCGCTATCCATACCATCTTGTCCCATTCTGTTCTAGAGTGTAACGATTGGCTTCGTATGTACTGTTCGAAACACTGGTTTACCCTCTCGGTCTGGCCATCGGTTTGGGGATGATGACTAGAGGACAATCTGACTTCCATCTGTAGCAGAGAGCACAGTTTCCTCCAAAACCGGGAAACAAACTGAGCACCTCTGTCTGACACGACCACTGAGGGAAACCCGTGTAACCTAACTACGTGATGGAGGAATACTGTAGCTAGTTCAGCCGCCGTAGGGAGGCCCCGTAATGGAACAAAATGTGCAGTTTTAGTGAATAGGTCTACTACCACCAACAATGTGGTGTGTCCGCTGGTTGTGAGAGGTAATTCCACTACGAAGTCCATTGACACTGTGTGCCATGGCAAAAGGGGGGTAGGTAGAGGTTGGAGTAACCCCATAGGCCTCTGTCTGGATGTCTTACTTTGGGCACACACGTGAAAGGTTTTTACAAATTGTTCTACATCCTTTCCCAGAGTGGGCCACCAAAACCATCTTCCTACTGTCTTCTTTATTCCAGGGTGTCCGGCCAGAGGGTGAGCATGACACCATTCCAGAGCCTGTCTTTGTAAGTCCAAAGTAGGAAGAACCAGGCCTTCCTGCACATAAAGGAACCCTTCCCTTGTAACGTGTTCAACAGAGTCTATCATTTCTTGTCCGCTCACTGTCTGTTGCTCTGTCCTTACTTTAGTGCAGAAATCCACCTCTGAAAGTCCTCCCACTATTCTATGCTGAGGTATGATGTGGGGTGGATCTACCTGTTCTAATAGTATTTCAAATCCTAACCGAGATAATGCATCGGCTTTACCATTCTGTCTGCCCGCTCGGTATTGAATAGTGAAAACGTACTCACTAAAGAATTGAGCCCACCGCAATTGCCTCATGGATAGGGCCTTGGCTGATTTTAAAAATTGCAAGTTACGGTGATCTGTGAACACCATGAGGGTATGTCTGGCCCCCAACAGGTATTGACGCCACTCCTCAAAAGCCTTCTTAATGGCTAACAGTTCTTTGTCGCCAACAGCATAGTTTATTTCTGCAGGTGTGAATTTATGGGAAAAAAATGCTACTGGATGTAATTCACCCGTAGTGTGATCTGCCTGGGATAGCACCCCACCCACCGCGGCCTGCGAAGCATCCGCCTCCACTATGAACGGATACCTAGGATCCGGATGTTGGAGTACTGGAGCTTGTGTAAAAGCTGTCTTTAGTGTTTGAAACGCTTTCTCGGCTTCTGTTGTCCATAAAAAGGGGACCCCTTTTTTCAACAGTTTTGTAATAGGCGCTATCGTTCTTGAGAAGCCAGATATAAAACGCCTATAAAAATTGGCGAAGCCGAGGAAACTTTGAATGTCCTTCACCTTTTGAGGAGCAGGCCAACGGTGGATGGCTTCAACCTTTTGGGGGTCCATACTCAACCCCTGTGGTGATATAATGAAGCCCAAAAAAGGGACCGCCTGGACATGAAACATACATTTCTCAAGTTTGCAATATAAATGGTTGTCCCGTAGTCGCTGTAACACGTTTCTGACGTGGTGTACGTGTTCTTGTAGGGAAGAGGAGTAGATTAGCAAATCGTCAATATAGGCAATGACGTAGACCTCCAGCATTTCCTTAAGTACCTCATTAATAGGGGTGGGCGGAATTTGCGTAATCGCGTTACGCAAATCTCTGCGAAACGGTAAAAAATCTCCGTGAACACGCAGAAATTCCACGAATCCGCGGAATTGCTTGTTCGCGATACTTTTTTCCTGTTCGCGATCTCTGTTTGCGTGCTCGGGGTGAAATATCTCGCGAACACGCATATTGAGAACGCGAACAAGCAATAAATTTCGCGAAGTCGCGGAACGCAGGTTTTTGGGCAATTTCGCGTTCTCCGCGGAACGCGAAATTACCCAAATTCCGCAAATTCCGCGAACGGAACGGAATTTACCGCCCAGGCCTACTCATTAATGAAGAATTGAAATGCTGAGGGGGCATTACACAGCCCAAAGGGCATTACAAGATATTCGTAAAGGCCGTATTTGGTACAAAAGGCCGTCTTCCACTCATCTCCCTCTACTACCCTAACCAAGTGATACGCACCCCGTAAATCTAGTTTAGTAAATATTTGGGCATTTCTCACTTGATCAAGGAGAGAAGAGATGAGCGGAAGAGGATACCTGTTTTTAATCGTGATTTTATTTAAAGACCTATAGTCGATGCAACAGCGCAAGCCCCCTTCCCGCTTTGGTATAAAAAACAGAGAGGACGATGCTGGGGATCGGGAAGGACGTATAAACCCCATGGCCAACATGGAATCCAGGTATTCTCTCAAATAAAGGTTTTCTTCCTCCGTGAGGGAGTAAACCCTGCTACAGGGTATTTTAGCCCCGTTTTGTAGATCGATTCGACAATCATAGGTTCGGTGAGGGGGAAGACTGGTGGCCTCTTCCTTGTTAAAAATGGTTTTCAAATCTTGATAGTCCTGGGGTAACGAGTTCTCTTCCTCAACCCTTGTCACTTCGCTGACCTGACTAGACATTACTGTATGTGCCAAACAGCATTCAGGTCGGAACTGGATTGTTGCTTTCTTCCAATCAATCAATGGGTTATGCAACCTCAACCAAGGGAGGCCCAATAAGACCGGGAACTGAGGGGATTGGATCAAGTCGAATTCTATTAGTTCTGCATGATTAGGTTCTAAAAGGACTTGTATGGCCTCTGTCTGATGTGTGATGGGACCTGATTTTAAGGCGCTTCCATCGATCGTGGTTACAGTTTCTACGTAGCCCTTGTCATAAGCCTGAATACAATGTTCCTGTTCCCAAACCTTATCTACAAAATTCCCTGAAGCTCCGGAATCTATCATGATCTGAATCCCTGTCTTTCCACGTTCCCAAATTAATTCAGCGGGGACAAAAAAGTGACTGGGGTGAGCCATAATGGGGTCAACCGAAGAGACGCTTAAACCAGAATAACTCGGAGTCCTGGTCTCACAAGGCCCCGGGTTTTCTAGTTTTCCGACTTCTTGGTCACCACCGGTTTGGTAGGACAGTTTCTGAGAAAATGACCCGCCTTCCCGCAATAGAGACATAGTTGGTTGTCGCGCCTTCTGCGTCTTTCTTCAGGGGTCAAAGGACCACGTAATGTCCCTATCTGCATAGGTTCTACTTCGTCTGCTGCAGAAGCGGTTTCTGTTCTTTTCTCTCGGAAAGTTACTGTTCTACTCTCGGGTTTCCCTCTTTCTCTCTTTCGTTCCTGTAGACGATGATCTATTTTGACCACCAATTCTATAAGTTCTTTACAATCCCTGGGGAGATCTACTATCTGTGATAGGGAATGTTTAATGTCGTCTCTAAGGCCACGATAAAACAAAGTACTGCGTTTTTCCTCTGGTCATTCTGCTTCAAACACTAACCTCTGAAATGAGGTGATATAGGTGATCAGATCCGTTGTCCCTTGTTTGAGGGCTAGTAACTTGGTATCTGCAGACTGCGTATAAGTGTGTTTGTCGAAGAGTTTTTTGAATTCTACTTGGAATGCCCTATAGTCCTGTAATAAAGGGTCGTCCCGTTCTATCAACGGAATTGCCCATTTTGCAGCTGACCCTCCTAAATATGAGATCATGAAAGCCACTTTTGCCTGGTCTGTAGGAAAACAGTGCACTTTGCATGTGAATTGTAGCTGACACTGACTAATAAAAGTGGCACACTTGGGAGAGTCTCCCGAAAATCTTTCAGGTGGAGCGAGAGGAATGGACGGAGGAGTAGTTACGTGTATGACCTGAGCTGTGCCCCTAGCACCGCCCTCCCCAGGCCTCTCTCTCTGTAGTGTATTTACTCGAGCGGTTAAGGCCTGTGTCTCTAACTGTAAATTCCCTATCATATTGGCTAAGTCTGCTACTGTAACCTGAGGTAACTCCATGGCGCCCGGGCAGAACAAACCACTAGGGCTTCGCGTTCTGTCAGGATCTTACCGGAAGTGATTCTGCAGGAGCGCCAACGAGTCCCCACGCTACTGTTGCTAGATGCTGATGCTAATTCCCAACCGTCCCCTCTCACACTGTGTAGCTATCAATCCCTAGAATACACAGGTAAGAAGGGAAAGAGGGGAGACAAAACAAGGAAAGGAGGGTAGCATCCAGAGAACTGCCGTCTTCACCTTCACTGTGGTCCTTAGAAAGCGGAATTCTGAAAAGGCACAAAGAACATGGAATAATGGAGGGAGGTGATGTGAATGTGCCTAGAAGCCCCCTCCCACTTGTCCTTACTAACCAAAAGGAGGCTCGCCTACCTACTGGTGGAACCGGGATGGTTGTAAGGGGAATCCTAAGGAACTGACCCTGGTACCATGTGAGACACACCTTTTGTTTGCATCTAAGGAACCATAAAGAGAACAAGATAGGGATGAGAAGTACTCTTTATGTGGGAACTGATACCCCCCCCGCGCTCTCCCGGCACAGTACCTTGGATGTGAAGTATCGGAGCCTTGGATGGAGTAAGGAACGTTACTGCCAGATGCAGCGAAGAATCGAATTCGTCCAGCACTCCACATGAGTGAGCGAAGGAAAGCGGGTCTCTGGAGGATTGGGCAAAAGTGGAAGGGAACTGGGAAGGACGAGTGGAATAGAAGGGAGTAATGGTCACAAAGGAAACGGGAGCAGGAGTGGTTAAACCCGGCCGGCCCACGAGACAAGGTCTGGTAAGGTGGGCGGAGCACATCGCTACCTGCTGCTGATGCTCGAAGGAGCAAAGGAACAAGGCGCCAAGCGGCGCGAATCAAAAATAAGCCCCGAGCGGGAGGAAACAAGCTCGGGTGTCAGAGCTCTGACAAAGAGGCTGGCGGTGAACTGAAGCAACCGCGGAATCCTCTTCAAGTGGTTGGGCAAAGGACACGGGATCAGATTGACTACCGATGTAGTCCCGGAACTCAGAACGTTGAGGGTAAGTATCGCAACAGCCTGAGGAGCCACACTGGAACGCGAAGCTCCGAGCAAACCGGAAGTCAGGCTTTTCAACTCGCCTGACCGTGTTGCACCTGCGCATTCGTGAGCGGCCATCTTGGACAGGGAGCGCATTCATCCGGGGACTGGAATCGGCAAGCGTGACAGTATACTCCCCCTAGAACCCCTCCCACAGGTTTGGGCTTGTGAGGATGGCGTCTATGAAAGAGACGGATCAATCGAGGGGCATGGACCTGACTAGCGGGTTCCCACGTACCTTCCTCTATACCGTAACCCTTCCAGTGTATCAAGTACTGTAATCGACGTCTGTTTCTTCGTGAATCAATAATGGCTTCTACTCCGTATTGATCATCTCCCTCCACGGATACCGGAGCAGGTTTCGGGGGAAGCCGAGTCTCAGGTTCCATGGGCTTTAACACTGAAACATGAAAGACAGGGTGTACCCTAAATGACACTGGCAAGTGCAGTTCCATAGCTATTGGGTTAATTACTCTTTTGATCTTGTAAGGCCCAAGGAACTTAGGTTTGAATTTACAAGGACCCTTTAAAGGTATATATTTTGATGATAGCCATACTTCATCCCCGGGTTGATACAAAGGTTCTGTCTGTCTGTGAGTATCCGCCCCTATTTTATACTGCGCCTTAGCCTGGTCTAAGTTAACCCGCATGACTTTGTGTATGTCTTGAATGTTTTGAATGAAGTCACTGACCGCTGGAACGGCACAGTCCGAGATGGTTACTGAGGGAAGGGTTTTTGGGTGGAAACCGTAAGAACAGTAGAAGGGCGTGTGTTTCGTGGATGCATGTTGACTGTTATTGTATGCATACTCCGCTATCCATACCATCTTGTCCCATTCTGTTCTAGAGTGTAACGATTGGCTTCGTATGTACTGTTCGAAACACTGGTTTACCCTCTCGGTCTGGCCATCGGTTTGGGGATGATGACTAGAGGACAATCTGACTTCCATCTGTAGCAGAGAGCACAGTTTCCTCCAAAACCGGGAAACAAACTGAGCACCTCTGTCTGACACGACCACTGAGGGAAACCCGTGTAACCTAACTACGTGATGGAGGAATACTGTAGCTAGTTCAGCCGCCGTAGGGAGGCCCCGTAATGGAACAAAATGTACAGTTTTAGTGAATAGGTCCACTACCACCAACAATGTGGTGTGTCCGCTGGTTGTGAGAGGTAATTCCACTACGAAGTCCATTGACACTGTGTGCCATGGCAAAAGGGGGGTAGGTAGAGGTTGGAGTAACCCCATAGGCCTCTGTCTGGATGTCTTACTTTGGGCACACACGTGAAAGGTTTTTACAAATTGTTCTACATCCTTTCCCAGAGTGGGCCACCAAAACCATCTTCCTACTGAGGCGATGGTCTTCTTTATTCCAGGGTGTCCGGCCAGAGGGTGAGCATGACACCATTCCAGAGCCTGTCTTTGTAAGTCCAAAGTAGGAAGAAGCAGGCCTTCCTGCACGTAAAGGAACCCTTCCCTTGTAACGTGTTCAACAGAGTCTATCATTTCTTGTCCGCTCACTGTCTGTTGCTCTGTCCTTACTTTAGTGCAGAAATCCTCCTCTGAAAGTCCTCCCACTATTCTATGCTGAGGTATGATGTGGGGTGGATCTACCTGTTCTTCTGGTATTTCAAATCCTAACCGAGATAATGCATCGGCTTTACCATTCTGTCTGCCCGCTCGGCATTGAATAGTGAAATCGTACTCACTAAAGAATTGAGCCCACCGCAATTGCCTCATGGATAGGGCCTTGGCTGATTTTAAAAATTGCAAGTTACGGTGATCTGTGAACACCATGAGGGTATGTCTGGCCCCCAACAGGTACTGACGCCACTCCTCAAAAGCCTTCTTAATGGCTAACAGTTCTTTGTCGCCAACAGCATAGTTTATTTCTGCAGGTGTGAATTTATGGGAAAAAAATGCTACTGGATGTAATTCACCCGTAGTGTGATCTGCCTGGGATAGCACCCCACCCACCGCGGCCTGCGAAGCATCCGCCTCCACTATGAACGGATACCTAGGATCCGGATGTTGGAGTACTGGAGCTTGTGTAAAAGCTGTCTTTAGTGTTTGAAACGCTTTCTCGGCTTCTGTTGTCCATAAAAAGGGGACCCCTTTTTTCAACAGTTTTGTAATAGGCGCTATCGTTCTTGAGAAGCCAGATATAAAACGCCTATAAAAATTGGCGAAGCCGAGGAAACTTTGAATGTCCTTCACCTTTTGAGGAGCAGGCCAACGGTGGATGGCTTCAACCTTTTGGGGGTCCATACTCAACCCCTGTGGTGATATAATGAAGCCCAAAAAAGGGACCGCCTGGACATAAAACATACATTTCTCAAGTTTGCAATATAAATGGTTGTCCCGTAGTCGCTGTAACACATTTCTGACGTGGTGTACGTGTTCTTGTAGGGAAGAGGAGTAGATTAGCAAATCGTCAATATAGGCAATGACGTAGACCTCCAGCATTTCCTTAAGTACCTCATTAATGAAGAATTGAAATGCTGAGGGGGCATTACACAGCCCAAAGGGCATTACAAGATATTCGTAAAGGCCGTATTTGGTACAAAAGGCCGTCTTCCACTCATCTCCCTCTACTACCCTAACCAAGTGATACGCACCCCGTAAATCTAGTTTAGTAAATATTTGGGCATTTCTCACTTGATCAAGGAGAGAAGAGATGAGCGGAAGAGGATACCTGTTTTTAATCGTGATTTTATTTAAAGACCTATAGTCGATGCAACAGCGCAAGCCCCCTTCCCGCTTTGGTATAAAAAACAGAGAGGACGATGCTGGGGATCGGGAAGGACGTATAAACCCCATGGCCAACATGGAATCCAGGTATTCTCTCAAATAAAGGTTTTCTTTCTCCGTGAGGGAGTAAACCCTGCTACAGGGTATTTTAGCCCCGTTTTGTAGATCGATTCGACAATCATAGGGTCGGTGAGGGGGAAGACTGGTGGCCTCTTCCTCGTTAAAAATGGTTTTCAAATCTTGATAGTCCTGGGGTAACGAGTTCTCTTCCTCAACCCTTGTCACTTCGCTGACCTGACTAGACATTACTGTATGTGCCAAACAGCATTCAGGTCGGAACTGGATTGTTGCTTTCTTCCAATCAATCAATGGGTTATGCAACCTCAACCAAGGGAGGCCCAATAAGACCGGGAACTGAGGGGATTGGATCAAGTCGAATTCTATTAGTTCTGCATGATTAGGTTCTAAAAGGACTTGTATGGCCTCTGTCTGATGTGTGATGGGACCTGATTTTAAGGCGCTTCCATCGATCGTGGTTACAGTTTCTACGTAGCCCTTGTCATAAGCCTGAATACAATGTTCCTGTTCCCAAACCTTATCTACAAAATTCCCTGAAGCTCCGGAATCTATCATGATCTGAATCCCTGTCTTTCCACGTTCCCAAATTAATTCAGCGGGGACAAAAAAGTGACTGGGGTGAGCCATAATGGGGTCAACCGAAGAGACGCTTAAACCAGAATAACCCGGAGTCCTGGTCTCACAAGGCCCCGGGTTTTCTAGTTTTCCGACTTCTTGGTCACCACCGGTTTGGTAGGACAGTTTCTGAGAAAATGACCCGCCTTCCCGCAATAGAGACATAGTTGGTTGTCGCGCCTTCTGCGTCTTTCTTCAGGGGTCAAAGGACCACGTAATGTCCCTATCTGCATAGGTTCTACTTCGTCTGCTGCAGAAGCGTTTTCTGTTCTTTTCTCTCGGAAAGTCACTGTTCTACTCTCGGGTTTCCCTCTTTCTCTCTTTCGTTCCTGTAGACGATGATCTATTTTGACCACCAATTCTATAAGTTCTTTACAATCCCTGGGGAGATCTACTATCTGTGATAGGGAATGTTTAATGTCGTCTCTAAGGCCACGATAAAACAAAGTACTGCGTTTTTCCTCTGGCCATTCTGCTTCAAACACTAACCTCTGAAATGAGGTGATATAGGTGATCAGATCCGTTGTCCCTTGTTTGAGGGCTAGTAACTCGGTATCTGCAGACTGCGTATAAGTGTGTTTGTCGAAGAGTTTTTTTAATTCTACTTGGAATGCCCTATAGTACTGTAATAAAGGGTCGTCCCGTTCTATCAACGGAATTGCCCATTTTGCAGCTGACCCTCCTAAATATGAGATCATGAAAGCCACTTTTGCCTGGTCTGTAGGAAAACAGTGCACTTTGCATGTGAATTGTAGCTGACACTGACTAATAAAAGTGGCACACTTGGTAGTCTCCCGAAAATCTTTCAGGTGGAGCGAGAGGAATGGACGGAGGAGTAGTTACGTGTATGACCTGAGCTGTGCCCCTAGCACCGCCCTCCCCAGGCCTCTCTCTCTGTAGTGTATTTACTCGAGCGGTCAAGGCCTGTGTCTCTAACTGTAAATTCCCTATCATATTGGCTAAGTCTGCTACTGTAACCTGAGGTAACTCCATGGCGCCCGGGCAGAACAAACCACTAGGGCTTCGCGTTCTGTCAGGATCTTACCGGAAGTGATTCTGCAGGAGCGCCACCGAGTCCCCACGCTACTGTTGCTAGATGCTGATGCTAATTCCCAACCGTCCCCTCTCACACTGTGTAGCTATCAATCCCTAGAATACACAGGTAAGAAGGGAAAGAGGGGAGACAAAACAAGGAAAGGAGGGTAGCATCCAGAGAACTGCCGTCTTCACCTTCACTGTGGTCCTTAGAAAGCGGAATTCTGAAAAGGCACAAAGAACATGGAATAATGGAGGGAGGTGATGTGAATGTGCCTAGAAGCCCCCTCCCACTTGTCCTTACTAACCAAAAGGAGGCTCGCCTACCTACTGGTGGAACCGGGATGGTTGTAAGGGGAATCCTAAGGAACTGACCCTGGTACCATGTGAGACACACCTTTTGTTTGCATCTAAGGAACCATAAAGAGAACAAGATAGGGATGAGAAGTACTCTTTATGTGGGAACTGATACCCCCCACGCGCTCTCCCGGCACAGTGCCTTGGATGTGAAGTATCGGAGCCTTGGATGGAGTAAGGAACGTTACTGCCAGATGCAGCGAAGAATCGAATTCGTCCAGCACTCCACATGAGTGAGCGAAGGAAAGCGGGTCTCTGGAGGATTGGGCAGAAGTGGAAGGGAACTGGGAAGGACGAGTGGAATAGAAGGGAGTAATGGTCACAAAGGAAACGGGAGCAGGAGCGGTTAAACCCGGCCGGCCCACGAGACAAGGTCCGGTAAGGTGGGCGGAGCACACCGCTACCTGCTGCTGATGCTCGAAGGAGCAAAGGAACAAGGCGCCAAGCGGCGCGAATCAAAAATAAGCCCCGAGCGGGAGGAAACAAGCTCGGGTGTCAGAGCTCTGACAAAGAGGCTGGCGGTGAACTGAAGCAACCGCGGAATCCTCTTCAAGTGGTTGGGCAAAGGACACGGGATCAGATTGACTACCGATGTAGTCCCAGAACTCAGAACGTTGAGGGTAAGTATCGCAACAGCCTGAGGAGCCACACTGGAACGCGAAGCTCCGAGCAAACCGGAAGTCAGGCTTTTCAACTCGCCTGACCGTGTTGCACCTGCGCATTCGTGAGCGGCCATCTTGGACAGGGAGCACATTCATCCGGGGACTGGAATCGGCAAGCGTGACACTCGCTCTCTATTACTCTCTACTACTCACTCTCTACTACTCACTCTCTACTACTCTACTACTCTCTAGTACTCTCTCTACTACTCACTCTCTACTACTCTCTACTACTCACTCTCTACCACTCACTCTGTAATACTCACTCTCTACTACTCACTCTCTACTACTCACTCTACTACTATCTACTACTCCCTCTCTGCTACTCTCTCTACTACTCTCTCCCACTCTCTACTACTCACTGTCTACTCTCTATTACTCACTCTAAATGAGGGCGAGACCTATTGCATTTTTTTTTTCTTTATCTTTAACACACCAGAAACCTTTATGAATGACAGTAATTCATGCATAACATCATCAGATTGTATTTCAGTGTGCCATTTCTCTTCGGATACTACAGCAGTATCAACACCACAAACCATTTCCTTATCAACCTCATTCTCTTTATTTGTTTTATTTTTTTTTAAAGTGCATGTTTCAGTCTGCATTTCAGAATGTTTTAATGAAATGGAAGAGGATTTGAGAAGTCAAAATGTGCCCTAATGTTTCTTTCTGCAGCACTAATAATAATTTCTATGGCAAAATTAACCCCCTCATGTTGTTGCTTTGCAAACTAAATGTTTTAAGTGTTACCACTTTATTCCAATCAAGATTGCTTCAGGTGTGCCATACTGTTGTCATAAGTAAGACTGTTAGCACTCTAGTTGTTCTTTAGAACACTCTGGGACATTATGTCTTTGGGCTATACTTGGGCTACATCTGGGTGATATGTGTGCTACATTTGGGCTCTTTTGTCTCTGGTGGCCATCTTGGGAGACTTTTTTGTTATGAAGCTTCCTAATTTACTCATTTACGACAGTCTCCTCCGTAGGAAATACTTTCAGGTTTTTTACTTTGATTCCATCAAGAAGGCATTCAGATGTGTTACACATTTGCCATGAATTCGGAATGTTAGCACTCTAGTTGCTTATTAGATCACTTTAGTAAAGCTACTGCTCACCAGGTAAGTCTGCTAATGGTATTGAAAGTGCATGTTTCAGTCTGCATGTCATAATTTGTTTATGAAATAGAAGAGGATTTGAGAAGTCACTCAAAATGTGCCCTCATTTTTCTTTTTTCAGCACTAATCATAATTTCTATGGCAAAATGAACCCCCTCATTGTGTTCCTTTTAAATTAAACTACTCACTCTCTACTACTCACTCGCTACTACTCTCTACTACTCACTCTCTACTACTCACTCTCTACTACTCTCTACTACTACTCTCTTCTACTCACTCTCTACTACTCACTCTCTACTACTCTCTACTACTCTCTACCACTCACTCTCTACTACTCTACTACTCACTCTCTACTACTCTCTACTACTCTCTTTCTACTACTCCTCTCTACTACTCACTCTACTACTCTCTACTACTCACTCTCTACTACTCTCTCTCTACTACTCACTCTCTACTACTCTCTACTACTCACTCTCCACTACTCACTTTCTCCTACTCGCTCTCAATTACTCTCTACTACTCACTCTCTACTACTCACTCTCTACTACTCTACTACTCTCTAGTACTCTCTCTACTACTCTCTGCCACTCACTCGCTACTACTATACTACACACTCTCTACTATTCTCTCTCTACTACTCACTCTCTACTACTCACGCTACTACTCTCTACTACTCACTCTCTACTACTCTTTCTCTACTACTCACTCTCTACTACTCACTCTCTACTACTCTCTACTACTCACTCTCCACTACTCACTCTCTACTACTCGCTCTCTACTGCTCTCTACTACTCACTCTCTACTATTCTCTCTCTACTACTCACACTCTACTACTCACTCTACTACTCTCTACTACTCACTCTATACTACTCTCTCTCTACTACTCACTCTCTACTACTCTCTACTACTCTACCTCTCCCTCTCTCTACTACTCACTCTCTACTACTCACTCTCTACTACTCACTCTATACTACTCTCTTCTACTCACTCTACTACTCACTCTCTTCTACTCACTCTCTACTACTCTCTACTACTCACTCTCTACTACTCTCTACTACTCACTCTACTACTCACTCTCTACTTCTCTGTAGTACTCTCTCTGCTACTCACTCTCTACTACTCTCTACTACTCACTCTCTACTACTCTCTACTACTCACTCTACTACTCACTCTCTACTACTCACTCCCTATTACCCACTCTCTACCACTCACTCTCTATTACTCTCTACTACTCACTCTCTACTACTCACTCTCTACTACTCACTCTACTACTCCCTACTACTCGATCTCTGCTACTCTCTCTACTACTCTCTACTACTCACTCTCTAGTCTCTATTCTCTATTACTCATCCTCTACTGTCTACCTCTCTACCTCTCTCTACCTCTCTCTCTACTACTCTCTACCCTTGCCTCTCTACCTCTACCTCTCTACCTCACTACCTCTACCTCTCTACCTCTGCACCTCTAACTCTCTACCTCTCTCTACCTCTCTCTACACACACACATATGCACATATATATGCATGCATATGCATTTATATATGTATGTGTATATATACATACATACATATATACACATATATATATATTCTGCATATCTATATAAATACAAATATAAATGCATGCATACATATACATATATGTATATGCATGCATATGTATGTTATGTACATGAAAGTTTAAAAAACACTAATAAAAGCAAAGCTAAAAAGCCACCTAATTACAAACTGAATTGCTTTAACTTAAACGAGGGCGAGACCTATTCCATTTTCAATGCTTGTTTACTGTGGTTCCACCAAGAAGGCATTCAGATGTGTCACACATTTTCCATAAATTCTGAATGTTAGCACTCTAGGTGCTCATTAGATCACTGTAGTAAAGCTACTGCTCACCAGGGAAGTCTGCTGTTGGTATTCAAACTGCATGTTTCAGTCTGCATGTCAGAATTTTGTAATGAAATAGAAGAGGATTTGAGAAGTCACTCAAAATGTGCCCTAATTTTTCTTTCTGCAGCACTAATCATACTTTCTATGGCAAAATGAACCCCCTCATTTCGTTCCTTTTTAAATTAAATGTTTTAAGAGTTACCACTTTATTCCAATCAAGATGGCTTCAGGTATGCCATACGTTTATCATAAGTAGGACTGTTGGCGCTCTAGTTGTTCTTTGGAACACTCTGGGAAGCTGCAGTAGAACACAAAGGAATCAACTGACAGTCTCTGCCCTTGTTGGATGTACATGTTTTACTGAGAATGTCAGACTTCATTCTCACATGATTGAGAACGATAATGTGAATTTACAGAAAATATGCTCTCAGTTTAGCTTATAGATCACCTTCCAAACCTCTGTGGGAAAAGCATGAGAAAATAGTTTTCTCTCAAACATGATTCATGATATCCCTGCAGAAGGATTTTTCACATGGTAAAATCCCCTTAGAACACACCACATTTCCTAAAATGAGTATGGTACCATCAACAAATGATTTATAATGTAACTAAAGTCTTAAAAACTTCTATTACCTGCAATGCTTTTTAATGAGGTGCTATCATGTATATTGGTTCCAAGGTGGCTGCCAACACTTCTTGGATGAAGTGCTGACAGCCAATCAGATCTCACGATGAGATGTGTGGTTAGGCTCCGCCCAGATATATTTGTGATTTTACTTTTGATTTTCTCAGGAACAACTGAACGGATTTACACCATTTAAGCAAAAGGCATGACTCTGAACCAAGGTCTATCTCGCTGCCAAATTTGATCTAATTCCATTCAGCAGTTCTGGCTGTAGCTGCGACTAAAGGTCTCTATGGAAAATTGCATGGGGAAAACATGTTTTGGGAACCCCCTTTTTTCTCTGCCCCCGCTTGACGAATCACCCCAAGACTTTCAGGCTAGGAGCGGACAGGAGCGGGCCAAGAGTTTTGAAAATTTCGTGAAGATTCATCAACCGGCGCCAAAGTTATTCTACATAGAATGTTGCGGATTTCCTATGGATAATAGGTCCTAACTATAACTACCTACTGGCGAACACCAGTAGGTAATATATATATATATATATATATATATAGATTCACTGAAAAAACCATGGGTTTCACACACGTTATAGTTAGGAATTAGCATTTAAAAAACCTTAGAAATTCAATGAAAAAACCAAAGGTTTCACACATGTTATAGTTAGCTGGACATTTCACTCGTAAAAAACCATTGAAATTCCCCCGTTATAGTTAGTTCAGCTAACTATAACTCGCGCGCCCGCAATGCACTACTGATGACGTCACATATTACATCACTCATGACATGGTCAGTGACATCACTCATGACATCACTGATGACATCTCAAATGACATCACTGATGACATCATCCTTGTGATAGAGTGGTAGACCTCCTCTCACCCTAATATAACCTTTGGTACACACATTTAAAAATAGAGACTGAAATTTTCAAAAAAATGGACATACCAATAACAGTTACAACAACCTATTCAGTAATTCCAAGATCCACATACACATCCACTCATCCACCAACAATCCTATACAGTCACTCATACATGTACTCACACATCATATGTACTCATACACCTAAACATCCTGTAACACAATGCCACTCATTCATAGAGTTACTCACACATAGTCACTCATGCTAATAAAGAATCAAACATCCATTTACCTGCATATACAGTTATACACACACCACCACACTTACTTTTACAGAAACTTACACATACTTAGTCTTTTAAATAATCACTTATAGAAACACATACTTATTCATACAGGCACTCTTCCAATCTCTCACTCGCACATATACTTACTTATATACACCAATAGTCATATATACTAGTTTAAAACATATGTAGTTACTCATAAAGACACTATTGAGACAGTCATTCACTCACTAACACACCCATACACACACTCATCCACCCATACGGTCCTACACACATGCTGTCTTCAACACATACAAACAGTGAGCCACTCATTCATGCACCTATGCACTACATAATAACCCCCACCGAACCATAAAGACACTCAGACACTCATACTGATACTCAAAAAACCAACTAATAACCTATATAGACACTCATGTAGCTACTCACCAACCCATGCAGCCACTTATATACAAAGTGAGAGACTGATACAGGTATTTACACATTTAAACATTACTCACTAAGCCATGTATTCACTAAGATACACTTAATCAGTCAGTTACACAATCAATTTTTCAAAAACAAATCATCAATTTAGACACTTATATATCCATTTATTCTTCCATCGACCTTGAGATATACATATATTAAACATATTCAATTTTCAGAAAAACACATCAGTGATGTCATTTGAGATGTCATCAGTGATGTCATGAGTGATGTCACTGACCATGTCATGAGTGATGTAATATGTGACGTCATCAGTAGTGCATTGCGGGCGTGCGAGTTATAGTTAGCTGAACTAACTATAACGGGGGAATTTCAATGGTTTTTTACGAGTGAAATGTCCAGCTAACTATAACATGTGTGAAACCTTTGGTTTTTTCATTGAATTTCTAAGGTTTTTTAAATGCTAATTCCTAACTATAACGTGTGTGAAACCCATGGTTTTTTCAGTGAATTTCAAAGGTTTTTTAAATGCTAATTCCTAACTATAACGTGTGTGAAACCCATGGTTTTTTCAGGGAATTTGCAAGGTGTTTTAAATGCTAATTTTTTTTTTTTCTTCTTTTTTTTTTACATATTTTTATTTTAATTTTCTATCCTTTTTTAAAAACTATGGTTAAATTTTAAAAATTCTACAATATGTTTTTATTTTACATTTTTTTTAAAATAAACAGGTAAAATTTATTAGCAATACATTTTTTCCTTTTTTTTTTTCTTTTTTTTTAGTGCGCGTACGGTAAGCTTACGGTAAGCGTACGGTTTACGCAATGTCCGTAATTTATCTACGCTGTTTGCGTATAGTTACGCAATTTGCGTAGCCGCGCGTACTGCGCGTGGGGCGCGTACGCGTGTACGCTACACGCGCACGTTACGCGGAAGTGTTGGGAAGTGACTGTTATGCGCATGCGCGCGAGCGCGTGTCTTTTTTACGCGCATGCGTACTTTTGCCGTAAGCGCACCGTAAGCGTACGGTGGGTCATGTGATCATGAAACACAACTTTTGATTGGTTGAAACTACTTTCAGTTCTAGAACTCTCCTACACCACACCCATTCCCCTCATTTCTGCTTGTGATCCCTTAGGAGAAGGAGCTGGGTTGTCTTTGTGATACGATGGCAGAACAGCAGAGCTCTTCTGAGAGTGAGGCTAGCAGCACTACCTTGAGGCAGAGAGCGAGGAAACAAAAGACCTCTTACGTATGGGAGTATTTTTCTTTTCCAGAAGGCCAGCAAAAGGTAAATGCACCCTTAGTGACTTGTAAGCTGTGTAAGCGTGTACTTTCAAGAGGGAATCCTGACAGGAAGTATTCCTTTGAGAATCACACCATGATGAGACACCTTAAGGATGTACACAGAAGGACACATGCTCGACTTACTGAAGGTAACCCTTCAGTAAATCAACCACGCACATCCACAGCAGCTCAGCCTGGACCATCATCTGCAGTGCCGAGTCCTTCTTCTGCAGGTCAGGTGAGCCCTTCATCTGTGGGGGGAGCATCTCCTTTTTCTGGTCCTCTGGAAATTAACCCTCGGTTTGCGAGGGTTGAAGTATGGTGCGCCACTTGTCATGATCTAATTAGTTATAGGGAGACCAGTATTTCCCTAGTGAACAGTAAAATAGATCAGCACACTTGTCGTACCATCTAATATTCCCAATCTTTCTTTCCTCTGTCCCTGCATGAACACAACGGCTCTTTTAAGAGCCAACCTTACCTTTCATCTATTTTTTATATATGTTTTGAAAAACTTTTAAAAACACTAAAAATCAATTATCACATTACAAGGTCCTTGAGAGACTACAATTAAAAACTGAAAATGTGATTGTAGAGAAGTGGAAAAAAGGGACCATGATATTATTGACTTACCATACCCACTCAAAAAAAGATTTATTCATTTAAATTTTTTTTTAATTGCTTTAAAAATGGTTCTAGTTTTCGAAAATTTTCTATCTCAATCTGAAAAAAAAGAAAAAAGTATTAATATTTAATAAAACATTTTATAATACAGTACACATATTTACATATTTTTCAAAAAATATTTTTGCCTTTTTTTTGCTGTTTTCAGAATATATTGCATTTCACTATAAATTGTGAAAGCAATTGCATTCATCATTTAACAGCAGGCAAAAAAAAAATTAACAATCTCAAAGATTGTTTTAAAAAAGCCCACAATCTCTTTTTGCATAAACATAACTTTATAGAAATGCATAATATTCTTAAAAAATATCATCTAATATCAATACTTATTTCTTTAAAATACCGTCTGATATTTTTGTTTCAGAAGTATAATCACAATAATATATCTCAAATAACTCCACAATACATCGGGTTCCATTTCCTTTAGGCCAAATAGTAATTTTAAAATTCTTTTTTGGTTAAATTTCCAATGGTAATCCAATAAAAATCTAAAGTTTAAATTGTACAGATCTCACCGATTCTCTGTAACATTTTGGTTTCCGAAAGATTTATTAATAATTAAATAAGTCCACAATAGAATTGTTTACCTTTCCGCATGGCCAAATAGTAATTTTAAAAATCTTTTTTGAAAAAATTTCCAATGGCAATCCAATAACATTCCAAAATTTAAATTGTGCAGATGTTACCGATTTTTTCTAAATTTTTGGTTTTCCAAAGTTTCCTTAAAAAATGGAAAAAATCCACATTACAATTGGTTACCTTTCCATTAGGCCAAATGATAATTTGTTAAATCTTTTTATTTGTAAATTCCAAATGGTAATCCAATAAAATGGTAAAATTGTTTTGTCCAGATGTTGCCAAATCTCTCTAAAATTTAGGTTTCAGGACGATTAGATAGGAATTTGCTAAATCAAAAGGCAAACGTTGCTTAAAAATCAATTGGGAATCATTACACAGTGTCCAGCCTTTTTCCCATTTAAGATAAACTGTGTAATGACCAGAAGTTACAGTAGGTCCATCATGGAAAATTATTGCAACTGTTACAAAAGTTTTTCCTGAAATTGATAATTGCTCTCCTGTAAACTTCTTTATTAAAGTATCCAATTTTGAACCATCAGCTCTACATCGTTGCATCATTAAAATTACATACTGTCCGTATTCCTTTAAGATTAACGTTGAAAACATGTCAGATTTACACTCACCGCATTGCATGCTATGATTAGCATCTTTAACTAATTTAGCAAAAGTGACTGTTTTACTCTCTGGCAATGTTAAATAAATAAACCTTTCATTATCAACATTAGAGCCACATATATTATAACAGTTTTCACAACTATGTTCCCATTTATAAGAGAGACCAAATACATTTTCAATGGGAACCCCTTCTTCTTCCAGTACCTGAAGAAAATACATCAAGAATTCCTGTGCATCTTGCTGTACATTTTGAGAAAACTGTGTTCGTCCTGAACATACATCTAAAAGTTTTCTAATTTCAGTAGCACTTTCTATTTGAGTTTTATCATTACTCAGCTTTTCAAAAAGGAGACTCAGCACAGAACAGAATCTTTTTCCCTGATTTACTATTATCTGCTCTTGCAAACTTTCCAGATAAAATGCAACATTCAGCACTACATCAGCGTAGCAGTTGACACCAGAGCTATTTTCAAAATGACATCCTACAACCTGTTCTTCATTTTCCTTATTCTTTTTGCTTGCAATTACATCACTCCTCTTTTTTTTCCTCCTCTCTACATCTTCATTACAGATATTCTCGTTTCTCCTTTTACGAGAAACTACACGTTTCTCCAACACAGGATACTGACCTAAATGAGGAGCATAGCTTCTTCTTAATCTATTATACTCCTTTACACAATTTGTATCAGCACTAACTTTTGAATCATCAAAGTCTATCATGAATAAACCTGATAATGTTTTCACTCGTGACAAAGCAACATATGCCATACCTTCTTTGAACACAGTTGAACCAATGTTCACAAATGCACAATCTACAGTCAATCCTTGAGACTTGTGAATAGTTACAGCATATGCTAGAGAAAACGGAAACTGCTTCCTACGTACATATAAGTCTTTCACAAGCATGAAACGAACTGAACAACAACAAATGTCTTTAACTTCTTCTATCTGATCAAATTTTATTTTTAAACATTCAACTCCATCTTTTTTCTGATAATTAATAAAACCCACAACTCTTCCCATAGCTCCATTAACTAAACCTTTTTCAACATCCAAATTTCTCCGTAAAAATACTCTACAGTTCATGCAAACATATAGATTTTTTTCTAATCCAGCTGTTTTGGAAATGTTCTTCTCTAGTGAATCCAATTTATTTTTCAGTGTGCCTGTTAATGTGACAGTAATTCTTCCATCCTCAATTTTGTCCACTGCTTCCAATTTCCTGATATCTTCCTTTTCCAATTTCAAAAGCTCCTCATTGAATATTGAGCATTCACGTAGAGTTGACATTAAGCAGATGACACTTTTGTTTTCTGCAATGTTCTTGTATATCTTCTCTGCAACTATTTCTTCCTTTGGAAATAAATTATGTAGCAGCCGACTCTGTAATGCTTTTTTGCCAGCTTCAGTGAGTAGTCCAATTCTGATATCTTTCAGAATACTTCCATATTCTTCATCGTTTGCTTGCCTCATATTAGTAGTAAGTTCCTTGTACTCAAAGAAGGACCAAATATTTGTATTACCGATGCTTCCCAATGACTTCTTCGTGTCTTCATGTGTCACAGTATTAAACACTGGTTGTCCTTTAACTGGAGTAAGTTGCAAAAGATCTCCAAAAACTATGACGTGTTTTCCTCCAAATAACACGTCATAGTCTGTCTTCAGAATTTGCTGCATTCTTAAATGCACAAAGGCAAGCATTAAGTTTGATACCATGCTCACCTCATCAATAATGAGAACTTGCATCTTCTTCAATACTCTTGAAACTTCCAAGCATGCTTCTCCAGTTAGCTTGTTGTATTGTATTTTGTTCTCATGCTCCACTGGTAACATTAGCAAACGATGTAAAGTGATTCCTTTTATGTTATATGCTGCTAACCCAGTTGGAGCAGTAACCACACAAGACAAAGTAGAATCTGTTTTTTGCTGTAGGTAGCTTCTGATGACTTTTATTAGGAAACTTTTTCCAGTTCCAGCTTGTCCGCTTACATACATCCTGATTGGATGAAATGATGTGCATGAGCACTCTTTTTTTTCATGTAGAAATCAGTGATCAATTTTGTTTCTGATCTCTTCATAAATTTGTTGCTGCTCTTCGTTCAGTTGTCTTTCCAAATTTTGTAAGTCTATAAATTCTTCTTGAGCTTGATTCATAGCCGTTTCCACTTCATTCATGGCTATTGATGCTTCATTTTCAACGATTGGTTGTCCTAGGGGATCTTGACTGAGTGTTCCTGAACTTTGGCTGTCCTGAGAACTGTCTCTAGCTATTTCTGCTGCAATTGTAGTTTCCTGTTCAATTTCTTCATTTAACATTTGCAGATAAGTTGTGAATGTATTGCATTGTATGCTGTCTTTGCAAGCATTAAAAGAATCTTCATAGCTTTGAAATTCTCCCAGTAGTTCATCCTCTGTACGCCATGGTTTAAACAGCTGTAAAAGAGCCAAGTAGTAAAATTCCTTTTTGTCAGTAGTGTCGCAACTCAACTTCCGGTGATTTATCAAACTTCCTTTTGTTTGCTTCACTAAACATCCTTCCTCACCAATGACTTTATATTTTCCATTGTTGATGTCTTCTGCGGCTTTCCGTGAATAAATGTAGTTCTGCAGCACTTCATAGAGACACATGTTCTCTAGATGAAGACTTCTCTTGGGATAATATGTGTCCAACATGTTTGATTTCAAAATATCTGTACTTTCTGGGTCATTCTTGGCCAAATATTCAATTTCTCCAACAGATTTCAGTACCCGATTTCTCATTGCTGCAAGGCCTAAACTTGCCCAAATTATTCTTCTTGATTTCGAGTAGAGACTTGCAGAAGATAACCTATCTGAACATTCGTATGATCCAATTTCTCGATGCGATAACATCTTCAAACTGAAACTGTACAGCTTCTTACTGAGAGTTTTCTCGTGAGAAATCTCTTCCCACATTTCCTTCAATTCTGTTTTTTCTGATTTCGTAATGTAAGACGTTACATATCGAGCAACAGCAATGGAATTGTCGGCTACATACTGTATATCCATGTTAGCGTTCCACATGGATAAAATCACTGGGTTGTAGTCATTTATATTTTTTGATTCTTCTTTTCTTTTAAGGTTGTAGGTATTCTTAGGTGATTTTCTTGTGATAGTATGTCTCACAGATGACATAAAACTGTTAACTCTTCCATTTGAAAGAACAGGTCTAGGAAATCCAAATCGACATTTAGTGTAGTATTTATCTTTGCTCTTGTATTTCCGTCGACAGTATTTTCCACACCGATGACTTTGGAAACGTAAAACTTGCTCCTTTAACTTTTTCTCTTCTGTGCTTTTTGGTATAGCACATGTTGCATATTCTTCAATGTAAGATAACACTGCTTCATCAGTATCTGTTCCAAACTTTGGGGCATCCTTGATCCACAACAGCATATGAATGTGAGGAGCACCTCTTGCCTGGTACTCTTTTCTCCAAAAGAAATCCACTACTTCTCCTAGAGGTGGATTTTTTTTATTGCAGATGAAGGACATCTTAGCCTCAAATCTATGATTGAAATATCTGCAAACATTAACCGGATCCAATGAGCACAGTTCTCCTGCTGTCTTGTATTCGATGTTTTTAATGTTTGAATTTGCCTCTCGTAGAAAATCCAGTAAATCATCCCAAGCGTACTCGGCACAGCTTAGGGTAACGAACCATGTTGGTGTTCCTAAATTCCGTAACATGCATTTTAATTCACCATGGCGTCGGTACCAATATTCATTTGTCCCACGCTGACAAGCCATCAGATTGATCAGTTGTGTTTCCAAATGATCATCTCGGTGCTGCACTTTCTCCACAAAATCCTTAGCAGACACATTTTGCAAATGTACTCCACTTTTTAAAATGTGATTTACTGCATAAGACAATGCAGACAAGTCGCTTTCAAATAAAAGATGGAACAAATAAGGAATACTTTGTCGAAATCTGGGATCTTCAGCATATAGTCTTGTAGTCTGATACTCAGAAGCTGGAATCTGTTCCGGACGTTCATCGTATCGTCCTCCTTTTCCTTTAGGAAACAGCTGGGGAAAACATCGAGCTTCCAAGCTCTCCTCCCATACACTCACGGGAGTTCCTTTTGCTTTCTTCATCTGAAATAGATCAATATTGTCTCCCATAACTTCTTTTGAATGAAGAGGATGTATGCTAAAATGTTCATAAATTTCTTCTTCCTTTGACTTGTCCACTTTTTCAATTTGTCCAGTTGGTGTTTCTGTGTCTTCTTGTAAATCTTCTTCTTCTTCTTCTTCTTCTATATAAATTGATTCATACCATTTGTTATTCCTTTTCAAATACAAATTTGCTCTTTGTACTTTCCGTACATCTACCAGCTCCTGCCAAATCTTCTTATTCTTTGTAGGTACACCATTAACCAGAATAATTAATGGTTCAGTTTCCAAAGTATCCGCATCAATAGTTTCCATATTTTTTTTCAAATCCAAGGGCAAATACACCACTCTACCTTTTAAACCTCTCAGTAAATCTGAAGGAGGTAATTTACCAGTTTTGGGCTCCATACGTACTATGGTCTGGAACGGATGAACACATTGAATGAGTATAGACTCATATGTATTTAATTCAGAAAGTTCAGCAGGAATAGCATCCAATTCTAAATTATTATGTACAGCTCTGGTCGGCATTCTATTTTCCTCTAACTTGTTGTAACAGTATTTACAAATACGCTGATCTTCACCCAATTCAAAACAATTTTCAAGAAATATATATGTGGCAAAATCCTTCCACTTATAATTATCTTCATTTTCACTCTTTCTGTAGAGATCAACATTCCTAGTTTGTTTTCTATAATGAGTTCTGCGGCAACAAATACAAGTAATATTTGGTCTTTCATTAGAGATTATTGCAAATTTTGTTATGTGATCATTAAATGTCTTACTTACAGAGGGTTCTACATTCTCTTCCACTTCTTCCTCATTTACTGTGTCCTTCTCTGCACTGTTTTGTTCAGGACCAAAGTAACAAAACTGAATTTCATCAACAACCTTCTCTACATCTGATACCGTTCCACGGAACAGAGCCCTATTCAATTCATCTAACTTTATTGCTGGACTTTTAGCAAAATACAACCGTCTCACAAACTTTCTCATTTCAGTATGATGAACAGCCAGCATCCTAAAATGATGGAAAACACTATTACACACTTTTCTAGATAGACAAGCCAGAGAATGACCCTGCAAACCAGTATTCTCTCTCACTCTGCATGGATCCAGACTTTGAAGCACCTTAATCTTCTGTTTTACACTTTTTTTTACTATATTCTCTTAGAAACTCACGAAATTTATCAATAGATTCCTGACGCACAGTGCAAATACTACTACAATTCCAAGTGTACACTGGGGCTTTAGGACGTCTCCCCATAGCCTCATCCGCCATCACTTGTACCTCATCTCTTGGAACCATTATCTCCTTCTCCATTATGCAACCATTTTTCACTTCATAAGCACGACCTCTGGTGTCAACTGCATGCAGCAAACTATTACTTTGAAAATAACTCTCTTCATTAAAAAAAGGTTCACTACTTGAACTATGCATCCATTTTCCTAAAAACACTTTAGAAAAGTTTGTTCTGTTCACTACTCTTTTCCTTTTGCTATGTGATTTCAGTACATTAACCATTTTGTCTAATGTACGCATCCTATTCAAAATTAAAATGAATAGTTTCCTTTTTAATTCTAATGCCTTTGCTGCAATGGCTTCAATTTCTTTTTTCGCTTATAAAACTTAGCCTTTTGCTTATATTTCTTCACATCCTTTATCAAATTGGACATAACTCTTCTCTGAAACATTTTTCTACGTATCTCTTTTAACGCTGTTTTTCTGTTTAAGTTAATCTTTTTAGTTGCAGAAGGTATATTTGCATTAACTAAATTCTCAATTTTTTCCTGTCCTTTTCGATTGAAATCATTCTTTCCAGTACAGACATTTTGTACATTTTTCCTTTTTTTGAATATGTTCTTTAGAAAAATTTTTGTCTGCTTACCAGAAGATTTTTTCTTTTTCCCAACGTGAGCATCTTCAACTAACTTAGGTCCTCCAGTTGTCTTCAAATATAGGTTTTTTTTGTGGTCTTTTTTTACTCTGGATTTTGTAGGCATCTTAAATTTTGTTCACTGCTCTTCAGCAATACCTGAAAAAAACTAAAAAAAAATTCCTTTATTTTATTTAAATATATTACTACATTTGTTTTCACATTAGTCACAAAACGAAATTTCTTTGCCAATTTGAAAGCACACTTACTACTCTTTTTTTTGGCAAGTGATAATCACTTTTACAGACTGACACATTATGAATCCACTTTTCAGATTTTTTAAAAAGCACATGTCCAAACTGCTTTTTCAGACCAGCACCATTTGTAACCTGGGTGACTGCCTACACTCCAGCAAGGGCAACCAGCCTTAGTGATGCTGAATGTATTTGCATTACTGACTGAAACCTCAAACCCCACTCGCTTGTGAATACTGTGCATGATTCCACATGGTAAGCAGCTGGGTGTGTGCTAAGAGTCTGCTTCTGCACCAAAAAATGGCTCCCCCTTTCCTTCTAATGCAACTGTGAAATCACCAGAGCAATACGCAATAAATCTCTGCCTGTAATTTCTCTTTGCACACAGAGTCATGTTTTCACATTAGTCACAAAACGAAATTTCTTTGCCAATTTGAAAGCACACTTACTACTCTTTTTTTTGGCAAGTGATAATCACTTTTACAGACTGACACATTATGAATCCACTTTTCAGATTTTTTAAAAAGCACATGTCCAAACTGCTTTTTCAGACCAGCACCATTTGTAACCTGGGTGACTGCCTACACTCCAGCAAGGGCAACCAGCCTTAGTGATGCTGAATGTATTTGCATTACTGACTGAAACCTCAAACCCCACTCGCTTGTGAATACTGTGCATGATTCCACATGGTAAGCAGCTGGGTGTGTGCTAAGAGTCTGCTTCTGCACCAAAAAATGGCTCCCCCTTTCCATCTAATGCAACTGTGAAATCACCAGAGCAATACGCAATAAATCTCTGTCTATAATTCCTCTTTGCACACAGAGTCATGTTTTCACATTAGTCACAAAACGAAATTTCTTTGCCAATTTGAAAGCACACTTACTGCTCTTTTTTTTGGCAAGTGATAAACACTTTTACAGACTGACACATTATGAATCCACTTTTCAGATTCTTAAAAAAGCACATGTCCAAACTACTTTTTCAGACCAGCACCATTTGTAACCTGGATGACTGCCTACACTCCAGCAAGGGCAACCAGCCTTAGTGATGCTGAATGTATTTGCATTACTGACTGAAACCTCAAACCCCACTCGCTTGTGAATACTGTGCATGATTCCACATGGTAAGCAGCTGGGTGTGTGCTAAGAGTCTGCTTCTGCACCAAAAAATGGCTCCCCCTTTCCATCTAATGCAACTGTGAAATCACCAGAGCAATACGCAATAAATCTCTGCCTGTAATTCCTATTTGCACACAGAGTCATGTTTTCACATTAGGCCCTTAAACGAAATTTCTTTGCCAATTTGAAAGCACACTTACTACTCTTTTTTTTGGCAAGTGATAATCACTTTTACAGACTGACACATTATGAATCCACTTTTCAGATTTTTTAAAAAGCACATGTCCAAACTGCTTTTTCAGACCAGCACCATTTGTAACCTGGGTGACTGCCTACACTCCAGCAAGGGCAACCAGCCTTAGTGATGCTGAATGTATTTGCATTACTGACTGAAACCTCAAACCCCACTCGCTTGTGAATACTGTGCATGATTCCACATGGTAAGCAGCTGGGTGTGTGCTAAGAGTCTGCTTCTGCACTAAAAAATGGCTCCCCCTTTCCATCTAATGCAACTGTGAAATCACCAGAGCAATACGCAATAAATCTCTGCCTGTAATTCCTATTTGCACACAGAGTCATGTTTTCACATTAGGCCCTTAAACGAAATTTCTTTGCCAATTTGAAAGCACACTTACTACTCTTTTTTTTGGCAAGTGATAATCACTTTTACAGACTGACACATTATGAATCCACTTTTCAGATTTTTTAAAAAGCACATGTCCAAACTGCTTTTTCAGACCAGCACCATTTGTAACCTGGGTGACTGCCTACACTCCAGCAAGGGCAACCAGCCTTAGTGATGCTGAATGTATTTGCATTACTGACTGAAACCTCAAACCCCACTCGCTTGTGAATACTGTGCATGATTCCACATGGTAAGCAGCTGGGTGTGTGCTAAGAGTCTGCTTCTGCACCAAAAAATGGCTCCCCCTTTCCATCTAATGCAACTGTGAAATCACCAGAGCAATACGCAATAAATCTCTGTCTATAATTCCTCTTTGCACACAGAGTCATGTTTTCACATTAGTCACAAAACGAAATTTCTTTGCCAATTTGAAAGCACACTTACTGCTCTTTTTTTTGGCAAGTGATAAACACTTTTACAGACTGACACATTATGAATCCACTTTTCAGATTCTTAAAAAAGCACATGTCCAAACTACTTTTTCAGACCAGCACCATTTGTAACCTGGATGACTGCCTACACTCCAGCAAGGGCAACCAGCCTTAGTGATGCTGAATGTATTTGCATTACTGACTGAAACCTCAAACCCCACTCGCTTGTGAATACTGTGCATGATTCCACATGGTAAGCAGCTGGGTGTGTGCTAAGAGTCTGCTTCTGCACCAAAAAATGGCTCCCCCTTTCCATCTAATGCAACTGTGAAATCACCAGAGCAATACGCAATAAATCTCTGCCTGTAATTCCTATTTGCACACAGAGTCATGTTTTCACATTAGGCCCTTAAACGAAATTTCTTTGCCAATTTGAAAGCACACTTACTACTCTTTTTTTTGGCAAGTGATAATCACTTTTACAGACTGACACATTATGAATCCACTTTTCAGATTTTTTAAAAAGCACATGTCCAAACTGCTTTTTCAGACCAGCACCATTTGTAACCTGGGTGACTGCCTACACTCCAGCAAGGGCAACCAGCCTTAGTGATGCTGAATGTATTTGCATTACTGACTGAAACCTCAAACCCCACTCGCTTGTGAATACTGTGCATGATTCCACATGGTAAGCAGCTGGGTGTGTGCTAAGAGTCTGCTTCTGCTCTAAAAAATGGCTCCCCCTTTCCATCTAATGCAACTGTAAAATCACCAGAGCAATACGCAATAAATCTCTGTCTATAATTCCTCTTTGCACACAGAGTCATGTTTTCACATTAGTCACAAAACGAAATTTCTTTGCCAATTTGAAAGCACACTTACTGCTCTTTTTTTTGGCAAGTGATAAACACTTTTACAGACTGACACATTATGAATCCACTTTTCAGATTCTTAAAAAAGCACATGTCCAAACTGCTTTTTCAGACCAGCACCATTTGTAACCTGGATGACTGCCTACACTCCAGCAAGGGCAACCAGCCTTAGTGATGCTGAATGTATTTGCATTACTGACTGAAACCTCAAACCCCACTCGCTTGTGAATACCGTGCATGATTCCACATGGTAAGCAGCTGGGTGTGTGCTAAGAGTCTGCTTCTGCACCAAAAAATGGCTCCCCCTTTCCATCTAATGCAACTGTGAAATCACCAGAGCAATACGCAATAAATCTCTGTCTGTAATTCCTCTTTGCACACAGAGTCATGTTTTCACATTAGTCACAAAACGAAATTTCTTTGCCAATTTGAAAGCACACTTACTGCTCTTTTTTTTGGCAAGTGATAACCACTTTTACAGACTGACACATTATGAATATATTTTCAGATTCTTAAAAAAGCACATGTCCAAACTACTTTTTCAGACCAGCACCATTTGTAACCTGGATGACTGCCTACACTCCAGCAAGGGCAACCAGCCTTAGTGATGCTGAATGTATTTGCATTACTGACTGAAACCTCAAACCCCACTCGCTTGTGAATACTGTGCATGATTCCACATGGTAAGCAGCTGGGTGTGTGCTAAGAGTCTGCTTCTGCACCAAAAAATGGCTCCCCCTTTCCGTCTAATGCAACTGTGAAATCACCAGAGCAATACGCAATAAATCTCTGCCTGTAATTCCTATTTGCACACAGAGTCATGTTTTCACATTAGTCACAAAACGAAATTTCTTTGCCAATTTGAAAGCACACTTACTGCTCTTTTTTTTGGCAAGTGATAAACACTTTTACAGACTGACACATTATGAATCCACTTTTCAGATTTTTTAAAAAGCACATGTCCAAACTGCTTTTTCAGACCAGCACCATTTGTAACCTGGGTGACTGCCTACACTCCAGCAAGGGCAACCAGCCTTAGTGATGCTGAATGTATTTGCATTACTGACTGAAACCTCAAACCCCACTCGCTTGTGAATACTGTGCATGATTCCACATGGTAAGCAGCTGGGTGTGTGCTAAGAGTCTGCTTCTGCACCAAAAATTGGCTCCCCCTTTCCATCTAATGCAACTGTGAAATCACCAGAGCAATACGCAATAAATCTCTGCCTATAATTCCTCTTTGCACACAGAGTCATGTTTTCACATTAGTCACAAAACGAAATTTCTTTGCCAATTTGAAAGCACACTTACTGCTCTTTTTTTTGGCAAGTGATAAACACTTTTACAGACTGACACAATATGAATCCTTTTTTCAGATTTTTTAAAAAGCACATGTCCAAACTGCTTTTTCAGACCAGCACCATTTGTAACCTGGGTGACTGCCTACACTCCAGCAAGGGCAACCAGCCTTAGTGATGCTGAATGTATTTGCATTACTGAGTCCAACCTCAAACCCTTAAACTATTCTTTTTTTATACCAGTACACCTTAATTTATTGTGAAAACATAGTCCATATTATTTTACTTGTTCCTCACATTTAAATTTCTCCCAAAACACAAAATAATAAACACAACTTCAACAAAAAGAATTGCATTTCTAATATTCATTTCTTAATTTACCATATACATCCCCTCTCAAACTCTAAACTCACCTTTAAAATTAGTTAGTTGTGAAAGAAATGTGGCACTCAAACAGCAGATTATCAGAGCCAGGATCTCTGTTCTTTACACCTCTCTCCTCTCAGCAGAACCAGATAATGGCAAACTTTCCCTCTCTTTTTCCACATATATACATGTTAATTTCAAATCTCAGTGCTTCCCCCTTTTTTTCAAATGTAATCACACATTTCTATTGGTTGAAAACCAACCCTTTTCCAAAAGTACCCTTCCCCCAACTTGACTTCTGCCTAGTACCCTTCCCCCAACTTGACTTCTGCCTGCTACCATAGCAACAGCTCATGGAACACAGCTGTGTGGAGTTAGGTCAGAAGTTCGCCAAACAATGTTTCAATTCCACAGAGCAAGAGTGCTTGACTTTTCTAACCTAACAGCAAATCCATAGTACTGTTCTTTGGTAACACATTTTTCTGTACCAATACAAAACATGCTTCTATAAATTTACACATACAGCCTAGTTTTTATTGTAGAATGGTATGAAACAGCCAATCAGTTCTTTTTTTAAAAAAAAAATATGTATGCCTCCATTTCCAAACTGTCTTTCATTTCTTTTTACCATTCTACTGAAATACACCTCCTGAGTGCATCCAGATATCCTTTGAAGATGTTCACAGTGTGGATTGTAGGACACAGCTATGTCTTCTGGAGTGAAAAGTTTGCAGAGAAAACAGGTATGGTGAGAGACCTTGCTTTGCCAAATGTAGACATTAAATGGATTGGTCAGAGAGGGTTAAAGTGGCACCAATTGATGCCATTGGTGAAATCCTTCATGCAAAACCAACACCCTGACCTCATAATAGTGCACTGCGGTGGCAATGACCTAGGCACTTTGACTGGGGAAGGTCTGGAAATGCTTATGAAGGACACCTTTGCACAACTGTTTTCACTTTTCCCTAAAACTGCCTTTGTGTTTTCTAACATATGCCAAAGGCAAAAATGGAACTGGTCCAATCATTTCTGTCCACAGATTGACAAAGCAAGAAAGCACGTCAACAAATCTGTTTCTGCTTTCCTCCGTGACTATGGTATGGGTTCCATTTACCACAACAACTTGCGTTACGACATGCAAGACATTTATAGAGGAGATGGTGTGCACTTCAATGATGAAGGGAACAGAGTCTTCCTCTTGAACCTTAGACTCTGCATCGGTACTTACTTGTAGGTACCACTTAAAAATCACTTCATAAACACAACGGCTCTTTTTAGAGCCCCCTAATATCTAAACACTTAAATCTGCATTTCATTTCTTTTTTTTTTTTTTTTTACCGTACGCTTACCGTACGCGTACCCCGCGATTTTTTAAAAAATCAATAAATGTTTTCTTTGTACTTTTCTGTCCTTCTTTGACCCCCTTACAAATGTTAGGGGGTCTGTAACTCTCCTCCTTGCCCCCTTTCCAAGATATCACTCTTTTTTTTTCTGAGTGAAACACACGAAATGGCGGCCGCCGCTTCCTGGTTTCGACCGATTCGAATGTTTACTAAGATCTAAGAGCCAATCAGAATCGCGCTCGCGCACGCCACCGTACGCGTACGGTAAGCGTACCGTAAGCGCACCGTAAGCTGGCTCAGATATATATATTGATTTAAAGGCTATTTTCTCAGAATCTCCTGAGCAGATTTACACCAAACCTACAAAAGGCACTTCCTTGACCTGAGGACTACCTCTCTGCCAAATTTCTAGTAATTCTGTTCAGCCGTTCGGGCTGTAGCCCTGTCTAAAGGTCCTATGGAAAAATGCATGGGAAAAATGCGTTTTGGGACCCCCCTTTTATCTCAGCCCCCGCTTGACGAATCCCCCCGAGACTTTCAGGGAAGGAGCGGAGCGTAGCGCCCCACCTATTTTGAAAAATGCGCGAGGATTCGTCGACCGGCGCCAAAGTTATTCAAAATAGAATGTTGCGGATTTCCTATGGAAACGTGGTCCTAACTATAACTACCTACTGGCGACCGCCAGTAGGTAAAATATATACATATATATATATATATATGTATATATATGTGTGTGTGTGTATATATATATATATATATATTATCTACTGGCGGTCGCCAGTAGATAGTTATAGTTAGGACCTATTTTCCATAGGAAATTCGCAACATTTTATTCCCAATAAGTCTGGCGCCGGTTGACGAATCCTCGCGACATTTTCAAAACTTTTGACCAGCTCCGCTCCGCTCCAACCCTGAAAGTTTCGCGGTGATTCGTCAAGCGGGGGCCGAGAAAAAAGGGGGGTCCCAAAACGCGTTTTCCCCATGCAATTTCCCATAGGATCTGTTGTGGCAGCTACAGCCCGAACCGCTGAACGGAATGACACCAAATTTGGCAAAGAGGTAGTCCTCAGTTGAGACTCGTGCCTTTTGCATATATGGTGTGAATCCGTTCAGTAGTTCCTGAGAAAATTAGAGTTAAAAGTACATAAATATCTATGGGCGCGGAGGATCCGCGGACCGTACACGCACCATAAGCGTACCCTCCCCGAACCGAGTGCGCACCCTCCCGATCGCGTGCTGAATGCTAATTGGCTGTCGAGTGTCTCTCTACATTCGAAATCAGGAACTGTTGGCGGCCATTTTCTGCCTCGGTAGAAGCGAGGCTGAAGAAGCAAGGTGAAAAAGTGTGTAAAACATATGAAGGGGGCAGAGTGGAAATTCTCTGACCCTCTAGAGGTGCTTAGGGGGTCCCAGAAGGACCCCCTGGGGCCCCCCTTTTTAAAAAACAAAAAAAATGGCGAAATGCGCGCACGGTGCGAGCAGCCTATCGCGTTGGATGCACGGATTCTCTCACGGTGGGTTCGCGGATCCAAGGGAAACAAAATGAAATTGTTGGGAAATAAAGATTAAGCTTAACTGTTTTGTTCTTGAGTGGCTCTAAAAAGAGCCCTTGTGTTCATTCTGAGTTTTTGGTACTTATAAGTAAGTACCTATACAGAGTCTAAAGTTGTTGAGGAAGACTCTGTTTCCTTCATCAGTAAAGTGTACTCCATCTCTCCTATACATCTCTTGCATATAAAAGCGCAGATTGTTATTGTAAATGGACCCCATTCTGTAGTCTCGGAGAAAAGCAGAAACAGATTCATTCACATGTTTCCTAGCTTTCTCAATCTGTGGACAAAAATGATCGGACCAGTTCCATTTCTGCCTTTGGCATATGTTAGAATACACAAAGGCAGTTTTAGGGAAAAGTGAAATCAGTTCTGCAAAGGTGTCCTTCATAAGCATTTCCAGACCTACCCCAGTCAAAGTGCCTAGGTCATTGCCACCAGAGTGCACTATTATGAGGTCAGGGTGTTGGATTTGCATGAAGGATTTCACCAATGGCATCATTTGGTGCCACTTTAACCCTCTCTGTCCAATCCATTTAATGTCTACCTTTGGCAAACCTAGGTCTTTGTGAATGCCTTTGTTTTCTGCATACCTTTGGCTCCAGAAAATGTAGCTGTGTCCCACAATCCACACTGTAAGCATCTTGTAAGGAGGTCTGGATGCACTCAGATGGTCTCTGTAAATGAAATGGCAGTTTGGAAAGTAAGATGTTTGTAAAATGGTGGCTAAGATGCAATTTTGAAAAAAGACAAGAAATCATTGGTTGTTTGACAACATTCTACACTGAAAGGTAGGGTGCATATTTCTGTTTTTTAAACAAATGATTCTTATTGGTTAACAAAAACTTATTGTAAGGAACATTATATATGATAAGCTGATATGTTGAGAAGTCAAGCACACCTGCTGTTTTGATTAGCAACATTGTGTGTGCTGAACTTCTGACCTGTGTGCTCAGTACAGTGTTCCATGACCTGTTTCTATGGTAACGGGCAGAAGGCAGATTGGGGGAAGGGTTGAAGTTTATATCATTTGGAAAGGGTTGAAATGTTTAACCAATAGAAATGTGTGTTTGCTTTTGAATTTATGTCGGAAGGAATATGATTTGATGTTTACATGTATATGTGTGGAAAATGAGAGGGAAACTTTGCCATTCTTTGGTTCTGCTGACAGGTGCACAGTGAAGAGATTCTGTATAAGAAAATCTGGTGTGTGACTGATATCTGGTGTGTTCCTGATATACTTCTTAATCTACAAAACATCTTGAAAGGTGAGTTATTTAATTGTGAGGGGATGTATGTAGACTATTTTTATTTTAATCAGACTAATGTATTTCTTCTGCTAAAGTGTAGGGAGTACTTTTTTTCTCTACAATCTTATTGACAGTGTGTGTGCATCTAGAAACCATTTTGTGATAAGGATTTGATTTTTCATGTGTTTGTAGACAGATAACTATGCAGTTTTTATATTTTGGTAGAATTAGAAACCAGCCATCGTTTATGAATTTGTGAAATGAGTTATGTTTCTGCACTAAAATGTAGTACTCCTTGTAGATGAAGAAATGTGTTTTGGTATAGTGCAAGGGATAGTGTTGTTTGTCTAGAATCACACAGAGAGCCTGTGTGCATGTGGGAACCACTGTGAGAGAAGCATTTGGTAACATCGTGTATTTTCTGACAGATAACTATTTTAAAACCTGTCATGTTGTCAAGTTTTAGTAGCATTAGAAGCCAGTCATTGCTTATGCGTTGATTAAATGAGTCAGGCATTGACACTAAAGTGCAGGCGTGAAATATGTAGATTGTGTGCTGTTCCCTTACCACTTCCACTGTAGTGAATGAGTTTTGGTAAAATCCTAGGGATAGTGGTGCTTGTCTAGAATCACACTGTGAGTTAGTGTGTATTTGGGAACCACTGTGAGAGAAGCGTTTGGTAACATCGTGTATTTGCTGACAGATAACTGTTTTAAAACCTGTCATGTTGTCAAGTTTTAGTAGCATTAGAAGCCAGTCTTTGCTTATGCGTTGATTAAATGAGTCAGGCATTGGCACTAAAGTGCAGTCGTGAAATATGTAGATTGTGTGCAGTTCCCTTACCACTTCCACTGTAGTGAATGATTTTTGGTAAACTCCTAGGGATAGTGGTGCTTGTCTAGAATCACACTGTGAGTCTGTGTGCATTTGAGAACCACTCTGAGAGAAGCGTTTGGTAACATTGTGTATTTGCTGACAGATAACTGTTTTAAAACATGTCATGTTGTGAAGTTTTAGTAGCATTAGAAGACAGTTATGGCTTATGCTTTCATTAAATGAGTTAGGTATTGACAGTAAAGTGTAGTCGTGAAATATGTAGATTGTGTGCAGTATCCGTACCACTTCCACTGTAGTGAATGAGTTTTGGTAAACTCCTAGGGATAGTGGTGTTTGTGTAGAATCACACTGTGAGTCTGTGTGCATTTGGGAACCACTGTGAGAGAAGCATTTGGTAACATCGTGTATTTGCTGAGAGATAACTATTTTAAAACCTGTCATGTTGTCAAGTTTTAGTAGCATAAGAAGCCAGTCTTTGCTTATGCGATGATTAAATGAGTTAGGCATTGACACTAAAGTGCAGTCGTGAAATATGTAGATTGTGTGCCGTTCCCTTACCACTTCCACTGTAGTGAATGAGTTTTGGTACACTCCTAGGGATAGTGGTGCTTGTCTAGAATCACATTGTGAGTCTGTGTGCATTTGGGAACCACTGTGAGAGAAGCGTTTGGTAACATCGTGTATTTGCTGACAGATAACTGTTTTATAACCTGTCATGTTGTCAAGTTTTAGTAGCATTAGAAGCCAGTCATTTCTTATGCGTTGATTAAATGAGTCAGGCATTGACACTAAAGTGCAGTCGTGAAATATGTAGATTGTGTGC
Source organism: Triturus cristatus (assembly GCF_964204655.1). Classification (NCBI taxonomy): domain Eukaryota; kingdom Metazoa; phylum Chordata; class Amphibia; order Caudata; family Salamandridae; genus Triturus; species Triturus cristatus. The sequence continues at coordinate 482,544,880 of NC_140593.1, read as the reverse complement.
AGTTTCCTTACCACTTCCACTGTAGTGAATGAGTTTTGGTAAACTCCAAGGTATAGTGGTGCTTGTCTAGAATCACACTGTGAGTCTGTGTGCATTTGGGAACCACTGTGAGAGAAGCGTTTGGTAACATCGTGTATTTGCTGACAGATAACTGTTTTAAAACCTGTCATGTTGTCAAGGTTTAGTAGCATTAGAAGCCAGTCTTTGCTTATGCGTTGATTAAATGAGTCAGGCATTGACTCTAAAGTGCAGTCGTGAAATATGTAGATTGTGAGCAGTTTCCTTACCTCTTCCACTGTAGTGAATGAGTTTTAGTAAACTCCTAGGGATAGTGGTGCTTGTCTAGAATCACACTGTGAGTCTGTGTGCATTTGGGAACCACTGTGAGAGAAGCGTTTGGTAACATTGTGTATTTGCTGACAGATAACTGTTTTAAAACCTGTCATGTCAAGTTTTAGTAGCATTAGAAGCCAGTCTTTGCTTAAGCGTTGATTAAATGAGTCAGGCATTGACACTAAAGTGCAGTCGTGAAATATGTAGATTGTGTGCAGTTCCCTTACCACTTCCACTGTAGTGAATGAGTTTTGGTAAACTCCTAGGGATAGTGATGCTTGTCTAGAATCACACTGTGAGTCTGTGTGCATTTGGGAACCACTGTGAGAGAGGCGTTTGGTGACATTGTGTATTTGCTGACAGATAACTGTTTTAAAACATGTCATGTTATGAAGTTTTAGCAGCATTAGAAGACAGTTATGGCTTATGTTTTCATTAAATGAGCTAGGTATTGACAGTAAAGTGTAGTCGTGAAATATGTAGATTGTGTGCAGTTCCCTTACCACTTCCACTGTAGTGAATGAGTTTTGGTAAACTCCTAGGGATAGTGATGTTTGTATAGAATCACACTGTGAGTCTGTGTGCATTTGGGAACCACTGTGAGAGAAGCATTTGGTAACATTGTGTATTTGCTGACAGATAACTATTTTAAAACCTGTCATGTTGTCAAGTTTTAGTAGTATTAGAAGCCAGTCATTGCTTATGCATTGATTAAATGAGTCAGGCATTGACACTAAAGTGCAGTCGTGAAATACGTAGATTGTGTGCATTTCCCTTACCACTTCTACTGTAGTGAATGAGTTTTGGTAAACTCCTAGGGATAGTGGTGCTTGTCTAGAATCACACTGTGAGTTAGTGTGTATTTGGGAACCACTGTGAGAGAAGAGTTTGGTAACATCGTGTATTTGCTGACAGATAACTGTTTTAAAACCTGTCATGTTGTCAAGTTTTTGTAGCATTAGAAGCCAGTCTTTGCTTATGCGTTGATTAAAGAGTCAGGCATTGGCACTAAAGTGCAGTCGTGAAATATGTAGATTGTGTGCAGTTCCCTTACCACTTCCACTGTATTGAATGATTTTTGGTAAACTCCTAGGGATAGTGGTGCTTGTCTAGAATCACACTGTGAGTCTGTGTGCATTTGAGAACCACTCTGAGAGAAGCGTTTGGTAACATCGTGTATTTGCTGACAGATGACTGTTTTAAAACATGTCATGTTGTGAAGTTTTAGTAGCATTAGAAGACAGTTATGGCTTATGCTTTCATTAAATGAGTTAGGTATTGACAGTAAAGTGTAGTCGTGAAATATGTAGATTGTGTGCAGTATCCTTACCACTTCCACTGTAGTGAATGAGTTTTGGTAAACTCCTAGGGATAGTGGTGTTTGTGTAGAATCACACTGTGAGTCTGTGTGCATTTGGGAACCACTGTGAGAGAAGCATTTGGTAACATTGTGTATTTGCTGAGAGATAACTATTTTAAAACCTGTCATGTTGTCAAGTTTTAGTAGCATAAGAAGCCAGTCTTTGCTTATGCGATGATTAAATGAGTCAGGCATTGACACTAAAGTGCAGTCGTGAAATATGTAGATTGTGTGCCGTTCCCTTACCACTTCCACTGTAGTGAATGAGTTTTGGTACACTCCTAGGGATAGTGGTGCTTGTCTAGAATCACATTGTGAGTCTGTGTGCATTTGGGAACCACTATGAGAGAAGCGTTTGGTAACATCGTGTATTTGCTGACAGATAACTGTTTTATAACCTGTCATGTTGTCAAGTTTTAGTAGCATTAGAAGCCAGTCATTGCTTATGCGTTGATTAAATGAGTCAGGCATTGACACTAAAGTGCAGTCGTGAAATATGTAGATTGTGTGCAGTTTCCTTACCACTTCCACTGTAGTGAATGAGTTTTGGTAAACTCCAAGGGATAGTGGTGCTTGTCTAGAATCACACTGTGAGTCTGTGTGCATTTGGGAACCACTGTGAGAGAAGCGTTTGGTAACATCGTGTATTTGCTGACAGATAACTGTTTTAAAACCTGTCATGTTGTCAAGGTTTAGTAGCATTAGAAGCCAGTCTTTGCTTATGCGTTGATTAAATGAGTCAGGCATTGACACTAAAGTGCAGTCGTAAAATATGTAGATTGTGAGCAGTTCCCTTACCTCTTCCACTGTAGTGAATGAGTTTTAGTAAACTCCTAGGGATAGTGGTGCTTGTCTAGAATCACACTGTGAGTCTGTGTGCATTTGGGAACCACTGTGAGAGAAGCGTTTGGTAACATCGTGTATTTGCTGACAGATAACTGTTTTAAAACCTGTCATGTCAAGTTTTAGTAGCATTAGAAGCCAGTCTTTGCTTAAGCGTTGATTAAATGAGTCAGGCATTGACACTAAAGTGCAGTCGTGAAATATGTAGATTGTGTGCAGTTCCCTTACCACTTCCACTGTAGTGAATGAGTTTTGGTAAACTCCTAGGGATAGTGATGCTTGTCTAGAATCACACTGTGAGTCTGTGTGCATTTGGGAACCACTGTGAGAGAAGCGTTTGGTGACATTGTGTATTTGCTGACAGATAACTGTTTTAAAACATGTCATGTTGTGAAGTTTTAGCAGCGTTAGAAGACAGTTATGGCTTATGTTTTCATTAAATGAGCTAGGTATTGACAGTAAAGTGTAGTCGTGAAATATGTAGATTGTGTGCAGTTCCCTTACCACTTCCACTGTAGTGAATGAGTTTTGGTAAACTCCTAGGGATAGTGATGTTTGTATAGAATCACACTGTGAGTCTGTGTGCATTTGGGAACCACTGTGAGAGAAGCATTTGGTAACATCGTGTATTTGCTGACAGATAACTATTTTAAAACTTGTCATGTTGTCAAGTTTTAGTAGTATTAGAAGCCAGTCATTGCTTATGCATTGATTAAATGAGTCAGGCATTGACACTAAGGTGCAGTCGTGAAATATGTAGATTGTGTGCATTTCCCTTACCACTTATACTGTAGTGAATGAGTTTTGGTAAACTCCTAGGGATCGTGGTGCTTGTCTAGAATCACACTGTGAGTCTGTGTGCATTTGGGAACCACTGTGAGAGAAGTGTTTGGTAACATTGTGTATTTGCTGACAGATAACTGTTTTAAATCATGTCATGTTGTCAAGTTTTAGTAGCATTAGAAGACAGTTATGGCTTATGCTTTCATTAAATGAGTCAGACATTGACAGTAAAGTGCAGTTGTGAAATATGTAGATTGTGTGCAGTTCCCTTACCACTTCCACTGTAGTGAATGAGTTTTGGTAAACTCCTAGGGATAGTGGTGCTTGTCAAGAATCACACTGTGAGTCTGTGTGCATTTGGGAACCACTGTGAGAGAAGCGTTTGGTAACATCGTGTATTTGCTGACAGATAACTGTTTTAAATCATGTCATGTTGTCAAGTTTTAGTAGCATTAGAAGATAGTTATGGCTTATGCTTTCATTAAATATGTCAGGTATTGACACTAAAGTGTAGTCGTGAAATATGTAGATTGTGTGCAGTTCCCTTACCACTTCCACTGTAGTAAATGAGTTTTGGTAAACTCCTAGGGATAGTGGTGTTTGTGTAGAATCACCCTGTGAGTGTGTGTGCATTTGGGAACCTCTGTGAGAGAAGCATTTGGTAACATTGTGTATTTGCCGACAGATAACTGTTTTAAAACATGTCATGTTCTCAAGTTTTAGTAGCATTAGAAGACAGTTATGGCTTATGCTTTCATTAATTGAGTCAGGTATTGGCAGTAAAGTGTAGTCGTGAAATATGTAGATTGTGTGCAGTTCCCTTACCACTTCCACTGTAGTGAATGAGTTTTGGTAAACTCCTAGGGATAGTGGTTGTTGTCTAGAATCACACTGTGAGTTTGTGTGCATTTGGGAACCACTGTGAGAGAAGCATTTGGTAACATTGTGTATTTGGTGGCAGATAAGTGTTTTAAAACCTGTCATGTGGTCAAGTTTTAGTAGCATTAGAAGCCAGTGTTTGCTTATGCATTGATAAAATGAGTCATGCTTTGACACTAAAGTGCAGTACCATGTAGTATAGTCTTCACTGCACCAGATCTGAAAATTGTAAATTTTTACCCAGGCACTGTCCTAGAAGTAGTCTGATGATTTAGTCAGTTTCTAAGTACTTATGTTGTGAACCATTCATTACCAAATAGACTGCTTCAAATGTCTATGAAGTATGCATGTAGTTCTCCAACCACCTACACACTTGTTTTTCACACCTTCAATTCCCTAGTCAGTATCTATACACTTCCAGGAAACACCCTGTCACTCCCTTTGCAGTCCTCTAGTGACCCATTCAGCACCATGTACTAATCCATTCACTATGCCAAAACCCAAACACTTATAAATTCACCAAGACACTCTCTTTCCAGTGCTCTAATGATTCAGTCACTGCCTAAGTATTCATGCACTGAGCCAGGCCTTAGCACATGGACTGCTTCAAACCCCTATGCACTATGCATGCACCCTTCTAACCACCTAGACACTTGTCTTTTACACTTTAAATTCCCTAGTCAGTATCCATATAGTCCAGCAAATATCCTGTCACTCCCTTTTCACTTTTCTAGTGACCCATTCAGTACCAAGTACTAATCCATTCCCTGCGCCAAAAGCCTACCACTTATAAATTCATCCAGGCAGTCTCCTTGCTGTAGTCTAATCATTCAGGCAGTACCCAAGTACTCATGCAGTGAGCCAGGCCTTAGCACATGGAGTGCTTTAAATGCCTATCCAGTATGCATTCAGTTCTCTAATCAACTACACAGTTGTCTTTCACACCTTCAATTCCCCAGTTAGTATTCATACACTTTTAGCAAACACCCTGTTACTCACCCAGTGTGTCTCCTTTTAATACTGTAATCATTCAGTCAGTTAGCATGTAGTCTTTTAGTGAGGTATGCTTTAGGGCATGAACTGCTTCAAAGTAGTATGCACTATGTATGTAGTGTTTTAATCATCGTCACACTTGTGGTTCAGGGCTATAGTTTCTTAGTCAAATTTTATATAAAATGTGTTTGTACAGTAATGGAATAGTATAAATTTGAAAGTTATTGATATACATTTATTTGTGATTATTTTTTACAGATACAGAACAGGAGTGTTTCTCATCTGTTTGCACTCTTCTCGTGCAAGGTTGTTTGGATGAAGGGTCCTTAGGAGTTTCATCATACTTGCTGAATACGAGTATTTTTTGTTAGGATCCCCTCGTAACAGAACTCTTTTGCAAATCTTGCGCGTGACGAAGGTGTCATTGGTCTTTGTTTGCCCCTCGAGAAAAGTAGAAAATTTCCACATCACTGAAGGAAAACGTTGTGGGCGTGGTGCATCCTCCAAAAATTCATCCTTAGATTCGGTGAATATTTTAAAGCGACAACATTTACAGTTTTTGTAAGTTAAACTTATACAATTTTGTTAGCTGTATGCATTTTATATATCTGTGATTTGTATCTTGTTTTTTTTTGGAGAATAGCATGTTGTTGTTTTTTTAACAATCTTTGAGATTGTTTTTTTTTGCCCGCTGTTAAGTGATGAGTACGATTGGAATCACTATTTTTAGTGAAATTTAATATATTCTGAGAAGAGCAAAACAGGCAAAAAAATTACTTTGTGGAAATTATGCTGTATTTTAAAAAATGTATGATTACATGTTATATATGTTTTTTTTCTTTTCTTTCAAAGATCCAAATTTTAAAATAAGCAATTTTTAAGAATTTAGATTTGAATGAAAATGTGAAAAAAATGTGCACCATTTTTTATTCCTATTATTGTGAAGGTAAGTTTAACTAAGTCTCAATATGCAGAATGAGGAGGTCTGCAAGAAGCTACAAAGTTGAAACACGTTTATAAAACCACTCTGTTTATACCTATGTAGTTTTGAAATCTGACCATAATCAGATATCATGTGACCTGCAAAAAAAGAGATTTGAGGGGTTCATAATATTTCACCATTTTAGCTGTTGAAGGACCGCAATCATTTCAATCATTCTTCTTTGAACATCTTTGCAGACAAAACTCTGTGCGTACCTTCTATCATTCGCAAGGAAATTTAAAAACGGAAATATGTCACTTTTTGTAACATAGTTATTGTGCAAGATACTCTTTTATATTTACAAAGAGAGCAAAAGGCACTCTGTGCACTTTTTATACTCCATGTAAATATAACCTCATCATGCACACCACTTTGTGTTGAAAGGGTGTTCTATAAGTGTTGTTGTGCATGATTGCACTTAATACTCATAGAACAAGACACATGTCTAGATTCATCAGAAATCATAAATCTCGATATGTGTGTGAATGCTGCACCATTCTAAAATTGGTGTAGGAAAGCACAACAAGGAGAATTGTTTTCATTTCTCCACATTTTTATATCTTCAATGCATGCTGAAATGTTCAGCATACATTGAAGGAGAAAAATGCATTTTCTCATTGTTTTTGTGCAGGAAGGTGTGTCTTCCTGCAGAAAAACAAACAGCACATGACACAAATATCCTTGCACTATGGTGCAAGGGTGCCTGTGTCACCACATGGCTGTAGTTTAAGCAGCCGTGCAGAGAGAAGCATAGATTTGCAACATATTTATGTACATATGTTGCATCCCTGTGCTTCGGAAGTACTACAGCACACTGTAGTTAAAGAGGTTACTGTGTAATGCTGCAGCACTTCCTCATAGTTCTGCACTTATACATTCACCATATGCTACTAATGCATTCATTCAGTCAATTACGTACTACACATACATTCATCTAAACTTTCACACACTAACAAAGAAATGTAGCTCTTTTTTTAAACCAGGAAAGTTATTTCTTACAAGAACTTTTTTTTTTCTTCTTTCTTCTTTTATAATATTTTGGGGTTTTCTGAACAATTTAAAAAAAAATTGGGTTTTTCTGCAAAAAAAAAAACAACCAAAAAAACAGGAGAAACCAAACAATGAACTTCAGGGAACAATAAAAAAAATTACAAAAAACTAGCAAATGTGACTTTCTTGGTGGCGGCAGATCAGATCGATCGACTGCTCACCATAGCATTAAGTCGCATTGCACTTAGTGCAGAGCACCTTTAAAAATTGAAATTAAGGACGGATGTCCAAGGTTTGGGCTGATGGACGCACTCTTGATGTGTTCGGCTGCGATGAGGTGGATGGCGCAGGAGCAGGAGTGTTTCTCATCCGTCGGCACTCTTCTCGTGCAAGATTGTTTGGATGAAGGGTCCTCATGTGCTTCATCATACTTGCCGTGCCGCAAGAGTATTTCTTGTTAGGATCCCCTCTCGATAGGACTCTTTTGCAAATCTTGCACATGACCAAGGTGGCATTGGTCTTATTCTGCCCCTCGGCAAAAGTAAAAAATGTCCACACCACTGAAGAAAAAGGTTTTTTGAGTGGTGCCTCCGGCAAAAATTCATCCTCAGAAGTATGAGGTGATGCAGGTGATGCCTGCTGCCCTGAAGCCATTTTTGGTTGAAAAAAGTTAGAGCTAAGTGTAAACTTAGTCTAAAAAATCTTCTTCTCTCCAAAGAGATGGTGCTCTAAAGAAGGTCAAAGAAGAATAATTGAAATGGGTGGGGTCTTTCAATAGTTAGAAGAGGAAGTGTAATGAACCAATCAAATCTCTCTTTTGCAGGTCACATGGGATCCGCGCACCCTGCGCGTACGCAGCTCGCACCCAGCGCGCATCCGCGAAATTGAATTAAAAAGAAATATAAGATTAGATCTAAAAATATATTAGTTTTAAGACTAGTTTAGAGTTTGTCTTCAATTAATATTCACATGAAATACATATATATATGTTTTTTTAAATGTTAAATATTTCACGCGATCCGCGCACCTACCGTGTCATAGACGTAGATGACGCATCACGGAAGCGCGTAAACGTCGTGTTACGTACATCGAACGTGTCTCGTATAAGCTGAGAGTCGCGTACCGGACGCATTGCGATCTCGCACCAAACACGTACCCAACTCGTACCATGCTCGGATGCCACCGCGTAGGGATCGGGAACGGTGCGCTTAGGGTGCGTGGATCCAAAAACATTGAAAAAAATATATAAAATAAAGTTTTGCACATATAGTTAAAAAAAGATTTTGAAAAATATAAAAAAATATGTTTGATAAACCCATTAAGTTCAAATAATATTTTTTAATTTTTAAAAGAATTAATTGAAAAAATAAGTTTAAAAAACAGTGATAAAAATGTATTTTAAATAAAAGATAATTAATGAAATTGACACACTGAATTTGAAAAATATAGAAATCCAATCAAAATCATTAAACATGATATCTTCAGAGATAAGTTATAGATAGGAATTAGCATTTAAAAAACCTTTGAAATTCACTGAAAAAACCATAGGTTTCATGCACATTATAGTTAGGAATTGGCATTTAAAAAACCTTTGAAATTCACTGAAAAAACCAAAGGTTTCAGGGGCGTTATAGTTAGGAATTGGCATTTAAAAAACCTTAGAAATTCACTGAAAAAACCATAGGTTTCAGGGGTGTTATAGTTAGCTGGACATTTCCTTCGTACAAAACCCTAGAAATTCCCCTGTTATAGTTAGTTCAGCTAACTATAACTCGCGCCCCCGCAATGCACTGCTGATGACATCACATATTATATCACTCATGACATGGTCAGTGACATCACTGATGACATCACTGATGACATGTCAAATGACATCACTGATGACATCACTGATGACGTCATCCAGTGACTGTGTCTTTCTGTAAAGTTTAAATATGTTTTATATATTTATAGTGAAAGGCCTGTGGAAGAATGAGTGGGTGTACAAGTGTGTGAATGGATGATTTTCTAGGTGCGTAACTGACTCTATAAGTGAGTCATTAAATGTATTTTACTGCAGACTAGTGACTAAACTGTGTGAATGTCTGTATGTGTCTGTGTGTAGGTGTATAAGTGGCTGTATGGTTTTGTGAATAGCTACATTAGTGTCTATATGGGTTATTGATTGGTTGTCTGAGTATCTGTATGGGTGCCTGAGTGTTTGTGTGGGTAGGGTGTGTGTGACTCTATGCATAGATGTGTGAGTGGGTGATTCTATGGGTGCATGGTTTTAAGAATGCATCTGTGATGAACTGTATGGTTGAGTGAGTATATGTATGGGTGTGTTAGGGATTGAATGTACATCTCAGTGGTACATGTGTGACTAACTACATATGTGAAAGGCAGTATATATGCGTGTAAGAGTATATAAGTGGGTATATGTGAGAGTGTGTGATTGTGAGAGTGGCTGTATGGATGAGTGTGTGCTTGTATCAATGATTGTATAAGAGCGTAAGAATGTGGTACTATTTTTATGAGTAAGTGAACTTGAGTGTGTATAACTGCGTAGGTGAGTAAATGGGAGTGTGATTAATTATTTGCATGACTGACTAGGTGTGAGAGTATCTCAATGGATGATTGGTGGTGTGTGAGTGTCTATGTAGGTGTATAAATGCATATGATAGTCTTGTACGGAGTGACTGTAAGAATGAGTGACTGTACAGGTGAGTGAGTGGAGGTGTATGTAGACCTAAGAGTTAATGAGTGGGTATGTAGTTATTCGTATTGGAGTATCTATGGTTTTCAAAATGGCCATCTGAAATTTTGAGTCGGTGTATCAAAGGTTATATTAGGGTGTGAGAAGATGCACTAATTTATCACATGGATGGCGTCATCAGTGATGTCATCAGTGATGTCACTGACCATGTCATGAGTGATATAATATGTGATGTCATCAGCAGTGCATTGCGGGGGCGCGAGTTATAGTTAGCTGAACTAACTATAAATAAATGGATAAATGGGATATCTTGACCAGCGATTCCATCATTGGCAAATCAATGGAGCGTAGACCTAGAATAACCTATAGAAAAGGTCGCAACATCAGAGATATCTTACTACACAACGACATAACATCTAGTAAACCATCAAGTGAACATAATCTTAAAGGTTTCTTCCCTTGCGGGCATTGTAAAGCCTGTCGTAACAGCGGCATGAAGAAAACTGTATCAATCCCTGGTTACAGGTCTCCCAAGAATATTAACCAATTTTTAACTTGCAGCTCTACATACTGTGTATATGTCTTGGTATGTCCGTGTCAAATGTGGTATGTGGGAAGTACAACATTCATGGCTAAGAAACGTGTGTTAGAACACATGCGAGCCATAAACAAAAAAGATACCCATTACCCATTGCCAGACATTTTGAATTGTTCCACCTGTCAAATAGCTCGTTACTTAGCTATTTTGTGATTGAACAAGTGCATACTGGTCCTAGGGGAGGTAATAGAACCCTAATGTTACGGAAAAGAGAATCCAAATGGATCATTGAACTGGAAACTAAGTATCCTAAGGGGCACAATCTTGATGAAGAACTGAATACCCATTTACGGAATAATTAGTCCTGATATAGCATTATAGCTGTCTGTGTATATAGCTGCTTGCATTCATACTGATGTTTTTTTATCATGAAGTACTTACTATGCTGTAATAGTATGTGCCTATATTTTAATATGTGATTTTACACACATTTTTCTCTTTTTTTATTTGATATTCTTTATACAGGAAGAAAGGAAGGGTTATTCCAGTTGCGGACTGTTTCATCCGTTCCGGCTACCCTACCCTTTTCTTCCGTGTCCTATGGTTTCTTCCCCAGATAAGATTACTATATTTTTCTTATTCAAATCGTTGTGATGTGCACTTTATAAAAAATTTTTCTTCCTTGCATTTCAAGAATCTTTAAAAAAATGCCAGAACAATGTACTGCTATTATTTGTTTAGATCGTGGTCCAATCTTCTAGATATAGCATTTTGCTGTAATATAGCAATATGTCAGGCACATCCTGAGTCCTTTAGAAATATATTTCATTCAGTGGATGATCAGTCAATATATAATAGGGGCACTATGCCGCCAGTATATTTATGAAAAGAACAAATTGTGAAATGACGGACACATCCTAGCTTAATATGTAAGTTTGTCGCCTGACAATATGTGATTTGGTCGTTTATTATGAACACTCGAGCACTATTTGCCGTTTACAGATATTATTGCCTATAGATTACATCAATTCACCTATATTACGGTTGTTGCAATATGACTACAGACTATGGACAATGTGTCTAAATAACGAAATTTAGTTATATACACATGTTTTACATCTATTTTTGTATTTCCATGTTCAAACCAACTGATTAACTCAGTATAACATGTAAAGCAATGTTAGTGTTTTTTTACATTTAGATATGGCCGCCACATTTGCCGGTCATTACCATTTGACAAACAGCAGTCTTTCTTTTATGTCTGTACCTATAAAGATTCCTCTGAAATGTACACGACTTTGTGTGAGCAAGACAGCTTGTCTGTCGAAACGCGTTACCGTGGTGAATAAATATTGGTTTTTCCCTGAGTGCGAGTCCTTCTTCGAAGAAGACTGCTGTGCGTGATATATTTACCGGGAGACCTGCCCGGTTTGACTTGCCACCTGTCTATGGGCCACAGACTTTGGAAACCTTGGTCGTTTGGGAAGATATATATATATATATATATTTGTGGTTGGCACAACAATAGATCTTTTCGTCCAACAGCATCCACCTGTGGGTCTACACTGGACATAAACCCTCTGTCTACTACTAACAGGAACCACCTGCCTATATCATAGAATATATATATATATATGCTCAAAATAGGGTCAAAGCAATATAGGGCAACAACGGGGCTGACAAACGGACATAGTAAAAAATGATTACAAGGATAAACTAATTACAAGATTTCCATTCCTTTTATTTTAAGCATTTTGATAATTCATTAGTTTCTATCAAGCTTCACATAATACATAAATATGTACAAAATGCATAATACATTTATACATATAGGTCCCACACACAACAATCAAAACAATCAGTCATGCCAACATTCATTCAAGGTTCCAAAATAGCATACACATTCATTCATCACTTACAATCCAGAACAATCTAGCAATTATGCAAATAGTTAAAAAACAATCAAGAATGATAAGCAACCAAGTGATGTAGGAGTAGTAGGCTCTCTTGTATCCTCCCAGTCGTGGATGGAAGCAGGGTCCAAATGCACAAGGAAATTAAGCGCCAACGCGCGTTTCGGTCTCAAGCCCAGGAGGGGCTACACCTTCATCAGGGAGATTAAATATATGAGTAGTGTGGGACATCTGGGTTACTTCCGGCGTTCTGTGTTCTGCGTGAGGAGGGAAAGATCATCTGTTATTCGCAAGGTTCCGGGTGCTTTCTCATCTCCATTATGGTAGGGAATCCATGCTGGGTAATTTGGGGTTCCACTATGGGTGGTGCGTTCGCCCCCGGGGACTCCCTCACATTCCCCTTCCCTAACTTTCTTTTTTACAAGAAAAGGTTCATAGGGATACCTGGAGATGAAATCTGCATTGGCATGTTCTTTACCTTTCCGGTGATGTACAGTGCATCTAAAAGGTTGAAGGGCAAGGAACGACCTCAGGATTCTTTGATTGTGTCCTTTATTCCAAGAAAGCCATTCAAGGGGAGCATGATCAGTATACGGTAGGAAGTCTCTCCCGTCTAGGTAATAATGTAGGGCCTCCACAGCCCATTTAATGGCTAAGACCTCTTTCTCGATAGCTGCGTATCGGGTTTCTCTCGGGAACAATTTGTGACTAATAAAAAGAATGGGGTGTTCTTCTTGCCCTGTCTCATCTTTTTGGGATAATACAGCGCCTATACCTTGGTCAGATGCGTCGGTTTGTAGTATAAACAGTTTCTCATAGTCAGGATTGGTAAGAAGAGGTTTGGAAGTGATAATCTGTTTCAGTTGTTTGAATGCTTCTAGTGCTAAGGGGGAGGGGTTCTCAAGCACTTCTCTGTTTGAATGTTTTTTTTTAACAGATCAGTTAAGGGAGTGGCTATTTCTGAAAAACAAGGGATGAAATGCCTGTAATAACCGAACAGACCTAAAAAGGCCCTGAGGTCTCTTTTGGTTTTCGGAAAGGGGAATTGGGCTATTGCTGCGACTTTTTCTTCCTGAGGTCTCATGCAACCGCTGAAAAGTAGCGCCTCAATGGTACTTGCCAGTATTCTTTGCATAGATCAAGTGTACTGATGTACTGCGCTTTCCCTAGTCTTTCTATCATTTCATCGACAATAGGGAGGGGATAAGCATCAAACTGCGAGATCTTATTTACCTCCCTAAAGTCGATACAGAAACATATAGACCCATCTGGTTTGGGCACTAGGACTACAGGTGAACACCATTCGCTTTTGGAGGGTTCAATAATTCCCAGCTGTAGCATTTGTCGGATTTCTTGGTCTGTGGCCTCTCTCCTGGCTTCAGGTATATGGTAGGGTTTTAACCGCACTGTTTTTCCGAGGGGGGTGTGGATCTCATGCTCCACCAAGATAGTCTTACCAGGTACCAGAGAGAATACTTCTTGCACTGGGGCTAAGGATTCCCTTAACTCTGGCTTGAGGTGTTCTGACAATTCTGCGTTTATGCTTTGTTCTGTCAGGGAGCTCAGTGAATGTGCCAACAGGACAGGGGTAGGTCCTTTCCATTTTTTTAATAGATTAATATGGAACATTTGCGTAGAGTCACCTGTGGAATCCATTTCAAGCTTATAAGTAATGGGTGTTATTTTATCTACTACTTTAAAGGGACCATGCCATTGACTGAGCAGTTTATGTTCAGAGGAAGGTCGTAACAAGAGAACCTGATCCCCTACTTGTAAGGTTCGCTCTTTGGTGGTCTTATCATACTGTTTCTTTTGTGCTATTTGTAATTGTTCCATGTTTGTGCGCACAATCTCCCGTTCCTGATTCAGATGTGACCTAAGACCAGCCACATAGTCCAACAGACGCTTTGAGGTATCCGTTTCCTCTTCCCACTCCTCCCTGGCCATATCCTTAAGGGTACATGGAGGCCTACCATACAATAACTCAAAAGGGGAATACCCCAGACTTTTTTGTTGGCTAAATCTGATAGCGAATAGAGCTAAGGGAAGCATGTCCTCCCATTTACGGGCTTTGAGGTTTAACAACTTACTTAAGGTGGTTTTCAGGGTGGCAATATAGCGTTCCACCAACCCATCAGTTTGAGGGTGGTAGGCTGTGGTACGAATCTGTTTGATGTGTAACTGTTGACATACCTGCCTCATAAGTCTAGAAGTAAAGGGAGTACCCTGATCAGTTAGTATTTCCTTTGGAAATCCTACTCGGGCAAAGATATTGATCATGACTTTGGCAACCTGGGTAGTTTTGGGTTGTTTCAGGGCCACGGCCTCGGAAACCTTGTAGCATAGTCTACCAGCACTAGGACATAGAGACACCCGCTTTGGGAGGGTAGGAGAGGCCCTATAATATCCATTCCTACCCTGGAAAAAGGGATGTCGATTACCGGTAAGGGTTTTAGGGGTACTCGGGGTGGAATATAGTGACTGGTTTTTTGGCACACCGCACATTCTTGACAACACTTCCTGACTTGGTGATAGATACCTGGCCAATAAACCGTTCGAGTATGGCCTTTTCAGTTTTCTCCCCCCACAAAATGGCCTCCCAACAAGTGGCTATGAACCAGGTATAGTATTTTTTCTTGAAAGGGGACTGGGACTAAAAGTTGTGTAGGGAGTGTTTTCCCTCCTTTTCGGTACAATAACCCCTTGTACATGAAGAACTTAGGACCTACTTGGAGTGGGTCTTCCTGCTTGTGTGCTTGCTTTCATGCTGCTTGCAAAGTACTGTTCTCCCTTTGAGCTGAACGGAAATTCCTATCATGTTCCCATAGGGAAGTCTCAGTGTTTATCAGAAGTACAGGCTTCCCCTTCTTCTCTCTTCTCCTTTGTTGCTTACTCTTTCGTCTTTTCCTGGCTCCCAACCGGGATTGCATTCAGAAAAGAACAGTGCTCCTTCCGTCCACTCCTTCCTTTCTTTCTCTGGGTCTACCAATAGGGTATTGATGTGGAGATAGTCAGTTCCCAGGATCAGGGGATCAGGTAGATGGGGAAGAAGACCTACTCTTATGTTTACTGGGGTTTGGGCCGGTTGATGTTGGATAGCGACGTCAGTCATGGGGTACATCTTACTATCAGCATGAATACATTGGATTTTATCACCCCTGTGGTGATGGGTGGTCCTCCAGGGACAACTTGGGGCCTCATAAGGGTCTGTCGGCTTCCTGTATTCACAAGGGCGTCTCTGGGTTCCCCATGAATAGCTAATTCTCGGTGGAACGGCCGAGATTCATCTTCTAGGCCACAATATAGAACCCGGGTATATCTGATTTCCATGGGCTCTTCCTTTTGGGGGTACAAATGTGCTATGTGACCAAAAGCCCCACAATGGAAGCATTGGGGTCCCAACGGAACGGTGGGTCTTGAAATGGGTGGTAAAGGGCTAGGTTACAGTTTTGGTTTTTAAAGGGTATAGTGGTGGTTTGGGAGGTCTCACAGGTGGATGACTAGGTTGCTTCCAAAACCCTTTATCTCTTCCCCTCTGTAATTCTTGGGCCCTAAAATAGACCGCTGCAACCTCTACTGCTTTGTCTAAGGATAAGTCAGTGTATTGACGGACCCACCTCTGGATTGGGGGCTGTAAGGAGGTGAGGAACTGTTCGAGGTATATCTTCTCTAAGATGGCTTCTTTGGAGGTAGTTAAAGGCTTCAACCACCGATCGGCAGTATCTTTTATGCGGTAACAAAGGGCCTGAGGATTCTCTTGAGGTCCTTCTTTAATGTGACGGAGATGCATTCTGTATGTTTCCTCATCTATACCCATTCTTTCTAGGACATATATGTTAATGTCTGGAGAGGGAGTGGTTCAGAGAGGATTGGTGGCCTGTTAGGCGGCTTGTAGGTTCCCATTTACAAGGGGTCCAAGATACTGTCCCCACCTGTATTCTGGCCATTGGGCAGCCCTTGCCATCCTCTCAAAAATTAGCGAGAAACAAATCTGGGTCTTCTCCTTGTACGTATTTCTGTACTACAACTGAGGGAGGGGCCGTGTAACCCTGGGGCTGTCCAAGTGCTTCTGCCAGTTTTCCCATGGTGGCTTCTTGGGTCTATCCTTGGCCGGTAAGGGTTTTGTGCAGGGCTTCCCTCTCTGATTCTGCGGTTTCTAAAAACCGGGCCATGATCTCCTCAAGGCGGTCTTGTCCTTCCGCCACCTTTTTTACTATGGCCTCCATTTCCTCCGATCCCACTTCTGACACCAAAATTCGGAGGGACGGTCAGAAGCAGAAGCAAGGAGGCCATATGGGGTTAATATTGAGAGGTTTATTGGAGGTAAGTATCACAGTTTGTCAACATAAAGAAATTTAAAGTCCGGGTAAACAGAAGTGGAGTTGAAATTGGGTCTGTTTGGGCACCGGATTCAGAAGTAGGAGGTCTTTCCAGCATTCTTGATTGGAGGTCATTCTTCTAGGATGGTCAGGGAACCTGGTACGAGCTTTTGGGGTTCTGTTGGAATCCCGGAATGCACTCCAAAATAAACAAGAGAAAGGCAGCTGTCAATATGCTCTCCTGTTATAAGTTTGGTTACCGTCACCATACCACGTGAAAAAGGAAGAGAAGAAAAAATACTGTGCTACAAATTGTGAGGGTTCAGGAAGGATTAAGATGGAGGACATAAGGATTTGAGGGGATAGAGCCTCTGTTATCATTATCTCTGCTCTGCTCGAAGGTATAGGGGCAGTATGCGGCATATTTAACTACACGAACGGTTTGGGTGGAAAGCGGGAGAAAACAGGAGTTTTTACTTTCTCACGGCCATCACCAATGCTTCCAACCCATCCTTTATATCGCCCCCCCTTCCTTTGGTTCCCCTGCCCCGTCACGTACCGCTAAGAACCACAACTCTCCTGAGTGGCAGCTCGCACGTCCTCTGGGATGCCACCACTCTTTGGTCCACGTTTCAGGAGGGTCTGGAGCCTCTTCTTCAGTCTCCTGTCCTCTGACGTCAGCTTGGCTCCTTGACAGCATCTCGATCTCTCGGAAGTCTGTTTTCAGATTCTCCACCACTGGCACACCTGACATCGCATTGGTTTTTCTGCTGGTCTTGACCTCTTGTCGAGGCTCCTGATTGGGGGAATTGGACTTGCGCCCTGCCTTCCTTGGGACGGACTACATCCGTGTTACTTCCGGCGTTTTGCGTGAGGAGGGAAAGATCATCTATTGTTCACGAGGTTCCGGGTGCTTCCTCATCTCCATTATGGTAGGGAATCCACGCTGGATTATTCGGGGTTCCACTATGGGGGGTGCGTTCACCCCCGCAGACTCCCTCACAGTGCACCAGGCACCAGATCTCTTGTGGCCGCCACTCATGCGGTCGCTATGTTGCATCAAGCACTGGCTCCCCGTCAATAAACTCTCGCACCTTCCAGGACCCAGCAACTGCACCCAAACGCACAAAAATGTATTCCTGGCAGGTAGCAGTCACTCTCCATCAATTATTATGCTGGGATGGTATCTAGGGAGCAGGATAGATGCAGGATGAAGCTGTCAGCCGGCCGAGCTCCACTACGGCGCAGCCATCTTGCCGTGCACCCTCTAGCGCCCCCTCAAATCATAAAATCCACGTAGAGGGTAATTGCATCTGTCTCCAAAGTGAACTATATGAAGGATGAGTAAGCATTTCTTGTAGAAATGCATCTCGGTCCTGTCTGAAGTATCTGAATCCAAATGCTGCTGCACACTGTCTGATACAGCATATATAGTGATATAAAGGGAACTGTACATCTCATGAATAGAATTGTATTTCAATTTGCTTTAAAACTTCAAAATATTTGACTCTGACTGAGCACCTGGGAGGATAGTTGGAAGGGCACCGATGTTAAAAAGTCTTAATATAAAAGGGAGCCTAATATTATTTTGAATCATTGTGATCTCTATGAAGCCATGAAGGAGAAGGACTGGATCAGGAATAGGCCACTAAGGGACTGATCACAGCTTCCAATGAAAATGGTATCCCCTAGCCCAACACCTGTTTGTGTGGGCATTAATAAGTGATGTGGTAATTACCAGCTGATCTGAAAGCTGTACGCTCCGTAAATTTTGGCAGCTCAAACCTGCTCAAATTTAAAAGGTGAAATATATCAGATAAATACTGGAACTTGCAGATTTTTGCTCAGTAAGCATCAAAAACAACATGTTATGCCTAATTTTCGTGGGCTTAACTCCATTAGGCAATATTTATCTCAACTAGAAAATTCCAGACTCAACACTGCTGCTCCTATCCAGTTTCAGGCATAGACTCACCAACTGAGAGAAACCTATTGTTGATGTGAGCAAGGGTAGTAGGAGCACACTGACAAGACTGCAGAGAACCATGGGACCCTGACACAGTGAGCATAGCATAAATACTTGCTGTCCTCTGTTAATAATATTATGCCTACTCTGACTGAGACAAAGTTTAAAACATAAGAGAGTCTCTAGACTATGTTCCATGAGGCACTCACTATCTGTGCCAAAACTGCTGAGAGATGAGTTCAAGAAGCCTCTGGAGTAAATCATTTCTTTGCTGTTGGGTGTCTGGATTGTGCTTCCTCCCCTGCAGACATTGGTCTCAGTGGGTGCTTGTGACCTGTGAAAGTAATTAAACACTCTACTGTGTGTTCCCATCTAAGGCCACTATGAAATACCTAACCCTAAAGGCAGCAAAACCATTGGAAATGAGATCTCTGACTGGCTCTGAGGGCAGTTAACTGGACCTCTGTTGGACAACTCTCATCATATCCTCTGTACCTAGGTTTCACTGTTGTGTTGCTGGTGGGTTCAGCCATGAGTTCCTCTTGTCGTTTCATAACCTAAGTGCACACACCTGCTTATATACCACAAATGGTTACTGCCTCAACCTCTATCCAGTAAAGAGATCTAGCTCTGGCCTCTGTGCACCGAACTGCCAACGCACATAAGATGGAACTAAATGCTCAGAAACAAATTCTGTCAGAATTCCAGCTCAGCTGATTACTGCTTACCAACATGAGGGATGTCTAACTGTACACCAAGACGAGCAGCCTGATGACACTTACCCACAGGTAACGGCAGTCCACCCTGGCAGGGATTTGGTAGATCACCCATCCTAGACAAAATTAGGTTACGGAGCGCTAGGTAGGAGTACAACTATATACAGTACTCATATGCCTGCATATATTCACTATCTTAGCACAATTGTGAAAATATTCATTCTTTTCACTGTTCTTGTGCTGCTAATTTCGCTAATCTATTGCATTCTACCAATTATCACAGTGCACATATTTTATACAAGAATCACAATGCTTCAATAAATATTGAAAAGCTTTGGGGAGTACATCTTGTGTACATCTTTGGGTATGCATGAGAGTCCAAACGCAAAGGTTCTACCTCTGTTCCCATGATTTCTTTGAGGGATCAGGGTTATCATAGGTCAACATATCCTGAGGGTGTGCACTGAATCAGTCTGGCACAATCCTGATGATTATGTCACCCGACTAATGCACAGATTTACCAAGGGAGACACAAGCTGTACGGCAGTATGTTATATGTATGCCACTTTTTATAATATCATACTGTTTAAAGTAAATCACATATGAAAACTATTCTTTCAATTGAAGCAAAAACACACTAAAGAAATTTAAACCAAATGTATTAAGTAAATAAATATTAGAACGGTGAAAATTTGCAAGATTAAAATGGTGTCCCGTAAATTATGGTCGATATCTTCATAAAGGAGACTTCATAGCCCAATTAAATTCACATATTTCTAACCTCCTTTTCAATTACAAATGGTGAGTAATGGCGCTGAACACTTTTGCCTATCAACTCCTGAGAGCGAGATGAGTATTTTACAAGCAGAAGTGCCAACAAATACAGTTCTATATTCAGGAGGCATAGGCCTCCATCACCTTTAGTACATACCATGTATTTCAACATGTCAAAATAATGAAACCTTTTGCTGTCATTGCTTTCAAATGGCAATTCACAATACATACAAATTCTAACACTTGCTAATCTTTTAATTTTGGTGAAGGGACACTTGTGGATCACTTAAGGTAAATTTCAACATCACACCCATATACATTATTTAAACGCAGCATCACTCTGTTTACGTTAGAAATTATACATTATGCTGCTTGTGCCATCTGTGGACTTATTACCAATGAATAATTTGGGTCACTAATATAATATTGATCCATACAATTTTGAAACATAAAAACACACGAAATTAAATGTTTATAATAGAAATAATGACTTCCTGTGCTTAACTAGTTAAACCACAAATATCGAGAACACTATCACTGCTAAAAATATAAATTTTTTAACTATATTGGAAACAAAAATGTTAGATACAAAACTATTAAGTTTAAATAAAAATATTGGATGTAAAAAATATTGATTCACACAAATTGATTACAATCTTATTGCCAAAATAATTAACTAATTATTAATAGGTATATAAAAAAACACCTTTCACATAAAACAATTACTTCAAAGAAACCCAAAACGTTTAATACAAATAAAAACATAATGCATCAACTAAACCTTTACAATTCAGCTAAAAAATTAGATAATTAAAATTACAATAATACAACCTCAAACAATATCATCCTGCACTACAAACATTTAACCCCTTCAGTGCCACGCCCTTTCCCCCTCCTGTGCCGGGCGTTGCACTAGTGGGTGGGGTTCATGACGAGATAGTCTCGTCATGGGCACAGCGCAACCGTGCTCCATGACGAGACTATCTCGTCATGGGCACTGAAGAGGTTAAACTACAACCAAAATATTTACATATGTATATATATATTTTTTACAGATTTTTTAAAGTGTCAAACTATACATCTTTATAACACGATTCAAAAAGCTATAAACTGGCAGATAATAACAACTTCAGAAACCAGCAAAAAGGTATAAGAAAGTAAGTACACATAAATTAATAAAAAAGTTTAAAATCACCTGAATTGCAAGCAAAAACTAAGCCTAACGACCTCAACCTCTACAAAATTCCAAAACATTAACAAAATTAACATGTAAAATGAAGCTTAGGATTTGTTCTCATCCAAGAAAAAAGAAAGCTATTGCCCCAAATTAGAACACCCCCAAATTAAAAGCTGCAAATCTGTGTGAAACATCTAAACAGATCATACATGTTAAGTATACAAGATAGATGCAGTTGCATATTTTTGCATGTAAATTACAAATGTACAAACTTTAAAAGATTCTTTATATTTGTACTTTTACACTACTTTCAGATACAATGACAGAATCTGTGGAGTATATCACTTCACAGAAAGGAAAACAATCACTAAATCACCTACAGCCAAGAAAATGCATCAATAGAAACGATAAAATGGAAATGTACTTAATATTATTCTAAAACATGCTAGGGGAGGGCAAATACAAAAGGTGATGTTGAAATTAATGTAAGAGAGCACAACCATTCCCGAATGTAACAGGTGTAGAAGTAAGAGAGATTTTGCAGGATATAGGAGTGGAAAGCACTTGCTCAAAGAAACCCAGAAGCAAAATCCATAAAGCTATACCACCTAAAGTCTCTGAGCACATCACAGGTCAACTATCACCTATCCCCACTTTAAAACATTTAATTGCATTAACTAAAAAAGCCACCAGTGATATCCCATCAGCTCCTAGAAGATACCAAGACATACACATACCAGAACATTTAAGAATGACACTATGGGGCTGACTACGATGGTGGGTGGATCGCCACTGCCGGCCCGGCGGTAGCGATCCACCCGCCATTGTAACCTGATTCACCCAACCATATCATAATGGCGGGGGTATCGCGGCGGACGTAAAGTGTGTCTGCCGCTTTTCCGCCAGCAGGCAATTGTTCCTATTGCCAGCTGGGCGGACTTGGGCCACAATATGGTGTGCGGTGTTAGGCCTATCCATGGAGGCTTGCAGGGATTTTCTTTGGGGGCCTGTTGCGGGCTCCTGGTGGCGTGAGGGGTACACTTGGGCATTTCCATGCACAAGGTAGCAGGCACCGCGTGGCAATTTCGCATTGCGGCGGGTGCTGCTGTAAGCAGCACCTGCCGCAATGTTAACCTGCTAAATGCGACTGCAGGGTGGAGGTCGCATCCTGATTCATGGTGCGGGACCGCCGCATGTCTGGTGGCTGGGCAGGGATGGCGGGCGGACTCAGGTCCGCCAGCCATCCTAATCGACCCCATAATGAGGATCTTTTCCTATTACATGACAACCAAAATAGCAAAACACGAATTCTAATATTTTCTAGAGGAGATAACTTACTAAAACTTAGCAAATGTGAAACATAGATGATCGTTGGGACCTTCAAAATCTGTCCCAAACCATTCATTCAGATATGCATCATACATGGTGAAAATCAAAAAACAAATATCCTTTTTTATATGCCCTACTACCAAATAAACAAAGCAGCACTTACTACGATGTCTTAGACCATGTCAAAGTTAAAACAAATAATTACAACCCCCCAAAAAATAATCGTAGACTTTTGAGCAAGCCATGATTCAAACCATTCTAAATATGTAACCTCCTACAGCCATACAAGGCTGTTACTATCGTTTTGATCAAAGTATATGGAGGCACCTCCAAAAACCTGTATAGAATATTCTACAAACAGCCAATCTGCCTTTGAAATCAAAAGAATGAAAACACTAGCCTATGTCCCTGTCATAGAAGTAGCCAACAACTACAATATACTAATAGAATGCCCTTTCTACCAACAAAATGAAGACAATCTTATCCACCTAATGGACAATTTCGAAGGCACCTGGGTTGGCAGACTGCATCACTCAGGACACAGTAGCCAACCCAAATTCCAAATACCATGTTGGAATGTCTATGACAGCACCTTGGTACAGGAAGCAAAAACAAACAACGCAATGGAAGTATGGCTCAATGCCTTTCTATCCGCATTAGGCACAACCCACCCTGCACTGCACAAATGTATTGAAGCATTACAAAAAGAGCAAAGCTACCAACAACTAAGAATAGATCAATCTGTTTGCCAAATTGGCCCTAAACTTAGCAAACAAACCCTAGGAATGTACAATATGCTAGAATTAAAGATCAAAATCTTCATAAACAACAAAGGAGTACATTACTTAGAAATGATAGCCAATCAGTCACGGTGATGGGACCGCCGCCAGACGTGCATGGGTCCCACCGGCACAATTAGGATGCTCCCTCCATACTGGCGGGCGCATCCTAGCCTTTTACCATAGCTATCCCACAGTGCACCCGTCCCCCCACTCACTCCACAGAGGGGGTCAGCAACGGGCCCCCAAAGCCAAACCCCGCCAGCCTTTCCATGGCGGCATCGCCGTCATGGAAAGGCCCATCAATCACCCACATCCTAATATGGCGGGCAGTGCCTGCTAGGCACCGCCACCATATTAGTGGCCCAGACCTGCCCGGCCGGCAATCATAACAATTGCCGACCAGCGGAAAAGCAGTGGACGGACTTTGCATCCACCGCGATACCCACCGCCATCATAATATGGCGGGGGTTTTCTCATGACGATGGCGTAACGATCGCCACCGCCGGACAGATGGTGGTGATCATTAGGCCATCATAAAGAGCCCTATAACTTCTGCAGAGCAGACTGGCTTTTGAAAGAACCGTGGTACCCTTGATAACATTGTGGCTTTACAGTCATAGAAAAGTACCCTCTGCTAAAGGGGATCACTGATAAAATATCGAGTACAATACCTCGTCCTTCAAAAATATCGAGGAACAAATATCATGACCATAAATATCGTCACCCTATGCTTAAATAAGTAATTACACAAACATCGATAAACATTTATCGTCTACAAAAATATTGAAAACAAAAATATTGACAACATAAATATAGCTAACAAAAATATCAATTACGTTAAAAATAAAACACATACACCAAACATATCGATATCAACAATATCAACGACATAAATAGCGATAAAATACATACAAACAAGATTGAAAATAAGATTTAAAATTAAAAAGCAATGTTTAAATTTATAAAATTAAATTACATATGTCAATTACTTAAAATAAACTATAACAGGATATACAAAAAATCTTACATTATTTAAAACACATACTATTATATTACTAACACAAATAAATAAATAAATAGGGGGAGGAACATGGCGGCCGCCAGCTAAACGGCCGCGGTCACGTCTCACCTCAGGCTTCATGATGGTGGTCTGATGGCTGTCTGAAGCCGCGAACTCGACACCACGAACCACAAACCTGATGCTGCCAATTTGAAGTCTTGACCCCGTTTCCTGAATCTTATGGGGGCTTTAACCTTCTTTCCTCTGCGCCATGGAGTGGGCAATGCGGGGTGCATTTTTTGGTGATTTTTCCTCAGGCGAGGGACAGCCTCGCTCCTCTGCCCCTGGGAGGCCGGCAACTGGCGGTGGGAGAAGGCAGCGAGGCTGTGGAGACGCCAGGAGGCTGCCTGCTTCTGGCTCCATGTCGCTGGGGGCAGAGACATCACTGGTGCCGGTCTTTCCCTGGATTTCGCTGTGAGGTCTTAGCGGCTGCGGGAAGGTACGGAGCAGCAGGCTCATTTGTGTCGGCTGCATGAGGGCAGGAGGGGGTATGTAGTGCTCCCGTTCGGCTCAACAACCTGGCCCCCAGCCAGCTCAGCATACAGAGTCTACTCAGCAAACGAAGAGCCATTGAGTGCAGGTATTTTCCCAGCTGTGGAAGGGATGGGAGGGGAAGCAAGAGAGGACTCCCTTTACCGTATGGAGGTTGGTGAGGGAGGAAAAGAAGCTAAAGTGATCTCCCCCCTCCCAAACTTGGTCAATACACACTGCGTGCTAGAGTCGCCCACTCATCACAAAACATCGACATCACACAACCCATTTTGACGCCCAAAAATCCCCTCCTATTTTAGAAACTAAAGCAATAATCAAACAACGTAAGCAAGGGGTTACGATTGATGAGGCAAATTTAAAGGAGAGAGAGGTTCCCAAGGGTAAGGGGAGAGGCAGGGCGAAGAAAAAATTGTCTTTAAAGGTGAAAATCACCCCTTCTTTGAAGACCTATTATAAAGTTATGTCCTCCTCAATTACAGCCACCAGTGAACCAGATAAAATAGCTACTCAAGAGGAGCTTCAGGGGGGTCCCTCCAAGTCCAAGCCCAAGATCAAGCCAACAGTTCATGACAAAGAGCAACATCCAGCCCTCTCTCTAGCTCTTAATCGATTTTTGCAGTGTAAACCGAGAGGACCCAAGCAGAAGACCCCTCCAGGCAAGCAAGCAGGATGCCTGGACAGTCAGGACAGACGGGGGCCAACAGTAATCTCGTCAGTAACTCCATCTGCTCCCCTCTTGGCAGTGAGCCTGTCTAACAGATATAATGTTCTCAAAATCCAAGACTCTCAAGACAGTGCAAACGAAACAGTAACTGAAACAGTAACTGGGGAAGTAGGAGAAGTTGGGACCCAAGGATATATGCCTTGTTCATTGTATGATATCCTACTTGCCATGAAGGAGGAGATGTCGAGTAGGTTTAAGATCTTAGAAACGAATCAGGCTGAGTTGGCCAGCGGATTTTCTGTGTCCAAAGCAATCAGGCAGCAATTCGATCGTCTTGCAAGGTGTTAGCTCAGAATTTGGAGGAGGTTACAGCAAGGCCTGATGTGATAGAGTCGGAGATCCCCATAATTAAGGAGGCCATACACTCCGCGTCAAAGG
Organism: Triturus cristatus; assembly: GCF_964204655.1. Taxonomy (NCBI): domain Eukaryota; kingdom Metazoa; phylum Chordata; class Amphibia; order Caudata; family Salamandridae; genus Triturus; species Triturus cristatus. The sequence continues at coordinate 482,518,854 of NC_140593.1, read as the reverse complement.
ACATGGCAAAACTGGCAGCACAGAATAAAGAACTTAAGGATGATCTAGAACGGCTGGAAAACCACTCCAGCAAAAATAACCTGAGGCTCTTAAATATTCCTGAAGCCCTTGAGGGGTCGGACATCAAGGGATTTGTCATCTCTCTGCTACAGGGAACTGTTTTAAAGTGCTCACCCAGCATTAATCTAGCTCATGAGATTCAAAGGGTACACCGAGATCCCTATTGGAGGAATCCTGGCAGACAAAAACCCAGGAAGATCTTGATTAATTTCCTCTCTTACTCTGTTAAGGAGCAAATACTATCCTCGCCCCTCAAGGAAGGTTCTATAACTTTTTCACCTATTGGTCAAGAACCATTCTCCTTTTTGATAAGATCTGACATTTCACACATCACAGCAACAAGGCAATGGGATCTGGGGAACAGATTAGAGGAGTTAAAAAGTTTGGGGGCTAAGGGACAATTGAAATTTCCAGCCCAATTACGGGTAATGTATGATAATCAGATGCATCAGTTTTGTTCAACAGAGGAGGTGGATGCGAAGATTAAAAATGGAAACTGAAAACAGAAGAGGAGGGCAACAATGGTGTTAGGGGCTCTCCGGCTTCAGATTTCCAGACCGCTTCTATTTTTTCTTTTAGCATACAATTATAGCCCGAGGGAGCAGTGACCTAATAGGCTTTGCCTATTGTAATGGAGGGTTCCTCACTGGAGTAAGGGGACACAGGAGGGGACACAGGAGGGAGGGGGGATAGGGGGGAGCACAGGGTGGGGGGCAATGGGTAAAAGCAAAAAATATTCCTCATCTCACTTGAAGTGCATAAAAAATTGGTCAATCGATCTATGTCAAGGGTTTGTAAGTCGATGGCAGGTGACTTGATAAAAAATAGTAAGATCTGTTTTATCTCTTGGAACGTAAATGGGCTGAGACTGATATTGAAATATTTGGAGCTCTCTGTAGTGCAGGTTTGTCTCTTACAAGAGGCACACTTGACTTCAGGGCAATTCAACACATTATTTTACAGTATTCCTTGGATTAAAGGTTATTGTTCCTCCGAACAAACGATTAATAGTAGGGGAGTCGCAATCCTGATCAAGCAGGAGATTACCTGTTCCATTAAATCAGCACCGACTGATCAAACGGGAAGGTGGATCATAGCACAACTGGACCTTGGAGGAACAGAATTAACATGTGCCTCTTTTTATGGACAAAACATGGACGATCCAACTTATATTTCTAAGTTGCAGTCCAAGTTAACCAAGGAAACCCCCCCTATGATTGTCGGAGGAGAATTTAATGTTCTTCTTGATCCCCTAAAAGATAGGTCAAATCAGACGCATTATATAGGGGCCCCCTGAATCCGTCGTGCCATGAAAAATCTGATGCATGACTTGGAGTTGGTCGACGTCTGGAGGAGAAGGAAGGGAGACCTCCCCGGGTTTACGTTTTATAGTAAAAAATACCATCATTTCTCCAGGATTGACTATACCTTAACTAACAGAAACCTCCTGGACACCACGTCTGAGGTCACCATATTACCAAGTCATCTCTCAGACCATGCCCCAATATTATTTTCATAAAAAAAAACATATATTACACAAACGAGATGGACGCTCAACAGGGCAAAATTAGCAGACCCTGAAATTACTCAGGCCGTTAAATTACCTTCCTTAGAGTTTTTTTACCGAAATATTGGTTCAACGGCTATAGAATTTGATTGGGATGCCTTTAAGGCCAACCTGAGGGACAGGCTCCATGGCCTCATATGCTCTAAAAATTGAGCTGAAGCTCAGGAGCTAAAATTAATCGAGTAAAAAATCCAGCAGTTGGAAGCTGAGATGATTCTATCAACCGGGAGAGAACAGGAAGGTTGGGTAAAGTTCAGGACGATCTTGATAGGGCTAGGCAAGAGTTAAGGGGGAAATTAGATGAGAAATGCAAGGCACAATGGCTTACTAAGAATATGGAAAATTATGAATATGGAGAGAAAGCAGGTGCCCTCCTAGCCTGGAAGGCAAGAGTTGACTGTTCCAAAAAAAATATCAGTGCGCGAGTAATAAACAACAACGGGGACAAATCTACTAGTGTAGAGGATATGCAGACCTGTTTCCTTACATTATTCTCAGATCTCTATAAAGGGAATTTAGCACCCTCAAAAGAACAAATACAAACATGGCTGAGCAGTAAATCTCTCCCTATTTTAACCAAAGCTAGTCGAGATCTTCTGGATGCTCCTATTACGTTGGAAAAGATAACAACTTAAATTAAGATATCCAAGAACAATAAAGCCCAAGGTATGGATGCACTGCCAAATGAAGTTTGCAAACTTTTGTCAGACGAATTGACCTTGTTTCAATCACCATACATTCTAACAGGTCAAATTCCTAGCTTATGGAAGGAAGCAACTATTGTCTTAATATTAAAACCCAGAAAGGATCCACTTAAGCAGATTCATACCGTCCGATCTCCCTGCTAAATGCTAAATGCTAATTACAAAATCTTTATGGGTATTTTGGCAGGGAGATTGGCTAAGCTGGTTCCTGAGTTGGTTAACATTGATCAGAAAGGCTTCATAACCGGGCGATATATTCAGAAACAGACGCAGCTGCTCATAGGCAATATCAATCTGGCCATAATAAGATCAGACCCCTTGGCAGTGGTCGCCTTGGACGCTGCCAAGGCTTTCGATAGGGTCAGTTGGGTTTATCTCTTGGAGGCATATTTATACAAACCACAGGAAATGTTATCAGGGAGCATCAGCAAAAATCTTGATAAACGGAACACTTACCTCCAGTTTTAATATTCAGAGGGGGACCAGGCAAGGTTGCCCCATCTCACCTCTGTTATTTGACTTATATATAGAGCCACTGGCACAGGCTATGAGACTAGATGATCTAATCCTTCCTTTTAAATCTCAGCTTTATCAATGTAAAATAGCTTTATATGCTGACGATATAATCCTATACACTAGCAACCCAGAAGTAACTATCCCGTCCTGATTTCCCGGCAGTTTTTGGCTGCCGTAAAATATTATCCGTGCGGAGTGACGTGGGCACAAATCGTACTTGCTGGTTTGTGAAACGCTGCCTGACTCCGTCCGGACGTCACGTCCGCGGTGTCCCGGATCCGATTTGTATGTTATTTTTTGCCGGTAGGTGTTTTGTACGATTCGTACGGAAATGGTGTTTCTGTACGAATCGTACTTGCGGGTTTGTATGGTGTTTTTCCCGGGTACGGGTCGGACGGAGAACGCTCCGTCCGACGATTCGTACCCGGTTTTTCCAGGATCGGAATCGACACCTTTGAATATAGAAAGCATGAAAAGGGACATTTCCCTTTGTACACAGCATAAGAGGAATATGGGTATTATAGAAAGTAGTATAAGAAAAATCCTCAAAAATTCTCAACCCTGCCCTATTTGGAACCTTCTACATGATATACGTAGAATTATTTAGCTTTTTTTTATTTCAAATATTTTTGTTGAGTTACAAGAAATGAACACATAATAATAATAATAATAATAATAATAACAATAATAATAATAATAATAAATCATGAGAAATACAAAATACTAAATAAGTAAATAAATAGAAAACTGAAAATTACTCAAGTGCGCAGCCAAGGTATTCGCAGTGAATCTGCTTTTAAGGCTAACTTGCTCCCTCTGTGTGTGATCACAGAAATATGGCAAGGGATAATTTGTGAATTTTATTTTAAACATATTCAAGTCATGTGATTTTCTTGTGACCATATTTCAATTTTGTAGGTCACTTTTGCAGCCTGATTGTCTTAAAGTATAAGTTACATTTGGCAGTCATGGCTCGTCAATCTCTATTCACCCCCCCACCCTGTTTTTCAAATGTGTTTGCATGGATGTGCGTTTTTGCACTTTAGTACTTTGCTACTGATTACTATTGCATTGTAATTCTAATCATTTGCACTTTACATGTTGTGATTGTTTTTAATAGTCTTTTGCACTTTATAATTGAGTTGCAATGAATTGTAAATGCTAATCACACATGTCCCATTTGCAATTTACACGTTGTGACTTTTTAAATCTGTATTGTTGTCCCAATGATGACTGCGTAAATGCTATATTGGATGTACTTTTGTATTGCTTATGTGGTCCTCGGTCGAGTATACTTGCACCTTTGCACTTTATTATTGAGTTGCAGTGAACAATATATTCTAATTATGCAGTTATATGTCCCATGTTCCTTTCATGTGTTGTGTTTTATTTTAACTTTTTTTATTGTTATCGCAATAATGACTGTGTAAATGTTTATAATGGATTTATTTTTGTATTTCGTATGTGGACCTGAGTTGAGTTCCAATACATAAATAAAATATTGAATTGACTAAGAGAGCAGCAGCAGCAGCAAAAGTAATCAGGGCTCTAATAGCCTTCTTTAAGTGCAGCAGTTCCCACTACTTGCTCTTCCACTGCAATCTCAGAAGCAAATTACAGCTAAAGACAGGACAATGAGTTGAACCTGTAATGTCATCAGCTTTTAAAGGTTTTGACGTCACCTGCACTATCATTGTCATTTTGGTGAATACACAGCAATGGATAGAGGAGAGGGCAACAATGGTCCAAGGCAGTTCGGTGTCTACAGATATCTGCCGCAGTTGCATCACGTACTACCAGCTATACATATTTATGGGCTGTGGTACAGCAAAACAGTTGTTGGCCTGATGCATGGATATGCACAGCTTGGGCCCCAGAGTTTCAACATTCCAATCCTGCTGCAGCAGTGAAACAAAACAGGAAATGAGGCTCAGATTGATTGCTTTAGATTAATAATTAACTTCAAGTTTATCCTTTGGGTAATATTATATGTTTTCTATTTACCGCAGAGTTTAAAGACATTTACAAGAAATTCAAATATATAGATGTAGCATAAACTGAATTATTCAAGTCTGTTCAGCATGCTGCTTCATCTGTTTAGAAGTTATATCAACTGTCTATGTAAACAAGTTTGCAATTGTCCTTAATGTTCAAATAATTTATCCACGAACATCATAGAACAGAATTTGCCCACCACTCAGAAATCGTGCCTGAGGGTTCTAAATAAATGAATGTAACTTCTAATGTTCTCCATTCTTTTCTCACACTTCATTTCACTGTGTTCCTGTCTCTGATTAAGCATTTCTATTTCTAGACAAGTGATAATGGATATTCGCAACTCATCTCACTTACACTTCTGCCCTGCTGTCCTCTCGGCATGTTAGTTTTACAATCTAATTTATGGATTGGTCGGAAATGTGTAATAATTACTTGGAAAGTCCAAAATTAGGACTCGGCATGATCCAAACAGGAAGCCTCAATGTTACACTATCATCATGTGTTACATGTTTTACTCGCCTTCATGTTTGTGCCATACAGTTTAGTTTGTGGAAGTTGCATTCCACTGCTGTCTCTGGTTTTACTACAATTGCAATCCTGAGAATGTCTTTTGACATTTCTGGGAAGAACTCCAGTGGACAGAGAATATGGCACCAGTGAAAATGTGTGTTTGATAATTGGCAGTAAAAATGCCATCTAAATTGAAAGCCTCCCTGTTTCAAAACTATTTACAATTATATATGTATTTACTTATTTGAGAGAGAAAGTCGTTAAGCTCTATGTCTAAAAATTATAAAGTCATTCGATTTCTTTGGAAGTTTGAAAATGTCTCTACTTGTAAATGGTCTCCAGAGTAAATATAAAAGGAAGCAACAATTAAGTAATGTGACTGGTGAAGTCCTCCTGTACTTTTCAACAAGACCCAATCGGATTTGTGGTTTCTCACCTGTTGAGGAAGGAATGGGGTGCGTGGCTCAGGCAGACTATCAAAGCGAAATATAGTCTTTCGAAAATGTAAAGACAATTCTGAGGCTCAACAGCTTAAAGAGTTCTCTTAAATACAATGCAATCCGTAAAAGTCTCAGACTTCCTCGATCCTTTTTTGTTGACCCTTATGGCTTTTTCTGGATCACGAACTCTTCATGTGAGAAGAGAAGTGGCCGTGAATCAGGAAAGTCAAGTTTGAGTTTGCTGACACATCTTTTGAAAGTGAATAGTACCTGGTGGAGTAAGCCAATTAAAATGATCCTCGTGATTGCCGCAGAGCCATTGCAAAGCTGCCATTTTGAAATTAGTTACAAGAGCTTACCTGCGAGAAGGTAAGCAATATATTTATTCTTCTAGAGGCAGAAATGTTACGACCAGGCAAGAACCCTCTAGAACTTTCGCAAATGTAAATATCACATATGGAACCATTTACAACAATTACTGTCCAGTGGACTGAATAATAGAGGCTTAACAGGGAAAAATATGCCAGAGATTAGGGAAACTATACATTCCCCTGCATATTTTCTGGATGTCTAAAATTTCATAACATCAATGATTACATTCCCTGAATATATAGGAGGGCCATGAGGGAGACCAGCAGGTAGACAGAAAACACAATATGAGCACTGAACTTAGAACATCAGATGCCACATGGGAGAGTGGAAGTAACAGGCCCACAGTCACCAGACACAGTGGTCCCTTGGCCTAGATACACCCACTCACAATTATAAGTAGACACAGGGTGACCAGGCATTACAGCTTTGCCACGGCAGGCCTGGTTTTACACTATCTGTCTGTAAACATTTCAGTAAATGTTGCACATGTGCCAGTTTTCAGAGAAGGTCAACTGAACACAGGAGACACGTTTTCAGGTTTTCCAGTGCAGGATTTGTTAGCAGTACTCATCACAAAAGCAATAGACTACACAGAGGTGATACTGTTTGCTTTCATGTCATTCGGTGCTCATCACTCAATCCAAATTGTATCTTTATTAATATGTATCTGGAATGTTATGGTTTGAGGTTCTCAAGTACGGTTCCCCTGAAGTAGAGGGCTAGAAAAGGAGACACAAAATCATAATGTAATGGAACTGTGGCACTGGTTATATGAAACAATGTCAACTTACCACTGACCAATTACTAATTCAAAAGTGTTTCAAAGTCAGTGACCATTTACTAAAATTAGTGATTACATCTCCCATTGCATACTAAGGGGGTGATTAGGATGACTTAAGTCCGCAAGCCACCCTCGCGGTGCTGGGACCGGCCGCCAGACGTGCAGCGGTCCCGCACCGCTAATTAGGATGCGACAGCCACCCTGGCGGTGGCATTCCACATTTTTAACATTGCGGCGGATTCTGCTGTAACCAGCACCCGCCGCAATGGTGAAATGCCATGTTGTACATTGCCATACACAACGTGGCAGGCACCGCGCAGTGCCTGCCACCTTGTACATGGTAATGTAGGGGGTACCATATGTACCCCCCAAGTGCACTCCCACCCCTCGGGCGCCCGCAACGGGCCTCCAAAGGGAATCCCCACCAGCCTTGATGCCGCCATGGAAAGGCCTTGATTTCCACACATCCTAATATGGATGGCGGTGCATGTAGCCAGGTTCTGAGCTGGGATGGTGCAGTGAGCTAAAAAACGGTGATGGATTAAAACCATGATCTCTTGACTTGGTAAGAGTATTCTGCATCATTCAGAAACTCTGTCCATCACCACCCCCTTTTTCCCAAATCGATTTTATCCACACTCAGTGTGGGAGGGTATGCTCAGACGTGAGTCCCTTGCTCATTGCACCATCAGGATTCAGGCAAGCCGGGCCGACGAAGGCTGTGATGCCAGAAACCGGTCCCCGGAAGCTTGTTTCCTTCCCAGTATAAGAATTGGCTTGGTAGTTTGGTTTGCCCTGTTCCCATCATGCACTGGGACAGGTACAGACTAATTTGCATGTAGCCAAGTTCTGAGCTGGGATGGTGCAGTGAGCTAAAAAACGGTGATGGATTAAAACCATGATCTCTTGACTTGGTAAGAGTATTCTGCATCATTCAGAAACTCTGTCCATCACCACCCCCTTTTTCCCAAATCGATTTTATCCACACTCAGTGTGGGAGGGTATACTCAGACGTGAGTCCCTTGCTCATCGTGTGTTGCCATTAGAAATACCTCTTGTATGAAAGAACTGTATGGTAGCGAAGGTCACCTGTGAAATTTTGGTCTTAGGTACCAGGAGTCCAGAAGGAGCTCTGCTAACGCTTATCACTGGAAAGGTAATAGGTGTTCCCTAAGCTTGCTAGAAGGATAAAGTAGAGGGAAGTGCTACTTTACTAACGTATGTCATAATTCTGTAGTAGGACAGACTGTTCGCTGTTCTCGGGAAAGACAGAATTCTGTGTGAATGTACTACATTTTCCGTATGAAAGTGTGTGAATGAAATAGCATTCGGGTTAATTGTGAAACTCTAGTTTTATTTCTCAGGAGCATTACGTCTCCAACTAAGGGGCCGATTCTGATCCTGGAAAAACGCTGTACAAATTGTGGTATGGAGCGTTTTCCCCATACAACTCGTACTTGTAAGGATTCCCCTACAACCTAGGAAGTACGATCCGTACAAATAGACGCTCTCCATACAAATTGTAAAAAAGACCATACAACTCGTAAATACAAGCGATTACGATTCGGATTGCCCTGCACGCGACGTTCCATGTATTCCCGGCAGCAGTTTACAACTCGTCAAGTACGATTCATACAAACAGCACTCCGTACGGCTCTTTTTTTACGGGAGCCAAAAAGTGCCAGGAAAACATTGTACGCCCCAAAAATAGTACGAGACGAACCCCCCATGTATGCGTCGTACACCCCATGAATACAGGGGTACGGTGCGTATGTACGGTGCGTACCGATGACACAGAAAGTGGGGTATGGTGCATATATACGCGCTGAAGGGGTACTGGTCGTGTACGCACAGTACAAGCACCTTACCCCAAAATCGCTTGTGTACGCACCGTACCCCAAAATTGCGTATGTATGGTGCGGAACCCAAAATCGCGTATGTACGGTGCGTACATGCGCGATGTTGGGGTAAGCTCCATACACACGCCTCGCATGTGGGGGGACCTCTGTACGCCTCATACCCCTATACGACCCGTACCCCGGTATGAGTCGTACCCCCAGAACGAGTCATACCCGGGTACGAGGCGTATAGGGGTTCGCTTCGTAGCCCGGTACGAGTTGCTCCCCGTATATAGGCCATTTTCCATAAAAATCGCATGCTGACAACCCGGTACGAATTGTACTTGATGGGTTGTACAGCCTTTTTACAAATTGTATGGTCTTTTTTACAAGTCCGTGTCGTACAGCTTTTCCCGATCCAATTTGTAAGGATCGGCCCGATCTGTATGTATTTTTCCCATAGGAATCGTACTACACGGGTTGGAAGGGACTTGTACGATTTGTATGGAAAAAAATACGGATCCGATTTGAATGTAAAATAAAAGTCCAGGATCAGAATCGGCCCCTAGGTGTCTTAATTCTGGAGAAACGGTTAGCTGATGCTTGATAGAAGGGTGAAGTAGAGGGATGTGCTACTTTATCAACGGAAGTGACGATTCCGTAGTAGGGCAGAGGTAAGCGCTGCTCTCGGGAAAGATGGAATTCTTGTGAAAAAGGTCATTGACTGTTCTTTGGTTAGCGAAGCGGACAATGATAGCATTTTTATGTTGTTACTAACAGATTTGTGAATTGGAAGAACGTAAAAAGCTTACTGAGAGGATTTTGTAAAGGAGGGGTCAACAGGAGCAGGAGCCGCGACAGCGAGAAAAGCTGATGTCAGAAAAACCATGCTGGGATTGGCTAGTCAGTGAGAAACGTAGACGCCCCTGATTACTGTGCTAGTGTATGCCGCGCTAGGAGTGGAGAAGTACAGGGTGACGTAGACGCTGCTGATTGGTGTGCAGGTGTGAGACGTGCTGGAATTGAAGAATTGCAGAAGTGACGTAAACGCTCCGGATTGGTGCGTTAGTGTGAGTCACGCTACGATTGGTTAAAATACCAGAACAGTCGTGAGGAAAAGACTAGCGATACACAAAAGACGAAATAATGTATTATGATCCCCCTGAAAAGGAGAAAAAGTCCTGTTTTGGGAAAATCAAGAAATGGTTTAAAAAGGACAAACCGATTGTGACTAGGGAAGGACAGTTGCTTCCCCCGCCGAAATCGCCCGCATCCTTTATGGTTGCGAAATAGGGATATCATACTTGTATTTGGTTAGAAAATTGGGTAAAATACACTAAGAACGACGGAGTTTTGGCATTTCCTGAGCATTGTTTGTTTAATTTAGTGGTTTTGAGAAATTTGAGAGAAAGAGTCATGAACCTAGAACCGAGACCTAGACCGACACAGTTTGAAGCATTAACCTAACCAAATGGGAAGTTGAAATGCATGACAGAGAGAGACAGAGGAGTGGCGGAAGGTATAAGTACATGTTTGGTAGATATGGGCATGACACTCATGATGAGAGAATGAGAAGGTGGCGGAATGCAAGTATGACTGACGGTCTGTTTCCTGTGAGAACTGCTGAAGAAGTTGGAGGTAGAAAATATACGGAAAAGAGATATAATATAGAATCAAGAGGGTATGGAGTGAATTAATCGGAGGATGATGTTCTTGATGACATGTTTTATAAAAATCCACCTCCGTATCAACCAGAATCTGAAATGTTGACACCAAGTGCCCTAATGAGAGAAACTTTGCGAATCATTAGGACTGAACCAGTTCCCCAAGAATTAGGGAAAAATAATGCCATCAGAGAGATGGAGAGAAAATCCAATGATAAAATGAGTGGTGAAAATTCGGCAGAATTAGCAAAAACAACTTTAGAATTAACTGAAAAGATAAGAAAATTGACTAAAACTTTAGAAGCTGTTACTGTTCCAGTGACTATAGGCCCTGTGATGCCTCTTTTTGAGAAACAGAAAGATAGTGAGCATTGTTGAACAGTTCCTTATAATCGCAATAAACAAACTGAGAAGCCGAAGCAGAGTCTAAATGAAAATCCATGGAGACAGACAATGAGCATGATCGAACCAAATGTTTCGAGTAACCCATTTATAGGTCCAAATGTCGCAGAAAGACATACAATGACAATGGAATCAGTATCAGAGACACAAAGGGACTCAGAACAAAGTAATGTAGAGAAATCAGTAGGTCCATCTTCAGAAGAATTGAGTGAATGGTTGAGAAGCTTGCAGAGAAAAGACAAAGAATCCCAATCAATAGATGTGGCCAAATTACGAATGGTACTGGAAGAGTTAATAGTAGGAACTATCCCCACAGAGAAATTAAGAACTTATCAGGATGAGGAGTTACTGTTTCTGTGCAAAAGTGTAACATGGAGAGCAAAAAATCTGTGTGAAAGACTAGAAGAAGTAGCAAATAAAATGGGTATAGATATTGAATGGGTGAAGGCTTTACAAAAACCATATCGAATAGATTTTACTGAAAAAGATATTGAAAATTTGAATACCACAGGACGGATAAGTCAGATTAAGGAGATAATTATTTTGTTGAGAAAATGGGGAGATGTAGATAAATGGAGAAGCACGTGGTACCGAAAACAAGATGATGCCTCTGATAAAACATTTGCAGCATTCCCGGTGAGAGAATAGGAAAAGGTAGTAACAGAATGCCCCATGAGAAAAATTCCAGGAGGAGGATATGTACATGTTCCATGGACTAGACAAGATATTTTGGCATTTACAAATGATTTCCCTCGACTATGCAAAAAGCCTGTCGAGTGGTATAGGCAAGTGGACAGATTTGTGAAGTTATCTAAAGTATTATGGATTGATCTGAATAGTCTATTTGACATAATAGTACCAGAAGATTTATGGACAGAGTGCAAACTTATGATAAATTGGCCAACACAGGAATACCCTAGGGATCCAAAGACAGGAGCCCCTGACCCAGAAGTTATGAAGAAATATGAACAGGTTTTTGCCTTTCTGAAAAATAAAGTACCTCCCAAAGAAACAGATTGGGTGAAAATTAACACAACTCATCAGGAAGTTAAGGAGTCGGTACATGCCTATTACGAAAGGCTGATTTTAGCCTTTAAACAGTTCAGTGGTGATGAAATTTTGAGTGAAAAGGATTTAAGTCATTTTGTATACAGATTTGTATATGGTCTACGTCCAGAAATTAGTGAAATGATCAAACAACATACTGTAGACTGGCAAAATAAGAAAATAGATGAAGTATTGAGACATGCTAAATATTTCAGTGATGAGACTGAAGCAAAACTTCATAAATTAAAAGAGAAAGTTATGTGGGCACAAGTAAAAGTGGCAGAGAGGCAGGAAGCTCAGTTAGCGGAACAAGCGAATAATACAGGCCCTAGACCAAAATTAATTCCTGGGAAAGGTAAGGGAAATTTTAATATGGAAGAAGCTAAAAAGAAATTCCCATGTCATAATTGCGGTAGAGTAGGGCATTGGAAATCTGAGTGTAAATTTCCCCCAAGTACTAACAATGAAAATGCATCATTGAATCCACAGGTGCAGAATGAGGTGAGTGGTCAACCGCAGCGATGGCAGCAGGTTGTTACCCAACAGAATCAGGTACCAAAACTGCCTTTTTCACAAAGCAAAAACTCACAGATATACAGTAATGAGACAGGATTCTACAACGAAGAAGAGGTAACTAAGCTGTATTGGCTACAACACGATGAGAGCGATTCAGAAGAAGGTTATTGACGGTGCCGAGGGGAGGAAGAAGAGTGCGTACTTGGCGCAACTCTAGAAGTAGACCAGACAGGCCCATTTGTGGATGGGAAGATAAATAATGAAAATATTACTTTCCTAGTAGATACTGGTGCTACTCGAGCAACTGTTAGGTCAGCTGATGTTAAGAATCTTCCTCTCTCGGATGAAACGATCCAAGTAGTTGGTGTATCCAACAGACAGATTAAAACCTATCTTACAGAACCAGTGAAAGTTAGCATAGGGAAATTCTCTGAAATGCAACGCGTTGTTGTGTGCGACACAAGTCCTGTGAATTTGTTAGGTAGGGATTTGGTGTGCAAAATGAATTGCACTATATTCTGTACCCCTGATGGGATAGCATTTGAAACCCTTGATGAAGATGTGCTGTATCAAATGACTATGACAAACAGGGAAACTGAGATTACTGAAGCCTATGCTGTGTTTAACCCTGACGAATTAAAACAGACCGTAAAAGCAGAAATCTGGGATTTCACAGGAGAAGATGTGGGACTAATGAGAAATGTAGACCCAGTAAAAATAAGAGCGAAGAAAGGAATAAGCTATACAAATGTCCCTCAATATAAATTGACACCTGAGATAATTGAAAGAGTTACTCCTGTGATTGAAAAAATAATAAAACAAGGCATTTTGAGAGAAATAATAAGTACTCCATGTAATTCCCCGATTATGGGACTGAAAAAGCCTAATGGAAAGTTCAGGATAGTGCAAGATTTGAGAAAGATAAACAAAATTGTTGTATCATGTTGTCCCATTGTAACAAATCCATCTGTGATTTTGTATCAGATTCCCCATGATGCAGAATGGTATACAGTGATTGATCTATGCCATGCTTTCTTTTCCATTCCATTACATCATGACAGCCAGCAGATTTTTGCGTTTCGTTTTGGCGAACGTATTTTGGCTTGGTGCTGAATTCCACAGGGGTATACAGAAAGCCCCTCAATATTTAATCAGATATTGAAGAAATCCTTAGAGAGTCTAGAAATGACCGAAAATTCAGTGTTAGTCCAATATATCGACAAGCTTCTTGTGGCGTCGAAAACCCGCGAAGCTTGTGAAATAGACACTATAGCCTTGCTAAATCATCTGGCTGATGGTGGACTTAAAGTGTCACCATCAAAATTGCAATTTTGCACGAAAGTAGTACATTATTTGGGACATAGTATTGAAAAAGGACTGAGAAAGATAACAATAGACAGAATCAGGATCATAAAAGGAATGAGAGCTCCCATGACCCAAAGAGAGGTGAGAATGTTTCTTGGAATGGTTGGATACTGTCGCCAATGGATAAGCAATTTCTCCCTGATTGCAAAGCCTTTGGTACGTTTGACGAGAAGTGATGTGAGAGATCCAATTGATTTGAACATAGAGAAATTGGCAGCTTTTAAAAGATTGAAAGATGGTTTGTGTGAAGCGCCAACATTAGGAATGCCTGATTATGAGAAGGAGTTTGAGTTGTATTGCAGTGAGAGAAATGGATGTGAACTTTCAGTGTTAATACAGAAGCATGGAAAGCTGAGGAGACCAATTGCATACTTCTCATCGACGCTAGACCCAGTAGCTGTAGCCTTACCTGGGTGCTTGAAAGCAGTGGCTGCTACCTGTCGAAGTTTGAAACAGAGTGAAGGAATTGTGATGGGATATCCTGTGAAAGTATTTGTACCTCATGATGTGGCAATCCTTTTAACAAGTCGCACTCAGTACATGACACATAGTTGGCTGACTAAGTATGAGAAAGTCATATTAGGTGCAACGAATGTGAGTCTTGTGAGATGCTTGAACGTGAATCCTTCAATTTTATTACCGGATGCTGAAAATGTGGAAGTCAGAGACGAAGCAGATCATGATTGTCTGGATGTTCTCGATTTCTGTACCAAACCACGTCCTGACATAAAAGATGTACCGTTACCAGAAAGTAATTTTGTGATGTTTGTAGATGGGTCTTGTTTGAGAACAGATGATGGAATGTTGAGTGCAGCATATGCAGTATGCACGGTTGCAGCAGTAATGGAAGCATCCTACCTGAAAGGAGTAAAATCGGCCCAAGTAGCTGAACTTGTTGCTTTGACTAGAGCATGTAAGATTGGGAAGAGTGTGAGGGTGACTGTGATGACTGACAGCCAGTACGGATTTGGTGTGGTGCATGATTTCGGCCAAATATGGCTACAGAGGATTTTTTACATCAAGTGGAACTCCCATTAAGAATGCTGAGGTGGTGGGAAAATTACTTGAGGCGATACAGCTGCCTAGGCAATTGGCGGTTGTGAAGTGTGCTGCACACAGTCAATCTGGCGATTACATCGCCATCGGCAACAAGTACCCCAATGATATTGCCTTATACTGTGCGTGTAACCAGAATTCAATAAACAGGGTGAAAGAGAAAGAAGTGACTTCTTGCACCTTAATGTTGACTAACACTGTAGGTACCTGGGAAGAAGTAAGGCAATTGCAGGAAGAAGCAGGAGATGAGGAAATGAAACAGTGGGTAAAAGCAGGATGTGCACCAAGGGAAAAGGACCATGTGTGGTTCTATCGGGATGGAAGACCAGTTATGCCTGATAGCATGATATCTGCCATGGTACGGATGTATCATGGCCAGGGACACAGAGGGAGAGATGCTATGATCAGGTTGTTCAAGCAGACCTGGTACAATGCAACATTTAGACTTGTAGCAGAGAGTCTTTGTCAAAGATGCCTTATATGTCATCAATACAACCCTGGAAGAAAGACAGTAGTGAGCCTGGGAACAATAGGTCGAGAAGGAGGGCCTATTACCAGAATGCAAGTGGCTTTCATTGAGATGCCTCCCTGTAACAGGTTGAGGTATGTTTTAGTTATGGTCTGTTTGTTTTCTAGATTGGTGGATGAATTCCCAACAAGAAGAAATGATGGAATCACAGTGGCAAAATTACTTTTGAGGGAATTTATCCCTAGATTCAGGTTCCCAGTAACAATTGAATCAGACCGAGGAAGACATTTCCATAATGAGATCATAAAATTGATTTGTGAAGCATTGAATGTATGACAAAAGCTACATTGTGCCTATCGCCCAGAGGCTTCTGGTGTGGTGGAACAAATGAATGGTACTATCAAAAACAGGATAGGGAAAATGTGTTTAGCCACAGGCATGAAATGGCCTGATGTCTTGCCTCTAGTACTCAAGACTATTAGATCAATTCCAAACAGAACTACAGGGTTGAGCCCCCATGAAATCATCATGGGAAGAGCAATGCGTCATGTGTTCATACCAGTCAACAAGCTGATGCCTATAACTGATGACATGGTGTTGGGTTACTGTAAAAGCCTGGCTGACGCAGTTCATTCTGTGTTTCATCAGGTTGGAGCGGATGCCACCACCCTTGAAAAGAAGCAAGCCCATGATCTGAGCCCAGGGGACTGGGTAAGAATCAAAGTACACAGAAGAAGAAACTGTCTGGTTCCAAGGTGGGGAAAACCACAAGTAATTTTGACCACAACAACAGCTGTGAAGTGTGCTGGACTGAAAAACAGGATTCATGCAAGTCACACATTGAGAATTCCAAATCTAGTGGATAGCCCAGAAAAATAATATTTTGACGAATCAGAATCTAGTACTAATTCAGATGACGAAGAGACAAGAACAAAAGAAAACCCTGAAAGGAGGGAATCAGAGTCAAATCTAACTTTCGTCCCCAGAAGTATTTCCTTGAGGAGAAGGCTACAGATTTCTGATACCAGCTCAGACTCAGAGACTGAATAAGGAACTCAACGTTCGAGAAAAGAAAAAGACAGTGAAAAGGCAATTAAAGAAATTACTGGGAGAGAAGTTCCAGATGAAAGATTGAGAGAAATTCCACCTGAAATAACCAATTTAGATGGACAGGTGCCAGATACAGAGAGAGAGGGAAAGATTTCTGCGGAAGACCCCCCGAGGAAGTGTAGGGAACTCCAACATCCAGTTAGAGGTAGGGACAAGTAGTCCGCAGAAAGATTGGGTGCCGGAGATTCGAGGAGGGACAGAAGTAGGGAAAACGAAAGAAGTGGTGGAAAAAGAAGCTGTTGAAAGTAAAAAGCAAGTTGAGACAGAGTCAGAGGAAAGCAAAGACGAAGTACCTGAAGGTCGAGTTCTAAGAAAGAGAGCTTGGAGAACTGAAAAGAATGATAAAGGAAGTAAACTGAAAAGAGCAGCAAAAGACGAAGTTTGGCCAAATAAAATAAAAAGACTGAGATATCGACTGACATGAGTAAATTTACCAAGAGCTGAACAAGTAAATGAAGTATCAAGTCAAGAGAAATCAAAAGACAAAGAAATAGTTGTAATTAAAGAAAGCAAAAGAACGAGGAAACCTAACCAGAAGTATAAGTCGCCAGAATGGACATATGTGGCCCTGCCTGAAGTAAAAGAAGAGGCAGATAGCCAAGTAAATCCAGAGGTGACTGTACCGGAAGTGGTTGAGGAAGACAAGGAATCGGAAATCCTGAGAGTTATCTTATCAGATATTGGAGAAGAAACGGATGTTCAGGACATTCTGTACTCGGATCACGAAGGAAAGGTGAAAGATGATGAGATGCCAAACTGAATGAGACAAGAAAGCTGCTAATGGAAAGAAAAGAAAATACGGGAAAAAGACAAAAACTGGTAGAACCAAGTTGGTGCTTAGAGCCTTGGGTTAGACAAACTAGTTGTGAAGTAGAAGAGGCTAAGTCAAAAGACAATGTTCATTTTAACAAAAATGGCAAACACAGATAGTAGAAAAGGTAAATGTATATTTTTGAAAAGATGCTGTAAAATGTGTTGTTGTTGTACAGAATTACTAATGCTTCTGTGGAGTATACTTGCTCTAATGATCTCATTTAGGTTACGATAAATACCATAGAAGGACATAGTGAAAACAAAACTAATATAGAAAAGATTCAAAAGGTAGTTCCAACTAGAATAGATAGAAACTCTTTGCATAAAGACAGGTCTATAACTGATTTTTCTAATAATGTATTTTCAAAATTATTGTATCAATATGTAAAGACAATGGACGTAAGGGACTGCTACGTTTGTATGCAGTTACCTGCATCTGTATCGGAGGGAGTGACTTATCACCACCTTCCAGTAACTTATGGAATAACATGTAGTGTAATAGCTAGTTTATTTTACCAAACAGGGAAGTTAGTATACTATTTTTCAGATGTAGATAATATATTTTTACAAGTACCATCAATTAACAAGCTAAACAAGGTAAAACCTGCAAAGGTATTAGGTGAATTTTTCTTAGAGACTAAAGAACTAACATTAGAATATATATTTAGAAACAATTTGACTTGCAGTTTAAAGAAAGACGAAAAGAAATTTTTGGGATATGGTTGAAGAAAGGAGATTGAAAATGCAAAGGAAGGCATCTGAAGGAAAGGTGGAAAAGACAGTCTGGGATGAAGAAATGGAAAAACACTTGAAAGGAGAAGCTAGTCCAACTATGGCTTTAGATTGGGCTCAGAAAGGTAAATTGTGTATTAGAAAGAATCAAACTGCATATGATAATTACTTTGTAGGTAATAGTTAGTGCCATGATACATACCGAATCATGGGTGGATGGGGATTTAAAGGAGGAAATGATCCAGTTTTTCCTGGGCTATACTTTATTTGCGGGCATATTATCGTTTGCCAGACCATTGGATGGTACATGTAATGTAGGCCTGGTTTTCCCGAAGTTTTTCTATATGGAAAGAGGAGAGGGTGGTGTACATAACTTAGGTAGTTATTTAGCACGTAGGAAGAGAGAATCTTGGTCAGAAATTGTGGGTGATATCTTTGGAGCATTGATACCAGCAGTGGGAATATCTCTGAATACAAACAACATTAGAAGACTTTCAACAGTAATGGATCGCTTGTCAACAAGCACCGCTGGAGGATTTTTATTGGTAAACACTGAAATGGTTGCCAGGCGTGCCATGGTAATGCAAAATCGACTTGCCCTTGATATATTATTGGCAAAGGAGGGTGGAGTCTGTGGAATGCTGAAAGTTCAACATTGTTGTACTTACATTCCAGACGAAAGTAAAGATTTGAACATTTATATTAAAAATATAACTGAACTGCATGACGAAATCACACCACTGGAGGTTGAAGGTGTTTGGGAAAAAATTGTAAAGAAAATATCTGCTATCAAAAGTTTCTTAGTAAGCCTAGGAAGTACCTTTTTAGGTAAAAGTTTACTTCCATTAACATGTGCGATTTTCCTAGTGTTAATATTAAGATTAGGATGTCTTTGTCATAAAAAGAAAATTCAGAAAAGGTTAAAAAGAGAAAATCTAAGGAGAAAAGATAAGAAACAAGAGAGGGAATTTGAAGAAATAGAACTAGAAGAAGTTAAGGAAAATATGTATAAGACAGCAAAAAGAGAAGAGATTGGGGAGACTGAGTTGTGAATAAAAGCAAGAACTCACTTCAACTCCATGAAATGTAATACAAACTTTTAATGGTGTGGTGATAAAATCACCAAAGAGGGGATTGTTGGAGCGGGTAATACAAAATTTTGTATACCCCCCTATTCTGCATGTTTATACTAATTAGAATAATCTATTAATTATAATACTATTAATGTGTTCGTGTGAAGTTTAATCAACATTACTAATGTACGAAATACACGTGGGATTTGCATTTTGCATGGCAAAAATAATTTGTAATTAACATATGTACGCATACTAATACTAGGACAAATAGAAAATAGAATATCGCATGATATATGTAGCTTTTGTGACGTTATCTTAATGTTGCACCCGATGACATCAATGGGTGAATATGAACGCTTTAAATGTCGCCATACGCTAGATAATTACAAGCACATAGGGGAATTAGTGAGGGTTTAGCATTTTATTCATTATTTCTATGTATTAATTACTTTTTGTTTTTGTTTCACTTAAGTTGTCCTTTGGGCCTAAAACCAAGATGGCCGTTTTAACGACACAACGAGATGGCCACCATTCCACGAGGTTTCGGGCAAAGTGCTAAGGTAGTTATTTAGCACGTAGGAAGAGAGAATCTTGGTCAGAAATTGTGGGTGATATCTTTGGAGCATTGATACCAGCAGTGGGAATATCTCTGAATACAAACAAAATTAGAAGACTTTCAACAGTAGGGGATCACTTGTCAACAAGCACCGCTGGAGGATTTTTATTGGTAAACACTGAAATGGTTGCCAGGCGTGCCATGGTAATGCAAAATCGACTTGCCCTTGATATATTATTGGCAAAGGAGGGTGGAGTCTGTGGAATGCTGAAAGTTCAACATTGTTGTACTTACATTCCAGATGAAAGTAAAGATTTGAACATTTATATTATGTATATAAGGGTTTAGCATTTTATTCATTATTTCTATGTATTAATTACTTTTTGTTTTTGTTTCACTTAAGTTGTCCTTTGGGCCTAAAACCAAGATGCCCGTTTTAACGACACAACGAGATGGCCGCCATTCCACGAGTTTTCGGGCAAAGTGCGCCTGCGCCAACCACATGTACTATTGGCCTCGACATGACCTAGACTCGATGTGCCCAAGCAAGGTCACGACGGGAAGCCTGCCAAGTATCTCGACAAAAGACTTTAGTAAAAACCGGATGGAACATGTAAAATGACTTAACCTCCTGAACTATGTGAAACCTCACCGGACGATCCCAACCAACGAATGGGATAAGCCCAAATTATCTAAAATGAATCTTTTAGACCTTATTTTCATTATAAAAGTGACGTTAGAATAGAGAAGTTTTAGATCTCTCTCTTTCTCTGCTGGTTGCTCGTACTTTCACTTTTGCTGATGGAGATGACGGTGACGCTACATGACGGCTGTGTTCCTGAATCTTTGACAGACTGAATTGCTGCCCAATTTCTTGATGAACTAAGGACTTCCTAAAATATATGGGCACTGATCGATACTTGCACGTCTCTGATCCTTGACCCAATCTTTGGGACTGTAGCGTGCTGACAACTAAAGTCGATGACTTAGAGGACGACTGATAGCCAGAATAGGTAAATATGGTGTTCTGTGATTTGCGTAATGATTTATAAATTTAATAGATGGAACTACATTTCTTGCATTAATTAGATAAACAAAAATATTGATTAACAAGAAAATGTGTTTGGTTGTTTATTGAAAGGGGATAGATCAGGATCTTTGAGTATGTTTTAGCTGGACTAAATCATCAATATCAATTCAACTAATTGATCCATTGGTCACGTGGGAGGAGTATCCTCATGTTTAGGTTTATGATGTGTAGTGATAAGGATATTAGTGCATAGAAGTGTAAATAATGTTCTCTCTATAGGTAATAAGGTATTCCTTTCATGTCAGCGCTTGGAACATTCATCTCTCCTGTAAGTGCAGACCAGTGAGAAGCGAAGTGTGAATGTTGGTGATATGGGCCCCACCAATGATTGTAAGAGTGAATGTGTTAATGTGTTATTTGGTCTGTGACGAAGGGAGGATATTAGGTACGGGGTTTTATCCTGATTCCCGTTACCCAGGTTTCCGCGCTGCATCAATGCCTCTGGAGTAAAATTTGAAATTATTAGAAGAACTAAAACTATGTTGGACACACATTTCTACCCTAAGTTTGACTCTTGCAAGAAGCTTTGTGTGGTAGACTGCATGAGGAAATATGATTCCAAAATGAGTGAGCATCTTCTGGATGGTGTTGATCAACTACTCATCTCATCTGTGAAACCTTTCAAGGCCATAACATCTGCTTCAATAGCAAGGTGGGTCAAATGTACACTGCAATTAGCTGGCATTGACCTTAAGCACTTTCAAGTGCATTCGATAAGAGGAACTAGAGCTAGTCAATCCTTCTGGAAAGGTGGCAGACTAGAGGACATCCTAAAAGCCGCTGATTGGTCAAATTCTAATGCTTTTGTAAAATGCTAGTGTAAACTGACTGAGCACATGCTGGATGTGGTTTTACAGGACTACTAGCATGCATAATGGTAGCCTCTGGTCTTGTAATGAAATAGCATTTCTCCTAATTACATGCCAAGAGAATCTGGATTTGATTAAAGACACGGAGGATAATATTATCCCACCCTCCCAGACCAGAAATGGGGTTGATGTATAGATTGTTAAATAACTGAATATGCTTTGTTTTAAATACAAAGTTTATTCAAGCTAAAGTCATATGTTAAAATTCCTTGCGTGTTTTGAAGTTAATGGCTTCTATAATACAGGTGTACATGACCGTAGAGCATTTACACTCTTCTTTGTTTTCAGATACTTCAACATAACTCAGTCCTTCTGCACTGTACCTTTCGCTGGTAGTGTGAGATACCAGGAGAACTCCTTCCATGCCTCAGCAATGAAGTTCAGTTACTGTTTTAGACTCTGCATAAAAAAGGGAAGAAGAGAAGAATAAAACTGCTTTTGATTGCATTTCAAAGAGGCAGTCTATTCTATGTCCAAACCTATTTTATGTCAAGAGGATTATGTTCTAGAACTGTTTATTTTATGATGTATTACTTCCAAGTACTGTGTGGAGTTGGCATTAAAGGAATAATGCATAATGTTAGCCTCCATGTCTTTAATGAAATCCAGATTTTCTTGGCATGTATTTAGGAGAATCACTATTCCCGCACACTGTATTTAGATGTGGACTGGCTGATCTTCCGCCCGCTTTGATAGACTGTGTTCCATCATGTAAGCAACTCACCACTGTTGACATGGTGGACTGCTCTGCTGGCTAACATTACTCTGTCACCGTCAGGGTGGCAGGGTTGTGCCATGCCTATTTATGTTTCACAGTTGTACTGGCACTATCCTAGTGGTAGATTGCCAATGGAGGGATTCAGTCGTGGAACGCGTTCAACAATGTACTTGTCTTGTGGCTTTTGGATGGATGCTAGCATCACACACTTGATGTGTTCTGGGAAATTGTTTTCACCTGCATACTCCACTATAAAGCACTCTCCATTTCAGACCATGATCCTTTGCCATTCTACTGCAGCAGAACATTGTCCCTGAGCACTATTTCAGTGAAGTCAGGTTTTTAGCTTTCTCTGTTTCTTGTTCATTTTACCTTTTTTTATTTATTATCTTGTGGGTTATTAAATTCAATTAAGTTTAACAATTCATAATGGCAGGGAGGAGAAATCCATGTTTTACTGAGGGAGAATTGTCAATCATGGTGGATGAAATTATTAGAATAGTGTCACAATTGTTTGGAGCCCAAGTGCAAAAAAACCTATAGCTCAGAAAAGGCAAATGTGGGTCAGGATAGTTGATTGAGTGAATGCTGTAGCAAACAACAGAAGGAAATAATAAAGAGGTGGAATGATATGCGTGGGGAGTGTGCATTCCCTGACCTCCAAGCATCACCTGGAGGACCAGAGGACTGGTAGTGGTTCTCCCAGCACCCCCTTACTACTTTATCCCTGGAAGGAGAAGATCTTGCAGGTCCTATATCCTGAAACCTTGAATCCCCGGTGAAGTGGAGACTGGTAAGTTATACTTCTGAATGTGCCACTAAACCTAAATGTCGTGTTTGCTTTTAATTTAGCTGTTGGTAATGTGTTTTGCACCTTTTTTAAACATATAAACAAACCCATATATAAATCAATTATTTTTATTTTTTGGGGGAAATTTGTAGCATTATTGTTGTTTCTCTTGTTTTATCAATTGTTAATATGTGTTGTTCAATATATGTGCTTTTTCATGTTAATTTATTTGTTTGCCTTCTTTCTTTGTTTCTTTGAATATATTTTGTGGTACTTAAGATTACAGGTCTCAATTTCTTTTTAATTCCCCCTGATGTTATGGTGCGTGTAAGTGTTTTTTCACCTAATAACATATTTCAGATATGTGTTTTATGTTGTAAATGTCTGTTCATTTTCACTGCATATATTTGACTAGGTATGTTCAACTTACAATGTTGCGAGTGTTGTTAATGTTTCATTGAAATGACTACAACTATCATGTTTTGTTTTGTGAAAATATTATTGTAATGTTATTTTGGTCCTTCTCTCTTTTCCTTCCTATTTTCACATATATAAAAGTGTTATGTCAATTGTTGTGTATTTTCGTATGTTGTCAATTTATTTTTATTTTATTGAATTGATGTGATTTGTTTCACAAATCAAAGAACGTTTACGGAAATATTTGAATGTATGTTATGTTGTATGCTGAATATGTTGTTTTGTTAATAAATGTGCTTTGCAATGTTTATTTGATGACTAATGCTATTTATGCTTCTAAGTTGTTTAATTTTCTGAATATTACCCTGGTAGGCCTTGGAATGGTTTATTTCACATGTCTCTCTCTCTTCTGTGTTGGGTTGAATGTTTGCAAAAGTTTATGTATACTTCCTAATTTGTTTTACAATTTCAGGACATAATTTTACCTGCTTTTTAGAAGTAGATTTTCTGTGTAATTTAAACTATTTTTGTAATGTATTATAATACTACTGAAAAGTATATATATTACCCTGGTAGGCCTTGGAATGGTTTATTTCACTTGTCGCTCTCTCTTCTGTGTTGGGTTGAATGTTTGCAAAAGTTTATGTATACTTCCTAATTTGTTTTTCAATTTCAGGACATAATTTTACCTGCTTTTTAGAAGTAGATTCTCTGTGTAATTTAAACTATTTTTGTAATTTATTATAATACTACTAAAAAGTATATTCATTATATTAATTCACTTTTTCTTATTAGGTTTCTTCATATTTTGCTACATACCTGTGTGATGTATCAGACAGATTTTTAAAATAATTTTTATTTTATAATAGGTCCAACACCGGGAGTACATGGACAACCATCCGCCACTGCTACTGATGGTACCTCCACTACAGACCAGGAACAAGCCTTCAGTGAGGAATCCACTCCTGTAAACCCAGATGATGAGGAAAAAGCTGGTCCATCTGGTCTGCCTCGGCATACAGCTACAGTGAGTCTGACTCTGTCAACACCTAGGCCTTCCACCCCAGCTGTTACAACACCTCAGCCTCAGGATACCTCCACTGCCTTTGTCCCAAGGAACATCACCCCAATAGTGTGCCCCTCACCCCAATACTGTGCCCCTCAGTCCTGGCAGCTGTTGACCCAACACCACCACCACCTTCAGTTCAGCCAGGAACTAGTGGTATGGGGTACACTGGGTCAAGGGCATAGGGTAGTTGAGGTGGGGGTCATGAAGGGAATCTGTGGGCCAACAAAGTGAGGCCACTGGGTTCATTGTCATCCAGGCCACCATTGGCCAAGTCTTGAGATCCCCCAACCAGTCCCAAGACATGATGGGCCAGGACCTTTCAGAACTCTGGGAAATAAAGCAGTTGCAGAGGGAGCACAATGTTCAGATGGAAAATCTAAACTCAAATTTGGGTTCCCCAACTGGGGTGCTGCATGATTGTTTTACCCATATGTGTAGTGCTTTTACAGCAACATTTTCTCCTTTCCTTGGTTCAGCAACATCTAGGCCTACTACAGCTGCCTCAGCCACAGAAAGGGAGGCCCTGCCACAAGAGGAAACACATGCACCCACCTCTGTCCCTACAACTGTGGATCCACCAGTCCCCCTGAGGTGGGCATGTTCATCCGGACCACCAGTAGAGGATGGTAAGACCTCTACCACCACCAGCAAGAGACACAGAACCTTATTTCCTCCACTGTGTGACTATTATTCACTCTGTGGACTATTTTCTGGATGCATGAACCTTTTTGATGCAAGTTTGTATTTAGTACATTGGAGTTCAAACAATTTTTGCTCTTCAAGAACAGTTTCATTCACCGTACTTGACTTTTTATATTTTCTGTTTGTTTTTGTTTTCATCCTGTTTTTGTTTATTTAGGGGTATATTCACGAGAACGCATGATAACTACCGCATAAGTAGCGTAACGCAACTTTCAACATCGCAGCCCATCACGGGAAAATAACCCTGTGTCAACGAGGAATTCACAACACGGCGGTACCGTGCGATAGTCTACCGAAACCGCGGACAATGTCCGCGATAGAACCACCTCGATGGAGATAAAAACACAAACCACAACACCAAAAAACATGCGATGGGCCAAAGTGCGATGAGGAAATCAGTGATAAGCAGCACCAGGCCTGCAACACACACCTGGCAGGTGGGAAAACACCATAAAAACAGAAAAAACAAACAAACACAAACTGACCAACACCAAAGCACCATAGAGGCAGCCGGAGCAGGCGCAGAGGACGAGTGCAACCCCACAAGCACCCCGGACGACCAGAGAGGGACCTCGGGGACAGGGAAGGGCAAGGACAAGACGACGAGGAAGGCGAAGTTCAGTCAGCAGGCGAACAGGATCATAGTCACAGAGGTGATAGAACACCATCAACAACTCTTCATCACCTCCGTCTCATTGGGCACCAAAACTGGAATATGGCTGGACATCGTCGACTAGGTGAATGCCGTCAGAGAGCACAAGAGGACAATGGATGAGGTCAAGAGGCGATGGAATGCCATCAAGCGGAAGACCAAGGAGAAACTCTCCACAAACCAGAAGGCAGCAACGCTGACTGGAGGTGTGGGCCCAGTGCCACAGCTGGAGCTGGATGACATGGAGGAGCTGGTGTCAACAGTCATCAGTGTGGAGACTGTGGCCGGAGTCGGGGGATCGGACACTGCTCGACAGGACACAACACAACCGCAACAGGGTGAGTGACCAACCGGTACTGGGGGGACGGGTGGAGATGGCCACAATGGCACACATGCAAAATCAAGCAGAGCACTTTGCACACCCACAATGACCCTGGGTCATCGCCCAGATCTACAGATAGTCACAATGTACAATGCCATACTGTCTGAATATCAACATGTACCATGCCGCTACATACATGTGGACACATTGTAATACACCATCTCCCATTCACATTGCAGGGCCACCGTCAACCCCCCTCAGAGCAGTCCCAGCCACTCTTCACTGATGATGAGGAGGACAACACCAGCATCGTCACCCAAACCATCCTAGACCTCATTGACCTCATCCGCCAATCACCACCAGGGTCAAGGCAGCCCAGCTACATCAATGAAACCCCACCCACCACCCAAACCCCCCAGCAGGAGGTACCCACAGCCCTGGCACTCTCCCAAGACCCCCAGGAACAACACATGGCCTTCCAACGCTGTGTGCTGGAGGGCCAGAGGGAGACGGCTGAGCAGTTGCGGTGGGCTTTGACCTCATGGCTACCAAACTGGATGCCATCCTTGGGTGTCTAGGCCAGACTCATGGTCTCCAACGAGCCATGACTGACATCGCTGGAGTCATGACGCAGAGGGAAGAACACCTGACCGCTCAGAGTGGCTCCAGCGATACCAGCCGTGAGCTGGCACACATACAGAGGCTCATGGAGGACATGGTGCGGAAGGAGGTGGAAAGGATGGCAGCCACCGCTGCACATCAGCAAAATGTAGCTGGGATATATCATGCCCTGCAGGTCTACATCATGGCATCGCCGCCACGAGGTGTGGCACTGGTAAATGCTGCTGCCCCCACACCACCCATATCTCAGCCCCCTGGTGTGTCAGTGCCTCCCAGTGCAGCAGGCCTGTCCACCGAGGCACCTGATGTGTCAGTGGCACACAGGGCCGCACCTGCAACAGCAACACCCACAGGTGGGGCATGCAGCACATCCGGGGATGAGGACGTAGATGGGTTTGTGATAAGAAGGAGGCAATAGCATTCATTCCCGCCAACGGGCCTGTTGCTGCTTGGTCTCGCACATCACCTCATGACCTTCCACTGTCCCCCGATACACTCAGATGCACTCACCTTGGACAGCGACATGGACTGAAACATCCTGCCCGACGAACAATGACACGGCGGACAGATTGCAGACTGTACCCTTCCTCTACTGCAGTACATACCTTCCCCGGATAGACATATTGTGTGGTGTGCTCAGCATTGCCCTGTACCGCTCCACCTGCAAACTGCACCGTATGTGCCAATAAACATCTAGTGATGCACTGCTTTGTCATGTCTTACATCATTCATGTATGGATGTGTGGATGGATGTGTGGACAGTGCCTTCCCTTGCGTCACTGATGTTCAACCTGCGGGATGCGAGTCAGAGGGTGCGACATTGCGTTTTGTGTACATGGTCCAGTGGACACTACAATAGAGACACACGCACCACACCACAATAGGAAGTCCATCTCATGCAATGGAGAGGAAATGTTCCATGGCCGCATACGATCGTATGCGGCCACGGAACATTTCCTCTCCATTGCATGATACGGACTTCCTATTGCGGGCCGCGATTACCCTTGGCTTACCAATTCTCGTAGGCCCTGGATTACTTTCCCTCGAGCGCTATTCGCGTTTCCTGGCATACACCCGGGCTAACCGGTCCCCATCCCAGACGTCGATTACTCGTTATACTACATCGCTCGAGGCATTTGTGTACGGGCAATTTTATTTAATTAGTCCTGATGATGATCCGATATCCTCCTGATAAGGATCGAAACGCCGTCGACATAGTTGTCAGCCTTACACACTCTATTTATTGTATATAGATTATTGTGAAGGTGACCTACTGTATATTTGATGTTTCACCATCTAAATTATCTACTGACAGAAACCTCCTTGAAATTGCCTGAGCCTTTTTCGCACCTTGTTTTCTATGCGATATGTACGTTTTAGGATACAGGCTTGTATCCCACTGAGATTTAACTTACATCTTCTGTACTACTGTTCCAAAACATTGTATATTAAAGGTGCCTTTGTCCGGCTGGACACTGGCTTAAATATAGTACCGATTGAGGCTATATTCATTGTATTAATATCCTTTTTGCTTTCAGGGACCACTGTTTCCTGTAACATATAAGTTCCCAAGGTCCCTGACCAATCCCTTTGGGTGCCCTTGTTTTTTTCACATGCTCATTTCTGTTTCAACACATGCATGTCACCAGTTGTGATTGTGCGATGGCAGCCGCAGGCTGAATATTTTGGACATGTTTGGGTGTAGCTGATGTTTCATGTCTTTGGTCGGGGGGTGCCAGGGAGGGGTGGTCCGGGGTGTGTTGTCGGTGGGTGTTGTGGTCCTCTTGGGTGTCCAGGCCGCATGATGAGTGGCTCCATGGCATCTGTTGCCCTTCCGATGTGGCCCTGGGCTTGTCTCCCTTTTGTGATGCAGGCTGCCGTCCAACTTAACACCAGGTCAGAGCAGGTGTAGATTTCCTGGTGCTAGCGCACCTTATTGCCGTATTTGTGTTCTTATCGCAGATCTGTCCTGTTGTTGTGAATGTTGAGGAGTGGTGTGGTTGCGGTTTTTGGCACGGGAACGCCCACTCTGCATCTCAGTAGCGATAGTTGCGGGGGTCCTCTGTGGCGATGTTTTTTGCAGCTGCTATCGCGGGTAAACTGGTGCTGTGGGCTGTTAACACCAGCTTGTTAATGGGGTGGTAAATTTGTCACGACTTTGGCTGCGATAGCTCCTTGTGAATATGGACCTTAGTTTTGTTGAATAAAAAACCTGTTTATTTTCTTTGTTCCATCATACATTTCAAAAAGTTAAAAATAAAAAGATTGTTTAATCATACATACATTTCATGTAGGTATTGTTTTTCACAATCTAAAAAAAAAAGAACAAAAATTTAAATCAAAAACTAGTATTTAATTAAATTGGAATAATGAATTGTTTTACATTATAACCCATGCATAATCAACATCATGATATATTTCCATTTACAGTTCCACACATTACCACCGTGGAAGAACAGGATATAATCAAAATAATCAGATTAAATAGGCAAACTATTATTGATTTATGCCATCAGCTGGAACCAGATCTTCTGCATCACAATAGGAAACCCAATCAATAACACTAATGTTGAAAATAATGGCAGTACTCCATTGTGTTGCCACAGGATCATTCCAATACATTGTTGCAGTATCTGGGGGAATAGGAGCAGAAAGTGTTATCCCATGGGGTAAGGTTCCCAAATTGCACAGCCAAAACTCCTGAAGGGAGGTTCATCCAATGTTACTCAGCAGGTAGACACTGATAGTCCTTATGTAATGTTTATTCAACACTGTAGTTTGAAATCAAATGCACATTCCTTCAAAAGAATAGTTGTCCAAACCTGAAGGTTCTTCAAACCC
This sequence comes from Triturus cristatus, assembly GCF_964204655.1. Classification (NCBI taxonomy): domain Eukaryota; kingdom Metazoa; phylum Chordata; class Amphibia; order Caudata; family Salamandridae; genus Triturus; species Triturus cristatus. The sequence continues at coordinate 482,489,171 of NC_140593.1, read as the reverse complement.
AATGCATTTCGGGTGAACCCTACGTGAGGGGAAATTATGTATGAAAAGTAATGAAACGGAAAACTGCAGATGTAAAACAAGTTCATAGATACATCAGGGGGTTTAGTGTTGATTGTGCTTGTAGTGATTGTGAAAGGGCTGGCATCTCCTTTTCCACAGGCACCTCACCCCCTGCCACTGTCACCCCAGCTGCACTGATTGTGGAGGCTATTGACCTCTTACGCAGCATCTCTGTAGTCTGCGATAGTTGATTACATCCAGGGCCTTACCTGCCAAATGCAAAAACATTTTGCATTTATTGATACCATTCACAGTTCAATGTCTGGCATGCAGAGATTGCTTGCCGAATAACAACCTCCTCACTCACCCCAGCCTCCTAACCGGCCCAACCTTCTACCGTAACTGAGGTTCCCTTCCTCAACCCCAATCCAAACTGCCACCCAAATCGCAAGTACTTCTTTGCAGGCACGCACTACAACAGACATAGGCAGCACAATTGCACACACACATAAAGACAGCATACAAAATAATACAAACACATAAACAACATACACATACTATTAAACCTTCACCCACAACCACACCCACAGCCACCGGCACCCTCACAATCACCACAACCACCACCACATCAACAACCACTACCACACCCACAAGCACCATGACCACACCAACCACCACCACAGCACACTCCTCAAAATCAGTGATCACCACACTCAAACAACAGCACACTTACATACAAAACAACACCAACTAAAAGCAGACATACACTCACCAGAATATCAAATACCATCCAAACAACACACATCCAAGCATACACAACACACACCAGGCCCACATGCAAATACCAAACTTATAGACACATGGCACCACAACCACACCAACCACCACAATAACTCACTCATCAAAACTAACACACTCACAGAAAAGCACACACCCACACACAAAACAGCACCAACCAAAAGCAAATGCGCACACTCACAGAATACCAACCACCAGCCAAAAAAACACATATCCAAACATACAACACAACTATATCACTCACTCCAGCACCCTCTACCTCCAAAAGCCAATCCTTTTCCAGCCCTCCTACCCTTACGCCTCCTTCCAAATTCACCCTTTACCTGTCCTTCATTCCAACCAAACCTAAGCCCAGCCCTCCCAAGAAAAATCCTTCAGGTGCCTGCTCTGTGCCCAATAGATGCTCCTTCCTGAGGAGGTTACCCTATGAAGTCTGTTTGGAAGGCAAGTTAGGGGCAATGAAGCCACAGCCTGTTCTATTGTGAAACCCTTTTGTTCAGCTTTTGTCTTTTTATTTGAATAAAACTTTATGAGAGAAGTATCTCATTTAAAAATAAAAATATTTTCATTTTACGAAGTAGGTCCTAACATTATTATTCATTTACAATTCATTGATTTATAATAATGATAATGATGAAAATGTGAAATACATAATCATACTTCCATTTATGACAGAAAATACAAATGTTTGTTTAAATTCCATATTTGTACAGTTCAAACATTAATGATAAGAAAATTGTATGGGACATTTTTGGTGCAAGCATTTATCATGATAATGGGCACTTACACCCAAAAAACGATTGGATTTGTATTTTTCTTACTGCTAATACAGGTGTGTTTGTATTAAACTTAATAAGTGAAAAAATAAACACATATGCTTTACACCTTAAAATAATAAAAATTTAATAAAATACAGTAAATGCACTAGACAAGGGTATAGGTTACAAAAGTAAATATATAAAATGATTTAAGGTCAGAACTTACATTGATTTTACATTTATTTGTAGAAATACGTTTTACCTTGTCTAGTGCAAGTACTAAATTATATTGAATTAAAATGATTAAACATGTCTGTAACGCATATGTTTATAATTTGATAGTTTATGAAAAACAATTAAACACAGTTGTATGAACACTTTAACATGAAGGCAGCTTGTACCAAATAAAAAAAATAACACAAGTGTGTTTCTTTAAATTTCTTAAATGACAACATTACATACATATGAATTACACAGTAGAAAAATATTGCTTGTAAGACAGATTTCAAAATGCATTAGTCCAGAGCAAATGCAAACTGACAATTGGAAAGGAAACAAGTAAAAAATAAGCTTACATTTGATTCTGTCAATGACAGGTTTGACTTGCTTTGTGGTCAAGGAGCAGCAGCAAGGGAAGGACTTGGATGATCGGATTCATGATGGAAAGAGAAGAGGAAAAAGAAAAAATGTTAGGTTTCTTTCTTATATCCCTTCGAAACTTCCAACTCTGGTGTGTAGGTTTACCCGCCACAGTTACGTCAGTGGGAAAGCAGATCGTGAGTGGCCGGGCCGAAATTGGCTTTCCACATTTGCTATGGCATCGTCGATGCGGGAGGAAAATTCTCTGAGGAAATGGAAGGAACAGACCCACCAGCATCTAAGTTGAACAAGTGGACCACCTAGGAAGCGGGTGGAGAAACAAAGAAAAAGTGACGTGAGACCCGATCTGCCAAGATATAAAGCAGGCTCTTCTGTAGAACAGAAAGCTAACTAAAATAAAGAACACCAAATCCAACAAATTCAGAAAAGATATTTTACATTCCATTAGTCAGGTACAAAAGAAAGATGCTTTGGGAATACCGTACATTTCCACATGTAGTAGTGCAGCAATCATTAATTTTGATTCTTCAAAATATCATAGTTAGGGTTAACAAGAGACATACAATAAATTTAGACTTATAATGGTAAAGCAGGGTAATTTTATGGCAGTCTGTTGGATATGGCAGAATTGCAGATTAGAAAACTGGAGACATGGATCTCCTCTAGACTAAAATCTGGGAACTTCGGGAGGTAATGAACTGGAAAAATGAAGGGAGTGAATTTGATCTACTTCATCGACCAGAATAATCTTGACTGATGTCCACACTAACCTAGAGATACAGGGAGCACTGTATCAGATCAGGTAGCCAATATTATGCCCCATTAAATATTCATAAAATGCATCCTCAGACAATAATTCTTCGGGCAAATGCTCCAAGTATCTGTAATTACAAGCTTTGACTCTGTTCGAGGTTTACATTTATTTGTTTAGGCTGACTTTCCAAAAGCAAATAATGCCTAAAAGACATTCCTGGAATTATGTTATTAGGAAGTCTTAAGAAAACACAATGGTCAGTGAAAACACTCAAAGAACAGCCCAGACCACCACTAAAATCTCAAGACTGAAATGCTGACTCACAGGAAGGCCACAGCTGGAAGAATGCAGCACTTCTCAGAGAGCTGGGAGCACTGGTGTGACTACAACAAAGTGAACCTACACCAAGAACTTTTCCATAAGTGCAGTTTGTCACCAGGTGGAGTATAGAGATTGAAGAGACAACCATTGTCTACAGTTCAAACACATTGCCATGCTCTACAGCACTGGTACTTAACCTGTGGACATGGGATCCCTACAGGTCCGCAAAGCCTACACAGGCAGTCCACAACTAAGAAACTGTAATACTATCAATAGATTAATAAAGAGTATATAAAGGAAAATTGGAAATTTGAAAACATTATATAAATGTAAATACATTTGAAATTGGAGGCTAAATATTGAGGGCCCGAATAGGATGACAGGCAGACGAAGCAGACAGGACTGCCAGAGAGGCTGTTGGCAGTCCAACAGTAGGCATTAGGATGCGACCGCCACCACAGTGGTTGCAATGCCTATATTTTGCATTGCGGTGGGTGCTGCTGGCTGCAGAACACACTGCAATGCCAAAAAGGGACAATGTAAATATCCCTGCACTATGTGGCAGTCACCATTCGGTGCCTGCCACATGGTGCAGGAATCTGGTGCCCACAAGTGCCACAGCTTAGGGCCAGGGTGGAAGGGGTGGCCCGCTATGGGCTCCTAAATTCCCTCCTGCCTGCCTGTCCATGAGGATTAACTGCCATGAACAGGCAAGTGGAAAGGGACATCTTAATCCTTATGGAGGTGCCGGGTAGGCTTTGTCAGAATAAGAGGGAGAAGGAGGTTCAGGCTAGGTTCGTCCTCCTATATCATTAAAGTACACTCGATTGATCCATAGATAATGGATCATGAGAAACCAGCCTAAGTCAACAGACAGTTGGTTCATCAAATTGGTGAGCCTCAACAATTTAGAAAAGAAAAATGCTTTTCTAGAGTCCCCTCACTCACCCAGGGTTGCCCCTAGGTGACATGCTTCATCATTGGGGCCATCCCAAGCATCTACTACTTGGGGCGTGCTACAACTTGCGAGATTTACATAGGAGCACTTTTTTGTGTGAAACTATGTGTTTTGCAGTGTTGGGGGAGTGTTGTTTGTGTTAGTTAAAAATACCTAACTAGTGAATTAACAATGTATTCCTACTCCTAGATGGTAAGATAAAAAGGGGTTAATAACAGGAAAAATATAACTGTTATGTGGTTATATTGCCTATTATTTTGTCAACATGTTTCGAGGTATCCCCTAACATCTTCTTCAGGACAGCATGGGATCCAGCCCCACGTGTACCACTCCGTGCAGAAACCTAAATTAAGGTGAAAAATTAGACTAATAATGCGGTCGAGCCTGGGACTTACAGGTCACACTGATGGAGGGATGCCGAGAACAGGTCCTACAGGCCCCTCCACCCAGACAGACCATGGGGCATATTAGTGCTACCATATAAATACTATGTGTTCATTAATAATTGGCCTGGGTGGTAAATTCCGCTCCGCTCGCGGAATTTGCGGAATTTGGGTAATTTTGCGTTCCGCGGAGAACGCGAAATTACCCAAAATTCTGCTTTCCGCGACTTCGCGATATTTTTTGCTTGTTCGCGTTCTCAAAATGCGTGTTTGCGAGAAATTTCTCCCCGAGCACGCAAACAGCGATTGTGAACAGGAAAAAAGCATCGCGAACAAGCAATTCCGCGTGTTCGCAGAATTTCTGCGTGTTCGCGGAGATTTTTTACCGTTTCGCGGAGATATGCGTAACGCGATTACGCAAATTCCGCCCACCCCTAATTAATAACCGTATGTATATAACCAAGTGCGCTCAATAGGCGCACGTTATTAGTCTAATTTTTCACCTTAAATTAGGTTTCACACAAAAAAGTGCTCCTACGTAAATCTCGCAAGTCGTAGCACGTCCCAAGCAGTAGATGTTTGGGATGGCCCCAATGATGAAGCATGTCACCTAGGGGCAACCCTGGGTGAGTGAGGGGACTCTAGAAAAACATTTTTCTTTTCTAAATTGTTGAGGCTCACCAATTTGGTGAACCCACTGTCTGTTGACTTAGGCTAGTTTCTCATGATCCATTATCTATGGATCAATTGGGTGCCTGGTAGGCACCACCACCATTGCAGGGAATGGGAGGCCCTCCACCATTCCCGCAGGCTCAAGGATCCCATTGGATGCGAGGTGGTCGGGCTTTCTGACTGCCATCCTTACACCCGCCATTATAATATGGCAAGCGGAAAACATGCAAACAATGGCGGTGAGACCGCCATCGACAGGCTGTCATCGTAATCAGCCCCTCAGTTAGTATCCCCAGATAGATGTGTAGGAGCGTGCAAGTTCATCAAACAGAATATAATATGGACGATGAGTGCCTCAATTGTATTTAGAAACGCTCCAACCTTCTAAATAAAATAAAAAATCTTTATATATTTATTTGCAAATTAATTAAAATATATATATTTTTATAACACATTTTATTGATTTTGCACAACAATATTAAATAATACTGAAACAGCTGCAGTCCAAAGGGCCCTTCCAGAAAGCGCCAGGCCATTTTTATGAAAAAGGATCGATATTGCAGTGACAAAATACAAGTTTTCCACTTCTATGATAAGCAAGTGTCAGGGCTGGTGCAGTTAGGTCTAGACCCCGTAGTCAAGTAGGTTGGGTGCTAGGGAGGCGCAGAAGTGTTTCTATGAGATCGCTTTCCGCCATCCTCCGCTCATTGATGGTGTAGGCTCTTTTCTTTCCCCTCCCCCCCTTTCCAAGATGGTCGCCGGTTGGTCCTTCTAGTTTCCCTGGGGTTCGCTTAGGTAGCGGTGCAGCGTTTCGTTGTTGATGTAGTGCGCGCGCGCTCAGTACGCGGCGCACTTCAACCATCGAACCTTGATTGTGAGGAGGTGTTCTGAGAGCCCGTATCTCGCCTGTGTTAGTTTCCAGTCAGCGTTAGTTTTCCCGCCAGAGTTAGTTCCCAGTTCCTCAGTCAGAGGGGGTTTCCTGAAGTCGTCAAAAGAAGGCTCGCCCTTGTGTGTCAACCTCCTGATTTTCAGTCAACGAGAAGTCTCAGCTCTCCAGAAGTAGTAGGGATAGAGGCAAGTGCAGCAAATGGTCCTAAGTCAAGTAAGTGCTGCCATCTATTAACTTTTCGTATCGATCTCTGTCAATGGCGAACTCCTGAGACTAGCAGTTGGAAGAGTCAAGATAGTCAGACAGCCAGCAAGTTGGAGTCCAGTATTAGATTCAGTCGCAGTCCTGAAGTTGTCAGCAGGAAAAGTGTCAGCCAACAAGAACCACAGTGCATGGTGAAGAAAGGACTTACACAGTGTGGAGTAGGAGTGAGCAATTGTATATACATGTATATATAAGAGTTCTTTGCAACCAGCATCTACTGCAGAGTTTTGGAACTGAAATAGAGACTACATTTGAAATCTTACAAGAACGTTTTCACATTCAGGGAAACATATGGAATATCTACCCAGGTGGAAGACAGGTACTAGCAGTTCTATCGAGCTAGGGAGGGGTCTCAAGTCCACAAGGTTTACATGTGATTCTTTTTGCAGGAGTTGCTGCTTATAAACTGTACAGCCCCTCTTCCACCCAAAAGGGTATCTAACTGAATGAGTACTGAGAGCGGCTACCCACCGTGTCAGGACAGGTAATAGTGTGGAACAATGTCACTTATGTATTTTTAGAATTGTATATAGTAGAGAAGTTGCTGAGTAACTCTCGTTACAGGAGTCTTGAAGAAGAAGTTCCGAGACTAGTCCAGGAAGAAGACGCGGGGCAGTCTCTCTTGTCTGTCCAATTCCCCTTTCCCCCTCGCTGCTGCTCGTGAGCCTTAGAGCTCGCGGTAGTGGATTGGGGGAGTGGAGATACAGCATCTGCTCCCGTGGAAACTCAACTTTCAGCTAAGGTACTTGACAGCAAGTACAGTTTGTGACGGAATATGCAAGTCTCTCGCCTGTGCATCAAACAAGGTCAGGTCATTGGACTGCTGTATATTGTCGTGAGGGGCTAATAGTCATACTCATACATTTAAATGCCCTGTGCTTTAATCCTACTTTTACCATCACTAAACAGTAGTCCATGCCCTTAGCTCATTCATTCAGTGTCTGGCCAGAACTCTCTTGACGACCAAGTAAGGTGTGGCGATGAGGGTGTGTGTAAGTCTCCCAGTTCATCCGTGATCGCCAGCAATACAATTCTAGGCTCAGGAGCCACGCACCACCGACCAGTCCTGCTGTTGACCTCATGTCAGTACACATGCACAATCGGGTAGTCCCAGGGTACCTGCTATAGGGAGCGTAGGGAGGGGAGACGCTCAGGCCTCGGGGCACGTCCCATTCACCACAGTTGTGCTGGGGAAAAGTAGATCCTGTGAAAATATTTGAATTGAATTAGACAAAAACGCATAGAGATCGCTTCTCTGCCTTTTGGCTAAGATCACATATTGTAGCTGGCTGCCTGGCTGGCTGATTAGTTGGCTGGCTGACTGACCTGCTGGTTGGCTAGCTGGCTAAGTTGCCTAACCTGGCTGGCTAGGCTGGCTAACTAGGCCGGCTGGCCAGGCTGGCTGGCTTGGCTGGCTGTGCGGATGACAGATAGGGCATAGAGATAGCCAACATTCCTTGGTAAACTTTTCATCCTCAAGGGCCCCCACATTCTCTGCCCACCTGGCCCTAAGGATCATCAGGGGATCTGGCATGTTAACAACCAGAGATTTGTAAAAGTGAGAGATGCACCCCTTTCTCAGGTCATCTGTTACCAGTTTAGACTCTAAGGGGCTGATGTCCAGGAGGGCGCCCAGTCTCTCTTTGTATCCTTCCAGAGAATATTGCAGATGGAGGTACCTATAGAACTGAGAGGAGTGCAGGTGGAACATGGCCGCAAGTTCCTCGAATAATGGCATGTGTCACTCCCCACAGATGTCCCCAAGCGTGAATATACCTAGAAGGTCCCAGGAGCTAAACTCAGCTAGGCCCACCAACTCTGACAGCCATGTACCATGTCAAAGGGGATCACCCTTGTTAATGCACCATATCATTTCATGTGGTGGAGGGCTGCATACCAACACTGAATGGGGACCTGCATAATGGATGGCAGGGAGTGAGCGTGTGAACCACTGTATAATAATTAAACTATACCATATGGGTGCAGTAGTTCCAACTACAACCTATGAGCTGGGTTGTCTCTATCTGCCAGGAACCAGTCATTAATATTTACCAGCTGTGAGGCCCAATATTACAATTTAACATCTGCCCAACCTAACCCTGCCGTAAATGAGGAGAACCAACATTTCTCAAAAGGGACTCTGGGTGTCTTTCCCACATATAAGAAACTAGTTATTTGGGCCTGCCAGTCTGTAAATAAATTGAGAGTTTGGGGTGGGGGTAATTTTGCAAGACATATAGAAAGTGAGGGAGGGACACCATTTTAAAGAGTGTACCTCTACCTGCAATCAAAAGAGGCAGTCTGGACCATTCTTCTATGTCCCGCCATGTCTGGGTCAGCAACAGGGTGACTTTGAGTTCTCAGTTCCTCTACTGGGTGATGGCCACCATCATGCCTAGATAGTGAAAACGATTGCCTGCCACACTCAAACAGGAGTCCACCTCCCTCTGTCTATCTCATCCTGCAGGAGCACCAGCGTTGACTTCCCCAATTTACCCTAAGTCCCGAGGTTTCGCCGTATACCATTAAGATTGCCATAAACTGCGGAATAGTGTCTGGGGAAGAGGCGCATATCATCTGCATACAGGTAAGCCCGATCCTCCATTCCCTCTCTCCACTCATAGCCACCGAGTCTGGCACTCACCCTGATAAACTCCTTCAGAGGCTCAATCACCAGGACAAATAATGAAAGGGAAAGCAGGCAACTCTGCCGAGTGCCCTTTCCTATAGGAATTGTTTCCGAGTTGTCTCTATTTACACAGACCTGGGCTCATAGGTTTGTATACAAGCGGGATAACCACTTCCTGAATCTGGATCAATCGATCACCCTATGCAGAGCTGCCAGTAGATAGGGCCAATGCACTGTGTTGAAGACCCGTTCCACATCGACCAGGAGAAGCATTGCATTGCCCAACAGTTCATAAAGTGGGCCAGTGCCAAGTGCAACTGACAAAGGCAATGCCTAGTGCCTCAGCCTGGCATAAATCTGTTCTGGTCAGTGTGTACTACCGAGCAAATTGCTGTGGCCAGGTGTGTAGGCAGCACTTTACCCAGAATTTTCACCTCAGAGTTGATGAGGGAGATGGGGCGGTATGACCAGCAGTCTGCCCGAGGTTTGTCAAGCTTAAGAATCACCATGTTAGTTGCCCCTCATAGATCTTGGGTGCACTCCCCACGCATATAGGCAGCTTCATATAGAGCAGGTAAATGCTGGATTTATAAGGAGGATTGTCTATAGTATAACTAGCAGAAACCCATTTGGATTGGGTGTTTACCCAGACGACATCATGAAGATTGCCTGTTGTCTTTCTTCAGGGGTGAATGGCAGATTAAGGTCCCCGCTTTCCTCGGCTGAAAGGGTGCATATAGGCAAGTCCTGGCTAATAGGATTCCCCTGCTTCAAAGCTGGAGGCTCCTGGTGGAGGTACAGGGCTCAGAAATGTAAGGCAAATTCCCTCACTAGGAAGTCTGTCGCTCAGCGTTATGCCTGGTGCAGTCTGTTACTCAGTGACCAAATTATGCGGGCTGTTGGACGACACCACACAATATATCAGCTTACCCAACTTATCTCCCATCTCATAAACGCACCCCTGGGAATGGAGGCAACACAGTTTTGCTGAGTCTAGAAGCTTTTCCAAAGGTCTCAGCAGGTTTGGATAAGATTAAGCTGCACAGACTGTAAGGGGGAGATCTGAGCCATCTGTTCGAGCCTGGCAATCTCGCCCTCAAGACGGATCAACTTACCTTCTCAGAGGGCAGTAGGGGAGGAGGCAGGTTGTTGCTGATTGCAAAATATTTGGTGATAGCCTCTCTAATACCCTCTGCAAAATCACCGTCCAGAAACCACTGTGCTTTTAATCACCTCAGTCCAGGCTCACTCTGCTGCCTGCCCTCGACCACCGACCGCACTGGAGAATGGTCTGAAAGTCCTTCGCAAGGGATTCGAGTCTGTGAAATGAGACCTACCTCCGAGGAAGGTAGCAAGAAATTGTCCAGACAGGAGGAGTAGTATGTGTATTGCCTCTCAGAATTAAATAAAATATTTTATCATTTGAGTATTTTTTTGAATGCTTCTTTCTGTTTTTTTGGGGTATTATTTTGCATTTCAAATCATCAAAAGTGGTTAGGCCTGAGTTCCCAGCTTCCAGTTATGACTCAGTGGGGTCCCCTGATTCAAAAAATGATTTAGTGGAAATCCCTGTGCGCCAGTTATGATTCCATTGAAGTCACAAGATTAAGAACCACTGCTCCAGAGGGTGCCTCTATACCCAAAAAAGCCACACCTATTTGCACAACCAATGGAAAGATTCAAAGGGTTGAGATACTAAGGCAGATAGGCACCTCATCCCCACACAAGTCCCCACAGCAAAGGAGTAGAGGAAGTGAGAGCTGGAATGCACACGTCTGACAACTTTTTTAAATTATGTTTATGGTGTTTGACACCATGCTGAGTTATAAACTGAAGGCACCCAATAGATCCATTAGTGCATAGGCAATCAAGGAACCCATCGGCACACCCGTATTCCCATGGAGCTCTCGCCACACTTCCATTCCAACGAGCTTGTCAGAACATCCCCCTTTCCACAGTGTGGTGTTGTGACTGATGTACATGCTAATTTGGGTATTTTTATTTTTTAAAACTGGGTACAAACATTTGAACATCAAGTAAGAATTGCTGGTTTTGATGCTAAATTCATGTGGTATAACACAGTACCTGAATCGGTTGTATGACAGAGGCACGCATGGCTAAACCATGCGTTCCTCTATAATCCTGCCCCCACAAAGAATGCATCTGAACAGCACTTTCCTTTACATCGCATGCCGTTACAACGCATGTCTTTACCACGCAATTTCATGGTAAAGACATGACTGGTAAAGGGAAGTTAGGTAAAGATCACACCCTAGCCTCTCCCACCCTGAGCCCTAAAAATGACACCCAGAGCCCTAAACACTACCCGACCCCCTAAGCCCTAATAGCTACATTAACCCCAGAGCCCTAAACACTACCACCGACTCCCCCTGAGCACTAAACACTACCCTGCCCCCCAAGCCCTAAACACCACCCAACCCCCCTGAACCTTAAACACTACACGACCCCCCTGAGCCCAAAACACTACTCGACCCCCAAGTCCTAAAAGCTACCTTGACCCCCTCTGCCATAAACAATTCCCCAACCCTGAACAGCAGCCCCCCACTCCCCAAAATCCCACTTACAACACCACATCATCTCCCAATCCTTCCTCTTCCTGGGTCTGCCCATCCCAGCATCTAGACCGCGCACTGCCTCAACCATACATATGCGTGGTTAAGGCAAGTGTGGTTCTGCTTGTGGAGAAACAACATGCGTGGCTCAGTATGTGTTATAAAGGCTGTTTCCCACCTGAATCCAGGATAGCCCTTCCTCCCTTTAATTCAAGTATCCCTGGCATGCCTACGTATTTGAAAACCCATTTTATTAATACAAAAGCTAATAAACTGAAAATTAATTTGTTGAGTATAGTATATCACAGCGCAGTAGAAAGATATGTTTGTTTACCATGCTAACAAGCATGATGCTAACCAGCAGATCCTCTAAAATAGGGCAAATATATAAAAACTCAATAAAAGAGAAATAAATAGCACTTATTTTATCATACCTCTCCACTGAGAGCAATGCCAGCTTCTCAACATCTTTCTACAGTACTTGTTACTGGACTGGACTGAAAGCCAGAGATACAGCCCCTGCATTGATATTGAATATTGGAATGTAAATAATTTTCATAATTTCCATGCCATCCATAATTTACACCATCTGGACCACAGTACCTACTTCAATGTGAAATACATGAAATTTTAGATACCAGTTGAGGCATCGTCAAACTTCTACATGTCCTTCACTTGACAACATGCATTGACCCCATATCCTTACACCTGTGAGATAGTGAATATTGTTCCAATATGTATCCCTCCCATAAGACTTACGCAGTGAGTAAACTCCAACTATGTAATAACACCAAGTTAATGCTAATTGTGCTCTGTTATTGTCAGTTGTGCTTCTGTATGGATGAACAGAAACAACCTTAACACATTTGGCACATCTTGTGAATGTTGGTGTGTGAAACCTGCAGCTGAAGCCACAATTACGCTATTGGATGAGGCAAAGAGTCCTATTACAGAGTACTTGGAATTGTTGTGTGATATTAGCAGATTAGCACCTATATATCTGGCATACAAATGTTTAATTTCAAGAGCTTTATTCAGTTATAAAACAGCCATAAAAGTATACAAGAACATTTTAAAACATTGAAAAACGCTAAAAGACCGACCTGCATATTCAACACCTCTTTTGCCTTCCTGTTAGATTTGGGGGTCTCTAGTTGGCAGAGGTAGGTACCTTTGACCAAATAGGGACCCTTGCTTCTAGTCAGGGTAAGGGGATACACTCCTAAAATGATCTCTGCTCACCCCCTTGGTAGCTTAGCATGAGCAGACAGGCTTATCTCAGAGGCAGTGTGTAAAGCATGTGTGAACATATACAGTAATACAGTGACAACACTACAGATGGACACCACACAGGTTTGATATAAAAAAATAAGTATTCTTTATATAGACTTATCACAAGACCACAAATGACAAAAATACACAATACTGTCCTTTAAAAATGGCACTTCCCATAAATATTGTGTCATAACCAAGAGTAGTAATACAATGAAACATGTTGCATTAAAGTAAAACAAAACATACACAGCACATTAAGTCAAAGAAAAAAGAAGCAAGATTAGATTAAAAGTGCATTGTGCCACTAGATCGTACTGCTGCACATAAAAAAGGACTCACATGAAGACAGGTTTCATCATCAGATAGCTGTTGAAGGAGATGATAGGCTGGGGTACAGTGCTTATAATTTCTCGATTACATAAAAGGAACTAAATGTTGGTACATTTTTTATAAAAACTGCAGGAGAAAGTAACGTACATCTATTGGCTGGAGGCATCATCACAAGGGCACAATCAGGACTCAAGGTTATGCTGAAAACCAAATGGGAAACAGAGTGGATATTTAATCATGTCAGCCCTAAGTGGGACAATAGCGAATGATTCCAGCTCACCTTGGTGTTCCACAAATAGCTGATAGGGGAATTCTCAGGGCTTAACTGTAAATAGGCCTCAACAGTTGGCTTATGAGTTTCTACACTTAGGCCTAATTACGAGGACTGCCAAACCTGTTGTGGCAATCAGTGGACTGCCAGATTGGCGGTCCACCCGCTGTATTACAAATACGGCAGTGGGTTCGCCACAGAACCGCTGCACCCACTATGGATCATGGAACCTGCAGCAGTGGCATGCGGATAGAGGCCCTAAAATGCTTGCGGTGTCGTTGCAGCACTACCAAGCATATTAGGAGTTTCCCCACAGCACAGTTTTCATGGCGGTGAGGCTGCCATGAAAACTGGCAGTGAGGAAACAAATTGGGTTCTAAATGGCCCCTTGTTGTCTCAGGGCCAAGAGGTGCCTGCAGGTGGTAACATGTGCCCTCCTGTGTGCAGTTACCCCCTTTCCTGCACAGCATGGACTTTACAGTCCATGCCATGCAGGAACGGGCTTTAGCGTCCTCGCTGCACTGCCTTTTTTATTGGCACCGCCGTGGGAAAGGACCATCCTGCCAGACCACAAGATTATTTGTAATCCGGCAGGCGTTCGCAGTGGAGTTTGGCAGTCCTAGAGCGGGGCGCTGGCATGGCGGCCCGCTCCAGGACTACCAAACTCATAATCAGGCGACTAGTCTGTTTGCTTGGGCTTGGGCCAATAGTAAAGCTTGGACTTGTGTCCTTCCCTGGAGAGCATGATCAGTTGTATTAGAAAAGAACTGTAATAACCAATCCCTGCAAAAAAATGTTTTACATAGGTCAACCAGGGAATGGAAAGGCCTCTGTCACAAGCTAAGCAGTTGCTAATTATGTGTCTGGTAAGTGATGCCTCCTCTGTTCGCCATATAGATAACCACATTGGGTGGGGTGGGATCGACTCAAGTCACTCAGGTAAGTTAAGCCAAACTCATTGCGACAAATATAATGAGGAGAGAATAGGGGAGTGGATAGGATTTTCCTGCAGACACAATTTTCCTGCAACTAAAAGGCAAAACAGGCTGTGATACTCCAAATCTCAGCCCCATGGGTAGCTACCGGGACACATTGGTCAGTATATATCTGTAGGAGGGGTGAGCGGTCTGCCACCTGTAAGAGACGGAAGGTTCAAAAGTGAGCCAACAGCCCGGGACAGCTTCAGCCCACACTGTACTGATAATCAATGGTGGGGAAACAAAGCAAACGCTCTCTCTCATGAAACCCTTTATCTCTCTGCTGCCAGTACCATTTCCAGGAATTGTGCAACAACCTACATCATTTTATCCTGAATACCTGGCTCAAATCCCACGTAAATCCTACAGGTGAAACTATACAGCCTTCTGGGAGAGACCACAGCGCAATAATTTCTTCATCTTATTGGTATTCGCAAACGTTTGCATCAACTTTACCTATTCTTGTCAATAGCTGAGCATGTGTGTTCTGAGGTTAGTGTTACAAAGCACACTTAGGCCCTCATTACAAATGGTAAGGTATAACCGAATTATTGTTTTAGGATATGTAGCGTCGTGCTACTAATGAAACCACAGACACTTCTTGATATTTATTATGGAGCTTTATTCTTACGTCGTACACCAGCACTGTCCCTATCCTAACTGCCCTCTCTCCAAGTGACTCCTCCTCTTCCCCTGACCCCTTGGTTCCGCCCTCCCCAGCTACTAGACTGCTGGCTATCTTACATCTCCCCTTTTCTTCATAAAATAACAGAGCAACAGTGCTCTAGTCCATCTCTTCGATGAGTCTCTGGGGTGGCCGGATCTCCCGACGTGGCCGCAGTGATATGTTCCCGGTGGACGCACTCGCCACTGGCTCACTTTGCTGACCTCGGTCCCCAGCATTGATAAGGTCATGTTCTTCACCTGCCGGTGAGAGAGTCATGTCTTTCCCTGATCCATTTGTGTCCTGCCGACACTTCTTGAAATGGGAAACATTTCTTGTTATTCTGCGCTGCTCAGATTCCGCGGTCAACATGGTGCCCTTCTGGCGGGTAACTACCAGTGGCTCATCACGGAACCAGGAGTCAGTTTTTTTCCGCTGTTCCTGTTTGACGAGAACAAGATCACCTTCATGCAAGGACGGAGACCTCGCCCTTCGTTTTGCATCAGCGTACGATTTCATTTTGTCTTTGTGGTGCTTGTCCGTCACCACTATTTCCTGATGGAGGAGGCTTGGTGATACAGCTTGCAAAGCGCCCTCCCATGTTGGGATGCGGTTCCTCATTGGTCGCCCTAGCATGAGGGTGGCAGGGCATTGTCCAGTAGTCGAGTGTGGTGTTGTCCGGTATGCTCTGAGAACTTCCGTCAGAGCGACCTGGAGTTCTTTCTTCTCGGCGGACGCCTGCTGAAATGTCCTTTTAATCGTGGCCATGAACCTCTCAGCGGTGCCATTTGCTTGGGGCCAGAGCGGCGTGACTTTCCGATGTTTGAAGTCCATGTGCTTTGCAAAGGCGCTGAATTCCTGTCCATTGAATGGGGGCCCATTATCTGTTTTGACCTCTCTGGGGACACCCCATATTGCAAATACATCGTCTAGTACTTTGAGAGTACAAGAGGCGCTAGTAGATGAAATTATTTGAGCTATGGGAAAACGCGAGTATTCATCGATTATGACGATCACATATTGGCCAGACTGCAGTGGCCCATAAAAGTCCATGGCGATCTCTTGCCATACTCCACTGGGTAAAGTGGTCATCTGCAGCGGTGCCGGTGGATTGCATTGGCTGGTTAGCTGACAGAGATGACAGTCCTTTAGCGTGGATTCCACCATCTGATCCAGGAAAGGGAACCAGACACGTTCCCGTAGGGCTCTCTTCGTGGACACCACCCCTCTATGGCCTTCATGAGCCAAGTCGATGACTCCCTGTCGCAGCTGACTGGGGATGACGAGTCGGTGGCTTCTTAGGATGATTCCTTCCGTGGTGACTGAGAGTTCCTCACATACATGCCGGAATGCCTGTATCTCTTTCCGGATGGTCGCATCAGCATCTTCTTCTGGTGTCGTATGTCTCCATTTATTCATGCGGATCCGGTGTACCACTGATTGCAGGATGGCGTCCTGAGCAGTGGCCTCCCGAATGGCTTCCATGGGGATGGCCGGCGGCAGTGCTCGATCAGTCACGAAGTGAATATATTCCTCGGCAATCGATGGACTCGATTCCACAGATGGTTGAGGGTGACGAGACATATAGTCAGCCGGGTTCTCCGCCTTCCCTGGTTTATGAATAATTCTGAACGTGTACTCCTGAAGCCGGAGACCCCATCTCTCAATTCTCGGCGGCATCTTGGACTTGGGGTTGCCGTATATGGTGAGAAGCGCCTGATGATCCGTAATCAGGGTGAAGTGCTTGCCATAAATGAAAACGTGGAAATGTTCGCACGCCCACACTACAGCAAGACTTTCCTTCTCCGGCTGTGAGTACTTCTTCTCAGTATCCGACAGGCTGCGGCTGGCATATGCAACGATCCGCCTCTGGTCAGCGTCGTCATCATATTGGGCCAGAATGGCACCTAAGCCAACGGGGCTGGCATCGACAGTGATCTCTGTTTTCCGTCGTGGATTGAAATAGGACAGGCTGTCGGCCGACTCCACCGCCCGTTTTATCTCCTTGAACGCCCTCTCACACTCAGGTGTCCAGTCAAACGGCTGACCGAGCTTGGTCAGGACTCGAAGTGGGTGACTGATGGTCGCGTAGTCCCGGATGTAGCGGGCACAATAGCTGGCCATTCCTAGAAAGGATCGCAAATCATTGACGTCCTGCGGGCTGTTGGTGTTATTCAATGTCGCAATCTTATCCGGGTCAGGCTTCATGCCCTCATCAGAGAAGATATGACCGAAGAACTTCAGAGTGGCCTTGTGAAATTCACACTTCTCTTTGTTCAGCGTCAGATTTGCGCCCAGCAGAGCATGGCAAACACGATCAAGAGCGATGTCATGCTCGTTCACGTCCGCTCCATAGACCAGGATGTCATCGCTGTAGTTCAGCGTGTTCGGAATGTGTTGGATGACCTGGCGGATAGCTTCCTGAAAAATCTCCGCAGCGGACGAGACACCAAAGCTCAGCCGTTTGTACCGGAACAGCCCTAGGTGCGTAGCGAACGTGGTGATGTAGCGAGACTTGACATTCAGTTCCAACTGGTGATAACCTTTATTCAGGTCCTGCTTTGAAAACACCCTTGCGCCATTTAGAGCAGCGATCATATCGCTCAGGTGTGGTCCGGGGTGTCGCTCGCGTTCAATTGCAGTATTGGGCAAACGCATGTCGACGCACAGTCTCACTTTGTTGGGGGTCCCCTTTTTCGGCACGATGACCACTGGGGATACCCATGGCGTCGGTCCATCAGTGCGCTCGATGATGTCCGCTGCGAGCAGTTCCTGAAGTTCCTCTTCAACCGCCTGTTGTAGATGGTAGGGAACCCGTCGCGGGTGCTGCGCAACAGGCTTGACCTGTTCATTGATGTGCAGCCGAACCTGGCAACCTCTCAGCTTGCCCAGACCATGAAAGAGTTCAGGAAACTTGGTGACATAGTCCTGTGTGTTGTTGATTTTGAAAAGAATCTCCACCAGACGAAGTCGTTCGGCCGTGGGGAGGCTGAGGAGGCAGTCGGCCTCAGGCCCTTCGATGACGTGTATGACCGCCTGTATGGTGATGGTGCCGTGCGTGAGCATTGTGTGAAATTTGCCCAGGCAAGGAAGTGGTTTGTCAGACATCCACGTGAACACGCGGACCGGTGCAAACGTCAGTGGAGGCTTCGGAACCATTTTTCCGTGCTCTGTAACTGGAATGTAGTTCAGTGACGCACCGCTATCCATGACAAATTTAGTGTTGTGATTCCCCACTTT
This sequence comes from Triturus cristatus, assembly GCF_964204655.1. Lineage (NCBI taxonomy): Eukaryota > Metazoa > Chordata > Amphibia > Caudata > Salamandridae > Triturus > Triturus cristatus. The sequence goes on along the minus strand of NC_140593.1, from coordinate 482,470,815 downwards.
AATGTCTAGTCGCGGATATTTCTTCAGCTGATCGGGATCTGCAATCATGTTCAGGTACTCCACTGTGTATGCGGAGTCTCGGGAGGATGATGAGGAGCTCGAGTCCCGGGATGGAGATCGTCGTTCCCAACACGACCGGCGTGATTCCCGGCTAGAGTGAGATGAGCCTGGGGACCGCACGGTTTCTCCTTGAACAGCCCGTATGTGATGTTTTCGGGTGTCTGATCGGGACGACCTTGTCTGTTCGCTCCGCTTGTTTCGGTGGTAGTCCCCACACATTGCTTCAAAGTGATTGGACCGCCCACATTTCCTGCACCGTTGACCCATGGCCGGACAGGTGCCCACATGAGGATAGTCACGTCCACACCGGTAACATCGCTTAATCCTTTCAGTCTTCCTGTCTCTTCGCCGGGTGTCCCTTCTTCCATACTCCGGACGCCTTTGGTGAGACGATGTGCTAGACCTCCAGTTGTTCTCCGGGGAGTATTTTCTTCTGTCACTCGGGCGTGCCTGAACACGATGCGCTTGCTCATGGCTGACATTGTGACCTGTTTCAATGGTGGCAGCGTGTTCCTCCGCCTGATCGTAGATGCGAGTCATCTCTTCAATCTCTTCTAAGTCATGAGGCTTCCTCAATAACCGTCGCCGAAGTGTCTCTGAGTGGCAACCTGTTATAATTTGCGATTTGATGGCCGCCTCCGGCGAGAACCTTTCGAACTCGCAGTATCTCGACAGCCGTCGCAGCCTAGTGATGAACGCACACATCGCCTCCTCCTTTCCTTGGCGTGCTTGATGGAATGCATGGCGCTCATAATCGACATTTCTTTTGTGAAGGAATTTTTTGTTCAGTGCGTCCCGCACATCGTCATATGTCCCTGTTTCAGCAGGCGGAAGATCCTTTATTATTCTGCTTATTTCTCGGCCTGCGAGATTGCGAAGGGCAATTAGCTTCTCTTCGCCTTCCGTCACCTTGGATCCCTCAATGTAGTCCTCGAAATCCTCTAACCACTCCTGCCACTTGGGGCCCATGCTCCCTCCTGTGGTCACAGTCAGGTATTCCGGGGCTCGCAGGTGCGATCCTCCCACAGCCAGGGGCTTCCGTCGCGGTGATGTTGCCATTTCCTCGATGTCCTTTTTCCACTTCCTTGATGAGTCTAATTTCGTGCTGTGTACTCGCCAATGCTTGTTTATTTATTCGTGCCAATGCTTCTTTATTTCGTTTTATCAGTGTTTGTTTGTTTGCATTTGCCAGTGCTTACTTGCTCTTGTCAATGCTTGTTTGCCTTTCCCTTGCCAATGCTTGTTTTGTGCCTTTTGCACCAATGCTTGTTTATTTGGTCTTGCCAGTGCTTGCTTCTACTGTGGCGTGCCTGACTTCAAAATGGCCGCTCCCAGACGTCTAAGGGGTCTGTCTCGAGAGCCTGCCTGACTCCAAGATGGCCGCCGTCCCTGCACACACGAGGCTTCCTCTCAATGCCCACATTCAGCCCTCTTCATTCCGGACTCACCAGCGGTCATCTTTGGCTGGTGGCACACCTCCAGTCCTGCTCTGCATTCACTGCGACAGCTCAGGTGAGATCGGGGTGGGCTCCCGCCTTTTCTTGCCGTTTCCCGCGATCTTCCTCACACTGGCGGGCCGAAACTCACGCATCAAGCGTGAGGTTTGCCGGCATCGAGCTTTCCCAGCTCGCACTTCAACGCGCTCGACAGCGCTCGCTGACATTCTCCTGGGGACAGCGTCTCAGGTGCTGGGGCACTCCTCTCTCTGCTTTTGGGTGCACGACAGGTTCGGGGTGGGCTCCCGACTTTTGCGCTCACCAGCGCCTTCCCAGTCACACGCGTACCGCGTGCAGCGCGCTCCAACGCGATCGGCTCGGCTCGCCTCGTACAGTCTTGTGGTCAGTGGGGTTGGGGGATCCCACCCTCGTCGCCAGCTGTAGCGTCGTGCTACTAATGAAACCACAGACACTTCTTGATATTTATTATGGAGCTTTATTCTTACGTCGTACACCGGCACTGTCCCTATCCTAACTGCCCTCTCTCCAAGTGACTCCTCCTCTTCCCCTGACCCCTTGGTTCCGCCCTCCCCAGCTACTAGACTGCTGGCTATCTTACATCATGTTCCTTGTATTGTTGGGAAGAGGGTGGAATAAAGAGGTATATGAAATTGCACAAAAAAGTGCACGTTTGCCTTTGTGAATAAGGCCCTTAGAAGCTATGGACCCAATCCTCTCCCATAGGAATTACTTTTTTAATCTTTGATAATTTACTTTGAAATTACCATTAAGAGAGTAATTCACTAGAGGTTTTCAAACACCAGATATAACCTTACTTTTCCAGAGTGAAACTCATCATCAAAGGTTAGAGCCAGCAATAGTCCGCATCTCACTCAATCCCGTTCAACAATCCTTTAAAAAGACAATGGACATTAACGTCATCTGATCACTGTCAAAGATCAATGAATAAAAAAGAGAGTGGTGGTCTTTTAGACCCTAGAATATGGCTACTTCACCACCCAGAGTAGCAGAGGCAACCACCTCTGCCTCCCTAATGGTGGCCTGTCAGTCCTACTGAGAGAACCACACTTCATGGCATGAAATGTTTGCAGAGTAGGCACCATGTTCTAAGCACCAGCTCAATAAAGTATTTTGTATTTAGAAAATGAACTTCAACAACTTCAACAGCAGAAGGTGGTTTTCTCAATAACAAATAAATGTCCCTGATGCTTGCTCACAGGGTTTTCTCTATCTGCTCGGAGATCATTCTACATTTTCACTGCACTTGTTTACTATAACTCAAATGGTGGAAATGGTCAGAGAAAATTAGCGATGGTAGCCCCACCCCCCTATTGAGCAAGATGTCCATCATTGCGACCTGGAAGCCCCTTGGTAGAGGGACTGCCAGATCAGAGGTTTATACTAATGGAGCCAGCTGAGGTTTCTCCGATGTAAACACAGTACTTCCGCCAACTCTATACAGAGAATGGGAACATCGAATTTGACACTGCGGGAGCACTAGCAATATATGGCAATGTAGATACAACAAACCGGTTGTGGCCCAAGATTCGTCTGCGCACTGTTAGTGCTAAACATCTAAACAGTGCACACTCTTCAGGTCAACCGTTATAAAACCTGAATTTGACAATATATATAACTTCACAGGTAGAGGAGCTCAGTACTCTGAGGTATAAAGATCCGACTTCATAGGATTATATAATGCTCAATCACCTCTCACACTCTCTTCATATGTTCATAAACAACCAATCCTTCAGTTGCAGGTATTTAATCTCTGTCTGGCCTTCAATTTACATGGTTCCTTATCGCGCAATGGTGCGCTTAAAAAGGCTTTCAATGCCCCTGTTCCGAGTAGTAGTCAGTCGTCTAAAACCGAGTCTGAAAACATAGGGAAAACACGCGAATATCTGAACCAGGCACTTTATGAAGGAACTGATGCCTACTTTGTCCTGTGTGTTTGGATCATCTTGGCTTTGAATCTTGCCCTGAAGAAGTCCTGTGTGAATTGGGACAAAACGCGTAGGCTGTTTTTCTGGTTGTATCGTCCTGTTTCGTCCAGCTACTTGAAGACGTTTGAATAAAGGCAGAAAAGAAATAACAAGGATGTGAAAGTTTTAATTTCAAACAGAATGCATTTGTCTTGCAGTCTCACATATAAGTCAAGTGTCTGTAAAGGATGTAAGATACATGCTTGAGCATTATATAATCCTGTGATGTCGGATCTTTATACCTCAGAGTACTGTGCTCCTCTACCTGTTTAGTTGTAAATATATGGCAATGTAACTGCTCCAAACCACTCTAAATGATGCCCCGTTTCTCACTAAAGTTTAAGGAAACAATGCTTCCTTGAAACGCCAAATTACATCTAGCCTGATGTCTTAACATAAATGAAACTTTATTAAAATGTGAGTTCCTTTATACAAGGTAATTTATGTACACTATGGTCATCATAATGAGTTTGGCCTTGTTTGTCAAGGGAATCCTGAGGGCTGGTCCATGCTATTCTGTCCAGTATTTCTGTACAAAAATCCAGCAGCTATGAGTTTTTCCCAGAGAATAGGGAATAACAGCAGAATGCAGAATACCAGGTGCGTTTCCATGTGTTTTTTCCTGACTCCGGGGACAAAGCAGCTGATGTAATCTGGTTTCTAAGAGCAGGCCGAAGTTCCCAGTGGGAAAGCCTGTGGAAAGTGGGGTTTGGCAGCTGGAGGCATAAAGGTAGGGGACGCCATGGATGGGTTAGTGTGGGCTGCCTGGAGCATTGTCTGCTGCCACCTCCCTCCCCATGTGTTGCAGGGGTCAGGTGAAACGGCCCTGTGTCTGTTGACCAGGATTTTTAAGGTTCAGATACATTGACTATCTGCAATGTCTGAAGTGGCATCCCACAATTACCGAAATTTTGCATTTGTGCAATATATTTTGCATAGCAATGTTATACTTATTTGTGCGTTTTGGTATTAAATAGAACAATGAAATGTTGCCCTTGACAATAATACAGAAAAAGTGTTGTCCTTGTGTCAAAGATGGAGAAAATAGATTGCCGAACTCTTTCAAAACATATCGATCTCAGAATTATTTATAAATCTATTTTGCTTCTCTGCGACACATACAGATTTTGTCAATGAGATCGTTGTCCATGACTATCTTTGGGGCATATTATCAAGGACGGCGTTAAAAATTATCGCCGCTTTAGCAGCAGAAAACTGCCGCTAAAGGGACGATAATGGCCTTGATAATATGCCGCAGAGAATTCATATAGAAGCCCAGGTTCCGGTGTGAACATGGGCATCTAAGGGAATTTTCTGCTGCATATTATCAAGGCCATTATCGCCACTTTAGCGGCAGTTTTCTGCCACTAAACCGGCGATAATTTTAATGCCGTCCTTGATAATATGCCCCAAAGATAGTCATGGACAACGATCTCATTGACAAAATCTGTATCTGTGTCGCAGAGAAGCAAAATAGATAAATCGAGCAAAATGAGATAGAACTGTGGGGCATATCTACAAGCGGCAATATAAAATTATCGCCGCTTTTGGGGCCGTTTTCGGCAATAATTTTATCGCTATATTAGCAAGGTCACGCTATCGCATGAAACCTTGCCTTAGTGCCTGAATTCCTAACGCTCATCTTTGCATCTCTAATGAGATGCAAAGTGGGCGTTCCTCCCCAGGATAACGGGAGAAATGTCGCTAAGCGACAATTCTCCTATTATCAAGCCTCACGCACAGCAGAATAGCGACAAGAAAAGTAGCGATAACCTCTGCTATCCCTACTTTCCTTACGCCTGCTTTAAAACTGACTTAGCCATGATATCCTATGGAAGGTGGATATCATGGCTAAGTATGTGAGGCCCTATCAGCAAGCTATCGCCAAACTTCATGGGATTATCCAGCGATAATCTCACGTTTGGCAGTTAGCGCTAGGATTTTTATTGCTCTTGAGATAAGCGTTGCTAATAGCACGCTATCTGGCATTAAAAATACATGCTAGCCGGCAAATATTATCCTAGCGCTAAGTGTGCTTAGCGATAATTTTCGCCGGTTTTTGCTGATATGCCCCACTGTTGCTTGTTAGTTTTCATAAGAAATATATCCAACATTTTGCCTCACAGCTTAATCCTTCACAATGTAAAAGAGTGATACTGGTTCTCCAATTTTAATTATGTAGACAGCAAAAATAGCATGAGATCAGTTTATCTCTATGCTGTGCCCGTTGGCCTTTGTTAGACCTGGCACCTTGGCGTGAGTCTCCCTTCCACTTTTTGTCGCTGTGCCTCATGTGTTTTGCTGGTGTTAGCTGCTCAGAGCACTGTGCCACTGCCAACCAGTGCCACAGTGCAAGTGCTCCCTATTTAAAATGTATATGTTGGTTGGATTCCATGAATGGCTTATTTGGTTTACTGTCAGACCCCAGTAAAGTGCACCAGGAGTGCCCAGGGCTTGTAAATACAAATGCTGCTGGTAGGCTTGCAGCACTGGTTGTGCCACCCACAGAAGCGGCCTAGTAAAATGTGTCTAAGGTCTGCCATTGCAGAACCTGCGTGCAGTCTGGTACTGTCATGCCGACTGGGTAAGTGCACACACTTGCCAGTCCCTAAACCTTCCCTTAACTTCATATCAGTCACCCCTATGGTAGGCCCAATGGCAGGGTGCATTGTAAGCATAAGGTAGGACAAGCCCTGACGTGTGTGGCATGTCCTAATAGTGAATTACAGCCATTATCGTTTTTCACTATTGTAAGGCTACCTGTTCTCCATAGGCCAGAATGGGCTGTTAGAATTTTTACATTCTATGATCCTAACAGACCCAGGGAACATGGTAGAAATTCGCGTTTCGTATGCCTGAACTCAGAATAATAAAATACATCTTTTAGTAAAGTTTATTTTAATATTCTGTGTTTGCAAATACCACTTTTAGAAAGTTGGTATTTGCTTGCTTGACCATTTCAGCCCGCCTCTGCTATGATGTGTATCTGCCTGTCTGGTTGTGTGAGTGACAGGGCTGGGGAAACCCAGAGGGGCAGGGCTAGGTAGCCTGGTGGTGAATAGGAAGATTGGCAGTCAGATGGGTGGGAGGAGTACACCTGGGCTCTGAATAGGGTTGTGCTCTGCTACCACAATGCTGGCTCCACCTCCTGCGGAGCGGCTGATGTCTCTGCCCTGCATCCTGAATAGAAAGGTAGAGTCATGTCAACAGAGTGCTCAAGAACTGGTTTGGACTGGGCAAAGGCCCCTCAACTCCAGAGGAACAAAGGAATTAGGGGTATAAGTATTGGGACCCTGCTCCCAAGAAATTAGATCCTGCTGAAACAAGAAGAACCTCTGCCAGAGGAGAAGGAACTGGGAAAGCTGTAGGAGGAGTACTGTCCCTGACCTGGGAGATTGGCCTGCAGTGGTTGCCTTGCTGCTGAAGGAGAGGAGAAAGACTACTAAAGACTTTGCTTCAACTTGTGCTTTAAAAAGATCTCCAAGGGCTTGAACTGAGCTTGCTCCCTGAACGAAGTCCCAGGACCAGTGGACTTCACCCCCAGCTCCCCGGAGTCTTTTGGAAGTGCCTGCTGCTGTTGTTGGGCCTTCTGAAGGACTGCGTGTCGCAAGGAGCTGGAAGCGCGACGCAAGGAAGAGAAGCGTGCCGCCGTCAGAGCCGCTGTCGTCGCATCTCACAGAGAGTGTCGCCGCTGCAGCATCGCATCGAGCGGAAGCGTCTCGCATCATTCCGGAAGTGTCTCGCAACGCCGAAGAAGCGTGTCGCCATCGCAGCCATCGTCGCTGTCGCATTGCACCGAATCGAGAGAAGAGTCTCGCATCGAGGAGGAAGCGTGTTGCCATCGCAGCCATCGTAGTTGTCGCATTGCACCGCATCCAGAAAAGCGCCTTGCATCCACAGAGAAGCGTGCCGCCGTCGGAGCCGCTGTCGTCGCATCTCGCAGAAGGGTTGTCACCGCTGCAGCATTGCATCGAGCGGAAGCATCTCGCAACGTCAGAGAAGAGTGCCGCTGCCAAGGCCGCTGTCGTCTCGTCAAGGGTGACGCCGCTGTAGCTGACGCATCGAGTCGAGTCTTCTCGCAACATCGGAGAAGCGTAACGCATCTGGAAGATCCCGTCTTTATTTCTTTTGCACCAAGAACTTCAACGCATCTGCATCGCTGCAACACTTTCGTTGCCCTGCGTGTCTCATCTAAGGTACATTGACTTAAAGTGTCGCATTTAAGAACTTAAGAGAAACTAAGCAATCTTCTACCAACTAAGCAACCGTATTGTGTATTTTTAATCGTTTAATGGTCTTGTGATAATCCTATATAAAGAATCCTTATTTTTAATATAAATACCTGTGTGGTGTCCATTTTTAGTGTTGTCACTTGGTTACTGTATGTGTTCACAAATGTTTAACCTATAACGCTCTGAGATAGGCCTTGTCTGCTCGTGCCAAGCTACCTAGAGGGTGAGCAAGGGGTTGTTTTAGTAGTGTAACCCCTTACCCTGACTAGAGGAAAGGTTCCCTACCTGTGCCAATCAGAGAACCCGGATTCTAACAGCCTTACTTTCATTTACAGAAACGTTTTTTCAGCACTTCCAAATCCACAAATAGCTTATATGGTGGAACTGGGTTTGTCATGTTTTGTCTCAATAGAGTGGATGCAAGGAATCGCCTTCAATTATTAGTAAAATGGGGCCACTATTTCAGTCTCCAACAATTCCACAAATACTGAAGTCATAATATGAAAGTAGGCGCAAGCTCATCGCCATTGTATGCCTGTTTTACGTGGCTGCGCCGACTAAGACACATGCATTAAATTCTCAATTTTCCAAGTAGGTGCATAAACTGTGGTCAGAACAGCTCGGAAACAGTGAGTAGTTGTTGTATCTCTCTGTCTTCGAGATGTTCTGCCTGGAGCTCATGCACTAACTTGTAGAAACTCCAAATTAAATGTATGTGCTTTAGACTGTAAAATTACATCAATATAAAAGTGCGCAGTCATGTCTTGCGTGGACGCGCATATTCACGATGGAGCAGCTCCTGGATGAAACCAACGATGGAACAGCTCCTTGATAAAATGTATAACCAAAACAAATAAACTAAAAAAAAATCAATTTTGTAACCTCGACCTCGATTGTTGTATACAATGGGAAATGTTAATTTATGTATTTAAGTGCATAAATATGTTTATAGGTATTCCACAAACACCGAGAGGCAGCTTAGATCAACTTTATGAATTTGCAAAAGTTGGGCACCTACTAGTTTGGAATCATTTTTCTTCCTGTGTAATGAACTATTACACAGGAAGAAAAATGATTCCAAAATAGAAGGTGCCTAACTTTTGCAAATTCATAAAGTTGATCTAAGCTGCCTCTCGGTGTTTGTGGAATACCTATAAACATAATTATGCATGCAAATATATAAATTAATGTATGCAAATACCGCAATAATAACAGAGCAAATACAGTTGGCCCTCTTTTTTTATGAGCGTTAAAAAAATCCTAATGTGTAATATGAACTATATTACACATTAGGATTTTTTAACGCTCATAAAAAAAGAAGGCCAACTGTATTTGCTCTGTTAATATTGCGGTATTTGCATAAAAAGGAATGGAAGCAAGGAACTATTCTTCACTTTTAAAACGTGAGAAATCAAAATTTGGGTCAAATTTAGTTTACTTGATTTTTTTTTTATAATGGAGAATTAATAGTGCAAAATGTGTAAGTTGCATCCCCATATGCAAGCCGCAAAAGTGTGCACAAGTATTTGCACCGTATTTGAGAGAATCCAAGGTTTTTGTAATCTAGTTGTAAGTGCCACAAAGTCACTTCTCATTGGCCCGCAAAACTTTATTTACTCTAAATATGCCAAATAGTGTTAGACACGGAGAGAAGAAACATGCCCTTCTCTCTTGAGAGAGCTTTTCAATTCACAGGAAAAATGATCTTCAAGGACATGAAATTACTGCACCCATAAGGATAAAGGCAAGTTCAGCAGATTTGCAATGTGGCCAGTGTCCAATTATAATGATTTACTGGAATCATTACTTTAAATGAAAAACCCAATTAAATTCTACATTTATTAGGTGGAATTCCTTATATCTATACCTTTACCAGACTCATTATGATCTCACTTGTGCTTTGTCAGTACTTCTTTGTGAAACAATTCAGATGAGTAATGAAACTATGATTCTAAATGCTATATATTATTACTGTATTATCTTTTTTTGCATGGTGCAGATAGGATTGTTTATGTGGCTAGCCTTCTCACCTAATGTATAGCCTCCTCTACTGTGAGTGGGATGATTTCTTCAGTTAGTGTAATTTTGAGCTAACTGGGAGAGATGCAATTATTTATTACAGCGTGGCGGTAACCACTCTGTAGTTACAGATAGGGTTAACAGAAACAGGAATTCCTCTGAATTTTGTCCCTTAATAATTTTGCACCCATTTGATGAATCTTAGCAAAACGTTGCTGACGTAGTGCACACTTTACATTGGTTAAGGATTGAAAGTTTGGCGACGTGTGGTCAATGGGGTGCAAAGAAAAAAGGGGGGTCCCAAAACACACTTGCACTGCAGTGCATTTTACATAGATGTGTATTTCCTGTAGCAGCAAAATGGCTGAACGAACTGCAATGCAATTTTACAGCACTCAACAATGTACATTAGACTATGTGAATGATTCTTTTTGCTAATGCAAGCGTTGTTATGAAGTGGTTATGAATAAGCCTGGGTGGTGAACTATGTTCTGCTCGCGGAGTTTGCCAAGTTTTGGTAACTTCGCAATTCGCGTAGAGCGTGAAGTTGCCGAATACTACGCAATCTACAGCGTAGCGTAGTTGTTTTGCTTCCTCGCGTGCTCAATATGCATTCTGGCGCACGCGGTAAGGTCTTACCGTGATTCTGCGTTCGCCGACTCGATTTTCTATCCGTTCGCGTGCGCCACAAGATTTGTAATATGGCCGCCCGATCCCGCGAACACGTCATTCGGACACGCAAGCTGACTTCCGGCGGCTGTCTTGGTAAGATCGCGATCCCGAACATGCAAAAACTACAATCTGGCGTGGAATATCTCTCAAGCATCATAAAACCTTCTCGAAAATGATCATTTTGCTCAGAAAAACTCCTCAGATTGTGATTTGGCTGTAGTCTTTTGTGCAAGGAGTCCTTTTTTTTTTTTTACTCTTTTTTTCAAGAGGAAGGAAGTGCCCATGAGTCTCCAACTTCCTGTTCTTGTCCAGCAGGCTCCTCCCAGTGCTTTGTCCATGTGCTGTTCACTTTCATTTGGATTTGGAGCTGGAAGGATCACTTTTTGTGTCTGTCTGCTGCATCATATCATTGGATTGGATTTATTTGAGGACTTTTGGATTTGAGATTTAATTTTACAAGTATGTTGGAGAATTGGTGTACATGTATGTTTCATTGGAGCTTGTTTGTACCTACATTTTTCTGGGATTTTCATTGTTTTTAAAGATTATTGTTGTGGGTGGCCTGTAGTTTCAATAGGGGCCTAGTTGTTTTTCTTTGAAATTTCAGCCAGTAGGCCCAGAGGTACCCATGGGTCCATGTTTCTGTGGTGTCTGTTGAATTTAAACATCATGTAGGGCATGGATGGCATAGGATTGAACTTCTAAATGTGGTTGTGGTGAATTTCACTGTTTGGGTGTATGTGTTAAATACCTTTGTTGGATGTGTGTGTATGCTTGATGTGTAACTTTCCAATACTTTCATAGCCCTGTTGATTTTCATTTTTGTATTAAAGCTGTGTTGTTTAGCAGGCCTCCTTTGTCTGATCATATATAGGTCTGCTTCAATTCATTGTTTTCCATGGCCTGTTGTGACCGTGAGTGACCATGTGGCTTGTGGCAATTTTGTGTTGGTAATTTAGTAGTGTGCTTCTTTTTCCATATAGGCCTGCATGTATTTTCTTTGTTCCCCTTGGCTTATGCTTGTTGTTGTTGTGGCCTGGCCATGTGTGTGGCGGACATTTTCTGAAGACAGGCAGTGTGCTTTTGGCATAGGCTTACATTGTCTGTCTTTCATTTCTTGTTGTTGTGGGTGGCTAGCGGCCATTTTGTGGAGCCATCGAGGCAGTGTGCTTGCTTTTGCCATTCAATTCCAAGCTTGTGGCCTAGTCTGCCAGTAGGCCCAGAGGTAGTCATCATCAAATCATGGGTGCATAAAAACTGTTTGTGTTGTCTGTTGAAGTTTAACACCATGGATGACATTGGATTGAATTGCAAAATGTGGTTTTTGAAGTGGAACTTCAGTTTTTGGGTGTGTGTTAATGAAACAGGGCTTTTCAGCCAGTACGTAACCCTAGGAGTTCAGCTCGCGTTCTTTTGGCAACTCTGCACAGCGCGACAATGCAGACTTACAGTTTTTGTCTTGGTCGCGCGCTCAATATGCGTGTTCGCGCACGCGATAACAACTTTTTGTACAGTTCGCGATGCCCAACACGCAGAATTTGCACTCTGGCAAACAATATGAAACCTTCTCGAAAATACTGATTTTGTGCATTTTGCTAAAAAAACTCCTCAGGTTGTCATTTGGCTGTAGTTTGGAGCATGGAGTCACCTTTATTTTTTTATTTTTTTTTTAAATGAGGAAGTAAGTTCCACAGAGATTCCAACTTCCTGTTCCTGTCCTTTGTATTCACTTTCTTGTTATTATTGTGGTGGATGGCCTGACCATGTGGGTGGCGGCCATTTTGTGAAGCCAGGCATTGTGCTCTTGCCATAGGCAGCCTGCATTGTCTGTCTTGTATTCCTGACCTTTTCTTGTTTTTGTGAGTGGCCTGGCCATGTGGTGGCGGCCATTTTGTGGGACCAGCCACTGTGCTTTTTCCATAGGCCTCCAAGCTTGTGGCCTAGTCTGCCAGTAGGCCCAGGGGTACTACTCATCAATCATCATGGGTGCATGAAAGTTAAACAACTGTTTTTGTGTTGTCTGTTGAATTTCAACATCATGTATGGCATGGATGGCTTTGGATTGAATTGCAAAAGGTGGTTTTTGGGGTGGAATTTCAATTTTGGGATGTGTGTTAAATAAATAGGGCTTTCAGCCAGTAGGTAACCCTAAGAATTCAACTCGTGTACTTTTAGCAACTCTGCACAGCGCGACAACGAGGACTTACAGTTTTTGTCTTTTTCGCGCTCTCAGTATGCATGTTCGCGCACGCGATAACGACTTTTTGTACAGTTCGCGATGCCAAACACGCAGAATTTGCATTCTGGCAAACAATATCTCGCGAGCAACATAAAACCTTCTCGAAAATGATGATTTTGTGCATTTTGCTAAAAAAACTCCTCAGGTTGTCATTTGGCTGTATTTTGGAGCATGGAGTCACTTTTTTTTTTTTTTTTTTAAATTTTAAAAGAGGAAGTAAGTTCCACAGACACTCCAACTTCCTGTTCCTGTCCTCTGTATTTACTTTCTTTTTATTATTGTGGTGGGTGGCCAGACCATGTGGGTGGCGGCCATTTTGTGAAGCCAGGCATTGTGCTTTTGCCATAGGCCTGCATTGTCTGTCTTGTATTACTGACCTTTTCTTGTTTTTGTGAGTGGCCTGGCCATGTGGTGGCGGCCATTTTGTGGGACCAGCCACTGTGCTTTTTCCATAGGCCTCCAAGCTTGTGGCCTAGTCTGCCAGTAGGCCCAGGGGTACTACTCATCAATCATCATGGGTGCATGGAAGTTAAACAACTGTTTTTGTGTTGTCTGTTGAATTTTAACATGTATGGCATGGATGGCTTTGGATTGAATTGCAAAAGGTGGCTGTAGTTTTTGGAGCATGGAGTCACTTTTATTTTTTTTACAATTTTTTAAAAGAGGAAGTAAGTTCCACAGAGACTCCAACTTCCTGTTTCTGTCCTTTGTATTCACTTTCTTGTTATTGACAATTGTGGTGGGTGGCCTGACCATGTGGGTAGCGGCCATTTTCTGAAGCCAGGCATTGTGCTTTTGCCATAAGCCTGCATTGTCTGTCTTGTATTCCTTTTCTTGTTTTTGTGAGTGGCCTGGCCATGTGGTGGCGGCCATTTTATGGGACCAGCCACTGTGCTTTTTCCATAGGCCTCCAAGCTTGCGGCATAGTCTGCCAGTAGGCCCAGCGGTACTACTCATCAATCATCATGGGTGCATGGAAGTTAAACAACTGTTTTTGTGCTGTCTGTTCAATTTTAACATCATGTATGGCATGGATGGCTTTGGATTGAATTGCAAAAGGTGGTTTTTGGGGTGGAATTGCAGTTTTTGGATGTGTGTGAAATTAATAGGACTTTCAGCCAGTAGGTAACCCTAGGAATTCAGCTCGCGTACTTTTGGCAACTCTGCACAGCGCGACAACGCGGACTTACAGTTTTTGTCTTCTTCGCCCGCTCAATATGCGTGTTCACGATAGCGACTTTTTGTACAGTTCGCAATGCCGAACACGCAGAGTTTGCACTCTGGCAAACAATATCTCGCGAGCAATATAAAACCTTCTAAAAAATGATGATTTTGTGCATTTTGCTAAAAAAACTCCTCACATTGTAATTTGGCTGTAGTTTGGAGCATGGAGTCAATTTTATTTTTTTATTTTTTTTTTAAAAGAGGATGTAAATTCCACAGAGACTCCAACTTCCTGTTCCTGTCCTTTGTATTCACTTTCTTGTTATTATTGTGGTGGGTGGCCTGACCATGTGGGTGGCAGCCATTTTGTGAAGCCAGGCATTATGCTTTTGCCATAGGCAGCCTGCATTGTCTGTCTTGTATTCCTGACCTTTTCTTGATTTTGTGAGTGGCCTGGCCATGTGGTGGCGGCCATTTTGTGGGACCAGCCACTGTGCTTTTTCCATAGGCATCCAAGTTTGTGGCCTAGTCTGCCAGTAGTTCCAAGGGGTACTACTCATCAATCATCATGGGTGCATGAAAGTTAAACAACTGTTTTTGTGTTGTCTGTTGAATTGTAACATCATGTATGGCATGGATGGCTTTGGATTGAATTGCAAAAGGTGTTTTTTGGGGTGGAATTTAAGTTTTTGGATGTGTGTTAAATAAATAGGGCTTTCAGCCAGTAGGTAACCCTAAGAATTCAGCTTGAGTACTTTTGGCAACTCTGCACAGCGCGACAACGAGGACTTACAGTTGTTGTCTTCTTTGCGCTCTCAATATGCGTGTTCGCGCACGCGATATTGAATTTTTGTACAGTTCGTGATGCCGAACACACAGAATTTGCAATCTGGCAAACAATTTCTCGCGAGCAACATAAAACCTTCTTGAAAATGAGGATTTTGTGCATTTTGCTAAAAAAACTCCTCAGGTTGTCATTTGGCTGTAGTTTTTGGAGCATGGAGTCACTTTTATTTTTTATACAATTTTTTAAAAGAGGAAGTAAGTTCCACAGAGACTCCAACTTCCTGTTCGTGTCCTTTGTATTCACTTTCTTGTTATTGACAATTGTGGTGGGTGGCCTGACCATGTGGGTGGCGGCCATTTTCTGAAGCCAAGCATTGTGCTTTTGCCATAAGCCTGTATTGTCTGTCTTGTATTTCTTTTTTTGTTTTTGTGAGTTGCCTGGCCATGTGGTGGTGGCCATTTTATGGGACCAGCCACTGTGCTTTTTCCATAGGCCTCCAAGCTTGCGGCCTAGTCTGCCAGTAGGCCCAGGGGTACTACTCATAAATCATCATGGGTGCATGAAAGTTAAACAACTGTTTTTGTGTTGTCTGTTGAATTTTAACATCATGTATGGCATGGATGGCTTTGGATTGAATTGCAAAATGTGGGTTTTGCTTTTTTCCTGGGGTATATTTCACTCTTTGGGTGTGGTAAATAAATGCCTTTTTATGTGTATTTGTTCGTTGTTGTTGCTTCATGATGCTGGATCCATCCCGTGTGATGCACACATTTTTATTTAGGGCAAATAGGCTCCACTACATTTATGTTTTTGTTCTTTGCTATTCTTATTCTTCCTGAGTGTACCCAGTACAGTAGTACACCAGGAGCCCTGGCCTTGTTGTCAAAGTCTCATAAATAGCTACAATGTTGTTGTTCACTGACTTAATAAAATTTAATAATTGTGACCCCCCACCACATACTAAGAAGTTATATATTATATTAGCTTGATTGTACTATCTTTTGACTGATGGTCTTCCGGCTTCTTAGCTTTTAGGTGCACAAAAGACTGAGGAGGAGGTGTGTCATCATCGCCCGTTGTGGTGCCGGACCGACGTCCTGCTGCTGTACACGACGTGACGTGTGAGTGACCTGACCAGCCATCTCAGCAACTTGTGCAACTGAGTGCTGCTGACATCTGAAGAAGATGCCCCTAAAGAAAGCAGGTAGCAGGTCCTCCAGTACCAAGAAAGTTGCCATTGAGAAGAAGGAATAGAAGAAGAAGGAAGTGTCACTTAAGTCTGGTGTGCTGCCCAAAACCTTTTTTGGGACACCAAAAATGACGCCTGCAGCAGCGGTGTCCGGGGGCCAAGCTGGGGGCAGCACCTCCGCATTAGTGGGCCCAACCCACCGACCCAGGCCCAAGCAGATGAGGAAGAGGTAGCCAGTCTAATGGTGGAAAGCAATGATGCTGAGCCTGAACTAAACTTATCGCTATCTCAAAGTAGTACGCTATCAACGCAGGAGGGAACACAGCAGATAAGTGGTCAACAACAACAGCCGCAACCACCGCCCGCAATAGTAGTTGTTGTTCCTCCCGAAGTAGGGGCAGTTCAGGAAATTGAGCCTCATGCAGTGGGAGAAGAGGAAGCCACTCCTTCAGAAGTTCCATTGTCTTCCAAATCCCCAGCAAAGAAAAGGAGGGTTAGTCCATTAAGTTCTTCGCCAAGCCCCCCTTCTGATGATCTAGATTAGGCCTGGGCTAAATTTCCGCTCCGCTCGCGGAAATTGCGATAATTTGACATTTTCGCGTTCCGCGGAGAGCGCGAAAATGTAAAAATTTCCGCATTCCGCAGCTTAGCGATAATTTGTTTCTTGCCCGCGCTGTAAAATAATACATTCTTCCGCGCGCGCGATCGCCTTACCTGAATCCCCGCGTTCGCCGACAAGTTTTCCCGATCCGGTCGCGTTCTCCACGAGATGTTGGATTGTTGGTAGCCATTTGCGCTGTCTCGCGACAGTTCGCGCCTGCAGCAATGTCTTGGTCGCGCGATCACGTCTTTCTTCTGGCGATCATGCACCACGAGAAGAGTGAAAACAAGATGGCCACGCCGCGAGCAACCGCATGGGTAAGTTGGCGAGCCACGACCACGCAGAAAATACCGCGAACGGCCGGGGAAAAACTTCCGCATCTTCGCGATATTTCCGCATGTTTGCGGAGATTTTTAAAATTTTCGCGATAATTTGCGAAAGTCACTTTCGCAAATTCCGCCCACCCCTAATCTAGATGCCACTTGGAAGCCACAAATTGAGTCTTAGAGGGAGACACGTCCCAAGATCAGGCATGGGAAAAGAAAGGTTCCAGAAAGCCTTACACTTATGGAGGTTGATGTAGAAGAGCAGGATGCTGATGATGATGAGCCAGTCATCACGAACATCACTCCTGGCCCAGAGGAGATGGAGACCAACATTATTACCCTATCCAAAATGGCTGCGTGTGATGTAGCATGCATACCTCCAACATAGGTAACACCAACACGACCTCCAGCTTCCATATTTACATTAGCAAAGGGCCAACAGCGTCCTACATCTAGCACAAGCACCCCCTCAGCAGAAGTAGGTAGAGGTACTGCACAGAGTCAAATTCAACGCACACTCTCCAGTTCATCCAGCATTGGAAGTGGCACCTCCAGCAGGAGACAAAAGTTAAGCTCCCCAGAGTGGGACTTCTTTACGGTTAGCGAAAAGGAGGAGAACATTGCTATATGCTCCATTTGTCATACCTCTGTTAGTCGTGGTAAGCTTGGTACAAACTATGGTACGAGAGGCCAAATGACCCATCTGAAAAAACACCACGCAATCCACTGGGAGGAGCACCTTCGTCGCATAAAAACTGGAACCATTGCTGTTGGTGGGGATAAACGAGTAGAAGAAGGTCCGCTCACGGTCGAACAGGCAGAAGAAGAAGAGGGAGACATTCTTTGTGGTAATGGTGCACAAAGTATCCCTGTCCCCAGCACTGCAGTGGTAACACCCACATCCTCAGCAACATCTCAGTGGCACAAGAGTAAGAGTCAGACTGAGACACCAAGGAGTACTGCATTTAAAAAAAGTGTGACGTTGAGCATAACAGGAAGGAATACCACGCAGCCTACCATTCGTAGCATGTTTACTAGGCCGGAGGGGCAGTACGATTGCAACCACCCAATAGCACGTTTGTACAATGCGAAGTTGGCTAAAATGTTAGCACTGGACCTTCTCCCTTTTTCTTTTGTTGAAGGGGTGGGTTTTCTGGAATTTGTGACAACCATCTGCCCAAAATGGAAGGTTCCCAGCCGCTACTATTTTGCCAGAGTTGCTGTTCCAGCACTACCTCACGACGTGCTGGAATTGCTTGGAAAAGACTTAAAACAGAGTGCTGTTCAGAGTATCCACCTGACAACTGACATGTTGACCAGTTGCCAAGCCATTGATTACATGTGCATCACTGCACACTGGGTCTCTTTTTCGGGTGTCAGAAATAACACATCTGCAGGTGTTGACACTGCTGAGATTTTTAATGACACTCGCAAATATGCAACTGTAGCCATGTTTGCTATGGAGAAATCTCATACTGCTGCAAACATTTTGGATGAGTTTAACAGCAAGGTCTTTGAGTGGCTGCGACCAAGAGGGCTTAACATTGGTTTTGTTGCCACGGACAATGGCAGTAATGTAGTTAGGGCCAAGAAAGATGGTGGCTATTTCAGGGTCCCGTGTTTGGCACACTGCATTAACATTGTTGTTCAAGACTTTCTGAAAAATGAAAGCAAAGTCAGCAACTTACTGACCACCTGCAGAAGAATATGCACACATTTCAACCATTATTTTAAAGCCCGAAAGCAGCTGAGGGTCATTCAACGTGAGCATAAAATGCCAGTCACAGCACTCATCCAGGAGGTGCCAACACGTTGGAACTCAACTGATTACATGCTTGAGCGTCTGTTTGAGCAGTACATACCACTCAATGCTTATGTCATAAAAAGGTCAGGAGATCCTACTGTGAAAGGCATGACCGTTGAGATGGCCCAATGGGACCTCGTTAAATGCCTGACAGAGATGCTACTTCCTTTTGAGGTCTTCACACGTGAAGTCAGCAGGGAGGACTGTACTATGGGCCAAGCTATCCCATTGTTGTCCATGCTAGAGCAAGAGCTGAAAGAGGTGTCTGAAACATGCGCAGGTGTGGATGACAAAGTAGACGCATATTATTTGGTGGACACCTTAGCCGTTTGCTTATCTGAAAATACAAGGATTCAAAATAACATTGTGTCACATCGACATTACATTACTGCCTCAATTTTGGATCCACGTTAAAAATTATTTCTGAACAGTAATGAAGTAATTCCTTTTTCAGAAGTGGAAGTTGTCAAGTACAAAACTTTGATAGCTGAGGAAGCCACTGACTTCGAAAACGAACGGCTCTTAATTAGAGGCCCGCCACCCCAGGCCAGAACAAGTACTACAGGGCACCCAGAGTCAAGTTCTACTTCAGAGCCTGAGAGCAGTGCGTTTGCCTCCCAGCAGTCACCAACACTACCAGCAATAACATCAACAACAGCACCAATGGGATCATCAGCCACATTCAAACAAACGGCAAGTGAGTGGTTTCTACGGAAAGGGTCTTGAACGTCCATTGCTGATGCAAAGGCAAAAGAGGCCAAGCAAATCGGAGCACCCCTGAACATTGAGCGGATGGTCCTGGCCTATCTGGATGACACAACAGAGGTCTTCATGGAGTAAAGCCCATTGGTGTATTGGTATGGGAAAAGAAGCCAATGGCCAGTGCTCAGCAGGCTGGCGATAAAGTATCTGGCTTGCCCTGTTGTAAGTGTCTCTTCAGAGCGTGTTTTCAGTGCTGCTTTTGCCATTGTAACTATGAAAAGGACCAGTCTCTCGCCCAAAAGCGTGGAGAGGTTAACCATTATCAAAATGAATCAGCACTTTATACAACCGGAGTACAAAATACATGAATCACAGCAGGAAGAGGAGAGCGACTTCGATGACATAAGTAGTGGGTTACATGACCTACTTCTGTCCGAACCACCACAGTTTGAGGACGAGCTCCTCTTCCCTGACAACTAGGCTTTCATATTGTTCTTCCTTCCTTTATTTGTGTGTGTATCTGTTTTTCTGGTTCAAATCTAATCACAACAAATCCATCAACACCGTCTCCTCTTTTTATTTCCCTATTGGAGTTGCACGTCTGAGCATAACTGTCCACTCCACTCGTCAGAGTCCTGCTCCATCTTCCTTACTCTCCCTAAATACATTTCAAGCAAGCACGACATTGGATGGAGATGGAGAATAGTACAATAAATGTTGCCTCTAACAGTCCCTCCATAAGAAATGAAACGTGACTACAGCTATCTTCCGTTTTGTTTCAGAGCCGAAACTCATCTCTGTCAGAAGGCTAGGCATCTGATCTGACAGCCAAAGAGAAGAGCAAGACATGTAATCATTAATGAATGATGGCATGCATTGCATTGGATGCTTGCTGACTCCGAGTGAATGTGCATGAAGTCGAACTATACTAGTTTATCTACAAAGTAAAAGTGACTCAAGTGACAGTCAATGTTTCCTTGTTGTTTAATAACCACATTGTACTCCTACTACTGCAGGTGCAGGCCAATATCCGTTGCAATTTTTTAATATGGAATATAAACTTAATCGGAGTCACTACAGACTGAGTTGGTGTTGGAGCACACGTACCACACGTTCATGATGATGACCATACTATCTTTGCACGCAGTCAGTCAGTTGGATCGGAGATAATTGATGGAATAACTGTGTTTCATGGACTGGCATAAAAGGTAAATACAACAATTCAACAAGAACCACAGCAGACCTAGGCTACATGTCTGTGTAGTGGTGTGGAGTAGAGTGTAGTGGTATGACTGACAGTGGTGCATAGATTTAGTCACTAGATTTGGAAAATGCTAGGTTGCTGTATATGCCTTTTGTCTGGCTCTGTCAAAATTTAAGGTAAATGGAGGTTGGATCCCGAGCCGGCCCGGTGCCGTGGTGGGCCTGTTCTGTGCTGGCTCCTGTCCTGTTGTTGTTGTAGCTTAATGCTGTAAAGTAGACACGATGTATCCAAGCCGCCTCAGTCTGAAAGTGTTCTCTCAAGAGTCTTGTCTTCTCTTCTTGCACTCCACCGTAATTGAGTTTATTTTTTTTAATTCAGTTATTTTTCAATACCCCTTTGTTTTTCCATCTACACTTACAGGCCGGCCTTTACCCTGTGCTATAGTGGGAGAAACAACTCACACTTACCTTACCAATCCGCATCAGGCAGGCAGTGGTATCCAAGATTGATGTGCGGAGTGTCATGGAAGGGAGGACCAAGATGAATGACGAGAATGATGCAACTCCACAATTGGACCAGGATAATACAGTAACTTTAGTATCATTCATCATTCGTCTTTTAATTTATTTGATTCCTTTAATCTCTTCAATCATTACGACTGTGTGTTGTGCTTTGTTTGGTAATTGATCCCCACAACTATTTTTTCATTTTCTTTGCTAGCTTTAAAACTAAAAGTAAGCCCGGTACAGCATGTAATATAGTTCGCTCTTAAGGCAGCCAGGCAAGGCAAATTTCATATTAATAATTTCTGCCCTGTACTGTCTAATTGTGTAGTAGTAGTTAGTAAGTACTACTCATTAACCATCAAGTTCTCTTCATCATCATGCATGCATTTCCTTTTTCTCCCTTTATAGATTTCTTGGATAATGGATCATGGTCGTCTTCCAAGATTGTGTTTTACTTTTGTTGTGTCTATGCATACTGTCTGTTTTTCTTTGTCAAACCTTTCCCCAAACCCCCCTTCCCATCCATTCATCAATCCCTAACCCTCTTCCCCTGGGCTGTGTGATTTATATTGAGGTGTGATGTGACTACAATAAATGTACACAAACAATTGATCACACTCTTGCTGGGGCAGATGTGGTGAAAGCAACACTAATTCAATTTCAAGGCAGGGCAAGGATCTTCTTCTGCTTGCCCACCCATGCTGTACTTTACTTCATTCTACTACTCATCCCACAGTCTCTCTCAGGCAAGTGACTGTCTCTTTTTTTTTTCAATTGCTAGTGCCAGTGTCTACTACTACCACCACAACCATGGCATCTTCTCCATTCTCTTGGGAAACCATGCAGCCATCGCTGTGCCAAACTTAATCATCATCCATCACAGGTAAGATAAGTTTGGTGGGAGGTATAATGGACTAGGAGGAGAGACTGACAGTACTAGTAGGACCAATAAAATAACTCAGTGAGGGGTACCACATCTATCTGTTTGTGTGTTAAATCAAACACTGGCTGCGGGCCTGCAGCAGCAAGGAAACCATGGGACGTAAATTCGTAAAACAGTAACCCACCCACAAAACATTAACATCGTATGTTTAAGTAAATATATCATTTATTACCCTAACAAAAATAAACTATCCCACTCTGACCTGACCCACCCCTCTCCCTAACCCCAACCAATGTCCAAAAGTCCCAAATGTCCAGAAACCCTACGCCCAAAACCCACCCACCAACAAAAGGAATTAAAAAAGGGGCAATTCAACAAGGTCCTAATTTCGTCGGGCTTTCAGATGTTTATCTACCAGGATCTTCACCCGCTCCTCTAGGTGCTCCTCCAAGCGTGCCATCCGGAGGAGCATCTGGTGGGGAAATGCCCTGCAGTTACATCCAGGGTGGGGGGCAGCAGTGCTTGATGTTATTGAAGCACGGCGGTGGGCAACTGCTTGACCACGGCGCCGTAAAACTAGAGGCAGGGCCTGGCTGGGGCCCGGGGCATTGCAGGAGGCTGCAGCTGCAGCCGTCTCCTCCTCCTCCTCCGCCTGAGCCACCAGCCACCGGTATTCTTCACAAATGGCCTCCAGTTTACGGCTCCGGGCCCTGGCTTCCAACTCCTTCCGCGTGGGTTTTGGTTGGGAAGGAGGATCTATATCAAGAAAGAAAAAGAATATTGTAACCAATACTCTTAGCAAAACAGTAACACAAAATTCATTCAACACATAGTGGCACAGTATCACTAGCAAGCACAGTACATAAAATTTGTGGTAAGTATCTATCCTCCTACTTCCTCGGACTCTAACATTTGTGGGAGTTTCAGGCATTATACTAGCACTATGGACTCCAGTACATACCAGTCGTCTTGTTCTTATCTCTAGTTTAGTGAAATTACATAACCTTGTTGTAGCGGGCATGCCAGCTCAGTTAGCTAAGCTTGCACCCAAGAGAAACAGATACGAGTCAGATGATGCAGACTCACGTTAGTTTTATTTACTACTACTGTCTGCAGGTGGAGAAGCTCATATTTTTGTATTACGGGTGGCACTGGCCATACTCTCTCTGTTACATGAGGGCAATTGCTCAATTTCACTGTCACCCTGCCCTGGGTACTACAAAAAGGCAGATTATTTATCTGATCCAATGATCATTGCTTATATTATAGATGGGAACACGACATGAGGTCAGTAGCGGTCGGTGGTGGGATTGCTGCTGGGCGGTGATGTGGGGAGGGGCAGGGTGGTGGGTAGTAAACTATGGATTACGGACAATTACAGGTAAGTAAACAATACATATAAATAAATAAAACAAATTTCGTTGCACACACTGCATCGCATTTGGCGGTGCAGTGCACACAATGAAATTTGTTTTATTTATTTTTATGTTTACTTACCTGTATTTGGTCGTAATACATAGTTTACTACTCCCCACCCTGCCCCTCCCCCCGTCACCGCCCGCCAGCACTCCCACCACCGACCGCTACTGCATAGGGTACTTTGTTTTCATTGATTGTGTAACCAACAGATAGGCCACCCTTTGCAGGCTGGCTGACACAATCGAAAATACATTAACATAGGTAGGGAGTGGTCCTCGGAGTCGGAGGAAGGCGCTTGATAATATATATATATATGATGTGCTTGAAAACTACTGTGAGTCAACTGTATTCTGAAAATACTACTTATATTCCCCTCCACTTTGCTACTCTGGCGCAGTTTCTTTTACATTCTCTTCAAAGTAAGACTCTCCAGTGACAGTCTCCACCTATGCTGTCTATGATGATAGTACATCCAGGCATCCATCCATTAAAAGTAAATGTCTATCATACTTTTTTTTATATTTCTTAACAAACCTTAGTTGGTTTCACCAACAACCACCCATGCGTCTGCTCCTTCCTTGCTTGCCTTGGCTTTGAGTTTGTACCACACACTGCTGATGATTCTTGCTATCTAGTATCCACCCATACTGTGTCGCCCACCCAGGCAGGCATCTTCTTTCACCTTCCACCCATCCTTCAACAACCAATGCATCTGATCTGATTTCTATCAGCCACCTATGCATGCTTCCAACATATCCTTCTCTGCCAGTCATATTACATCTCTCCCGTCCTTCCTCCTTCCACCCTTATTTACCTCTTTGTTCAACACATCCATCAAGGTCATCTGATCTGAGTTTTAGTCTTCTCCATAAAACCATCACAGCTGAGTTGGAGTCAGATAGAAGAGGCCATTGGTTACTCAACTCACACTGCTAATGCTATTGCTAAAGCTAAGTAAAGGGTGTCTTCTTCAACCGTTGTATAATATTCGCTACAACTTAATATGTCTTACAGTACAGTGAGTGAAGTGAACACCCTTCCAGCTAGTAGTAATGTCAATAAGTAATGAATATAACTTACCACCGCCTGCCACTGCTGCTGGCTCCCCCCCGTAGCTCCTGCAGGTGCCACCTGTTCTCCTGCCCCCTCCGGAAAGGCCGCATCACCGCTGGCCCCGCTGGCACTGGTGGTTAGTAGTATGCCTAGAAAAAACATTACACATTTTTATATGCCTGTACACCTCCCCCTATTTTATTAGTTTTCACTAGGAAGATTGAAAAAAGTTAATACAACATACATCATCACTAGTCCAAATCGGGTACTAGAGTAGAGTCAGTAGACAGACACTAGTAGTGTTATTATGGTCCCTAGGGTCATCTAGTCCTACTCTACTCTTTGGAAAGTTAGCCTGAGCCATGTAACCATTTTAGATTCATCATGTCTACTCTTTTATGCCTACTACCTCGCAGCTTGTTGTGCAGTAGACGCCTTTGAGGACACATGAGTGTTGCGTACAAGTGAAGAGGTCGAAAAACAAGCCACTTTGTTATGGAGTTCGGTTAGTCCGTATTGCTTAGCCATCACGTGTACATGGTACACTTTTTAGCATGACTGCGAAATGCTTGCATAATTGCATTATACTATCTATCGCGCACCATTTTTCTCATACTAGGCAGAAGATTCCCTTCTACAAACCAGAGATTTGCAGAGCTTATGATGCATGTAACCAGTATTTCTATGTTCTATGGTGAGGGGTCTTTCAGAATTCACACAGATATTTTGTCTTCTATCATGCACTTGTAAATGTTTACTGTTTTAATCTTATGCTTTTTGCTGTTGGAGCTGGCTGTAGTAATAATTTCATAGAACAACGTACAGAGCTTGTTACTTATTTGAAAATAAACCTTTTGAACTTACACATAGACTCTGTGGTATTTGGTGTGGTGGGGTGGACTTACACAAGTGAGTGAGCAAAAGGGTGTTATGTTCTGGGTTGTGTCATCATCATTGGGTATCTTCGTGTGGGGGGTCGGGCCCTAATGAGACACTATAGCTAGTCGGTCAGGGGATTGTGGGTTCTTCTGACTGAGGTGTGAGTAAGGTCCAACCTCCCATCACCAACATCCTATTTTCTTGTGCATAGTTCTGTATGTGGCTGTGCAGAATCCCTCCAACAGTAGTAGTATGTACTATCCTATCCAAAACACTAGTCAAATATATGGTTGGGCATTTTGTTGGTGGGAATTGTCAAAGCCTCAAGATTAAGAAGTCTAGAAGAGGACAACCCAACTGACAGGACACAGTGGCTAGAGCTATTGGTCAATCTGAGTTTTATTCCAAAGAAAACCTTCAATAAAGAGTGGCCAACTGGGCAAGCTTAGCTACAGACAGACTAATAGTAGTAGTAGTACAGAGAGTTATAGCAGAGGCAGTTAGAAGGAACTTAGAGGCAGGGATAACCAGAATTTGGAAACATATAGTCAAGGTCGAAGAAGCTTTTGTAGAAAATAGAATTAGGAAGTGGAACCATAATTAATAGTTTGGAAAAAAAGGTGCAGTAAAAGTTAGGGAAATATAATTGTTAATATTAACCACTGGAGGACTTATTGGGGCCAGCAGCAGGGGCCTCGGTAGAGGAGCGGTCCTCTGGTTGTTGTCCCGCCGACTCGGACCCCGTCTTCTTGCCCCTAGGTGGTGCTGATGATCATGTAAGATATAATAAAGAAAGAGACAAACATTAAGGAGTGCTGTGAAACAAATAAATCATTTTAAAAACACGTCAAAAAACATTGTAGGAAACAACAATTGCAATAAAATTAATCAGATGGATCGACTACTGGGCTGCTTGCTGGATTCATGGATCGTCTACTTATTTTTGAACACTCCAGTGTTCCATAATCATTCTGATTCCAGAATACTAACGAAGCTTAAGTGCCACCTGACCTAGACCACCTATTCTAGACGGGCCAATTGTTCACTAAGTCTGCGTTTCCATTTTTTTAGCCATCAAAAATGCATAGATGAGATGGAGAACACATGCATAAATTTGTGCATACATCAAATTGGGCTGGTTGCGTCTGATCTTGTTCTGCTACTGACTGACACTGCTAAGCCTACCACTCACTAAACAAACTACAAAAGGTTTCTATGGAGGACTGGGGTAAGCAGCACTCAGTGACAGAGGAGGCATTACGCAGACCGTAAAAAAATTATTAACTAATACTAACTAAACCTAGTATCCATCCACCACTATTTCACAGGAGGACAATGGAAGGACTAGAGTCTCTCTAGCAATAGCATTACCTAACTTCAGTTCTCTAAAGCAAACTCTTACATTAATCAGCCCAAGCTAGCGCAAAGTTGCAAACAAGTAAGAGTAGCGCTGAACACCTGTGTCCTACAATCACAGAAGTGATTTGAAATGTAATTTACCAGCAACGTTAGCAGCAGTAATCTTGTTATTCGTCAAAAATGTATACACAACAATACTTATACTACCATATTTTAGCTACTCACCAAGCCCCACGACCTCGACACCTAGCAGGTCCAACAGGTCCTTCTCCCGGTCCAGGATGTCAGACCACCGTAGGGCCAGCTGGTTATGGGTGCACCAGACCCTTGAGCACCGAAACACTGCCCGGTGCACCTTCGCCCACCGACGGTGACGCTCTTGGGTAGGGTACCCGGAGCTGGGCCTGCCGCCTGCTGCCACGGTCAAGGGGAGGTGGCGCTGGATAAAAAAAACAAGGGCGGCCACCTCTGCCTCGCCAAAAAGCTGACGGACCTGCACCCCTGCAGGGCGCATTCTGCTGCAAGGCAGGCGGCTCTTGGGCGCAGGCGCCTTGCCCTTTGAGCCGTTAGTGGTAGTGCCCTTGGCCATGGTTCTGGGGTGGGTGGGAGGCGGAAAAGAAAAGTTAGAAGGGAAAAAAGAAAGTTAGGGGGAAGAAGTAGTAGCTTGAAGAAAGAAGTTATATAAAGTAGAAAAAACACAGTAAAAGTAGAAATAAAATGCAAAATATAAACTTAGGGACAGAGAGAGATAGATGATAAATAAAAAAGTCAGAAAAACTGTGTAAAAAACTAAGGATTGAAAAGATTAAGGGAGGAAAGAAAAGTAGGCCCAGAACCATAGCATAGAGTGAAAAACAAGATGGCCGCGCCCATTCACGACCGCGTGTGTAAGTTTGCGCGATATTTCTCGCGAACACGAAATAATCGTCGCGAACAAGTAAAACGCGCTCCCGAACATGACATCCGCATCGCGAACACGCTATACGCGACCCGGAACAGGAAATAAGGCATCGCGAGCGGGCGGGACAATTGAAAAACAAGATGGCCGTGCCCATAGGCGACGGCATGGGTAAGTTCGCGAGATATTATCCCCCGAGCATGTAAACAGCGCCCCGAACACGCACAATGTGCTCCCGAACAAGAAAAACGCATCGCGAACGGGCGCCCCAAGCAACTATGCACGCTCGCGTAGCTATGTGTAGCTCGCGTAGTGCAATGACATCTTCACGTAGCTTTGCGTAGCCCGACTACGCGAACTACGCCCAGGGTTAGTTATGAAGTTATAAAGGTCAACAACTTAGTGATATCTGTGTAGCACAATACTACTAAAAGAAGTAGGGAAGCCTACAAATAAACTGGACTTCATATGTAAAATTTTTAGATTTTCTACATGAGCAACTGAAAGACCCATTTAAGTCAAATATTAATGGAAACCTATAAACAAATACATAACAAATAGAATACATCTTCCTCTACATAAGTTTTCTCGGCATGCTCTCTGGCTCACAAAATAAAACTGCGATGAACAATCCAAACAAAAAAACCTCTTCCCTATTTATCGCTCTGCAACAAAATGAAAAAATGAACTAGCAGTGAGCTTCACAAACTACTATTTGGAGGACATGATTAATGAAACTAGAAAAAAATAAATCTCAATTTTTAAAACATTGATAATGATTGTCTTTCATTGACTTTGGGCTTCATAAATAGCTCAATCCTACTAAAGGTAGCAGGATAGCCCAAAAAATAAATCAGACTACGTAAGAAAAGTTTAAGAAATAGTGCATGAACAACTAAAAGAAAAAATGATGGTCACATGATTATGTAAACCAATATACAAATAAAATTGATAACAGGAAAGAAATCCCATTCAATCCGAATACCACTATGTAGTTATAGTTAGTATACCCACTATCCACCTGTTTGACGAATCAACACAAAATGTTCCAGACCTATATTATTTTCTGCATTTTGAGATGATGTAAATTTTTGTGGTGAATCATTAAGGCGGTGCAATTATAAAAGTGGGGTCCCAAAACATGTTATTCCACCAATGCATTTTCCATGGACTATTGTATTTGACATAGAGTGAAAACGGGTGAATGGATATGCATGGAATTTGGCAGGATTATACATTATGCTGCATAGATAATGCTTGTTGGGTACTGCAGTTAAGTAAGGTAAGTGTTATTTAAGTTATAAGGCATTTAATCTTAGTTTATTTGTCACCCCGGTACTATTGTGGAACCTCACACAATTCTGTGTACACAGCCCTAAACTTATTTAAAAACATATAAATACATTTCCCTACCTATTACCATTTTAGTAAAGTAGTGTTAGGTAGGGACCTACTACTTACCTACATCTAAGGCCTTAACACTGATCACAGCCAAAGTGTAGTAAAAACATTATGACTGCCTTTTTTATTCTCTAAAACAACCATTACCCAATAATATACATGGAAACGTTACCACGGTATACCATGGCCGAAAATATCACCAAGGTCTAGCTGCATTATTGTATTGTGGTACCTTTGCATTGTGCATGGTATTGCATGGCCAACGCAACACTTAAGTCAGATTTACAAAGCAACGGAAGGCCACCATGTGTGACACTGCTTTGATTGGTAAATCTAGAGAAATGCAAGGCAGAACAATTTGGCCTTACTCTGCACAACATACTATACATTGCTGCTAAATTTCACATACGTCTGTATGCCACGCCACTGTACTCCACTCCACTGTATGCTAATCCACTGTAAGCCACTCCATTGTACAGTACGCCATTCTATGCCACTCCATTCAACACTAATCCTTTGGGTGCCACTCCACTATATGCTATTCCACTCTACCCCACTCCACTGTACGCCACTCCAGTCTACATCACAACACTGTATGCTGTTGCACTCTATGCTATTCCACTCTAAGTTATTCCACTTTATGCCATTTTGTTCTATGCCACTCCACTGTACTCCACATTATGCTATTCCACTGTATGTCAATCCACTCTACTCTATTACACTGTATGCATCTTCAACCTTTGCCACTCTACTGTATGGTATTCCACACTACCCCACTACACTGTACACCACTCCACTGTATGCTATTGCACTTTAAAACACCCCACAATACACCACTCCAGTCTACAGCACTGTGCACCACTCTACTGTATGCTACTACACTATACAATATTACACTCTATGCCACTCCAATGTATGCCACTCCAGTGTACGCTAATCCACTGCATAGCACTCCAATGTACACTACTCCATTATATGCAATTCCTCTCTATTTCACTCCACTCTAAATTATTCCATTTCATGCCACTCCACTGTATTCTACTGCAATCTAAGCCACTCCACTCCATATAACTCCACTCTAAAAAACTCTACTATACTCTATGCCACTCTATTGGACTCTACTTCGCTCTATCTCCATTCACTCCACTGCAAACATTTATACTTGACTGTATGCCAGTATACTTTATTTTACAACACTCTACTCTACTGTATGACAGATTCCAAGTCTGTAAATCACTGCACTACTGTATGAGACACCACTCCAATTTATATGTTTCCCCGACTCTAAGCTACACCACTTCAATGTCCACCACCCCACTCTACACTAATCCACTGTAGGCTACTCCACTGTATGCCACTCCTCTGTATACCACTCTAGTCTACGCTATTCCACTCTATGCCACTCCACTCTTCTACACTCCATTGTACAGTATTCCACTTTATGCTATTTTACTGTGTGCTACTCCACTTTATGGTAATCCACTCTACGCTACTACAGTGTATGACACTCTCCTCCACTCTAAATACCTCCACTTTATAAAAGTGTATCACACTGTATGGCACTCTGTAACATTCGACTCCACTCCACGAACAGTCCTTTGTCCACCTCTATACCTCACTCTGTGCCCGTGCACTCCATTGTACAACACTCTATTCCACTATGCAACACTTTTCTATATGACACAGCACTCCACTCTACAGTACGAGACCCCACTCCAATTTTTCTCAGTTTATAAACCTACGCTAAACCACTCAACTCTACTCCATGCCTCTCTATTCTATGACACCAATACACTCTATTGTACTTTACAACACACTATGCTGCGCCACTCCACTCAACTCTACTCCACTGTACGAGAGTTTACCTCACTCTATGCTACTATACATCAATCCACTCTACACAGCTCCACTGTTTGACACACTATTGTGCTCTATCCAACACCCCTCTATAACTCTCTTCTAGAATGTATGCCACTCTGGATCTTTACTCCTGTCTATACCCTTACACTGCACTGAATAACACTGAGCTATACTGTATGCCACTGTACAACACCCTAATCCATTATGTGCTGCTCTACAATCTCTAGTCCACTATATAAATATATATATATCTACATCTTACCTACTGGCGGTCGCCAGTAGGTAGTTACAGTTAGGACCTTGTTTCTATTCAAAAAGCGTTTTTTGTTTTCCCAATAACTTGGCCCTGGAGGCTTTGTTTGCTTGTCCTTGTGTGCATCCTCGAACGAAAGCAGCGCATGGGAACAAATACTGGCCGGCTTAGGTCGGGAGGACAGTACCGCCAATAAAATTATTACGGACTCTTGGTGTCGGATACACAGACACCGTAATATCATAACAGAAGGACAAGTTGGAGTTTATTTTGCAACGGCAACGTGACTGGAGGCCCTATGGAGGGTATGACTGATTTGCTTCCCAGGCAGAACCCAATCAGGGTATTATTTTAGCACCAGGATTACAAGTCCCATAAAGCTGAGGATGACGTAATGCCATAGGAGGGCGAGAATTAGCCAAAAGGGACTGCCTCCTTGTGCATCTGCTCGGAAGCCCCCGTGAGCAAGGAGCAAAGGAGCTCCAAAACGCGTTGGGGAAGGAGGAAATATCTGCGAGCGCTGCTGTTTTCTGTCCACATAAAGAACTTGGCCCTGGAGGCTTTGTTTGCTTGTCCTTGTGTGCGTCCTCGAACGAAAGCAACGCATGGGAAAATATACCGGCTGGCTTAGGTCGGGAGGACAGCACCGCTGATAAAATTATTACGGACTGTTGGTGTCGGATACACAGACACCGGGATAACAGAAGGACGAGTTGGAGTTTATTTTGAAACGACAACATGACTGGAGGCCCTATGGAGGGTATGACTGAATTGCTTCCCAGGCAGAACCCAATCATGGTATTATTTTAGCACCAGGACTACAAGTCCCATAAAGCTA
Source organism: Triturus cristatus (assembly GCF_964204655.1). Lineage (NCBI taxonomy): Eukaryota > Metazoa > Chordata > Amphibia > Caudata > Salamandridae > Triturus > Triturus cristatus. The sequence goes on along the minus strand of NC_140593.1, from coordinate 482,439,025 downwards.
AGGATGATGTAATGCCATAGGAGGGCGAGAATTAGCCAAAAGGGACTGCCTCCTCGTGCATCTCCTCGGAAGCCCCCGTGAGCAAGGAGCAAAGGAGTTTCGAAACGCGTTGGCGAAGGTGGAGGAAATATCTGCGATCGCTGCTGTTTCCTGTCCAAATAAAGAACTTGGCCCTGGAGGCTTTGTTTGCTTGTCCTTGTGTGCATCCTCGAACGAAAGCAACACATGGGAATAATATATATATATATATATATATATATATATATATATATATTACCTACTGGCGGTCGCCAGTAGGTAGTTATAGTTAGGACCACGTTTCCATAGGAAATCCGCAACATTCTATTTTGAATAACTTTGGCGCCGGTTGACGAATCCTCGCGAATTTTTTAAAATAGGTGGGGCGCTATGCTCCGCTCCTACCCTGAAAGTCTCGGGGGGATTCATCAAGCGGGGGCTGAGATAAAAGGGGGGTCCCAAAACGCGTTTTTCCCATGCATTTTTCCATAGGACCTTTAGACACAGCTACAGCCCGAACGGCTGAACAGAATTACTTGAAATTTGGCAGAGAGGTAGTCCTCAGGTCAAGGAAGTGCCTTTTGTAGGTTTGGTGTAAATCTGTTCAGTAGATTCTGAGAAAATAGCCTTTAAATCAATATATATATCTGAGCCAGCTTACGGTGCGCTTACGGTACGCTTACCGTACGCGTACGGTGGCGTGCGCGAGCGCGATTCTGATTGGCCCTTAGATCTTAGTAAACATTCGAATCGGTCGAAACCAGGAAGCGGCGGCCGCCATTTTGTCTCTCGCACTCTGAGGGGGGAGCTGATAAACAAATGCCAAAAACATATAAAGGGGCTGTTTAGACAGCGCCCATGCACATAACCATGTTAGTTGAGTCTTCAACGATCCCCGAAGGCAAAAAACGGTAATTTTTTATTTTTCAAAATTTCACCGATTACGCTTACTGTACGCTTACCGTACACGTACGGTAAAAAAATAATTAAAAAAAAAAAAACCCACTCTCTCCACCCCGTGTGCAAATGGTGGCCGAAGGCCACCATTTGTGCATGCCATATAAGAGCACAGCATTTCCCCAAAAAATGTCAACAGATTACCTATCACAAGGGAGCGCATAATATGTCCTCCATGTGCACACGGTGCGCGAAGCGCATCGTGCGTACATGGCCCATCTAGCGTAACGTGGGCACGCGGTGCGCGTAGCGCACCGCGTGCCCACCGTGCGTGCACGGCACTAACTGCGTAAAGTGGGCGCGCGGTGCGCGAAGCGCACCGCGTGCTCACTGTGCGCGCACGGTGCGCGAAGCGCACCGTGCGCGCACGGAACGAACTGCGTTAAGTGGGCGCGCACGCCACGAATGGCGTAAAGTAACTTAGCATTTAAAAAACCGTACAAATTCACTGAAAAAACCATAGGTTTCACACACGTTATAGTTAGGAATTAGCATTTAAAAAACCTTGCAAATTCACTGAAAAAACCATAGGTTTCACACATGTTATAGTTAGCGGAAATTTTACTGATAAAAAACCAATGAAATTCCCCCGTTATAGTTAGTGCAGGAAACTATAACTCACGCGACCGCAATCTTCTGCTGATGACATATGTGTCTTTATGAAAAAAAAATATTTGTAATATATGTATAGCTAAAAATTAATGGAAGAAGACATGGGCAAATAAGTGTCTAAATACAGTATTAGCATCAGCAGAGGATTGCGGTCGCGTGAGTTATAGTTTCCTGCACTAACTATAACGGGGAAATTTCATTGGTTTTTTATCAGTAAAATTTCCGCTAACTATAACATGTGTGAAACCTATGGTTTTTTCAGTGAATATATATATATATATATTCACTGAAAAAACCATAGGTTTCACACACGTTATAGTTAGGAATTAGCATTTAAAAAACCTTGCAAATTCACTGAAAAAACCATAGGTTTCACACATGTTATAGTTAGCGGAAATTTTACTGATAAAAAACCAATGAAATTCCCCCGTTATAGTTACTGCAGGCAACTATAACTCACGCGACCGCAATCCTCTGCTGATGCTAATACTGTATTTAGACACTTATTTGCCCATGTCTTCTTCCATACATTTTTAGCTATACATATATTACAAATATTTTTTTTTCATAAAGACACATATGTCATCAGCAGAAGATTGCGGTCGCGTGAGTTATAGTTGCCTGCAGTAACTATAACGGGGGAATTTCATTGGTTTTTTATCAGTAAAATTTCCGCTAACTATAACATGTGTGAAACCTATGGTTTTTTCAGTGAATATATATATATTCACTTACAAAACCATAGGTTTCACACACGTTATAGTTAGGAATTAGCATTTAAAAAACCTTGCAAATTCACTTAAAAAACCATAGGTTTCACACATGTTATAGTTAGCTGGACATTTCACACGTGAAAAACCATTGAAATTCCCCCGTTATAGTTAGTGCAGGCAACTATAACTCACGCGACCGCAATCCTCTGCTGATGCTAATACTGTATTTAGACACTTATTTACCCATGTCTTCTTCCATTAATTTTTAGCTATACATATATTACAAATATTTTTTTTTCTGAATGACACATATGTCATCAGTGATGTAATATCTGACGTCATCAGCAGAGGATTGCGGTCGCGTGAGTTATAGTTGCCTGCACTAACTATAACGGGGGAATTTCAATGGTTTTTCACGAGTGAAATGTCCAGCTAACTATAACATGTGTGAAACCTATGTTTTTTTAAGTGAGTTTGCAAGGTTTTTTAAATGCTAATTCCTAACTATAACGTGTGTGAAACCTATGGTTTTTTAAGTGAATTTGTACGGTTTTTTAAATGCTAAGTTTTTTATTTATTTATTTATTTATTTTAAGGTTTTTCACTGTACGCGCACGGTGGGCTTCGCGCACCGTGCGCGCGCTGTGGGCGCCCACGTTACGCAGTTCGCAGAATTTTTCCGTTTCTACCGTATGCGCACGCTATGCGCACGCCGCGATTTTTCGTAAAAAAAATAGAATAAATTTTGCCCCTTGGGGGTCCTTGTGGGACTCCCTGACAAAGGCTAGGGGGTCAGGAACTGTCCACCCTGCCCCCTTTTCACGTTCTCCACCCTTGTTTTTCACCCCCTCAGACTGCGAGAGACAAAATGGCGGCCGACACTTCCTGGTTTCGACCGATTTGAATGTTTACTAAGATCTAACAACCAATCAGAATCGCGCTCACGCACGGCAGCGTGCGCGTACGGTAAGTTTTACCGTACGCGCACGGAGCGCGCCTATAGATATATATATGCTTTTAAATGCTATTTTCTCAAGAAATACTGAACAGATTTACACCTGCAAAAGGCACATCCCTGACCTGAGGACTACCTCTCTGCCAAATTTCAAGTAATTCTGTTCAGCCGTTCGGGCTGTAGCTTGGACTAAAGGTCCTATGGAAAAATGCATGGGGAAAACACGTTTTGGGACCCCCCCTTTTTCTCAGCCCCCGCTTGACGAATCCCCCCGAGACTTTCAGGGAAGGAGCGGAGCGGAGCGCCCCACCTATTTTGAAAATTTCGCGAGGATTCGTCAATCGGTGCCAAAGTTATTCAAAATAGAATGTTGCGGATTTCCTATGGAAACACGATCCTAACTATAACTATCTACTGGCGACCGCCAGTAGATAATATATATCTATATATATATATATATATATTCACAGAAAAAACCATAGGTTTCAGGCACGTTATAGTTAGGAATTAGCATTTAAAAAACCTCAGAAATTCACTGAAAAAACCATAGGTTTCAGGGGTGTTATAGTTAGCTGGACTTTTCACTTGTACAAAACCATTGAAATTCCCCCGTTATAGTTAGTTCAGCTAACTATAACTCGCGCGCCCGCAATGCACTGCTGATGACGTCACATATTACATCACTCATGACATGGTCAGTGACATCACTCATGACATCACTGATGACATCTTAAATGACATCACTGATGACATCACTGATGACATCATCCAGTGAATGTGTGTTTTTCTGAAAATTAAATATGTTTTATATATGTATATCTCAAGGTCGATGGAATAATAAATGGGTATATAAGTGTCTAAATGGATGATTTGTTTTTGAAAAATTGATTGTGTAACTGACTGATTAAGTGTATCATAGTGAATACATGGCTTAGTGAGTAATGTTTAAATATGTAAATATCTGTATCAGTCTCTCACTTTGTGTATAAGTGGCTGCATGGGTTGGTGAGTAGCTACATGGGTGTCTATATAGGTTATTAGTTGGTTTTTTGAGTATCAGTCTGAGTGTCTGCATGGTTCGGTGGGGGGTATTACGTAGTGCATAGGTGCATGAATGAGTGACTCACTGTTTGTATGTGTTGAACACAGCATGTGTGCAGGACTGTATGGGTGGATGAGTGTGTGTATGGGTGTGTTAGTGAGTGAATGACTGTCTCAATAGTGTCTTTATGAGTAACTACATATGTTTTAAACTAGTATATGTGACTATTGTTGTATATAAGTGAGTATATGTGAGAGTGAGAGATTGAAAGAGTTCCTGTATGAATAAGTATGTGTTTCTATAAGTGATTGTTTAAAAGACTAAGTATGTGTAAGTTTCTGTAGAAGTAAGTGTGGTGGTGTGTGTATAACTGTATATGCAAGTAAATGGATGTTTGATTCTTTATTAGCATGAGTGACTATGTGTGTGAGTAACTCTATGGATGAGTGGCATTGTGTAACAGGATGTATAGGTGTATGAGTACATATGATGAGTGAGTACATGTATGAGTGACTGTATAGGACTGTTGGTGAATGAGTGGATGTGTATGTGGATCTTAGAATTACTGAAGAGGTTGTTGTAACTGGTATTGGTATGTCCATTGTTTTGAAAATTTTATTTAGTCTCTATTTTTGAATGTGTGTATCAAAGGTTATATTAGGGTGAGAGGAGGTCTGCCACTCTATCACAAGGATGATGTCATCAGTGATGTCATCAGTGATGTCATTTGAGATGTCATCAGTGATGTCATGAGTGATGTCACTGACCATGTCATGAGTGATGTAATATGTGACGTCATCAGCAGTGCATTGCGGGCGCGCGAGTTATAGTTAGCTGAACTAACTATAACGGGGGAATTTCAATGGTTTTGTACAAGTGAAAAGTCCAGCTAACTATAACACCCCTGAAACCTATGGTTTTTTCAGTGAATTTCTGAGGTTTTTTAAATGCTAATTCCTAACTATAACGTGCCTGAAACCTATGGTTTTTTCTGTGAATTTCAAAGGTTTTTTAAATGCTAATTTCTAACTATGCCTACAGAGATAGGACATGTGAAGAAAGAAGAAAAAATGCACAGAAAGAAACAAAAGAAGTGCAGAAAGAAGCAACAGAAGTCCTCAAATACGAAGATAAGTGCAGGAAGAAGGATAACGTGCAGAAAGAACAAAAAGAAGAGCAGAAAGAAGCCTTGTTGCAAAATCATCCTGTACCCTCAACTTTTTCAGACGGATACTGGTGGTAACTGAGTCTGACTAACCAGTCCTAGAGCCAGTGCTATGTTAAAAGACACTTAGAATACAGTGAAAACACCTACATACACTAGGGAACATTATGCGTTGGGGTCCCCCTGTGATTAGCATGACCTCCTCTGTAAGCCCCTAGTATATAATAGGGCATGGGGATTAAAACTACCTCTTAAAACAGGCCACAGGGCGTTTTTGCACACGTTAACTCAGGCCCCGTCCCCTCCATTCACCACTGTGTAAACACGCCCTGTGTCCATTTTTAGTTGGGAGATTAAGTTCATTTGAATCCTGAGGGTACCTAGGGTCCAACTAGCCCACTAGGTACCTCCAGTAAGTGCCACAGAGCTGCGTTGCAGAGAGGTGTAAAAAGTGGCACGGCCTGGACCACCTCTCTGCAATGCAGCTCAGTGGCGCTTACTGGAAGCACTTGGTGGGCTAGTTAGCCCCCAGGGGCCCTCAGTATTGAAGGGAAATTATATCCCCAATTTAAAACGTGCCATAGTGCGTGTTTGCACACGTCACCTCAGGCCCCGACCCCTCCCTTCACCACTGTGTAAACGCGTCCTGTGGCTGTTCTAAGTTGAGAGATTAAGTCCCCTTGAATCCTAAGGGTCCCTAGAGTCAAACTAGACCACTAGGTACCTCCAGTAAGGGCCACAGAGCTGCGTTGCAGAGAGGTGTAAAAAGGGGCTTGGCCTCAGAACACCTGGCTGCAGCGCAGCTCCCTGGCGCATACTGGAGATGCCTGTTGGGGGCGCGTTTGCAGAGTGCTGCACGGAGGGGGCATGGCCTCCGGCACGATGCCAGTCTTTTATTTATTTTAGTTTTTTAAGAAGGGGGGCTGTTTGGTTCCCCTTCTTATTCTAATTTATTGGCCCTGATGACCCCATCCCCCAGGGACAGTCTCCTAATTATATTTTTTTGACCCCAATCCCCAGGGCCGGCCACTGTTTTTTATTATTTTTAAAAAATATATATTTATAGACACACCTAGGACATGCTGGACAAACCGTACGCACCTATCACCATGACGATTTGCGTGATATTCATTAAAAGGCGACTATGCATGCAATGAATCCACGTGGAATGTATTTACACCACTAGTGAAGCTCTGACATGTCTGATGCCCTACCGTGCCTAATCCTGGTAGACACCCTTGTCGTTTATTTATACAAACATGGGTAGCTATTGACGGGCACATTTAATACACATGCACACCAAGCCATTCAAAGAGGATTCGACAAAAATTCGACCAAAACTATGCAAGAAACCCCCCTCACGGTTAATAAAACACACATCCACTGCCGGATGTGTAATACTTTTTATTTTACTCTCTGGAAAGGGGACGAACATCACTTGAGATTCACGGCGTGCTCCTGACAGAGCCCAATGCTGTGTTACACCCACCATTGCCTGCCGAGTGCCACACACCTCTGTGTTGTATTCCACTAGCTAGTGCATATGCTATGACACTCTCTAGCCCATGTGCACTGTAACACCACCCCGTGAATATGTCATGCCACACTTGTCTTCGCACGGGTTATATTGCCCCATCTAACGTGCCTTTCTCGATGCCTATGTTATAACGCACAGTGCTATGCCATACATATTACAATCTGGCATCCATATCTTTGTCACAGTGCATATGCAACGTTACACTCCCCAGCACATATTTTATATTACAACTTTAGAGACTAGTTAGGTTACACAACACTGCCCTGTGCATATTACACTCCAAGGCGCATATCGCATAGCACGCGCTAGTGCCTGTGCTATCTCGTGCTCTCCAATGAATCTGTCATTACGCACAATGTATTGCATATTATATTTCACGCCCGGTTCATCTTATATCACACTTTTTGGTGCATAGTTTATACCATACACTATATCTAGTTTTCATTTTCAATCGTGCTCTCAGGACTATGTTCTATATAACACTGTGTTCACCTACCCTTTTCACGGGCATTACATTTTGCGATAGGGGGTGGAGGGTCAGGGGGTGTTTCTGCCAAGTGAGCCCGGAGTCACAGTCACAAACGTCCTCTTCTTCCTGAATAAAAGTGAGATTATGCTGCATACTTGTTCATATTTTAAGTAGTTCGCACAGACACAATGTTTTAAAAACAATAAAGTTCCTATTACCCGCCTTCTCTGAACAGTTAGCTTGCTGCCCCATCCCCTTCCTCCCTATCCTCTGTTGTGTGAATCCATGGACTAGCCTCCTCCCTCCTGCCATGCATGGTCTGATGTGCTGCCACTGCCCTCAATTTAGTATGATGTACCAGTCCACTCCTCCTGCCCTCCATTGCCCAATTCTATGCCCCATCATTGACCTCCTGCTTAAACTCTGTGCTTAGCTTGCTGCCCCTATTCTCCTTCCCCCTGCCCTCCGATGTCTTTGTGCATGCCCCTGCTCCATCCTTTTTGCCCACCATGTCCCATGGACCTGCCACTCCTATCTACTCTGAGTGTTCTGTTGAGCTGCCACTCCCCTCCCACCTGCCTAGCATTGTCAGATGACTGTAACCTGTCCCTGCCACCTCCACCCTGCCTGTCCACATGCCATGCCCCTATCCTCTTCCTCCTGTCCTACATGGTCCATTGTACTGCCACACCCTTCTGCCCTCCCTGGTCTGTTGTGCTGCAACTGCTCCTCCTGCCTGCCCCGTGTGGTCTGTTGTGAGGTCCCTTCCCCTGAACTTTCTTGTCTGTGCACAGGTCCTGACCCTCCCTTCTATCCTCCATCGTCCTTTGTGCATGCCCCTCCACCCTCCTTCTTGCCCATCATAGCCATTGTGCTGCCACTAACCCTCCCACTTGCCATGCATGGTCTTCTGTGCTGCCATGGCCCCTCCCACCTTCCCTGTGTGGTCAGTTAGCTGCCCCTGACCCCCTCCCACCTTCCCTCCATGGTCTGTGTGTATGCCATCACAGTCTCACTGTTGCTCTTCATGGTGTGTCTTGCTTCTAGTTCCCATCCTGCCTGACCTCCATGGCTATCTTGCTGCTCCTGCCCTGCCCCCTTGCCCCCAGCCCTACTCCCTCCCTCCTGGCTTGTCTGTTCCATTGTAATGCCCCTGATCCGTCCCACCTGCCCTTTATGGTCTGTTATGATGCAGCTTTCTCTCCTGTCTGTCCATTATGGTCAGCTAGCTACCATTGCCTCTTGCCCCTCTGTTCTCTGTTGTCCATGTGCATGGTCCTGTCCCCTCCCTCTTGCTTTCTATGGATTGTTGTGCTGCACTCCCGTCCTGCATGCCCTGTGTGGTGTATTGTGCTGCTGCAAACCCTGATGCCTGCCCTGCAGGGTCAGTTTGGTGCACCTCTCCATGTCCCTCCTGTCCTCTGTTATCCAAGTCCATGTCCCTATCCCATTTCCTTCCATGATCCAATGTACCATACTTGCGAACATTTTGAACTTGGTAAGAGGGAGATTTTGAAAAAAACTGGGGTATTGATTTTCCCCTTTGAGTTACATTGAAAAAGAGGATATTGTAGACAGGAGACAGATCAAATAAAGCCCATTTGAGCTTAAAAATATTGGACGTTTCCTAGCTGAATCGGGTCTGTTGGCATGTATGGTTGTACTACCATTGCCTCTTCCTTCTGCCCACAATGGTCTATTGCATTGCCACAGCCTTGAAGGAGGGTAGATTTTGTATCACAGGGGGCCCCTGGCCCGTTCTGTCCACACCTGAAGTATGAGACCCTTGTCCTTGCCCTGCCAGCTGCATTTGTAGGCCGTATTAAATTGACCAGCGGGTCCTGTGTTGCTATATAATTATCCTGAGACATCCTTACCACTCAGCCAGCATAAAACCCCTGTGTAGGCCCTTCTGTTCAATATGTAGGCCTCTTTGTTAAATTGACCATAGCTCTGCAATTTTAGTGTATAGCAGTCTGAAGGCAGGTCTGCGAGGCCTTCTTATCCAAACTAGTAGCCCCCACCCTACCCGAGTGCTCCGTGCTCGGTATCAAAGTTCAACATCCCCCTGAAGCTGTCGACATACAGTAGGCTGCATCCTGGACTGGTACTTGCTTCCTGGGCAGGTTTCCCGCTTTTAAGGAAGAGGCAACCGCAGAGCGTCAAGTTAGGAGAACTGAGGAGATTTTATACATGAATATATTGAATTCCCGTACAATACCCATTATTTTCTGCTTGCTCTATGGAACTTACGATAAGCGATTGGCCTGAGAGACTGACCTTTTCACCCAGTCCATTGTCAGCATTAAGTGGGTAAATGACGAAATGTCTGGTAAAATCTGCAGACGAAGCTTTTGGGTAGCATACGTAGGTAGATGTAGCGTGCAAAGGAGCCCACAAAATGATATAAAAAGGGAGCACCCACAGATATCGACGGACTACCTCGCCGTCTGTATGTAGGTTAACAGGCAGTGCAGGTTTTCCACAAGAGCTGGGAGCTCTTGTCTTCCTTTGCTTAAAATGTCTTGCTCTGCTTTGCTTGAAGTATCTTATTCTATTTTACCTATATGAAATGTCATGTTATGTTTAACCGTTTTTCTCTTTACTTTTGCATTTAAAAGATTTTGTATTGTAATTGCAGGAATGCTTGCTCTAAGAGTAAACGTGAGTGTTCCTAGGTAACATTTTCCTTGGTGTAACTTGTTTCTCATGATGCATTTATAGATGTGTTTTCTCTCTCTCTCTGTCAGTACATTAATTGAGATACAGAGAATATTATGACAGCTGTATGATTATCTGGATTCTGTATTTTGTACTTTATGTCTCTATTCTGCGGTTTCTTTGAAGTTGCATCTTCTCATTAAACTGCCATGGTATTCTGCCTCCAATTCCATGTCTCATATGTCTGTTTTCTTCATTTTTGGAGCAAGCGTTCCTAGGCACCCCGGCTCAAATTAAGGTGCCCCTTTTGTCCCTGACTCACTCTCCTGCTCAGTTCTGTGGTGGCTCCCGGGGATCTGGGGACCGCCCCTAGCTTCCTTGACCCGTAATAGATCTTCCCTCCAACAGCCTCTCTTGCAAGTCCTGTATTGTTGGTTTGTTGCCCCTGCCCCCCTTTCCACTGCCCTCCATAGTCTGTTGTGCTTCCACGGCCCTTCCTGCCTGCTCAGTGTGGTTAAATTGTTGCCTTTGCACCCTCCTACCTGCCTTCAATTTTCAGAGTCCGTGCCCCTGGCCTCTGCCTCTCAACAGTATCCTAATGAAAAACTAGATTGCTAACATTCTATATTTATTACAAAAGTGTGGAACGCCTGACATCATCTTGATGTAAACAAAACTGTAATACCTAGAGCATTTCCTTTAGAAATTACATATATGAGAGGGTCTTATTGGCATCAAAATTATGGTTAGTGCTCTAAAAGACTAAAATAAGGACATATTTTCTGAGTTTTCAAATAGCGACAAAGCACTTTTAAATTATTTGTTATCTTTATGTTTTTTTATCCAGTTGACCACTTGATTAAATGTTGCACTTAGGGGAGAGGATGTGGTGTTACTTCCAGAACTGCAGACTTTGCAACTGGGGAACCAGGTTGAAGTTTCTGCTTCAGCTCGACATTCTGTGATTCTGGTCAAATCACTTAGTCTCCCCATGTCTACAACCAAAATGAATTTGTTCTTGTGTGATGTAACCAATGCTCATGTAAAGCACTCCAATACCTGACAAGTCTGCACTGTATAACACTGCAAAAACACAAAATAATAAGTGTTTTGCACACTTCTGTCATTGGGCTATATTTGGGCTACATCTGGGTGATTTTGGGCTACATTTGGGCTCTTTTGTCTCCGGTGGCCATCTTGGGAGATTTATTTGTTATGAAGTTTCCTAATTTCCTCATGTACTGCAGTCTCCTCAGTAGGAAATGCTTTCAGTTTTTTACTTTGATTCCATCATGAAGGTATTCAGATATGTCACACATTTGCCATAAATTCTGAATGTTAGCACTCTAGTTGCTCATTAGATCACTGTAGTAAAACTACTGCACCATGGAAGTCTGCTCCTGGTATTAAAAGTGCATGTTTCAGTCTGCATGTCAGAATTTTTTAATGAAATAGAAGAGGATTTGAGAAGTCACTCACAATGTGCCCTCATTTTCTTTCTTCAGCATTAATCATAATTTCTATGGCAAAATGTACCTCCTCATTGTGTTCCTTTTTAAATTAAATGTTTTAAGTGTTACCAGTTTATTCCAATCAAGATGGCTTCAGGTGTGCCATACTTTTGTCATAATGAAGACAGTAAGCGCTCTAGTTGTTTTTAAGAACATTCTGGGACATTCTGTCATTGGGCTGTACTTGGGCTACATCTGGGTGATATTTGGGCTACATTTGGGCTCTTTTGTCTCTGGTGGCCATCTTGGGAGACTTATTTGTTATGAAGTTTCCTAATTTCCTCATTTACTGCAGTCCCCTCAGTAGGAAATACTTTCAGTTTTTTACTTTGATTCCATCAAGAAGGCATTCAGATGTGTCACACATTTGCCATAAATTCAGAATGTTAGCACTCTTTTTGCTCATTAGATCACTGTAGTAAAGCTACTGCTCACCAGGGAAAACTGCTGCTGGTATTGAAAGTGCATGTTTCAGTCTGCATGTCAGAATTTTTTAATGAAATAGAAGAGGATTTGAGAAGTCACTCAAAATGTGCCCTAATTTTTCTTTCTGCAGCACTATTCATACTTTTTATGGAAAAATGAACCCCCTCATTTTGTTCCTTTTTAAATTAAATGTTTTAAGAGTTACCACTTTAATCCAAGCAAGATGGCTTCAGGTGTGCCATACGTTTATCATAAGTAGGACTGTTAGCGCTCTAGTAGTTCTTTGGAACACTCTGGGAAGCTGCAGTAGAACACAAAGGAATCAACTGACAGTCTCTGCCCTTGTTGGATGTACATGTTTTACTGAGAATGTCAGACTTCATTCTCACATGACTGAGAAAGATAATGTGAATTTACAGAAAATAAGCTCTCAGTTTAGCCTATAGATCACCTTCTAAACCTCTGTGGTAAAAGCATGAGAAAATATTTTTCTCTCAATCATGATATCCCAGCAGAAGGCTTTTTCACATGGTGAAATCACCTTAGAACATACCACAATTCCTAAAATGAGTATGGTACCATCAACAAATGATTTATAATGTAACTAAAGTCTTAAAACCTTCTATTAACTGCAATGCTTTTTAATGAGGTGCTATCATGTATATTGGTCCCAAGATGGCTGCCAACACTTCTTGGATGAAGTGCTGACAGCCAATCAGATCTCAGGATGAGATGTGTGGTTAGGCTCCGCCCACATATATATATGCTTTTAAATGCTATTTTCTCAGGAAATACTGAACAGATTTACACCAGACCTGCAAAAGGCACTTCCTTGACCTTATGGCTACCTCTCTGCCAAATTTCAAGTAATTCTGTTCAGCCGTTCGGGCTGTAGCTGTGTCTAAAGGTCCTATGGAAAAATGCATGGGGAAAACGCGTTTTGGGACCCCCCTTTTTTCTCGGCCCCTGCTTGACGAATCCCCCCGAGACTTTCAGGGTAGGAGCGTAGCGTAGCGCCCCACTTATTTTGAAAAGTTCGCGAGGATTCGTCGACCGGCGCCAAAGTTATTCCAAATAGAATGTTGCGGATTTCCTATGGAAACAGGGTCCTAACTATAACTACCTACTGGCGACCGCCAGTAGGTAATATATATATATATATATATATATATATATATATATATATATATATATATATCCTCCCAACTCTCTCCTCACAGAAAGAAACGAGCCGCACTCCAGTCACGAAGGTAAATTCCTTTATTTGATGATAATATGTCTCTAGGCAATCCTGATGCGTTTTGGTCAAAATTTGACCTTTTTTCAAAAGTGAAGCCTTAGCATCAAACACACCTCAATACGATTGCTGTAATTTATAAATTTTTTGGCCCCTAGTAGCCGCCCTGATTGGAAATTTGCACAGCATGCTGGAACTTGTCGTGTATAACAACGCTTTTTCAAACCCTCCAGGAGGTGATGCACGCATATTCCTTGTTTTTTCTCACTTGTCAAATCCATATTCAAATAGTGTCTATTTTCGCTCACTGCTGCTCTCCTATTTTATATATATATATATATATATATTACCTACTGGCATAGTTAGGATGCAGTTTCCATAGGGGAAAGTTTTTTCATTTGCCAATAACTTTGGCATCTATTGATGAATCCTCACAAAATGTTTCAAAACTAGCTTGACACTCATTTCAGATGCTATCTTGAAAGTTTTGGTGTGATCTGTAAATCTGGGGCTGAGAAAAAAGGGGGGGTCCCAAAAAGTGTTTTCCTCATTCTCATTGGAACTTTAGACACAGCTACAGCCCGAACTGCTGAACGGAATTACACCTAATTTGACAAAACAGGTGATTTTCCAAGGAAGTGCATTTTTTGATTTGGTGTAAATCTCATCAACAGTTGCTGAGTTATTTAAAGACTTTTTCAATTGCGTATATAGGGACATGGAGGAGCCACAACCACTCCCAATTTTGTGCTGAGATCTGATTGGCTGCCAACACTTCACACCAGGAAGTGTTGGCAGACATCTTGGGAATTGGGTTGAGGCGAGACCTGGGAAAAACTTTAAAAAAAAGAAAAGGGGGCAGGATAGAATATTATGACCCCCTAGGCCTCTTGGGGACCCCGCAGGGCAAAAAAAGCATTTTAAAAAAAACATCGGCATGATCAGGGAATCCCACTGAATTTTGGGGGGAAATGAAGTGTGGGCGCCCGCGCCTTGTTACTAATCGCCCCCCGGGTCCGTCAGGTCTTGGGGGCATTTTAATATTAAAGGAAGGGGTGTGCATTCCCTCCCCCAGCGGCTTATTAATACTTGAATTTCAAGTGATGCCGGGGAGCATTGCGGACCCCCTTCAGCCCTAGCGATCACCTCCTTCTCGGGGCTTTTTTTAAATTGAATGTGGTGCAGCATGTAGTCCCTTTCAGCCCCGGGAACAGCCAACTCTCGGGGCAAAATTCAAGAAAGGAGGGGGGCCGTATGGCTCCCCCTCCTGGAGCCATACATGGCCCTAGGGACCACCACCCCCCAGGACCAGCTCCTGCTATGTCTTGGGGTGTCCACTCCTTGGACATAGCTGTTTGCTATGGCTTGGTGGGATCTTTGCAGCTCCCATCAAGCCATATGTTATGTTATATTAAAATTCTTTATACAGAGCACGTACACCAGATTGGTTTCATGGCGCTGCTCTGAGATGCACCGGAACCCTATGGATTTACTCGTAAGCTTGTGTAAACAGCCAGGTCTTAAGGAGCCTCCTAAAGCTGAGGAGGTCGGTGCAGGATTGGATTTCGAAGGGGAGAGAGTTCCAAAGTCTTGGGGCCAGAACGGCAAACCTAGCACTAACAGGTGCTTCAGTTTGATGGAACGGGTTGACAAGAGGTGCATGTGTACCGAGCGCAAGTTGCACATGGGCAAATGCCTCTGAATGAGGCTATCCACAAATTTAGGGCTCCTTCCATTCAGAGATTTAAAGATGAGACAGCATACCTTGAAGACGCAGTGCTGTGTGATAGGGAGCCATTGTACCTTCCTCATGAGGGGGGGTGACGTGATGGTGTCTAGGTTGCTGGTAAATCAGTCTTGCTGCTTGGTTCTGTACCAGTTACAGATGTTTGGTTGGGTTTAATGGAATGCCAGAGTATAGGGAGTTTGCGTAGTTGACATGGTACATAACCATGGCAAGGACTACCTGGATCAGAGCTTCCTGGGTGAGAAATCTTCTGATCGTTTTTATTTTCCTCAGATGGAAGAAACAGGTAGATATCACTGACCCAATTT
The DNA here is from genome assembly GCF_964204655.1 of Triturus cristatus. NCBI lineage: Eukaryota > Metazoa > Chordata > Amphibia > Caudata > Salamandridae > Triturus > Triturus cristatus. The sequence continues at coordinate 482,423,667 of NC_140593.1, read as the reverse complement.
GAGGCTTCATGGTGAGGTCATGGTTTAATTGTTACCCCGAGGCTTTTGGTCAAGGCAGATGGGGAGGGGGATGGGCCCAGTTCCTTTGGCCAAAAGTGTGGGCCCCAGGGGTTGTGGATACCCCCTGTGAGGACTAGCTCGGTTTTGTCCGGATTGTGTTTCAGGTGATTGCTATTCATCCACCCACTGATGAATAGCATGGTGGACTGAAAATCACGGACCGAGTTGGGGGAGTTGCTGATGGAGAATATTAGTGGAAGTCATCAGCATAGTTGAAGGTGCATACTTTTTTCTCTTTCAGGGCCTGAAACAGTGGGAGGAGGTAGAGGTTGAACAGGAGGGGGGAAAGTGAGGAGCCTGTGGGACTCCACATGTAGTTCTCATTTTGGGAGCTGTAAACTGAGCAACGCGAATCGACTGGGAGCGGTCTTCCAGGAAGGAGCTGATCCAACCAAGGGCTGGTTCCTGGATCCCCGCGTCTCTGACACGATCAACCAGTATGCCATGATCAACCATGTCGAAAGCAGCGGAGAGGTCCAGCAGTACGAGGACCTGTGTGGAGCCTTTATCGGCATCCCTGTAGAGGTTGTCCAACACCATCAGTATTACGGCCTCTGTAGAATGTGCTGGGGGGAACCCTGCTTTATGGAAGTCGAGGCATTCAGACTCTTCCAAGAATGCAGAGAGGCATGTTGTCACGTAAGCCTCCAAGACCTTGGCCAGGTATGAAAGCTGAGAAATTGGGCGGTAATTCTTCAGGGTTTGTGGGTCTGCTCCTAATTTCTTCAGGAAGGGGACAACATTGCCTCATTTAAGGTTTCGGGGACAAGGCCCTGGGACAGTGACTCGTTCAAAAGATATACGGCTGGTATCTGGAGAACAGTGAATATTTCTTTTAAAATGCCGGGGGGCAGAAGTCCCTGGGTGAGCCTGATTTTACTTTAGCTAGGAGATCCAAGAATATCTGGTTGCTAATAGAAGGAAATTGTTTGAAAGTGCTGGTATTTTTAAATGTAATGGGACTGTGCTCGGGGTATGGGCATGCCGAGATACTTGCCTTAATCTTTTCAATCTTGTCAATGAAGAAGGTGTTCAAGGAGTAACATAGGGTTTGAGAGGGAGTGGGTTTAATTGCATCTCTGTCAGGATTGGACAGCTCATTGACAATTAAGATCTACTTGGACCTATTGGTAGCCGTCAAGATTTTAGAGGAAAATTAAGAGGCTTTGGTAGTCAAAATAGCTTTTTTTTATAGGTCTTCATAGCGTCTAAATAGATCCTTTTGTCCTCAGATAGGTAATAGTGTCTCCACTTCCTTTCAATTTGGCAAAGAGCTAGTTTGTGGGCTTTTAGGTTGGTGGAAAATCAACTCTGAGCTTCATGGCGTTGGGCAAGGTGTGTGTTCCTGAGCGGTGCACATTTGTTGCTGGCTACTGATAGCCATGCTGTGAGGTTTCCTTCTCTATGGTTGATAGAGAGGTGATTGGGTGGAACAGAGTTGGCTAGTGTTTTGAGGAATAGGGTTTTGACAATTTTGCTCCAGTTCCTTGTTGTTCCCCCTTCAGAGGTGGGGGTTTTGTCCTTGGTAATGTTATTGATGATGAATTTAATTAAATAGTGATCCAACCATGTGCAGGGTGTAACCAACATGGCGGATGTGATGAGGTTGGCTGTCCAGAACCTGGTCAAGTGTGTGCCCTTTAATGTGTGTGGCACAGGACACCTGTTGAGCGAGATTTTACCCCATGAGTAGGTTGGATATTTCAGCAGATTGAGGGCTGCCTGATGGGTTGTTTGCCCAGTAGTTGAAATCACCGATCAGCAAAGTTTTTGCATGGTCGGCTATTAAGTGAGCTACCTGTTTGCCCAAGGATTGTGGGAAAGAAGGCATGCTGTGAGGGGGCCTATAGAGCAGAACACAGATCAGAGGGGCAGCATTAGATTCTAGTTTTATAACAAGGTTATCTACTGATGGTGGATCTTGCGGCGTTAAGGCGGTAAATTTCTGGTCATGGCGTATTATGGCGGCAATCCTTCTGCCCACTTTCCCCTGAGGGAGGTTTGCTTGGAGGATGTAGTAATCATTGGGAAGGGCTGCCAGGATGTCAGGGGAAGAATCCTGAGAGAGCCATGTTTCTGTTGGCAGAAGGATGTCAGGCTGCTCGAGTTTTAGTAGGAGAAATATATCTAGCCATAGCAAACGTTCCACTTCCAGTAAGTGAGAGCATTAAAAATGCTCTCCCTTGCTGGAGGCAGAGAGTAGTTGCTTTCACAGAGAGGGAGCTGCATGCTCAACAGCACCCTCTCTGTAAAAGCAATGCCAGATCCTGCAGGTTGTGGGCTGTTGGCAGGGAGCACAGGGTCCTTTAGACTCCACCTGCTGTCTCCAACGAAATTCACTGGGTGCCCTGGGTAGGACCAGGGCACCCAGAATAGAGGCCAGGCCCTGGGGGGGTGTGGTCTGTGGGCCTGAATCAGCCCAGAAGGTGGGCTGTGTGACCCCTCCCCTTATTTGTATTAAAAAAATATAAATAAAGGCCAGGTCCTGTTGGATGGGTCACCAGAGCAGAAATCGGCCCCTCCCTTTATCTTAAAAAAAAGCATGTCCTCCAAAGTCCTCAAGCCAATTGCGCTCTTTGGAACTTACTGGAGATAACAGGAGGGATTGATGGCCCCCAAGGACCCTCTGGAGCCAAGGGGACTTCATCCCCCCACCAGTAGTGTGCCAGGAGGCAGAGTGGGAGAGACTTCTTTCCCAACCAGTATTGCGCCAGGAGGCGCATTTGCAGAGTGGTAGAGAAAGGGGGCATGGCCTCTGAAGTCCTCTCAGGACGTGTGCGACTTACTGGAGCTAACAGGAAGGCTTGTTGGCCCCCAAGTACCCTCTTTTCCTAAGAGGACTTCATCCCCCAACCGTAGTGTGATACTTAAATTAACACTATTGTGGGCTGTATGTAATCTGTGGTGTCTGCCACTATTTTTTGCTGACTGATGCCCAGACCGGATGTGTCCTATGATGCTCCTGGCTTTCTGTTGTGTAAGTCTGATACCTACTGCCACATGTATTCTGGCAATTACTGTTGCTACAATCTCCGCAATGCTGTCCATGATAGGGAAAACAGACAAGAACCAACCTAAGTTGCAGGTTGAGCGGTGCATAATGACCAGGACCAGCGAATGAGAGGCAGCAGCACTCGATCCCAATGCAAATGCCTTCGAGCCAGAGATGGGGAGTAAGTTACGCCAAATCATAACTTCCACGCAATTTAGCCTCATCAAAATTGACGGAAAGTTAGACGCCCTTTCCTACAGAATGGATAGAATGTCAGAACACATCGATAAGTATGCAGACTGCCTTGATATGGTGGAAAGACGTGTATCAGAGGTTTAAGAGAAACAGGCTACGTCTACGGGGACACAGAAACAACTAGAGAAGATGCTATCAGCATTACATGCCAAGACCGAAGATTTAGAGGCCCACTCATGGCAGGATAATCTTCGCGTAATTGGTCTAGCAGAATCTATGAATGTTGGCAACATGGAGTCTTTTGTGGAACGTCTTCTTATCGAAGTGCTTGGGCACAAGACTTTTTCAGATATGTTCATGGTGAAGCATGCTCATCATTCACTGGCGCTGAGGCCGATACCCGGAGTCCGTCCTCATCCTATGATAGCCAGACTGCTCAACTATAGGGACCAGGATGTGGCCTTGTGCCGATCTAGGGAACTACAGACTCTATGATACAAGGGCATGAAACTTTCCATCTTTCCTGATTTCACGCAGCACGCGCAGGAGGCGAGGACACAATTCCTTTCAGTAAAACAGAAGCTGCAAGAACTAAAAATGTAATATGCAATTCTTTAACCTGCACGCCTATGTGTGTCTGTTGATGGAAAGTCTAAGATATTTGGTGACCCCAAGAGTATGCAGTAGTTCCTCAAGCAGCATGAGATGATGAATGGTAGACAGCGATCCCCAAGGACAGAGGAGGAAAAGCAGGGATCCTCTTATGAGGGTCATGGCTGAACTCCACCTGCTTATTGATCCTGCCATGTCCTTTAAGACTAAGTGTCATTTTGTTTCATGATATGCTAACCTCAAAGTTGTTATTATTGTATTTGCTATATTCTCTTTAGGTCTGTCTCAATGTGACTTGCCCCTGGGCTGTAGTTTTCTCAAGTAGATTATTGGGCTGTCCCTCCATTAAATGTTGTGTGGGGACCGTGTGCCCATTGTGCAGTGTGATGCATGTGTGTGGAATGTGTTGTATGGGTGTGCACTCATTAGTGCCCGACGCATGATGTGAGCGCTTTATTATTTTGTAACAGCCATCCTATGACTTTATAATATGGGAGTGCTCGGTAGGCATTATCTGCCTCAATGTGTGTTTCACATTGTTATTGTTAGGGTATCATTTTAGATGGTACGGGAAGGGTTAGGGTGCGAAATGTTAAGTGTTGGGGACATGGCATGGGTGGGGGGTAGTGGGAGATATATTCAACTGCTAGCATGGCTCGAACTGTAACTGCAAATTGCGCATTTACTGGACCATAGAGCTTGGCTATCTAAGACTAGGAATGGTAATGACTAGTTGGGGAAAAAGAAACTCATATGTCTCTTGGGTGTGCATCACAATGAATCTTTTGGACGTGGAATGTAAGAGGACTGAATGTTGTAAAATTCGAAAAGTGGTATTGTATCTTCAACTATATCATACAGAGACTATATTCCAGGAAATGCATCTTGCTGCTAACAGTGGCCTACTCACAACAAGACGTTTGAGGGGAGAATGCTGTGCTGAGGGGTTCACCTCTCACATGCACGGTGTTTTAGTTTGAGCCTTCGTGGCTCCATGATTACGATGCAGAAGGTGGGTGTAGATCCTAGGGATTGATACGTGGTGACACTCTGCAACAAAGACCATTTTGCCATACTTTTAGAATGGCTCTATGGACCTAATTACGACGACCTATAATTTTGTCATACACTGCATGCTAAACTTGACACCTATGGTGCTGCTGGTGTGGGCAGACGACTCCAATTGTGTCCTGGTGCCTGAGGTGGACCATTCTTGCGGCCTTACTCGGAGACCTTCCATGGCTGCCCACGCTGTTGCAGTGATATCGGAAGCCTGCGTTCTTGTAGATGTATGGCATTATCATACACCACAGGGTAGGGAATATACTCACTATTCCACTGCCCATGATATGCATACGCGCATTGACATTTGGCTTATTTTGTGCAGTTTGCTATCCATGGATAGACAGTGTGATCATCTACCCCGCACCATCTGAGACCATTCCCTAGTTGACCTTGTTTTGGAGTTAGAAAACATGTGCTTGAGAACGTTCTCCAGGCAGTTTCCACAGTACTCATTGCTGGATGTGGTGCTCCATGAGGAACTAGCACAGGCAATTGATGAATATTTGTGCACCAACGTGGGTTCTGTAACAAAATTTGCTACTATTTGGGACTGGGAGGCCTTTAAGGTCTACATTCGTGGAGTCACTATTTAAAAAAATGCTGGGGTACTTCACTCTATTTGAGGCCGTCTTGAGAGACTGAAAGCAGACTTAACTAACCTAGAACATGCACATCGGGAAACTTCAGAGCAGGGGTTATTTGGTGACATTAGAGCAAAGCGTGATGAGTATAATGAGGTGGCTCAGAATGAGGTTACACACCTGGGCAAGTATGCCACGGCTAGAGTATTTGGAGAGCAACCGAGTGCCACTCTTGTTGCCTTAATGTGACTAAGTAATGAAGACAGTGAGGTGCTATCCATTATTGCAGAGCATGGGGAATATATACATGGGGACACACAAGTGGCAAGATTTGCCACTATTTTACCGAGCTGTATACCTCTCGCATTACATATGACGAACAGGCTACCGCTGATTATCTAGCACATATCTGGAGGAAAAGTAGGTCGCACACCGCTCGTCACACCAGCAAGTTGCCCCAAAGGACTGTGGGAAATGTAGTGGCGACGGCGGGTACGCCTATGCCACAAAATGTAAATAGAACAGTATGTGTATGCGTTAGCCATCCCTGGACACGTGTTTCGAGGTAGTTGCCTCTCGTCAGCAGGGAGCAGGTCAATGTAAAGGGGTGCCGCGTGGACTGCCAAATGTAATTAAAAGCAGGTCAAGTACCTCTCCTGGCGCGCAGGTGCAGACTCAAGGCTCGTCAGCCCGTTAGCTTAAGGAAGCCGTTTAAATTGAGGAAAAGTAGGTCGCTCACCGCTCGTCACACCAGCAAGTTGCCCCAAAGGACTGTGGGAAATGTAGTGGCGACAACGGGCTGACGAGCCTTGGATCTGCACCTGCGCGCCATGAGAGGTACTTGACCTGTTTTAATTACATTTTGGCAGTCCACACGGCACCCCTTTACACTGACCTGCTCCCTGCTGACGAGAGGCAACTACCTCGAAACACGTGTCCAGGGATGGCTAACGCAACACATACTGTTCTTTATACATCGTGGCATAGGCGTACCCGCCGTTGCCACTACATTTACCAAAGTCCTTTGGAGCAACTTGCTGGTGTGACGAGCAGTGTGCGACCAACCTTTGCACAATTTATTATGGCTCCCTTGAGCCAACGGGCTGACGAGCCTTGGATCTGCACCTGCGCGCCATGAGAGGTACTTGACCTGTTTTAATTACATTTTGGCAGTCCACACGGCACCCCTTTACACTGACCTGCTCCCTGCTGACGAGAGGCAACTACCTCGAAACACGTGTCCAGGGATGGCTAACGCAACACATACTGTTCTTTATACATCGTGGCATAGGCGTACCCGCCGTCGCCACTACATTTACCAAAGTCCTTTGGGGCAACTTGCTGGTGTGACGAGCAGTGTGCGACCAACCTTTGCACAATCTAGCACATATCTGTCAAATACACATAACGAGTTGCTAATGGTAAGGCTGCACCCTGCAGAAATTGTAGCATCAAAAAAATATCAGAGGTAACGTGCCAGACTTTGATGGGCTGACAGTAGCCTTCTACAAGGCCTACCAGGACCAACTCATTCCACATTTAGTGAATCTCTTCGAGGAAATGGTATGGCCGGCTAAATACCCCCAAAGATTTATGAAGCATTATTGGTGACTTTGCTAAAACTATGTAAACCTGTCCCTCAATTGAACCCCTATTGCTAATTGGGTTCCCTTGTTCCTTAAAACATGACCTACATTTGTAACATTGCTACATTTGTCTAATGTATCTGGTCCGACCCGGAAGTTAATTTTTTCTGATGCCAAATTGTCGAACGATATAAAATTAAAATAAAGTTAAAAAAAAAAGATAAAAAAGTAGTCTGTGATTTGCTAAGCACAGGAGTATGAGTGAGAGCACCATGGGAAGGGAAGCCATTATTGGTACTTGTGCACTGAGAGTGGAAGAGGAGGATTTATTTCTGACTTAAGATTTGCAGTGGAAAATAGATATTAACAGATTTTAAAATAAAGGATGGACAAGTTGGACAACAGCAAAGAGATTGTACAGGTTCATTAGGTTGTACTATAAAAAGTATATTACAAAAATTACAAGTGTATATAAGCTGAAAGAAAAGGTTTAGCTTCTAGACACTATCGTAAAAGGCAAAATAGAAGAGAAGTTAGATGAAAACATTAACTAAAAATATAGTGAACAGCAAAGGAGGAAGAGGAATTGCTATAGTGAAAATATAGGGCCTGATTCCGATCTTGGCAGATGGGATACTTTGTCACAAACGAGACGGATATCCCATCCACCGTATTACAAGTTTCATTATATCTTCAGAGACATGTAATATGGCAAATGTGAAATTCATCATGTTTGTGGCGGAGTATTCCATCTGCTAAGATCGTAATCAGACCCATAGCTTTTTTATGAAGCCTTTATAAATGAATGTATTTGAAATTAGATGTGGGTGGTTGCTTATAGTATTTAATTTAATAGTATGTACTTTTCACCCACTCACAGAGTCAGGCAGGCGCTTACACACCCAGTTGCACTTTTGTACCCACAACGCATATAGTCAAACAGTTACTGACACACTCAGTCACACACCCATAAAACCATCCACACACCCAGTTACTCACTATACATTTACTTACATAGAAATTCACAGACCCATACAGCCACTGTCACACCCACTCACACACATTTAAAGCCATTTATGTACCCAGCAATCAGTCAGTTACACAAGCACTTACACACTCATGCACCCAGTTATACACCCAGTCACCCACCCATACAGCCACGCACATACCTATTTATAAAGCCATACAGCCACTCACACACCCAGTCAGAGAGCGATAGAGACGTCATGAGTGATGTCATTTGAGAAGTCATCAGTATGTCATTAGTGATGTCACTGACCATGTCATAAGTGATGTAATATGTGAGGTCATAAGCAGTGCATTGCGGAGGCGCTAGTTATTGGTAGTTCAGCTAACTAAAACTGCTGAATTGCTCTGGCTTTGTACGAGTGAAATATCAGCCTAACTATAACACCCTTGTAAGCTTTGTTTTTTGTGAATATCTAAGGATTTTTAATTATATTTCTTAACTATAACAGCCCTGTAACCTTTGTTTTTTTAGTGAATTTCTAAGGTTTTTTAAATGCTAATTCCTAATTATAACTAACCTATAACCTTTGGGGGTTTTTTCAGTGACTTTGTATGGTTTTTTAAGTAGCAATGGTGTTTGCAAAATGGTGTGACCAGCTCTTAGAAATCCCACTATGTAGGACTAATAGAAAGTACTAGGAGGGCGTCTTGGTCCCCAAGTCCTTTAGCATCCAAAAGAACTTTATTCCCAAGCCAGTAGTGTGCCAGGAGACATGTTTGCAGAATGGTGCAGAAAGGGGGCATGGTCTCCAAAGACCTCTTAGCAAACTGACTGTGTGAGACTTGCTGGAGGTAAGATGAGGGATAGTTGGCACCCAAATACCCTTAATAGAGAAGGGGACTTTATCCTCCAACTAGTACTATCCCATGAGGTGCATTTGCAGAGTGGTGGAGAAAGGACACGCTTGATGATTGCAGAGGTAGTGCCTGTATGATTCTATGAGTGCCATTTCCAAGGACAGACTGCGAATACCGGGTGTTTTTAACAAAGTGTAAAACACATATATAGACATATTTTACATAAGGTTTCAGTGTATCTAATCAGTAAGATACTAATTTAACTTTTCCCTTTGTATTCATTTGTTGAAATAACTAAATGAAAAATTCATTTTCTTTCTTCAGAGCAACGCTGAAGGTCGCAGTGACATCAGTAGTCATGAATACAAATTACAAAGTGAAAACAGATAAACAGACATATTTTACACAAAGTTTGAGTCTAGCTGTTCAGTAACATAGTGGTTTAACTTTTTTTAACAACACATTTATAAAAAAAAGAACAGTTTCAAAAAATATCTCAACATCTGAACTCACAAATAGAACATAACTGCCAAATACTTATCAAACTACCCATTGTTACCCAAACTCATGAGGAATTAAAAACTGTTGCCAAACTAGTGCAATGCACAATCTGAAAACATAGCACACACAAAGTCTCCACTGGATCTGTGGAGGAGGGAACTAGAGGCACAGGGGTTCTAGGAGCTGGCAGCCTCCACTATAACTGTTTACCACAAGAAGCCGCTCCTAGTGTGATAACCCAAAACGAGTTACAGGAACGTCGTAGGTGTGGGCATCTCACAAAAAGTTGCGGACTGGTCTCACACACCACCTGGTGTCATGCTTCATCATTGACCAGTCCTCGCCCTCTAAAACCTTCGTTTGATAGAGGGCGGGCATACACTTGGCGACAAGGATGCACTTTCTAAATGGTTAAGTGGGGGCCCGTGAGATTGTGAGTGAGGTTAAAAATCATTATAGTGGTCAAAAGTGATTTTAATGTGAATGACAACTATATGATATTAAAAATATATGTGTGACGGTGTAGAGGGTTTTAATGTCCCCTAACCGTCCTATGTGTGGTCAACATGTTTCTGCCTTAATGGCCCTGTCGGGTCCGCGGCATTCATCAGGACCAAAGTATAGGTGAGGGCTCCGTTCTTACCATATGTTGGTAAGATACTACCACTGCGTGAGTGTGGCATAGGCCACACTTCACTTCTTATGGTGCTTCCAAAGGTGAAGCCTATAAAACAAGATGAAAACAGAATTTATTTAGAACTTGTTGAAGCGAACGTACCTGTAAACGAAAAGGAGAAAAAAGAGAATACAATGCATGCATTGACCTCTAAAAGTGAAAAATAGTGTTTGTGACTCTGTGACACTCTATTTGTGTACACTTTTTGTGAGCAATTGCAGCCTGGGAGCAGTAAATACTGCTACCAAACTTACCCTAATCGGTTGGACAACTTGTCCCAAGGGGGGAAGGAGGGACTTGTGGAGATCCACTGTTAATTTTCTTCTGTAGGAAGAAAAGCACATAGCCTAGTTCTTAATCAATGCTTTAAAATAAATAATTCAAGAAATATCGTCACACAGGCAGAATGATGGTTCAACATTGCAAGCGAATCCCATACCGTCTTGAAAGGGACACTAAAAGGAGCCAGCATGTAAAATGCAAGATAATAATACACACGCATGCCGTTTAGTCATTCACATCATCCACACCCTTACTGTAACAAGTAGCAGAATATGCCTGTGTCCTACGCGTCCGCTCCAGCCTCCCGATTACGAAGACTGGAGAGAGCGGGCGCCGCCTTATATGTGCTGTTAAATTGTATAAATGTAGCCGGGACCTGAAACAGGTGATGGGTTCCCGGTGTCTGTGGGGCACAGAGCCTGGAATCGAAATGGCGGAGTACGCGTGTGAAAGAGACGCGGAAGCTAATTGGTGGAGAGCTTGGGGGTGTGTGCTTGTCGTCCAATCAGATGCGGGGGAAAGCGCCGTTCGTAGTGCGCGCTGTGGCCTGTCTGGTTCTATACGAGAGATAGGCGCATTGGAGGTGACGTAGGCTTGGTGAGGAGCCTGGGGGTGTGAATATTCCGTCCAATGAGGAACGAGTGATCGAAAGGATGCCGTTGATAGGGCGTGCTGCAGCCTGACTAGTGCAGTGCACTGGACGGGGACAGATTCGTAAGAAGTGAGATTGGCTCAGCAAGGGTAACCTTATTTAATTAAAACAGAGATGCATAATCTTTTGACATACCTACGTCAAAAAAATGATCTAAATAGCTTGGTAGCCCATGTGCAAAATACTGCTTTTATAAAAATGAGTGCAATCACAAATTCCCTGATTCCCAGATCGAAAAGACAGTAATAATGGAGAAAAGGGGCCTGTTTTTTGGCATGCAGTAACACTATGCATAATGGCTATTGATTGTTGGATCATTTGTGTATTAGATCGATTCAAAAAAATGTTTATATGAGAAAGAATGGAAAATGAGGAAAAACATTGCGTATAGTAATTCTACTGTCAGAATTATATCTCCTTTCTTCAATTAGTTAGCTGCAGCCAAGGAATGTCATCATTGAGACCTTTCTCATGAGAGCGTAGGCGGTACACCCAACGTTGTTCCCTCACATGAAGAGCCCTCGTGAGATCAAATTTCGTTTTCTTCATAACCTCCAAGATAGTCCACTGTAGGTCTGTATCTGTATGGTTTTTCTCAGTAAAGTGTCGGGTTAACTTGGTATTCGTTTTTTGCACCTGATTGTGCTGCGGTGCTCATTGATACGAATTCTCACTTTCCTCGTAGTCATCCCTACATATTGAAGTTGGCAAGGGCATGTCAGTAGATATAGCACATTATCCGTGTTGCAGTTGCTAAATGATTTTAGTTGCCACGGTCTGTTGGTTCCAATGTCCACTGATTTAGTGTTCTTAGTAAGATTGCACGACTGGCATCCGCCACAAGAAAAATGGCCAACCACTGGTGGTTGATCCCAGAGTCTTAGTTGGTCTGTATTCTCATGTGTGTTCATCTGGGCATGTACTAGTTCATCTCTGAGATTCTTATTCCGTTTGTATGCGAACAGTGGTGGTTCCCAATGTTTTCCAGTGCTGTTTAGTATGTGCCATCTTTTTTGAATAATTTTCTGGACTGAGTTTGAGATTGGGGTGAAAGTGGTGACGCAGACCGGTCTGTTGGTTTTCTCCTTTTCCACGTTTTCCAGAAGCGCCTCCCTTGGGTTGTTTCTGGCTCTTTTATTAGCCTTCTTCACCAGTTTCCTCGGATAATGGCGTTCAACCAGTTTTTTCTCAAGTTGTTCTGCTTGCTCAGTGTAAGTCTTTTTCTCGGAACAGTTTCTCCTGATACGGAGGAACTGACCAACTGGTACGTTCTGTTTTAGGGCTTTAGGATGATAGCTCTCATAAAGGAGTAGGCTGTTTTTGTCGGTGGGTTTGTTATGAACTTTAGTTATGATCCCCTCATTTGTGAGTGTTATATCCAGGTCCAAGAAGATTGCGTGGGTTTTATTGATAGTGTGAGTGAATTTTAGATGGCTATCTTGAAGATTCACCCACTGGACGAAGGCTGTAGCGTTCTCTTCTGTTCCATTCCATACAAGCAGGACGTCATCTATGTAACGTTTCCAGATCTTTATGTGATTTTGGAATGGATTGACTGCATTATTGATGAAATCATCTTCAAACTGTTGGACATACATACAGGCCAGGCTGGGAGCAAATGTGCTCCCCATCGAAGTGCCTGTTATTTGGTGGTAAATGACCTGTTCGAATTCGAAGAAGTTTTCTGTGAGTGCCAACTCAGCACATTCCATGATAAAATGTTGGGGGGTAACAAAATCCCACTCCCTGTGTAAAATGATGTTTTCTACCACCTCCAAGGTTCGTCGTTGCGGAATGCTGGTGTACAGGGCTTCAATGTCCATAGTTATAAGCCAGTCACTTGTGGTATCAATCTCCAGGTCTCTTAGGAGGCATAGGACGTCTTTCGTGTCTTTAAGGTATGATTGTGTTTCCTTGACAATGGGCCGTAGGAACCAATCACAAAATTGGGACAGAGGTTCTAAAACTGATCCGATGCCAGAGACGATTGGTCTGCCTGGCGGTGGCATGCGTCCTTTGTGGATCTTGGGTAAGATGTAGAAGCGCGGCATCCTAGGTTCGTCATTAATTAAGAAATCCGCTTCATGTTTCGTGATCCAATCGTGACCTAGAGCTTCTTCCACCATGCTCTTGATTTTGATCTTAATTGGGCCCGTGGGGTCCCTTTGATGTATTGCATAGCTGTTTGTGTCTGCTAGCAGTCTCATGCACTCATCTCGGTACATCGCGAGGTCCATCAGAACAGGCGCGCCCCTTATCCGCCGGTTTGATGACGATATCCTGGTTGTTTTTAAGTGCCAGTAGAGCCGTCCGTTCCTTCCCTGAAAGGTTATTAAACCCTTTGGTGTTAAGGTAATCAAGATTTTCTATGTCATTCAGCACTGCTCGTTCAAATGTTAGTATTTGACATGAGATGTTCTGGTTTGGTGGTTGGAAGGTAGACTTTTTGCGCAACCCTGTAGATTTTCTCTTATCTTCCTCCATTTCTGGCGTGTCTCCGAAGAAATCTCGGAGCTTAAGTTTACGAAAAAACTGGGCCAATTCCACATTGAGAGTGAAAGGGTCATTTTTAGGAGTAGGAACGAAACCTAAACCTTTGTTTAGAATGGTTTCTTCATCAGGAGTTAGGGTGTGTGTGCTGATATTAACGATATTGGTTAATCCCTGCTTGTTGAGGGCATCTCCGTTCTCCCTCTGCTCCTGGTTGTTACTCCTTGCGGTGGTTGTTGGTCTTCCCACTGGACCCTTGTATTTCTTCTTTTTTGTCTCCCCCGCCCTCTGCCTCTGCCCTGGAATAAACAATCTGAAAACATCACATGACCGTGAAAGTAAGGAATATCATTGGATAATATACTGTTCAGTAACATTAATAGGAAGTATACACCCACTCCTCCTTCTTTAATCTTCGTTTCCAGAAGTTTATTGTGAGCAGGTGGTAGATTTTGGCTGGAGACTCTTTTAGGACTCGTGGAACGATGTTCATGTTCTATCATCTTAAAACCTATCATATAAAACGTATCCAACTGCTGATGAAGCAGAAGGAAGCTGGAGGACCATCTACATCAATGGCAGCAGCAACGATTACCGGACAGAAAGGCCCTTCAGAAGTACATACTACTACAATAGATATGGCTCCAGAGTTGTCAAGAATGGCCACGTATTACATGGACTGTAGTGTTGTTATAAGAGCTGGTGTGCAGTGTGTTACAGCTATTCTCAATTTGGCCAAAAACCATACATGTTCATTTTTTCCCCTTATATATTTTTTGCGCATTTCGTAAGATCAGTTCATAGTGAGCAGCAAGAAGGCAATGCAAAGCTGAAGGACTCTCGCCTTCAATAGCAGTACAGCAACACTGAAGCAGAGAGCCCATTCAAAAGTCCAATCTCAACTTCAAGAGTTGACTCCACAGTTTATCTCTATGGCACCATACTGTGTGGATTGTGGAGTTGTAGGGAGTCCTGCAGAGCAGTCCTTAATGGCCCTTCACAATGCTGCAAAGAATAATAAATGTTGATTTATTTTATTTTTGGACCTACATACCTTACATTAGCAGGCATTTTATTATCTTACAAAATTGGTATTTAATATCTATGTGTTCTAACTTATTGTAACACAACTTAGATATAACTTGCCATGTAGACAAGTTAAACCATCCTTCTACAAATAAACACACAGGTAACTTTTGCCAGTTATCATTATTTACATTTTCACTTCTTAAATTTGTCATCAATCTGTGTTTAAATCTTCTAGTAAGTGCATCGACAACATTTACAAACATACTCTGCTTTTTTAAGACAACACTGTGTTACATTTTGTAATCTCTTCTTTAAAACTTTCTCCTGTAATATATGTTTCTTGTTCTGCAACTCCTCCTCTTAACAACTCTTCATTTTCCCTAGAATCCTGCTCAGGACCAAAGAAACAAAACTGCACATCACCTCAAACCTTTTCTATGTCTGACACTCTACCATGCAAAAGTGCTCTATTCATTTCCCCTAAACATAAAGCAAGAGTTTTCACGTAATTCAGCCTCCTACCTAAAGTTTGCATTGTTGAGTGGTATAACTTACTTTGTGTTTTAAACTTCACCTTGGAAAGATACGTAGAAATTTTCTTAAACAATGGATTGTTGTCTAATGCTAGAAACAATACTTCAATTCCATTTGTATACAGTACCCTGACTACGCCTTCCTTGTTCCTCTTCTGCAATAACTTCTACATTTCTAGGTACCATCACCTCTCTTGCTATAGGACTACTATTCTTCATTTCATAGCATCGTCCTCTTTAATCAACAGCATGAACTAATCTGTTATGCTGGAGATACCTTTCTTCATTAAAGAAAGCCTCTGTACAAGAAGTATGTATCCGTTCTCCACTAAAGACTGTACAACAGTTTCATCTATTTACTAATCTTTTCTTCTGGTTTTGTCTCCTCATGCACAACAATATGTTGTCAAGAGTCTTCATTCTATTTAGAATCAAAATGAAAAGCTTCCTCTTCAAAGCAAAGGCCTTATCAACTACTACCTCAACTCGTTCTTTCAGTTTCACTGCATCTCTCCTTCTTCTACACTTTTTTTAATGTATCACTAAATTTACAAGGCTGTAACTATGCAATCATAACATTTGTGCAGAATGTATGCAGCGATCTAAACACCCACTTACAACCCATGCAGTCATTGAAATACTGAGGCACACATGCACAGAGATGAAACAGTCAGGCTCTACTCATGCACTCATCTAATTATGTAGAGAGTACCATTGAAGTAAACATATCACCCATATTGTCTAAAGACTACATATTCATCAGTAAAACTTGTAAATACTTGGGTTTGTGGTTGAATTATTAATTCTTCCTGGATGATTGAATGAGTGCATAGGTAGTGCCTAGGTGATTCCCTGAGGATACAAGTAGTACCTAGATGACTCCCTGACTATGTCATAACCCCATGTGCCTTTCCATATCTGCATACTTACTGCCTGCATGTTTGCATGAGTATACCACTAGTATCTGGGTGTTTGGATGAGTGCATGAGTAGAGCCTGAATGATTAGACAAGAGCATGACTAATGCTTCAATAATTTAATACTTGCATAGATACTGCTGGGATGATTAAATGAGTGCAATTCTAGTGCCTGGATGGTTGCAAGAGTGTGTACATAGTATATAGGTGATTTATGCTGTGCATGGATAGTGCATACTTGATTGTTTAAGCCCATGCATAGCACCTAGCCTATTGGATGGTGGATGAATAGTATTTCAGCGATTGGATGCTGCCCATTTCTCTTTGGTTGAGTGAACAGGTAGTGCCTTGATGCTTAGATACCTACATGGGTAGTGCCTGGCTAATTAGGTGAGTGCATGACTAGTGTCGGACTGACTGCATGATGCCATTGTTAAAGCTTCAGAGATTGGATGAAAGTAAGAGTACTGCTCGGGTGATTGTATTAGTGCAAGCCTATTGCATCAGTAATTAAATGACAGCTTAGGTACTGGATGGGTGTTAAGTTTACTACAATGTTACTCTCTACGTAATTAGATGAGTGCATGAGCAGCGCCTGAGAGTTTAATCAATGCACGCGTGGGCCTCAGTATTTCAATGACTGCATGGGTTGTAAGTGGGTTTTTAGATGGCTGCATAGGTTCTGTGCAAATGTTATAAGGGTTGCATAGTTACAGCCTTGTTAATTGCATAAGTCAATAGTTAGTACCTAGGTGACTAGATGAATGTATGGATAGTGCCTGCATACTTTAATGACTACATACATTCTGCCTGCCTGATTGCAAGTGTACATATGTAGTGTCTGGGTAAATGAATAACTCCATGCATAGTGAATCACTGATTTTCTGACTGCCTGAGTAGTGGCTGGATAATTGCATGAGTGCTGAATACTGCCTGACTGACTGTGAAAGTACTTTCATTGCTATTAGATACATAACACTTGTCACTGTATCTCTGACGCATTGGTTATCTCCGTGTGTCAGCATCAAACTACCTGTTTTACTGTATTTATGCTTTTCTTTTGAGCTATGGTTGAGTGAAATCTAGGTATCACACTTGATATATAATTGCATACATGGTTCTCTAGAAACACAAATTGCTTTGTTAATGAGCAAAAAAGAGAAAACAACATTTTGAAAATTTCTCAAATACTTCTTCTGCTTCTAAAACATATATTCAGCATATCTCAAACATGAGCTGCACTCAAAATGAAGCTAGCAAAAGAACTCTTGAGGCAATCTGCACTATTAAACCTTCTCAATTTCAAACAAACTATGTTTAAAGAAAAACACTTCCCTCACCATCTAAATGAAATTTTCATCAGCCCTACTGAACATAGATCACCATGTAAATATATATGCGATTTCTTAATAGATGTACACCTTGAAGCCATCTTTCCAAAAATATGTAGCTCTCTAAATCTTTAAGTAAACTCAAAAGTCCCACCATATATATAGCTATGTGCAAGCACAAAAAAACACATCTCACAATCTAGGCACATGCAAAGAGGTTATATAAGTTAAAAAAACACAAATAGTTCCCACTACATGCCTAACATATATTACTTCTTTCTAATTCATATACAGGTGGACAACATGTTCTTATCTTTTATTTCTCACTACACTATTCCTGTTTAATAATGTTATTACATTTACTACAACTCCCAGAATGCAAATACCAGATATATCTATTTTGCACATGATGTTAAGACATTTAAAACAGTCTTAGTTCCTTATTGCAACTTTCCACAAGACTATGCTGATAATTCATGTTTCTGTTACTTCCCAAAACATTCACCAATAACCTCTAACATACACACCCTCTAAGAGATACAGTTCATCTCATATATATTTTCACATCACTGTGTTATCTTCCTTTAAATCAGACTCCCATGTACATCTTCATTTCTAATGTACATTTTTAAAATAATTACAGTTATATACGTACTAGTGAATTGAGTTTGTAGATTAGATTGTTGTTTTAGCACTTTCTGGATAGTTTTCATACTGTTAAGATTTGTAAAATCTAAGCACAAGAATGTTACACCACTCTCATACAAAGCTACTCTAAATGGCAATCTCTTCAACTTTCCACTCTATCATCCTGAGAAAGGCTGCAAAGGAAATCATGTCTTTCATTTTAGACTACGGCATCTCCAGTTGTGAATGGTTAGCATCGGTTAACCATTTGCTTCTCTTTCAAAGGAGGTTCCTGTCAGCATGTTTTTGTGATGTTTTTGTGATCATCATGGAATAATCGCAATAAAAAACAGGAGTTCAAATCTATATCTAGCTTCATTTTTCTGAAATTTAAATAATACCTAACAGTTTATTACACAGTCCTGAGTTGAAAATAAAAACTTGCCATTACTTACATTGTGTCATCAAACCTCAACTTTAAAAAAAAGTTCTATCTCTTTAACACCCTTCTCCAATACACTCTTAGCTCAGTGTACCTAGCAACCCAGTGGAACCAGTAGTTCACAAGTTCAAAGCACATTCTAGAAGGAACTAAGCCTAGAGGTAGTTCGCACGTGAAACCCAGCGAAGAGGAAAAAAACACTCCACCACTCTATGCGGAGGTCCGCAAGCAGCAGAGTGCATTCGAAAAATGCTGATGGCTGTGATCTTCAGTGCCAGGTGTTTGTCAACACTGTGCAATAATCTTGAATGGCCCCATGCACAGCGCAAGCGGGCGCTACTTCCTTTCCGCCGCTCGAGTAGATGTTTTATATGAGTGACAGCTTTCTCAACTCGAACGGACGGTTTCTCAATGCGAGCGGTTGCGAGCATACGCAACCACACGTAATTCAGAAATCTCGCCAGGAGGTTGATTTTCCACGCTCGCACTCGACAACTTGACGTTGACGATCGGGAGCAAGGTAAAATCTGACCGGGAGGTGGATTTTCCTCGCTTGCGCTCACCAACTTGACGTTGACGATCCACGTTTTTCGGAACTTTGCGAGCTACTCCTAACGTGGGGTGCGGAAAACTCTGCAAACTCCACGAGCGAGGTGGAGTTCACCGCCCAGGCTTACAATGAACATGCTACTTCCAAATAAGATACAGCAGGTGTGCTTTATTCCACAGATTCAAAAGCATATCCATGTTTGTATTACATTTCTTTTCCTAAAAAATAGCCAAAATTAAGCCTTCTTGCTCAGTCATTCAACACACTACCTAATTTTATTTACTATCATGCTAACAGCATCCAATAAAATATATAATTTTTTTTAAACACCTCCATTTTAACTGCTCTCAAGCTCCTCATCTCATTATTGTGCACTGTGATGGCAATTACCTAGGTACATTGACTGGTGCAGGGCTGGAAATACCAATGAAAGAATCCTTTGCAGAACTGATGTCGCTTTTCCCTCACATTGTCTTGGTGTACTCTAATATGTGCCAAAGACAGAAATGGAAGTGGTCAAATCACTTTTGTCCACAGATGGACAAAGCCAGGAAACATGTTAATAAAACAGTTTCTGCATTCCTCAGGGACCATCGCATGGGATGTATCTATAACAAAAATCTGCGTTTTGACATGCATGGAATTTATAGAAATGATGGAGAGCACTTTACAGAAGACGGCAACAGGGTGATTTTTAAGCAACGTGAAACTCTGCATCCAATCTTATGTGTAGCAGCCATATACACACAACCAACACATCGGCTCTTGTCAGTCCCACCCTAGTACTCAAAATATTGTGAGTATGTTTCTGAAGGTTTTTTTCCTTTAGTTTTTAAGGATCTTCGTGACAACGTTGTAATCCCTGTGGACACGTCGCAAAAACAGAAAACAAAAGCAGACATTCAATGAACATCAACACACCCAAAAATAATATGTAAAGAATTCCATTCAGAACATTGCCCTACACATATTACTATATTCATACTTCTCTTAAAGCATGTTTAAACTCATATTTTTGTTCTAAGTTTCTTCAAAAACCTTCTTCAAGTCCTATTTCCCCGTTATTCGTGATCTTGTGATGAAGTAATTAACCGCGACGATTGCGCCTTTTCCATAAAGTCTAAAGCACATACATCCACACATACTATAGTCATTTACACACAAGGGGTTTCTTACAGTATTCTCTAAATTCATGTTTTTGTTTAGCGTTTCTATAAAAAAACATCTGTAAAACATTTTTTATTTTTTCATGGTGACTCCGGAGACCGCAATGACGTCGGTAATCACAATCTGCACGGACACATAGCGAAAATGGAAAACAAAAGCAGAAATTCAATGGCCAACAACACATCCAAAAATAATATGTAAACAAATCCATTCTGAACATTGCCTTACACATATTACTATATACATACTTCTTTCAAAACATGCTTAAACTCATATTTTTGTACTAAGATTCTTTAAAAACCACCTTTCAGGTCTATTTTCCGTTTTTCGCGGTTATTCGAAATGTTGCGATGATGTCATTAACCATGACGATTATGCCTTTTCCATAAAGCGAAAACACATATATGCACACACATTACAGTATTTTACACACTAGAGGTTTATTCCTGTACACTTCAAACTTATGTATTTCTAGAGTATTTCTAGAACAACTATCTCTAAAACCTATTTTCAGTTTTCGCGGTGAGGCCGGAAATTGCAATGACGTTGGTAATCCCAATCCTCGCAGTTACATCGCGAAAGCAAAAGCAGGAATTCAATAAACAACACCACATAAAAAAATTATAGCTATACCATTTATTCTAACCATCACAGTACATAACTCACAATATAAATAACTCTATAAAAATATTTATCAGTATCTCAATATCTCTATAACAATGCATATTAATGATTTGTTTATATTGTCTTTATATTTTCACCAATGTTCATGACAACATCGGTAATTGCGACGTCCCTGCGATGATACATGTGGGGCTGCATTGGCGGTCACGGAGTCCTCACGAATATCACGCACAAATAAAAAAATCTATTTGGGACTTGTGTCACTAACACATCCATTTCTCAACCATGGGATCAGAGTATCTCCACCCTGACCCCTTATGTGGCCTTTCACACAGATTTTCAGTCCCAGGAACCATTCCAGAGCAATAAAATGATGGCTGCAATTTTCTTTTCAGGTTGTGGCCATCCCATCAGAGCATTCCCATTGGCGTGTGCATTCACGATGAATCGCAAAACCACTGCGAAATATCTGCGGCCAGAGACATCGCTATAATTTTAAACTTACATTTCTCAACAACTACTGAACGAATATACACCAAGGTGCCGATCACGATCCGGTAAAAACCGGGTACGAACCGTCGGACGGAGCATATTCTCCGTCCGACGCGTACCCGGTCATCAATTTTTACAAACAAGGAATCACGATTCGCACGGGTACACCAGTACCGTACAAATCGTAAAAAAGCCCGACCGACCAAAAAAAACCTACCAATGCGATCCGGAAAAGCGCCGACCTGACGTCGGGACGCTCGCAGCCAGCCATTCACGACCCAGGTATCACGATTCGCACCGACGTCACCCCGCACGGTGAATATTTTGCGGCAGCCAAAAAATGCCGGGAAATCAGGATGACGCGAACAAGGACCACCAGTACGCGACGGACAGACGACGACGCGAACAAGGAGGACCAGTACGCGACGGACACACAGGACCACGCGACCAAGGAGGACCCGTACGCGACAGGACGACGCGATCAAGGAGGACCTGTACGCGACAGGACGACGCGATCAAGGAGTACCAGTACGCGACGGACAGACATGGACCCGAACCTACGAGTCATCCCTGCCCTCATAGCAGTCCACCTCCTCTACAGGTTACGACGCAGACGCCGCAGAAGGTCAGAATAACTAAGGGAGGGGGGAAAGTGGGGTGGGGTGGGGGTGGCAGGACCAGGGCAGGCCACAAAACAACCACATAAGTCACACACCACACATGGCCTGGACATACCTGACTCCCATGCCCTGGTCACCACGAGGGGGTGGGGGCGTGTCCTGATAAGCCAGCGACCGCCACAACGGAAGTCCGTCACCACGCGAACCGGCAACACAACCAGACAGGTACGTCCCGTACCCACGCCTGAAGAGCGTGGGTACGAGTCGGACCACGCCCACACACGTCACCCCAACAATGGCGGGACGGATCGCACCCACGTGGCAAAGGCCTGGGTACGGGCCGCACAAGCATCACATAGCGTGGGGACGGATATGTACGGACCCTACCCCCACCCCGTATGCAAGGAGCGCACCCCCGACCCCAACAGTGAAAGTACGACCCGTACCCCCACCCGCGTATGCATGGAGCGTACCCCCACCCCAACAGTGTAAGTACGACCCGTACCCTCACCCGCGTATGCAAGGAGCGTACACCCCACCCCAATAGTGTAAGTACGACCCGTACCCCCACCCGCGTATGCATGGAGCGTACCCCCCAGCCCAACAGTGTAAGTACGACCCGTACCCTCACCCGCGTATGCAAGGAGCGTACCCCCCAGCCCAACAGTGTAAGTACGACTCGAACCCTCACCCGCGGACGTACGGACCGTACCCCCACCCCCACCAGTGTAAGTACGACTCCTACCCCCACCCGCGGACTCACGGACCGTACCCCCACCCCAACAGTGTAAGTACGACCCGTACCCCCACCCGCGTATGCATGGAGCGTAGCCCCCAGCCCAACAGTGTAAGTACGACCCGTACCCTCACCCGCGTATGCAAGGAGCGTACCCCCCAGCCCAACAGTGTAAGTACGACCCGTACCCCCACCCGCGTATGCATGGAGCATACCCCCCAGCCCAACAGTGTAAGTACGACCCGTACCCCCACCCGCGTATGCATGGAGCGTACCCTCCATGCCAACAGTGTAAGTACGACTCGAACCCTCACCCGCGGACGTACGGACCGTACCCCCACCCCCACCAGTGTAAGTACGACTCCTACCCCCACCCGCGGACTCACGGACCGTACCCCCACCCCAACAGTGTAAGTACGACCCGTACCCCCACCCGCGTATGCGGAGCGTACCCCCCAGCCCAACAGTGTAAGTACGACCCGTACCCTCACCCGCGTATGCAAGGAGCGTACCCCCCACCCCAACAGTGTAAGTACGACCCGTACCCCCACCCGCGTATGCATGGAGCGTACCCCCAGCCCAACAGTGTAAGTACGACCCGTACCCTCACCCGCGTATGCAAGGAGCGTACCCCCCAGCCCAACAGTGTAAGTACGACCCGTACCCCCACCCGCGTATGCATGGAGCGTACCCCCACCACACCAGTGTAAGTAGACTCATACCCTCACCTCGAATGCATTGAGCGTACCCCCACCGTGTACGTTCCAAGCGTACATATCCTGAAATCGGAGGTGTGTGTGCAGAGTCCACCCAGCAGTGCCCTGAGACAGGAGGGGTGGGTGCCTATCACTCCCAGCAGTGCCCTGAGACAGGAGGGGTGGGTGCCTATCACTAACAGCAGTGCCCTGAGACAGGAGGGGTGGGTGCCTATCACTAACAGCAGTGCCCTGAGACAGGAGGGGTGGGTGCCTATCACTCCCAGCAGTGCCCTGAGACAGGAGGGGTGGGTGTGGAGTCCTCCCAGCAGTGCCCTGAGACAGGAGGGGTGTAACACATGTGTGTGAGGCCAGAATTATCCACATGCATACTGCCTACAAGGGAACATGTCCCCATGAACTCATGTCAACAGACTCCACACACAAGTACAGTGATCACCAAGGATGCCACGATTGTTGCAGGTGGAGACATGGCCCTGCATGCATGGCCAAAGTAGAAGGGCTCCGTCACACACACAGCTCATGTAGACACAGCTCTGCGCTAAACATTGGGAACACCCTGCAGGGAAGAAAGCTGGGTACACAGAGGAAGGAATACACCCTGGGACAAGTGCACCATGCAGTAACTGCTTACATGAACAAAGAAAGTTAGCCAACACCTTGTGATGGCACACAGATCCCAGGGTCCCACCAATGAGCAGTACACTACTACATATCCCACACACCCAAACCCTTACACACCACCCAAAACCATGTAGCAGCCCCACCAACACCAATACCAGCATAGCAGTAGTGTGATAATGAAAACAAAATTAAGCTTTATTCAGCATGAGCACAATGTCCGTGGATCGCAGGCAGTTCAATAGTCACAAAGCCCATAGGGCAGTCAAGGATTCTCAGCTGGATGGGGGACACAGTGGGATGCGTGTCCCCTACCTTGCCTGCACAGTCAAATGGCATCGTCTTCCACACTGGTGAGGGCATCAGGGGGGGGGAAGCAACAGGCACCGCAGGGACATCAGGGCAAAGGGGCGGCGTTGTGGGTGCAGGGATGGAGGACTCCACCACAGGGGGTGGGTCAGTGCCAAAGGCGGAGGCCAGGATGGCACTACACACCTTTGCAAGGTCCTCCAGGGAGTCCCCTGCACCCGAAGGGACCTCAGGCCCCAAGGAGGGTGGGGGGGTCAGAGGGATGGGTCGCAGCGCCACCGGGGGAGGGTGGAGACAGGGGGGGAGACTCAACCACCCTGACCGGGGACCTCCTTGACCGCTTGCGTGGTGGTGTAACTGTGGGGCTCAGGGACAGAGCGGCCATGAAGGAGTCCTTGGGGGAGATGTGGCCAGGAGAGCTGAGGGGAGGGGATTTGGAGGGAGTGGGCTGGGTGGAATGCGGACTCCCACTATGGCTGCGTGTCACACGTTTGCCCCCCGACCCAGTGGGTGTGCCTACCTCACCCTGTGTGTGCGTGTCAGGAGGAGTGCGGTGGACCTTCCCTGCTGGTGTGGTGCCCGTGTCCGTTGATGTGGGTGCATGCCGACGTCTGGGTGTACGTGGGACAGGCATGGGAGTGGGAAGTGTGGATGTGGCAGGGGTAGGTGGGGGGAGGTTGCACTGCAGGAGACCCACTGCTGCACTCAGTGTGGAGTCTATGGACCTCAGCAAGTTGCGTTGGTCAGCCTGCGATGAATGAATGCCCTCCAAGAAAGCCTCGATGTTGGTGAGGGTTTTGCCGTGGGCATGGAGGACATTAAGGATCGCAGCCTGACCAACCTGCAGTTGCCGCTGGATGTCCACAGACTCTGCATTGGCGGCAGCAGTGGAGACAGGGGCAGGGGGTGCGGTGCCTGGCAGGAAGGAGACATGCTGTGACCGGGCACGCTGGGAAGGGACACGAGCAAGTGGGAGGCGGCTGGTGGGAACTGAGGGGGCAGTGCGAGGTGTTGTTCCGCTGTCAGCTGCTGGTGCAGCCACCGCCCACTCGGAGACATCCTCCTCGGACCTGTCAGCTTCGTATTCTGACATGCCAGTCGACAGGTCCTCGGCCGCACTATCCTCCACCTCTGTCCCACTCGATGTGCCAGCCCCGATGTCACGGCTGGCACTGGTGCTCGGTCCCTCCGCCTTGCCTGTGTCCATGTCTCCCTCTGTGTCCCCCGACGATGCTGTGGGCAGGGTGGAGAGACAGAAATTAATCAGACAGCTGTACACATCAGTCACATGAGTCCAATCGACATAGGTAACACTGCATAGCCTGAAAAGGAAGATCCCTAACATCTACTAAACAAGGTACCGATGTAGGGCATGAAACACACAGTTGGTTGAGCCACCATGCCACTGAAATACCATGGAGAGCATGAGACAATAGCTAAACACAGGAAACGGAGTCTGACATAGCACCCAGGCCCTGGGGACAATCCAGCACTGCATCTGCACCACACAGCGTTGGTGAAAATACCGATGACCAGGGACCATATCCATGAACTTGAGACACATGCTGCATAGGTAATGCTGAAAACATGCCCAACATGACTCGGTCACTGCACATTGCGTGTGTGTCCAGAAACATCACACACTGCCCAGACCCAGCAAGTAGAAATCAGGATTTGACACATAGGCATTGCCCGCCCCAACAAGACCCTACACGAGGCAAATTGTTGAGACACAGGTGGCACCAACATCTCATAGTCTGGGTGATACACACAGGGGCAGGCAAAAAGCAAGATTGGACGCCAAACAGCCAAGGTGCGCCTGTACAAATAATGAGGTACCAGTGCCCATCCTCAGATGAGTATAACAAGACACACAGGCACTGGCAACTGTGAGTATGAAGAAGGACAATCAGGTCAGGCTGCACAGTGGACACCTGTACAAAATAGCACGTCTATATACATGGTGACAGGGGACAATGGCACAGAGCACAACCTACGCTGTAGACACTGAGATTGTCCACGTTTATGATGACACATACACCACTGAGGAAAAGGTGCCCCAGGGGACAGTAGTGGGCACGCAACTACATGCTACTGAATGGTAATGACTGCAACACACATCACCATCCCTGCACTATGTGTATCGCACACTCATGCACATCATGTCACAGGCCACTACATAGGACATGCGCGCTGTAAGGCATGACACATGAGAGACCAACTCCCATGTCTGGAGTCAGCATCAGTGCCAACTGACATGGAACCCACATGCAGTGAACTTGACAGTGCACAGGCAAGGTCCCACAACCTGTTACACACCACCCCCACACATGATGCTACAGTCATTATTCTTGTGGACAAAGCGCCAGCCCACATTACCTTGTGAAGGAGTGACTACACACAGACCAGGGAACACATTGCAAGGAGGGGAAGGGTGGCAGGGGCGCAGCGCTATACTGGGGCAAACAGGATCTGCACAGCACCTTTAAACCCTGCCAGTGAATTCATGCTACTGTGCCCTTACAAATGCCGGTGACACACAACAAACACACATGTACCTACCCCCTTCCGGCTGCTGCATCGCCTGTAAGCTCCTCTCCAGGTCTGGAAAGACCACCGGCAGCACACGCCTGTGGAGGTGGCTCAGACGGCGGCGGCCGCGGTTCTTGTGGCTCTCAGGTGAGTCCCCCAGCAGGAGCCGTGCAATCCTCCGCGTCCAGCACCGGATATCCTGCCAGCGTTTCCTCACCTGGGGCAGGCTCCGCCTCCGACCATCCACACCCCTCACGGCACTGACGGCGGTCAGCCAGATCTGCTCCTTGGCAGTGGCGCCTACCTGTGAGGAGGAACAAGTGACACCACATCAATACACCAGCCACATGTCACAGAGAGACATATGGGTACAAATTAGCTGGTTACAACAAGGCATGTCATGCAGCCAACGCATTGCACCTTTGTCATAGGGACATCATCCCCTGGTGAGGGAAAAAGCAGTACGTGCCACAGTGGGTACACAGGTGGAATGATGGCAATGTCACAATCAATGATCAAGGCTCACACTGTGCATCACACCCACCCCTCCTGTCTCAGGGCACTGCTGTTAGTGATAGGCCCCCACCCCTCCTGTCTCAGGGCACTGCTGTGAGTGATAGGCCCCCACCCCTCCTGTCTCAGGGCACTGCTGGGAGGACTCTGCACACACCCCTCCTGTCTCAGGGCACTGCTGGGAGGACTCCACACCCACCCCTCCTGTCTCAGGGCACTGCTGGGAGGACTCCACACCCACCCCTCCTGTCTCAGGGCACTGCTGGGAGGGCTCCACACCCACCCCTCCTGTCTCAGGGCACTGCTGGGAGGACTCTGCACACACCCCTCCTGGCTCAGGGCACTGCTGGGAGGACTCCACACCCACCCCTCCTGTCTCAGGGCACTGCTGGGAGTGATAGGCCCCCACCCCTCCTGTCTCAGGGCACTGCTGGGAGTGATAGGCCCCCACCCCTCCTGTCTCAGGGCACTGCTGTGAGTGATAGGCCCCCACCCCTCCTGTCTCAGGGCACTGCTGGGAGGACTCTGCACACACCCCTCCTGTCTCAGGGCACTGCTGTGAGTGATAGGCCCCCACCCCTCCTGTCTCAGGGCACTGCTGGGAGACATCAGGCACCCCCCCCTGGGACCCCCCCAACATGG
Organism: Triturus cristatus; assembly: GCF_964204655.1. Lineage (NCBI taxonomy): Eukaryota > Metazoa > Chordata > Amphibia > Caudata > Salamandridae > Triturus > Triturus cristatus. The sequence goes on along the minus strand of NC_140593.1, from coordinate 482,395,748 downwards.
CATGTGTGTCACACCAGGACACAATGCCTGAAGTCACAGTCACAACATAGGGACAGTCTGTGGCAGTGGCCTATGCACTCACCTGATACCCTGGTCGCCCATACAGCATGGAGTACTGTGGGAGGATCACATCCAGCAGAGCCATGTTCTCCTCCAGGGTGAATGGCTGTGTCCTCTCCACAGCCCTTGACATGGTTCCAGGGAATCAGTAGCAGCAGCTGGGTCAACGAATGCAAAGATGTGCAGGCAAGTACTCCCTCATGGGACCTGGCTGCCTTATATGTGCCCTTCTGCCCAGTCTCATGCACAGGAGTACAGAGTGATTGGTCACTCACATTTGCATCCTATTTTTCCACCAATCCCTTCAAACCTAGCAGTCTGTGGGTTCTCTATCGATTTCATTCTCCTGCATGATGTCAGCCCCACAAACACATTGCAACAAAGTAGAATAATTCCAACTGACTTCTGCTGTGCACCTTCCAGAACAATTTCGAAATTTGAACTTGGTCTCCATGACAACCAGCATGCATGTAGGCCTTAATACTTGTCCCCTATGTAATTTGGAGCATCACACACAGGTACGGTGCGTTTCGGGGCCCTAGGGCACCCCAAATGCATGGCAACGGCCCGTACATGCATGCCTACGTTCACTATCACTATGGGTCTGCACGCGTATGCGTACAAGTAGTGGTACGGGCCGTACACTCGCATGTACGCTCACTATCACTACGAGTACGCATACGCGTGCAGACCCATAGTGATAGTGAGCGTAGATGCGTGTGTACGGTCCGTACCACTACGGGTACGCATACGCGTGCTGACCCATAGTGATAGTGAGCGTAGATGCGTGTGTACGGTCCGTACCACTACGGGTACGCATACGCGTGCTGACCCATAGTGATAGTGAGCGTAGATGCGTGTGTACGGTCCGTACCACTACGGGTACGCATACGCGTGCTGACCCATAGTGATAGTGAGCGTAGATGCGTGTGTACGGTCCGTACCACTATGGGTACGCATACGCGTGCTGACCCATAGTGATAGTGAGCGTAGATGCGTGTGTACGGTCCGTACCACTACGGGTACGCATACGCGTGCTGACCCATAGTGATAGTGAGCGTAGATGCGTGTGTACGGTCCGTACCACTACGGGTACGCATACGCGTGCTGACCCATAGTGATAGTGAGCGTAGATGCGTGTGTACGGTCCGTACCACTACGGGTACGCATACGCGTGCTGACCCATAGTGATAGTGAGCGTAGATGCGTGTGTACGGTCCGTACCACTACGGGTACGCATACGCGTGCAGACCCATAGTGATAGTGAGCGTAGATGCGTGTGTACGGTCCGTACCACTACGGGTACGCATACGCGTGCTGACCCATAGTGATAGTGAGCGTAGATGCGTGTGTACGGTCCGTACCACTACGGGTACGCATACGCGTGCTGACCCATAGTGATAGTGAGCGTAGATGCGTGTGTACGGTCCGTACCACTACGGGTACGCATACGCGTGCTGACCCATAGTGATAGTGAGCGTAGATGCGTGTGTACGGCCCTATCACTATGGGTCTGCACGCGTATGCGTACCCGTAGTGGTACGGACCGTACACACGCATCTACGCTCACTATCACTATGGGTCTGCACGCGTATGCGTACCCGTAGTGGTACGGACCGTACACACGCATCTACGCTCACTATCACTATGGGTCTGCACGCGTATGCGTACTCGTAGAGGTACGGACCGTACAAATGCCTGTACGCTCGCCATCACGATGGGTACACATACGGCAGCACTCCCACAGTGATTTGGGAACATACACAGGCCCTCTTAGCAGCAGTACGGCGGTTTTTACACATCACAGTGGTGATAGGCGACACACAGGTAGGAATAGGGCGGACATACTTGTCCATGGATGGACATACTTGTCCATGGATGGACATACTTGTCCAGGAATGGACATCAAGGCATCGTCTGTGCATTACTACATGTGTGGGGCACAGGTGTGACAGGCTGTGATGTGGAACATGCCTCCTGAGTGGAGAAGGCACCAGATGTATGATGAGATGTGTATAGGTGTACTGTGTGACGGTGCAATGTGTGCCAGGCATGCCCTTGACTCCTTTGACATGTGTGCATGTCGGACTGCGCACTTGGGGTGAGCGTCACTGGCATGGCACGGACACCAACACACGGAAGTGTCCCATGATGCCCGGTACAGGGGTCATGACACATGACTTGTCACTACCCACAGTGCACAATGTGACTATGTCATTTATGTGTCCGGGATTTCCATCAGGTTGATGTTGTTGCACCCTCAAAAGCTGCAGCCGTTGCAGCAACCAACATGTGTCTGTGTGTAGATTGTCATTGCACACTGTCCCGCACACCATGCCACATGTGTTATCGGATGTGAGGTGCACATGTATGCATGGGACACGGAGTAGCGTGACAAGGCCATGTCAGCATCCTCACAAGGAATGTGTGGTGAGTCATGACATGTGCACCTTCATGGCAAGGTGTGTGGGCAGGCCTAGTGTAATGTCATGTGACCTGTGGCTCCGGTGTTCCGCAACCAGTCTCTGCAATCGGCATCCCACTTCTGCTGATGTGTGGGTGTATGTCACTCCTGTCTTCTGTCGGGCTGTTCACTTGCACTGGGTCACAGCAATTCCCATGGCGTGGCATGGGGAGGTTCTCAATCTCCGTGTGTAGCTGGGTCTTGGAAGGAGTGTCACCTTGCATCCATACGTGTCCTGGGCATGTAGCACATACCTCACTCCCTATGTAGCATGTGTGTATTGCCAGATTTACATGTGCTCAGTAGACATGAGTTGTTGTCGTAGTGCACTCACTCTTCATTGTCACTTCCAAATTACTGCAGAGCGCCGCCTCTTGCCCGAAGAATTCCAGACTTGGCTGCCATGCAGGAGAATGACAGCATCCGGCTCTACCGCTTCACCCAACCGTTGATCCTGGAGCTGACGGCGAGACTGGCACCACACCTGCAACCGCAGCACAGGTATCCTACGGCACTGACACCCCAGCTGAAGGTAATGGCTGCCCTACATTTTCTTGCCACGGGTACCTTCCAAAATACCATAGCTCATGTTGGTGGCATGTCCCAGAGCATGTTCAGCGGTGTGCTGCATGATTTCTTGGAGGCCATGTTGATTCACCTGGATGACTTCATCAAGTTCCCAACCCCTGAACGGATGACTGAGGTCAAGCGTGGATTCTATGCCCTGGGAGGGATGCCCCATGTCATTGAGTCCATAGATGGGACACATGTAGCTTTGGTACCACCACACGCACGGGAGGTGGCGTACCGCAATCGGAAGCACTACCACTCCATCAATGCCCTTGTGGTGTGTCTGTCCAATATGGTGATTTCACATGTCTGTGCTCGTTTCCCAGGATCAGCACACGATGCCTACATCATGAGGCGTAGCGGGATGCCTGATATGATGATGCAGCTGCGCAACGAACGGGCATGTGTTGTTGGTGGGTACAGTCTGTCTGTCCTGTATTCTGTATAGCCGACCAGCACGACCGCTTCACCAGTTCTAACGATGTCCATGTGCTTCCCATGTAGGGGACGCTGGCTATCCCAACATGCCTTGGCTGCTGACACCTCTCCACAACCCCATCACGCCGGCCCAGCTCCGCTATAACACCGCCCATGGCCGGACAAGGCGAGTGATAGAGAGGACGTTTGGCATGCTGAAGAGCCGATTCCGGTGCCTCCACAAGACCGGCGGTGCACTCCCTTATGCCCCGGCGAAGGTCTGCAAGATCTTCATGGTCTGCTGCATGCTGCACAACATGGCAGTTGAAAGAGCTGTGCCACTGATCCTGAATCAACATGACGAGGACCATCCACCCGTGGAGGACGAAGGGTTTGGCAATGGGGCTAGTGATGTGGAGGATGTGGAGCCGCAAGAGGACATCCGGACTCGGCTCATACGCGACTTCTGTGCTTAGTGGTGAGTACCAGTGTCTGAGTGTGCACGCATTGGTCCCCGTGTGGCATGCGTTGTGATGTGTGTCTCCACCTGCATGTATGGCACGTGGGTCAGAGGTGTGTGTGGGTGTGTCACTGGAGTGATGGTGGCAGTGATGGTAGTATTTCCCCAGTCATAATTGTGACCTAGCATGTTGTCATCCATACATGTGTCGAGTAAAAGCACATGCAAGTGGCTGTGCTTTTTGTGGCTGACTTCTTGTGTGTCTCTCTTCCCCAGGTACCTGCGCATGCCGTTTGCTGGTTGCATTGTTGTGGCACTGCTATTCCTCATGGACATGACATCGTGGGCTGAGTCAGCGTTACAGGCACGGACACGTTTGGAAGTCTCCATGGGGTAAGGGATGCATCTGGGGTGTATTGGGTGTGGCAGTTGTTCACGATGTGTGCACACTGCCCCTGTCGGGGTTTGGTTCCTCTGCAGCCATGTTGCATCCCCATGGGACACGACATGCAGCTGTGTACACCTGAATAGATGGGCTGCCTGGTTGACAGTCATCAGTGATGGAATAGTGGATTGTGATGATGGCATCAATGTGTGTGACACTGCCCTCGGACACATACGGTTAGCATTGGCTTGACATGGTGTGGGACTTCCACATCAGCGGATCTATGGTGTATGGCAGGCTCTCCGTGTGCAGCTGTGGGTATTTAGCTGTTAGCCGACGCTTGTGTGCCAGTACCATGGCTATCACGCATTTGTGCTGCAGAAGGGGGTTGCCAGTGTTGGACCCACATGTCACTCCACATGATGTGTTCATGTGTACTTCGAGTTGCCTCTGCAATCCCGAATACATGACTAATAAAGGTGTCCCTATGCCTCCAAGGTGCCTCTTCTCAGTCAATGCTGGTGTGTTGGCACGGTGCATCCTGCATGTCTGGCATGGTATTCCCTGATTGTGGCTATGTGTCAATGTGTCGAGTGGCAATATGCAAGCTGTGTGTGTGGGCTGAGACTGTGTATTGGGCATGATGTCCATGACTGCGTGGGTATTGTGACATGTGCCATCCCCATGCATCCAACGTTGGCCAGGCCCCCATTCTCTGCATCCACCGGACTCAAGCTTGCAGGACATGGTTCTGCCACCTGTCTACACATACCTGGGTGCCAACCAGGACACTGGACTGGATCCCTGACCTCTGCGCATGACTGTTGGTGTACTCAATGTGTGTGTCAGCACGGTTGTTCGGCCACCCCCTCAGCTGGTTGTGCCCATCACGGGTGTGTGCTCCATGTCTGTCTTGCCTAATAAACTGTGACCCATGTGTCCTGTGCCAGACTCAGGCCCCAGGGTGTGGATGGTAGAAGAGAAAAGATGACTCAGGCATGTTTAGACTTTACATGACACATGTTAGGTAATAATGCTACCAGCAGGCATCTACTCTTCATAGTGTGATTTATTATTGGGGGGGGGGGGGACAAAGTGAGGGGCTTTCCTGGATTAGGGAATCCAAAGTTCAGTAGGGGAGTTGGTGTCCTTGCCATTGGAAATCCTCCGAGTCCATGCCACAGTCTTTGTCAACATTGGTCAGCCAGTGACCAGCAGGGCCATGTGGCAGAGAATGTCTCTTGATGCTGTGATGCTGTTGCTCCAGTGGGCCAGGTGCCAGGCCAGGTGTCCTGGGAGATGGTGATTTAGCAGCCACCCTCACGGTCCTTTCCGTGGACGACCCGGCCTCCTGCGGGGAACCTCACCAGCAGGCCGTGACGACGTCTGGGATGCTCCGTCGGATGTTTCCTCCTCCTCCTCCTGATCCCTCCCTGTGGGTGGTGATGTTCTCCGCCTTCTGGCACAGGGAGGGTCGGCCATGGTGTCGGCCATCCGACGGAGTGTAGCGTGAATCCCCTGGAATGCCGTCACTTGCTCAGCCTGTCTGTCCTCCATCCTCCGTTGGTGTACCAGTAGACAGGCAATTAGCTCCGCATGTTGCTGGGCCTGCTGGGCCTTGATCCCCTCGAGTACGGACACAACCTGGGCCATGCCCGTGGTGTCCTGCCGGTATGAGTCCAGGATGTTACGGACATGTGAAAATACCGGATCCCCAGCCAACTGGTCAGGCTCGCGCCTCCGCCATCCTCCACTCCCACCACCGCTGCCCACTTGCGCCTGGCCTGCACTTGTGGGCACATGGGGTCTCCGGGACCCCTGAGGGGTGGCATTGGCGTTGTCGGCTGCCTCCTCCTGGGTGCCCGGGACACCGTGTCCCTCCTGGCGAGCCTGGCTGCATTGTGGTGTTGGGGCAGGGATCCTGGGTGTCTCCTGGGATGTGGCAGGAGTGGGGGTGGTGGTTGGCACAGTTGTACCTGACGCAGGTGCTGCAGGTGGTTGGACACCAGAGGGGCCAGGTCGGTCGGGGTCGTCCGCAGAGTGGTGAGAGTGGTCGCTGCCGGTGGGGGTACGACTGGAACGTACTGGGGTGTAGGTTCACGGTGGTACAACACGTACTGGGGTGGGGGTACGACTGGAACGTACTGGGGTGTAGGTACACAGGGGTATGACACGTACTGGGGTGGGGGTGGGGCTCGAACGTACTGGGGTGTAGGTACACGGGGGGTATGACACGTACTGGGGTGGGGGTACGACTGGAACGTACTGGGGTGTAGGTTCACGGGGGGTATGACACGTACTGGGGTGGGGGTGGGGCTCGAACGTACTGGGGTGTAGGTACACGGGGGGTATGACACGTACTGGGGTGGGAGTGGGGCTCGAACGTACTGGGGTGTAGGTTCACGGTGGTATGACACGTACTGGGGTGGGGGTACGACTGGAACGTACTGGGGTGTAGGTTCACGGTGGTACGACACGTACTGGGGTGGGGGTACGACTGGAACGTACTGGGGTGTACATGGACGGTGGTTTGACACGTACTGGGGTGGAGGTGGAGCTCGAACGTACTGGGGTGTACATAGACGGTGGTACGACACGTACTAGGGTGGGGGTACGACTTGAACGTACTGGGGTGTACCTAGACGGGTGGGGGTATACATACACGGGGGGTACGTGTCGGACGTACGGGGGCTGGGGGGAGTGTTGGGCGCGTATGCGGGCACATGTCTCCATGGTTGCTATAGGAGTTCGGTGCGGACGGTGTTTTTTCCATACGGTTGTACGCTCGGACGCACGGGATGGATCGTGATTCCTCGGTCGGACTTGGCTTTTCACGTTTGTAAGGTAAATCGTCCGAGGACGTGTCGGACACATTTTCCGACCCGAGGACGTGTGGGGAATGATTCCCAGTGCGGTTCGTATGGACTTTTTACCATGCGAATCGTGATTGCCAGTTCGTACGGCACTTGTACGATTCGTACGGTAAAAAGACCCGATACGAGTCGTACGGGGACATTTTTTACCGGATCGTCATCGGCACCCAAATAAGCAAAAGGCACTTCCTTGAACCGACATCATCCTCCCTGCCAAATTTGGTGTAAGTCTGTCCAGCGGTTCGGGCTGTAGAGGTAGCTAATTGTTCCTATGGGAATTAAAATTACAATCGCAACCTTAATTTGCACACCACATTTTCTCAGTCCCTTCTGCATGGATCACCCCCAAACTTTCCCAATAAATAGTACCCACGGTGACACTTTTTGGGCAATCTTTCATGCAGATTGGTCAAACAACGACAAAGTTATAGCCAAGTCAAAAAATGCTGTTCCTTTGGAAACTAGGTCCCAACTCTACTGGCGGTCGCCAGTAGATAGTTATAGTTAGGACCGTGTTTCCATAGGAAATCTGAAAATTCTATTTTGAATAACTTTGGCACCGGTTGACGAATCCTTGCAAAATTTTCAAAACTAATGGGGCGCTCCACTCAGCTCCTACCCTGAAAGTCTCGGGGGGATTCGTCAAGCGGGGGCCGAGAAACGGCTGTACAGAATTACTTGAAATTTGGCAAAGAGGTAGTCCTCAGGTCAGGCATGTGCCTTTTGCATATATGGAGTCAATCTGTTCAGTAGTTCCTGAGAAAATTGCAGTTAAAATCACATAAATATCTATAGCCGCGCACCGTAAGCGCACCGTAAGCGCACCGATTCTGATTGGTGGATTCATGACAGTCAACATTCAAATCGGGCGAAATCAGGAAGTGTCGGCTGCCATTTTGTGTGTTGTGTGCGTGACAGGGAAAAAGAAAGGTGGAGAACGTGAAAAGGGGGCAGGGTAGAGAGTTCCTGACCCCCTAGCCTTTGTCAGGGGGTCCCTGAAGGACCCCGAAGGGTGAAAAAAACATTTTTTTTTTCAAAAATCGCGGGGTTTGCGCACGGTGCGTGCACCCCCAGCCGCCATTTTGAGTTTTAGAGGCAGAAGAGAGCTAAAAACACAAGTGGAGAACGTGAAAAGGGGGCAGGGTAGAGAGTCCCTGACCCTCTAGGCCTTCTCAGGGGGACCATGAAAGACCCCTTAGGTCACAAAAAAAAAAAAAAAAAAAAAAAAATATTGTGGGTTGCGCGCACTGTGCGCGTACGGTGCGCGCACGGCGGCAAAAAAACATAAAAAAATAGAATTAAAAATTAAGTTTAAGTGTTTAGGATTGTATGACATAATTTCGAAAGACAAAAATTCGACCTACAAAAATATCGCAACAAAAATATCGTGGTCAAGAATATCGACATCCTATCTACAACATGGTAAGTACAAAAATATCGATAATTTAATATCGATGTCAAAAATATCGTCATTCAAAAATATCAGGTTTTTTTTAGTTTAAAAATATATGTAAAATAAACCAAATAATACTTATAAATCAAAGAAACATAATTAAATATATTGTATAATATGTAAAATGTATAATAAATATATATAATTAAATGAAACTTTAATGAAACATATATATATAATATATACACTTACTTAATAATTACTTTTAATAATAATTTCTGTAACATTTAAATTATTAAATATTTATTTAAATTACCAATACATCTATACACATAAAACAATAACATTAATAAATATTAAATAATTACATATAGCAAATAATAATCAATAATTTTAATTTGAATAATTTTTATTATTAATTATATATTACAATAGCTAAAATATTACAAAACATATTTAATATCAGACACAATAAAACTACTAGTCCAACTTCAACAAAAACAACAGTAAGGAAAATGTTGGATAGCGTAGGGGTAAAAATAACTATTCCAACTCCCGAGAGTGCAACAGTAGGGAAAACATTGGATAGCGTAGGGGTAAAAATTACTATTCCAACTCCAAAGAGTGCAACAGTAGGGAAAGCGTTGGATAGCGTAGGGGTAAAAATTACTATTCCAACTCCAGAGAGTGCAATAGTAGGGAAAGTGTTGGATAGCGTAATGGTAAAAATTACTATTCCCACTCCAGAGAGTGCAATAGTAGGGAAAGTGTTGGATAGCGTAAGGGTAAAAATTACTATTCCCACTCCAGACAGAGCAACAGTAGGGAAAACGTTGGATAGCGTAGGGGTACAAATAACTATTCCAACTCCAAAGAGTGCAACAGTAGGGAAAACGTTGGATAGCGTAGGGGTAAAAATTACTATTCCAACTCCAGAGAGTGCAATAGTAGGGAAAGTGTTGGATAGCGTAAGGGTAAAATCTACTATTCCCACTCCAGAGAGTGCAATAGTAGGGAAAGTGTTGGATAGCGTAAGGGTAAAATTTACTATTCCCACTCCAGAGAGTGCAACAGTATAGAAAACGTTGGATAGCGTAGTGGTAAAAATAACTATTCCAACTCCAAAGAGTGCAACAGTAGGGAAAACGTTGGATAGCGTAGGGGTAAAAATTACTATTCCAACTCCAGAGAGTGCAATAGTAGGGAAAGTGTTGGATAGCGTAAGGGTAAAATTTACTATTCCCACTCCAGAGAATGCAATAGTAGGGAAAGTGTTGGATAGCGTAAGGGTAAAATCTACTATTCCCACTCCAGAGAGTGCAATAGTAGGGAAAGTGTTGGATAGCGTAAGGGTAAAATTTACTATTCCCACTCCAGAGAGTGCAACAGTATAGAAAACGTTGGATAGCGTAGTGGTAAAAATAACTATTCCAACTCCAAAGAGTGCAACAGTAGGGAAAACGTTGGATAGCGTAGGGGTAAAAATTACTATTCCAACTCCAGAGAGTGCAATAGTAGGGAAAGTGTTGGATAGCGTAAGGGTAAAATTTACTATTCCCACTCCAGAGAATGCAATAGTAGGGAAAGTGTTGGATAGCGTAAGGGTAAAAATTACTATTCCAACTCCAGAGAGTGCAATAGTAGGGAAAGTGTTGGATAGCGTAAGGGTAAAATTCACTATTCCCACTCCAGACAGTGCAACAGTAGAGAAAAGGTTGGATAGCGTAGGGGTAAAAATTACTATTCCAACTCCAAAGAGTGCAACAGTAGGGAAAGCGCTGGATAGCGTAGGGGTAAAAATTACTATTCCAACTCCAGAGAGTGCAACAGTAGGGAAAGCGCTGGATAGCGTAGGGGTAAAAATTACTATTCCCACTCCAGATAGTAAAACAGTTGGGAAAGCACTAGATAGCATAGTGATTCTATGAACATTATAACCAATTCAATAATTTGTTATAAAAAAATTGCATGTTAACAATGTTTTAAAAAAATAATTATTATTAAATACCAATTATGTAAAATAAATATTTAAATAAATAAATTTAAATTACATCCCACACTATTCCCCCTTTAACACACAACACACTACACATACAAAATACACAATAGATTTAAATATCAATTTATCTCTTATTTACAATTAATAATACATTCGTTATAATTAATATAGTTATTAATTCACTAATTAATACATATTAACTACGAAATTACAAATATTCACCTATTAATTATTAATTAACAATACATTAATTAGCAATAACAACAAATAAAATACAATAATCAATTGTTTATATTTACTATATTTAACTAACTAATAACAATTAATTAATAATAATTACAAATAAATAAAATATATCATTATTTATTTTATTTTAATTACATCCAACCCTATTCCCCTATAAACCCACAACCCACTACACATAAAAATTCACATAATTAATTTTAATTATCAATTAATCACTTAATAAAATTAAATCACCAATTAATTACTAATTAACAATTAATTAATTAACTATAACAATAAATAAATATTATTAATAAACTAATTATAATTTATATAATTAACCAAATAATAAATTATTTTTACAATTAATAATTAATTAAAAATTATTTAATCTATTAATCAAATTAATTACCAATTATTAATTGATTACCAATTAATTAATCATAAATACCAATTAAACAATACATATTAATTAATTAATTATAATTACATTACTTCCCACCCTATTCCCCTATAAACCCACAACCCACTACACATAAAAATTCACATAATTAATTTAATTATCAATTAATCACTTAATAAACTTAAATCACCAATTAATTACTAATTAACAATTAATTAATTAACAATAACAATAAATAAATATTAATAATAAAGTAATTATAATGTATATAATTAACCAATTAATAAAAATAATTTTACAATTAATAATTAATTAACAATTAATTAATCAATTAATTACCAATTATTAATTAATTACCAATTAATTAATCATAAATACCAATTAAACAATACATATTAATTCATTAATTATAATTAAATTACTTCCCACCCTATTCCCCTATAAACCCACAACCCGCTCTGATACTAAAACGCTAAATTAAATGTAAAATAATTATAAATCTCTAAACATTTATTTTTAAATGTATTAAAATACATTACAATAATCTTTAACATACAAATAAAATACATATTAAATGACATTACACTAAATAAATATCGATATTATTGACATCGCAATTTTTACTTACGATATTACTTACATCGATATTAAGTACTTCGATATTATTAACTTCGATATTACTTACCTTGGGATCGATATTCTGTCCATCGATATTCTTGACTTCGATATTCTGTACCTACGATATTAAAAACACGATATTATTGTAGGTCGAAATTTAAAACTCGATATTTTGGCTAAACACCAGTGTTTAGATGTTGGTTGGCTCTAAAAAGAGCCGTTGTGTTCATGGAGTGTTTTTTTGTACCTACAAGTAAGTACCGATGCAGAGTCTAAAGTTCAAGAGGAAGACTCTGTTGCCTTCATCTGTGAAATGAACACCGTCTCCTCTATAAATGCCTTGCATGTTGTAACGCAAGTTGTTGTGGTATATAGAACCCATACCATAGTCTCTGAGGAAAGCAGAAACAGAATTATTGACGTGCTTTCTTGCTTTGTCAATCTGCGGACAATATTGGTTGGACCAGTTCCACTTTTGCCTTTGGCATATATTAGAATATACAAAGGTAGTTTGTGGAAAAAGTGACATCAATTGCACAAAGGTGTCCTTAACAAGCATTTCCAGACCTACCCCAGTTAAAGTGCCTAGGTCATTTCCACCACAGTGCACAATTATAAGGTTAGGCTGTGGGAGATGTAGAAAGGATTTCACCAAAGGCATTAATTGGTGCCACTTTAACCCTCTCTGACCAATCCATTTAATGTCTACATTTGGCAAAGCAAGGTCTTTCAAAATACCTCTTTTTCTGCATACTTTTCACTCCAGAAGACATAGCTATGACCTACAATCCACACTGTGAACATCTTTCAAGGAGATCTGGATGCACTCAGAAGGTGTCTTTCAGTAGAATGGCAATATGAAAAGAAAGATAGTTGTAAAATGGAGGCTTACATACTTTTTTTTAAATTATTAAAAGCATGTTTTGTATTGGTTCAGAAAAATGTGTTCCCACAGAACATTACTATGGATTTGCTGTTAGGTTTGGGGTTGGGGGTAGGGATCATTTGGAAAGGGTTGAAATTTGCAACCAATAGAAATGTGTGTTTCCATTTGAAAAAATGTGGGAAGCACTGTGATTTGAAGTTAACATGTATATGTGTGAAAAAAGAGAGGGAAACATTGCCATTTACTGGTTCTGCTGAGAGGTGTACAGTTCAGAGATTCTGGCTCTGATAATCTGCTGTGTGAGTGCCACATTTCTTTCACAACTAACTACTTTTAAAGGTGAGTTATGAATTTGAAAGGGGTTATACGTGGTGCATTTTGATATAAAAAATATAAATGAGATTCTTGTTTTAAAGTTGTGTTTTACATTTTATGTTTTGGAAGATATTTAACTGCCTTGAACTTGTCAGATATTATGGAGTATGTCTTCACCATAAGTAAAGGTGTACTGGTATCACCCAGGAATATTGTTTTCTGCCTAGAATCACACCATGAGTGTCATACTTTAGAATTTGGGACCGCGTAGGAGGCAGGGCCCTACCCCTGTCTATCCCGGTATTAGCGAAACCGCGAATGGTCAATGCGGTATGTACAAGTGCTTTGTGTAACGTTTTAGCTATGAATGCTCTATGTATACGTTATTATACATTGACTCCGTGGGTTCCATCTTAGAGCGGTGGCCATCTTATGGTTGCCCTCACATAGGCTACATATCATGAAGCAAATACGGGCTTTTTAGAGCACATGTGCTTTCCTTTGACTTCTCTGTGACCTGGGCAGCCTGGCTCCGCTGCCCCAGGTCAGTCCGGACTCACGAGCTCCCCGTCCTACGTCCACCTGTGATTAGCATCAGGGCTTGACACACCATAAAGCCTTTTCATCCCACACAAGCCTCTAGCTAACCTCTTTCACACCTGACTGTTGCTGCTCTATGGCTTGTTTTCCAAACAGGAGATGCTCGTGTTTATTGGGGCCTGTTGATATCTGATGTGGGATCTGAGCCTTGCTGGGTAAATAATTGTGGGCTGGCTTAACTGGAATGTGGGATGGTCATCATGACTCTGCCTTTTCGTTTGTAATGTATACATATGAATGACCATGCCATAAAAAAAGGAATGTGTGCCTGAAGCAGGATATTTTGTATTTAAGGAGAAGCCCGTTTCTGTAATTTTTAGCAGTCTCCTGAGATCATACACGCTGTTGTACTTCTAGGATACCTGTAATTGGTCTGCAGCCAATAAACTGATCTTTGACTTCACCCAGAAGACTCTGGTGCCGATCACGATCCGGTAAAAAATTCCCCCGTGCGACTCGTATCGGGTCTTTTTACCGTACGAATCGCACAAGTGCCGTACGAACTGGCAATCACGATTCGCATGGTAAAAAGTCCATACGAACCGCACTGGGAATCATTCCCCACACGTCCTCGGGTCGGAAAATGTGTCCGACACGTCCTCGGACAATTTACCTTACAAACGTGAAAAGCCAAGTCCGACCGAGGAATCACGATCCATCCCGTGCGTCCGAGGTTACAACCGTATGGAAAAAACACCGTCCGCACCGAACTCCTACAGCAACCATAGAGACATGTGCCCGCATACGCGCCCAACACTCCCCCCAGCCCCCGTACGTCCGACACGTACCCCCCGTATATGTATACCCCCACCCGTCTATGTACACCCCAGTACGTTCCAGTCGTACCCCCACCCCAGTACGTGTCGTACCACCGTCAATGTACACCCCCCCACCCCTGTACGTGTCGTACCACCGTCTATGTACACCCCAGTACGTTCCAGTCGTACCCCCACCCCAGTACGTGTCGTACCACCGTGTACCTACACCCCAGTACGTTCGAGCCCCACCCCAGTACGTGTCATAGCCCCGTCTACCCACACCCCAGTATGTTCCAGTCGTACCCCCACCCCAGTACGTGTCGTACCACCGTTAATGTACACCCCCCCACCCCTGTACGTGTCGTACCACCGTCTATGTACACCCCAGTACGTTCCAGTCGTACCCCCACCCCAGTACGTGTCGTACCACCGTGTACCTACACCCCAGTACGTTCGAGCCACACCCCCACCCCAGTACGTGTCATACCCCCGTGTACCAACACCCCAGTACGTTCCAGTCGTACCCCCACCCCAGTACGTGTCGTACCACCGTGAACCTACACCCCAGTACGTTCGAGCCCCACCCCCACCCCAGTACGTGTCATAGCCCCGTCTACCCACACCCCAGTACGTTCCAGTCGTACCCCCACCCCAGTACGTGTCGTACCACCGTCAATGTACACCCCCCCACCCCTGTACGTGTCGTACCACCGTCTATGTACACCCCAGTACGTTCCAGTCGTACCCCCACCCCAGTACGTGTCGTACCACTGTGTACCTACACCCCAGTACGTTCGAGCCCCACCCCCACCCCAGTACGTGTCATAGCCCCGTCTACCCACACCCCAGTATGTTCCAGTCGTACCCCCACCCCAGTACGTGTCGTACCACCGTCAATGTACACCCCCCCACCCCTGTACGTGTCGTACCACCGTCTATGTACACCCCAGTACGTTCCAGTCGTACCCCCACCCCAGTACGTGTCGTACCACCGTGTACCTACACCCCAGTACGTTCGAGCCACACCCCCACCCCAGTACGTGTCATACCCCCCGTGTACCAACACCCCAGTACGTTCCAGTCGTACCCCCACCCCAGTACGTGTCGTACCACCGTGAACCTACACCCCAGTACGTTCGAGCCCCACCCCCACCCCAGTACGTGTCATAGCCCCGTCTACCCACACCCCAGTACGTTCCAGTCATACCCCCACCCCAGTACGTGTCGTACCACCTTCAATGTACACCCCCCCACCCCTGTACGTGTCGTACCACCGTCTATGTACACCCCAGTACGTTCCAGTCGTACCCCCACCCCAGTACGTGTCGTACCACCGTGAACCTACACCCCAGTACGTTCGAGCCCCACCCCCACCCCAGTACGTGTCATACCCCCCGTGTACCCACACCCCAGTACGTTCCAGTCGTACCCCCACCCCAGTACGTGTCGTACCACCGTCAATGTACACCCCCCCACCCCTGTACGTGTCGTACCACCGTCTATGTACACCCCAGTACGTTCCAGTCGTACCCCCACCCCAGTACGTGTCGTACCACCGTGTACCTACACCCCAGTACGTTCGAGCCCCACCCCAGTACGTGTCATAGCCCCGTCTACCCACACCCCAGTACGTTCCAGTCGTACCCCCACCCCAGTACGTGTCGTACCCCCCGTGTACCTACACCCCAGTACGTTCGAGCCACACCCCCACCCCAGTACGTGTCATACCCCCCGTGTACCTACACCCCAGTACGTTCCTGGCGCACCCCCAACACAACCTCCTAAGTACGGAGCGCACCCCATGCCCCAACATCACAACCGCATGTACGAGTCGTACAAAGCCACACACAAGGACATAATCGTACAACCAAATGGCCCATGTACACACCGTACACACGCTCAAAACGCACGTACACAACAAGGACAAAACAAAACAACACAAGAATACACCATTCGAAAGGCACACAGCCACTAAACATGGCCAACAACCACTAAAATAACACAATCACTGACCTGCAACTGTCAAAAACAAACAGAGGCCCAATACACCACCACTCCTTATAACACACCCACCCAAAATTCAAACACTGCCACACCCACCCATGGACCAATAAAAAGGGCCCACACACACAAACCATGAGCCTTTGCAACAGACTCACTGCTGCCAGACACCACAGAACCAGACTACAAGCTACACCACACCTTACACTTGCACACCTTCACACGACCACCCTCACAAACACCCTCTCATCACATTCACACACACACACAACCATCCACACACCCCCCCAACATCCACACACCCCCCACACCCACACCATCCCCACCCACACCCCTCACCATGCCCACTACCAAGAATCCAAAGTTCAGTCACCGAGAGTTGGAGGTCCTTGTTGATCAAATCCTCAGAGTTGAGCCACAGATCTTTGGAACATTGGTCAGAAGCACCAGCCAGGCAGCCAAAACAGCCATGTGGCAGACCATCGTCGATGCTGTGAATGCCGTTGCGGACACCAGGAGGACCAAGCAGGATTGCCAGAACAGGTGGTACGATCTGCGGAGGAGGGTCAGAGCCAAGAGGCAGGAGGAACACGACCAAGCCAACGCCACCGGAGGAGGGCCCTCCCGCAGACCCGTACAGTACCATCCCTGGGAGGAGAGGGTGATGGCCATACTGCCGGTGGAGGCAGTTGAAGGAGTAGAAGGACTCCGAGACCCGGGTGAGTACACAAACAACGCACCTCACATGGGGGGAACTGCAACCACAACCAAAATTACTAACAGGCACGCAACCACCACAAGCCATAGCATGACTCAACCACACTCCATGAGCAGGCACATGCCACTGCTGCCACCATGCCCCATGCACCCAGCTGGACAATGTCAAGTCACAGGCCACAGAAGACAACAACACATGACACGGTAACCCGGATGGCGGGAGGCTGGGCACCAAAAATCACATAGTGCGACTCCAAAGCAGACAACAATGCCCTCTGCCCATATGGCCTAGGTCACAGCCAGACAAACACTGTGTCCCAACACAGGAATGACTTGCCAGCAAATGGCGGACGCCTTGCATCAACACACTGTTTTGCACATGACAGCAGCTAATGAACAGCCAACATTGTGAAAGAGTGGCAGCACACACCACCACAGCAGCAGCGCACAGACACACAGCTGACAAAATGGGTGCCTGGAGATCAGAAACAAACTCACATCAACAGGCCAAGGGCCACTCAAAGATCTGCCAACAGTGTGTGCCCAGGAAGCTGGGCCAAGGTGACAGAGGGTGACACACGGAGGGAGGGAGAGGGGGACAGAGAGGGAGGGAGAGGGGGACAGAGGGAGGGAGAGGGGGACAGAGATGGAGGGAGAGGGGGACAGAGAGGGAGGGAGAGGGGGACAGAGAGGTAGGGAGAGGGGGACACAGAGGGAGGGAGAGGGGGACTGAGAGGGAGGGAGAGGGGGACAGAGATGGAGGGAGAGGGGGACAGAGAGGGAGGGAGAGGGGGACAGAGAGGGAGGGAGACACAGGAAGATGGACAGAGGGAGGAGGCTGACACACAGAGGGAGGGAGAGGGGGACAGAGAGGGAGGGAGAGGGGGACAGAGAAGGAGGGAGACACAGGGAGAGCAAATCAGTCCTTTGGTGTGTGGGAATGTCTGCTCGTCAGCAGGTGGACTGCGTGCATGTAGACAAGGGTGGCCAGTGCCAGAACCCCCCCTCTTCATCATGGCAAAACGCAGGGCCATGTCACAACCTGTACACGAGCACAAGGACAGCCACCTGCATCATATAAGTGTGTGGATCCACTCCTTGTGCACATGTACAGTGCTACAAGGAAGGCGCAAATGCATGGCTCGCCACACATGCACACTCCACTGCTGACTGCAGTCACACTTGACGCAGCAAGTAAGACTGTGCCACACATAGTTAAAGGGGCCAAATTGGTGCCCAAGGGACACACCCATGCACAAGTGCACTGTGAGTGGAATGCAAGACAGATCCTAATTCCAAGAGGAAATGTGCCAACTTTGTAACGGATGAAACATGGATGTTGCATGGACCAAAATTAACATTTTCTCTCTCACACACAGGTCAACGTCGTGCTGCACCCCCCAACACTGGGGGGGAACACTCACAGGACCCGGATCTGCAGGAGACCGATCCCACCGGCAGCGACCACTCTCACCACTCTGCGGACGACCCCGACCGACCTGGCCCCTCTGGTGTCCAACCACCTGCAGCACCTGCGTCAGGTACAACCGTGCCAACCACCACCCCCACTCCTGCCACATCCCAGGAGACACCCAGGATCCCTGCCCCAACACCACAATGCAGCCAGGCTCGCCAGGAGGGACACGGTGTCCCGGGCACCCAGGAGGAGGCAGGCGACAACGCCAATGCCACCCCTCAGGGGTCCCGGAGACCCGATGTTCCCACAAGTGCAGGCCAGACGCAAGTGGGCAGGGGTGGTGGGAGTGGAGGACGGCGGAGGCGCGAGCCTGACCAGTTGGCTGGGGATCCGGTATTTTCCCATGTCCGTAACATCCTGGACTCATACCGGCAGGACACCACGGGCATGGCCCAGGTTGTGTCCGTCCTCGAGGGGATCAAGGTCCAGCAGGCCCAGCAACATGCGGAGCTAATAGCCTGTCTACAGGTACACCAACGGAGGATGGAGGACAGACAGGCTGAGCAAGTGACGGCGTCCCAGGGGATTCACGCTGAACTCCGTCGGATGGCCGACACCATGGCCGACCCTCCCTGTGCCAGAAGGCGGAGAACATCACCACCCACAGGGAGGGATCATGAGGAGGAGGAGGAAACATCCGACGGAGCATCCCAGACGTCGTCACAGCCTGCTGCTGAGGTTCCCCGCAGGAAGCCGGGTCGTCCACGGAAAGGACCGTGAGGGTGGCTGCTACATCACCATCTCCCAGGACACCTGGCCTGGCACCTGGCCCACTGGAGCAACAGCATCACAGCATCAAGAGACATTCTCTGCCACATGGCCCTGCTGGTCACTGGCTGACCAATGTTGACAAAGACTGTGGCATGGACTCAGAGGATTTCCAATGGCAAGGACACCAACTCCCCTACTGAACTTTGGATTCCCTAATCCCGGAAAGCCCCTCACTTTGTCCCCCCCCCCCAATAATAAATCACACTATTAAGAGTAGATGCCTGCTGGTAGCATTATTACCTAACATGTGTCTTGTACAGTCTAAACATGCCTGAGTCATCTGTTCACTTCAACCATCCACACCCTGGGGCCTGAGTCTGGCACAGGACACATGGGTCACAGTTTATTAGGCAAGACAGACATGGAGCACCATACACACCCGTGATGGGCAGAACCAGCTGAGGGGGTGGCCGAACAACCGTGCTGACAGACACATTGAGTACAGCAACAGTCATGCGCAGAGGTCAGGGATCCTGGCCCGTGTCCTGGGGGGCACCCAGGTATGTGTAGACAGGTGGCAGAACCATGTCCTGCAAGCTTGAGTCCGGTGGATGCAGAGAATGGGGTCATGGACAACGTTGGATGCATGGGGATGGCACATGTCACAATACCCACACAGTCATGGACATCATGCCCAATACACAGTCTCAGCACACACACACAGCTTGCATCTTGCCACTCGACACATTGACACAGAGCCACAATCAGGGAATACCATGCCAGACATGCAGGATGCACCGTGCCAACACACCAGCATTGACTGAGAAGAGGCACCTTGGAGGCATAGGGACACCTTTATTAGTCATGTTTTTGGGATTGCAGAGGCAACTTGAAGTACACATGAACACATCATGTGGAGTAACATGTGGCTCCAACACTGGCACCCCCCTTCTGCAGCACAAATGCGTGATAGCCATGGAACTGGCACACAAGCGTCGGCTAACAGCTAAACACCCACAGCTGCTCACGGAGAGCCTGCCATACACCATACATCCGCTGATGTGGAAGTCCCACGCCATGTCAAGACAATGTTAACCGTATGTGTCCGAGGGCAGTGTCACTCACATTGATGCCATCATCACAATCCACTATCCCATCACTGATGACTGACAACCAGGCAGCCCATCTATTCAGGTGTACCCAGCTGCATGTCGTGTCCCATGGGGATGCCACTTGTCTGCAGAGGAACCAAACCCCGACCGGGGCAGTGTGCACACATCGTGAACAACTGCCACACCCAATACACCCCAGATGCATCCTTTACCCCATGGAGACTTCCAAACGTGTCCGTGCCTGTAACGCTGAGTCAGCCCACGATGTCATGTCCATGAGGAATAGCAGTGCCACAACAATGCAACCAGCAAACGGCATGCGCAGGTACCTGGGGAAGAGAGACACACAAGAAGTCAGCCACAAAAAGCACAGCCACTTGCATGTGCAGTTACTCGACACATGTATGGATGACAACATGCTAGGTCACAATTATGACTGGGGAAATACTACCATCACTGCCACCATCACTCCAGTGACACACCCACACACACCTCTGACCCACGTGCCATACATGCAGGTGGAGACACACATCACAACGCATGCCACACGGGGACCAATGCGTGCACACTCAGACCCTGGTACTCACCACTAAGCAAAGAAGTCGCGTATGAGCCGAGTCCGGATGTCCTCTTGCGGCTCCACATCCTCCACATCACTAGCCCCATTGCCAAGCCCTTCGTCTTCCACGGGTGGATGGTCCTCGTCATGTTGATTCAGGATGAGTGGCACAGCTCTTTCAACTGCCATGTTGTGCAGCATTCAGCAGACCATGAAGATCTTGCAGACCTTCGCCGGGGCATAAGGGAGTGCACCGCCGGTCTTGTGGAGGCACCGGAATCGGCTCTTCAGCATGCCAAACGTCCTCTCTATCACTCGCCTTGTCCGGCCATGGGCGGTGTTATAGCGGAGCTGGGCCGGCGTGATGGGGTTGCGGAGAGGTGTCAGCAGCCAAGGCATGTTGGGATAGCCAGCGTCCCCTACATGGGAAGCACATGGACATCGTTAGAACTGGTGTAGCGGTCGTGCTGGTCGGCTATACAGAATACAGGACAGACAGACTGTACCCACCAACAACACATGCCCGTTCGTTGCGCAGCTGCATCATCATATCAGGCATCCCGCTACGCCTCATGATGTAGGCATCGTGTGCTGATCCTGGGAAACGAGCACGGACATGTGAAATCACCATATTGGACAGACACACCACAAGGGCATTGATGGAGTGGTAGTGCTTCCGATTGCGGTACGCCACCTCCCGTGCGTGTGGTGGTACCAAACCTACATGTGTCCCATCTATGGACCCAATGACATGGGGCATCCCTCCCAGGGCATAGAATCCACGCTTGACCTCAGTCATCTGTTCAGGGGTTGGGAACTTGATGAAGTCATCCAGGTGAATCAACATGGCCTCCAAGAAATCATGCAGCACACCGCTGAACATGCTCTGGGACATGCCACCAACATGAGCTATGGTATTTTGGAAGGTACCCGTGGCCAGAAAATGTAGGGCAGCCATTACCTTCAGCTGGGGTGTCAGTGCCGTAGGATACCTGTGCTGCGGTTGCAGGTGTGGTTCCAGTCTCGCCGTCAGCTCCAGAATCAACGGTTGGGTGAAGCGGTAGAGCCGGATCCTGTCATTCTCCTGCATGGTAGCCAAGTCTGGAATTCTTCGGGCAACAGGAGGCGCTCTGCAGTAATTTGGAAGTGACAAGGAAGAGTGAGTGCACTACGAGAACAACTCATGTCTACTGAGCACATGTAAATCTGGCAATACACACATGCCACATAGGGAGTCAGGCATGTGCCACATGCCCAGGACACGTATGGATGCAAGGTGACACTCCTTCCAAGACCCAGCTACACACGGTGATTGAGAACCTCCCCATGCCACGCCATGGAAATAGCTGTGTCCCAGTGCAAGTGCACTGCCCGACGCAAGACAGGAGTGACATACACCCACACATCAGCAGAAGTGTGATGCCGATTGCAGAGACTGGTAGCGGAACACTGGAGCCACAGGTCACATGACATTACACTAGTCCAGCCCACACACCTTGCCATGAAGGTGCACATGTCATGACTCACCACACATTCCTTGTGAGTTTGCTGACATGGCCTTGTCACGCTACTCCGTGTCCCATGCATACATGTGCACCTCACATCCGATAACACATGTGGCATGGTGTTGGGAACAGTGTGCAATGACAATCTACACACAGCCACATGTTGGTTGCTGCAACGGCTGCAGCTTTTGAGGGTGCTACAACATCAACCTGATGTAAATCCCGGACACATATATGCCATAGTCACATTGTGCACTGTGGGTAGTGACAAGTCATGTGTCATGACCCCTGTACCGGGCATCATGGGACACTTCCGTGTGTTGGTGTCCGTGCCATGCCAGTGACGCTCACCCCAAGTGCGCAGTCCCACATGCACACATGTCAAAGGAGTCAAGGGCATGCCTGGCACACATTGCACCCTCACACAGTACACATGTACACATCTCATCATACATCTGGTGCCTTCTCCACTCAGGAGGCATGTTCCACATCACAGCCTGTGACACCTGTGCCCCACACATGTAGTAATGCACAGACGATGCCTTGATGTCCATTCCTGGACAAGTATGTCCATCCATGGACAAGTATGTCCGCCCTATTCCTACATGTGTGTCGCCTATCACCACAGTGATGTGTAAAAACCGCCGTACTGCTGCTGAGAGGGCCTGTGCATGTTCCCAAATCACTGTGGGAGTGCTGCCGTATGTGTACCCATCGTGATGGCGAGCGTACAGGCATTTGTACGGTCCGTAGCACTACGGGTACACATACGCGTGCAGACCCATAGTGATAGAGAGCGTAGATGCGTGTGTACGGTCCGTACCACTACGGGTACGCATACGCGTGCAGACCCATAGTGATAGTGAGCGTAGATGCGTGTGTACGGCCCTATCACTATGGGTCTGCACGCGTATGCGTACCCGTAGTGGTACGGACCGTACACTCGCATGTACGCTCACTATCACTATGGGTCTGCACGCGTATGCGTACCCGTAGTGGTACGGACCGTACACTCGCATGTACGCTCACTATCACTAGGAGTACGCATACGCGTGCAGACCCATAGTGATATAGAGCGTACATGCGTGTGTACGGTCCGTAACACTACGGGTACGCATACGCGTGCAGACCCATAGTGATAGAGAGCGTAGATGCGTGTGTACGGTCCGTACCACTACGGGTACGCATACGCGTGCAGACCCATAGTGATAGTGAGCGTAGATGCGTGTGTACGGCCCTATCACTATGGGTCTGCACGCGTATGCGTACCCGTAGTGGTACGGACCGTACACTCGCATGTACGCTCACTATCACTATGGGTCTGCACGCGTATGCGTACCCGTAGTGGTACGGACCGTACACACGCATGTACGCTCACTATCACTATGGGTCTGCACGCGTATGCGTACTCCTAGTGATAGTGAGCGTACATGCGAGTGTACGGCCCGTACCACTACGAGTACGCATACGCGTGCAGACCCATAGTGATGGAGAGCGTAGGCATGCATGTACGGGCCGTTGCCATGCATTTGGGGTGCCCTAGGGCCCCGAAACGCACCGTACCTGTGTGTGATGCTCCAAATTACATAGGGGACAAGTATTAAGGCCTACATGCATGCTGGTTGTCATGGAGACCAAGTTCAAAATTCGAAATTGTTCTGGAAGGTGCACAGCAGAAGTCAGTTGGAATTCTTCTACTTTGTTGCAATGTGTTTGTGGGGCTGACATCATGCAGGAGAATGAAACCGATAGAGAACCCACAGACTGCTAGGTTTGAAGGGATTGGTGGAAACATAGGATGCAAATGTGAGTGACCAATCACTCTGTACTCCTGTGCATGAGACTGGGCAGAAGGGCACATATAAGGCAGCCAGGTCCGATGAGGGAGCACTTGCCTGCACATCTTTGCATTCGTCGACCCAGCTGCTGCTACTGATTCCCTGGAACCATGTCAAGGGCTGTGGAGAGGACACAGCCATTCACCCTGGAGGAGAACATGGCTCTGCTGGATGTGATCCTCCCACAGTACTCCATGCTGTATGGGCGACCAGGGTATCAGGTGAGTGCATAGGCCACTGCCACAGACTGTCCCTATGTTGTGACTGTGACTTCTGCCATTGCGTCCAGGTGTAACACACATGCCATGTACTGTCGGGGGGGTCCCAGGGGGGGGGTGCCTGATGTCTCCCAGCAGTGCCCTGAGACAGGAGGGGTGAGGGCCTATCACTCCCAGCAGTGCCCTGATACAGGAGGGGTGGGGGCCTATCACTCACAGCAGTGCCCTGAGACAGGAGGGGTGGGGGCCTATCACTCACAGCAGTGCCCTGAGACAGGAGGGGTGGGGGCCTATCACTCCCAGCAGTGCCCTGAGACAGGAGGGGTGGGGGCCTATCACTCACAGCAGTGCCCTGAGACAGGAGGGGTGGGGGCCTATCACTCACAGCAGTGCCCTGAGACAGGAGGGGTGGGTGTGATGCACAGTGTGAGCCTTGATCATTGATTGTGACATTGCCATCATTCCACCTGTGTACCTCACCAGGGGATGATGTCCCTATGACAAAGGTGCAATGCGTTGGCTGCATGACATGCCTTGTTGTAACCAGCTAATTTGTACCCATATGTCTCTCTGTGACATGTGGCTGGTGTATTGATGTGGTGTCACTTGTTCCTCCTCACAGGTAGGCGCCACTGCCAAGGAGCAGATCTGGCTGACCGCCGTCAGTGCCGTGAGGGGTGTGGATGGTCGGAGGCGGAGCCTGCCCCAGGTGAGAAAACGCTGGCAGGATATCCGGTGCTGGACGCGGAGGATTGCACGGCTCCTGCTGGGGGACTCACCTGAGAGCCACAAGAACCGCGGCCGCCGCCGTCTGAGCCACCTCCACAGGCGTGTGCTGCCGGTGGTCTTTCCAGACCTGGAGAGGCGCTTACAGGCGATGCAGCAGCCGGAAGGGGGTAGGTACATGTGTGTTTGTTGTCTGTCACCGGCATTTGTAAGGGCACAGTAGCATGAATTCACTGGCAGGGTTTAAAGGTGCTGTGCTGATCCTGTTTGCCCCAGTATAGCGCTGTGCCCCTGCCACCCTTCCCCTCCTTGCAATGTGTTCCCTGGTCTGTGTGTAGTCACTCCTTCACAAGGTGATGTAGGCTGGCGCTTTGTCCACGAGAACAATGACTGTAGCATCATGTGTGGGGGTGGTGTGTAACAGGTTGTGGGACCTTGCCTGTGCACTGTCAAGTTCACTGCATGTGGGTTCCATGTCAGTTGGCACTGATGCTGACTCCAGACATGGGAGTTGGTCTCTCATGTGTAATGCCTTACAGCGCGCATGTCCTATGTAGTGGCCTGTGACATGATGTGCATGAGTGTGCGATACACATAGTGCAGGGATGGTGACGTGTGTTGCAGTCATTAACATTCAGTAGCATGTAGTTGCGTGCCCACTACTGTCCCCTGGGGCACCTTTTCCTCAGTGGTGTATGTGTCATCATAAACGTGGACAATCTCAGTGTCTACAGCGTAGGTTGTGCTCTGTGCCATTGTCCCCTGTCACCATGTATATAGACGTGCTATTTTGTACAGGTGTCCACTGTGCAGCCTGACCTGATTGTCCTTCTTCATACTCACAGTTGCCAGTGCCTGTGTGTCTTGTTATACTCATCTGAGGATGGGCACTGGTACCTCATTATTTGTACAGGCGCACCTTGGCTGTTTGGCGTACACTCTTGCTTTTTGCCTGCCCCTGTGTGTATCAGCCAGACTATGAGATGTTGGTGCCACCTGTGTCTCAACAATTTGCCTCGTGTAGGGTCTTGTTGGTGCGGGCAATGCCTATGTGTCAAATCCTGATTTCTACTTGCTGGGTCTGGGCAGTGTGTGATGTGTCTGGACACACACGCAATGTGCAGTGACCGTGTCATGTTGGGCATGTTTTCAGCATTACCTATGCAGCATGTGTCTCAAGTTCATGGATATGGTCCCTGGTCATCGGTATTTTCGCCAACGCTGTGTGGTGCAGATGCAGTGCTGGATTGTCCCCAGGGCCTGGGTGCTCTGTCAGACTCCGTTTCCTGTGTTTAGCTATTGTCTCATGCTCTCCATGGTATTTCAGTGGCATGGTGGCTCAACCAACTGTGTGTTTCATGCCCTACATCGGTACCTTGTTTAGTAGATGTTAGGGATCTTCCTTTTCAGGCTATGCAGTGTTACCTATGTCGATTGTACTCATGTGACTGATGTGTACAGCTGTCTGATTAATTTATGTCTCTCCACCCTGCCCACAGCATCGTCGGGGGACACAGAGGGAGACATGGACACAGGCAAGGCGGAGGGACCGAGCACCAGTGCCAGCCGTGACATCAGGGCTGGCACATCGAGTGGGACAGAGGTGGAGGATAGTGCGGCCGAGGACCTGTCGACTGGCACGTCAGAATACGAAGCTGACAGGTCCGAGGAGGATGTCTCCGAGTGGGCGGTGGCTGCACCAGCAGCTGACAGCGGAACAACACCTCGCACCGCCCCCTCAGTTCCCACCAGCCGCCTCCCACTTGCTCGTGTCCCTTCCCAGCGTGCCCGGTCACAGCATGTCTCCTTCCTGCCAGGCATCGCACCCCCTGCCCCTGTCTCCACTGCTGCCGCCAATGCAGAGTCTGTGGACATCCAGCGGCAACTGCAGGTTGGTCAGGCTGCGATCCTTAATGTCCTCCATGCCCACGGCAAAACCCTCACCAACATCGAGGCTTTCTTGGAGGGCATTCATTCATCGCAGGCTGACCAACGCAACTTGCTGAGGTCCATCGACTCCACACTGACTGCAGCAGTGGGTCTCCTGCAGCGCGACCTCCCCCCACCTACCCCTGCCCCATCCACACTTCCCACTCCCATGCCTGTCCCACGTACACCCAGACGTCGGCATGCACCCACATCAACGGACACGGGCACCACACCAGCAGGGAAGGTCCACCGCACTCCTCCTGACACGCACACACAGGGTGAGGTAGGCACACCCACTGGGTCGGGGGGCAAACGTGTGACACGCAGCCATAGTGGGAGTCCGCATTCCACCCAGTCCACTCCCTCCAAATCCCCTCCCCTCAGCTCTCCTGGCCACATCTCCCCCAAGGACTCCTTCATGGCCGCTCTGTCCCTGAGCCCCACAGTTACACCACCATGCAAGCGGTCAAGGAGGTCCCCGGTCAGGGTGGTTGAGTCTCCCCCCTGTCTCCACCCTCCCCCGGTGGCGCTGCGACCCATCCCTCTGACCCCCCCCCCTCCTTGGGGCCTGAGGTCCCTTCGGGTGCAGGGGACTCCCTGGAGGACCTTGCAAAGGTGTGTAGTGCCATCCTGGCCTCCGCCTTTGGCACTGACCCACCCCCTGTGGTGGAGTCCTCCATCCCTGCACCCACAACGCCGCCCCTTTGCCCTGATGTCCCTGCGGTGCCTGTTGCTTCCCCCCCCCCCATGATGCCCTCACCAGTGTGGAAGACGATGCCATTTGACTGTGCAGGCAAGGTAGGGGACACGCATCCCACTGTGTCCCCCATCCAGCTGAGAATCATTGACTGCCCTATGGGCTTTGTGAAGATTGAACTGCCTGCGATCCACGGACATTGTGCTCATGCTGAATAAAGCTTAATTTTGTTTTCATTATCACACTACTGCTATGCTGGTATTGGTGTTGGTGGGGCTGCTACATGGTTTTGGGTGGTGTGTAAGGGTTTGGGTGTGTGGGATATGTAGTAGTGTACTGCTCATTGGTGGGACCCTGGGATCTGTGTGCCATCACAAGGTGTTGGCTAACTTTCTTTGTTCATGTAAGCAGTTACTGCATGGTGCACTTGTCCCAGGGTGTATTCCTTCCTCTGTGTACCCAGCTTTCTTCCCTGCAGGGTGTTCCCAATGTTTAGCGCAGAGCTGTGTCTACATGAGCTGTGTGTGACGGAGCCCTTCTACTTTGGCCATGCATGCAGGGCCATGTCTCCACCTGCAACAATCGTGGCATCCTTGATGATCACTGTACTTGTGTGTGGAGTCTGTTGACATGAGTTCATGGGGACATGTTCCCTTGTAGGCAGTATGCATGTGGATAATTCTGGCCTCACACACATGTGTTACACCCCTCCTGTCTCAGGGCACAGCTGGGAGGACTCCACACCCACCCCGCCTGTCTCAGGGCACTGCTGGGAGTGATAGGCCCCCATCCCTCCTGTCTCAGGGCACTGCTGGGAGGACTCCACACCCACCCCTCCTGTCTCAGGGCACTGCTGGGAGTGATAGGCCCCCACCCCTCCTGTCTCAGGGCACTGCTGGGAGGACTCCACACCCACCCCTCCTGTCTCAGGGCACTGCTGGGAGTGATAGGCACCCACCCCTCCTGTCTCAGGGCACTGCTGGGAGGACTCTGCACACACCTCTCCTGTCTCAGGGCACTGCTGGGAGTGATAGGCACCCACCCCTCCTGTCTCAGGGCACTGCTGGGAGGACTCTGCACCCACCCTTCCTGTCTCTGGGCACAGCTGGGAGGACTCCACACCCACCCCTCCTGTCTCAGGGCACTGCTGGGAGTGATAGGCCCCCACCCCTCCTGTCTCAGGGCACTGCTGGGAGGACTCTACACACACCCCTCCTGTCTCAGGGCACTGCTGGGAGTGATAGGCACCCACCCCTCCTGTCTCAGGGCACTGCTGGGAGGACTCTGCACACACCCCTCCTGTCGCAGGGCACTGCTGGGAGGACTCCACACCCACCCCTCCTGTCTCAGGGCACTGCTGGGAGGACTCCACACCCACCCCTCCTGTCTCAGGGCACTGCTGGGAGTGATAGGCAACCACCCCTCCTGTCTCAGGGCACTGCTGGGTGGACTCTGCACACACACCTCCGATTTCAGGATATGTACGCTTGGCACATACACGGTGGGGGTACGCTCAATGCATTCGAGGTGAGGGTACGAGTCTACTTACACTGGTGTGGTGGGGGTACGCTCCATGCATACGCGGGTGAGGGTACGGGTCGAACTTACACTGTTGGGGTGGGGGTACGCTCCGTACGTCCGCGGGTGGGGGTACGGGTCGTACTTACACTGTTGGCATGGGGGGTACGCTCCTTGCATACGCGGGTGGGGGTACGGGTCGTACTTACACTGTTGGGCTGGGGGTACGCTCCTTGCATTCGCGGGTGGGGGTACGGGTCGTACTTACACTGTTGGCATGGGGGGTACGCTCCTTGCATACGCGGGTGGGGGTACGGGTCGTACTTACACTGTTGGGCTGGGGGGTACGCTCCTTGCATTCGCGGGTGGGGGTACGGGTCGTACTTACGCTGTTGGGCTGGGGGGTACGCTCCTTGCATTCGCGGGTGGGGGTACGGGTCGTACTTACACTGTTGGGCTGGGGGGTACGCTCCTTGCATTCGCGGGTGGGGGTACGGGTCGTACTTACACTGTTGGGGTGGGGGTACAGTCCGTGAGTCTGCGGGTGGGGGTTCGAGTCGTACTTACACTGTTGGCATGGGGGGTACACTCCATGCATACGGGGTGGGGGTAGGGTCCGTACATATCCGTCCCCACGCTATGTGATGTTTGTGCGGCCCGTACCCAGGCCTTTGCCACGTGGGTGCGATCCGTCCCGCCATTGTTGGGGTGACGTGTGTGGGCGTGGTCCGACTCGTACCCACGCTCTTCAGGCGTGGGTACGGGACGTACCTGTCTGGTTGTGTTGCCGGTTCGCGTGGTGACGGACTTCCGTTGTGGCGGTCGCTGGCTTATCAGGACACGCCCCCACCCCCTCGTGGTGACCAGGGCATGGGAGTCAGGTATGTCCAGGCCATGTGTGGTGTGTGACTTATGTGGTTGTTTTGTGGCCTGCCCTGGTCGTGCCACCCCCACCCCACCCCACTTTCCCCCCTCCCTTAGTTATTCTGACCTTCTGCGGCGTCTGCGTCGTAACCTGTAGAGGAGGTGTACTGCTATGAGGGCAGGGATGACTCGTAGGTTCGGGTCCATGTCTGTCCGTCGCGTACTGGTACTCCTTGCTCGCGTCATCCTGTCGCGTACGGGTCCTCCTTGATCGCGTCGTCCTGTCGCGTACGGGTCCTCCTTGGTGGCGTCGTCCTGTGTGTCCGTCACGTACTGGTCCTCCTTGTTCGCGTCGTCGTCTGTCCGTCGCGTACTGGTGGTCCTTGTTCGCGTCGTCCTGATTTCCCGGCAGTTTTTGGCTGCCGCAAAATATTCACCGTGCGGGGTGACGTCGGTGCGAATCGTGATTCCTGGGTCGTGAATGGCTGGCTGCGAGCGTCCCGACGTCAGGTCGGCGCTTTCCCGGATCGCATTGGTAGGTGTTTTTTTGTTCGGTTGGGCTTTTTTACGATTCGTACGGTAATGGTGTACCCGTGCGAATCGTAATTCCTTGTTTGTGAAAATTGGAGACCGGGTACGCGTCGGGCGGAGATTGTGCTCCGTCCGACGGTTCGTACCCGGTTTTTGCAGGATCGTGATCGGCACCTCTGTGTTTCTGTAGGTCTGAAACAGGAAGAACCCAAAGTCATAGGGTGTGTTCCCCTGCACCGCTGGGCTTAAAATTCCCAGTACTTCAGTTGGCGCCCAACTCGGGACGATTTCAGCGGTACCGGTCCAAGCCAGAGGTTCGTGAGGAGCTTCGTGTGGAAATTCTGGAGGAAGGCCGCCACTTCATCGACCCCTGCATGTCGACGTGGTCCGAAAGTCTTTTCTGCGAGGTTCTCCGCGTCCCGACGGCTACGAAGGACTGCTGCCCTGATTAATCGCCCTGTTTTGGACCCTTGACGATTTTGGTAGAGCGAAACAATCGAGAGAGTCTTCTGGTGACGCCATTGATCATCGATATTCAGTTAAGTATAAGTGGAGCGTCTCCCAGTTTGAATTTGGTATCCTTCGGGATTATTTTGATTTGGAGTTTGCAAACCCCAAAGCCAGAGGACTCGTGTATTCACGAGACTATCGTAATCGATAAATCCTTTGAAATTTGGAACTAGACTAGTGAGCGAAGATGCCTGGTGCTAGTGTATTTGGAAGATTATTTTGTTTGGGATGTGGAAGGGATTTCCAGTTAGAGGATTCATGTCCAGTTCCTCCAATTGGAACTCCAACCTATGAACTTTATGTAAAACATGGCGTGGGCCCCATTGCATATAATGAAGTATGGATCCGATACACCAGAAAGGACGGTGTTTTAAAATGGTCCCAAAATGGTAGTTTCGATACAGATATCTTAGATAATTTGGAAGTGAAAATGTTTAAAAAGAAAGCCCGGCCGGCAATGTTTGATTCTTTCCGCCTATGAAATAAAAGAGAAAGAGGTATGTCAGTGATGCAAGCAGCTGTGCAATTTAAAGATAATGAGGAGGAACAAATGAATGAGCAATTGCATAGACAGCGCAAACTAGGGATTGATAAATGTTACCCTGTTTTGTCACCCCTTGTGCAAGATGAGACAAAAGAGAATGAGAAAGATTCCCTAATGTCCCATTTGCTAAGTTCGCCACCCCCATATGCGCAAAATGCCACAGCACCTCCACAGCTTGTAAATGTGCAGCCTCCAGTAAATATGCCGCAAGCCTTCCCGCAGCCGCCAGCTCCTCCTCAGCTGGCTCCTATCCCTGCAGTGCAGCCCTCTCAAGGGCTGCCAGTTTTGTTACCTGTTACCCCCGCGCTTCCTGCGACTTTGCCTAGCACGCCAGCGGCTTCCCCTGGCGCTCCTTCTTACACTACCCAGGTACCTGTATCTGAATCTGTTTTTCTTCCCTCTGTCTATCCCCCTGTTTTCGCCTCGACTTCTCCTTCAGCACGACAACGACTAGCTAATGTAGTTACTAGTTTAATGTCGCCTCTCTTTGGGTCATCCAGTGCGACTCCTGGCTTACAGCGTAAGCAATTGCGCAGTCAGCTGCCTGGTCCCGACGAGAAAGAGGTGTTAGATCATCTGGCGCGTAGGTGGATGGGTTTCCCTTCACTCTATGATGTGGAATCAGTTGTTAACGTTTTTCACCAATGGGATGCCCCAAAACAGAGGTATGTCTTTGATAAGATGTGTGAATTCCTCTGTGAGGAATTGGAGGATAATGGTGCAAACCCAAACCCCCAGGAATTGTGTCGAGTGCGATTTGATTTTGAAACAGGTATAATTGTGGGCCCCAATGTAGATAAAGCAGTTGCGACTTTACTGTCCCTCAGAAATGGTGATTGTCAGCAATCATTGTTCGAACAGGAATTCCCTGTGGGGAAAAAGGGAAAAGCGCGACAATACCCTATGAGAGATGTCCCTCCGGTATGGAAGGAAGCTGTTGCGGCTGATGCCGCTAATGGTATTGCTGCTATGCCAGCTCATTTTCAGCGTGTTTGGGTGCATGTCCCTTGGAAACGATCTGAAGTAATAGCGCTCAAGCAGACATTGCCTGACCCCCGTACAAACCCTACGGGATATTACAAGGAGTTATCACAAACTGCAGAATCATGTGTAATGAATCTGGCTGACATAGATATGTTATTTGGGAATGTTGTTCCACAGCCTTTGTGGGGATCCATTCGTAATACGGATCATGCGGCAGAACTAGGGGGTACATGGGCTAATATCGTTGCTGCAGACGCTAGACAAGTTGGTGGTGCAAAGCCTGACCCTTTAGTAGCAGACCTCCCTGGTAGAATTATTACATACATGAAAACTATAATGCCTGTGATGCGCGTAAATTGGGTCAAACTATCCGCATGTAAGCAGAAGAAAGATGAGACAGTGTCCGATTTCTTCACCAGGTTTGAAGAAACGTTTATCGACCACAGTGGTCAAGACATGAGCACTGAAGGTAGTCAACGGTTATTTGTTGATAAATTTGTACAGAACCTACTTCCCGAGTTGTGTAAGAAATTAAAAGATTCCGAAAGTTCCTGGGCTGTTTCCTCTTCAGCGCAAATACTGGCTACTGCACAGTATTATGAAAATAGAGATAAAGATGAGAAGGATAGAACAGATAAGAAAACGAAAGAACTGAAAACAAAGGTCCTCTTGCAGCAGGCTTATCCGCCACGTGGAGGACAGAATAATTATAGGCAAACACAAGGTATCTATCAGCAACACCAACAGTTTCAGAATAATCAGCAAATGAATGGGTATTATCAACCACGTATCCCTGTAGGTCCCAACCAATGTTCATATTGCAAAGAGGAAGGTCATTTTAAATATAGTTGCCCTAAATTAATGCAGCGTAGCAGTAATGCGTATGGCGCAAGAGGTAGAGGTGGTCAGCAAGCTCCTAGAGGCAGAGGGCGTGGAAATGTTCCCCAGAACGCGCGTCCTCTTCCGCCTCAAAATACCATAAATAGCTTTGATCAGCAAGCCAACGCGACTGGTAATACAGCTCAGTACTACAATAATGATTATTATGCAGAAGATAATGATTACTAGGACAGCCGTAGACAGAGAGAGGGAGTTGTTTCAGTGCCAGTGGATCAGAGCGGACCTTATGTTAAAGTAACTACAGCAAATGTAACGGAGCCCTTTCTGCTGGATACTGGTGCTGCAAAGAGTTCAATCATGCATTCAAAACTCCCTGGCGCGCCTTTGTCTGGCGAAATGAATGTTTCAGTAGGTTTTTCTGGCGCCCCAGTTAGGAACCCGATTTCTAGTCCCATGTCACTTTCTGTTGGACCTTGTGAGCTAAAAGCACCCCTCATCCTAACGACAGGTTGTGGTGAAAATTTGCTAGGATTAGATTTGCTAAAAAGACTGCATGCAACACTATATTGTTCTCCCTCAGGAGTACAACTTACATTAGGCAAGAAAGTGATTTCCCCAATGTATTTGTCTAAGAATGCAATGCCACCTGAATTGTCATCCCTTCCGGATGTCCTTTGGGCTACTGGTCCCAATGATGTGGGTCTCCTGGAAATACCGCCATACGTGGTCACTTTAAAAGCCAATGTCAGATTGCCACGTATTCCCCAGTACAAGATCTCCAATGAAGGTCAGAAAGCATTGTTAGCAATTGTCAGTGATTTGATTAAAAAGGGTGTAATTGAAGAGACAAGAGGCAACGTTTGCAATAGTCCTGTTTTACCTGTCTTAAAACGAACGGACCCTTCACAGCCACCTGTTTACAGATTTGTGATTGATCTTAGAGAGGTTAATAAGATTGTTGTACCACAGTTTCCAGTTGTCCCTGTTATAACTGCCTTGTTAACTATGATTCCAGCATCCGCTGCATGGTTCTCAGTGATCGATCTGAAGAATGCCTTCTTTAGCATCCCAATTGCAGAGGAGAGCAGAGACATTTTTGGCTTTAGTTTAGGAGGTCGCAGCTTCCGCTTTAAACGCGCTCCCCAGGGCTACTGTGAAAGTCCATCAATATACAGTCAAGCTTTAAAAGCGCAGCTTGATGCACTGGTTTTACCCAGTGGCGCTATCCTTATTCAGTATGTTGACGATTTACTAATCGCCGCGGATACTGAAAAGATTTGCAAAAACGCTACCTTGTCATTGTTGCGTCATTTGTCTGCCTTTCATCACAAAGTGTCTCTCTCAAAGCTGCAATATTGTCGAAAGAAGTGACCTACTTAGGTCATCTCTTATCGAAGGAGGAAAGGAAACTGACCCCAGAAAGAATTTAAGCCATTGCACAGTTGAGTGTGCCAAGAACACAGAGAGAAGTGCGTGCTTTCTTGGGCATTACTTCATACTGTAGGCATTGGATTCCCAATTTTTCCTTGTTGGCAAAACCTTTGTTAGCATTAACATGCAAAGACACACCGAATCCTATTCCATGGTCTGAAGAGTGTCAGAAAAGTTTTTTGGAATTGCGTAATGCATTATGTTCAGCTCCTGTGTTGGGTACCCCTGACTACAGCAAGCCTTTTACATTGTATGTTCATGAGAAAGATGGTTGCGCATTTCAGTGTTAACACAGCCTTTTGGCGATAGACCGCGTCCATGCGCATATTTTTCGTCAACCTTGGACCCGGTAGCGAGGGCATTGCCAAGTTGTCTGAGAGCTACAGCTGGCGCAGCTATGTCTATTCGACAGTCTGCTGACCTAGTAATGGATAATACATTGATTGTTATGGTTCCACATGCTGTGGACACATTGTTAAACAGGACCAAGACACAACACTTAACTAGTGCGCGATTATCCGGATATGAGCTGACACTGTTAGCAAATCATATACACATAAAGAGATGCAACACGTTGAATCCAGCTACACTATTACCAATTCCAGCAGACCTAGATGAGATTGAGCAACATGATTGTCTGTTCAGAACAGAAGAAGAGATGAAAGGAAGAGTAGATCTTAAAGATACTCCCCTGACTGAGTGTGATGGTACTTTATGGGTGGATGGTTCGTGTTTTAAGCTTCCAAATGGTGATACGACTGCTGCATATGCTATCACGACTTTGCACACGATTGTTGAAACTGCACGTGTGCCACAAAATTCGGCTCAAGCAGCAGAATTGATTGCCCTTACGAGAGCATGCGTGTTGTCTGAAGGAATGAAAGTGAACATATATACGGATAGCCAATACGCCTTTGGCGTGGCTCATAGTTTTGGGCGATTGTGGAAAGAACGTGGGTTCCTGACTTCGCATGGAGCTAAGATTCAGAATGGCAAGTTGGTGAATGATCTCCTTGAGTCACTGACCCTACCATTACAAGTTGCGATTATCAAATGCAGTGCGCACAAGAAAATCACTGATGATGTTGGTCGTGGTAATGCGTTTGCTGATGAAGTCGCGAAAGAAACAGCAAAAGATGTGAAGACTCGAATGTATGTTGCAGGCCCTGCAAGATGGGTTGGTGATGTTGGAATGTGTGAAAACACAATAGAAAGTGTAAAGTCCCTTCAAGCTGAAGCCACAGAGAAAGAGTTGAGCAAGTGGAGAGAAAGTATGGGTAAGTTGGATGAGAATGGTTGTTGGATTGATCTGTCAGAACATAGGCGATGGTTGTTACCTGATGCATATGTGCTTCCAGTGGTTACTATGGCACATGGAATGGCACATATTAGTATGAAAGGAATCTGTAAGTTGTTGGCTCCAGTATGGCAGAATGCTGGAATTCCCAAGTGTGCAGAGAATGTGGTCAAGAATTGTATGGTATGCTTGAAATACAACCCTGGTAGGGGAACCCCAACTCCAGCTGGTCATTTTGCGCCTCCATCATATCCATTTGAAGTTTTGCAGCTAGATTTTATCCACATGGAAAGGTGCAACAACCTGAAATATGTATTGGTGGTTGTTTGCGCTTTTTCAAAATGGATAGAAGCCTATCCCCTAAAGGACAACGCTGCTCTGTCCACAGCCAAAGCCCTTGTGAAGGAATTTTTCCCTAGGTTTGGAATGCCAAGAATGGTGTGGAGTGACAATGGGAGTGAGTTTGTGGGTCAAGTGATGAAGAATGTGTGTGAGGGATTAGGGATCAAGCAGAAGTTCCACGCTGCAAATCACCCCCAATCAGCTGGATTAGTAGAGCGCTACAATGGCGCTCTAAAACTCAAGCTGGCCAAAATCCAGGCGAGCTCCGGTCTTCAATGGCCTGACGCTCTGCCTCTAGCACTCCTGTCCACCAGAATGACCGTACACTCACGAGTGGGACTTAGCCCATACGAGGTTATTTTTGGCCGCCCGGCTAATGTATGGGGTGTGCCAAGACCGGCGAAATTCAGCGAAATTGAACATCCAGTACTGCTTGATTACTTGTACGAATTGACGGCTAAATTGCGTGTTTTACACCAACAGGTGCACGATACTCTTCCCCAGGCCTCTGAAGCTCCAGGACACCCTATCAACCCTGGCACGTGGGTTCTGGTGAAGAATTTCCAGCGCAAAAGCAACGATGAGCCCCGTTGGATCGGCCCTCATCTGGTACTTCTGTCTACAAGATCAGCTGGTCGAGTAAAGGGGAAAAAGAACTGGATCCACGGCGCCCACGTCAAAAGGATCCCTTTGCCTCTGCCGTATGACCAGTGGGTCCAGGAGGGTATCGCAGACTCTGAAACAGACACTGTACCTCGTTTTGTGCCGTTCAGTGATGCACGCGTAAGAGGCACAGCTTCAGCACAGGAAAGTGACGATATTTTACAAGAAGCTGTGCCACCGTCAATTCGATTGGACACCACAGAGCCTGAACTCTTGTTTCAAGATCAAACAGTACCTGGCCACTATAACTTAAGACCAAGGCCTATGGACAAATAAATATTCTTTTCCTTACCTTTTTGTTTTTGATAACCATAGCTCTCCCATCTGAAGGACTTTCTTGATTTTTGTTTTTCGAACCACCATCCGGGTTCAGCCGTAGGGTCGCGGTGCCAAGACTTTGGGGTACAGGCCGAAGACGTTAGGTCAACGGTTCTGGTTGGTCTAGGGCGTTCCCTGGACTGACAGGCGTACTCCTTAGCAGAAGATACTCACCCGCCGCGAGCGGCACGATTAGAGGATGGAGTTTTTCAAGATGGAGAGACTCGCTGAGGAAATGAACTTTAAAGCAAAAATATGTAAAATAATGAAGAGCAAACGTTTTGTATTTTTATGTTTGTTTATATTATGTAGTATGATAGTGTTTACTGTAGGATTTGTATTCTTCTCCTCTCAAAAGCCCATTGCACCCACTGTACAGCCTGTACCTCCTCCTACTGTCTCCTCACATTCTTTTCACCCTCTGCCTGAACATGAACAAGCTAGACGGTCTGAGTTTGTAAACAACTCGTTTATTCAGCTCCTGCACCAGCACCAACTAGTCATGAATACAACCAATTGCTGGGTGTGTGGTTTAATGCCACATACCATTAATAAGGGTATTCCTTATCTAGTGCTGCCGTTTAGTTACAATGGATCATCATGGGCATTCCAAACCATGTTTCTCTTTGCTCTAGATGCGTACTCCCCGCGACAACCGCGTTCCATCAGACCTAGCACCAATAATAAAGCTTTAATGAAAGGAGTTGCCGATATGAGCAGAGATATCGATGCATACTCATCTATTCCCAAAGAAGAGTTGAGAGCTTATGTAGGGTGGAATGCGACGGGGTATAGTATTAGTCTGGGTGAAAGACAGCGAAAGATCTCATCCCCAATCTGGGTCGTACCCCACATAGGTCGGTTCTGTTTACAAGGTAATGGTCAGAATCCAAGAGCTCAACTGGGAAGAAGTGACTGTACTGAAACGTACACTTTTCCGTCACAGTTTTCCCCTGCGTTTTTGGCTGCCAAGGGTACATATTTTGTCTGCAATGACCGAGCATATACATGGTTGCCCCCTGATTTCTCGGGCACATGTTATATTGCAAATCTGCTACCGCCAACATTTACTGCTGCCTCTGACTATCACAAGACCAGAGTTGTGAGAGGCGTGATTAGTAAGGAGGATACTGCCGGTCAGGAAGCGGGAGATTTCTTTTTGGGTTTCCTGCCGCTTTGGGGACCTATGGTTAATAGTAGGAACCTGAGACAACTGACTCGTGTGGTTGAATCCACTGTTAATGTTACGGCTGGTGCCCTTGGTAATTTGACAGCTGAGCTCCAAGCTGATCGCCTCATGACTGTGCAGAACCTGATGGTTCCAGACGTCATACTTGCAGACCGCGGTGGGGTATGTAAGGTTATCCAATCTAGTTGTTGCATTTTCATACCAGACAACGCTCCAACAGTTTATCAAGCCATCTCCAAACTACATAAAATATCTGAGTCCATACACGTGGATAAAGGAGATTGGTCACTGGTGGGGTGGTTCTGGGAACTGATATCTGCCTGGGGTTGGAAAGTTCTGATGGTCATTGGAATGATCTTAGCCATCCTTTTCCTGTTCTGTCTGTGCATACAGTGTGCTCCTGCGATATGTGGCCTCTGTGCTACATTATGTGTAAGGAAACCTGTATCGAGGGACGAGCTAAGTAATAGGATGATGCTACAGCAACATCTCCATGACTTCGTAAATATTGACCTAGACTCGGATTGAAATGAGTATAGTTATTGCCTATGTAAGGGCAAAAGGAGGGTCTGTCGTACTTTAGAAATTGGGACCGCGTAGGAGGCAGGGCCCTACCCCTGTCTATCCCGGTATTAGCGAAACCGCGAATGGTCAATGCGGTATGTACAAGTGCTTTGTGTAACGTTTTAGCTATGAATGCACTATGTATACGTTATTATACATTGACTCCGTGGGTTCCATCTTAGAGCGGTGGCCATCTTATGGTTGCCCTCACATAGGCTACATATCATGAAGCAAATACGGGCCTTTTAGAGCACATGTGCTTTCCTTTGACTTCTCTGTGACCTGGGCAGCCTGGCTCCGCTGCCCCAGGTCAGTCCGGTCTCACGAGCTCCCCGTCCTACGGCCACCTGTGATTAGCATCAGGGCTTGACACACCATAAAGACTTTTCATCCCACACAAGCCTCCAGCTAATCTCTTTCACACCTGACTGTTCCTGCTTTATGGCTTGTTTTCCAAACAGGAGATGCTCGTGTTTATTGGGGCCTGTTGATATCTGATGTGGGATCTGAGCCTTGCTGGGTAAATAATTGTGGGCTGGCTTAACTGGAATGTGGGATGGTCATCATGACTCTGCCTTTTCGTTTGTAATGTATACATATGAATGACCATGCCATAAAACAAGGAATGTGTGCCTGAAGCAGGATATTTTGAATTTAAGGAGAAGCCCGTTTCTGTAATTTTAATTTTTAGCAGTCTCCTGAGAACATACACGCTGTTGTACTTCTAGGATACCTGTAATTGGTCTGCAGCCAATAAACTGATCTTTGACTTCACCCAGAAGACTCTGTGTTTCTGTAGGTCTGAAACAGGAAGAACCCGAAGTCATAGGGTGTGTTCCCCTGCACCGCTGGACTTAAAACTCCCAGTACTTCATGAGTCTGTGTGCACAAAGAAATTGTTGTCAGAGATTTAATTCGTGGTGGTCTGGTTCTGTAAGACTTGCATTCGTAGGAAAGGGGCAGCTTGTTTTCTTGAAGTGTGATGGCTAGCATTCAGCACAAATCAATATTTCACAAATGTGAGGGAAATGCTAACACATTTGAAAACAACAGGGTAGATTTTCCTTCCACTCCTGCAATGGGTGAGGTAGTTCCTATGTGTTACAAACTCCAATTAAAACTTATCACACATGTACTCTTACATACATCTCTGCAGTCTTCATGCAGTTGTGCAAGCGTCCATGCAGATCTCTCTTGCACCTGACAATACACAGTCTCCAGAAGCACGCTCTTATCACACAGGCAGTAGCTTCTCCTGCACTCCCATGCTAAGTATTCAGCACTGTGTGGTATTTCAGATAGTAGTGTGTAACGCTACCACATTCAACATCACCAAGGCTCATTTCCTTTGCTCTAGTCTAATCACTCACCCAGGTTCCACATGCTCATGCTCTCAAGTAGCTGTTAGGACATATGCTCCTTTCTGCCTCTCTAAACTATAAGGAAATGTGTCAGGCTGTTACAGTAATTCTCACTTGCAAAACCACAGTGGTAAATGTGCTTTGAAATTGCCAATCAAATATTGTTTTCTGCCTAGAATCACACCATGAGTCTGTGTGCACACAGGAATTGTTGTCAGAGATTTAATTTGTGTAGCTTTTATTGTGTAAGACTTGCAGTCGTAGGAAAGGGACAGCTCATATGATAGGTTTTGAAAAGCTCATAAAAATATAGTAATATATATAAATTACATAAAGGTATTTTTTTTTTAGTTTCTTTCAGGAATTGCTGAACAAGACTGAAATAAATTAAAGATGCCTATAAAATCAAGAAAGAGAAAAGAACAGCAACAACATCGATATTTGAAAACAACTGGACAACAAAAGTTAGTTGAAGAACCTCATGTTGGAAAAAAGAAAAAGACTTCTGGTAAGCAGTCTAAGGATTTTTTTAAAAATATCCTCAAGCAAAGAAAAAATGTAAAAAATATATCCACTGGAAGTAGTGTTTCAAGTAGAAAGCAACAAAACAATCGACAGAATATACTAAATGCCAATGTACAATCAGAAGTAAGAAAGAATGACTTAAAAAGAAAAATAGATTTAAAAAACATTCGTAGAAAAATGTTTCAGAGAAGAGTGATGTTCAATTTGCTAAAGGATGTGAAAAAATATAGGAAGAAAGCCAAATTTTATAAGAAAAAGAAACATATTGAATCAATTGTTGCAAAGGCTTTGGAATTAAAAATAAAACTATTCATTTTAATTTTGAACAGGATTCGTACATTAGATAAATTAGTGAATGTAATGAAGTCAAAAAGCAAAAGAAAAAGAGAAGTGAAAAAAAAACTTTTGTAAAGTGTTCTTAGGAGAATGGAAGCATAGTTCAAGTACTGAACCATTTTTTAATGAAGAGAGTTATCTTCAAAGTAATAATTTGCTGCATGCAGTTGACACCAGTGGTCGAGCATATGAAGTTAAGGATGGTTGTGTAATGGAAAAGGAGAAAATGGTTCCAAGAAATGAGGAAGAAGTGTTAGCTGATGAGGTTATGGGGAGACGTCCTAAAGCCCCAGTGTACACTTGGAAATGTAGTAGTATTTGTACTGTACGACAGGAATCTATTGATAAATTTTGTGACTTTCTAAGAGAATATAGTAAAAAAAAGTGTTAAACAGAAGATTAAGGTGCTTCAAAGACTAGATCCATGCAGAGTGAGAGAGAATACTGGTTTGCAAGGACATTCTCTGGCTTGTCTTTCTAGGAAAGTTTGTCAAAGTGTTTTTCACCATAGGATGCTGGCAGTTCATCATACTGAAATGAGAAAGTTTGTGAGAAGATTGTATTTTGCTAAAAGTTCAGCACTAAAGTTACATGAGTTGAATAGTGCTCTGTTCCGAGGATCTGTAACAGATGTGAAGAAGGTTTGTGAGGATATTGAGTTTTGTTACTTTGGTCCAGAGCAACAAAGTGCAGGAAATGACACAGTTATTGAAGAAAATGTGGAAGAGAATGTAGAAGCCACTGTTAGTAAAACATTTGAAGATCAAATGACAAAATGTACTATCATCTCTAATGAAAGACCAAATATTACTTGTATTTGTTGCCGGAGAAGCCATTATAAAACTCAAACAAGGAATGTTGATCTCTATAAAAAAAGTGAAAAAGAAAATAATTATGAGTGGAAGGATTTTGCTACATATTTGTTTCTGGAAAATTGTTTTGAATTGGGTGAAGATCAGCGTATTTGTAAATACTGTTATAACAAGTTAGAAGAAAATAAAATGCCAGCTAGAGCTGTACATAATAATTTAGAATTGGTTGTTATTCCTGCAGAACTTAGTGATTTAAATACGTATGAGTCTATACTCATTCAATGTGTCCATCC
The DNA here is from genome assembly GCF_964204655.1 of Triturus cristatus. NCBI lineage: Eukaryota > Metazoa > Chordata > Amphibia > Caudata > Salamandridae > Triturus > Triturus cristatus. The sequence continues at coordinate 482,352,910 of NC_140593.1, read as the reverse complement.
GTTTCAGACTATAGTTCGTATGGAGCCCAAAACAGGCAAATTACCTCCTTCAGATTTACAAAGAGGTTTAAAAGGAAGAGTTGTCTATTTGCCATTAGATTTGAAAAAAAATATTGAAACAATTGATGCAGATAGTTTGGAAACTGAACCATTAGTTATTCTGGTTAATGGTGTACCTACAAAGAATAAGAAAATTTGGCAGGAGCTGGTTGATGTACGTAAAGTACAAAGAGCAAATTTATATTTGAAAAGAAATAATAAATGGTATGAATCAATTTATATGGATGAAGATGAAGAAGTTTTACTAGCAGACACAGGAATACCAACTGGGCAAATTTAAAAAGTGGATAAGTCAAAAGAAGAAGAAATTTATGAACATTTCAGCATACATCCTCTTCATTCTAAAGAAGTTATGGGAAACACTATTGATCTGTTTCAGATGAAAAAAGCAAAAGGAACTCCCGTGAGTGTATGGGAGGAGAGCTTGGAAGCTCGTTGTTTTCCCCAGCTGTTTCCTACAGGAAAAGGTGGACGATATGATGAACGTCCAGTACAGATTCCTGCTTCTGAGTATCGGACTACAAGATTTTATGCAGAAGATCCAAGATTTCATCAAAGTATTCCTTATTTGTTCCATCTTTTATTTGAAAGTGACTTATCAGCACTATCTTATTCAGTAAATCACATTTTGAAAACTGGAGTACATCTACATAATGTGTCTGCAAAGGATTTTCTGAACAAAGTGCAACAGCGAGATGATCATTTGGAATCTCAATTGATTAATCTAATGGCTTGTCAGCGTGGGACTAATGAATATTGATACCGACGCCATGGAGAATTGAAATGTTTGTTACGGAATTTAGGAACTCCTACATGGTTCCTTACCCTAAGCTGTGCAGAGTACGCTTGGGATGATTTACTGGATTTTCTTCGAGAGGCAAATTCAAATATTGAAAACATTCAATACAAGACAGCAGTTGAATTGTGCTCATTGGATCCGGTTAATGTTTGCAGATCTTTCAATCATAGATTTGAGGCTATGATGTCCTTCATCTGCAATAAAAAAAATCCACCTCTTGGAGAAGTTGTGGATTTCTTTTGGAGAAAAGAGTACCAAGCAAGAGGTGCTCCTCATATTCATATGCTGTTGTGGATCAAGGATGCCCCAAAATTTGGAACAGAGTCTGATGATGCAGTTTTATCTTTCGTTGAAGGATATGCAACATGTGCTATACCTAAAAGCACAGAAGAAAAAAACTTAAAAGAGCAAGTTTTACGTTTCCAAAGTCATCGGTGTGGAAAATACTGTCGACGAAAGTACAAGAGTAAAGATAAATTCTATACAAAATATCGATTTGGATTTCCACGACCTGTTCTTTCAAAAGGAAGAGTAAACAGTTTTATGTCAGCTGTGCGACATACTATTACAAGAAAATCGCCTAAAAATACCTACAACCTAAGAGGAAAAGAAGAGTCGAAATATATAAATGACTAAAACCCAGTCATTTTATCCATGTGGAATGCTAACATGGATATTCAGTATGTAGCTGACAATTCTATTGCTGTTGCTCGGTATGTCACATCTTACATCACTAAATCTGAGAAAACGGAATTGAAAGAAATGTGGGAAGAGATTTCTCACGAGAAGCTATACAGTTTCAGTTTAAAGATGTTATCGCATCGAGAAATTGGGTCATACGAATGCTCAGATAGGTTATCATCTGCAAGTCTTTACTCCAAATCCAGAAGAATAATTTGGGTAAGTTTCGGCCTTCCAGGAATGCGAAATCGGGTACTGAAATCTATTCGAGAAATTGAATATTTAGCAGAGTACGAACCTGAAAGTACAGACATTTTAAGAACAAACATGTTGGACACATATTACCCAAAGAGAAGTCATCATCTTGAGAACATGTGTCTCTATGAAGTGCTGCAGAACTACATTTATAAACGGAATGCCACAGAAGACATCAACAATGGAAAATATAAAGTCATTGGTGAGGAAGGATGTTTGGTAAAACAAACAAAAGGAAGTTTGATTAATCACAGAAAGCTGAGTTGCGACACTACTGACAAGAAGGAATTTTACTACTTAGCACTTTTACAGTTGTTTAAACCATGGCGCTCAGAGGATGAATTACTTGGACATTTTCAAAGCTATGAAGATTCCTTTAATGCATGCAAAGATACCATAGAATGCAGTACTTTCACAACTTATGTACAAATGTGAAATGAAGAAATTGAACAAGAAGCAACAATTGCTGGTGAAGTAGCTAGAGACAGTTCTCAGGACAGTCAAAGTTCTGGGACGCTCAGTCAAGATCCCCTAGGACAACCAATCGTAGAAAATGAAGCTGCAATAGCCATGACTGAAGTGGAAACAGCTATGAATCAAGCTCAGGAAGATTTAATAAACTTACCAAATTTGGAACAGCAACTGAATGATGAACAGCAACAAATTTATGAGGAAGTCACAAAACAAATTGATCATGGATTACTACATGAAAATAAAGAGTGCTCATGCACATCATTTGAACCAATCAGAATTTATGTGAGTGGACAAGCTGGAACTTGAAAAAGTTTCTTGATTAAAGTAATCAGAAGCTACCTACAGAAAAAAACTGATTCAACTTTGTCTTGTGTTGTTACTGCTCCAACTGGGTTAGCAGCATATAACATAAGAGGAATTACCCTCCATCGTTTGCTAATGTTACCAGTAGAGCATGAGAACAAAATACAATACCACAAGCTAACAGGAGAAGCATGTTATGAAGTTTCAAGAGTATTTTAAAAAATGAAAGTTCTCATTATTGATGAGGTAAGCATGGTATCAAACTTAATGCTTGCCTTTGTGCATTTAAGAATGCAGCAAATTATAAAGACAAACTATGACGTACTATTTGGAGGAAAACATTTTATAGTTTTTAGGGATCTACTGCAGCTCACACCAGTTAAAGGACAACCAGTATTTCATACTCTTACACATGAAGACACGAAAAAGTCGTTAGGAAGTATAGGTAATGTGAATATTTGGACATACTTTGAGTACAAAGAACTCATTACCAATATGCAGCAAGCAAATGATGATGATTATGCAAGTATTCTCAAAGATATCAGAATTGGACTGCTCACAGAACATGGAAGAAAAGCTTTACAGAGTCGATTGCTATGTAATTTATTTCCAACAGAACAAATAGTTCCAGAGAAAATATACAAGAAAATTGCTGAAAAAACATACTGTAATCTGCTTAATGCCAACACAACATGAATGCTCTATATTCAATCAAGAAGTTTTGAAATTGGAAAATGAAGAGATTGTAAAACTGGAAGCTGTGGATTAAATACAGCATGAAGGAATAATTATTACATTGACAAGCAAATTGACAACTAAAGTGGATTCTCTAGAGAAAAACATATCGAAAACAGCTGGTTTAGAAAAGAATCTTTATGTATGTATGAACTGTCGAGTAATTTTAAGACGTAATTTGGATGTAGAAAAAGGTTTAGTGAATGGAGCTATGGTTAAAGTTGTGGGTTTTGTTAATTACCAGAAAAAAGATGGAATTGAATTTTTAAAAATAAAATTTGATAAGATTGAAGAGGTTAAAGACATTAGTCGTTGTTCAGTTCGTTTCTTGCTTGTGAAAGACTTATATGTACGTAGGAAGCAGTTTCCGTTTTCTCTAGCATATGCTGTAACTATTCACAAATCTCAAGGATTAACTGTAGATAGTGCTTTTGTAAACATTGGATCTAGTGTGTTTAAAGAAGGTATGGCATATGTTGCTTTGTCACGCGTGAAAAAAATATCTGGTTTATTCATGATAGACTTTGATGAGTCAAAAGTACGCCTGGGCTAAATTACCGTTCCGCTCGCGGAAATTGCGATAATTTGACATTTTCGCGTTCTGCGGAGAGCGCGAAAATATCAAAATTTCCGCATTCCGCAGTTTAGCGATAATTTGGTTCTTGCTCGCACTGTAAAATAATACATTCTCGTGCGCGCGCGATCGCCTTGCCTGAATCCCCGCGTTCACCGACAAGTTTTCCCGATCCGGTCGCGTTCTCCACAAGATGTTGGATTGTTGGTAGCCATTTGCGCTGTCTCGCGACAGTTCGCGCCTGCAGTAACGTCAGGCGTCGCGCGATCACGTCTTTCTTCTCGCGATCATGCACCGTGACAAGAGTGAAAACACGATGGCCGCGCCCACAAGCAACCGCATGGGTAAGTTGGCGAGCCGCGAACACGTAGAAAATACCGCGAACGGGTGGGAAAAAAAGTTCCGCATCTTCGCGATATTTCCGCGTGTTTGCGGAGATTTTAAACATTTTCACGATAATTTGCGAAAGTCGCTTTCGCAAATTCCGCCCAACCCTAGTCAAAAGTTAGTGCTGATGCAAACTGTGTAAAGGAATATAATAGATTAAGAAGAAGCTATGCTCCTCATTTAGGTCAGTATCCTGTGTTTGAAAAACGTGTTGTTTGTCGGAAAAGGAGAATTGAGAATATCTGTAATGAGGATGTACAGAAGAGAAAACAAAAGGAGAGTGATGTGATTGCAAGCAAAAAGAAAAAGGACAATGTTGAAGAGGTTGTTGGTTGTCATTTTGAAAATAGCTCTGGTGTCAACTGCTACGCTAATGTAGTGCTGAATGTTGTATTTTATCTTGAAAGTTTGCAAGAGCAGATAATACTAAATCATGAAAAAAGATTCTGTTCTCTGCTGAGTTTTCTTTATGAGAAGCTGAGTAATGATAAAACTAAAATAGAAAGTGCTTCTGATGTTAGAAATCTTTTAGATGTATGTTCAGGATGTACACAGTTTACTCAAAATGTCCAGCAAGATGCACAGGAATTCTTAATGTATAAGCTTATGGTACTGGAAGATGAAGGGGTAGAAATAGAAAATATGTTTGGTCTCTCTTATAAAAGGGAACATAGTTGTGAAAACTGTTTGAACACATGCAGCTCTAATGTTGATTCTGAAAGGTTCATATATTTAACATTACCAGAGAGTAAATCAGTGACTTTTAGTAAATTAGTTAAAGATGCAAATCACAACATGGAATGTTCTCAATGTAAATCAGAAATGTTATCAACGTTATTTTTAAAGAAATATGGACAGTATGTAATTTTAATGATGCAACGTTGTAGAGCTGATGGAACAAAATTGGACACTTTAATAAAGAAGTTTACAGGAAATCAATTATCAATATCAGGAAAAACTTTTGTTGCAGTTGCAATAATTTTCTATGATTGACCTTCTATAACTTCTGGTCATTACACAGTTTATCTAAAATGTGAAAAAGGCTGGACACTGTGTAATGATTCAAAATTGATTTTCAAGCAACGTTTGCCTGCAGAATTACCAAATTCCTACTTAATTTTTCTAAAACCAAAATTTTAGATACAAATTGCAGCATCTGAAGAAACCATTATTTCAATTTTGTAGGATTACCATTGGATATTTCACCAAAAAAGAATTTAAAAATTACCATTGGCCTCATGGAAAGGTAACTGTTTCTATTGTGGACTTCTTTGACAGATATTATTTTGGTGTATGAGCTTAAGCAACAAAATTTACAGACGTTATTTATTGCAAATAGTTATTGTTCTTAGATGATATTTTTAATATATATGTTACATTTCTATCAAGGTATGTTTTACTGAGTAGAGATTCAGGGCTTTTTTTAAACAATCTTTCAGATTGTTAATTTTTTTGCCCGCTGTTAAGTGATGAATGCAATTGATTTCACAATTTGCAGTGAAATTCAATATATTCTGAAAACAGCAAAAAAAGGGCAAAAGATTACTTTGTTAAATATGAAAATATGTGTACTGTATTCTAAAATGTATTGTTAAATATTATTACTTATTTTCTTTTTTTTCAGATCGAGAAAGAAAATTTAGGAAATGTAATCCTTTTCTCTAGCACTTAAAAAAAAACATTTATTTATAATTAAGTTATTTTGTTGGTCAGGTAAGTTTGAAATATCTGTATTTCTCACCCCTTCACTTTCATGCTCCCTTTTCTTCACTTCTCCTCACTCTGCTTTTCTCATTCCCCTTCTCTCTCTCTTCTTCCTTTACTGCTCTTTCGTAACTCCCTCACTCCTTCTATACTACTCCCCTAGGTTTACTGCCTCCATCACTACTTTTTCAACCATGTATCTCTCCCTGTCTCCATGTGTCTCAGTCATTGGAACTGCCTTACTCCTTCTCAGTTCCTTGCTCTCTGTCTCTGTTTCTGTCTCTCTCCCTTTGTCTGTCTTACCCTTAATTTGCTTAACATCTCTGGGGAAAATTAACAAGGCCCCTGCACCACCACTATGTCACTTTTCATAACGTACTGGTGGCGCAGGGAGCTCCTCCATATTTACAAGGAGAGGAAAAGCCACCCTGCGTGACTTTTCCTTTCCACATAAATACAGCCACTTCACACGCAGCACTGTGCGTTGAAGGGGCGTTCCATGGGTGTTGTTGTGGGTGCTGCCACGCAAAACTCAAAGAACTAGACACATCTCCAGGTTTATGAGAAATCGTAGCTCTGGAGATGCGTGTGAATGCTACGCTACCCTAGTGGTGGCGTAGCGAGGCACAACGAGGAGAAATGTTTTTATTTCTCCTCATTTTTTCCTCTTTTAGTGCGTCCTCCATTCTACAGCACGCATTGAAAGCGGAAAAAGCCTCTTTTGATGCAGGTGTCCCTTCCTGCACAAGAACAATCTCCCCACCACGCACTCATCCTTGAACCATGGTGCAAGGGAGCCTGCGCCGGTGCATGGCTGCAGTTTGTACGCCTGCGCAGGGGAAGCATAGAGATGCGACCAAATAAAATCGTATAAAAAAAAGAATTACAAATAAAGTTTAAGTGTTTGGATTTTGGTTGGCTCTAAAAAGAGCCATTGTGTTAATTTAGTGTTTTTTGGTACCTATAAGTAAGTATCGATGCAGAGTCTAAAGATCAAGAGGAAGACTCTGTTCCCTTCATCTGTGAAATGTACACCGTCTACTCTATAAATGCCTTGCCAATGCCCTCACTATTTCTTCTTATTTCGTGGGACAAGGAGCAGAACAGGTATCAATTTTAGTTGTAAATGGCAGAAGAGCAAACTACTTCAGGGAGTGAGGAGGACATCTGGATGCACTCAGAAGCATTGGTTCATAGTAGTTTCTCTTCCAGAATCTTCCTACACCATAGCCACTCCCCTCACTATTCTTCTTATTACCTGGGACAAGGAGGTGAGCAGCAATCAATTTTACTTGAAAATGGTAGAACAGCAGTGTATTTGAGGGAGTGAGGAGGAGACCTGGATGCACTCTGAAGATGTCTTTCAGTAGAATGACAAAATGAAAAGAAAGGTAGTTGTAAAATGGAGGCTGATATACTTTTTTTCAATAAAAAGAACTCATTGGCTGTTTCAGACCATTTTACAATAAAAACTAGGCTGAATGTTTACATTTTTAAAAGCATGTTTTGTATTGGTCCAGAAAAATGTGTTCCCACAGAACATTACTTTGGATTTGCTGCTAGGTTTGGAAAGATAAGCAATCTTGCTCTTTGGATTAGAAACATTATGTACTGAACTTCTGACGTCTCTGCACACACCAGTGTTCCATGATCTAATGCTATGCTAGCAGGCAGAAGTCATGTTGGGGGTAGAAATCATTTGGAAAGGGTACAGAGCTTCTGACCCCCTAGCTTTTGTCAGGAGGTCCCTAAAGGACCATGAAGGGTGAAAAAAAACATTTTATTTTTCATAAAAAAATCGCGGGGTGCACGGTGCGCGCACGGCGGGGAAAAAAACAAAAAAATTGAATAAAAAAAAAAATTACGTGTTTAGATGTTAGGTGGCTCTAAAAAGAGCCGTTGTGTTAATTGAGGGACAGAGGAAAAAAAAGACATGGCAAAAATGATAGGGTGTCACACGTGTGCTGCTGTATCTTCCTCTCTATTAGCGGAATGCTGGTATCCGCATAACAGATAAGAGCATGACACAAGTTGCACCGCATATGCACCCTCTCAAACAGAGGGTGTATATCCAGAGGAACCGAACAAGGTGAAGCTGATGCCGCAAATGAAGTGCTCTGCTGAGCTGCCGATGATGTGCTCGGCTGAGCTGCTGCGGATGTGCTCGGCTGAGCTGCTGGATGGTTTTCTCTAGCAGCTCGAGCATAAGCCACAGGATGTACATCTCTAACGTGCCTGATCATAGTGAAGATACTAAAAGAGTATTTCTTTTTAGGATCTCCTCTTGATAAGACACGATCACAAAGAGTGCAGGTGACTTTGGGAGCATTCACTTTCTTCTGTCCCAGTGGAAATGTAAAAAATTGCCATATAAAAGAGTCTTTCTGTTTCCTCTGTCTCTGTCTCACAAGGGTCTCCTGCTCACTCCCAGAAGATGACTGCTGCTCTGCCATTCTGAAGTACTGAAGTACTAGAAAAGCTGCTCAGCTCCTTCTCCCAGGGAATCAGAAGTAATAATGAGGGGAGTGGGTGTGGTGTTGGAAGTTTCTGGAACTGAAACTACTATAAACCAATGAAAAGTGTTGTTTCTTGATCACATGACTTGCCGTGCGTGCACCGTACGCGTACGGTGCGCGCACGGTACAAGTACGCATGCACGTACGTAGGACACGCGCATGCGCGTACGGAGCACACGCGTACGAAGCACGCACGCATGCGCGTACGGAGCACGAGCGCATGCGCGAAAGGAGCAAGCGCGCATGCGCGTACGGAGCACACGCGTATGCATCACGCACGAAGTACGCATGCGCACGTAAATCACGTACGCATGCGCACACGAAGCACGTACGCATGCAAGCCATGTGCACGCACCGTACGCGTACCGTACGCGTACGGTACGTGTACGGTGCACGCACGGTCACGGTTTATAGAAGATATTAACTACGCTGTTCAACTATATCTAAAATAAAAAAAAAAAGCTGAGCCATTCCATATTGCAGGATACAGTAAGGTGCCGATCACAATCCGGTAAAAACCGGGTACGAACCGTCGGACGGAGCATATTCTCCGTCCGACGCGTACCCGGTCGTCAAAATATACAAACATGGAATTACGATTCGCACGGGTACACCATTACCGTACGAATCGTAAAAAAGACCGACCGAACAAAAAACACCTACCAATGCGATCCGGGAAAGCGCCGACCTGACGTCGGGACGCACGCAGCCAGCCATTCACGACCCAGGAATCACGATTCGCACCGACGTCACCCCGCACGGTGAATATTTTGCGGCAGCCAAAAACTGCCGGGAAATCAGGACGACGCGAACAAGGACCACCAGTACGCGACGGACAGACGACGACGCGAACAAGGAGGACCAGTACGTGACGGACACACAGGACGACGCCACCAAGGAGGACCCGTACGCGACAGGACGACGCGATCAAGGAGGACCCGTACGCGACAGGACGACGCGAGCAAGGAGTACCAGTACGCGACGGACAGACATGGACCCGAACCTACGAGTCATCCCTGCCCTCATAGCAGTACACCTCCTCTACAGGTTACGACGCAGACGCCGCAGAAGGTCAGAATAACTAAGGGAGGGGGGAAAGTGGGGTGGGGTGGGGGTGGCACGACCAGGGCAGGCCACAAAACAACCACATGAGTGACACACTACACATGGCCTGGACATACCTGACTCCCATGCCCTGGTCACCACGAGGGGGTGGGGGCGTGTCCTGATAATCCAGCGACCGCCACAACGGAAGTCCGTCACCACGCGAACCGGCAACACAACCAGACAGGTACGTCCCGTACCCACGCCTGAAGAGCGTGGGTACGAGTCGGACCACGCCCACACACGTCACCCCAACAATGGCGGGACGGATCGCACCCACGTGGCAAAGGCCTGGGTACGGGCCGCACAAACATCACATAGCGTGGGGACGGATATGTACGGACCCTACCACCACCCCGTATGCAAGGAGCGTACCCCCCAGCCCAACAGTGCAAGTACGACCCGTACCCCCACCCGCGGACGTACGGAGCGTACCCCCAGCCCAACAGTGTAAGTACGACCCGTACCCCCACCCGCGGACGTACGGAGCGTACCCCCAGCCCAACAGTGTAAGTACGACCCGTACCCCCACCCGCGGACGTACGGAGCGTACCCCCAGCCCAACAGTGTAAGTACGACCCGTACCCCCACCCGCGGACGTACGGAGCGTACCCCCAGCCCAACAGTGTAAGTACGACCCGTACCCCCACCCGCGGACGCACGGAGCGTACCCCCAGCCCAACAGTGTAAGTACGACCCGTACCCCCACCCGCGGACGTACGGAGCGTACCCCCAGCCCAACAGTGTAAGTACGACCCGTACCCCCACCCGCGGACGCACGGAGCGTACCCCCAGCCCAACAGTGTAAGTACGACCCGTACCCCCACCCGCGGACGTACGGAGCGTACCCCCAGCCCAACAGTGTAAGTACGACCCGTACCCCCACCCGCGAATGCAAGGAGCGTACCCCCCTGCCCAACAGTGTAAGTACGACCCGTACCCCCACCTGCGGACGTACGGAGCGTACCCCCACCACACCAGTGTCAGTAGACTCGTACCCTCACCTCTAATGCAGTGTGCGTAACCCCACCGTGTATGTGCCAAGCGCACATATCCAGAAATCGGAGGTGTGTGTGCAGAGTCCACCCAGCAGTGCCCTGAGACAGGAGTGGTGGGTGTGGAGTCCTCCCAGCAGTGCCCTGAGACAGGAGGGGTGGGTGCCCATCACTCCCAGCAGTGCCCAGAGACAGGAGGGGTGTGTGCAGAGTCCTCCCAGCAGTGCCCTGAGACAGGAGGGGTGGGTGCAGAGTCCTCCCAGCAGTGCCCTGAGACAGGAGGGGTGGGTGCCCATCACTCCCAGCAGTGCCCAGAGACAGGAGGGGTGTGTGCAGAGTCCTCCCAGCAGTGCCCTGAGACAGGAGGGGTGGGTGTGGAGTCCTCCCAGCAGTGCCCTGACACAGGAGGGGTGGGTGCAGAGTCCTCCCAGCAGTGCCCTGACACAGGAGGGGTGGGTGCAGAGTCCTCCCAGCAGTGCCCTGACACAGGAGGGGTGGGTGCAGAGTCCTCCCAGCAGTGCCCAGACACAGGAGGGGTGGGTGTGGAGTCCTCCCAGCAGTGCCCTGAGACAGGAGGGGTGGGTGCAGAGTCCTCCCAGCAGTGCCCTGACACAGGAGGGGTGGGTGCAGAGTCCTCCCAGCAGTGCCCTGAGACAGGAGGGGTGGGTGCAGAGTCCTCCCAGCAGTGCCCTGAGACTGGAGGGGTGTAACACATGTGTGTGAGGCCAGAATTATCCACATGCATACTGGCTACAAGGGAACATGTCCCCATGAACTCATGTCAACAGACTCCACACACAAGTACAGTGATCACCAAGGATGCCACGATTGTCGCAGGTGGAGACATGGCCCTGCATGCATGGCCAAAGTAGAAGGGCTCCGTCACACACACAGCTCATGTAGACACAGCTCTGCGCTAAACATTGGGAACACCCTGCAGGGAAGAAAGCTGGGTACACAGAGGAAGGAATACACCCTTGGACAAGTGCACCATGCAGTAACTGCCTACATGAACAAAGAAAGTTAGCCAACACCTTGTGATGGCACACAGATCACAGGGTCCCACCAATGAGCAGTACACTACTACATATCCCACACACCCAAACCCTTACACACCACCCAAAACCATGTAGCAGCCCCACCAACACCAATACCAGCATAGCAGTAGTGTGATAATGAAAACAAAATTAAGCTTTATTCTGCAGGAGCACAATGTCCGTGGATCGCAGGCAGTTCAATCTTCACAAAGCCCATAGGGCAGTCAATGATTCTCAGCTGGATGGGGGACACAGTGGGATGCGTGTCCCCTACCTTGCCTGCACAGTCAAATGGCATCGTCTTCCACACTGGTGAGGGCATCAGGGGGGGGGGGAGCAACAGGCACCGCAGGGACATCAGGGCAAAGGGGCGGCGTTGTGGGTGCAGGGATGGAGGAGTCCACCACAGGGGGTGGGTCAGTGCCAAAGGCGGAGGCCAGGATGGCACTACACACCTTTGCAAGGTCATCCAGGGAGTCCCCTGCACCCGAAGGGACCTCAGGCCCCAAGGAGGGGGGGGGGGTCAGAGGGATGGGTCGCAGCGCCACCGGGGGAGGGTGGAGACAGGGGGGGAGACTCAACCACCCTGACCGGGGACCTCCGTGACCGCTTGCGTGGTGGTGTAACTGTGGGGCTCAGGGACAGAGCGGCCATGAAGGAGTCCTTGGGGGAGATGTGGCCAGGAGAGCTGAGGGGAGGGGATTTGGAGGGAGTGGACTGGGTGGAATGCGGACTCCCACTATGGCTGCGTGTCACACGTTTGCCCCCCGACCCAGTGGGTGTGCCTACCTCACCCTGTGTGTGCGTGTCAGGAGGAGTGCGGTGGACCTTCCCTGCTGGTGTGGTGCCCGTGTCCGTTGATGTGGGTGCATGCCGACGTCTGGGTGTACGTGTGACAGGCATGGGAGTGGGAAGTGTGGATGGGGCAGGGGTAGGTGGGGGGAGGTCGCGCTGCAGGAGACCCACTGCTGCAGTCAGTGTGGAGTCGATGGACCTCAGCAAGTTGCGTTGGTCAGCCTGCGATGAATGAATGCCCTCCAAGAAAGCCTCGATGTTGGTGAGGGTTTTGCCGTGGGCATGGAGGACATTAAGGATCGCAGCCTGACCAACCTGCAGTTGCCGCTGGATGTCCACAGACTCTGCATTGGCGGCAGCAGTGGAGACAGGGGCAGGGGGCGCGGTGCCTGGCAGGAAGGAGACATGCTGTGACCGGGCACGCTGGGAAGGGACACGAGCAAGTGGGAGGCGGCTGGTGGAAACTGAGGGGGCGGTGCGAGGTGTTGTTCCGCTTCCAGCTGCTGGTGCAGCCTCCGCCCACTCGGAGACATCGTCCCCGGACCTGTCAGCTTCGTAGTCTGATGTGCCAGTCGACAGGTCCTCGGCCACACTCTCCTCCGCCTCTGTCCCACTCGATGTGCCAGCCCCGATGTCACGGCTGGCACTGGTGCTCGGTCCCTCCGCCTGGTCTGTGTCCATGTCTCCCTCTGTGTCCCCCGACGATGCTGTGGGCAGGGTGGAGAGACAGAAATTATTCAGACACCTGTACACATCTGTCACATGAGTCCAATCTACATAGGTAACATTGCATGGCCTGAAAAGGAAGATCCCTAACATCTACTGAACAGGGTACCGATGTAGGGCATGCAACACACAGTTGGTTGAGCCACCATGCCACTGAAATACCATGGAGAGCATGAGACAATAGCTAAACACAGGAAAAGGAGTCTGACATAGCACCCAGGTCCTGGGGACAATCCAGCACTGCATCTGCACCACACAGCGTTTGCGAAAATACCGATGACCAGGGACCATATCCATGAACTTGAGACACATGCTGCATAGGTAATGCTGAAAACATGCACAACATGACTCGGTCACTGCACATTGCGTGTGTGTCCAGGCACATCACACACTGCCCAGACCCAGCAAGTGGTAATCAGGATTTAACACATAGGCATTGCCCGCCCCAACAAGACCCTACACGAGGCAAATTGTGGAGACACAGGTGGCACCAACATCTCATGGTCTGGGTGATACACACAGGGGCAGGCAAAAAGCAAGATTGGACGCCAAACAGCCAAGGTGCGCCTGTACAAATAATGAGGTACCAGTGCCCATCCTCAGATGAGTATAACAAGACACACAGGCACTGGCAACTGTGAGTATGAAGAAGGACAATCAGGTCAGGCTGCACAGTGGACACCTGTACAAATTAGCACGTCTATATACATGGTGACAGGGGACAATGGCACAGAGCACAACTTACGCTGTAGACACTGACAGTGGCCACGTTCATGATGACACATACACCACTGAGGAAAAGGTGCCCCAGGGGACAGTAGTGGGCACGCAACTACATGCTACTGAATGGTAATGACAGCAACACACGTCACCATCCCTGCACTATGTGTATCGCACAGTCATGCACATCATGTCACAGGCCACTACATAGGACATGCGCGCTGTAAGGCATGACACATGAGAGACCAACTCCCATGTCTGGAGTCAGCATCAGTGCCAACTGACATGGAACCCACATGCAGTGAACTTGACAGTGCACAGGCAAGGTCCCACAACCTGTTACACACCACCCCCACACATGATGCTACAGACATTGTTCCCGTGGACAAAGCGCCAGCCTACATTACCCTGGGAAGGAGTGACTACACACAGACCAGGGAACACATTGCAAGGAGGGGAAGGGTGGCAGGGGCACAGCGCTATACTGGGCCAAACAGGATCTGCACAGCACCTTTAAACCCTGCCAGTGGATTCATGCTACTGTGCCCTTACAAATGCCGGTGACACACAACAAACACACATGTACCTACCCCCTTCCGGCTGCTGCATCGCCTGTAAGCGCCTCTCCAGGTCTGGAAAGACCACCGGCAGCACACGCCTGTGGAGGTGGCTCAGACGGCGGCGGCCACGGTTCTTGTGGCTCTCAGGTGAGTCCCCCAGCAGGAGCCGTGCAATCCTCCGCGTCCAGCACCGGATATCCTGCCAGCGTTTCCTCACCTGGGCCAGGCGCCGCCTCCGACCATCCACACCCCTCACGGCACTGACGGCGGTCAGCCAGATCTGCTCCTTGGCAGTGGCGCCTACCTGTGAGGAGGAACAAGTGACACCACATCAATACACCAGCCACATGTCACAGAGAGACATATGGGTACAAATTAGCTGGTAACAACAAGGCATGTCATGCAGCCAACGCATTGCACCTTTGTCATAGGGACATCATCCCCTGGTGAGGGAAAAAGCAGTACGTGCCACAGTGGGTACACAGGTGGAATGATGGCAATGTCACAATCAATGATCTAGGCTCACACTGTGCATCACACCCACCCCTCCTGGCTCAGGGCACTGCTGTGAGGACTCCACACCCACCCCTCCTGTCTCAGGGCACTGCTGGGAGGACTCTGCACACACCCCTCCTGTCTCAGGGCACTGCTGTGAGTGATAGGCCCCCACCCCTCCTGTCTCAGGGCACTGCTGGGAGGACTCTGCACACACCCCTCCTGTCTCAGGGCACTGCTGTGAGTGATAGGCCCCCACCCCTCCTGTCTCAGGGCACTGCTGGGAGACATCAGGCACCCCCCCCCCTGGGACCCCCCCGACAGTACATGGCATGTGTGTTACACCTGGACGCAATGGCAGAAGTCACAGTCACCACATAGGGACAGTCTGTGGCAGTGGCCTATGCACTCACCTGATAACCTGGCCGCCCATACAGCATGGAGTACTGTGGGAGGATCACATCCAGCAGAGCCATGTTCTCCTCCAGGGTGAATGGCTGTGTCCTCTCCACAGCCCTTGACATGGTTCCAGGGAATCAGTAGCAGCAGCTGGGTCGACGAATGCAAAGATGTGCAGGCAAGTGCTCCCTCATGGGACCTGGCTGCCTTATATGTGCCCTTCTGCCCAGTCTCATGCACAGGAGTACAGAGAGATTGGTCACTCACATTTGCATCCTATGTTTCCACCAATCCCTTCAAACCTAGCAGTCTGTGGGTTCTCTATCGGTTTCATTCTCCTGCATGATGTCAGCCCCACAAACACATTGCAACAAAGTAGACAAATCCCAACTGACTTCTGCTGTGCACCTTCCAGAACAATTTCCAATTTTGAACTTGGTCTCCATGACAACCAGCATGCATGTAGGCCTTAATACTTGTCCCCCATGTAATTTGGAGCATCACACACAGGTACGGTGCGTGTGGGGGCCCTAGGGCACCCCAAATGCATGGCAACGGCCCGTACATGCATGCCTACGCTCTCCATCACTTTTGGTCTGCACGCGTATGCGTACTCGTAGTGGTACAGACCGAACACTCGCATCTACGCTCACTATCACTACGGGTACGCATACGCGTGCAGACCCATAGTGATAGTGAGCGTAGATGCGAGTGTACGGTCCGTACCACTACGGGTACGCATACGCGTGCAGACCCATAGTGATAGTGAGCGTAGATGCGAGTGTACGGTCCGTACCACTACGGGTACGCATACGCGTGCAGACCCATAGTGATAGTGAGCGTAGATGCGAGTGTACGGTCCGTACCACTACGGGTACGCATACGCGTGCAGACCCATAGTGGTAAGGACCGTACACTCGCATCTACGCTCACTATCACTATGGGTCTGCACGCGTATGCGTACCCGTAGTGGTACGGACCGTACACTCGCATCTACGCTCACTATCACTATGGGTCTGCACGCGTATGCGTACCCGTAGTGGTACGGACCGTACACTCGCATCTACGCTCACTATCACTATGGGTCTGCACGCGTATGCGTACCCGTAGTGGTACGGACCGTACACTCGCATCTACGCTCACTATCACTATGGGTCTGCACGCGTATGCGTACCCGTAGTGGTACGGACCGTACACTCGCATCTACGCTCGCCATCACGATGGGTACACATACGGCAGCACTCCCACAGTGATTTGGGAACATGCACAGGCCCTCTCAGCAGCAGTACGGCGGATTTTACACATCACTGTGGTGATAGGCGACACACATGTCGGAATAGGGCGGACATACTTGTCCATGGATGGACATACTTGTCCAGGAATGGACACCAAGGCATCGTCTGTGCATTACCACATGTGTTGGGCACAGGTGTCACAGGCTGTGATGTGGAACATGCCTCCTGAGTGGAGAAGGCACCAGATGTATGATGAGATGTGTACATGTGTACTGTGTGAGGGTGCAATGTGTGCCAGGCATGCCCTTGACTCCTTTGACATGTGTGCATGTGGGACTGCGCACTTGGGGTGAGCGTCACTGGCATGGCACGGACACCAACACACGGAAGTGTCCCATGATGCCCGGTACAGGGGTCATGACACATGACTCATCACTACCCACAGTGCACAATGTGACTATGCCATATATGTGTCCGGGATTTACATCGGGTTGATGTTGTTGCACCCTCAAAAGCTGCAGCCGTTGCAGCAACCAACATGTGGCTGTGTGTAGATTGTCATTGCACACTGTTCCCAACACCATGCCACATGTGTTACCGGATGTGAGGTGCACATGTATGCAAGGGACACGGAGTAGCGTGACAAGGCCATGTCAGCAAACTCACAAGGAATGTGTGGGGAGTCATGACATGTGCACCTTCATGGCAAGGTGTGTGGGCTGGACTAGTGTAATGTCATGTGACCTGTGGCTCAAGTGTTCCGCTGCCAGTCTCTGCAATCAGCATCACACTTCTGCTGATGTGTGGGTGTATGTCACTCCTGTCTTGCGTCGGGCAGTGCACTTGCACTGGGACACAGCTATTCCCATGGCGTGGCATGGGGAGGTTCTCAATCACCGTGTGTAGCTGGGTCTTGGAAGGAGTGTCACCTTGCATCCATACGTGTCCTGGGCATGTAGCACATGCCTGACTCCCTATGTGGCATGTGTGTATTGGCAGATTTACATGTGCTCAGTAGACATGAGTTGTTCTCGTAGTGCACTCACTCTTCCTTGTCACTTCCAAATTACTGCAGAGCGCCTCCTGTTGCCCGAAGAATTCCAGACTTGGCCACCATGCAGGAGAATGACAGGATCTGGCTCTACCGCTTCACCCAACCGTTGATTCTGGAGCTGACGGCGAGACTGGCACCACACCTGCAACCGCAGCACAGGTATCCTACGGCACTGACACCCCAGCTGAAGGTCATGGCTGCCCTACATTTCCTTGCCACGGGTACCTTCCAATATACCATAGCTCATGTTGGTGGCATGTCCCAGAGCATGTTCAGCGGTGTGCTGCATGATTTCTTGGAGGCCATGTTGATTCACCTGGATGACTTCATCAAGTTCCCAACCCCTGAACAGATGACTGAGGTCAAACGTGGTTTCTATGCCCTGGGAGGGATGCCCCATGTCATTGGGTCCATAGATGGGACACATGTAGGTTTGGTACCACCACACGCACGGGAGGTGGCGTACCGCAATCGGAAGCACTACCACTCCATCAATGCCCTTGTGGTGTGTCTGTCCAACATGGTGATTTCACATGTCTGTGCTCGTTTTCCAGGATCAGCACACGATGCCTACATCATGAGGCGTAGCGGGATGCCTGATATGATGATGCAGCTGCGCAACGAACGTGCATGTGTTGTTGGTGGGTACAGTCTGTCTGTCCTGTATTCTGTTTGGCCGAGCAGCACTACCGCTTCGCCTGTTCTAACGATATCCATGTGCTTTCCATTTAGGGGACGCTGGCTATCCCAACATGCCTTGGCTGCTGACACCTCTCCGCAACCCCATCACGCCGGCCCAGCTCCGCTACAACACCGCCCATGGCCGGACAAGGCGAGTGATAGAGAGGACGTTTGGCATGCTGAAGAGCCGATTCCGGTGCCTCCACAAGACCGGCGGCGCACTCCCATATGCCCCGGCGAAGGTCTGCAAGATCTTCATGGTCTGCTGCATGCTGCACAACATGGCAGTTGAAAGAGCTGTGCCCCTCATCCTGGATCAAGATGACGAGGACCATCCACCCGTGGAGGACGAAGGGCTTGGCAATGGGGCTAGTGATGTGGAGGATGTGGAGCCGCAAGAGGACATCCGGACTCGGCTCATACGCGACTTCTTTGCTTAGTGGTGAGTACCAGGGTCTGAGTGTGCACGCATTGGTCCCCGTGTGGCATGCGTTGTGATGTGTGTCTCCACCTGCATGTATGGCACGTGGGTCAGAGGTGTGTGTGGGTGTGTCACTGGAGTGATGGTGGCAGTGATGGTAGTATTTCCCCAGGCATAATTGTGACCTAGCATGTTGTCATACATACATGTGTCGAGTACATGCACATGCAAGTGGCTGTGCTTCTTGTGGCTGACTTCTTGTGTGTCTCTCTTCCCCAGGTACCTGCGCATGCCGTTTGCTGGTTGCATTGTTGTGGCACTGCTATTCCTCATGGACATGGCATCGTGGGCTGACTCAGCGTTACAGGCACGGACACGTTTGGAAGTCTCCATGGGGTAAGGGATGCATCTGGGGTGTATTGGGTGTGGCAGTTGTTCACGATGTGTGCACACTGCCCCGGTCGGGGTTTGGGTCCTCTGCAGACATGTGGCATCCCCATGGGACACGACATGCAGCTGGGTACACCTGAATAGATGGGCTGCCTGGTTGTCAGTCATCAGTGATGGGATGGTGGATTGTGATGAAGGCATCAATGTGTGTGACACTGCCCTCGGACACATACGGTTAACATTGTCTTGACATGGCGTGGGACTTCCACATCAGCGGATGTATGGTGTATGGCAGGCTCTCCGTGAGCAGCTGTGGGTATTTAGCTATTATCCGACACTTGTGTGCCAGTTCCATGGCTATCACGCATTTGTGCTGCAGAAGGGGGGTGCCAGTGTTGGAGCCACATGTTACTCCACATGATGTGTTCATGTGTACTTCAAGTTGCCTCTGCAATCCCAAACACATGACTATTAAAGGTGTCCCTATGCCTCCAAGGTGCCTCTTCTCAGTCAATGCTGGTGTGTTGGCACGGTGCATCCTGCATGTCTGGCATGGTATTCCCTGATTGTGGCTATGTGTCAATGTGTCGAGTGGCAAGATGCAAGCTGTGTGTGTGTGCTGAGACTGTGTAATGGGCATGATGTCCATGACTGTGTGGGTATTGTGACATGTGCCATCCCCATGCATCCAACGTTGTCCATGACCCCATTCTCTGCATCCACCGGACTCAAGCTTGCAGGACATGGTTCTGCCACCTGTCTACACGTACCTGGGTGCCCCCCAGGACACGGGCCAGGATCCCTGACCTCTGCGCATGACTGTTGCTGTACTCAATGTGTCTGTCAGCACGGTTGTTCGGCCACCCCCTCAGCTGGTTCTGACCATCACGGGTGTGTATGGTGCTCCATGTCTGTCTTGCCTAGAAAACTGTGACCCATGTGTCCTGTGCCAGACTCAGGCCCCAGGGTGTGGATGGTTGAAGTGAACAGATGACTCAGGCATGTTTAGACTGTACAAGACACATGTTAGGTAATAATGCTACCAGCAGGCATCTACTCTTAATAGTGTGATTTATTATTGGGGGGGGGGGGCCAAGTGAGGGCCTTTCCGGGATTAGGGAATCCAAAGTTCAGTAGGGGAGTTGGTGTCCTTGCCATTGGTAATCCTCAGAGTCCATGCCACAGTCTTTGTCAACATTGGTCAGCCAGTGACCAGCAGGGCCATGTGGCAGAGAATGTCTCTTGATGCTGTGATGCTGTTGCTCCAGTGGGCCAGGTGCCAGGCCAGGTGTCCTGGGAGATGGTGATGTAGCAGCCACCCTCACGGTCCTTTCCGTGGACGACCCGGCTTCCTGCGGGGAACCTCAGCAGCAGGCCGTGACGACGTCTGGGATGCTCCGTCGGATGTTTCCTCCTCCTCCTCATGATCCCTCCCTGTGGGTGGTGATGTTCTCCGCCTTCTGGCACAGGGAGGGTCGGCCATGGTGTCGGCCATCCGACGGAGTTCAGCGTGAATCCCCTGGGACGCCGTCACTTGCTCAGCCTGTCTGTCCTCCATCCTCCGTTGGTGTAGCTGTAGACAGGCTATTAGCTCCGCATGTTGCTGGGCCTGCTGGACCTTGATCCCCTCGAGGACGGACACAACCTGGGCCATGCCCGTGGTGTCCTGCCGGTATGAGTCCAGGATTTTACGGACATGGGAAAATACCGGATCCCCAGCCAACTGGTCAGGCTCGCGCCTCCGCCGCTCTCCACTCCCACCACCCCTGCCCACTTGCGTCTGGCCTGCACTTGTGGGCACATGGGGTCTCCGGGACCCCTGAGGGGTGGCATTGGCGTTGTCGCCTGCCTCCTCCTGGGTGCCCGGGACACCGTGTCCCTCCTGGCGAGCCTGGCTGCATTGTGGTGTTGGGGCAGGGATCCTGGGTGTCTCCTGGGATGTGGCAGGAGTGGGGGTGGTGGTTGGCACGGTTGTACCTGACGCAGGTGCTGCAGGTGGTTGGACACCAGAGGGGCCAGGTCGGTCGGGGTCGTCCGCAGAGTGGTGAGAGTGGTCGCTGCCGGTGGGATCGGTCTCCTGCAGATCCGGGTCCTGTGAGTGTTCCCCCCCAGTGTTGGGGGGTGCAGCACGACGTTGACCTGTGTGTGAGAGAGACAATGTTACTTTTGATCCATGCAACATCCATGTTTCATCCGTTACAAAGTTGGCACATTTCCTCTTGGAATTAGGATCTGTCTTGCATTCCACTCACAGTGCACTTGTGCATGTGTGTGTCCCTTGGGCACCAATTTGGCCCCTTTAACTATGTGTGGCACAGTCTTACTTGCTGCGTCAAGTGTGACTGCAGTCAGCAGTGGAGTGTGCATGTGTGCCGAGCTATGCGTTTGCGCCTTCCTTGTAGCACTGTACATGTGCACATGGAGTGGATCCACACACTCATATGATGCAGGTGGCTGTCCTTGTGCTCGTGTACAGGTTGTAACATGGCCATGCGTTTTGCCATGATGAAGAGGGGGGGTTCTGGCACTGGGCACCCTTGTCTACATGCACGCAGTCCACCTGCTGACGAGCAGACATTCCCACACACCAAAGGACTGATTTGCTCTCCCTGTGTCTCCCTCCTTCTCTGTCCCCCTCTCCCTCCCTCTCTGTCCCCCTCTCCCTCCCTCCGTGTGTCAGCCTCCTCCCTCTGTCCGTCTCCCTCCCTCTCTGTCCCCCTCTCCCTCCCTCTCTGTCCCCCTCTCCCTCCCTCTCTGTCCCCCTCTCCCTCCCTCTGTGTCCCCCTCTCCCTCCCTCCGTGTGTCAGCCTCCTCCCTCTGTCCGTCTCCCTCCCTCTCTGTCCCCCTCTCCCTCCCTCTCTGTCCCCCTCTCCCTCCCTCTCTGTCCCCCTCTCCCTCCCTCTGTGTCCCCCTCTCCCTCCCTCCGTGTGTCAGCCTCCTCCCTCTGTCCGTCTCCCTCCCTCTCAGTCCCCCTCTCCCTCCCTCTCTGTCCCCCTCTCCCTCCCTCTGTGTCCCCCTCTCCCTCCCTCCGTGTGTCAGCCTCCTCCCTCTGTCCCCCTCTCCCTCCCTCTCAGTCCCCCTCTCCCACCCTCTGTGTCCCCCTCTCCCTCCCTCCGTGTGTCAGCCTCCTCCCTCTGTCCGTCTCCCTCCCTCTCAGTCCCCCTCTCCCTCCCTCTCTGTCCCCCTCTCCCTCCCTCTGTGTCCCCCTCTCCCTCCCTCCGTGTGTCACCCTCTGTCACCTTGGCCCAGCTTCCTGGGCACACACTGTTAGCAGATCTTTGAGTGGCCCTTGGCCTGTTGATGTGAGTTTGTTTCTGATCTCCAGGCACCCATTTTGTCTGCTGTGTGTCTGTGCGCTGCTGCTGTGGTGGTGTGTGCTGCCACTCTTTCACACTGTTGGCTGTTCATTAGCTGCTGGCATGTGCAAAACAGTGCCTTCACCCCCATGTGTTGATGCAAGGCGTCCGCCATTTGCTGGCAAGTCATTCCTGTGTTGGGACACAGTGTTTGTCTGGCTGTGACCTAGGCCATATGGGCAGAGGGCATTGTTGTCTGCTTTGGAGTCGCACTATGTGATTCTTGGTGCCCAGCCTCCCGCCATCCGGGTTACCGTGTCATGTGTTGTTGTCTTCTGTGGCCTGTGACTTGACATTGTCCAGCTGGGTGCATGGGGCATGGTGGCAGCAGTGGCATGTGCCTGCTCATGGAGTGTGGTTGAGTAATGCGATGGCTTGTGGTGGTTGCGTGCCTGTTATTGATTTTGGTTGTGGTTGCAGTTCCCCCCATGTGAGGTGCGTTGTTTGTGTACTCACCCGGGTCTCGGAGTCCTTCTACTCCTTCAACTGCCTCCACCGGCAGTATGGCCATCACCCTCTCCTCCCAGGGATGATACTGTACGGCTCTGCGGGAGGGCCCTCCTCCGGTGGCGTTGGCCTGGTCGTGTTCCTCCTGCCTCTTGGCTCTGACCCTCCTCCGCAGATCGTACCACCTGTTCTGGCAATCCTGCTTGGTCCTCCTGGTGTCCGCAACAGCATTCACAGCATCGACGATGGTCTGCCACATGGCTGTTTTGGCTGCCTGGCTGGTGCTTCTGACCAATGTTCCAAAGATCTGTGGCTCGACTCTGAGGATTTGATCAACAAGGACCTCCAACTCTCGGTGACTGAACTTTGGATTCTTGGTAGTGGGCATGGTGAGGGGTGTGGGTGGGGATGGTGTGGGTGTGGGGGGGGGTGTGGATGTTGGGGGGGGGGTGTGGATGGTTGTGTGTGTGTGTGAATGTGATGAGAGGGTGTTTGTGAGGGTGGTCGTTTGAAGGTGTGCAAGTGTAAGGTGTGGTGTAGCTTGTAGTCTGGTTCTGTGGTGTCTGGCAGCAGTGAGTCTGTTGGAAAGGCTCATGGTTTGTGTGTGTGGGCCCTTTTTATTGGTCCATGGGTGGGTGTGGCAGTTTTTGAATTTTGGGTGGGTGTGTTATAAGGAGTGGTGGTGTATTGGGCCTCTGTTTGTTTTTGGCAGTTGCAGGTCAGTGTTGTGTTATTTAAGTGGTTGTTGGCCATGTTTAGTGGCTGTGTGCCTTTCGACTGGTGTATTCTTGTGTTGTTTTATTTTGTCCTGGTTGTGTACGTGCGTTTTGAGCGTGTGTACGGTGTGTACATGGGCCATTTGGTTGTACGATTTTGTCCTTGTGTGTGGCTTTGTAAGACTCGTACATGCGGTTGTGATGTTGGGGCATGGGGTGCGCTCCGTACTTAGGAGGTTGTGTTGGGGGTGCGCCAGGAACGTACTGGGGTGGGGGTACGACTGGAACGTACTGGGGTGTAGGTACACGGGGGGTACGACACGTACAGGGGTGGGGGGTGTACATTGATGGTGGTACGACACGTACTGGGGTGGGGGTACGACTGGAACGTACTGGGGTGTAGGTACACGGGGGGTACGACACGTGCAGGGGTGGGAGGTGTACATTGACGGTGGTACGACACGTACTGGGGTGGGGGTACGACTCGAACGTACTTGGGTGTAGGTACACGGGGGGTACGACACGTACTGGGGTGGGGGGGTGTACATTGACGGTGGTACGACACGTACTGGGGTGGGGGTACGACTGGAACGTACTGGGGTGTAGGTACACGGGGGGTACGACACGTGCAGGGGTGGGAGGTGTACATTGACGGTGGTACGACACGTACTGGGGTGGGGGTACGACTCGAACGTACTTGGGTGTAGGTACACGGGGGGTACGACACGTACTGGGGTGGGGGGGTGTACATTGACGGTGGTACGACACGTACTGGGGTGGGGGTACGACTGGAACGTACTGGGGTGTAGGTACACGGGGGGTACGACACGTCCTGGGGTGGGGGTACGACTCGAACGTACTTGGGTGTAGGTACACGGGGGGTACGACACGTCCAGGGGTGGGGGTACGACTGGAACGTACTTGGGTGTAGGTACACGGGGGGGTACGACACGTCCTGGGGTGGGGGTACGACTCGAACGTACTTGGGTGTAGGTACACGGGGGGTACGACACGTACTGGGGTGGGGGGGTGTACATTGACGGTGGTACGACACGTACTGGGGTGGGGGTACGACTGGAACGTACTGGGGTGTAGGTACACGGGGGGTACGACACGTCCTGGGGTGGGGGTACGACTCGAACGTACTTGGGTGTAGGTACACGGGGGGTACGACACGTCCAGGGGTGGGGGTACGACTGGAACGTACTTGGGTGTAGGTACACGGGGGGGTACGACACGTCCTGGGGTGGGGGTACGACTCGAACGTACTTGGGTGTAGGTACACGGGGGGTACGACACGTACTGGGGTGGGGGGGTGTACATTGACGGTGGTACGACACGTACTGGGGTGGGGGTACGACTGGAACGTACTGGGGTGTAGGTACACGGGGGTACGACACGTCCTGGGGTGGGGGTACGACTCGAACGTACTGGGGTGTACATAGACGGTGGTACGACACGTACAGGGGTGGGGGGGTGTACATTGACAGTGGTACGACACGTCCTGGGGTGGGGGTACGACTGGAACGTACTTGGGTGTAGGTACACGGGGGGTACGACACGTCCAGGGGTGGGGGTACGACTGGAACGTACTGGGGTGGGGGTACACGGGGGTACGACACGTACAGGGGTGGGGGGGTGTACATTGACGGTGGTACGACACGTACTGGGGTGGGGGTACGACTGGAACGTACTGGGGTGTAGGTACACGGGGGGTACGACACGTACTGGGGTGGGGGTACGACTGGAACGTACTGGGGTGTAGGTACACGGGGGGTACGACACGTACAGGGGTGGGGGGTGTACATTGACGGTGGTACGACACGTACTGGGGTGGGGGTACGACTGGAACGTACTGGGGTGTAGGTACACGGGGGGTATGACACGTACTGGGGTGGGGGTACGACTGGAATGTACTGGGGTGTACATAGACGGTGGTACGACACGTACAGGGGTGGGGGGGTGTACATTGACAGTGGTACGACACGTCCTGGGGTGGGGGTACGACTGGAACGTACTTGGGTGTAGGTACACGGGGGGTACGACACGTCCAGGGGTGGGGGTACGACTGGAACGTACTGGGGTGGGGGTACACGGGGGTACGACACGTACAGGGGTGGGGGGGTGTACATTGACGGGGGTATGACACGTACTGGGGTGGGGGTTCGACTGGAACGTACTGGGGTGTACCTAGACGGGTGGGGGTATACATACACGGGGGGTACGTGTCGGACGTACGGGGGCTGGGGGGAGTGTTGGGCGCGTATGCGGGCACATGTCTCCATGGTTGCTATGGGTGTTCGGTGCGGACGGTGTTTTTTCCATACGGTTGTACGGTCGGACGCACGGGATGGATCGTGATTCCTCGGTCGGACTTGGCTTTTCACGTTTGTAAGGTAAATCGTCCGAGGACGTGTCGGACACATTTTCCGACCCGAGGACGTGTGGGGAATGATTCCCAGTGCGGTTCGTATGGACTTTTTACCATGCGAATCGTGATTGCCAGTTCGTACGGCACTTGTACGATTCGTACGGTAAAAAGACCCGATACGAGTCGCACGGGGGAATTTTTTACCGGATTGTGATCGGCACCTATATCTTTAATTATATACATAGGTAGCATATTGTCAAATAAATAAATAAAAAATATAATAAAACATTCATAAATTAGCATTTAAAAAACCTTGCAAATTCACTGAAAAAACCATAGGTTTCACACACGTTATAGTTAGGAATTAGCATTTAAAAAACCTTGCAAATTCACTGAAAAAACCATAGGTTTCACAAACGTTATAGTTAGCTGGACATTTCACTCGTACAAAACCATTGAAATTCCCCCGTTATAGTTAGTTCAGCTAACTATAACTCGTGCGCCCGCAATCCACTTCTGATGACGTCACATATTACATCACTCATGACATGGTCAGTCACATCACTCATGACATCACTGATGACATCTCAAATGACATCACTCATGACATCACTGATGACATCATCCATGTGATAAATTAATGCATCTTCTCACACCCTAATATAACCTTTGACACACAGACTCAAAATTTCTGAGTCTAATTCTCAAAACCATACATACTCCAATACCAATAACTACATACCCACTTATTAACTGTTAGGTCTACATACACCTCCAGTCATTCACCTGTACAGTCACTCATACTTATAGTCACTCCGTACAAGACTATCATATGCATTTATACACCTATATAGACACTCACACACCGCCAATCATCCATTGAGGTACTGAGTCAGTCGTGCAAGTAATTAAACACAGTCCAATTTACTCACCTATACAGTTAAACACACTCAAGTTCACTTACTCTTAAAAAGAGTATCACATTCTTACATTCTTATAGAATCATTGATACAAGCACACAATCATCCATACAGTCACTGTCACAATCAAACACTCTCACATCTACCCACTTATATACTCTTACACGCATATATACTGCCTTTCACATATGTAGTTAGTCACAAATGTACCACTGAGATATACATTCAATCCCTAACACACCCATACATACACTCACTCAAACATACAGTCCATCACAGATGCACTCTTAAAACCATGCACCCATAGAATCACCCACTCACACATCTATGCATAGAGTCACACACACCCTACCCACACAAACACGCAGGAACCCATACAGATACTCAGACAAGCAATCAATAACTCATATAGACACTCATATAGCTATTCACAAAACCATGCAGCCACTTATACACCAACATGCAGACACATACAGACATTTACATAGTTTAGTCAGTAGTCTGCAGTAAGATACATTTAATGACTCACTTATAGAGTCAGTTACGCACCACAGAAAATCATCCATTTACACACTTGTACACCCACTTATTCTTTAACAGGCCTTTCCCTATATATATTAAACATATTAAAATTGTTCAAAAACACATACTCAATGGATGATGTCATCAGTGATGTCATCAGTGATGTCATTTGAGATGTCATCAGTGATATCATGAGTGATGTCACTGACCATGTCATGAGTGATGTCATATGTGACGTCATCAGCAGTGGATTGCGGGCGCGCAAGTTATAGTTAGCTGAACTAACTATAACGGGGGAATTTCAATGGTTTTGTACGAGTGAAATGTCCAGCTCACTATAACATGTGTGAAACCTATGTTTTTTTCAGTGAATATATATATATATATATATATATATAATTCCTCCAAGTTTAGCTCAAGTTCGCCGGAGTCTTGGCACATCTACAGCGGTGCAGCTTCCACAGCAGAGCCCAGCCGTTCAACATTTTCACCACCCTCTTTTCAGAAGAACGGAGCACACTCATGGGTGTTGTTCCCAATTTTTTCTTTTAATTCCAAAGTTCAATCATGTATTGTCACGGGCATGTCATCGCTACAAACCAACGCGTTTACGGTCTCTCCAAGACCTTGATCACGGTTGCCGGTTTCGGTCTCAGAGAGACCGAAACCGAAACCCGCCGGAGCTTTATTTTATAATGTTGGGGGGCCTGTAAGGTCCCCTGAGCCCCGGGGACCGCCACACCAGGGGCTCGACTCAAATGTGATTATGGGGGGGCACACTGCCCCCCGCAGCCCCAGGGAGCATCACCCCCGGGGATTTTCTTTTTTATAAAATACCCTGTGTGGGGGCAGGCTCAAGCTCACCCCCCAGCCCCGGGGACCACCTCCCCCTGGGGCTTTGAAAATGTTGGGAGAGGGCCACGCATCCCCCCTCCTGGAACCCTTGATGGCCCTGAGGACCACCACCCCCCCAGGGCCGGCTCCTGCAGTGTCCCGGGGTGCCCACCCCCGGGACACTGCTGTTTGCTATGGCAGGGCAGGAGCCTCGCGGCTCCCGCCCTGTCATAGCAAACTGCTTTGGTTTTTGGAAGAGAGTGCAGGAAACCTGCTCTCTCTTCCAAATACCAAAGCAAATTGCTTTTCCACATGGGGAGCTGCATCTTTTTTCTTTTTACATTGGGTGTCAGGCCCTGGGGGATGGGGTCACTAGGGCCACAAAAAAGAAAAAAGAAGGGGGGCTACACAGTCCCCCTTCCAAAAAAATAAATAAAATAAAAAAAGATGCGATCATGCCTAGGTCAGGCCCCTCATGGAACCACTCTGCAAATGCGCCCTGTGGCGTGTTTTAGATTGGGGAATTAAATCCCCTTCAATACTGGGGTCCCTGGGGGCCAACTAGCCCACCAGGAACCTCCAGTATGTGCCACGGAGCTGCATTGCAGAGAGGTGTTCTGAGGCTACGCCCCTTTTTACAACACTCTGCAACGCAGCTTCCTGGCACTTAATGGAGTACCTGGTGGGCTAGTTGGACCCCAGGGACCCTCAGGATTCAAGGGGAGTTAATCCCCAACTTAAAACGCGCCACGGGGCGCATTTGCACAGTGGTGAAGGGAGGGGGCGGGCATGTGTGCAAACACACCCTGTGGCACGGTTTAAGTTGGGGAATTAATTCCTCTTCAATCCTGAGGGTTCCTGGGGGCAGCTCTCTGGCGCATACTGGAGGTACTTGGTGGCCTAGTTGGCCCCCAGGGACTCTCAGAATTGAGGAGGAATTAAATCTCCAACTTAAAACGCGCCACACGGCGTGTTTGCAGACATGTCAACTCAGGACACGCCCCCTTCCTTCACCATTGTGCAAACGCGCCCGTGACGAGTTGTAAGTTGGAGAATTAATTCTCTTTCAATACTGAGGGTCCCTGAGGGACAACTAGCCAAAGAGGTATCTCCAGTATGCGCTAGGGAGCTGCGGTGCAGACAGGTGTTCAGAGGCCAATGCCCCTTTTTACACCTCTCTGCAACGCAGTTCTGTGGTGCTTACTGGAGGTACCTAGTGGGCTAGTTTGACCCTAGGTACCCTTAGGATTCAAGGGGACTTAATCTCTCAACACAGGGCGCGTTTACACAGTGGTGAAGGGAGGGGACGGGGCCTGAGGTGACATGTACAAACACGCCCTATGGAGCATTTCCCCTTCAACCTTGAGGGACCCTGGGGGGTAACTAGCCAACAAGGTGCTTGCAGTAAGTGTCACTGTGCTGCGTTGCAGAGAGGTGGTCCAGGCCGTTACACTTTTTACACCTCTCTGCACTGCAGCTCTGTGGCGCTTACTGGAGGTACCTAGTGGGGTAGTTGGACCCTAGAGACCCTCAGGATTCAAATGAACTTAATCTCCCAAGTTAAAATGGCCACAGGACGTGTTTACACAGTGGTGACGGGGCCTGAGGTGACGTGTGCAAACACACCCTGTGGCGCATTTAAAGTTGGGGAAATAATTCCCCTTCACTTGTGAGGGCTCCGGGGGTCCAACTAGCCCACCAGGTGCTTCCAGTAAGCACCAAGGAGCTGCGTTGCAGAGAGGTGGACTAGGCCGTGCCCCTTTTTACGCCTCTCAGCAACACAGCTATGTGGCACTTACTGGAGGTTCCTAGTGGGCTAGTTGGACCCCAAGGACCCTCAGGATTCAAGGGAACTTTATCCCCCAAATTAAAATGGCTACAGGGCGTGTTTGTACACGTCAGCTCAGCTCCCCCTCACTTCACCAGTGTGCAAACACACCCTGAGGCGCATTTTAAGAGGTAGTTTTAATCCCCCTGCCCTATTATATACTAGGGGCTTACAGAGGAGGTCATGCTAATCACATGGGGACCCCAACGCATAGTGTTCCCTAGTGTATGTAGGTGTTTTCACTGTATTCTAAGTGTCTTTTAACATAGCACTGGCTCTAGGACTGGTTAGTCAGACTCCGTTACCACCAGTATCTGTCTGAAAAAAGTTGAGGGTACAGGATGATTTTGCAACAAAGCTTCTTTCTGCTCCTCTGTTTGTTCTTTGTGCACGTTTTCCTTCTTCCTGTACTTTTCTTCATCTTTAAGGACTTCTGTTGCTTCTTTCTGCATTTCTTTTTTTTCTTACTGTGCGTTTTCTCTTCCTTCTTCTCATGTCCTTTCTCTGTAGGCATATTTAGAAATTATCATTTAAAAAACCTTTGAAATTCACTTAAAAAAACCATAGGTTTCAGGCACGTTATAGTTAGGAATTAGCATTTAAAAAACCTTAGAAATTCACTGAAAAAAACATAGGATTCAGGGGCGTTATAGTTAGCTGGACATTGCACTCGTACAAAACCCGTGAAATTCCCCCGTTATAGTTAGTTCAGCTAACTATAACTCGCGCGCCCGCAATGCACTGCTGATGACGTCACATATTACATCACTCATGACATGGTCAGTGACATCACTCATTACATCACTGATGACATCTCAAATGACATCACTGCTGACATCATCCTTGTGATAGAGTGGCAGACCTCCTCTCACCCTAATATAACGTTTGATACCCACACTCAAAAATAGAAACTAACATTTTCTAAACAATGGTCATACCAATGCCAGTTACAACAACCTATTCAGTAATTTTAAGATCTACATACACATCCACTCATTCACCAACAGTCCTATATAGTCACTCATACATGTACTCACTCATCATATGTACTCATACACCTATACATCCTGTTACATACCGCCACTCATCCATAGAGTTACTCACACACATAGTCACTCAAGCTATTAAAGAATCAAACTTCCATTTACTTGCATATACAGTTATACACACACCAGCACACTTACTTCTACAGAAAGTTACACATACTTCCTCTTTTAAACAATCACTTATAGAAACACATACTTATTCATACAGGAACTCTTCCAATCTCTCACTCTCACATATACTCACTTATATACACCAATACTCACATATACTAGTTTAAAACATATGTAGTTACTTATAATAAAATACACTATTGAGACAGTCATTCACTCACTAACACACCCATACACACACTCATCCACCCATACAGTCCTGCATACATACTGTCTTCAACACATACAAACAGTGATGCACTCATTCATGCATCTATGCACTAAGTAATACCCTCCACTGAACCATACAGACACTCAGACACTCATACTGATACTCGAAACACCAAGTAATAACCCATATAGACACTCATGTAGCTACTCACCAACCCATGCAGTCACTTATACACAAAGTGAGAGACTGATACAGATATTTACATATTTAAACATTACTCAGTAACCCATGTATTCACTAAGATACACTTAATCAGTCTGTTATACAATTAATTTTACATAAAGAAATCATTTACACACTTATATACCCATTTATTCTTCCATCGACCTTGAGATATACATATATAAAACATAATTAATTTTCAGAAAAACACACATTCACTTTATGATGTCATCAGTGATGTCATCAGTGATGTCATTTGAGATGTCGTCAGTGATGTCATCAGTGATGTCACTGACCATGTCATGAGTGATGTAATATGTGACGTCATCAGCAGTGAATTGCGGGCACGCAAGTTAAAGTTTTGAACTAACTATAACGGGGGAATTTCAATGGTTTTGTACGAGTGAAAAGTCCTGCTAACTATAACGCCTTTGAAACCTATGGTTTTTTCAGTGAATTTCTAAGGTTTTTTAAATGCTAATTCCTAACTATAACGTGCCTGAAACCTATGTTTTTTTTCAGTGAATATATGTATATATATATGTATATGTAAGTATGTGTATATATAGCAGAGTCAGAGTGGGTGTAAAAGCCTACTCCTACATCACGGCAAAAACCTGGAACAAGCTGCCGCTCAACACCAGACATTCCCCCACTCTGTACACCTTCAGGAAGAGCCACAAGACCTGGCTCTTTGGCTGATCTGGATCTGCACACCCTCCTCACCCCCCAGCACCTTGCGACTGTCACTGGTAAGTAGCATGCTTCACAAATCCCTGATTGATTGATTGATTGGTTGATTGATTGATTATCTAGTGGCAGTCGCTACTCTGTAGTTATAGTTAGGTCTGCTTTTCCATCGATAGAGCGTTTTTTGCTTTGCTAACAACTTGGCCCTGTTTGGTGAATCTTCACAAAGCTTTCCCAATAAAATAGTTCAGCCACCTCAGTTCTTTTCTGGAAAGTTTTTGGGTGAATAGTCACAAGGCGGCCGAGAAAAAAGGGAGGTCCCAAAACATAAAATCTCCTTGTATTTTCCATACACTTCTTTAGACAGAGCTACAGCAAAAACTGCTGAACTGAATTACACCAAATTCGACAGATAACTACATCTTGATCTGCAAATTGCACCTTTTTTGATTTGGTGTAAATCCGTTCAGTAATAATTGCATGTTTTGTCAGTTGGTCTGCGAGAGCGTGAAATCAAAAATTAAACCCTGTGTTGGGTTGAGAGGCCCGAGCACTCTGATTGATTGGCAGTTGGAATGTTAGAAACAAAATGGCAATTAAGGTATAAAAGGAATGTAAGGAATTTAAGGGGGCAGCAGAAAGGCATGTTGTCTCCCTGAATTTAGAGAGGAGGTGTCTAAGGGATAACTACTGTGAAGATAATAAATGTATATTGTTTTTAACCAATTTTTACGATCTCACAAGACTATCGCAGGATCGTGAATAGTAAAAAAGTAGTAGATGAGTTCTCAAAGCACTCTATTAGTAGGATTGTAGATTGTGCTCTTGTTTATGAGAGGAAGAGTAAAAAATGTTACAATCCCGTGAGACTCTCACAGGATTGTGAAAAGTAGAAAGGAGCAGATGATGTTTGAATACTCTCTGCGATGCACACTTGTTTCTGTAGGAATATAGTGGTTAGCAAAGTCTACTATTTATGTTCACTGGTTTGTGTGTAGGGTTAAGACTCATCCACACACCCTACTGCACACACCCATCATCTGAGAGAGTAGTATGAATGGAGAGGCTAGCCCCTTTCCACACCCTACCACGCACACCCATTACCGAGAGAGGTCTTAGAAGAGAGCCAAGTCCCTTCACACACCCTGCTATGCACACCCATCATCTGAGAAAGAGGTCTGAAAGGAGAGAGTAGTCCCTACCCAAGCCCTACTACACACACATGTCATTACAGAGAGAGTTATCAGCGGAGAGGCCAGTCCCTCCACGGACCTTACTACACACACCCATCATTGGTTAGAGAGGTCTGAAAGGAAAGGCCATTCCCTCTCCACACCCTACAAGGCACACCCATAACAGAGAGAGGTCTCGGCAGAGGCCAGTCCCACCATACACCCTGCTATGCACACCCATCATTTGAGAGAGGTTTTTGAAAGTAGAGGTTAGTCCTTCTCCGCACACTACTACATACACCAGTCACCAGAGAGAGGAGTCTGAAAGGAGAGGCTAGTCCCTCGCCACACACTACTATGCACACCAGTCTTCCAAGAGTGAGGTCTGAGTGGACAGGCCAGTCCCTCTCTGCACCCTACTATGCACACCCATCATCTCATAGAGGTGTCTTAAAGAGAGGCTAGTCCCTCCCCACACCCTACTATGCACACCTGTCATATGGGAGAGAGGTTTAAAAGTAGAGCCCAGTCCCTCCCCACAACCTACTATGCACACCCATATTTACAGAGAGTGGTCTAAGCAGAGAGACCAGTCCCAGTTTACTATGCACACCTGTCATCTGAGAGAGAGGTCTGAAAGGAGAGCCTAGTCCCTCCCTGCACCCTACTACACACACCCGTTATCCAAGAGAGAGGTCTGAGTGGACAGGCCAGTCCCTCTTTATACTTTATTATGCACACACATCACCTGAGGGAGGTGTGTGAAAGGAAAAGCCAGTCCATCCACATGCCCTACTACACACACCTGTCATGTGAGAGAGAGGTCTGAGCAGAGAGGCCAGGCTCTTCCTACACCCTACTAAGCACTCCTGCCATCTAAAAAAGAAGTCCCAAAGGAGAGGCCAGTCCATTCAAACACCCTACACATACCAGTCATCTGAGAGTGAAGGCTGAAGTGAGAGGCCAGTCCTTCCCCACTCACTACTACACGCACCCGTCATCTGCGAGAGAGATCTCAAAGGAAAGGCCAGTCTCTCCCACACTCTACTAAGCACATCTGTTACCTGAGAGAGAGGTATGAAAGGAGATGCCAGTCCCAAGACACACCCTACTGTTATGTTTCATATAGATCTCCGAATATAGGCATGGTTTGAGATGCCCTAATATAGGCATAATCTTTCACCTACATTAGTTCCCTATTCTCCACAATAACGGTCACTGAGGGCTGAACCTTATATAGACTGTGGTTTGGGTGCAGAAGGAGGGTTTTTCCCCGAACAATGGTTTCCTATACTATCTATGATGTGCTCATCCAGTATGATTAAATATTCATAAGAGTTCTAGGTAACCAGGCAGCGGCTAGAATCCACCTGCATAAACATCTGCGTAAACGGTTCATCCCATACGTCATCTTCATACCCAACAATGGCTAATACATGACACAAGGGACAAAGGGACTCTATACTTTTCTGTATAAATACAGCACCACTTGCTATCAGTAGTTATAGGAAACCAAGACTTCCAGGCCGACACACTGGCCAGAGACACTGAGGCTCCTGCATGCAATCGCTCTAGCTGACAGTGGTCTAACCATCCCTTGCGGGGTGTCCAACTCGAGACCAGGACGAGGTCCCACACTCTCATTATTCAGGTAATGGGGTTTGACTAAATCCTAGCGGGAATCTTGACTCTTTCGCACCTACTCACATGCTAGGTACACTTAGGTACATCTAGACAGGCATTGTGGGAGTATGTGTTTTATTTTACAAATGCATTTTATACTTATGTATATGTTCATGACTATTGCAAAATGGTAGAACTGTGCTATTCCTTTTTATTCATTGTACTGCTGACTATATATCTCTGCTACTGTTTAACCGTTTTCGCAGCATATATATTTTACACTAGAAAACAACTGTGCAATAAATTCTTATTGTAAACACGCTCGACTGTTTCTTCTGTGTAACTCTCTGAGACCAAATAAGCAAGCACGAGTGACTGGGCAAAAAGTAATACATTGTTTCCAAGAGTCTGAGGAATCAGTGTTGTTGTGCTCTGAGGTTGCCAAAAACTAATGTCTCCAATAAAAAGGAGATTCAAGTGGCACTGTAATCTTGCTAATGCAAACAAGGCCAACATACGCGGTGGGGGTGATCAGAGTCAGTCTACTACCAGTCCCACAGTGTATGTGATCCAAAAGCGTAGGTACTGCAGGGGTACTATAGGAACTACACTATACTACTATGTACAAATGCTATGCAAGAGAGGGGTCTCAGCGAAGAAGCCAGTCTCTGCACACACCCTACTATGCATAGTTGTTTTTGAGAAAGAGGTTGGAATGCAGAGGGTAGTCCCTTCTCATACTCCAGTATGCACACCCATTATCCAACAAAGGGCTCTCAGTGGAGAGTCTAGTGCTTCCCATATGCTACTATTCCTCTACAATTGTGCTGTAATCCTGTGAGATTCTTGCGAGAGTAGAGTGCAAGCTTCAGGGAGTGAGGCTTGCCGCTTGAGGCTCATGCAATCCTGTTAGTTACACGTGAGACTCGTGTGGAAAATTATTGAGCATGCCACAAAGCTGTTTTACGATCCTGCAAGAGTCTCAAAAGATCATATGGGGAGAACATGGTTGGAGAAATGCTGTGATGTGACTGGGTACAGAACCGGAGATAGCTCAGTTTGTCCTTAGTGCTTTGCAGGAGAAGGAAGTCTGAGTTCTGATCAGCAGAATTTAATTTATGTGGAGCTGAAAGGGACTGGTATCTTCATCTGCATTTAAGAAAGAACTTCAAGTTCAAGTATTTAATAAAATACTTTATAAACTTTGTGGTGGTGTCAGTATGTGTACAAAAGTTGATAAAGGTATTCTGGAGCATGTTTACTGAGTGAAAAGCTGTTTGGGGAGGTACAGATATCTTAATATATGTTTTGAGAGGAACACATTAGAATGTAGAGAGATATCAGCAAGTATTCCAGATTGTGTTGATAAATGAAGTGTTCTAACTGTATGTACATGTTAGTAAAGGAGGCAGTGTTTCTCAAATTATAAAACAAAGAATGTGAAATGTGTTAATACAAGCCCTATTATTTTTATGAACCTCACTGTACATATACTTTAGCACTATGAGGTGTTTGAGTGATGATATTGCGATTTCTAGAGTGCAACACTGTGCTCAGTTATAGCAAAGGTGTCTCAAGAGGAATGTGCTACTTTATAAATTTTTATGAAATTAGGTTTGATGACATGTTATAATTTATTCATAAAAAATACACTGGGTGTGGAATTTTTCTGGAAAAATGAATAACAAGTTAGCAGTACACTAGATATAAATATGTGATTGTAGGTGAAAGATGTAGAACACTTGACTAGTATGTAACATTCACATTTTGTGATTATTTTCTCTTTTAGTAGGAGGTAAATGGAAAACAGAAGTTGCGAACAACAAAACTACCATGTGAGAATGGATATGGAGGAGAAAAAATAGTCTTATGCACTTTTAAAAAAACAATTAATAATTATTCTGTGGAAAGTGGGGAAAAAACTATTAATTTGACAAGTGATAATGTTTGTATTTCATAGGGGAACATTTGTGATCTTTCAAAAACTTGTGCTGTATAGCTCTACTTGTCTCTGATGAAATAATTATCAGCTTACATAAGCAGAAAAAAGAGCCTTTTTAAGACAAGCAGGATTATTGTCTTGTTCAGCAGTGAGTACTTGATCAGGCACAGTATGTTCGGGTTGAAAATATATGGAAGCACATGAAGAGGGCTGCAGTTCAGGAGCACGAGCTAACTCTACCCTAGCTAGCCTTCGTGAACTCCTTTTAAAATTCTGTAGGCATGAGAAACTTTGCTGAGACTTTTTTGCTAGCTGCGCTCAAAACAAAAAACTGCCATACCAAAGACTCTTTTCCAGGCTGAGGTGTCTGAGGTGGTGCAAGTACACCAGGCTGCTCATCATAATGTGATTAAGACATTATAAATTAGTAAAGTTGTACTACGCAGACTTATTGTGCAAAAGAGATCTGCCTGAAAAAACTGAAGTTCCTCCACACAGCCTACTATGCATATCTGTTAGCATGGGCAGAGGTATGAGCAGAGAGATACATTTTTCTCAAACTATACTTCAGACACCTCTCACCCTGGTAAGATGTGTTAGCAGACAGGCCACTCCCTTCCCAGATACCACTGCGTATCCCTGTTGGTCTAGATAGAGGTGTCAGCATAGAGGCCACTCCTTGCCAACACCGTACTGCACATCCATGTTGGAACTAGGTATTAGTGGAGAGAAAAATGTTTCCCTACACACTACTGTATATGCTTGTCATCCTGGGAAAAGCTGTGGCTGGACGGTCACGTACATTCCCACACCCTAATAAATATGGTTATTTTCCTGGGGAGAGGTCTCAGTGGAGAGGTCAGTACTTGTTATACTTATTATAGAATACTAAGGTCTTACATGTGATGTGTGTACCTTCCCTACCCCACTGTGCATCCAGCTGAGCATGGGGAAAGGTGTGAGTAGAAAGGCAGTGAGTCTTTACACCTTACTCTACACACTTGTTACCTTCATGCAATGTCTTACTAGAGACACTGTTTCTCCCTCTAGTCTAATGTACACAGTTGTTAGGCTGTGGAGAGGTGTCAATGAGACCCCGATGTCTCCTTATATCCTACTGTGAACTATTGTTATACTGTGAAAAGGTCTCATTTGAGTCTACTTTCTCCGCACACCCTACTAATAGGGACTAGAAGGCATAAGTACTGTAATAAAGGAAAGTGCAAATTCTTCATTCAAAAAATAAGTTTAAGATCGCGCAAGATTCTCAATGGATCATAAAAAAAGTAGTGATTGCACTTTTTCTAATAATAATAAATGGGCTTAAAGTTAAAAAATGAGTTTCAATGTGGGCTATGTACCAACGTTTGTCTCATGCAGATAAAACAAGTTGGGATTTTTAATAAATCTAAGTGATTTATTTTTGTCCAGAATGATATAATTGCTTGCATTTAATTCAACTAAACACACTGTTAATATTCTGATGTATATAAATTATACATGCTACATAAGAATATATTCAGTGTAAGGGCAAAGTCCATTATAAAAATTATGATCTCGCGAAAGGCTTGCAAGAGCAAACCAGGAAGTACTGCCACCTTGGACTGCACACGTGGGAATCCCTCTCTGGCTCCTGTGAGAGCTTTGGAGAAGGGAAAACAAAGGGAAACATAGTACAAACAATATAGATCATTAAACTATAGGGTAGGTCTGAAAATAGCCGGTTTTATAACAGTTTTCAATAACTATAAATGTTTTTTGTGTTTTTCACAATTTTTATATATTTTTTGTAAAAAAAATTATTAAAGGGTATGAGAAAAATCTACAACTTGAAGTGTTAAATAAACACCATCAAGATCGCCTTAAAAGCAAAAAGGAGAAAAACTTACAAAAAACTGTTTTAAAAAAAATAACCTACTGCCTGGGGTGCACTTGTGCTCTTGGACAAGCTTCACCTGGGCAGACCTGCTTATCCCTGATGAAAAAATTATCTACTTACACAAGCAGCAAAATAGTACTTTATTTAAAAAAGACAGGTTATTGTCCACATGTGCACTTAGAACCTGCGCAAGCATAGTAACCCCTGGAGAAAATGATGTTATAGACCTCTGCAGATTTGTCTAGATCCGCACCACTAGCAAACTCTGCCTGTGCAAGCCTTTGCCAACGGATAGACCGCAGGTATCTACACATCTCTGTGGTACTCATGCTATATTGCAGTCAGGGACTAGCCGCCAGTTGGGCACTGACTGCACACAGCCGCGTGAACCAGGAAGTACCGAACCTCTACAAACTACAATTCCCGGCAAGCAATGAGAGAGCCACGCCCCACGTGACTTGGGCGAGATGCCGGATACCAGGTATAGGGCGGCTGAGACACCAAACGCTGCCGATTTTCCTGGCGGATTCCCGTAGCACCGTTTCCTAT
This sequence comes from Triturus cristatus, assembly GCF_964204655.1. NCBI lineage: Eukaryota > Metazoa > Chordata > Amphibia > Caudata > Salamandridae > Triturus > Triturus cristatus. The sequence goes on along the minus strand of NC_140593.1, from coordinate 482,313,371 downwards.
GGACTACAGGACCTAAGGCTGTAAGAGTGCATTGAGCACTATTCAGGACTGTCTGACTCATGTTTTGTGGAGGCTGGTGTGGTTGTTAGCCCCACGAGCGCACCCTCTCTATCTCCTCTGTTGGCCGAGAGCCGATATCTGGCGGTCGCTTGCATAGGAGTGCTTTGCGGATTACAGGGGCATTTTTGCCCGATATCTCCCTGTTGGAGAGACCAGTCCTGGCAGAGGTTTCATGCAGGGAGGATTATAGCATTCTATCTGGCCGGACCTGGCCATCAAGCGTGAGTAACCTAATCTGATATTTATCGTAGTAGCTGCTTCTCCTCAATAGGGCTTCACAGTGAACCTCCACATTTGAACTGCCTTGGTATCTCTGATACGGTTGAGGAGCAGACTCAGCGTTATCAGTACCTCCGTTATTTTTTGTGGAAAATTGCTATCTTGCTTTTACCGAACAGGAAAACTTCCTCTATGAACGTGTGCTTAAGCAGGAGGCTTATACACAATTGAGGATTGTGGCTTGTACAGAAGTCTAGACATTAACCAGTGAACCATAGTTCACGAGATTGGCTTGGGGTATTGTGATACCTAAACAAACCCAAGCTCTTTTCCAATTGGGCAAGTACAAGATTATGATTGTATCCTGGCCCTTTGTTACTTCTTCACATTTGGTTGTTCTATTTTTTCTTATTTCATAGGAGAGAGGGACCAGAGAGGGTGTGCAGACAAACTCTGGCTTGCATATCAGGCTAATCCACATGTGACCTTTGGTAGGTGTGGGGGGAATCTTCTCTCTTGAGATTAGGGTATCAAATGCTATGTTGATGTAGGAATTGCTTCCGATATATGTTCTCTCTTCCTATTAGTTTCGTGTTTGGGAACTTGCAAACACCCTCTTCTCTCTTCTGGAATAGTTCTCTCGCCTTCTTATTTTACAGGTAGTGTGTTATAGATGTTGAGGTTATTCATGTGTGTCAATGCTTCCTTTAGCTGTGTTATCTGAATACTGAACTAAGTACTTACGTTGTATTACCGTGTCATCCACAGGTCTCCCTCCATGCTGTTCCTATCCTTTCCTTCCCCGCTTAACTATCCCACCAGTCTGTGTGTATTTATATTCCGGCCGTCGAGAGGTGGACCCCCTTGAGCATCAGCACAATCCTGAAGATTCTGGAAGGAGGAGCCTGACAATTGTTTATACTCTTCGGAACTCTTTTCTGCAATGTTTACAGGCAACATACTTCGCAGAAACTTTCTTGCTACTTGGCCTCAGTTTAAAGAATTGCTAGATCAAGGATTCCTTAGAAGGCTGAGATGGTGAAGTTGGTGCAGCCGCCCCTGGCTGCTCATCAGAATCTGATAATGACATCTTTGTAAAGAAAGGAAAACAGGAAAGGAGAGCAAGCCAAATATACCTACTCTCACCAAAATCCAATAGTGAAATAAAGCAAAAAAAAGATTGAATCTTCTTCTTCTGAATAAAGACGTCCATATGAACCAATTACAATCCTTCCTTTTTTGTGTGGGCCCTCTCTTGTACCTTTCGAGAGATACCCGCCAGCATCTCGCCTGATCGTAAAAATATTATTGCTTTATATATTTCATGGAACACTTCAGTATGAATTTTTCCAATCTAATCAAGATCTCTAATGTCTTAATTTTTTCAGAATTACAAGAAACCACTCTTATTAACTTAATTGCTAATTCACGATCTTGCTGGTAGATTGCAAGAGCCAAATAGAAAGTACAGCCCACTCGGAGTCTGTGCTGGGCATTGTGTGTTCAGGGAGATCGTAAAAATATCGATGCTTTATATATTGAATGAAAAAAATTGTAATCAATGTTACTAAAATGATGAACATCTGTAATCAGTTACATTATTCAGAATTAAAGGAAAACACTGTTCTTAACTTCATTTCAAATGTGCGATGTTGTGAAAGAGAATAGCGAGAGCCGACCAGGAAGTACATCCCCCTCGGAGTCCAATCAGGGGGTTGTGTGTTCGAATCCTGCCAGTGTCTAATGAGAGGCATCACCTTAAAATTAAAAAAATAATATTACAACCATATTTTAATGACTCTCTTTTTACAGATTAACTGAAAAAATAACTGAACACATGAAAAAGAACTCTAAACAGTAGATTACAACAAAATATAGAACTCTAGTAAGTAATCACACAACTAATAAATAGATTTACACAATTACACTTAACAGTATACAATATTTATAACATTGATTACTCTCTTTCTGAATTATTATAATGAGTTTAATATACAAACACATTCAAAAGGCTATAAAAAGTATGTTATTACAATATTAATGAACTTGCTGGGAGATTTTCTCAATATGAGAGTCTGAAGAACTGAGGAGATAGACCATCTCAGCACAAATATTGCTGCATTACTCTGTTTTATGCCCAAACATCATTTTTTTAAACATTTTGCAAAATATGCACCATTTCCTGTTAAATCACAATACGATATATTATTGAGTTATTTGACCACACATACACTTAAAAAAATCCTTTAATAAAAAAAAAACCTGACAAAAAAACAAATGCTAAAGTAACTTTATGGTTAGGTGTGATAAAAAGATCTGTTTTTGTTTTTTAAAAAAACTTATAAATTCACTGAAAAAACAAAAAGGTTAAAGTAACATTATAGTTAGCTGGATTTCTCAGTGACAACATTAACGCTTTGTCCTAAACAAAAACACAGAAATTCAGCAGTTATAATTAGTAGCACTAACTATAATTTGCGCCCCCGACATACACTGCTTGACCTCACATATGACATCACTCATGACATGTCCTATGACATCATTTATGACATCTCAAATGAAATAATTGATGATATCACTAATGACATCATCCAATGAGTGTGCTAGTTTGTTTTATACTTTACATAGTGGGCACTAGCTGTCATATTACATTTGTAGTTAATTTTGCACAGCTTGTATTCAGCTAATGGGTGTAAGTGTTAACACAATGCATGTGCTCGTAATGTTCATAGATGTGTAGAGGTGGTTATACATTTTTTAATTCAAGAGTACCTCTGTGTGCAGGTGACAGTTGAATTGTGTTAATTTTGCTTCAAAGTTTTTTGATTCTACAGAAAACGTTTTGTACAGGAGAAAGATTCTACGTAGTAAATACTAACTTTTGTAATCTGCCTTGAGTTATTAGAGAGAGTCCTGCCAGCATGATAATTTATACTTAACATAGAATATTGTGTGTACCAGGAGCCAAGATATGCATGTGAGCGTGAGCTAGTTTTGCTAGTAAAGATGAGCTATGTGTAAAGTTTTCACCATGGTGTGAAGGGTGCAGCTAGTACATTCTTTAGCACTTTCAAATTGTGGTTATTTTGATCAAATAGTATTTTTTTTCCAAGTGTTGCAAAGAGTTTACACTGTTCTTAGTAGTTGTTTTAATACTCTGTGGTGCATTTCACATGAGAGTTTCACTGTCTGCAAACAGTGTGATACAGAGTAAACTCTCTCCTTTGTGAAAACACTGTTTACAGTGCCTACATTTCAGCTCATATCAACTTAATTTCTCAGTTAGGGTTTGGGTGTGTCAAGAGCTTATACAGATAAAAGCTGTCCATAGAAGGGCATTTGTTTTTGAACTAGCATTTACTATTTTGGCTTTCTGTCAACAATTGTACAGATATCGAAAACTGCAGTCAATGGGTATTTCTCGTATATCTGTAGTCGATTGCTAATTTGATCTATGCTGCCTGTAATGTGTATGCTATAGGCTGAACACTGTATAATGCTAGTTTTCAACATCTATGTGAGTTGTTTGTGTGGCGGCAATAGCAATGGGTGATTTTCTCCAGAGCTATTGTGTACTTACTGTCAGGCCTCTAATGCTATACTAATTTATAGAGCAATATCTGTGAAAGTGAAGTTTGGATGATGTCATCCGTGATGTCATTTGAGATGTGATCAGTTGTGCCATAAATGATGTCATAGAACATGCCATGAGTGATGTCATATGTTAGGTCATAAGCCGTGCATTGCAGGGGCACAAGTTATCGTTAGTGCTACTAACTATAACTGCAGAATTTCTGTGTTTTTTTAATCCAAAATGTTAATGTTGTTACTGAGAAATTCACCTAACTATAGCATTACTTTAATTTTTGTTTTTTTCAGTAAATATAAATATTATTGAACAACTCCTTCCACGATCCAGGAAAAAGGCACACACTCTTCAATGTTAATATAGAAAACAGATTATTTATTTTGCAGCAAAATGACCCAATGAGAATGCCAAAGGTCAAACGTTAGTTATAGTTATGGGCAAACTTTATTTATTCTTTTTATACAAACCAAACTTAAAATACACTGTTAGTGTAGAGTCTTAAAGAGTGTCATTGTGTACAGTGGAATACATATAGTGGATTGGCTTAAATTGGAGTGGGCTACACTGGAGTGGCGTAGACTGGAATGGCATACCGTGACGTGGCATACAGTGCAATAGTGTGCAGTGGAGTGATGTGCAGTGAAGTGGCGTAGACTGGAGTGATGCACTGTGGAATAGCGTAGAGAAGACTGCTGTAGAGTGGAATGTCATACAGTGTAATGGCATATTGTGGAGTGTCATAGAGTCGAGTGTCATAGAGCAGTGTGGCATACACTGGAGTGAGGTACAGGGTAGTGGCACACAGTGGAATAGCATAGAGTGAAGTGGCATAGAGTAGAGTGGTATAAACTGAAATAGTATATAGTAGAGTGCCTTGGAGTGGGGTGACGTAGAGTGGAGTGGCGGAAAGGAGAACAGAGTAGAGAGGAGTGGCATGGAGTGAAGTTGCATACAATGAAATGCCTTACAGTGGAGTGGCACACAGTAGAGTGGCGTAGACAGGAGTGTCATCTAGTGGTGAGTCATAGAGTGGAGCGCCGAAGAGAGGAGTAAAGTGGAGTGCAGTAAAGTGGGGTAACATAGCGTACAATGGAGGAAAAGGTCATGGAGTGGAGTGGCATGTTTTTCAGTAGAGTGGTGTGAAGTGCAGTAGAGTGGAGAGGTATTGCGTCAAGTTAAATAAATAGTCATAAAATGGTTGGCATCTTGTACAGTATCGTGGAGTGGTGCATTGTAGAGTGTTGGAAAGTGTCCCCTAGTAGAGTAGAGTGTTGTACAGTGTAGTGTAGGAGCAGAGAGTCAAGTACAGTGTGGTACAGTGACACATAGTGTAGGAGAGCCTTGTAGAGTAGAATTGTATAGAATGCAGTAGAGTGTGGTAGAGTGGAGCACCATAGAATGAAGTGTCATGCTTTGGCATCGAGTGGGGTAAAGCGTTGAGCAGAGGAGTAGAGTGAAGTGGAGTCCAGTGGAACGGTGTAGCTTAGAGTGGAGTAGCATGTTGCCTAGTAAAGTTGCGGGGAGTGGAGTAGAGTTGACTGGCGTAGCATATAGTAAAGTGTTATAGAGTGGAGTGGTGAGTCGTACAGTGGAGTGGACTGGTGTGCTGTAGAATGTCAGAAAGTATTGTACAGTGTAGCAGAGTGGAATGACACAGAGTGGATTACAGTGTTGCACAGTAGAGTGGAGTGGAGTAGAGTAGAGTGAGGTCAGCAGTAGAAGTGCATTAAAAGGGAACGGGAACTGTGATGCTGCATGCAATGGTGGCGGGTTCAGTGAGTGTGTAGGCGGAGTCAAAGGTGTGGCGAACAAAACACAATATTCTGTAAGCTGTTTTAGTCTATCACCTTCAGGAAGCTACATTTAAAATAATGTGCAGTTTAACCCTTTTACCGCGGTGCAAAGAGTCAATACATTTGCCAGCATAGCCTGGAGGATGATATAAAAGGACACCAGAGAAAGGGGATTGTGCATTGAGGGATAGGCAGAAGCCTATTGCTTCAGCACCTTTAATGTAATTCAAGGGCAAAGTAGAGCACTGTAGGTGGTCTTGAAAGCAATGGCAACCTGGCTTCCTACTTTCCGTTGCCTTTCCTTGTGTATACATGCCAAATTTTCAGGAAAAGTTAGTTCAATGTTAAAGGTGGAATCTTCTTTCATTCAGGTCTCTGACATGAAAAATACATCATAATCAGAATCTAAAAGTAGATTATAGATGTTGGCAAAGTGCTTTTGTAGGGAGTCGGTGTGAAGAAGAGCAGCTCTCAGGGAAGGCAGAGCCCCTGTCATGGATTTGTTACTTTTAGTTAGAAACTTTAAGTTTTACAATGGACACATGAAATTGAGCCTATACTCGATGTTAGAACAGATATAGGCTCACTTGAGAAAGTGTTACATTTCTTCAGTGCCTCAGAAGTATAACATGTAAACTGGAGAGTGTCCAAAGTGGAACCAGCATAGTGGCTGGCGCTGGAAGGAATGTGGACGGGTGCAGACGGTCTTGCCTTTGGCGGTTCCGCCGGGATTTTATGTACAAAGGTAATTGAGCTGAGCTACAATACCTGCTGTCTGGTTTCAACCACTATAGCACTGTCTGTCCCAAGAGTGCATCTCTTGGTGGCAACCAGGAAGTGATAGGGAAGCTAAAAATGCATGCACTAGCAGGAAGCTTGCAGAAGTTAAAACTCCAATTTAAGAACAGTTAAAACAAAATTAAAAATTCCTTTTGTTGTTTAGTTTTTAGGTCAATTCTAGCATTCAGATTTAAACTTACACAGAGTCACAGAACAACAAAGCTATACAGTCCTTCAATGAAAGTGCCCACATATTCAATATTGCAACTTTCCCCCAAATAAATTAATAAAGTGTCCTAGTGCTATTTTTTAAATCTCGTTCTCCCCTCTGAGTTACCTCATTGTGTACAGTTGAGTGTCGTAGAGTGGAGTGATGTACAGTTGAATAGTATATAGTGGAGAGGCATAGACTCAGGAGTTATACAGTGGAGTAGTGTGTCATACAGTAGAGAGAAGTGGCATAGAGTGGAATGGCCTGTCTGTCTATTCAAAGTTAAAAGGCAATCATGTGGTTTTTACCACTCTCATTCTGTGTACTGAGTTAGGGCCTTAGATCTATATATAATAGTGTTTTTTATTGTTGTTCCCTACCTATCTATTAAAGTATTAATCAGTAGGAAAATGTATTTATAATTTTATTTATATATCTTTTTAAATGTACAGACTACCCTGCTGCTACCTAGAAAGTACCATGCTATTCAAAAAATAAAAAAAGAGAAAAATATGTAAAAAAATTAAAACGCCCTTTAGTACACTATATTAGTGTAATATAGTGTAGTACAGTAAATTATAGGTATTACCGCAGTACTCCATATACCTATTTCCAAAGAATAAAATATGTTTAAAATGTATGATACACTGTAGTTCACTATATTTGTGAAATATAGTGTAGTATAATGTATTTAAAACAAATTATATATATTTTTTTAATTTTTAAGTTACACAGTATTTCATAGGTAGTATTGCAATACCTTGTAAACTTTTTGTACAAATATAAAGAAAAATAATATTATTTTTCCCAACCTATTACCACTTTAATAAAGTGGTGTTAGGTAGGGAAAAATAAGAAAAAACCTACCACTTACCTAGATCTAAGTCCCTGAATCAGAACACAGTGAAAGTGTACTTAAATGTACAAAGCTGCCTTAACTTTTGTAAAGTCAGTCATTAGCCAAACAAAGAATGCCTTGTCATTGCCATGTACTGCGGCCTGAGATATCACAAAGTTTATTGTGCGTTATGAGTATGATACTTATATTTTCAAGAAACCCCCAAAGGAATCCCTTCCAGACCATAATCTATATTCCTGCCAAATTTCATAAAAAACATGGCGAAAGAAATGCTAGTCATGGAGTGAATCGTGTACACAGGTAATGGTTCTTCATGCTGAACATATCTTAGCTGAATTGAATGATAAGAACAATTGAGGTATTTATTGAGGGTGCCACGGTTGGGTAATTAATATGTATCCTTCTGCCGCACTTTCAGCTGTTAGCATTATCTATGCGGTGCTTATAGAATAAAAGATTAAACCACAGTATTGAGAGCTCCAAGCTAACAATCACAATGCTTTGTCCTCTTTCATACTTCTCTTTATTGCTTTTGAAGTATCTCTGTGTCTTGCAGTTTTTCAGATGGGCAAAGTCCAGTGAAGAAGACCATAAGGAGCATTTAGCTGTCTCGTCTGCAGTACTTTCTGTCTTGTGATTTCCAAACAGTCAGTCATTCAGTCAAGATATCTTTATTCGGTTAAAATCTATAAAAGAATACAGTGTAGTTCATTTTACGTAAGTTCTATAGTAAATGCTATATCAGTCAGTCAAATAGCTTTATCCGATAACAAGTATCATAAAAGCAACATCAAAGAAGCCAAAAATAAAAGATGCGCGTTATCATAAAAAACAGAAAAAAAGATCGGTGAAGAGATTCCACTCAGAGAAAATATACAAAAGATTGATCGTTTTGTTGATAAATATTAACAGTAGCATGCTAATCTCTGAATCGAAATGAAAAGTTCATTTTGTGCATTAGATATATTTTCAAATATGACCTAGTGATTAAAACTAGTTAAGAAAAAGTAAGAGCATACATCTTTAACAACTATTTGATGAGATTTAAAAAATATATAAAAATGCATTCCCAGTGTAAATTCATACCTCCCTACGCAAGAATTTGGATCTAACAAGCCAAATACAGCCGAGATACTTTGCCACGCCACAGACAAAAGAGCTCTTGAATCTGATCTCAAGATCCGCAAAGCAACATTGTAATCCAAGGTGCCCAGCTGTCTACAGATTGGTTTTATCCATCTTGCTCTGGCTCGGGAGTATGCTGGGCATGCGAACATGAGGTGAGCCATCCTCTCTTTTGGTGCCTCACAGCAAGGGCAATCCGCAATAGTCTGTCGAGGAGCATTCCATTTTGCAGTTAGCTCGCGAACTAAGAGGGAGCCAGCTCTAAATATGGTTCTAAAAATATGTGCTGCTTGAAGTGATAAAAATGATCTGTCATCCTACCTGCGCTAGGGTTACTGAGTTCCTGTGTGTCAACCCAAGCCCGATATACTTTTTTGAGTTCGTCCTCACAGGGTGGGTTCTGACCTTCCCAAGAGTCTGTGGAAATGTGGATTTTCCTGATCAGTTATGTCCCCTATCTTGGACCCCAACGATTCTATGTGCATGTCACAAGTACATGTATGTTCCCTCCAGTTCCAGTTTCCAAGACGCAAACATATGTGTGTCTACCGTCGACATGTTCTCTGTCAGATCCGCCATCAATGGGCTGGATATTCAATTCCTAAGTATGAAAAGCCACCGACTTTATATGGCTAAGGTACTCCATTTTTACAGTTCAGGCAAGTAGGCCCGATTCTTTCCTCAAAGCCTTTCCCTGCTCTCTGTCTCTGACAGTTTCAGCTTGAGCTCGCATCTGTATCCATGAACTTTGTCCTACTCCCTGTGCAGCTAACGGTGCCTGCCTCGGCCAGTTTTCGCCTGCCTGCCAAGAAGCTGTATTTCACCTTCGAATTATCTATTTTGCTCTTCAGCCGATGCATTCCTGTCTAGTGATTTAGGTAAACATTTCCTTTAGCTCACAAGCAAAGGACTCAGCCTTTCCGTCCTCCTGCAAGTGATTCATAGCCCTGTTGCCATGGAAAGTTTTCTGCCCCTCGCTTCTCATATAGACACTTAGACGCTTGTACACGCACATACAGTTAGTATAGAATAGATTCTGTCCGAGAGTCCTTCCTTGTGGATAACATAGTTCTCTAAACATAGGATGTTAGATATGATTTGGGATTAGGTTGACATGACCCCCTAGACTTCTCGTCTCCACATGTAGAGCTAAATGTCAAGTCCCCTTCACCCCCTAGTTGCACGTCAATCACACGTCATGCTGCTGCGCACGCATCCATGTTAAGTATTATCGTATAGATCCACCTATGTAAGATAATCAGAGCCAATCACGTTTCTTTTTGCTCCTTATTACGCCTAGTTTCAATTACGTATCACTATGTTAATTTATCTTATCAATTGTTACGCCTTTTTGCACTTGTTTCATTGTAAATGTATGACCTATAAAAGTTACTTCTTGTCAATAAAGTATTGTACTTCACTTCCTGAACCCTCGTGGTGACGGAACCTGAAGGCCGCGACTCGAGTCGGCCATTTTGGATGGAATAAAGCCCATTTAGAAAACCTCTTATACCACGGATTCTGCCTCTTGTTATTCTGAGCTATTTTACTTTATTTTAAAGATTCCGTATGAAATTCAGTTTCGGTAAAAAGAATATTTACCACATAATGGCGCCCGAACAGGGACACTTTCTCATCTCACGCGCCGGCGGTGCGTTGCAGGCCCGGTCTCCTGCCACAGCTGGACGGACCATAAACGCGTACCAGCAGGATTTCCTGTAAGCTCCCTCCGGTCAAGCGGGGGCGACTGAGGCTGCGATCAACCCAGACGAGGCGGTGAGAAGTGCGAAGTATCCCGACCAGAGCCTAGCTGAGAGAGCAAGATCCGAGGTATACAGAAGCCCACCAGGTTTTTCGAAATCCCGATGTCCAGAGGGTCCGCTATCCGCAGTCATCGAGTCCTGTCCATTCTCTGAGGCCTTCCGTTTCAAGGAGCTACTCGGTGAGTACCATCGCCGAGGAGGCGTGTTGACGCGCACATAGGTTGTGCCGGTCAAGACGGATTTGGGTACACAAATCCGGTCTGCACTGTTTAGCAGTGTATATGTACTGTTTAGCAGTATATCAAGTATTCCGAAGTATTCAGTTATTGTCAAGAATTCAGCGTGGTGATTAGTTAGGCAGACTGTCATCATTGTCGGTTATTGTTAAAATGTTTAATGTTCAATGTTTAAAGTGTTCAAATGTCTTGCATATTGTGGTATGAATGATTGTTCTTTGTTCACTGTTCATTATTGTGTTTTTCGTATTAAGTGAATTCAAGAGTAAGTATCAGATCAGTTGTCAATATGCCGCTCTTCTCGAAGTTAAGACAGATTACTACCAGAAAAGGGGTGCTTGAAGAAGCAGTTCCTATTCCTCCTAGGGACACTCCAGGGCATTTTATGTACCACAAGCATGGCTTAGATGCCATATTGTTTCTTGATCTATGGGTAGATTATACCAAGGGATTACCGGAAAGTCAAAGGTGGCCCGCAGCGGGAACCTGGGATGCAGAGTGCATCATGAAAGTGGAGGAAGAGTTATGGAAAAGAAAGGTCAGACAGTCACAGAAAGACGCTGTTGAGTTATGGCGTAAAGAATCTCATAGACGTACAGAAAAAGCACGTAGACAAGAAGAGAGGAGTAAAGAAAGTTCAAATAAAGTTCAAGAAAATCTATTAATTGAGGAAGGTATCCGAGTGAAGTCAGAACAAGTAAATAGACAAAGAAATGCTCTTATGAATGGTATGTATCCCCTTCTAGCCGAAGGACTACCAAAGGCTGTTCCAGGGATGCCAAAAGACTTGCCACCCCCGTTATTTCCAATTAAGGTACATCAAAAAGGGCATCCCAGAACCGCAGAAGATGTTTTTCTTTCCTCATATCTAGACGACACAGCTCCCGAGTATGCTAACGCCACACTACATAGACCGTCTGGCGGAGGGGTTCAACGTCAGGATCAGGTATCCGACCCCGTGCAACAGCAAGTCCCGATACAAGCTTCGGCAAGCACATCTGTCCCCGCAGTCGATTCTACAGTGGTATCGACACCCATAGTTGCTGTGTCACGTTCAACGAACCCATTCACACCCGATGCCCCAGATGGGGCCACGGGAGGTGATAGCAATACCTTTACACCACCCAGAATAAATAAACTTGTCTTTCAAGAATCAGCGCATTCACGTACACCTAAATTCGTAAGTGAACGTACGCTTAAGGAACTCCTTGTAAATTGTAGATATGACCCGGTGGTTGGTAAAGAGGACGAAATGGTCCTGGCATCATTACGCATCAGGCGAGCCGCCGAGTATTTAGCAAGGTTACCAGGAATGAGTACGCATCTAGATAACATATATCATTTTGTTCAAACAGGACGAGATCCAGGATGTATTAACAGAGCTATGGAATTCCAGAAAGTAGAGATACAGGGGGAACTGTTACGTTTCCTCATAAACTGTGTGATCAGAAATCAAGACCGTCCGGGGGTAGACCCGAATGCAATGCTTATTCTTACAAGATGGAGCCAGAATATATCAGAAGGGAGACACGATAAGCAAAATTGTATAATAGCCATGTGCCGAAAAATCCGTAGAGAAATAGAGCGTATTCATGAAGAAAGATTGGGAACAGACGAGTTCGAGCAAGATGAAGTGTCCGAATCAGGGAATTCCGCAAGACAGTCAGAGACCATAGCCTATGTAGGCAGAGGAAGATCCTGTGATAATGCTAGATGTTTTTCTGATCCCATACACTCTGTATGCCCAAGTAATAGCAGAACGTATCCGACGCCTGTAATAAACCTGAAGTCTCCTGAACATTTGTTTCAAGTCGCAGATAAAATACTACGAGAACGAAGGGGTTACCACCTCCTCGATTCCATGGATGAGCAAGAATTAGCCAGATCAGCTGTTCACTGGATTGACAGTCCTGAAAAATACGGTGATGAGACCGTAGCACACACGTTTTTTTATCTCAGTGCAGACGAACAACGTTTAGCTGGAATCTATATGATTCAGCAACTCCTTATATTATATAAGAGCCAACATGCTGACCCTGGTCCTTTACCTGATATATTAACGGAACTACTCACGAACAGATGGAGAGGTTCTAGTAACAAGCTAATTAAAGAGATATTAGTGTCACGTAAACAGTATGTCCTTTTTGTAAATCCGGATTCTCTCTCGCTGCCCCACAGAGAAAGAACGCCGTACTATATGGATAGACAAAACCCTTTACGAGAAGTGCACCCAATAAAAGGCGAAGACAATGAGTTTCACCGTGTATTTGTTTACACACCCATATCAAAAATGGAATTATTAGAAATGAAGAAAGTAGTACCTAGTCATGACAAAGACCCAGCGGGTTTCCACCGAGAAATTAAAGACATGTTACTAATGGGAGAGTACACCTTTCCTGATATTATGACGATATTAAAGGTGCTTTTGCCTGCTGGCATCTATGAAAAACTGAAAGAAAAAGAGTGGGAAGTGGGAGACCAAAAGATAGACTGGACAGCATTAGCAGAGGAAGAAAGGGCCCGAACTGCAGGTTCAGGGCTCGGGGATAAAGTTAAACTGTTACCAGGTTTACTAGTACAGGTACTGCCACGTCTATTAACTACAAAAAAGGAAGATTGGGGTGCAATCACAGCCTGCAAACAAAAGCAAGATGAAGACACAAGCGATTATTATGCTCGATTTAAAAAATGTTTTGGTATAAACAGTGGTATAAAAGCAAGTAGTGACTCATATCCACATTTATTTGTGACAAAATTAGTGGAAAATGCATTGCCTCCAGTGAAGAATAGAATATTGAAATTCGAGAGTACCTGGCAAAGTAACACTCCGTCACAAATGCTACAAATGTTACAGTATCATCACAATAGAATTAGGGATGAACAAGAACACGAGCATAGACGCATGAAGGATACAAAAATGAAAATGCTAGTTTCTCAGACAGTACCAGCAGAGGGTCACAAAAAGGGTGTGACACATTCTGGTGATTCTGCAGCTCCTGTAAAAGGAACCTGCAATTACTGTAAGCAACTAGGCCATTATGTACACGATTGTCCAGTCCTGAAACGTAATATAGCTACAGGTATTGCAAAAGAGAGACCACGATTAGTTAGACAAGATCAGAATGAACAAGGAGCTATGCAGCATGGACAGTCCATGCCAGTTCAGCAACAGTCCATGCCAGTTCAGCAACAGTCCATGCCAGCCTCACAGCAGCCCATACAGTTTGTGCCAGCTGCACCACCGTTGCCTGCTACTGCCACACAAACCACAACACGACAAATGTATCAGACTGCACAATATGAATATCCTGAGTATCAGCGTTACGCATGAACAAGCCTAGAGAGGGAAGTTGACTTACCGCTCATCGAGATTCCTGTAGATCAAGAAGGACCGTATGTACATAGTGAATTGTTAGGTCAAGATAGAAAATTCTTACTCGATACAGGGGCAAGTCGAACAACTATAAAACGTAGTGAAGTTCCAGGGGCACCCCTCTCAGGCTCTCAAAATGTTTCCCTTGGTTTTTCAGGAAAACCTATTGTTAATGAAGTATCACAGCCTCTCCCACTTACGATAGGACCTTTGACACGAACTACAGATTTATTGCTTACTAAATCATGCCCAGAAAATCTGTTAGGAATTAAAACTCTGAAAGCACTAGGAGCCATAATATGTTGTTCTCCGGAAGGAGTAAGGTTGTTTCTACGTGATTTTAAAGGTCACTATGTGTCTAGGGACATGGATCCCCGACTACAGACTTTACCAGTACATCTATGGGCACAAGGCCCTACGGATGTTGGCTGCATGAACATTACACCATACCGAGTCACATTGAAAGCAGGAGTGGTACTACCACGAATGCGACAATACAAGTTACCGCATGATGCTGTAGTGGCTTTGCTGAAAATCATTGATGAGCTAATTGCCCAGGGAGTAGTTGTAGAAACAGACTCCAATGTATGTAATTCACCGATAATTCCGATTCTTAAACGAACTGATCCTACTGCCCCACCAGTATACCGATTGGTTATTGATTTGCGTGAACTAAACAAGTGCATTGTACCACAATTTCCTGTGGTCCCTGATATATCATCATTATTGACAGCAATTGATTCCGAAGCAACATTCTTTACTGTAATTGATCTCAAGAATGCCTTTTTCAGCGTCCCAATAGATCCGGAAAGCCAATATTTGTTCGGATTCAGTTTAAATGGGCGCAGCTTTAAATTCTCACGCGCTCCCCAAGGATTCACAGAAAGCCCCAGCATCTACAGCCAAGCACTGAAACGAGAACTTGACAGTATCCACATGCCAGTCAATACTGCACTGCTTCAATATGTCGATGATCTGCTGATCACCGCGAGAAGCGAACCTGAATGTGAAAAGGCTTCTCTGACAGTTTTACATTTTCTAGCCGACAAGGGGCACAAGGTGTCTCCTTCTAAGCTGCAATTCTGTGTCCAGCGAGTTATTTATCTTGGTCACTCGCTGTCCAAGGAGGGAAGGCAGCTTACACCAGATCGCATCCAGTTAATTGCTAACATGTCAATACCCCAGACACAAAAGGAAGTGCGGGCTTTTATAGGCCTCACTTCATATTGTAGGCAGTGGATCCCTCAGTACGCATTTCTAGTAAAACCACTCATTCAGTTAACCACACAGGAGGCAGCCACATCGACTGTTCTCCCTTGGACTCAGGAACATACACAAGCTTTTGAAAGCCTAAAGGAAGCTTTATGTCAAGCACCTGTTTTAGCAACACCATGTTATAGCAAACATTTTACACTCTTTGTTACAGAACGTGAAGGTACTGCCTTGTCAGTACTCACTCAGGATCAAGCAGGATCACGCAAGCCATGTGCTTATTTTTCCAGTACATTAGATCCCGTAGCTCAGGCTTTGCCTGCATGCCTGAAATCAGTGGCGGCGACAGCTTTAGCAATCAGACAAAGCGATGCCATAGTATTAGGACATCCATTGACAGTACAAGTACCACATGCAGTAGAGGTTCTTGTGAACCGAACACAAACACAACACTTGACCATAGCAAGACTTACCGGTTATGAACTGACATTGTTTCAACCACACATAGAGATCCGACGGTGTAATACATTGAATCCTGCTACACTATTACCTGTAATTGGAACAGACCCACTAGCTCATGATTGTGTTGAAATCATTGAAATAAAGACGAAACCTAGACAAGACTTGACAGACGTTCCATTGTTAGATCCAGACCTGACGTTGTATGTAGACGGATCGTGCATGAGAACAAGTACAGGAGATTTAGTGGCCGCGTATGCAGTCACAACAGACACTGAAGTTATTGAGACAAATTGTATAGATACTTTGTCAGCCCAAGCAGCAGAACTTATTGCTCTAACACAAGCCTGTATTCAAGCCACAAATAAGAAAGTTAATGTATACACTGACTCACGTTATGCATTCGGAGTTGTACACGACTTCGGCGTACTGTGGCGAGAGAGAGGTTATTTAACCTCCCATGGTGCCCACATTCAGCACGGACCCCTCATTCATGCCTTGTTAGACGCAATACATCTACCCACTGCTATATCGATTATGAAATGTAAAGCACACACGAAGGTTACTGATATCATTTCTCAAGGCAATGATTTAGCTGACAGAACAGCTAAACAGACTGCTCAGAATCGCACATTAGACATGACAAAGCCAATAGTTCAGACACCAACACAGTGTATGACAATTAAGGATCCCGCACTTGACGTAATTGACATACAGACACATGCTACTGCAGAAGAATTAAAGAAATGGACTGAACTAGGAGGGATCCAGACAGATCAGGGATGGATGACGAAGGAGAAATCTGTATGGTTTCTTCCTGACTCTATGGTCCAAGCCATTATAGCTACAATTCACAGCCCGGCGCATTTAGGAGAAAAAGCTATGCTAGATAGTATTCAACACATTTGGTTCAATAAACATTTACGAGCAGCAGCTAAACAAAAGGTCCGTACCTGTATGATATGTTGTCAGTTCAACCCGGGAAAAAGTGTTCCCGTAGAACAGGGTGGATTCCAGACTCCTGATCATCCTTTTGAAGTGCTCCAAATGGATTATATCCAGATGGAACGATGTCGAGGATTCAAATATGTTCTTGTAGTTGTCTGCGCTCTCTCCCGATGGACTGAGGCGTACCCAGTATCAGATTACACGGCCCCGACTACTGCCAAACAGTTAGTTCGAGAATTCTTCCCACGGTACGGGCTACCACGTGTTGTATATTCAGATAACGGCCAGCCTTTCTCATCCGAATTAATGAAACATGTCTCACTTTTGTTGGGATATCAGTGGAAGTTCCACTGTGTCCGACACCCCGAGGCAGCAGGTCTCGTGGAACGACATAATCAAATTTTGAAAATCAGATTGTCTAAAATATGTAAGGAGAAAGGTGTTGACTGGATAGTAGCCTTACCAGTTGCACTATTTTACATAAGAATGGTAGCACACTCTCGAACAGGGCTATCCCCGTATGAGGTGATCTTCGGAAGGCCACCAAATATGTGGGGGACGCCTGTACCACGTAAAATAACTGATGTTAATTGTAATATGCTGACAGATTACCTGGCTTCCTTGATGTCTGCACTACAATCTTGTCGTTCACAGGTAGCTGCAGCTTTTCCTGACAACACTGAGGTGAAACCCCATGACGTTGCTCCGGGGGATCTGGTGTTTGTGAGGAATTTCGATCGGAAAACCCAATTGGAGCCCAGGTGGAAAACACCGAAGCTAGTCCTGCTGACCACAAGAACAGCCGTGAAAGTGGAGGGCCGCAAAGGATGGATACATTCCAGCCATGTTAAGAAATTTCATGGACTATCCTCGGATATAGACACTGTGCCCTGCACTCCCTCACAGACTGATTCAAAACTTCCCTTTGTTGAAAGGAATGACTCTCAGAACTATAAATTAAAACTTAGGCCCAAACAGTCGAGCAATTTGATTGTTTAAGTCCTCTCCAAGGTGAAGCGGTTGAATTGTCTCTGACATGTATCCCTTGGACCTGAGTAGAGAAAATACCAGAGAAATGTTGAAACGACAGGCGTATTGTAAATCACTGCGTAGCTACTGTGTGAGGACATTATTAATTCTGTTTTTATTGAGTGTTTTAATAATCATTACGAGTGTGATTTTGCACATATATCATCCTATTTCTAGACATGTTTATAATATTACTGCTGAACATTCTTTTAGTGACCTACCGCCACATGAATTATCTTATAGACTTGCGCTGCGCAATAACACCTTCATTAGTATGTTACATCATTCCCATCAGACTAGTAATGCCACCAATTGTTGGGTGTGTGGCCGACTCCCTCCCTATCAGAATAACAAAGGAGTTCTGCCTTTCTTTCCACATCCGTTCACACACAATGGCTCCTGTGGAGCATGGTTTAGTTTACTAAATTCCATAGACCCAGACACAGCAGTTTATCAACAACATTGGATATGGGGAAATCTGAATCTAGTTTTATTCAAAGTCTGTCACCCTAATAAGGAGGGTCACCCCAGTAGAACAGGAACTGATTTAGAAAATGAAGTGTATAAATTAGGTAATTTTACGCCTAACCTCATGATTTTGAACGTCAAATCCGAAGTTGAATTAATTCTGCCCACTATGTCAGTATTTCCAGTTAAGGGTGAATTATGTGTGAGAAAAGTTGGTTCCATACACATGGGCCATAGCAAATGCGTTACTACAGTAGAATATAGTGATCAAGGGAAATCTTCATTTAGAACTTCTCGCCATTCTTACTTTATATGTGGTCAGACGGCATATATGCGTCTGCCTCTAGATTGGGATGGTACCTGTTACATAGCATTCCTTTTGCCACCTGTTTTCCTAGCTCCCCCTGATTATTATCGAAATGTTCATTTAGTACACAAAAGAGAGTGTAGAGATCTCCCAGTTGTCGATTATACTGAGACAGCATGGGACAAGTATGTAGATTTCAATAAAGGTATCTTTCCCTATATAGGTACAATATCAAATAGTAAGCTGATACGCAGACTCACCAAGACTCTTGAAGCTGTAGTAAACGAGACTATAGCCGCCCTAGGCAATCTGACAGAGGAACAATCAGTGATGAGAATTGTTGTTCTCCAGAATCGTCTTGTCCTTGACGTCATCCTGGCCGATAGGGGCGGAGCTTGCAGGGTCATCGGATCCAGCTGCTGCATATTCATACCAGAAAATTCGCCATCTGTATATAAAGCTATAACACGCCTTCATAAGATTGTAAGCCAGATACACGAGAATCCAGGCACTTGGACGTGGTCCGGGTGGTTTTGGAGTGTGATATCAGCCTGGGGATGGAGAGTTCTATCCTTCCTAGGTATTGGCCTTCTTATGCTCTTCAGTTGTTGTTTATGCCTGCAATGTGGACCAGCGATTTGTGGTCTGTGTGCCACATCATGCATTCCATATCAAAGTTCTCGTTCAAAATGCCGGAAAAAGAAGGAAGAAGAAATGATGCTCCATGAGCAAATCGATGGAATAATGAAGATTGATATCTCTTGAAGGGCAAGTAGGGGACAAGGAGGGAATGTGGAAATGTGGATTTTCCTGATAAGTTATGTCCCCTATCTTGGACCCCAACGATTCTATGTGCATGTCACAAGTACATGTATGTTCCCTCCAGTTCCAGTTTCCAAGACGCAAACATATGTGTGTCTACCGTCGACATGTTCTCTGTCAGATCCGCCATCAATGGGCTGGATATTCAATTCCTAAGTATGAAAAGCCACCGACTTTATATGGCTAAGGTACTCCATTTTTACAGTTCAGGCAAGTAGGCCCGATTCTTTCCTCAAAGCCTTTCCCTGCTCTCTGTCTCTGACAGTTTCAGCTTGAGCTCGCATCTGTATCCATGAACTTTGTCCTACTCCCTGTGCAGCTAACGGTGCCTGCCTCGGCCAGTTTTCGCCTGCCTGCCAAGAAGCTGTATTTCACCTTCGAATTATCTATTTTGCTCTTCAGCCGATGCATTCCTGTCTAGTGATTTAGGTAAACATTTCCTTTAGCTCACAAGCAAAGGACTCAGCCTTTCCGTCCTCCTGCAAGTGATTCATAGCCCTCTTGCCATGGAAAGTTTTCTGCCCCTCGCTTCTCATATAGACACTTAGACGCTTGTACACGCACATACAGTTAGTATAGAATAGATTCTGTCCGAGAGTCCTTCCTTGTGGATAACATAGTTCTCTAAACATAGGATGTTAGATATGATTTGGGATTAGGTTGACATGACCCCCTAGACTTCTCGTCTCCACATGTAGAGCTAAATGTCAAGTCCCCTTCACCCCCTAGTTGCACGTCAATCACACGTCATGCTGCTGCGCACGCATCCATGTTAAGTATTATCGTATAGATCCACCTATGTAAGATAATCAGAGCCAATCACGTTTCTTTTTGCTCCTTATTACGCCTAGTTTCAATTACGTATCACTATGTTAATTTATCTTATCAATTGTTACGCCTTTTTGCACTTGTTTCATTGTAAATGTATGACCTATAAAAGTTACTTCTTGTCAATAAAGTATTGTACTTCACTTCCTGAACCCTCGTGGTGACGGAACCTGAAGGCCGCGACTCGAGTCGGCCATTTTGGATGGAATAAAGCCCATTTAGAAAACCTCTTATACCACGGATTCTGCCTCTTGTTATTCTGAGCTATTTTACTTTATTTTAAAGATTCCGTATGAAATTCAGTTTCGGTAAAAAGAATATTTACCACAAGTCTTTAAGGCCTAGGACAAATACTACTTTCTTAACATTGTTAAGCCAGCTAACCCTGTGGTTACAGTCTAAACTAATCACCTCTTTAAATGTGGCGGCATATTTGGCAAGCTCAGCAGTTCACAATAATCGGGCCCAATAAAACAGCGGTCTTGGTCTGGCAATGTCTCAGCAGGAGCGTCTTCCCATATCGCTCATCGGGGGCTTGAGTGGGACTTTTCGGTAAAGGCTTACTAACTCTCTCAGGAGCTTGTGATCGGATGTACAGATCTCTTGCACGTTGTTGAACCCCCACATTTCCGCACCATAGATGGCTGAGCTGACTGCCTTTGCAGAATAGATCATGAGCGCTGGGGCTACAGGTCTGCTCTGTGAAGAGCGATGTTCTCTGCCTATTGCCCCAGTCACACGTTTATGATTCAGGAGCATCTTGTAAATGTAGGGATTTCAATGCATTGTTTCGGAGAGTCAATGGCCAGATAGTCAAAAGTGCTGACTCTCTCCAGGTGCGATCCACCGATGGTAAAAATATGCCTGAAAGGCTTGTAGAGGTTGAATGTCCTTAATTTAGTCTTTGTAGTGTTAATGATCAGCCCCCTTGAGGTGCAAAAGAGTTGGAACCTGTCCAAGAGTTTCTGTAGCCCAACCAGGGTCTTGGAGATCAGCAGCGTGTCATCTGCGAACAGAAGGGTGGGTACCCTATCTCCTGCCAGGGCCGGGGCATCGGCTGGAATTTACTGAATGAAACTAACCACCCCGTTCACATATAGGGAGAACAGGGTAGGCGCCATGACACAGCCCTGGCGTACTCCTCTGTTCACTGGGATCCTATCAGTTTTTTGGTCTTGTGATTCCCACCTCACTTGAGCATAATTACCCTCATGCAATTGGACAAGCAGGTTCAGAATAAGAATGGTAATACCCATCTCGCTCAGAACTTTCCATAATTGTTCCCGGGGGACCAGATTGAAGGCAGTCTTCAGATCGATGAAGGCAAGATAAAGACTGCCTCCACCTATCACGACTACCTTCCAATAAAGGAGGAGCAGCCTGAACACCTGGTCAACTGTCCCACTTCTGGTCCTGAAACCCGCCTGGTATTGGGAGAGGATATTCTCATCCTCAGCCCAAGATTGGATTATCTGCAACAGCACCCTGCCAACTACTTTTTGAATAGCATCAACCAAACTAATCAGTCGGTAGTTGGCAGGGTCCTCCCTAGCTCCCTTTTTAAAGATGGGCACCACTTTGGCACCCTTCCATGATTCGGGTATAGGGCATCCTTTAGAGATGGAATTAATTAGAAGCGTGATATATTGTGCACAATCGCTAGGGTTCGCAAGAAGTAGATCCCCTGGAAGACCATCCAGACCAGGGGCTTTTGATGGTGCTATTTTTTTGATTGCCCCTTCTACTTCATTTAAACTAAAGTAACCACCGATGTTTGGAGTAAAGCAGGAAATTGGATGGTCACAAGGCCCTTCCTGATAAATTGTATCTGTCCCCATGCATAGTTTCCAAAAATGGTCGAACCAATCTTGGCTCGAAATGTGGTTGGGGATTAAGACAGGGTCATTCCTATTGGCCCCCTAACAAGGTTCCAAAATAGATTAGCATCCTTTGCTAAGCTAGCATCTTTTAGGTTCTGCCAGTGGCATTCTTCCCACTGTAGTTTTGCACAATGCAATGCTACTTTGTACTCCTTCCTGGCAGATTGGATGCGAGGACAATTTTTACTTTTGATAGCTAGGGCTAAAGCTTTCCTTTTTTGTCTACAAGTTTTAGAAAACCAAGCCTGCCCGCTTTTTGGGTGTGCTTTGTGGGTATTAGAGCTAGCAGCTATTTTGAAAAAAGACCCCATCTGCTCTGCAGTTCTCATATGAATATCCAAGGCGTTCTCTGGGGTGCAAATCAGCTATGTTTTCTACTAAGACTCGATTAATTCCAGCCATTTTTAGTTCATTAACAGCAACTTTAAGCCATTTAAGATGTCTTCTACAATTAGAAGGGGCCACTTCCTTAGTCGCATTATTGGTAGTTGCGCTTCACTTTGCCTGATTGCCTGCGGGGGGACTATCAACACCAGAGTCCTTTGCTCCCAGGAGGGAGGAGCCATCACTGACCCTGCGCTTAAAAAGCGCTGCCGAACACCGCAGCGCAGGACGCGCTTCGCTTTGCCTGATTGCCTGCGGGGGGACTACCAGCACCGGAGTCCTTTGCTCCCAGGAGGGAGGAGCCATCACTGACCCTGCGCTTAAAAAGCCCTGCTGAACACCGCAGCGTGTGACGCGCTTCATTTTGCCTGATTGCCTGCGGGAGGACTACCAGCACCAGAGTCCTTTGCTCCCAGGAAGGAGGAGCCATCACTGACCCTGCGCTTAAAAAGCGCCGCCAAACACCGCAGCGCGGGACGCGCTTCACTTTGCCTGATTGCCTGCGGGGGGACTACCAGCACCAGAGTCCTTTGCTCCCAGGAGGGAGGAGCCATCACTGACCCTGCGCTTAAAAAGCGCCACCGAACACCGCAGCGCGGGACGCGCTTCATTTTGCCTGATTGCCTGCGGGAGGACTACCAGCACCAGAGTCCTTTGCTCCCAGGAAGGAGGAGCCATCACTGACCCTGCGCTTAAAAAGCGCCGCCAAACACCGCAGCGCGGGACGCGCTTCAATTTGCCTGATTGCCTGCGGGGGGGACTACCAGCACCAGAGTCCTTTGCTCCCAGGAGGGAGGATCCATCACTGACCCTGCGCTTAAAAAGCGCCACCGAACACCGCAGCGCGGGACGTGCTTCATTTTGCCTGATTGCCTGCGGGGGGATTACCAGCACCAGAGTCCTTTGCTCCCAGGAGGGAGGAGCCATTACTGACCCTGCGCTTAAAAAGCGCCACCGAACACCGCAGCGCGGGACGCGCTTCACTTTGCCTGATTGCCTGCGGGGGGACTACCAGCACCAGAGTCCTTTGCTCCCAGGAGGGAGGAGCCATCACTGACCCTGCGCTTAAAAAGCGCCGCCGAACACCGCAGCGCAGGACGGGCTTCATTTTGCCTGATTGCCTGTGGGGGGACAACCAGCACCAGAGTCCTTTGCTCTCAGGAGGGAGGAGCCATCACTGACCCTGCGCTTAAAAAGCGCCGCCGAACACCGCAGCGCGGGACGCGCTTCACTTTGCCTGATTGCCTGCGGGGGGACTACCAGCACCAGAGTCCTTTGCTCCCAGGAGGGAGGAGCCATCACTGACCCTGCGCTTAAAAAGCGCCACCGAACACCGCAGCGCGGGACGCGCGCGGGAGGGCCCGTCCTTGCCCGTCTGTGACCGGATGAGGCCGGGCTGGGCCACCCCCTATTTCATGATCTAAAGGTACTGTTTTTGTGCTATTCTTCCCTCCCAAAGATACTTAACTGATATTGACTCCTTCAGGTTGAAAAAAAAAAACGCAGTTGCTTTAAATAAGACCTATATCATGGGGAAAAGGAAGACCATTGAGGGAGGCGATGAGAGTTCAAGTGTGTTGGCCAAGGTAAAAAAAGCTAGAAAGACAAGGAAGCTAGCTACACATGCGGGGAACAATTGTGTTATGAATCGTATAGATGACTTAATTGAGGAATGTGGAGACCTTCTTATAGACAACCCTGTCTCAAGAAAGCCAGTAGAAAAAGGGTGTAAAAATCCAGTCACAGTATCGAGGGTTGGCAATAAACAAGGCCCAGTGGTCCCCGAAATGTTTGTAGCTAGGAACAAGAGTGATTATCTTAATAAAGGCCAAGAGCGAAACAATACCGAGGGGGGGGTCGTAACCTAGAACACTAATACTGAGATAAAAGGTATCTGCCCTCTTGTGGTTGATCCTATTATAGTATGTAAAAACAGATTCTCAGCTTTAGCAAATGAAGTAAGTGATAATCACATGGTAGGTCATGATTTACACTTAGCTAGCTCGTGTAAGTCTGATGCTTCCCCAGGTGATAAAGAGATATTATTCTGTGATGTTCCTGATCTTTATGCATCCAATGTGGATGGGCAGATTGACCTGACCTCCAAGGTCCAATTACTATGTGAGGCAGTTGAATGTATGAAAGCTAAGATTGACAACCTCACCGCTGTAGTGAGTAGTAGTCTACTAGATAAAGGTCACTGTCCAACTTGCCTAGCTAATAAGCAATCAAGTGGCACACCTAAAGTCCCGGTAAAAGAGCTAGTGCAATCCACCATGTATGGCACATGTAGGGATAGTGGACAGCCTGAAACTGCCGTCCAATATAGCGAAGTGGTCAAACGCAAAAAGGGGGTCGAGAAATCTCATGGTGCAAACCAAAAATGTGATGGACCTAGGAAATCATTGCCCAATGAAAGGAGTGGTCGACAACAAGTAAATGACATGTATAGTAACAGTAACTTTTCTTTTATATCTAAACAAGTTAATAGCAAACCTACCATTGATTCTAGGGGAGATTACCTGAGTGTTGTAAAGATGCCTAGAGTACCTAAAGTTTATATGGTGAACGTCCCTAGACTGGGCCTAGGAAAAAATATAGAATCAACAGATTCTTTAACAAACAAGGCTATTCATTGGATCAGGCACACCAGGGGCTGTTGCTCTGTGATTAGAGAAGACATTACCAGGGCGCGCAGGCTTACTCACTATGGGGAGTCAACTGATTGTATCGAATTGACATTTAAACAGGTGGATATGGCAGAAAACTTAGTCTCACTGGAGTTTAGAAGTTGTTCTCCAGATTATTCGGCTATTCAACTTAGATCCACACTCCCCCGACATTGGTACGATAGTCAGATAAAATGGTTAACTGAGAACGACAAAGATAGCTCGGGCCTCGAACTTAATGATTGACTAGGGGGGCCAAGTGACTTATTTCATCCTTTCCAGGGCAAGGCAGCAGAAAGCCAAAGTAAACATGCGAACCCTGATTTAGGTATTATGAGCACTCCAGAAATTTCAGGTATATTGGAAGGTTTACCATCCCTCGGGCAAAGAAATCATCCAAATGATCCTAACAAGATTGAGCCTTTTCATTCCCCTGATACTTCAGAGAAACCTGGTTCAATCTTATCTTGGAACATTGCAGGATTGAACTCTAAAGTATTGATTCCAGAATGGACCACCTTTATTAACTTGTACAGTATTTGCATATTTCAGGAAACATGGCTTCTCGATCCACAATTCCTCGTAGGGTATTTAAATTTTAATATACCGGCAGAGAAGGGCGCAAAAGGGCGTCCCTCAGGGTGATTGACTATCTGGATGAAGCAGAATTTGGAAATTAGTGTGAAGTCACTTCCATCTAACCATAGGGATATCCAGATCATCAGTCTCAAACAAGGGCAATCTAAACCTGTGGATATTTACAACGTATATGCCAGGAGCACAGGGGGTAGGAAATCCGAGACAATAGCTGCCTTAGAAGACCTTATCGAAAGATATTCTACACAATCACATATAATTGTTGCTGGTGATTTTAATGTGACATTCGAACCCTTGTTAAGCTACGACTGGAACCTTACAATGGAAGAAGATGCTCAATGGGGTATCCCAAAACTGTAACTTGGGCCAATTAAAAGATGGTCCGAGGTGGCTATCCAGATTAACTCAATTTGTCTAAGCAAAGGCCTCAGGGAAGCCAATGGTAGGACTGCACATGACAGGTTGGGGGCAAGTACCTATAAGAGTAGTTTGGGCCAAAGTAGAATAGATTATATCCTAGTGAGTCTAAGATTATGGGTTTACCTATAGGATATGTTGGTTATTGACCGGTTGGAGAGTGATCATAACCCTCTATGTATGTTTTTGTCTTGCTGGGCATTGACCGTACCTGAAAGTGTGTACAATGAATCGCCCCCCCCCAAATATAGTTCCTACATGCAACCCATGAGATGAGTACCATCCTTAGTAGTAGCTCAGACCTTGAGTCTTTTACCAAGGTCCACGAATTGTTCTTTCAACAACTAAAAAACCTCTTCATTAGACCAGCAAAGCCAAGTAAGAAATTGCCCAATAACTCGCCACGCTGGTATAACAAAGAATGTAGGCAAGCTCGTTTTGCTTTGGGGCAGGCTATAAGAGTAGAAACTAGTAGTGCTGTCCGCAGTGCAAAGATTGACTACAAAAAAGCAATGTATAAAGCAAAACGCGCATGGGACGAACAGAGGTGGCAAGAGCTCAAAAAGGCTGGTGCCCACAAAAACTCAAAGTGTTTTTGGAGCATAATTAAGTGGGGATGTGGTGGGAAACCAGAAAAACCCCATAACTGGGTTGCACAGGATGAATGGGTGGTTTATTTTAAGCCCCAATATGCAAAAAGCATGGCAGCAAGCATTAGGGATCAACCTACTTACTCACCCTTTTAAGACGAGGCATTTAATATAGGGGAAGTAAACCTAGCATTAGAATCTGTGGTTGTTGGCAGGGCGCCGGACATAGACGGTGTCCCAGCAGACACTTTTTTGCACGATAAAAAATCATGGTGTAGGTATATACTGTTATTAGCGAACGCAGTGGCGAAAGGAGGGCCCATTCCGGCCTCATGGAATGGTACGGAAATCATACCAGTTTACAAAAAGGGGGATAAGACGCTCCCTGGTAACTACCACCCGATTAGCCTGATAGATTCCACGCAAAAGATTTTAGGTAGAATGATTTTAAACAAAATCCAGGCCTGGGAGGGAGAGCAGAACATCCAATCACACCTCCAGGCAGGATTTAGGGCTTGCACCAGCACAATTGCCCAAGTATTACATTTTTCAATGTTGCACTGGAAGACAGTGCAACTGGAAAAGGGTGGTCTATATGCTGCCTTTATCGATTTAAGGGCATCTTTCGATCTTGTTCCACGCTCTACTTTGTGGTTGGTTTTGCACGACTTGGGCATGCCTTGTGCCCTTTTAACATTGGTCATGAGACTTCATGAGCATAATTACGCACAAATTAGGTGGGGTTCCCCTGGAAATGCTACCAGCCAGTTTCCAGTAGAGAGAGGGGTACGCCAGGGATGTGTCCTGGCACCCACTCTGTTTTCATTGTATATTAATGACGTAGCCAAGCTAATGATCGAAGCCAATGTAGTTGCCCCAATTCTAGCTGGTGCTAAAGTACCCATTTTAATGTTTGCAGATGATACCCTAATTGTTTCCAAGACCCCGAGTGGGTTACAGAGAGCACTAGTTATTTTTGAAGAATTCTGTACCACACAAAGCCTCGAGGTAAATGTGCTAAAATCTAAATTTATGTCTTTTAATCAGCACAAAACCTTCAAGGATAAACTTTTTATGACTAACTTACCGCTTGACCAAGTGAGGGCATTTAGCTATCTGGGTGTAAATGTCCAACATGATTTACATTGGAACCAACAGACAGAGTTGGCAACGCTTAAACATCGCCAATTGACTGGAGCATTATGTTCTGAGTTTGCAAAATCATTTACTAAGCCAATTGCTCCAGTCCTCCGAGTCTATGACGCGAAGGTGGTTAGTTCTGCCCTCTACGGTGCCGAGATTTGGGGTTTTGAGAATCTAACAAAAATGTCTGTATCCGAGAACAAGTTCCTACGTATTCTTATTAATTTACCACAGAGTACTCCTATGTGTCCTCTTTTTTATGATTTAGGAATGAAGCCAATTAATTATATTGCAAAATTGCGCCCGGTGTTATATTGGAGGCGCCTGTGGTTAACCCCTGAATTAAGAACATATGCCACAGGTCTTATGGATATTATAAAGCATGATATCTTTCACAAAATCAAATGGCTAGTTGGCATCAGGGGCATTCTCGGAGAGCTGGGAAGGAAAACACTATGGGAGGATCCTCTTAATGCTAGTTTTCCATCTAAAAAGGCCCTTAAGGATAAATACTGGGAGATGGTAGGATCTAAGACTTTTAGGACAAGTGCCCCACTCTCGCTAACAGGGACTTTCTTAGATTTCAAAGATGAAATTGGCCTTGAAGCATACTGGGATGATTTAACTAAGCCACTTGATAGCAAGCTCTATTTTCAACTTAGAATTCGAAGCTTGCCTTTTAGAGCATTTACATAGAGATGGTCCCAAGGCGGAATGGCCACCTGTCCTAGTTGCCTAGCACCTATGGAATCAGCTATTCATATTCTATTTGAGTGCCCGGCATACTCTGCTCCACACAGGGTATGGCTGAGACCTATGCGCAAGCTACTTGGTACTAGGAGTGGTGTGTTAGCAACTAGAATTATCTGCACAAGTACCATTCCTTTTGTTTATATATCAGTGGCAAAGTTTCTTGGGTGGTCTTGGGCTCTAAGCAGAAAAATGATTAGTGGTTGATTCTCCCAAACATCTTACTTGTCTCATATTTATTATGAAAATATTGCATCTGCATTTTAAGACTATGAAGTTTTTTACTGTGTAATCTTTTTAACGTTTTTCTTTTAAAGTAAGGGTATGAACATGTATGATCAATGTATGCATTGTGCTTTTATGACAATTGTCGAATAAAGCCTGTTTGACTTGACTTGACTTGACTTGGTAGCTGCACCAGGAACAGGGAAGAAAGAAGGCCAAAAGGCCTTCATAGTCAGACAGAGTGGGTTATGGTCACTTTCAATAGTAGGGACTATTTCCATGTCAATAGTGCTTCTCCACAATCTTACATCTATTAAGATGTAGTCAATGCGGGACGGACAACTGATTCTTTTGTATGTGCAGGCCCCTTCAGCATCCGACGTTGCTCTACCATTTTCAGCCCTCAACCCAAATTCCAGAGCAAGTGCATTCAGCTGGATTGCGACCTGTGACCATTTTTTACTGGGGGGAATGCTTAGGGGGGGAATACCCCATCTTGCATCATCCTCCTCCAACCCCAGCATGTCCTCCGTGCTAAGAGGTTCGAACGTACAGTTAAAATCTCCCGCTATCACAAGATGTGAGTAGGCATGGCAACTAGATAGCTCTTGCTCCAAGGATGAGACAATAGCTGAGGACACTCCCCCTCTTGTCCCCCTTTCATATACATTAAACAACTCAAGAGTTATGGCTCCTTTTTTTCCGTTGATGGTAAGTCTCATTATATCTGGGCTTGCACAGTTTTGCTCTGTGATTCTACAGCCCAAAGCAATATTAACGCAGATAATCAGGCCTCCCGAGGGGCGCCCTCTCCCTGTGGTGAGAGCTGGTAAAAAAAAAAACAAGTATAACCCGATTTATAAACGGAAACTAAGTTTCCTGGAAGAGGCAGATGTCTTGGCCTTCTATTAGTTTGTTCCAGTCGGGCAATAGCAATTTACTGCTAAGTCCGGCTACATTTCCGGAAATAATCTTGAGCTGGGAGCAAGGGGCCGAACCGAGGGCTGCCTCTCGAGGGAATGTTGCTTGGGGCTGGGACGATGAAACATGGAGAGCATTAAGGACAACCCTATCTATGTCCATGTTTATAACTGCAATTTGATCCCTCATCTTGTCGGTGCAGCAACTAATGTGATCAGTGTGGATTGAATTTATGCTTAATTGATCAAGAACACTTGAGGGTTGTATACTTAGAAGGGTTCTTGGGTTACTATTGTGGGGGGTGTCCAGAGACTCTAGATGTAAGGTAGGGGCAATTCTCAGTCAGTCATTAGCATCCAGTGTGGTCCCTTCTTCTACACCCAACTCTGGTGCATTACCCTGTGCCCTGGCATCAACAGTTACTGGGAAGCTTCTGAAACTGAATAGCTGAGGACCTTGAAAGGCAAGTCCGATATTCTTATGCTAGCAAGTTTGCGGCCAAATCGGGCTTGGCCAGGGTGAGTTCGATGTAATCCAAGGATTGATTGTGGTGCATGCATCTCCGTGCCCTAACTATGTCGTCACGTATCAGTGATCGGCAGCCCCTGACATGGCAAATCCAGTGTATGGCCTTATTTTTTAAACAGTCTTCATTTTCACAGTCACCATGCAAGTCAAGCTTGGGGACATTGACCATGAAGACTGTACGTGCCTGTGCAGGGCGAGGGTTTGAAAGTTTTTCTAAACAACTGGAGTCTTTGGGGCGCTGGTAAGAATTTGCTGATGTATTGAGGGGTCTAATGTACTTTGTGTTGGTTTGCAAAGGAGGTTGTTTTGCCTGACTAATGGGGACAAAGGCTTGGGAGGAAACCGCCTGTTTATAGTTGGATGCCTTAAGGGCCTGGTCAGCCGGTACTTTGAGGGAGGAAGATGGACCTTTGTGTGCGGTAGTTCGTTCTTTTTGTACATTTGTAAGTGCCTGTTGGAGATGGGAATTGGGTGGGCAGCTAGCTGCTGGCTGGTGTAGCATGCTTCCAGGGGTTCCAGCATGAGCGCGCTGACTACCTGCATAGGATCTTCTGGTGTGGGGGCACCAGTTCCTACTAACTCGGGTGAACTTACAGTCAGGCTTAGGCTTGGGGTTGGGCATTTGTACGCCAGTTCTCCCAAATAATCAGAGGCCTCAGCTAGTACTGTAAAGCGGCTGGAACAAATGATGACAGTAGGCTCTAAATGGTAGGATCGTGGGTCGGTGGGTTATTGTGCTGGGTAGAAATAATTTCCTGTTGCCCTGTCGCAGAGTGGTCAGCCTCGCTAATAAATGAGGCATGGTTATGGGGGGATTACTGAAACATTGAGGGTATTATACTTGGGCGTGGTTGCCTGCAACTCTTCTCAAGTGGGGATTTGGTGATGCCATTAGCCGCCGGTAACTCAGCTACTAGTATCCCTTCGAATTCTGTGATTATAGTCTCAATTCTATCAATCACGCAGTTGTTGGCAATGTTCTTAATCGTTTTCCTTGCCTTTTTCCCCTTACCCACCCTGCTGGATGCTCCGTTTGCCCCCCGCTCCTTCCATGGTTTTCCTTTTTCCCATGGTTGCACTATTAGTAATTTAATTAGACACAATAAAGAGACAAAGGCAAGTAAAGAGAAAAAATCAAAGGCGGAGGTGCAGCGCAGTCTTTCCCGAGTAGCAAATGTTTAGATGTCTTTAAGGGCCCGTGTTACACTCAAAGGAGTGATGCAAGATCACAGATCAACACAGTACCTTATTTGGTGTTCAGCAGTTCCTCTGGGGTCGAATAAGCAGTGAAAGGGGGGTGCCCCTGCCCTGCCTCTTCCTTGTGATGACGGGCGCAGGACAGGCCTGCCCTTGTCCCAGGCTTCGTCCAGGCGCTGCACGTGCGCCTCCCGCACCGAGGGGGAAGATGCAGCACTTTATGCGCAGGATGGTCCGAGCGCTTCCCCCTCGTCAGCGCAAGCTGCAGGTGGCGCTGTGCACCCTGGGCTTGGTAGTCCACTGCTCAGGTCAGTTGGAGGTAAAACCTGCAGTGGATTGGCAGCGTGGGTAATTCCGGATCTCCAGGCACACCGGGGGTCCCTTGAATGGCAGCAGGCAGCAGCGGTCACAGACAGGAGGTGAAAGATCGTGCGCTGAACAGCGCGTCCCCAATATAACAATCTCCATGCAATACAAATCTCCAACTCATAAAGTCATAATCGCCAGTTCTACATACAAAAACAGTCTACTAGTAATCCATGTGCAAAGTATGCAAAAAGCAGCAGTCACTATCAGCTTATTTACAATTCGTGAGGTGACTTTGCGTTTTACAAGCAAACTCTCTAGTGATTCCACCCACTAAGGTATTCTCACAACACAGGTACAGACCCACCTAGAAGTTAGCTGGATTTGTGTAAAAGTGCAGAGAGTGGAAATATAGGTGGCCAGACATAAATATTGAATACAGCGTAATAACCCCTACTTCGGACAAAAAGACCCAAGGAAAAAGTGTTCTATTGTAAGTGAAAAAATATTTACAACGAACTACGATTACTTGCCCGCCAGATTGCGCAGCCTAAGTGCGGCCGGAATGAATCTTTAAACGGTGAGACACACTGCATCTGACTGTAGCAGTTGTAGGTGGAATAAGGCTGGTCTACATGATCTGATATTGAGATTTCTTAGTAGGGGAGTTCAGATGTATTTCCTTGGAGCCCGGTATAAATCACAGAAGAAGAAGATATGTGACTGTGACTGAGTTGAAACTGAGTCGCAGGGACAAGGCATACGATCTTTATTGCAGCAGACCTCTGATGGATAAGATACTAATAAGAGGGCCATATTGAGACATAATCCTACCAATAATACCTCTGGTTGCTTAGAGCGTTGTGTAAATATGGCTCCTTACGATTAGGATTAATTAGTGAGGGTATAGGCCTCCACCATCCTCTTGTCACAATCGACTGCTACCCTTTTCATTGACAAACAAAAACAGTAAATCAGTTTTCACAGAAGCTCTGACTGGCAGAGTGAGGTTCTGCTGATTGTCATAAAGTTCCTGGCATCCAATTGAATACTATTGGGCCTTCACAAAAGACAGCCACTTGATATTGCAGACTTTATCTAAAGTCATAAAATTAGCAATCATAATTTGATTAAGTGATGCTTCATGTCTAGACCAAATTGGCAAACACAATAGGGTCCGTGCAATCTGGCCTTATAGATTTTAGTTATCACCTTCAAAAGTGATGAGCCCAGTTTAGCGGCAAATTTAAATAGTGGGACCATAGACTTTTCAAATAGTAAATTTCTCACTCTTAGCAAGTGTTTTCAGGTGCTTACATTACCAAAAGGGAACCCCAAATTTTTAAAAGATGGAACACACTGCAGTTTGATACCACTAATGTAGAGCAGACTCAGCTTACATAACAGTCGACTACAGTCCATATTGATGGAATTTTTTTTTTGGTAGGATGCCCCAATCCATCCATCCATAAACACTACAAATCTAGTTATCTATTAAAATGCAGTCACCAGCGTATATAAGTACTGGAAGGCACTTAGTGCCCGCCCTTGGTGGGTCTACCTCTGTTCCCAATAGGAATGTCTCTAGGTCATTGCTATAGAGGCTAAATATAAGAGGGGCCAGAACGCAGCCTTGTCTGACACCCCGCCTTGATAGGGGGTGTACATTTGCCTTTTGGCCATACTTTGCACATCCCTGTACATCTTTGCAGAGTTTGGAATGCAGATGCACAGTCTCTGGAAACGCACAAACCCACAACATTCTCCTCAATAGCCTTTGTCAATGTTGTCAAACGCCGAGATGATGTCCTTGAAGGCAGGATGTAAGCACCCTCCCTTGACTGGTGCATATCTGCAAATCCAGGGAGGTGAAGGTTCAGACAATGATCTATAGTTCCCAATCCCTGCCTAAGCTCGTACTGTGCCGCACTAAGACTTCCCTCTTCAATGATCCAGGTCTATAGCCGATCTAACAGGATTCTGCCCATAACTTTTGCCATTGAATCAATGAGGGAGATGGGACAGTAGCAGCATTGAGCCTCTCTGTCCTCTTTCTTAACCCCTTCGCTGCCAGGCCTTTTCCCCCTCCTGTGCCACGCCCTTTTTTGGCAATTTGGGGTAGTGCGCGCTGAGGCCCCTGTAACTTTTTGACCACATAAGGTATCCACGCCAAATTTACGTCCTTTTCTTCCAACATCATGGGGATTCTAAAGGTACTCAGGGTTTGTGGATTCCCCTGGAGGGGTCACAGAAATGAGCCAAAATACAGCAAAATTTAGTTTTTGGGGGGAAAAATGGGAAAAACGGGCTGCAAATGAAAGCATCTGGGTTTATCCCTGCAAATGTTATCAAAAAAGGGTTTGTGGGGCTGAAATCACCATTTTCCCAGCTCTTGGGGGATACCAGACTTTTGTCAGAAACCCAACATTGTTTACACAGTTTTGTCATTTTTCTGGGACATGGCCTATTTTTGCTATTTGTTGTGCTTTCGACCTCCTTCCAGTTAATGGTAGAAATGGGTACATGGAAATATCGGTATGAAAGACACCTATGTATTTCTGAAATGGGAACAAAATATAGAGTTTAGAAACAGTAGATATTTACACATTTCCGAAATTGGGAATACTCATACCAGCATGAGAATTATCAGTCATTTTTTAGAATGACTTCTTTTTTACACAATGTCTTTCATTTGGAAGGCAGAAATGCATCGAAAGTCAATAGGTAATAACAGTTCCTTTACAAATCTGAATTACCCTAAGTCTCCCGATAAAAATGGTACCTCACTTGTATGGGTAGGCAGAGTGCCCACGACAGAAAATGGCTCAAAACCCAATGTGAACACACCACATTTCACAACGCAAAATTACCCTTTTTTGGCAAAGTGCCTAGCTGTAGTTTTTGAACCATAGCTCTGCCGGCACAGGAAATTTGTGACAGCCCGGTGATGCCACAACTTTCCCACACAAAAATGTGTGAAAAAGGTGATTTTTTCAGCTAAATTTGAGGTTTGCAGGGCATTCTGGGTAAGGAAACGTTGGGGGATCCATGCAAGCCATACCTCCCTGGAATCCACCGGGTATCTAGTTTTCAGAAATATGTGGGTTTGGTAGGTTTCCCTAGGTGGCCACCTGTCGCGGGCACTAGGCCTACCCATGCAAGTGAGGTACCATTTTTCTCATAAGACTTTGGGGAACGCGGGGTGGGTGGAATTTTGTGGACTCACGCAGATTCCAGAACTTTCCACCACAGAAATGTGAGGAAAATGTGTTATTTTGGACAAATTATTAGGTTTGCAATGGATTCTGGGTAACAGAACCTGGTGAGAGCCAGTCAAGTCACCCCATCCTGGATTCCCCTCGGTGTCTAGTTTTAAAAAATGTACAGGTTTGCTAGGTTTGCCTATGTGCCAACTGCGCTAGGGCCCAAAATCCACAGGTATGCAAATTGCTAAAAAAAATTCGGCTTTCTGCCGCCCTGGCGGGAAATCGGGGAAGGGGGTTTCATCCCGATATGCCCCTAAAGGGGCAGAAAGACTGTGGCTATTTTTTGTGGGGGTGGGGGCATTGGTATGACCATTTTGGGCAGCCCCCACCCCACGCATAAAAAAAGCCTGCGTACTCGCTGGCGCCTAGTGGGCTTTCTGCCCCACTGAGGGGGCAGATCAGGGGCCACTGCCACCATCTGCCCTCCCGGGGGGGCAGAAAAACTGGAATTTCTCTAGGGGTGGGGTGGGGGTATTGTCATGCCCATTTTGGGGAGCCCCTACCCCTACACTAATAAAACTAAAAAATCTATGGTTTCTAGTGGGCCAGATTGGGGGCTACAGCTTCCATCTGCCTCCTGGGGGGCAGAAAGACTGTCATTTTTGTGGGGGGGAGGGTGGGGGCATTGGTGTGCCCGTTTTGGGCAGCCCACACCCTAAAAACAATTGCGCAAAAAAAATCCCTGGTGGGTAGTGGCCTTTCTGCCCCTCTGGGGGGGTCAGATTGGGGGCTACTGCCCCATCTGCCCCCCGGGGGGGGCAGAAAGGCTGTAATATTGGTGGGGGTGGGGGCATTGGCGTGCCCATTTCAGGCAGCCTCCACCCTAAATAAAATCCATCACCCTAAATAAAATTGCGCGAAAAAAATCCCTGGCGTCAAGTGGGCTTTCCGCCCCCCGAAGGGGCAGATCAGGGGCCAATGCCCCATCTGCCCCCTGGGGGGGCAGAAAGGCTGTAATGGTGGTGGGTGGGTGGGGGCATTGGCGTGCCCGTTTCGGGCAGCCTCCTCCCTAAAAAAACCATCTAAAAACAAATCCCTGATGTTTAGTGGGCTTTCTGCCCTCCCCAAAGGGGCAGATTAGGGGCCAATGCCCCATCTTCCCCCCAGAGGGGGCAGAAAGACTAATGATTGCGGGGGGTGGGGGCATGGGCATGCCTGTTTTGGGCAGCCCCCACCCTTAATTTTACTTCATAAAAAAATCCCTGGTGTCTAGTGTGCTTTCCGCCCCCCCGAAGGGGCAGATTAGGGGCCAATGCCCCATCTGCCCCCAGGGGGGGTAGAAAGGCTGTAATGATGGCGGGTGGGTGGGGGCATTGGCATGCCCGTTTCGGGCAGCCCCCACCCTAAAGAAAAATCTAAAAATAAATCCCTGGTGTTTAGTAGGCTTTCTGCCCCACCGAAGGGGCAGATTAGGGGCCAATGCCCCATCTGCCCCACGGGGGGGGGGCAGAAAGATGGTAATAATTGGGGGGGGTGGGGGCATAGACCTGCCCGTTTTGGGCAGCCCCTACCCCTATTTTTTTTATTTTTTATTCCTTGGTGTCTAGTGGGCTTTTTGCCCCCCCGGGGGGGCAGATTGGGGGCCAATGCTCCCTCTGCCCCCCAGGGGGGGCAGAAAGGCTGTAATGGTGGTGGGTGGGTGGGGGCATTGGCGTGCCCATTTCAGGCAGCCTCCACCCTAAAAAAAAACCTAAAAACGAATCCCTGGTATTTAGTGGGCTTTCTGCCCCACCGAAGGGGCAGATTAGGCCCCGGGGGGGGGGGGGGCAGAAAGACTGTAGTAATTGGGGGTGGGGTGGGGGCATGGGCCTGCCCATTTTGGGCAGCCCCCACCCCTATTTTTTCTTTTTTTTTTTATTCCCTGGTGTCTAGTGGGCTTTTTGCCCCCCCCCGGGGGGGCAGATTGGGGGCTACTGCCCCCATCTGCCCCCCAGGGGGGGCAAAAAGACTTAATGGTGCCAATTTCATATAGGGGGAGCAAAGGCCCTTGCCCAAGGGGCCGCTCCCCCCTCCCTGGTGTCTAGTGGGTGGATCTCTGCTTGGGGATCGCCCTCCTGTGGCGATCGCCACAGGAGGGCGATCCCCAAGCAGAGATCCTGTCTTTCTACGTTCTCAGGGGGCTGAGATAGCCCCCTGCGCACGTAGAAAGTGAAACTGAAATGAGCCTCTTGGCTCATTTCAGTTTCAGTGTAATGAAGTCGGCGCGACGTGCGCGCCGATCATCATTACACGGAAAGCAGGGGGGGCCTCGGGAGCTGGGGAACCTCTTCCCCAGCTCCCAAGGCTATTTTTAATTAAAGGGAATCCCTCTGGTGCCCGCACCAGAGGGATTCTCCAGGGAATGCCTCATGACGAGCTGGACTCGTCATGGGCACACGAGAACTGTGTGCCATGACGAGTCCAGCTTGTCATGGGCATTCAAGGGGTTAAAAATTGGAACGATGATTGCATTTGACCACAACTTGGAAGGGCCAACGAGAATTGCACTACACAGCAAGGGGCTTATTTACAAGCCTCTTGCGGCACCTGTATGTTACTTTTTCCCATACTAAAAGTGGTGCACCAGCAACGCGAGGGGCTTGTAAATAAACCTCCATATTTACTAAAAGTGGGAATTTGAGGTTGCTTTTAAAAAGATCAGTAGGGCTCCTGTCTAGGCCTTTATTACTGGTGCACCGTTCCACCACCAAGGTGACCTCTTTTAATGTAATAGGTGGAAAACCTTCATCCCAAGGATTGAATATACTTTCCACTATGTTGCTAGTTGCATCTTCTAGAGTTTTTGGTTCATAAACTTGGTAAAATGAGTCACTCATATATGTGATGGAATAATCACATCAATAATAGTACTGTGGCTATACTCAAAGATGGGGGAAATCACTATTCTCTAAAATCTGGAAGCATCATTATTGACCCTCGCTTTCCGAAACTGTTCCCAAGCCTCCCCTCTTATTTTGTCCTTCCTTGTCTTGATCATATCCTTGTAGCCCTGTCTACATGGTTCTACTTGCTGTTCCTGGGAGACCTATTTACAGGTTTTAATTTTCTGCTATGTGCTTGTGAGGAAGGCTTATCATACTATTTATTTGGCCTAGGCTCCCTACTTGACTGCCGTCCTGTTAAAAGATCTTTTCCCAACCTGGGTTGTGATTAGGTCCCCAATATCAATATTCAACTATTTATGGTGAATACCCCCATTCCTAGTATACTCAATTGGGGATACTAAAGGATTTATTGGGGTAGAGACAAACCTAAAAATATATTCAGAGCTAGAGGGTTGTGATTGCTCATGCAGCACTGGGCAATACTAAATTTGGATAAGTGTATGCCCCACACTTTAGATATGGTGATAAAGTCTATCATGCTGCCAGGACCCTTACTGTGAAAGTCACTTGGCTAGTGACGGCCACCCAGGCTAGTTTTAAATAATTGAGAACAAGATTCTAAACCATCATTATTCTATTTCATGCGATATCATGTGGATTATCCACAATATCTTTGTCCCACAGGACACAAACTGCATTGTTGGAAATGGAGCACAATTGATGATTAAAATGTCTCCTACATTATAACTTAGTACCCCTTTAACACATCTAATACTTTACTGAGCGCTAAGTCAGGTGAGTCCACTATTGAAGATCTCCAAACAGATTTTTGACCGTTATTTTCTGTAGGAAACATTGTTTAGCAAACACAGTTCGCTTAGATTCATTTTCAAGTGGGTGTTGCCCATTAGCTAAATCGTGCTATATGCTTTTCACAGCATGGATCCTCTGTACAATAACAAACCACTGTTCCGCTGGCTACTACATGCATTGTACAAAATTGCAGTGTCACTAACATCTGGACACATTTGGGAATGCTCAAAAGTCTGTCTAGGGCCTTCATCAATAAATATTCACACAACTGCTTAACAAAATGGATATTTGCAGTGTCCATGGACAATTGTGATGTACATCATTACAAACACAGCCAGCAAGTGAGTATATATAATATACTTTACTATCACTCATTCAGTGTGTCCTAGTAATTACTCTGGAAAACACTTTCCCTAAATAGTCTAAGTGTAAGTGTATATATTGGTGATAAACTTTCACGTGATTTCTCATATTTTCATGTATAATTAACATATTCTTGACCTATTGAGGT
Organism: Triturus cristatus; assembly: GCF_964204655.1. Taxonomy (NCBI): domain Eukaryota; kingdom Metazoa; phylum Chordata; class Amphibia; order Caudata; family Salamandridae; genus Triturus; species Triturus cristatus. Next base: position 482,274,268 of record NC_140593.1, on the reverse strand, counting down.
TGTTCTTCACACCTACTTCTGCAGAATGTGGTAATTTGTGAGATATTGTATGTATTGGAATGTGGCTTATTAGCAGGGGTAAGCAGGTACCTGCCACTAAAAATAGGGCCACAATCACAATATAAGATTCAGTCAAATTCTCCATACATTTTTCCCTTGCTCAGCCCTTGGTAGCTGGCTACGAGCAGGCAGGCTTGATTTAGGAGACAGGTGTGTAAAGTAATTAAAAACACCAATACATTAAAGAAGTAAGACACAACACACAATAAAAACCAAAACCAATTTATAAAAATGGTAAATATTGTTATGATTAAAATGACACAAAATGACAAAAATCCAATGTAGGGACCCAGAGCCATGAATTCTCAAAGAATAAACAAGTTCTAGTGCCTAAAAGCCAAAAGCACTACATTGGGACATCTTGTTGCACTTGACTGGTACAAAGTCAAAGTTTCAGGCCTACCACAATAGAGCACGGTTTGGATACATTTAGCAGTAGGGCCCGCTCAAGTTTTTACCAACTGACTTTAGTCACTTTTTTTTTAGCTTTTTCTCCCAACATTGAGTGAGGCTCCTCATCAGGCCGGGTTTCGAGTCAATGACGGCAGCTTGGTTCAGTGCAAGGCTTCTGTGAAATCCTGGAAGTCTTGAGGTCTGTAGCTTTAAGCGGGATGAACCTGAAAACCAGGCTGGGTCGAGGTTCAACATTGGCAGCTTGACTCTCTTTGATGGGTCAGTCACCTTATGAAGTTTTTTGACAACAATTATCCAAAACTTCTGGATCTTCTTCCAGAAGGTCCTTTTGGGGTTCCAAAGTGTCCACAACACCAATTCAAGGTTCCAGAAGTTGTGAGTTGCACCTTGGAATATTGGGACTACGTCTCCCACAATTCACCTTGCCCAACTTTAAAATACAGCTGAAGGTGGTCAACTGGTTTCTTCTTACCCGAAATGATGCAGGTGAAGCTCTTTTAACATGTGGCTTTCAAGGAGTCCACTCCTTCTGTTTTTTAAAGCAAGGCAACGTCCATAGCACTGTAGCTCCCAAAGTGTGCAGCAGGTGCCATCATCCAGAGTGCAGTCCTCTAGCGGCAGGCCAGGGTTCCAGCATGGCAGTCCTTCTTCTTCTTGTAGGTCAAAGCAGGGATCTGAGTTGCTGGGCAGATCTCCCATATTTATTCAGTGTGGGCAACAGGCAGGGGGAACCTTATAACAATTGGATACAAGTTTACAGCCAGAAGTATGACATCTTCCTCCAAAGTGTGGCATATTCTTTAGAAATCCAAAATGGAGAAATACTCTCCTGGAAGTGAGGATCTGGCTAAGCCAAACTACTGACATAGCTAAGTTTCCCTAACACTCCCCTTCCAGCTCCTCTGCTAATTTAATTACTGGGGCTCCTGTCTGGCTGGGGAAGTAGGAATTGGGGGTGAGCCTGTGTCCTGTCGTAACTGTCCTCCCATCTTTGAAGATCGGTTTCACTACCCAGACCCCTTCCTGCTTTTGTGCTCTGCAGCTTGCTGATCTCTCACCCGATGTCCTTTGTCTTTAAGCAGGACACTTCACACCTCATCCGAGCAGTTTGACTCATTCTTCCAAAGGCTGGCAATCAGGAGAGGCTGCTGGAAGGCTGGATTTTGGCTTATCAGAAAAGCAAGCTCTATAATTTATTTTCTGTGATAGTTACAATAAATCTAATCTTGGCAAGTTATTGGACTTATTCTATCACTTTAAGTCTTTGAATTTAGATGGCTCCTGCCAATATTTATACTTTGATAAAGTATTCCCATGTTAGCCTACAGAGCCATTGTGCTACAGTGGGAAAAAACGGAATTGGCAGTTTTATAATGTCCCTGTTTATAGTTACAAGGCACCCTTCCCCTGGAACACCTAGGGGAGACCTTAGGGGTGACATATATGTAAAAATAAGGTAGAGTAAGACTTTGGAAGTACCTTTACTTCCAAGTCAAATTTGCATATAATTTACTTTTAACCGCATCCTGTAAAGCAGGGCTGCCTTTAAAATGTCAGCAGGCAACACAGCAGTGCACACTGAGGTGCATTAACTCATCTGTAGACCTTTAAACCTACATGCCCTACCATAGACTAGAAGCTTACAGGTAGTTTGTAATACCAATTGTAATTACACCTAATTACCATATACCTTTTACACAGAGCACTGACTCTGGTTAACAGAGCCCAGGGCACAGAGTCAGTTACCACCAGTATAAATCAAAAAATGGGGGTAATCAGGGCAAAAAGGACGACTTTCTCACAGTATGTATTTTGGAAAAACGTCAATACCCTGGATCATTGCTTGTTCTGATTCAATGATGGGCAATTCGTATACACAGTATGTGATCCTGACATAGTGGTACCTAGGCCTGTAGTAATGTTTGCAGTAAGATAAGCTTGTTCATTTTTGCCACTTTTAATGACAACATTAATACTGCTGTCTGAGGTCTCATTCTGTAAGTCTGATGTATGAGTACTTATTCAGACATGCGCACTGTTACTCAATACTTATATAAGCACCCCAGTCATTTGCTTACTCATCTGGTCTGGAGTTTTAGACAGATTTAGCTGTCACAAAGTAATATTGTGTCTTCAAAAAATACATAACATACATATAAAACCTTCCTCCATTGGTTTGTTAATCTGTCAAACACACTTTGCTTCCACCCATCTAAGTATTCAGAATGAGGCAATGGGTCAGTCCACTTGACCGTTAAGCCTCCCACCCCTTTCTGTGATTGACAGTGATTGTGCACAGTGTGGTCATCTACACAAACAATACTGCACTTTAATTGCAAGCCAGCACGTGACAATGACTTCTTTTATGCAATGTTTTTTAATGATTTAATGCTAACTCTGTGAGAATTATTACAGCTTTCTGTAGACTGCTACCTGGTGGCTACTTTGTCTTGATGTGCGTGGCCTCCGGTGCATGCCTTATTATTATTTTACTCTTCCAATATGGCCATCGGCCATTGTAGTATAGTAAACCACCTTACAAGTTTGCCCAAACCTTTCCAAGATATTTGCCTGCAAGTCTACATGTGTGCACAGAAATGGCCAGTGATCTTGGAATGTTTTTTACCTTAGAGTATGCCAAAAATGAACTAGCCAGATATTAAAGACAAGACCTAACAGCTTTGCCGAATATTATCTTTCTATTCACTCACAGATTCTCATATTCAACTACTCCCCAGAAACCACACCTACAATCTTGTCACGCAAAGAAAGGGCATTTTACTTGTTAAATCGTTTTACCCATAGGGTTTGCCAGTGTTTGGTGTAAACTGTATGCAATAGTTTGCAAAGAACTGTGATCACCAGTAAGTGGGACCTAAAACCAATGACCCAATGTTAATATTACAAAAGCGCTTTTCTGACTGCGAAAATGGGATTCTGAATGAATACCAATTCAGTATCAAGAAGGGCCATGTTGTAGGGGTCTCTTTTGAACACTCAATTGGTATGACATGTATCAATTCTTCTCCACCGAAATCTGGTCGCAAATCATTGAAAAGTTACAAACCCTCAAAGGAGATGGTAAGGTATTCACAAAAGGACAGGGGTTCTTTGTAGCTGAAAAGAACAAAGGGGCATATTATCAAGGGCGGCGTTAACATTAACGCCGGTTTAGCGGCAAAAAACTGCTGCAAAAGCGGCGATAATAGGCTTGATAATATGCACTAGAGAATTCCAATAGAAGCCCATGTTCACACCAGAACATGTGCTTCTATGGGTATTCCATAGAGCATATTATCAAGCTCATTATCGCCGGTTTAGCGGCTGTTTTCTGCCGCTAAACCGGCGATAATTTTTAACGCCGTCCTTGATAATATGCCCCAAAGAAAGACATTGTTGTAGAGTAGGCAGTGGTCCAGCAGATCACTGCCAGGTCTTACACAAGCTTTACAAAGAAAAAGAAAACAAACGTTTTTTTTTTATAAAATGCAGCCCTATTTCCTTTCAGAAAACGGGCTACATTGCTTTATATAAAAGCAATTACAGACATGATGGTCTGCTGGGCCCATCAGGCCAATATTTGTAGTGAGTCATAATTTACATGTTATCTCATTAATATTCATGAGCTAGGTTAGATACGAACCACTAACATTCAGATTGTTAAGAGCATGGCCTAATAGTACATTGGCTGATTCCTAAAAATCTTTACTGATCGCAAACATTTTGATATACATTTTTTACCAGTATTTTGCTACCAGATATTGCCATATCAGGCCCTATGTTTTAGCTTGCCATTTCTTCACCCAGTTCTTTTTACCTATATATGTCATTATGTTTATACATTTCACTCCCCTATGTTTTATCAGTTCACACTATCTTGTTTGAACGTTTCTGCTACTCTCAGCATGTTCCTTACTGTGCCTGCTTACCTCAGACTCCTGGGACCAACATCCAACAAATATCTAACCTTCATCTGCACGCAAGGATTTGTTTTGCTCAATTAGAACAAAAATTCACTTGTTTAGTCTGAAAAATGTTTCCACTTCAGCAAAATGAGGTACTCAGTATCTATTTTTCTATTTCTTGAAGCAAGCAGTTAACAAGAAGATGTGCATTCTCAAATATTACATTTTTTTTTATGACAGAAAATCACAATACGTATAGATTAAAGGAACATTACAGTTTGAAGGCACAATTCTCCCCAGGAGAATTCCTCTTTTTCGTCTTTTTTATACCGGAAGCCAACTCTGATAGAGGAGCAATATAAAACCGGATTGATGCCACTGCACTCCAATGCAAATTAAACCAGTCTGGGAACATTACTGTCTAAATTCATTTCGCAACAAATTGGGATTAGACATATCGTGTCCTTCAGGAAATGCTTTCCAATTGTTAGCTGGTGGTTCACATGTAAGGCCTGACCACTCTGTCTTGTTGCATTATCCAATTCATCCAAACATGATTGATAAAACTGGGCATTATGCACCTCAGAGAGCAATCAGGCTATGTTTCTTCAGGTACCATAATTAGCAACTTAATTGAATTAAAAGTGGATATTTTAGTATGGTTTGCAGGTGCAGGAGATTAGCTAGGTTGTAGAAAATGCATTGCTGATAACACCTCTCCTGTTCTTTTTGTAAAATATCAGCTTAACACTGTTTTTCAGAATATTTTGTAGAGTTATTTTGAAATGTTTGATTTTTTTATATTGTGCCCCTTAACATAAACTATTTGGTATAATAGGAAAAAGAACACAACATTTTACAAAGCAGCTTTAGTGCATATAATTTAACAAAAGCTATCGTTTTAACATTCTAGCCCCTTCGGCAATGCTCAACTTGTCACCTTACACAGTTGGTGCAGAATCTGTCTTCATGATGTATAGCCTCAAGCAAATGAGAACAGACCAATGGCCTCTAGTTAATTCCCCATTGCAAACGCAGCAGAGGCATCAGCCCTTCTTCAGGGACTGAAGTGTATAGGGCATAAATGGTGATCAGCAATTTATTAACCTTCGCTGGCAGCATTTCCTTAACCGAGTATCTTTTGAGTGCCACCAGAAAGGGACTGACTGCGCGTGCCAAACCCGGCTACTCACACGGCGACATTATGTGTCCACACAATAAGGGCTTCTTTCACACGGTCACCCAGTGAGGAACGAATATCACATGGTGGCAGACAATGTGAATTGAAATCCCGTGTGTGAAGGAAGAACACACCTGATGTCCATCGGGATTTTGACATCTCCTCAGGGTATAACCGTCAGTCTTGAAAGCATCTGCTTATTTGTCTCATGGGGGCCAGAGTGACACTCGAGTAGTGACCCGCACAAAGTCACATTCCCCTTTTGTTGGTCCCAAACTCTCAGAAGCCCTCATGGCTGGAGAGGTACTGGGCGTAAAGCCCCCCCCCCCTTAACACAACGCCCCCTTTGAGTGCCTTTCTATCACAAGGTGAGGTGTTTCTTTATGTTAGCAGGTGTGATGCTTTTAGGGCCCACTGGCACTCATACATAATGTGGGATTCACCCAATAGTTAAACTTAAGGGTGAAGGGTTCTCTTTTCTCACTGTTGAAGAAAATCATGGAGGGATTCTTTAATCAATCTCAGGTGCACAAGCTCATTTCCACAACACACACTTCAAAAGTAGATGGCGGTCCAGGGAATGGCCGAGGGTTTCTTCTTACCACACTAAAAGAGAAGATAAGACAGCGAAAATCCAGTTTATAGGAAACTGACCAGTGCAGGCTTCATGTAAGTAATGGATTTATTCATGTATTTTCATGTTTTACAACATACAAACATACACTGCCACTTTAGCCGCCCTAGGAAAGATTCCAATTTGCAAGGACTGGGTACATAACGCATGCCTTACAACTGGGGGCCTTATCATGATCACATTCCTTTCATTGCGCCAACATAGAAGCGGTCTTGGTATGTTTTGTTTTCTGTCTATAGCACATATATTAAGTCCAAAAATCTCTTAATTTTTGTACTTTCTCCTGATAGCAAAGCTTGGAAGCGCGAAGAGGCACTTACCGCCCTGTGTTTCCAAGCTCTGGTCTCTGCAGTCCATGCACTAATTCGTAGATTTATCGAGTTAATCTATGTGCTAAAGATAGGAAAAATAAATTTGAGGACCCCTTCTTTGTCGATGGGACATAGACTACAGGATCAAACTATTGCCCTGGGTGGAAATATGTGCATTGTGCCTTCTTTTTTTATAAATCTACTTCATTGGATTTTGAAAGAATACCAATAGCGGAAACAGACTGTGCGAACTCATACCTCATTTTGTAATAATGAGAAATATGTAATGTAGAAAGGTTCTTATTTTATTCATATATTTGTGGGGCCACCACTACAAAATTGATTGATTGGCCCCAAATTCCCTTAAATAATGAAAAACAATAAACATTTGAGGTCTGAAGTATGATGGAGTGCCCATATCTGTAAAACTACAATTAAAATGTATTTTGTTGACACATTTTTCATCCTGTCATCAAAATATGCATTTATTTATTTGCATTTTTGTATAGTGCAAACCAGACCTTTCAGGACAGCAGAGTTTTTTTACATGCACATTGACTGGCAAATAAAAGATTTAAAGATTGGATAAAATAAACGGTATTAGATAATAGCAACAAATATAATGTGGGAAGTAAGCCTGATAATTTTCTAGTTGGAGAAGCAAAAGGGAGAAATGATTAAAGGGATCTGTGCTTCCACCCTTATAATATTGCAACTGAATCGACTCAAAAAAGTAAATCCTAGAGTGGTGTCAGCAACATTAAATGATATCTCATTGTAATACTTCCTTTAGGTAGCTGATAATCGGAACCATATCTAGACGTATCTTTGTAAAAGTAAGCTTTTAACCAATTTATTGATAACTACTTAAGAGTGATTAGTTCTTAAAACAATCAAAGACATTTTGCAGTCGGAAACTATGTGATTCATAAAATCACAGTTTTGTGCTAATCCAACAGGTCTTTTCTTAAAGAAAATTATTTCTGACTCGTAAAAACGGCTTTTGCGATCCGTTCTGTATCATATGCAGGAGGGGACATGAAAAGGGCTCCCTCCTCTTATTTGAGTTTTGGAAAGGAATGTTTCAACAGCTTGTGACTGGACTGCAGTCCACACCGCTGAGGAGTTACTGACCTCCAAGTTGTGGTGCAAACTGATTGGAAGAGTGGAACGTGGCCCTCCGAGTTGCATCTTCCCATTTGTGAATCATTTCGACAGGATTAGGGGACAAGGAAGTGGGCTAGAGGACTGCCCAGTCCCCTGCGCCCTGCCAACTGGAAAACATTGAGGGGCAGATTGACAAGCTCCTTGCGCCACTTTTGCGTCACTTTTAACATGGGAAAAGTGACGCAAAAGTGGCGTAAGGGGCTTGTAAATCTGCCCCTTACTTTTTAAAAGCAGCACCTTTGCCTTTAATGGACCTTGCTGTTTAAAACAAATATATCTGCTGTTTTGGAAAGGCAATACAGGGATCGAGGTCTGCTGTCTGCTAAAGGTCTCCATCCATGCATTGCCGGCCATTCATAAGGGGTCGCAAATTGCCACCTGCCTAATTAACATTCATTAGGCAGTTTTGTTTTGAGAGGCCCTGTGAACAGACAATATGCTCATGAAACCTAGTAGTACATAGGTCAAATTGCATTTCTATTCCCAAACCAGTTGGGCCCTATGTTATGTTTTCCTTTCACAATAGAAGTCACAGTTTTCCAGCTCATCTAAATGAATTATTCAGTTTTCAACACATGAAAAAAAAACAGCACTTTAAAGTTTAACAGAGCTAAAGAAGATTTATCAATGTCAATAAAGCACAGAAGCCTAGTGAGAGAAATTGGGTTGCTGGTTGACTGGGGTGTTAAAGCAACAGCCACAATCCTTGTTAAGGTGAAACACAAAAGTCGCTAAATTAACCTGTGCTTTAACCTCTGGCATCCTGGCGAAAAATCAGTTAAGCTTAACTTAGAGACAATGTGCAAAGTATTTATACAGCACACAAACATCAATACAGTGAAAATCCTCTACAGAAAAATCCTACACCAATTTGGAAAATATAGTACATTTTAACGCATTATTTGACACCAAAAAAAATCCAATCAGTAGAATTGGTGTTATGAATTTTTAAAGTTTAAGGCAAAAACTAGCACCTAAAGATCAAAGTGCCAATGACAGACATAGTCGAGCGAGACCAGATGACCACTATGGAGTGCGACTAGGATACAAGAAGTAGATTGGGCCCAGTTGGAGCTTACCCTTGCACTTCAACAATTTGCTTTTCCAAAAATGTGCTGAGAAGGTAAAGTTCAGTGTGCGAAGGTTGCAGGTGATTTCCAAGGAGGGAGCATCGTCATCGGGGAGTCACTGGGCGTAGTTTCGGTGAAGATCTCTAGATTCAGACTTAGGGCCTGATTACGACTTTGGCAGTCTTGGTACCACCATTGCAGCCATGTCATAGTCCTTACCCGCCGGCTTGGCGGTCTGCTAGCTATATTTCGGTGTTGGCAGTCCCACCGCCCGGTTCTCACCACCACTGCCAGGATTTCTCACCTGCCACGATGGAGCAACAGGCTGCAGTGGCTGATGGTAGAAGATCAGACACCATAACTGCTGTGTAGATTACGATGTGCCTTACTGCCAAGCCGACTGTGGCGGGAAGAGCTCCACACACGACCCTGTGGGAATACAGAAAATAAGTATAAAACTCACCTTACATTCCATTTCCACTCCTTTTTCCATCACGGAGCCCAACATCCAGTCCCCCACTTTGCAGCTGACACTTGTTCATGCAGGATATCCCCACCAATGTCTCCATAGGCACAGGTAAGCCACTTGTACATTCCTGCACTCTTCCAATGGCCTTATAACCATGCTGCTGGACGTTGCTCACACAAGCACTGTCTCTGTATGTCCAATGCACATGTGTATTTTCTACCTATGCACATTAAAATACATGCATATGCATTGACATTGTGATGAAAATTATGGGCTACCGCACATGAAGGTCCCCCTCTGAAGGGGGACCGCCGCTGTCACACCACCAGCACATCGAGAACATCAAAATACAGTGGGCGGAAGGCTTCTTGGGACCACCGCCTCAGCAGTACAGCGGTGAGAGCGCCAAACTCTCAACCGGGCCCTAAGTCACTTTTTTGGAACTCAAAAATCTAAAACGGGGTAAATCTGGAGGAAGTAGACGAGTGTTCCACGACATTGGATACCCCTATAGCAGTGGACCACTGAACTGGATTTGCTGCTGTAGAGAAGAATGCAGCAGGAACTGAAGCGAAGTCAGGACAACCGGCAATGCACCTTGAGTGGATAGACTAGGAGGTTGGCCCAGGTCTTCTCTCGGTTCTCAGAGCAGTTTTTAGCCCAAACGTTTCCAAGTTTTGGATTTTGGCTATCTGGTTACCTTTAGCACCACCACCAAGGTTCCAGGACTGTAGGGGTACCACTTGGAGAGTTAAGAGTCACTAAGGGGGGGGTCCAGACATGGGTTCAAAATGTTTGGAGCCTTTTCTGTCCCTTAGGCTTTGAACAGGAGGCCAGCTCATTAGCCGTAGGAGTTACTCTGGTAGTCCTGCGTTCAAGAGATGAAACAAGGCTCAAGCGCCGCAAAAGGCCTCTGAGGGTTCAAGGCTGTCCCCACATAACAAAGCAGTACTTTCAGGGTCAGCAAAGCAGTCTTGTGGAGTAAAAAGCAGGCCACAGCAGTAGGCAGTCCTCCAAGAGTCTTTCTGCTGGTCCAGAAAGTGAACTGAAGAATGGGTCTGAAGGTCAGATTTCCATACCTGGTGCCATCTTTGAAGTAGGATATGTTTCTAGAGAATTCCTTTTGAAGCACTTGAAGTTTCCTGACTCACCTGCCATGGCCCCAAGCTGGCTGCATGAACAGTCTGGGGTGAAAAGTCCTTTGTGTGAAGGCAGAGCACAGTCTAATTAGTTGCAAGTTGGACTGTGCCCAGCTGCGCCTCCATCCTGTTGATGGCCCATCCAGGCACACCTAATCCTTTTATTGAGTTACTGTCTAAGAGGACTAAACAGAATCCAGCTGCCAACTACACCCTGTAATGTGACCTACGACAGGCTGCAGTCACCAAATAGATACGGCAGATAAATGCCAACATTCTAAAAGTAAACACAAGGAGATGATGGATGGAGGGCTGAGACTTTTCAGACACTCACACCCAGTCACAGATCTGAGATCAGTCCATCATCGTTCTTCATCTCACTTCGCCACCTCAGTTCAGACCCAGCTATATTAATATCAGTCTTGACCCTGTGTCTCATGTGAACTGTCCAGCCTGAACTGCCAAGCCAGGTCTTCCCTGAAACAGAAACCAGCATCCTGGGAGCAGTTTTGGGGTAACACCCCTCATCAGCCAGGCTAGATTTACTCCAGTGGCAAAGTGAGCAAGGGACCCGCTTCTGGGCATACCCTGCCAATTTAGGGCAAACAAAGCAAACACAAGGAGATGATGGACAGAGCGCTGAAACTTTTCAGACACTCACCCCCAGTCACAGATCTGGGTTGAGTCCATCATCGTTCTTTAGCTCAGTTCGCCACCTCAGTTCAGACCCAGCTATATGCAAATCAGTCTTGACCCTGTGCCTCATGGGAACAGTCCAGCCTGAACTGTAAAGCCAGGTCTTCCCTGAACCAGAATCAAGTATCCTGGGACCGGTTTCAGGGTAACACCCCTCATCAGCCAGGCTAGATTTAATGCAGTGGCAAAGTGAGCAAGGGATCCACGTCTGGGCATACCCTGCCAACTTAGGGCGAACAAAGCAAACACATGGAGATCGATTTAGACCCAGATCTCTGTACTGGGGTGAATGTATGACATTGTTCTACATTCTGTCCATCAATTGTTCTTTTTGCATTTGTAACCCCGAGTGGAACAAATTTGCCCAGACCTGGGTCCCGTGCTCTCCATGCCACTGGAGTAAGGCTATCCAGGCTGATGAGGGGTGAAACCCCAAAATCAATCCTAGGATGTTTGTTTCCAGTCCAGGGAGGACCTGGCCTGGTATTTTGTCTGAACTGTTTCCATTGGTTGCAGGTCCAGATCTCTGAACTGGGGTGAATTTATGACAATTGTTCCTTTTGCGCTTTCTAAAAGTAGCATTTTAATAATTATAACTTAAAACCTTGCTTGACTATTCAAGAGGATTTTCAATTACAATTTCTCAGACACCAAATATGAATTGTTCATCTGTTCCCAATCAAATTTAGCAGTTATTGAAAAATAAGGCAGCTCAATGTAATCCTATGGGAGAGGTTGCCTCACAGTAGTAAAAAACAAATGTAAGACTTTTTCACTACCAGGGCTTGTAAAACTTAAAAGTACATTCATAACATTTTAATTACAATGTAACCTGCCCTATGGGCAACCTATAGCCTACCTCAGGGGTGACCAATACGCAATAAAATTGGAGTTTAATGTTTGGCAACGGGATTATATGGCCAAGGAGTCAGTAAAAGTTTACAGACTCCTAAAATGGGTGTGGGACTCTACACTGATGTGGTGTTTGGTATTTGGAAGGAGCATATTTTTCCATCCTTCCAAATATGGAATTGGTATGAGATGTATCAAAGTTTTGCTGGCAAAATCTGGCAGCAAAAGACTGATAAGTTATACGCTTACAAGACGGGGTGGTAACCTATTCACAAAAGAATAAAGGTCCACTTGGGGTATTGGTGGGCAGTAGATTGTTAGGCATTTAATTGTAAGTAAAGTGGTATTGCTGGCACTATCTCTGTCTAATAAAGCACCCACGATAAACTGGGGTGGAAGTGATACCCTGAAGATAATATGGACCCTGATTGGATCTAGTCATCCTTTCAAAACAGACAGAATTAAAGCAGATTATGATTTTAAATATTAATAGGACAAGAATTTAAAGTCAATAACAATGAAAGTTTATTAAAGGTTTAAATTATAACAGAAGGTAAAAAAGGTTAAAGAGCATCCTGTCATAATTAAAATTAATGAATTTCATATAAAGCCTATTTATATTGCCAAATTCAAGAGCCAGAACCAGATACATTCTGGCTCATAAATAAGTCAAAGGATAACTCAGAGAGCATACCAGTATGGAGCCACAGCTACAATTCAGGTAAAAAGTCTAGCCTACCCCCAAAAAGGGGTTCTTTTCATAATAAAATTCATCAGTTATCATCAGCATAAAAGGAGCACAAAAATATGTGCAACCAATCACAGAACAGAAAAGAGAGATACATTTATCTGGCTATGCTTAATACTATCTCACAAAAATATTTACAAAAGCCTTTCACTGTGCTCTTTTGACACTGGAAGAAACTATACAAATGTTTCTCTATGATATACGGTAGAACAATATCAGACAAGTTCTATGAATAACTACCAAATTCCCACGTGGGGAGACCTTGAATTTGTCGCATTAGATTAACAACTTTCACCAGTGTGTACAAGGTTCAACATATTGCAAATGAGAAAACAAACTGAAAAGCATTATGTACAATGTTTCTTCTTCACATTTCTCTGCATGTGTGGAGTGACAGAAATTAAAACGTCTGCATGCAGAATGAAAAATTTAGTTTAGGCGTAATTAGGCCAAGTTTAAGAAACCCAGTCCTGTTCATTGCAGCAAGTTCATTCTAACTAAATATTTTTCATTTTACGATCATTTATTTATAACAGAAACTTCCCTCTCTTATTTTTATTTAAACAGATTTTATTGCCATTTTCTTTACTTTCCAGTCATAGGCATACATGTCTTGTCATCCTTGCACTTTACATAATACTTTAACCTGCAATCAGCTTACTAGATTACATCCTTTCTATATTTGTTGTATACATTGTTTATTCTTCAGTGATAACTGAGAGTTTCAGCCTTAAACTTCCCCCTCTGATGATGTTTATTCATCACAATATACTTTACACTAACAAAATCCCCTTACAATACAGTTTCCATAATTTCCTGCTTCTTTTGTCTGGATTCTTCCAAAACGTTCATGTCATCGAAGATGTGAGCTCTAATATCCTCTAATTCATAGTCATTCATCTCTCTTCATTTTTCTTCCGCCCACTGTTGACACCTACTATTGATAACCACATTTTGCCTTTTCTTAGAACATATTCCTTCTAAGCATTTTAGCAAGAGACTATAGCAGATGATGCAACTGATAATGATTATAAATGGGTTTACTATTTTCCTTAAAACAATTCTAAGTACATGATCATACCAGTCACTAACCCTTGTGAATAGTCTTCGAATAACAGTAGACCATCAGCTTACAGATTCCCACATACCGTGCTCCTCTAAAACACTTGCCTCATGCTAAACGTTAGCTATATTGTTCACATAATTATTATTTATCTACTATTTTCAGAGGTTAACTACAAACAACACTGCTGTACTTTCAACATTTGAAACACTGCCCTCTTTTGCAAGCAAACTATCTAATGCAAGAAGATTTTGCAATATCATAGCATGCATGGCCATTTGTTTCTCAATAATTTGGGTAATTGCACCTGCTATTTTAGTTGACAAATGATCCACAAAAGTATACAGATCATTAATGTTTACATCATTCAAAGACACACAAATAAGGGAAATCAAAAGCATCGAATATAGTCATTCACACTTGTCCAAAACCATGTTTCACTCTCCTTAAACCAGTATCATCTCTTTTACTCATTGCATTCACATGATGAACAAGAGGAAATACACCAACTAGAGAGCAGCATCCAACCCAATGACATGAGAGTTTAAAATACGCAGTTTTACCACACACATAATAGATTCTTTTGAGTTTAGGTTCATTCTCAGTCAAAAACCCATTACTAACTTTGCAACTCTGTTCACATTCACACCATCCAACTGATTCCATCAGCTCATCATTTCAAGAAAATTCATGCACCAAACACATTGCTCCTTTCTTCATTTGTTCAATACTATGTCTAGGATGTATCATTGTATTCCTGAATCTCTCTTCTTCTCTTCCTTGCAATTCAATCTCTTTTGCAGTCTCTTGTTAATTTTCACCATACTCTCATTAAATTGTTTAAGAAATTAATTTTCAACTCTCTTTAAATTGCACACACCCTCACTTTCATTCTTGTTCAGTTGTGTCATAGTTTGCATGATCAATTTCACATATTTAGACATATTTCCTAAATCTCTAATTTCAGCATAAACAAACAAGGTTCTATTAATGTGCAGTTTCTCCAAGGGAACAATATAATTGATATGAGATTGCTCTAAAAAATCCTGCTGATTAAAAACATTAACAATTATGCTACATGACGAGGGACATGAAGGATTTATTGCAAATACATAACACCTCTGTACCCGAAGCTGAAAGAAAGGTGCATAGATAGTTGTTCCCAATCTTCATAACATCCGAATACTACTTTAACAATCTGGAATACACATTTTATTTAAAACTGCCCACAGAAGTGTCCCGATGTATTAACTTAATATTTTCTCTATTCTTTTGGTGTGTAAGTAATTGGTTATTTTCAATTTGAAGTGAGACATGTCCAACTGGGGCGTTAAGGCCTACTAATAAGTCACCTATAATTAATAATAACATTGTTAGTAGAACAATTTGCAAAAACTTGCAGCATTTTTGTTCACTGTTAGTCTACTTCTTCTTCAAAATCTATCCACTTATTTTCAAAGGAAAAAACAACAAATTCAACTTTTTTAAAATGATCAAGTATCAGTTCAGTTTATACAGTTTAGTGTAAGTATCAGCAAAATACTGCTATCTTTGAGTGGATATCTAAAGTGCAACACAAAATAGGCTCTAACTATGAAGTTAGTGTAAACTTAAGGAAACATTAAATAAGTCGCATAAAACAGGTTATATGAATACAAATATTTTAGTTCAGAAATTATTCAGTTCATTTAGTTTAAAGTCTCTTTTTAAGCACTGAATTACAACAAACCCCTTCATGGAGGTTCATAAAAAAAATTGATAGTCCTTTAACTTAATGACTTTAAAGTCTGAATCACTGTTAGCAAAATAGGTCCACTCAGACACTGCATATTATCTATTTGGTACTCTCATTCTCTTTCATATTTTCAATATTGGTTGTTCTTTTTCACTGACATTCAAACTTTATACTACTTGACCTGCTTCTTTTTCAATTGTTTTTGGTCTTTGTTCTTACTTACTGTAGCACTCTTTTTCTCAATTTTTACACTTTCAGGCTAATTGTCTTCATGAAGCATGTTCCAAATTTGTGATGCACTTGCAACTTCTGCTTGACCATACTGAACATTTCAATCTTCAAATCCTTCTGTGACAAATACTGACACCCTTTGTTCACCTGGCACATGCTTTGTCAGGATAATCGTCACTACTCACAGCAATCCAACTCCACATGGGAGCTTTAAAAATACCAATTTTTCACCTTTGTCTTTGAATTTGTATCCGACTTTGAATCTCTTGAGCATCTTGATAAATATTTTGCCCCTGTTGTACATGGGCTGGTCTGCAGGCCTTGCTGAGACTCATCTTGCTGAGACTGTTGTTCTTGTTGTTCTTGCTTCCTTGCTGATTTTGATCTTCACCAGCCTCTGGATCTATGCTTCGAACTCAGATGGACTCTGTGATTCAGTGGATGATGTCACCACTTACTCCTCTGCATAGCTCACTCTTTCTGTTTTACAGGCATGGCTCCATTGTGGCAATCCAGTGCACTTCACTGCAGTATTGTATCACTTAGTACGGACGTGTCCAAGGGGGTCCCAAGCAGGTCTTGTGAATCTACTTCTTCACCAAGATCCAGTCACCAGGCTTGAAATCATGGCACAGCTTGTGTTCTGCTGATGGTTTTGCCAGATCCACATGTTGAGAGATAAGACGAATTCCATCAGCCAGTCCTCGGCAATATTCCAAGAACAATGTACTCTGTAATGTTTACAAGTGCAGTTGAGGGACACAAGAAATCCTCATTGTTCTCCCCATCAGTACCTCAGGTGGGGAGAGTCCTGTTCTTTTATTTGGAGAACATTTGAGGCTCATCAGCACAATTGGGAGGGCATCTGGCCATTTCAAGAATGTTGAGGCACATACCTTAGCTAGCTTTGATTTTAGTGTGCCAGTTCTATAACTCCTGATGCTTCTGATTTGTCGCTACAGTGACAATTGTGATAAATCTCTAATGCTGTGTACAATAACTTCATAAAATGAGTTCCTCTATCTGAATCTAAAGGAGGTGGCATTCCAAATCTAGGGATCAAATCCCTCAATAATCATTTGGCTAACCTGAAACTGATCGTCTCATCCCATCCTACATGTGTGGGGCCATAAATATACCTGGCTATTGAAGATAACATGGAATTTAGTAGTATAGGTCTCCCATCACTTGAAACCCAGGTATCACTTACATCTTTAGTACATCCTGTTTTTCCCATTTTTCCTTTCATTCTCTGGTGCCCTATGTTTCAGATCTTTCAGCTCATTAAATGTCCGAATTGTAGTCAGTGATTGGTTACTCACCTTCTTATTGTTAAGTTTTACACAGTTCTTTTAAACAGAATTTGTTGGACTCAAGAGCACAGTATTTTACCACTTAGTCTGCATATCTATTGCCCCTGTGACAATGTCATAACCTCTTTTGTATGAAGTACATTTGACAACAGAAAAATTGGTGAACCAGAGGATGTCATGAAGCCTCTTTGTGAACCCAACTCTCTTAAATCATGGAACTTTCCAAAACCATTTTGGCTCTTAGTGTAGACTGTTACACTCAAGTTATTGGCCAAGCAGCATGCTCTTGTCAGTGCAATCAATGCTGCTACTTGTACAGAAGTTATGTTACATAAATGTCACGCTTCTACATCAAAATATTGTGCAAACTGCATAAGCTGCTTTCAGAATTCCATGTTGGTCTATTATTAAATAGAGCCACCTATAATGAATGTTGAATTGGCTATTTGGAGAGGTGCATCCATTGGTCTTCGTTTTATACATTTTTATTTGATTTTATTTTAAGTTATAAAGCTCAACAATTGCCTTTAGATGTCAAGGCACTGTAGCCACAGCAGTCTGCTCCAGTCTAGCGGCAAATCAAACACTTATGATGCTAAAAAAGGGTCTGCCTCTATAGTGTACAACCAGGTTTTTAATGCCAGTCTGAAAGGCAGGAGCCTTTTACTTGAATGTAAAGACTGGTTGCAGCAACGGAAAAGGCTCTGCCCCCCACCTCCATCTCTTCTTACTGACTGTAGGCAGGGAAACCAGGTTGCGATGCACTGAGCAGAGATTTCTACCTGGAATGTACCGATAGAACATCTCTCTAATCCCGGATGGATTAGCTTGATAGAGAGCTTTATGTTCAATACAGATAGCCTTGAACATGATACGCTTTCTGATAGGGAGTCAGTGCAGCTCACACAACCCCGCAGAAGTTGAATAATGCTTGGGAATGTCAAGAATCTCTCCAGCAAGATCATTGTGCACTACCTGTAAATTTGTCTGGGTGCTGATATAAGAGTCTAGATAGAGGACATTTCAATAATCAGTTTTGGACATACCCGGCACTAGAGCAGCCTGCTTCTGCGTTGAGAAGGGAATGAAGGGGAATATTTTCTCTAGCCTTCTAATGAGCCAGAAGCAAGTTGCAACTGTGCAATCAGCCTGTTCATTCAGAGAGAGTTCATTATCTAGAATCACCCCCAGATTTTTGGCCTTCTCAGCTGGAACACCTTGTGTTTCTCACCATTGAGTTTCAGGAAATTTATTTCCATCCATTTTGCTACTGCGGACATACAATGTGAAAAATTACCTCTGGTGTCTGCAGAGATCTTATGGATCAACACAATGATCTGGGTGTCGTTGGCATATGATATTGCATGCAGCCCATAGGAGTGGATAATGGTCGCAAGTGGAAAAACATAGAGATTAAATGACATCGGGCTACATTACCCATAAACATCTAAGCAATCAAGGCCACAATCTTCGTCTTCACTGTCATTGTATGGAATTGGCAAACATGTTGAGGGGATCACGTTGTTGCTTATTGAATGTTTTCATCTGTCAAAATCATGTGCTCATATTTTTTCAGGCAGCTGTTTGTCAAATACTGAGGATGGGTAGGAGTCAGCAAACATCCAACTGAATGAGGATGTGTGCAAGCCATCACAATCCCCTCACTCTGCTGAATTTCAAGACAGGCCACTTTAACTGATTTAAAACCACCAGGAAGTGCTGGGCCAGTGGATCCAGTGTGACTGAGGAAGTGTGCAATCGGCCACTTCACTTCACTGTGGATCTGCGCCACAATAAAAAACATTCCCCCTTTACGTTCATGACAGAACAAATAAAATTATTTTCAGTAATTAAGTATTGCTAGACCTTGTGTGCTATAGATTTTGTCGTTGAGCTCTAGGATGGCACACTTACATTTATTATTCCAAAGCACAGGATTTCTCACATCACTGTGAGTAAGCTTCAGTAACAACCCTTTCCAAGAACATACACACTTCCCTTGTGTTGTAGGGTGTTTCATTCTCAGAATTGCAGTGATGCATTATTTGGACACTTTTTTCAGTCCTTTCTTAATATGGTGTCCGAAATAAATGATCTCCGTCTGGCAAATACTGCAATTTTGAAGGTGCCCACTTTCTGCTTGACGATCTAACAGTGTAACAGTGTCCAATTTTCAACTCTCTCACGTTTTAAATGTGATAAATAGGTGATCAATGTATTCAATCACCGGTGAATTAAAATGCACCTTTAAATTCTCCATAATTTTCAATACAATTTGGAGAAAGATTGAGGGACTCTCTATATACCCCAGTGGGATTCTACACCAAATGAGGATTTTACAAATGTGAACACAAAGAGAAATTGGGTATGCCATTTTTGCAGGCTCACCTCCACTTTTTGCTCCCACTTTGTGCTAGATTTATGCTAATTCACTGACATCCAGAATCAAGTGTATGTGCTCCGATCCCCAAAGTATATGTGCAACTGGCTAATCCCTGATTGGCATATTTAACTCACCTATACATTCTTAGTATATGGTACTCAAGGCTTGTAAGTTAAATGTCACTAGTGAACTGCTGCACTCATTGTGCCACTAGTAAAGTAACAGTGCAAAGCATGTCTTCAGGCCTGCCGCTGCAGCCTCATTGTGCAGTTTTAAAACTGCATATTTGACCTGACCAAATAAACCTTTTGCCAGGCTTAAACCTCCATTTTTAATACTTATAAGTCATCCCTAAGGTAGGGCCTAAGTGCCCATAAGGCAGGACGGATGCGTTTTAGAAGGCAGGACTTGTGTACTGATATTTTAGGTGTCTTAGCTGTGAAAAAACTCCGAAGTTGATTTTCACAGTGGCAAGGTTGGCTCTGTTATAGAAAGCACTGGGTTACATTATAACAACTTATAATGCATAACTTCAGTTTGAGACTAGCTAAAACAATAGTTCAAGGACTCAAATTATTAGTAGTTTAAAATTCAAACTCATTGTAGATTCAGATTTGAAATTACTACTTTGGCAAATGTCGCTTTTAGAAAGTTTGCGTTTTTCTGCCCAAAGGCTCTAATAGTCCTTTCAGAGAAAATCCCCAGCTGTCACAAAGCAGCCCTGCTGGGAGGTGTGGATTGATCTGAAAAAGAGGGAATAAAAGTACCTTGGCTGTGAGGAAGTGTAATTTCCTCCTGACTGGATGACCTGGGGTATGGGACCACCACCTGTACCAGCTTCAAAGGGGCAGCTCCTGTCATAGCCAGATGTAGCTCACACCAAGGCCCGCAGCTGCCATTGTCTAAGCAGCCATAGTGGTGCCAATGCTAGTCGGGGGGAAACCCTGCACCAGAACTGGCTTTGCAGGGAGTTCCTCATGACCCTAGACACACCACAAGGGTGCACTCACAGCTCTAACCTGGGGTAGGAAGATTCTGACATCTTGGATTTGGGCAGGGAGATGCACTGTGGGATTGTTTGGTGCCAAAACCCCAGGAAGTGATGTAAGTGTGGGTGAGGTTGTCCATGAGAACTTTACTCCTACTGTTCACAGAGTATCCCTTACTCACAAGCTAGTGCAAGGAATAAAAGTTACAATGTGGTTACTTTCCTCATAGCACTCATGATCGTGTGGAAAACAAAAGAATGACTGCTTGTGCTGAATCAAAGAACTGGAATACAGAAGAAGGACTGAGCCAGCTGCTTTACCCGTGGAAAGATCCTCCAAGACTGGACCTGCTCCCACTTGAACCCAGGACAGAAGAGTGGACTCCAGATCTAGTTGGCTAGACTCTTGTTGAGCTCCACGAACACAATTGCCACATGGAGACTGCAACAAGGACGAGCCCACCTGATCAGTTCCAACTGGATTTGTCCTGAACCCTGCTGGTGGGTTCAAGGAGATTGAGTTCTAACTTGTCAAGTGTCCAAAAAGTCCTGGACCCTTGGCTGGTGTTAGAGAGTACTCTCAGCTCCCCAAAATTACAAAAGTGGACACTTAAAATGTTTTCTGAATATTTTTATAAAAGAAGCAAAGGCTACCACAGGACTGCTGCCAAATCGCAGCCACCATCGTCAGATCGCTGGTCAGATTAAACTTGCTGGTTTGTCCCACTAAAAGCACCTCTACTTCCCCCAAAAAGTTTGCAGGTCCCGACATGGTCGTTTTCACAGGGAGAAATGCTGAGCATTATCCCACTGTCATCGAGCCCTCTGCCAGATTTAGCCAAGAGCCCACACAGGAACACTGCATATTCGGCGTCGCTGAGCTCTTTACTTTTGCAGAGCACTTGAGGATTAGGAACCTGGGATTGGACCAGGGGCAAGTACCGGCCTGCTATTGGCTAGCCGATACCTGGCTGGACTTATTTATGTGAAAGGGAGACTGAAGCCCTGAAGAACTTCATTGTATATGAACAAAACGCGTTGGCTGGTAGCTTTAATTGTTTGGATACTTGTGAAAATAAAGGATCTACCAAGACAAAACAAACAAGACTATATGACTTTTTGAGAAACAAGTTTTCTTCAGAGTAGTGCACCATTCCAAACTTCTGGTTCATTCTCTCTCTGCCTAGCAGCTGGCACCCAACGATGGCAGGTGCTGGAGTTGTTTTGTGCACACCCGTCCAAACATAGCAGCAACCTAACCACGAAGGGAACACAGCAGGGGAGTGTGGTTACCGTGTCCGCCGTCGTCTGCAACTGTTCTTAGCCAACAGCCCACTCTGTCAATGAGAAAGTTCCTCCAGAAAAAAGATGAATTGGCTATTTAAAAGGCGGTCGATGGGTTACTCCATCACAAATGTGAGGATATTCCATGCACCATACTACAAGTGCATCATATCCATAGGCTCTTGTAATGTGACGGACGGAATATCTGTCACATTGGTGATGGAGTAACCTGTCCACTGAACACTAAATCAGGTCTTAAGTTAGAAGGAATACTTTTCATCGGGACTCACCTGGTCCCTGTAGCTAACCCTGCCTCCGTCACAGTTTACCATAATTGGAGCTTGAAGCGTATTCACATTGAATTGCATTTGATTTTGCATGTTCTGCCCAGGGGCCAGTTGGACTGCTGACTGCATCATCCCATACTGTGGCATCAAATTCAGTTTCTGTATGTGAGGATTAATTTGTGCATCACTTTGCGTTTGGTTTGGAATAAGTCTACATTCCAGTTTCCAATGCCTGATTTTGTTGCAGTAATGGCATGGTGTGCTCTTTCTTCATCATGTCAATATTTGAATTTGCATTAGTATTATTAACAAAACTTTTATCTCCCCCTTGAGGAACAATACTTCCAGGTTGTACATACAGAACACCATTATCATATACACTGTGCACTGAAATGCTTTGTATGCTTCAGTATCTCATCCAAAGACTTTTGCCTGCTATCACTTCACACTTTGCTGTATATAAGTGCAAAGCTCCGTGTGCAAACCAAGCATAAATGCTGAGACTAATCCACTAATTCCCTCACTTGTGGGGTCTTCAGTTCCACTGTACTGTCTGCTAATCTTCATCAATCTCTCATAATATACATACAGTGACTCTTCTGGCTCTTGTGTTGCCGTTCAAATACTTTGCCCAATTTACCTCTCTTTAAGGAACCTCTATTTTCAAATGATTAATCACAGCCCTATATTTGTACATTACCAAAGGAGATGGACGTATTGGTATTTAAAAAAAATAGCAGGAAAAAACATATTGTGATAAAAAATATTGGAATATCAGAAACATTTTCAACAGAAATATTGACTGTAAAAATATTGTATTTAGTGTTCTTAATATCGCTGTAAAAAATATTGATGTAGAAAATATCACTGTATGTAATATCATTTGAAATCATTAGTATCCACTTTATTGTAGTGTGCATGATTATATATGTTTATTTTATTTATATAATATAATCTTTCAGTTATGAAATTGTTTTTATTTGTATTAAGATATATAAAGAATTGTTTAATACATTGTTTTTGTAGCAGGATGTTGGGTGTTTAGGGGATGAGGGGGAAGGATTTTAAAATAGTTGTGTTTTAAATTAAGTTTTAAGTTAATAATTTTAAAGATATGGAAATTAATAATTTAGAAATGTTAAATGTATTTGACTGTATTAATATGTTTTATACATTTTAATTTCATATTAATTAAGATATATTAATGGCATTTAAAACAATTACAAAAATAGCATAACATTCAAAAATATATAACAAACTTTTCATAAGGTTAAATATTTAGAATTATATTTGTTTCATAACAAATTATTTTGAATTTTAGAAATATTTAAAATGTTTTCATTTTAAAACTGTAATTTTATTTAAAACACATTTGAGATATTTTAAATCTGAGGATATATAGATTTTTTCATGATCATTTTGTGTTATGATTATATTTGTCAAATGTATGATTACATTTTTTTATGAATGGTAGTAAATATTCTGAATTTGTTTTTAATATTAATAGTAATTAAAATATTTTTATATATCTTATTATTTACATATATATATATATATATATATATATATATATATATATATATATATATATATATATATATATGTGTTAGAAAGTTTCTCCGCTAAACGCCGCACTTGACAAAGGCCGTCCTATGGCTGAAACGCGGTGTTGTTTTTTGTGAGCGATTAAATACACCTTGAAACACCAGGACGGTGTGCCGCCTCTTTCCTATCTGTGGATTGAATCTTACTCATATATATATATATATATATATATATATATATATATATATATATATATATATATATATATATATATATATATATATATATATATATATATATGTATATATATATATATATATATCCTTCCGAGATTGTCCATGCAGTTAGAGGCGCACTCCTCCAGTCGGGGTTAAACAAACTTTATTTCTTAAAAGACAGGTTTACAGCTCTGACCTTCTTCCATCTGCCTGCCTGACGCGTTTCAGAGCTATCGAGCTCTTTCCTCAGAGACAGTTCGAGTGCACAGCTTCATTACGGGTCTCCCACAATTCCTTGCATGCTTTAACCATTCTATCAGCCTTAGGTGTGCTGTTCACGGTGAGTTCATAATCACACTGCATTCTGGGAATCGTGGTCTCATTACCCTGCTCAATGCCTCCAGTGGCCGTGTGCAACCCGAACATAATCATGGACCAATTCCTGCCCTCCAGTGGGCCTCAAGGCTGGAAGTCTGTCTTTAAATTAAAAGCCAACTGCGCCGTAACTTTCCCCAGTATTCCAGGAAAAACGAACCCCCGTATGTGTGCAAGGGGCGGTGCGATCTCCTGCGGCTTGGACGTGCCGCATCTTAATCCTTCCGAGCACACCTGAGGCTGATAGAATGGTTAAAGCATGCAAGGAATTGTGGGAGACCCGTAATGAAGCTGTGCACTCGAACTGTCTCTGAGGAAAGAGCTCAATAGCTCTGAAACGCGTCAGGCAGGCAGATGGAAGAAGGTCAGAGCTGTAAACCTGTCTTTTAAGAAATAAAGTTTGTTTAACCCCGACTGGAGGAGTGCGCCTCTAACTGCATGGACAATCTCAGAAGGATTAAGATGCGGCACGTCCAAGCCGCAGGAGATCGCACCGCCCCTTGCACACATACGGGGGTTCGTTTTTCCTGGAATACTGGGGAAAGTTACGGCGCAGTTGGCTTTTAATTTAAAGACAGACTTCCAGCCCTGAGGCCCACTGGAGGGCAGGAATTGGTCCATGATTATGTTCGGGTTGGACACGGCCACTGGAGGCATTGAGCAGGGTAATGAGACCACGATTCCCAGAATGCAGTGTGATTATGAACTCACCGTGAACAGCACACCTGAGGCTGATAGAATGGTTAAAGCATGCAAGGAATTGTGGGAGACCCGTAATGAAGCTGTGCACTCGAACTGTCTCTGAGGAAAGAGCTCGATAGCTCTGAAACGCGTCAGGCAGGCAGATGGAAGAAGGTCAGAGCTGTAAACCTGTCTTTTAAGAAATAAAGTTTGTTTAACCCCGACTGGAGGAGTGCGCCTCTAACTGCATGGACAATCTCGGAAGGATATATATATATATATATATATATATATATATATATATATATATATTATCTACTGGGGGTCGCCAGTAGATAGTTATAGTTAGGACCGTGTTTCCATAGGAAATCCGCAACATTCTATTTGGAATAACTTTGGCGCCGATTGACGAATCCTCGCGAAATTTTCAAAATAGGTGGGGCGCTCCGCTCCACTCCTTCCCTGAAAGTCTCGGGGAGATTCGTCAAGCGGGGGCTGAGAAAAAGGGGGGGTCCCAAAACACGTTTTCCCCATGCATTTTTCCATAGGACCTTTAGTCCAAGCTACAGCCCGAACGGCTGAACAGAATTACTTGAAATATGGCAGAGAGGTAGTCCTCAGTTCAGGGATGTGCCTTTTGCAGGTCTGGTGTAAATCTGTTCATTAGTTCCTGAGAAAATTGCAGTTAAAAGCATATATATGTCTATAAGCGCGCACCGTGCGTGTACGGTAAGCATACCGTACGCGCACGGTGACGTGCGCGAGCGCAATTCTGATTGGTTGTTAGATGTCAGTAAACATTCGAATCCGTCGAAATCCAGAAGTGTCGGCCGCCATTTTGTCTCTCGCAGTCTGAGACAATGAAAAACAAAGGGGGAAAACGTGAGAAGGGGCAGGATGGACCGGTCCTGACCCCCTAGCCTTTGTCAGGGGGTCACTGAAGGACCCCCAAGGGTAAAAAAAAAATATTTTTTTTTTTGCTAAAAATCGCGGGGTGCGCGCACCGTACGCGCACGACACGAACAACGCATCGTGGGCGCTTGGTGCGCAAAGCGCACCGTGCGCATACGGTACGTGCACGGTGAAAAAACTTTAAAAAAAATACATAACTTAGCATTTAAAAAACCGTACAAATTCACTGAAAAAACCATAGGTTTCACACATGTTATAGTTAGGAATTAGCATTTAAAAAACCTTGCAAATTCACTTAAAAAACCATAGGTTTCACACATGTTATGGTTAGGTGGATATTTCTCTCGTAAAAAAACAATGAAATTCCCCCGTTATAGTTAGTTCAGATAACTATAACTCGCACGGCCGCCACTCTATCACAAGGATGATGTCATCAGTGATGTCATGAGTGATGCCACTGAGCATGTCATGAGTGATGTAATATGTGACGTCATCAGCAGTGGATTGCGGTCGCGCGAGTTATAGTTATCTGAACTAACTATAACGGGGGAATTTCATTGTTTTTTTATGAGAGAAATATCCACCTAACTATAACATGTGTGAAACCTATGGTTTTTTAAGTGAATTTTATATATATATATATATATATATTCACTGAAAAAACCATAGGTTTCACAAACGTGATAGTTAGGAATTAGCATTTAAAAAACCTTGCAAATTCACTGAAAAAACCATAGGTTTCACACACGTTATAGTTAGCTGGAAATTTCACTCGTACAAAACCATTGAAATTCCACCGTTATAGTTAGTTCAGCTAACTATAACTCGCGCGACCGCAATCCACTGCTGATGATGTCACATATTACATCACTGATGACATGGTCAGTGACATCACTGATCACATCACTGATGACATCTCAAATGACATCACTGATGACGTCATCCATGTGAGTATGTGTTTCTGAACAGTTTTAATATGTTTAATATATATAGGGAAAGGCCTGTTGAAAAATAGGTGGGTGTACAAGTGTGTGAATGGATGATTTTCTAGGTGCGTAACTGATTCTATAAGTGAGTCATTAAATGTATCTTACTGCAGACTAGTGACTAAACCGTGTGAATGTCTGTATGTGTCTGTGTGTTGGTGTATAAGTGGCTGCATGGTTTTGTGAATAGCTATATGAGTGTCTGTATGGGTTATTGATTGATTGTCTGAGTATCTGTATGGGTGCCTGAGTGTTTGTGTGGGTAGGGTGTGTGTGACTCTGTGACTAGATGTGTGAGTGGGTGATTCAGTGGGTGCATGATTTTAAGAGTGCATCTGTGATGCACTGTATGGTTGGGTGAGTGTATGTATGGGTGTGTTAGTGATTGAATGTATATCTCAGTTGTACATGTGTCAGTAACTACATATGTGAAATGCAGTGTATTTGTGTGTAAGAGTGTATAACTATCTTTATGTGAGAGTGTGTGATTTTGGGAGTGGCTGTATGCGCCATAGTCAAGGATATCTGTGTCATGTGCTGTTTGTTTTTTCTGCATGAAGACACAGAATTTGTTAGTATTTTTATGAGTAAGTGAACTTTAGTGTTTTTAACTGTATAGGTGAGTAAATTTTACTGTGATTAATTATTTGCATGACTGACTAGATGTGTCAGTACCTCAATGGATGATTGGCGGTGTGTGAGTGTCTAAATAGGTGTATAAATGCACCTGTGACTGTAAGTATGAGTGACTGTAGAGGTGAGTGAGTGGACATGTATGTAGACCTAAAAGTCAATGAGTGGGTGAGTAGTTATTGGTATTGGAGTATCTATGGTTGTCAAAATGGCCGTCTGAAATTTTGAGTCGGTGTATCAAAGGTTATATTAGGGTGTGAGAAGATGCACTAATTTATCACATGGATGACGTCATCAGTGACTTTTGCTCGAGCTGCTAGTGAAAACTCTCCAGCAGCTCAGCCAAGCACATCCGCAGCAGCTCAGCCGAGCACATCATTGGCAGCTCAGCCGAGTACTTCATCTGCGGTGGCGCCTTCACCTACTTCTTTACCTCTGGATATACGCCCTGCTTTTCGGAGGCTGTATACACGGTGCATTGACTGTCATGCTCTTATTTCCCTTGGTGAAACCAGTATTGATCTCATTGAGAGGAAGATAGAGCAGCACTCATGCACCCGGCCATAGTTTTTTTCATTTTTTCGTTTTTCTGTTCCTCTGTCCCTACATTAACACAAGGGCTCTTTTTAGAGCCACCTAAAATCTAAACACAAAAACTTGTTTTTAAAAACTATTTTTCATTTTTTTTTTACGTACGCGCACGGTTTTAAAACAATAAATAAAAAATTAATCGTTTTTTTCACCCCTTGTGATCCTTTAGGGACTCCCTGACAAAGACAAGGGGGTCAGGGAGTCTCTACCCTGCCCCCTTTCCATGTTCTCCACCTTTGTTTTAATTTGAAACACATTTCTATTGCTTGCAAATTTCAACCCTTTCCAAATGATTCCTACTTCTAACATGACTTCTACCTGCTAGCATAGCAACAGATCATGGAATACTGGTGTGAACAGAGGTCAGAACTTCAGCACACAATGGGGCAGATTTCCAAGCCCCTTGTGCCACTTTTGCGTCACTTTTAACATGGCTCAAGGAGCTTGTAAATCTGCCCCAATGTTTCTAATCCAAAGAGCAAGAGTGCTTAACTTTTCAAAACTAACAGCAAATCCAAAGTAATGTTCAGTACCCTAAAACTCTCCAAAAAGATAACGGCTCGTTTTAGAGCCAACCACCATCAAAACACTTAAATTTGATTTTTAATTCTTTTTTTTTTTACGGGCATGCAGATTAGAAAAGGGGGTAAGGGAAGTGAGAAATGGAGAGTGAGGAGATGGAGGGATTAAGGAAACTGGAGTGATCGAGAGGGAGTCAGGATGTCAATGAGCAAAGCAGAGTGAAGGAGATTGAAGGAAAGAATGCAAAAAGGAGAAGGGGTGTGAGATACAGACAGGAGGAAGTGAAGTAGGAGAATAGGAGTGACTATGAGTAAAGGATAGTGACAGTTACAGAAGGTGAGGGAAGGAGAACGACAGAGAAGGTTAAAAAATTTACATAGATGGAAAATGAGTGATGGAGAGAGGAAGAGTGGTAGAAACAGAGGGGCAGATTTATAACAAACTAACGCACCACGGTGCAGCAAGTAATTTTGCTGCGCCATGCTGCGTTAGTTTCAAAGCACAGAGATGCAACATATTTACAAGAATTTGTCGCATCTCTATGCTTCCCCTGCGCTGGTGCACAAACTACAGCCATGCACCGACGCAAGCTCCCTTACACCATGGTACAAGGATGCCTGCTTGGTGGGGAGATTGTTCTTGTGCAGGAAATGACACCTTCCTGCACAAAAACAATCACAAGAGGCTTTTTCCTCTTTCAATGCGTGCTGTAGCATGCAGCACGCACTGATAGAGGAAAAAATGAAGAGAAATGAAAACATTTCTCCTTATTGTGCCTCACTACGCCACCTCTAGGGTGGCGTAGCAGTCACACACAACTTCAGACTTAGGATTTTTCGTAAATCAGAAGAAGTGTGTAGTTCTATGAGTGTTGCGTGGGAACACAAACAACAACACCCACAGAATACCTCTTCAACGCACAGTGCTGCGTGTGAAGTGGCTCTATTTATGAGGAGAGGAAAAGTCATGCCGGGTGGCTTTTCCTCTCCTTGTAAATATGGAGGAGCCCCCTGCGCCACCAGTACATCATGAAAAGTAACGTAGTGATGGCGCGGGGGGCTTGTAAAACTGCCCCAGAGATGTTAAGGAAATTAAGGGTAAGACAGACATAGCGAGAGGGACAGAAACAGAGAGTGAGAGCAAGGAACTGAGAAGGAGTAAAGCAGTTGGAATGACTGAGACATATGGAGACAGGTTGACAAACATGGTTGAAAAAATAGTGATAGAGGCAGTAAACCTAGGGGAGTAGTAGAGAAGGAGTGAGGGAGTTACGAAAGAGTAGTAAAGCAAGAAGAGAGAGGGAAGAGGAATGAGAAAAGCAGAGTGAGGAGAGGTGAAGAAAAGGGAGCATGAAAGTGAAGGGGTGAGAAATACAGATATTTTAAACTTACCTGACCAACAAAATAAATTAATTAGAAATAAATGGGTTTTTTTAATTGCAAATAAAATGGATTACATTTCCTAAATTTTCTTTCAAGATCTGAAAAAAAGAAAAAAAGTATTAATATTGAACAAAACATTTTCTTAAACAGTACATGTTTTTTCATATTTAACAAAGCAATGTTTTGCCCTTTTTTTGCTGTTTTCAGAATGTATTGAATTTCACTGAAAATAGTGATATCAATGGTATTCATCATTTAACAGCGGGCAAAAAAAAAACAATCTGAAAGATTGTTTAAAAAAGCCCTGAATGTATCCTCACTAAAACAGACCTCGATAGAAATGTCACAAATATATTAAAAATACCTTCTAAGAACAATAACTATTAGCAATAAATAACGTCTGTAAATCTTGCTGCTTAAGCACGTACACCAAAATAATATCTGTCAAAGAAGTCCACAATTGTTACCTTTACCTTTCCATGAGGCCAAATGGTAATTTTAAAATCCTTTTTAAGTGAAATATCCAATGTTAATCCTATAAAATTGAAATAATGGTTTCTTCAGATGCTGGAATTTGTATCTAAAATTTTGGTTTTAGAAAAATGAAGTAACAATTTGGTAAATCATAAGGCAAACGTTGCTTGAAAATCAATTGAGAATCATTACACAGTGTCCATCCTTTTTCACATTTAAGATAAACTGTGTAGTGACCAGAAGATATAGAAGGTCCATCATGAAAAATTATTGCAACTGCAACAAAAGTTTTACCTGATATTGATAATTGATTTCCCACAAACTTCTTTAGTAAAGATTCCAATTTAGTTCCATCTGCTCTACAACGTTGTATCATTAAAATTACATACTGTCCATATTTCTTAAAAAATAACGTTGATAACATGTCTGATTTACATTGAGAACATTCCATATTGTGATTAGCATCTTCAACTAATTTACTAAAAGTCACTGATTTACCAACAACCTCTTCAACACTGTCCTTTTTCTTTTTGCTTGCAGTCACATCACTCTCTTTTTGTTTTCTCTTCTGTACATCCTCATTACAGATATTCTCAAATCTCTTTTTCCGACAAACAACACGTTTTTCAAACACAGGATACTGACCTAAATGAGGAGCATAGCTTCTTCTTAATCTATTATACTCCTTTACACAGTTTGCTTCAGCACTAACTTTTGAGTCATCAAAGTCTATCATGAATAAACCAGATATTTTTTTCACGCGTGACAAAGCAACATATGCCATACCTTCTTTAAACACACTAGTTCCAATATTTACAAAAGCACTATCTACAGTTAATCCTTGAGATTTGTGAATAGTTACAGCATATGCTAGAGAAAACGGAAACTGCTTCCCACGTACATATATGTCTTTCACAAGCAAGAAACGAACCGAACAACGACAAATGTCTTTAACCCCTTCAATCTGATCAAATTTTATTGTTAAAAATTCAATTCCATCTTTTTTCTGGTACTTTACAAAACCCACAACTTTACCCATAGCTCCGTTCACTAAACCTTTTTCTACATCCAGATTACGGCTTAAAATTACTCGACAGTTCATACATACATAAAGATTCTTTTCCAAACCAGCTGCTTTCGATATGTTTTTCTCTAGAGAATCCAATTTGCTTGTCAATTTGCTTGTCAATATAATAGTTATTCCTTCATGCTGTATTTTATCCACAGCTTCCAGTTTTATAATCTCTTCATTTTCCAATTTCAAAAGTTCTTGATTGAATATAGAGCATTCATGTAGTGTTGGCATTAAGCAGATTACAGTATTTTTTTCAGCAATTTTCTTGTATATTTTCTCTGGAACTATTTGTTCTGTTGGAAACACATTACATAGCAATCGACTCTGTAAAGCTTTTCTGCCATGGTCTGTGAGTAGTCCAATTCTGATATCTTTGAGAATACTTGCATAATCCTCATCATTGGCTTGCCTCATATTGGTAATGAGTTCTTTATACTCAAAGTATGTCCAAATATTCACATTACCTATACTTCCTAACGACTTTTTCGTGTCTTCATGTGTAAGTGTATGGAATACTGGTTGTCCTTTAACTGGAGTGAGCTGCAAAAGATCCCCAAAAACTATGACGTGTTTTCCTCCAAATAAGACGTCATAGTCTGTCTTTAGAATTTGCTGCATTCTTAAATGCACAAAGGCAAGAATTAAGTTTGATACCATGCTTACCTCATCAATAATGAGTACTTTCATTTTCTTCAATACTCTTGAAACTTCAAAACATGCTTCTCCTGTTAGCCTGTGGTATTGTATTTTGTTCTCATGCTCTACTGGTAACATTAGCAAACGATGTAAGGTAACTCCTTTTATGTTATACGCTGCTAACCCAGTTGGAGCAGTAACAACACAAGACAAAGTTGAATCCGTTTTGTTCTGTAGGTAGCTTCTAATTACTTTAATTAAGAAACTTTTTCCAGTTCCTGCTTGTCCACTCACATACATTCTGATTGGTTTAAAAGATGTGCATGAGCACTCTTTATGTTCATATAGTAATCCATGATCAATTTTTTTTCTGACTTCCTCATAAATTTGTTGTTGTTCATCATTCAGTTGTTGTTCCATATTTGGTAAGTTTATTAAATCTTCCTGAGCTTGATTCATAGCTGTTTCCACTTCAGTCATGGCTATTGCAGCTTCATTTTCTACGATTGGTTGTCCTAGAGGATCTTGACTGAACGTCCCAGAACTTTGACTGTCTTGAGAACTGTCTCTAGCTACTTCAGCTGCAATTGTTGCTTCTTGTTCAATTTCTTCATTTAACATTTGAACATAAGTTGTGAAAGTACTGCATTCTATGCTATCTTTGCAAGCATTAAAGGAATCTTCATAGCTCTGAAAATCTCCAAGTAGTTCGTCCTCTGAACGCCATGGTTTAAACAGCTGTAAAAGTGCCAAGTAGTAAAATTCCTTTTTGTCAGTAGTGTCGCAACTCAGTTTCCGGTGATTAATCAAACTTCCTTTTGTTTGTTTTACCAAACATCCTTCCTCACCAGTGACTTTATATTTTCCATTGTTGATGTCTTCTGTGGCATTCCGTTTATAAATGTAGTTCTGCAGCACTTCATAGAGACACATGTTCTCAAGATGATGACTTCTTTGTGGGTAATATGTGTCCAACATGTTTGTTCTTAAAATATCTGTACTTTCAGGTTCGTACTCTGCTAATTATTCCATTTCTCGAATAGATTTCAGTACCCGATTTCTCATTCCTGCAAGGCCTAAACTTACCCAAATTATTCCTCTGGATTTGGAGTACAGACTTGCAGATGATAACCTATCTGAGCATTCGTAGGATCCAATTTCTCGATGCGATAATATCTTTAAACTGAAACTGTATAGCTTTTTACTGACAGTCTTCTCGTGAGAAATCTCTTTCCACATTTCTTTCAATTCCGTTTTCTCAGATTTAGTGATGTAAGATGTGACATACCGAGCAACAGCAATAGAATTGTCAGCTACATACTGTATATCCATGTTAGCATTCCACATGGATAAAATGACTGGGTTGTAGTCATTTATATATTTTGACTCTTCTTTTCTTCTTAGGTTGTAGGTATTCTTAGGCGATTTTCTTGTAATAGTATGTCGCACAGCTGACATAAAACTGTTTACTCTTCCTTTTGAAAGAACAGGTCGTGGAAATCCAAATCGACATTTTGTGTAGAATTTATCTTTACTTTTGTACTTTCGTCGACAGTATTTTCCACACCGATGACTTTGGAAACGTAAAACTTGCTCTTTTAAGTTTTTTTCTTCTGTGCTTTTAGGTATAGCACATGTTGCATATTCTTCAATGAAAGATAAAACTGCTTCATCAGCATCTGTTCCAAATTTGGGTGCATCCTTGATCCACAACAGCATATGAATATGTGGAGCACCTCTTGCTTGGTACTCTTTTCTCCAAAAGAAATCCACAACTTCTCCAAGAGGTGGATTTTTTTTATTGCAGATGAACGACATCATAGCCTCAAATCTATGATTGAAATATCAGCAAACATTAACCGGATCCAATGAGCACAATTCTCCTGCTGTCTTGTATTTTATGTTTTCAATATTTGAATTTGCCTCTCAAAGAAAATCCAGTAAATCATCCCAAGCGTACTCAGCACAGCTTAGGGTAAGGAACCATGCAGGAGTTCCTAAATTCCGTAACATACATTTCAATTCTTTCATGGCGTCGGTACCAATATTCATTAGTTCCACGCTGACAAGCCATCAAATTAATCAATTGAGATTCCAAATGATCATCTCGCTGTTGCACTTTGTTCATAAAATCCTTTGCAGACACATTATGTAGATGTACTCCAGTTTTCAAAATGTGATTTACTGCATAAGATAGTGCAGACAAGTCACTTTCAAATAAAAGATGGAACAAATAAGGAATACTTTGATGAAATCTTGGATCTTCTGCATATAATCTTGTAGTCCGATACTCAGAAGCAGGAATCTGTACTGAACGTTCATCATATCGTCCACCTTTTCCTGTAGGAAACAGCTGGGGAAAACAACGAGCTTCCAAGCTCTCCTCCCATACACTCACGGGAGTTCCTTGTGCTTTTTTCATCTGAAACAGATCAATAGTGTTTCCCATAACTTCTTTAGAATGAAGAGGATGTATGCTGAAATGTTCATATATTTCTTCTTCTTTTGACTTATCCACTTTTTCAATTTGCCCAGTTGGTATTCCTGTGTCTGCAAGTAATTCTTCTTCATCTTCATCCATATAAATTGTTTCATACCATTTATTATTTCTTTTCAAATATAAATTTGCTCTTTGTACTTTTCGTACATCTACCAGCTCCTGCCGAATGTTCTTATTCTTTGTTGGTACTCCATTAACCAGAATAACTAATGGTTCAGTTTACAATCTATCTGCATCAATTGTTTCCATATTTTTTTTCAAATCCAATGGCAAATAGACAAATCTTCCTTTTAAACCTCTTTGTAAATCCGAACGAGGTAATTTACCTGTTTTGTGCTCCATACGCACTATGGTGTGAAACAGATGGACACATTGAATGAGTATAGACTCATACGTATTTAAATCAGAAAGTTCTGCAGGAATATCAACCAATTCTAAATTATTATGTACAGCTCTAGCTGGCATTCTATTTTCTTCTAACTTGTTATAACAGTATTTACAAATACGCTGATCTTCACCCAAATCAAAACAATTTTCCAGAAATATATATGTTGCAAAATCATTCCACTTATAATTATCTTCATGTTCTTTTGTTTTATAGAGATCAACATTCCTTGTTTGAATTTTATAATGGCTTCTCCGGCAACAAATACAAGTAATATTTGGTCTTTCATTAGAGATGATAGTAAATTTTGTCATTTCATCTTCAAAATTTTTACTAACAGTGAGTTCTACATTCTCTTCCACATTTTCCTCAATAACTGTGTCATTTCCTGCACTTTCTTGCTCTGGACCAAAGTAACAAAACTGAATATCATCAGTAACCTTCACTACATCTGATACAGATCCACGGAACAGAGCATTATTCAACTCATTTAACTTTAGTGCTGGACTTTTAGCAAAATACAATGTTCTCACAAACTTTCTCATTTCAGTATGATGAACAGCCAGCATCCTAAAATGGTGAAAAACACTTTGGCAAACTTTCCTAGATAGACAAGCAAGAGAATGTCCTTGCAAACCAGTATTCTCTCTCACTCTGCATGGGTCTAGTCTTTGAAGCACCTTAATCTTCTGTTTAACACTCTTTTTACTATATTCTCTTAGAAAGTCACGTAATTTATCAATAGATTCCTGTCGCACAGTGAAAATACTACTACAATTCCAAGTGTACACTGGGGCTTTAGGACGTCTCCCCATAACCTCATCAGCTAACACTTCTTCCTCATTTCTTGGAACCATTTTCTCCTTTTCCATTACACAACCATCTTTAACTTTATAAGCTCGACCATTGGTGTCAACTGCATGCAACAAACTATTACTTTGAAGATAACTCTCTTCATTAAAAAATGGTTTAGTACTTGAACTATGCTTCCATTCTCCTAAGAACACTTTACAAAAGTTATTTTTTTTCACTACTCTTTTCCTTTTGCTTTGTGACTTCATTGCTTTGACTAATTTTTCTAATCTACGCATCCTGTTCAAAATTAAAATGAATAGTTTTCTTTTTATTTCCAAAGCCTTTGCAACAATTGTTTCAATATATTTCTTTTTTTTATAAAATTTGGTTTTCTTCTTATATTTTTTCACATCCTTTAGCAAATTTAACATCACTCTTCTCTGAAACATTTTTCGACGAATGTTTTTAAAATCTATTTTTGTGTTAAGTCACTCTTTCTTACTTCTGATTCTACACTAGCTTTTAGTATTTTCTGTCGACTCTGTTTTTGTTTTGTACTTGAAACACTATTTGCAGAGGATATATTTTTAACATTTTTTCTTTGTTTGAAGATATTTAAAAAAAAATCCTTAGTCTGCTTACCAGAAGGCTTTTTTCTTTTTTCCAACATGAGGTTCTTCAACTAATTTTTTTTGTCCAGTTTTCTTCAAACATAGATGATGTTGCTGTTCTTTTCTCTTTCTTGACTTTATAGGCATCTTTAATTAATTTCACTGTTGTTCAGCAATACCTGAAAGAAACTAAAAAAAAATACCTTTATGTAATTTTAATACATTACGATTTTTTATTTGAGATTTTCAAATCCTATCATATGAGCTGTCCCTTGCCTACAACTGCAAGTCTGACAGAACAATACCAACACGTATTAAATCTCTAACATCAATTCCTGTGTGCACACAGACTCATGGTGTGATTCTAGGCACAAAACGATTTTTGTTTGGCAATTTCAAAGCACATTTACTACTGTGGTAGAGTAAGTGATAATTACTATGGCAGCCAGACACATTTTCCTTATATTTTAGAGAGGCAGAAAAGAGCACATGTCCTAACAGCTACTTGAGACCATCAGCATGTGTTACAGGGTGAGTGATTAGAGTAGAGCAAAGGAAATGAGCCTTGGTGACGTTGAATGTGTTAGAGTTACACACTGCTATCTGAAATACCACAAAGTGCTGAATAGTAAGCATGGGAGTGCAGGAGAAGCACCTGTCTGTGTGCTAAGAGCGTGCTTCTGGAGACTGTGTATTGTCAGGTGCAAGAGAGATCTGCACGGACGCTTGCACAACTGCATGAAGACTGCAAAGATGTCTGTAAGAGTACTTGCATTGCGTCACGGCAGTTAGCCTCAGCAGCGCGCGCCACTCTCCAGGAACTCACTGCCTCCACCCTTTACAAGTACTGGACGTTAGCGCTTTCGCAGTAACTTCCGGCATGGGTGAGGCAAATGATTCCTGAGGAACGAAACTCTGGAGAAAGAGGAGGGGAAAGAAAAAAGGGAAAGGAAAGGAAGGAAAAGAGAAGAAAAAGGGGGTGGACGTGGTATTGCCCGTAAGAAATGATATTCCTTCATTGCCGCTCGCAGAGGAGTACTTGACTCGTGTTGCCTGCAGCCTTCTGGAGTCCCGTAGGGCATTGGTTTCATTTCATCTGTGTCCAGGGAGCCCCGTTGGGCATTGGAATCTGATCAGGGAGCTGCTGTACAGGAGGACGGGACTGCGAGGACCAGCAGGCTGTGCGTGTTCCATCGAGCACACCTGCCGCCTCTTCCCGTGACTCCGCCCCCTGCTGACCGCTGAAAACTCCTCGCGGACCCCGCTTCGCGGGCGCCGCTCGCAGAGGAGTACTTGACTCGTGTTGCCTGCAGCCTTCTGGAGCCCCGTAGGGCATTGGTTTCATTTCATCTGTGTCCAGGGAGCCCCGTTGGGCATTGGAATCTGATCAGGGAGCTGCTGTACAGGAGGACGGGACTGCGAGGACCAGCAGGCTGTGCGTGTTCCATCGAGCACACCTGCCGCCTCTTCCCGTGACTCCGCCCCCTCTATCCACAGCCAGCATAAGATCTGAAGGTATTACGCGTCAGCGGGACGCGTGTGCGGGACATCGCCCGGGACAAAGCCCGGACTAAGGGCGGACCCTCTGAGACCGATCGAGGCTGTGCTGGGCCAGGAGTGACTCCGCTGCATTGTGGTAATTGGGAGTTTTTAAATATCGCCATGGCTTCTAGTGAGAATGTGTTGCCTGGGGAGAAATCAAGGCCAGTGGTAAATGGCCCCCTTGACAGTTACTTTAAAAAGTCTTTCGTAACGGACAAGGAGCTGGACACTACCCTGGAGGAGCGTAGACTAGAACGTCGTCGCTCTATTGAAAACATGAAACGTAGAGCTTCAGAGGTTGTTTCCCCAAACATTCCTGTTGTCGATAGTGGTAGTAATGGTGTAAACGATACCCCCCTCTCGCAAGAGGGTGTTCCGCTATTGTTACGTGACTGTTCGCCCACAAACTGTGTCCCTAGTGTCCAGGTTATCAGCGACTCTCTCCCCACACACGCCATAAGTCATTCTAAAATTTTCAATACGCGGCTTGTGGGACGGGGGGTAGGAAAAAAGGCTAAGAATCTGAACAAGGGGATTATTCACGGCCCTCCTCCCAGGAAAAAAAGGCGTAGGGTGGGGGTGATCAATGGCCCCAGGACACAGCATTCAGAATTTGGCCACTATCCATCTAATGGGTCTGTTTCTGGGTTATTAATTGGGCCAGATCATAGCCAGACGGCGGCCATTAGTACCTGTTTAATGGCTGTGAACCCTGCTGTGACCCCCCCAGAGCCTGCTCTATCAGCTGTAGTTATCCCACAGGTGCCTATTCCCACCGATTTTTTACCCCAACTGGGGGACATGATTAGCATTCTCCTTTTACCTATTACTGACACCTTAAGGAAGTTGGAGTATAGGCTAGAGAATATCGAATCTACCTTGAGAAATATGGCCGTTGTAGGTAAGGTTACAACGGATGGTACTAGTAAACAGGCTGGAGCTCACCTTATAAATCCACCTAGGGAACCTCCTGATTTCAGTAGGAATGTAATGCAGACTGTGGGCCACCTAGCTCCGGATCAGGGCAGAAATGGACCTTTGTTGCATAAGGAACATTTAGTTAGTAAGCCCGTTATGGATTTGGTGGAGGAAGTCAGTATTGCCCCAGTAGGGAGTACTGCCCAGGCGCAGGGTAACCCTAGGTGGGAGGGGGTCCCTGGGATTCATGGTCTTCGGGTCGATTTACCCCCAGAAGCTGCACCCTTAGTGGTGGTGTTGACTGGGGTTCCTGTTTTAACTGATAATAAGAGTGAGGATTACGCCCAGCTAAAAAATAAAATTATCCACTGGTTAAGAACATATAGACCTATAAATAGGAAAGTAAATGGTGAGATATTGCATGTTAGACGTCTCCCATGGCTTGGTGGAAGGAATAAAGACGTCGATGGAGACATAGTTCTGATTAATTTCAGAGACCCAGAAGCGGTAGCTTTTATATTGAACTGGCCCCTGGGCAATGGTAATAGTCAAATTCGCCCTCGATCTTTGACCTATTTCTATCCTAGGTCCTTGGTTTTCCCCACACCCTATGTAAGGAAAAATCGTTCAGTCTACACAAATGACCCCACTGCCCTTTATGCATCAAATCAGCGAATCGATCACCAAGGTTGGAATATGGTTCCCTTTAGTGGCCACAGGAATAACAACACTCGGAGAATGGAGCACCTGAGGCCTTTTACACCTTTAGAATTAGGGAACAGGTTTGATGTTTTTTCCAGCTTGGATGATTGTGATTGAAAATTACAGTTCGGGCAGGGGAAGAGGGAGAGTCAAACTGGAGGTGGAGTTGTGGGGAACGTTAC
Organism: Triturus cristatus; assembly: GCF_964204655.1. Classification (NCBI taxonomy): domain Eukaryota; kingdom Metazoa; phylum Chordata; class Amphibia; order Caudata; family Salamandridae; genus Triturus; species Triturus cristatus. Next base: position 482,234,674 of record NC_140593.1, on the reverse strand, counting down.
TGTGTTACCCAATGTGGTTGATGACCCCCAAAGCAGTGATGGGTTTCTCCAGGATGCGGAAAACATTACTATAAGAACTTCTAATGATCCAACTGTGTTAGATACCATCATATGTACTGCCGAAAAACGCATGATAAATCCAACAATATCATCAGCCACTATAGTTACCAACCCATCCCAAGTAGCCTTAGAAGAGAACCTAAGGGCTATTACGTGGAATATAGCTGGGCTAGCCTCTAAGGTAAACACCCCCATATGGGCTGACTTTATTAAACAAGGTTATGATATTATTTGCCTGCAAGAAACTTGGGATGGGGCTGAAGTGCATGTTGAGGGCTATACTTCCTTTAACGTGCAGGCTGTGGCATCCCAAGCTGGTCGAGCCAAGGGTGGACTCGTGACCCTGATATCCACTGCACTGACTGAGTTCTGTGCTAGTGATCATGTAGTCCTAGGTGAACATGCCTCGGTTCTGCGTATGGTCCATAGCGGATACAGAGACTTAATAATAGTAAATTTTTATAATAATATTGCCGGGCACAAACAGGGAAAGTTTATTTCTGACATAGAGCAGGCCATTGATGCCTTTTTATTGAGTACACCCAAACCTGCTGCCATCATATGGGTGGGAGATTTTAACATTAAATCATGTACCTATGCACTCAAGGGGGCTTGTGGCCATAGGGAGGAGTACTCGGGAAGGGAAACAACATGTGTATATAATCATTTCCCGCATAACAACTATGGTAGTGCTCTGAATAACCTATTGGCCAAATATGACCTGGACCTCCTAGAATGTAATAAGAACAAAAACAATGTTAGATGTCCGACATTCCATGGAAAGAACAGCCAATCATTTATTGATCATATTATGATATCTTGCTCTGTAGCTTATATCAATGTTTGGGTGATTGAACAAGTGGTCAGTGATCACAACAGTGTAACCGTTGAACTATTGGGTTGGGGAATCAAAAGGAATACCTTTGGTCAACCAATTCAGGACATTGTTGCAGAAAGATCGAATGGGATGAGGGTGAAATGGACAAAAGTTGACCCCACTAAACTTGTTGCCAATGTGATCACAAACTGTTGTGGAGAGGTAGAGTATTGCTTATTGCTGGACCCATGCCCACGAATTCTGTTATCCAAATTCCTAACTATTACAAAAACTATTGAGAAATCCCTGACACACAAATCTCGGAAATCAAGGAAAGTTAAGGCGGTGTGGTTTGATGACCATTGTGCTCAGTCATTAAAAAGGTTAAAAACTTCACTCGATGCCACACCAAGAGACGTTTGTAAGATCAGGGAAGAGCGCTATAACTATAAAACTGCACTTTCCATTAGGAAGAAGGAATTGCAGGATGTGGCATGGGAAAAATTAGATCTAGCTGCAGATACCAAAGATCATAAACTTTTTTGGGACACCGTAAATAGTCCATTCTTGAAGAATGACAACGTCCCTGAACTAACCTCGCATGTCAGTTGTCAGGCCTGGATAGCTCACTTCACTGGGATTTTTAATTCTGATTTTATCTCTGATTTTACTTCCGTTTTTAATTCTAATGTTTTAACTGATACTCCAACCTGTTTTAAATGGGAGAAATTACTGTTCTCGGTGACATTAAGCGAGGTGACTGAGGCAATTGAAAAGAGTAAGGGGGGGAAAGCCCCGGGTCCAGATGGGGTCCCCGTGGACTTTTTCAAATCTGAGATTGTTTTATGGGCCCCCATTTTAACCCGTTATTTTAATGCTGCAATTGAGGACGAGTTACCAACCTCATGGGGTCAATCCATTTTAGTACCACTTTTTAAAAAGGGTTCTAGGGCCGAAGCACGAAATTATCGCCCAATTTCACTTTTAGACTCGTCGTTAAAGATTTTGAGTCGTATACTTTTGGTGAGACTAGAGACCTGGGCTGAGGACAATAATGTTCTTTCGCCTATTCAGTTTGGGTTCCGAAGAGGTCTAGGAACTATGGAGCAGTGCGTGAACCTTGAACTTATCATCGGCAAGTACACTAAAGCCAAGGAGGGGAATTTGTTTATGTGCTTTGCCGATCTAAGTTCTGCATTTGATTTAGTGGAACACGCACTACTCTGGCCAGTACTACTTGACATGGGCGCACCTGCTGAAATCATCCACCTCTTGGCTAGAATGTATAGTAATCTTTCAAGTAAGGTTAGATTCGGAACAAATGGTGAATGCACCCCCCTTTTTAAAATTGGTAGAGGGATCCGACAAGGCTGCGTGCTCGCTCCCCTTTTATTCTCCCTTTTTATAAATCAGGTTGATCAATTTTTACAAGAATTTTATGCTGACGCTCCCATCATTAATGGAAAGCAAATACCCGTCCTATTATATGCGGACGACGCGGTCCTGATTTCCAGGACCGCGAATGGGTTGCAAAAGTTAATTGAGAAGTTTCATATTTTTATTCAGGGCAGAAAGCTTAAAATTAACAAGGGTAAGACTATGACTATGACTTGTGGTAAGAAAATAAAGAAAAACAAGTCATTCTTTTTAGATGGGGATAAACTTGAGGCAGTTCGACATTTTTGCTACTTAGGTATTACCTTTTCAGGTGATGGGAGATGGGTAAACGAGCAATCCAGTGTTGGTTTGAAGATGACCAGAAATACAAATTGCATCTTCAGATTCGCCTCCAAATTAGGGGGTCGTAGAATCCGAGAGATGATTTCCATCTATAATTCAAGGTGCATGTCCTCTGCCCTGTATGGAGCAGGGATATGGGGATATAATCGTCAGATTGCTCTGTCCATCCAGCAAGAGGAAAACAAGTACCTGAAACGACTATTATGCCTCCCCGCTTCTGCCTCAAACGAGATTACCCACAGAGAGCTAGGCATAAATTATGCCACAGATCTGATTGCATTGCGTCCCTTGTCCCTATGGCGGTCCATATGGGCCAAAGAAGAAACTAGGTTTACCCAGGAAGTAATTTTGGACTGTATCAAACTTGATCGGCATTCGAAAATCCCCTGGCTAGAACACATTCACTCCTGGTATAAGATTCTCTTTGGTCAGGATATTTTTAAAAATATTTTAACAACATCGGTTTTAACAAAGCGTAACCTTAAAACCACTTATTTGGACCATGCAAAAGGGACCAGAATGAAGGAGTATGTAATGCAAAGTACGTTCAAACTATATTTGGAGTACAACCTTAGCACAAGATTCCCACCCTATCTTACATTTGTTAGCATTAATTCTCATCGCTTCGTTCTAGCACGCCTGAGGCTTGGAATAGCCCACCATTTGGTGGCCTTCCCAACCATAAAAAAACTCGGGTTATGTCTGTGCCCATGCGATGGGAAATCTAAACAGAGCATCTGCCACTTTTTACTCTTTTGTAATTTTTATACTGGTTTTAGAAAGTTTTATTTGAAGCAACTATTTTTAGAATATAAGACATACAATACAAGAGCCGCAATACAATTGTTGTTTGATTTGGCTTCCCCGAATGTGTGCTATCGCGTGGCCACCTACATTTTAAAATGTACCTGGCACAGGAAATCAATTATTATATGATTCCCTCCTTTCGTTATCCCCGTTCACCTGTTGGCTATTATATTTTATGATTATTGGTGATTTATGGTGAAGTTACATTGCTTGTTGTGCATTTATTTTAGCACTGGCATTTGCACAAACCCTTATTACAAACAAACTGCTGCTAAAATGTCTAAACTGAATTAACTCCCCCCTTAACAACTATTGCCAAAATGTACTTAATGATTTAATTTAACTCTGTACACAAAGTGATATACTTTATTGATTTAACAATATTGGCATGGATAGTGATGTAATTTTAAATGTTTCATTATTTAACTTTCATAAATTTGATTCTTAACTGTTTAGATGTATGTTGCTATATGGTTGTACTTGTACATACCGAATAAAGCATTTTTGAATTGAATTGAATTGAATTGAATTGAATTGAATTGAATTGAATTGAGTACATGTGTGGTAAAGGTTAATCGGAGTTTTGTACATGTAAAAACTACCTCACCCATTGCGGGAGTGGAAGGAAAATGTACCATGCTAATTTCAAATGTGTTAGCATTTGCCTCTCATTTGTGAGATAGTGATTTCTGCTGAATGCTAACCATCACAGTTCAAGAAAACAAGCTGCCCCTTTCCTGCGAGTGCAAGTCTAACAGAGCAAGAGCAACACAAATTAAATCTCTGAGAAGAATTCCAGTGTGCACACAGACTCATGGTGTGATTCTAGGCACAAAACAGTATTGCTGGGTGATACCAGAACACCTTAAATTAGGATGAAGACATACTCCATAATATCTTACAATTTCAAGGCAGTTAAATATCTTCCTTAACATAAAATGTAAAACACAACTTTAAAAGTGGAAGGAAAATGTACCATGCTAATTTCAAATGTGTTAGCATTTGCCTCTCATTTGTGAAATAGTGATTTCTGCTGAATGCTAACCATCACAGTTCAAGAAAACAAGCTGCCCCTTTCCTGCGAGTGCAAGTCTAACAGAGCAAGAACAACACGAATTAAATCTCTGAGAAGAATTCCTGTGTGCAGACAGACTCATGGTGTGATTCTAGGCACAAAACAGTATTCCTGGGTGATACCAGAACACCTTAAATTATGGTGAAGACATACTCCAGAATATCTTACAAGTTCAAGGCACTTAAATATCTTCCTTAACATAAAATGTAAAACACAACTTTAAAAGTGGAAGGAAAATGTACCATGCTAATTTCAAATGTGTTAGCATTTGCCTCTCATTTGTGAGATAGTGATTTCTGCTGAATGCTAACCATCACAGTTCAAGTAAACAAGCTGCCCCTTTCCTGCGAGTGCAAGTCTACCAGAGCAAGAGCAACACAAATTAAATCTCTGAGAAGAATTCCTGTGTGCAGACAGACTCATGGTGTGATTCTAGGCACAAAACAGTATTCCTGGGTGATACCAGTACACCTTAACTTATGGTGAAGACATACTCCATAATATCTGACATGTTCAAGACACTTAAATATCTTCCTTAACATAAAATGTAAAACACAGCTTTAAAAGTGGAAGGAAAATGTACCATGCTACTTTCAAATTTGTTAGCATTTGCCTCTCATTTGTGAGATAGTGATTTCTGCTGAATGCTAACCATCACAGTTCAAGAAAACAAGCTGCCCCTTTCCTGCGAGTGCAAGTCTAACAGAGCAAGAGCAACACGAATTAGATCTCTGAGAAGAATTCCTGTGTGCAGACACACTCATGGTGTGATTCTAGGCACAAAACAGTATTCCTGGGTGATACCTGTACACCTTAACTTATGGTGAAGACATACTCCATAATATCTGACATGTTCAAGGCAGTTAAATATCTTCCTTAACATAAAATGTAAAACACAACTTTAAAAGTGGAAGGAAAATGTACCATGCTAATTTCAAATGTGTTAGCATTTGCCTCTCATTTGTGAGATAGTGATTTCTGCTGAATGCTAACCATCACAGTTCAAGAAAACAAGCTGCCCCTTTCCTGTGAGTGCAAGTCTAACAGAGCAAGAGCAACACAAATTAAATCTCTGAGAAGAATTCCTGTGTGCAAACAGACTCATGGTGTGATTCTAGGCACAAAACAGTTTTCCTGGGTGATACCAGTACACCTTTAACTTATGGTGAAGACATACTCCATAATATCTGACATCTTCAAGGCAGTTACATTTCTTCCAAAACATAAAATGTAAAACACAACTTTAAAAGAAGAATCACATTTCTATTATTTATATCCAAATACACCACATACATCCCCTCTCAAATTCATAACTCACCTTTAAAAGTAGTTAGTTGAGAAAGAAATGTGGCACTCACACAGCAGATTATCAGAGCCAGAATCTCTGAACTGTACACCTCTCAGCAGAACCAGTTGGCAATGTTTCCCTCTCTTTTTTCACACATATACATGTTAACTTCAAATCACAGTGTTTCCCACATTTTTTCAAATGGAAACACACATTTCTATTGGTTGCAAATTTCAACCCTTTCCAAATGATCCCTACCCCCAACATTGCTTCTGCCTGCTACCATAGCAACAGGTCAGGGAACACTGGTGTGAGCAGAGAGGTCAGAAGTTCAGCACACAATGTTTCAAATCCAAAGAGCAAGAGTGCTTGACTTTTCAAACCTACAGCAAATCCAAACTAATGTTCTGTTAGAACACATTTTTCACAACCAATACAAAACATGCTTTTATAAATGTAAACATATAGCCTAGTTTTTAGTGTAGAATGGTTCGAAACAGCCAATGAGTTCTTTTCATTTAAAAAAGTATGTATGCCTCCATTTTACAACTATCTTTCATTTCATATTGCCATTCTACTGAAAGACACCTTCTGAGTGAATCCAGATCTCCTTTGAAGATGTTCACAGTGTGGATTATAGGTCACAGCTATGTCTTCTGGAGTGAAAAGTTTGCAGAAAAAAGAGGTATTGTGAAAGACCTTGCTTTGCCAAATGTAGACATTAAATGGATTGGTCAGAGAGGGTTAAAGTGGCACCAATTAATGCCTTTGGTGAAAACCTTTCTACATCTCCCACAGCCTAACCTTATTATTGTGCACTGTGGTGGAAATGACCTAGGCACTTTAACTGGGGTAGGTCTGGAAATGCTTATTAAGGACACCTTTGTGCAAATGATGTCACTTTTTCCACAAACTGCCTTTGTATATTCTAATATATGCCAAAGGCAAATGTGGAACTTGTCCAACCAACATTGTCCGCAGATTGACAAAGCAAGAAAGCACGTCAATAAGTCTGTTTCTGCTTTCCTCAGAGACTATGGTATGGGTTCTATATACCACAACAACTTGCGTTACAACATGCAAGGCATTTACAGAGGAGACGGTGTACCTTTCAATGATGAAGGGAACAGAGTCTTCCTCTTGAACTTTAGACTCTGCATCGGTACTTACCTGTAGGTACCAAATAACACTCAATAAACTCAACGGCTCTTTTTAGAGCCACCTAATATCTAAACACTGAATCTTTTTTTTTTAAACATTTTTGCCGTGCGCGCACGGTGTGCGCACCCCGTGAATTTTTTAAAAAAATTAAAATCTTTTCTTTGGCCTTTCGGGGTCCCACTGTGACCCCCTGACAAAGGCTAGGGGGTCAGGAACTCCCTACCCTGCCCCCTGTTCACGTTCTCCACCTTTCCTTTTCAGTGTGACAGACAAAATGTCGGCCGACACTTCCTGATTTCGACCGATTCGAATGTTGACTGACATAAATCCACCAATCAGAATTACGCTCGCGCACGGCACCGTGCGCGCACCGTGCGCGCACGGTACGCGCTTATAGATATTTATATGCTTTTAAATGCTATTTTCTCAGGAACTACTGAACAGATTGACACCAGACCTGCAAAAGGCACTTCCCTGACCTGAGGACTACCTCTCTGCCAAATTTCAAGTAATTCTGTTCAGCCGTTCGGGCTGTACCTTCGACCTAAGGTCCTATGGGAAAATGCATGGGGAAAACGCGTTTTGGGACCCCCCCTTTTTTCTCGGCCCCCGCTTGACGAATCCCCCCGAGACTTTCAAGGTAGGAGCTGACTGGAGCGCCCCATTAGTTTTGAGAATTTCGCGAGGATTCGTCAACCGGCCCTAAAGTTATTCAAGATAGAATTTTCAGATTTCCTATGGAAACACTGTCCTAAGTATAACTATCTACTGGCGACCGCCAGTAGATAATATAAACCCTAAAAAAAAAAAAAATTATGAATACATAACTTAGCATTTAAAAAACCGTACAAGTTCACTTAAAAACCCATAGGTTTCACACACGTTATAGTTAGGAATTAGCATTTAAAAAACCTTGCAAATTCACTTAAAAAACCATAGGTTTCACACATGTTATAGTTAGCTGGACATTTCACTCGTAAAAAACCAATGAAATTCCCCCGTTATAGTTAGTGCAGGCAACTACAACTCACGTGACCGCAATCCTCTGCTGATGACGTCAGATATTACATCACTGATGACATATGTGTCTTTCTGAAAAATAAATATTTGTAATATATGTATAGCTAAAGAATAATGGAAGAAGACATGGGTAAATAAGTGTCTAAATACAGTGATGTAATATCTGACGTCATCAGCAGAGGATTGCGGTCGCGTGAGTTATAGTTGCCTGCACTCACTATAACGGGGGAATTTCATTGGTTTTTTACGAGTGAAATGTCCAGCTAACTATAACATGTGTGAAACCTATGGTTTTTTAAGTGAATATATATATATATATATATATATATATATATATATATATATATATATATATATCCACACGGCATTCTCCAATTCCGGAGCCCCCGATCCTTCAGGGTGGCCTCAACACAATGGGCATGGAGCAGCCCGTCAAAACACCACCCAGTGTAACAGAAAACTTGAGGCCCATTATTCAGCATCTCGCAGCACAGCATACTTTCATTTACCTAACGTGTCAACCACATTTTGGCCTTGCTCACAGGTGGAAGTCAGACGCTCTAATTGCCAAGTGCGCTCATGCGTGCTTTAAAGTTCTTGGGTCACGTGACTGGGTACTAAAAAATACAAATCCCATAGTGCACTGTAGAATACATTAAAAAGTACGTTCTGGAAGTCCTCGTTAATGCTCACCAAAATTCAAAGTTTTTTTTTCATAATGGCAGTCGCACTGATGTTGGTGTGGAATCTTGTAAATACACAGTCAGGTGAGTTGGTTTCTCTTGCACAGTGCTGTGTTACTCCAACCGGGGCTGAAAAAAAGGCACCATTTAATCAGCACGATCAGAGAGGGATGTAATCCGTCCTGAATCCCTTCCACACGCGCTCACTTTTACGCCCCATTGGCATTCCTAAGTAGGCTGGGTGCGTGAGTGGGTCATGCTCCTCATTAAATATCCACACAGCATTCTCCAATTCCGGAGCCCCCGACCCTTAAGGGCGGCCTCAACACAATGGGCATGGAGCAGCCCATCAAAACACCACCGAGTGTAACTGAAAACTTGAGGCCCATTACTGGCAATGAGGCTTTATATATATATACATAGCTTTGTAATTTTGGTTAATGTGTTTTAGATAAAATGTTATTCAATTTTATGAAAAATGTGTGTGAGTATGGAATATTTATTCTGTATTTAAAATGTTTCATTTGTATTACCTAGTGTAGAAAATGATATATTTTGAAGTGGATATTGTAAATGTCACCTATTTAGCATCCAATACCTTTTTAACATGGCCTCAGATTGGATTGGGCATAGTACATGTCACCCGTTGAGTGAACAACACCTTCCCCTAATTGTTTTAGATTGGAGTTGGAATAGTAAATGCCACCGCTTTAGTGTCCAACACCTCCCTCAAGTTGGTTTAGATTGTGGTGGGTATGGTAAAGGTCATGCATTTAGGGGTCAATGTCGTTCGAAAAGCATCCGACTCACAGTCAGATTCTCCTAGACTGTGCCCCGCCAAACATATTAAGAGTTTCCCCTCCACCATGGTTTTCATGGCGATTCCACGTCCATGAAAATCCTGGTGCAGAGGAAACAATTGGTGCCCTACAGGGGCCCCCTCGTACATTCTTTTGGTTTGTTTGCAAAGTTTAGGGCCAATTTAGCTAACAGATTGCTCCGTTCATAGTTCTTGGTAGCTTTGCTCTTTTTGTAATGCTTCTATAAATGTGTATGCTGATTTCTTCCTAGTGTGGTTTGTAAGGCACTGTGCCATCCTTCCACCTCAGTTTTTGGTTTGGCTTTCTGATCTAAGATGTTGGTGTAGACAATTCACAATTTTTTGGGGGAATCTGGTTTAATGTCTGTGTCTGCCAACCCAAGTGTCTTTGAAAACGTCCATTAGGGGACTAAGTTTGTCTTCCTATTTGTGGTAGAATGGGCTTTCTATTTGTAAACTGTAGTGCTTGTCTACCTGTATGGCAAGGACACAGACTAGTGCTGTAATTATTTTAATTTCAAAGACAAATTGGCTGTTTTTAGAATATTCTACACTTAGGGCCCTAATACGACTATGGCGGTCCGATGGACCGCCGTAGCTGCAGTGGTGGTGCGGGCACCGGCAATCCGACCACTGTAATACAACTTGAGGGGTTCCATCGGCATTGCACTGCCGCAACCGCCAGGGTCAGAGATTCCTAGCGGTGGCACAGTGGTCTTGAGGCCGCAATATGCTTGACCAGACTGCTATAGTTCCACCAAGCATATGACAAGTTTCCTCTCTGCCATGGTTTTCTCCAAGAAAAGTGTGGCAGAGAGGAAAGAAAGGGGGCCCTACAGTGCCCCCTGTTGCCTCAAGACCATGGGGTGCATGCAGGGGGCAAATGTTGTGCCCCCTGTCAGCATGCACCTCAGTACCTGCACGGCACCAGTACATGCCATGCAGGTATTGCCTCTGAAGTTCCTATTGTGGTGCACACTGCTGTGGGACCGTCAAAAAACCACCCACCAGTGTCTGTAAAAGTCATGATCTGGTGGCCAGTGCACACAGAGGTTTGGCAGTGTGGCAGCGGTGGCGTGGCGGTCTCGCTTCCACACCGCCATACTCACGGGCCCGTGGTGCAGATTTTTGGAGGTGTCTCTATATACTTTGATTGAAATGATGGGAACAGCCTTATATTGCTGTGTGGGGGTTCCTTTTTAGAATGGTTTCAATCATGGCTTGCTCAAGGTCTATTATTTTTTTTAGGGGTGGTAGTAATTTGTTTTTTGTTTTATATGGTTTAAGAGGTTGCATTAAGTGCTGTTTTTTTCATTTGGTAGTAGGGCATACATCAAAGGGAAATTTGTGTTTTGATATTCACCATGTAGGGTGTATATCTGAGTGAATGGTTTGGGACACATTTTGAAGATCCCATCCATCATCCATTTTTTGACATTTCCTAAGTTTTACTTAATTAGCTGCTGTAGAGAATAGTAGGATTTGTTTCTCATTATATAGGTTGTCATGTAAAAGGAAATAGCAGCTCATAGGAACATTAACATTTATTTTTTCCACTGAGCCAGGTATTTTTAAATTTTTCACCATTAACCATTCACTCACTTCTGACCCTTCCAATCACACTCCTAAACCACACATAGTATTGTTTTTCATAACCAGTTCTCCCACGTAGTCGTAGGTCGCAGCACGCCATGTCCCGCAGCGAGGCGGGAAGACCCCGATGATGAAGCATGCCACCAAGATCCTTTTGGTGGGTGAGGGGTATTTAAACAAAGCTGTGTGCTTTCCACCATTGTAGGAGACACATAGTCTGGAGGAACACTTCTATACTTTCCCATAAGGGTTAATCCCTTCGTTTTTTGACACTATAACTTGAGGAGGACATATCCTCCTCTTCTGCTCTTTTGAGCATTACCTCTTGTAGGAGAGTAGGGTCTGCTATCCTATGGTCACCCCAAATGTTTGCTTTTTGCTTCACTGGTTTTTGACATATCGAGGCTGTGGGCCTGCTAATCAGACCCCCAGCCTGCTGTTCTCTCTAACTAAATTGACACTATGCACCCTAGGTGCATAACCAATTGGAATTGGATCACCCTGTGAGCCCCTGTACCAGTGTACACTAGGTACCCAGGGCATTGGTGTATCTAAGGCCTGCCAGGGGCTGAAGCATGTATTATGCCACCCCAGGCTTGGCCTAACAAATTTGACACAACTGGCTGATGACTCAGCTGGGGTAAGTTGGTGTAACCACCTCTTACTTAGGTGTAGTATACTTATACCTAACCTTAAATGGGACACATGTTAACCTATAAGTCACTCCTATGGCAGGCCTTGACAATCCTGAAGGCAGAGTGCTTGGTTCCATGTGAGATGGTGCTCTGGCATGAGCTGAGCCTGTCTGCAGTGGTCGGAACAACTTCCTTCTACCGTTTCCAGATATTGTCATACCATATACTCTTAAGTGCATTTGAGCTTGCTGTGTTTTACCATTGTAATCTCTTGGTTACCAATTGAAAGATCACATAGGTACCTTTAGGTACATATAAAACAAGATAGATATACTTAAGTTCTACTGAACTTAGTGGTTGTAGAGCAAAGGGAGTAGCACACCCTGACTACAACTACTAGATAGGTTTAGTAGGAAAACCCAAGTGTAGGTAGATTGCAACACATCCACCCACACTTAAGAGCAATGGCTGGAGCAGAGGGGTCCAATGTACCCATCTCTGTTGAGAGTGACCCCAGAGGGCACCATCCATCTTTGCTACCCTAAACCAAAATGAGCTCAGGCAGTTGGCAAATATCAGGGGCCTTAAACAGCCCAAGAGCCCTACTTCTGCTGAACTCAGAGAGCGTTTACAGGTTGATGAAGATCAGAAAGCTCTCAAGAAAGCCTCCCAGTTAGGCCCCTTAGGGACTGGAACAGGAGGCCCCCCTTCTGAAGATGCTACTGAGGTACCCCTTTCCAATAGTCACCCCTTAGATGAGAACCATACTACAGAGGATGAAAGTGATAAGGGTACTGATACAGAAGGTAGTTAGGATGAAGGGAGAACTAGCCCAGTGCCAAGTGTTATACGTGGCCCAGCTAACCTAAGGCTATTGGGGACTGACAATGGGATCACCCAATTGGATCTCCCCAGTGGACTTAACCAGGGGCTTGGGAGGCAAAGGAATCACTCAGGGGAATCTAATGCTTCTCATACCTCTAGAGGCTCTCAAGGTCACTCCAGAAGAAGGATGACCACCCCTCAGAGGAGGGAGCATGAGGCCAGAATGAAGGAAGCTCAGCTGAGAATCAGGAGGCAGGAGCTAGGAGTAGCTCTGATAGAAGAGAAAGTGAACAAGGCTAGGCAACCTAGAGAGAGTGGGTCTATACCCACTGGTGGCAGCATTGTCCCTAAGGACGAAGATAGGGTCTTTGACAATAGGAACCTGTCCAAGGTTGTGCCCCCCTACAAAAGTGGGGATGACATCCACAAATGGATGACTGCTCTTGAGAGAGCCTGCAAAGTGCAGCAGGTCCCTGAAGACCAGTGGGCAGCAATCTTATGGCTCTCCTTTGAAGGAAGAGGCAGAGATAGACTCCTCACTGTTAGGGAGGAGGATGTCAGAAACTACAGAGCCCTGAAGAGTGTCCTAGTTGATGGGTTGGGCTTAACCACTGAACAGTACAGGTTAATGTTCAGAGACACCCAGAAGACACAGACTCAGGACTGGTCTGAATACATTGAATGTGCCACTAAGGCTTTGGAGGGTTGGTTGCTGGGAAGTAAGGTATCTGATTATACAGGATTGTACAATTTGATGATGAGAGAACAGATTTTGAATAACTGTCAGAACCAGCAACTGCATCAACACTTGGTTGACTCAGATCTGACCTCTCCCCAAGAATTGGTAAAGAAGGCAGACAAATGGGTCAGAACCAGGGTTAAGCAAAAGAACCAGAACCAGGGCCAAGGGGGTGATCAGAAGAAAACAGACCAAAAGGGTGGAGATCAGAAATCTAAAGACCAGAAGTCTTCAACAGGGCCCCAAACTAGTACTAACGAGGGTGGGTCCCAGCCTAAAGGGAAGAAGAAAGAAGGTCCAAAGAAACTCTGGTGCAAATCTTGCAAGAATACAGCTCACTGGACTAGTGATTGTAAGAAGGGTGGAGCCCCCAACACTGTTGCCCCTAAGGCACCTGCTCCCAGTACTACTGTTAGCAGCGTTGGTCCCCAGACAAAGGGTGTAGTGGGAATCACTATGGGAACTGAAGGAGATTCTGACTTAGACAGAACCCGGACACAGGCAGTCTTGATCTGTGATGGGGACATGGATTTGTCCCTGACTGTGAGCCCCAGTAACCTGGGCAAGTACAGACAGACTCCTTTAATAAATGAAAAAGTGGCTCAAGCCTACAGGGACACATGTGCCAGTGTCACTATGGTGACACCAGGCTTTGTGGACCCTGGACAGTACATACCAGGTGAGAACTACCTGGTGACCAATGCCAGCAATGCCACTACTTCACATAGTGTGGCAGTTGTTAACTTCTTATGGGGAGGGGTAAGTAGTTAGACTTATCTCTACAACTGAAGACAAGGAGGCCCTGACAAGAAAAGCACACGGTTGGGTAATCCTTAATGATTATGGTCCAATGCAACCACAGGCTTACCTCAACGTGGGCATGAACTTAAGAATGAAAGAGAAATTTTTAAAAACGCGTCTGGGTGTAATCCCGGTATATCCTCACTTACCGCCCTGGATAAGGAAAAATCTTGACCCACAATGCCGTCTGTGTAAAGCAGGAAAGGAAGACCTTGTCCACGCAGTGTGCATCTGCCCCAAACTGAAAGATCTGAGATGCAAATTCCTGCGAGACTCATTCAAATCTTATGGTATACGGACATGCAGACAGGCAGTCAAACTTTGCTTCAATCCCAGCAAAACAAAACTAAACTGTCAGGCCGTAAAATTCTTTGAACTGGCCGGAGACAGATACATGAGAGCTTGAGGACTGTTGATTTTAACAATGCAACACTTTAATCTGAATCAACTTGTCAAACTCACAGGACAGAGAGAACTTTTAAATACCCTTTGGTTAATTCTCTTTGCAACTTTTAATTGTCTTTTTAATGTTTTTTATTCGACTTGTAAAGATTTTAATTAATCATGTACAAATAAATATTTACTTACTTACTTACAGTAGAATGTTTGTTGGGCAATGACCTAGAGAGTTCTCTATGGTCAGAAGTGGAGTACAGGACACATGCAGAGATGTTAGGTATATCACCACATGTTCTTGCTGTGACCAGGTCACAGGCCAAAAAGTGCCTTACTGAACCACAGGTCTTGGATCCTGGAACAATGGACCAAGCACCTACCAAGAAGAAGAACAGGAGGGTTAAGGCTGTGCCTTCCCCCCTGCCTCCAAGTGATGATCAGCCTTCCCAGGAAGATGATCTCGAGAACCCTGAAGGAACTGTCCCTGAAGAGCTTGAACCTGATCAGGTTGAGTTTCTGGGGACAGGGGGACCTTCCAGGGCTGACTTGGGGCAGGCTCAGTTAACCTGTCCATCTCTGGAACCCCTCAGACAGCTGGCTGCTGCTGAGGCTGCTGGGAATGCTCAAGGTACCCATAAAGTATATTGGGATGATGGGCTCCTTTAGTCAGAGGCTAGAGACCCAAAACCTGGTGCAATCAGGAGGTTGGTTATACCTCTGCAATTTAGGGGCTTCCTTCTTACCTTGGCCCATGATATTCCTTTAGCAGGACACTTAGGCCAGAACAAGACTTGGGACAGGCTTGTCCCTCACTTTCACTGGCCTCACATGAATGAAGATACAAAGGAGTTTTGTCGCTCCTGTGTGACCTGCCACCCAGTGGCAAATCAGGTGGCACAACAAAGGCCCCCCTAATACCACTACCTGTGGTGGGGGTCCCCTTTGAAAGAGTGGGAATAGATATAGTGGGT
The DNA here is from genome assembly GCF_964204655.1 of Triturus cristatus. Lineage (NCBI taxonomy): Eukaryota > Metazoa > Chordata > Amphibia > Caudata > Salamandridae > Triturus > Triturus cristatus. The sequence goes on along the minus strand of NC_140593.1, from coordinate 482,219,243 downwards.
CCCATGGATCCTCCCACTGCATCTGGGCACAGATTTATACTGGTGGTAGTGGATCATGCCACCAGGTATCCAGAGGCAATTCCCCTTAGGACCACTACAGCTCCTGTTGTGGCCAGGGCCCTGCTAGGAGTATTCTCCAGAGTGGGGTTTCCTAAGGAGGTGGTTTCTGACAGAGGTACCAACTTCATGTCAGGATACTTGACAGCTATGTGGAAGGAATGTGGTGTCAACTACAAGTTCACCACTCCTTATCACCCACAATGCAATGGGCTTGTTGAGAGATTCAACAAGACCCTAAAGGGTATGATCAAAGGATTACCTGAAAAGCTCAGGCGAAGATGGGACATCCTTCTACCCTGCCTTCTGTTTGCTTACAGAGAGGTCCCACAAAAAGGAGTTGGCTACAGCCCCTTTGAATTGTTGTTTGGCACCCTGTAAGAGGCCCACTGTGTTTAGTGAAGGAAGGATGGGAGTTACCTCTCAAAAAGCCTAAACAAGACATAGTGGACTATGTAGTTCGTCTCCGCTCCAGGATGGCTGAGTATATGGAGAAGGCATCCAAAAACCTTGAGGCAAGCCAGGCCTTACAGAAAGCTTGGCATGACCAAAAGGCTGTCTTGGTTGAGTTTCAGCCAGGACAGAAGGTATGGGTGTTGGAACCAGTGGCCCCAGCAGCACTCCAAGACAAATGGTCTGGACCCCATACAATCCTGGAAAAGAAGGGAGAGGTTACCTACTTGGTGGACCTAGGAACTCCCAGGAATCCCCACAGGGTACTCCATGTTAACAGGTTAAAAGCATATGTTGACAGGGCAGACATGGGCTTGCTCATGGCTATAGATGAGGGACAGGAGGAAGAGAGTGACCCTCTCCCAGACCTGTTGTCTCAGAACCCTGAAGATGGTTCAGTTGAAGGAGTGACCCTTGGAGGTCCCCAAACCTCACACCAAAGATGGCAAGAGAGAGATGAGGTTCTGTGTGGATTACAGAGGACGCAATGCTGTCACTGGGACAGATGCACATCCCATTCCAAGGGCAGATGAGCTCATAGACAAACTAGCTTCTGCTAAGTTTTTGAGCACATTTGACTTGACAGCTGGCTATTGGCAAATCAGGTTAGCTGAGGAGTCCAAGGCCAAAACATCATTCTCAACCACAGGTGGGCATTATCAATTTTTGGTGATGCCCTTTGGTCTGAAGAATGCACCTGCCACCTTCCAAAGGTTGGTGAATCAATTCCTTACTGGGTTGGATGACTTTTGTGCAGCATATCTTGATGACATTGCTGTATTTAGCTCCCCCTGGGAGGATCACCTGATCCACCTGAAGAAGGTACTTGAGGCTCTGCAAAAGGCAGGCCTCACTATCAAGGTTACTAAGTGCCAGATAGGGCAGAGTAAGGTTGTGTATTTGGGCCACCTTGTAGGTGGAGGCCAAGTTCAACCACTGGAGAGTAAGATACAATCCATCAAGGACTGGTCTCCTCCAACCACCCAGACTCAAGTTCGAGCTTTCTTGGGCTTGACTGGGTACTACAGGAAGTTTGTTAAGAACTATGGGTCCATTGGGACTCCTCTTAATGATCTGACATCCAAGAAGTTGCCCAAAAAGGTTCAGTGGACAGTAAGCTGTCAAAAGGCATTTGATGACCTGAAGAAGGCCATGTGCTCTACACCTATCCTGAAAAGTCCTGACTACTCCAAAGAGTTTATTGTCCAAACAGATGCTTCTGAGTTGGGTGTGGGAGCTGTGCTGTCACAACTTAATGTAGATGGTCAAGACCAACCCATTGCTTTTATTAGCAGGAGGTTGACCCCCAGAGAGAAGAATTGGTCAGCTATTGAGAGGGAGGCCTTTGCTGTGGTATGGGCCCTGAAGAAGCTGAGGCCATACTTGTTTGGCACTCACTTCAAGATTCAGACCGACCATAAGCCCCTCTTGTGGCTAAATCAAATGAAGGGTGAAAACCCCAAACTGCTAAGGTGGTCCATTTCCCTACAGGGGATGGACTTTACAGTGGAGCACCGGCCAGGTACAGACCATGGGAATGCAGATGGTCTCTCCAGGTACTTCCACTTAGGACATGAAGACGAGACTGGTCAAGGCTAGTTTAAAGTCCCTGCGTTTGGGGGGGGGGGGTTGTGTAGGAGAGTAGGGTCTGCTATCCTATGGTCACCCCAAATTTTTGCTTTTTGCTTCAATGGTTTTTGACATATCGAGGCTGTGGGCCTGCTAATCAGACCCCCAGCCTGCTGTTCTCTCTAACTAAATTTACACTATGCACCCTAGGTGCATAACCAATTGGAATTGGATCACCCTGTGAGCCCCTGTACCAGTGTACACTAGGTACCCAGGGCATTGGTGTATCTAAGGCCTGCCAGGGGCTGAAGCATGTATTATGCCACCCCAAGCTTGGCCTAACAAATTTGACACAACTGGCTGATCACTCAGCTGGGGTAAGTTGGTGTAACCACCTCTTACTTAGGTGTAGTATACCTATACCTAACCTTAAATGGGACACATGTTAACCTATAAGTCACTCCTATGGCAGGCCTTGACAATCCTGAAGGCAGAGTGCTTGGTTCCATGTGAGATGGTGCTCTGGCATGAGCTGAGCCTGTCTGCAGTGGTCGGAACAACTTCCTTCTACCTTTTCCAGATATCGTCATACCATATACTCTTAAGTGCATTATGAACCTCGCGGTTAAATGCTATCTTTGGTTTGGCTTTATCAAAACATGTTGAGTAAGGTGTCATACGAATTGGAATACTAACCCCTCGCCAATTCTGGCGACGGGGTTAGCGTTCCACCCTTCTAGAGGGACACGACATGTACAGTACCTGAAACCCGGGTAAAATCAGACGTAGCGTCAGCTCCACAAAATGGATGCTGCCACCACAGACACAAGTCTTCCCTCCTGCTGCTGGGAGTCCTTCCAGCTTGTGAGACGTGGACAAAGGGTTTCCTGCCAGGGGAGGTGCGAGCACCACCCCAGACAGGATTTTGTGTATTGGTCAGGTAGGGCTTGAAAGAAACCAGACATGCCTGAGGCTCACAAGGAGCCTCGGTGCATATGCCAGTTCAAACCGGTCCTGGGGCACACCAGCCCCGGACCTGGGGTGAGCTGGACAAAGGATTGGGGGTGTAACCACCCCCCTTCCCGGTCCCACCCTTAGGGAGGGACCTAGCAGGTAGTCCGGCCCCTAGAATTCGCTTAAAGGTAGGAGCTGTGTCCTAAGACTTCAGACATCCTGGAATCAACTTACTACTAAGAAGAAGACGGGAACTTCGATGCTCTGCTGCACAGAGGACTGAAGGAAATCTCCCCTATGGTCAGGGAGTGACCATCTTGCTAACGCAAGCACCAACCAGCTATTGAACGTCTGCTTTGCCGCCGCCTCCTGCCGGAGCCCGAGCCCAGAGCCTGACAAGACCTGGACCTCCAGACCTCTCACAGCCCGATCTACAGTCCCTGCAAAGAAGGAACCCATGGAGGCACCGAGACACGTGGAGCCAGCCATCTTGGAAGACCGACGACAAGCTGCAAGCGCAATGACAGAGGCTCCCTCCAAGTTGCGCTTTGGGTCCTGAGAAGCCCAACCACCGAGCAGCATCTGCACCAAAGGTGAGCCCTCCAGCATCTCCACGATCTGCGTGGGGCCCCTCTGCACTTTGCATCTCGACGCGCCTGCCCGGTCCCTGGCCCGTTGGCTAGTGGCCATTTTGGCGACCTATTTTGAAATCAACGATGCTGGTCTGGTTGCTCCAGACTGGCCCTAGCTGCTCTCCAAAAGAGCAGCCCCTCTGACCTTGCTGGTCAGAACAATCAGCTTTCTTGAACTTCCGCGACTCCTGCCTTTGCCAAGGCTTGTTTGCTTCTTTCGAGTTGCCGACACCGCCGACAGCGAGAGCCTGCATGGGACAGCTCGTGAACTGACTCCTGGACGTCGTCAGGGACCACGTGGCTGCAGAGACAAGCTACACCTAATCACCTGTTTGCACCCGACATCGCCTGGTACCTACCTGGTGCCACGCCGGTCACTGGCTAGTGACTGTGAACACTGTCCCCTCTGCTTTCAGGTCTTCTACAACTCTGATCCACTCTTGGATCCACCGCATCTCTTCTGGACCGACCGCCTGCAGCATCTTTGTCATCAGGCTCCATTGAATCGATAGAAGAAACCCGACGCACTTCGAGACCTATGCACCCGCTTCCTGTGGGTGAGGTAAAGCTGGCACTCCGGTGCCCAAGTGTAGAGAAATATCTCTAGTGTCTGTGTTTTGAATCTTAAGATCGTAGTCCACCCAGAAGACCCTTTCTGCAGTAACTTTTAAACTTTTACGCACCCATTAAAAACCTATGGGAGCCCGCGTGTAACTTTCCTCACTGCACACGCGACCCGTGGACCTCCTGGTCACTAACTGAAGTTAGCTCCTTGTAGGCCCAGCGATTCTAGAGGCCCTAGGCCTTTTCCCTTTCCTGTTCGTGGTACTTATACCACTATTTTAGTATATGGTTTGAGTGGCCACCAGGGCCCATCCATATAAAGTGCAACTTCTGTATATTATAACGTTGTCTTGTTTAACGATTTGTGCTCCTGTGCTCATAAAGAGTCTAGGGGATACTTTGAGAAATAAATACATATATATTTTCAATATATATCTGTGTGGTGTCCTTTCATTGGTATAAAGGGGGGTTACATTTGGTAAAACAGCCTGCTTAACACGCTTTAACGAGTTTAGCCTCAAAGACTGCTTAGCCTACGCTACCACTAGGGCAGCTAGTCCGAAAAGGTTGACTTACAACCACACCATAAGGGTTGCTTGGCATGGTACAAGGTGGTCACTTTAACTAGTGAACAGCATATACCAGGCCAACTTCTCACACCTCTTCACTCCCTTCTTGCGTTACTTTGATATAAACGTTTATAATCAGCAAAGGGAGAGCACTTGGTAAGTTATAATCCCAAACCTTTACTGCTTGCAGATTAGTGTTGTCAATGTTGATCTCCACTATTCTGGCGTTAATATCAACCGCTAAATGTAAGGCCAGACCTCCTGCAGAGTGCCCATTTATTTTTGTTTTGACCATTGGATTGCTGAAACACAAGAATGCTGGGAGATCTATGACATCTTGGGTCCATGTTTCTTGCAGGATCACCACGTGGAACGTTTGAATGAAATTTAAGAAATCCTCAGTTTTACCCAAGAGACCCCCTATAATCTAGACACAAAATTAAAGAAGCTCCTTTAATTGCCACCAGCCATATGTTTGTTCTGTCACTCGCTCCAAGTTCCTGTGTGAAGCAGGTAGAAGGGCACCTGGAAGCCAAGACCAGTCCGTTACTACGGATTATGATTGATGCGCAGTCTGGGCCACAGTGCTTTGTCCATTTATGTTGACCTCATGGACACTTGATCTCATGGCTCCAGGCCCTTCTTAGATTTGAAGGTAGCCTGGGCTGAATATTTCAGACAAGACTTTTATTCTGACCTTGTGACCCGACCCCCCAAGGCCTTGTATCCAAAGGGCGAGCACGACGGCTACTAGACATGAGAAATTGAGGGTAAGCTTCTTTAGTCTCTCAAGAGATTTCAATTCCCCAGTTTAAAAATACCTGCTTCTCTGTCTACACTTGTTTAGCTAACAAAACTGTTTCCCAGGCAATCATGGTTGATTCTTCCCCACCTGCGATTGGAGCAATTGAAAATGTAACTGAATGAGTAGCCTGTGATTTAATATGACTTAAAGATGGAATTTCTTGTAACATTCGGAGCATTGTCTCTCTATTGATTTTATCAAAGTGCCCCTTTGATTTATATTTTGGTGTAAAAATCACATTACAGAGATTTTTAGGGGGATGGGCAATGTTCAAAGCTGCTCACGTAAATGATGGAAATCTGAGCTCCTGAGCTGACTGTTGAGCAATGGAAACTTGTACGGAAGGTCTTGCATCATTAGTGGTCATTGGAGAGGCTACAGGTACAGGCTGTTGAATCCGAACCTGGATTTTTTTCCAACTATCATGATAAAAGCTTGTCCTCTCTCCACTGGGAAGATGATCCTCCTCTGCAGGGGACCATTGTTCCCAGGGATTGGTATCCATGTTCACTAAACAAGTTTCTCTAGAGACCACTTTTTTTGCTAAATGGATCCCCCTTATATGATTAAATCACTTCTTTATTTGCCTCCCCATTATGGCCCTCTTTCATCTCAGATAATACCAACTGGCTGTTTTGTGGTACCCCGTGTTTTAAAAATAGAATAAACTTGGCCAGTCTATTTAGACTATACTTTACACAAGCAAGTAATTGTCTTTTTGTTGTGAGCTTTCCTAAGCCTCTTATGCTGTCTTTTTGTAGACTGAGCAGGTACAACAAGTACACCCGACCCTAGAGCCAAGTTTATTTCATTCTCACTTGGCCCAAAGATTTTATTTGAAGATTGTTGGTTCTGATTCCTCTCATCATCGCCAAACTCTATGAAGTGCTCACTGGTGGAGGGCCTTACAGCTGAATTGCGAAATTGGTCCAAGTCCCTACCACTCAATTGTGCAATGAGCCCTGAAACTTTTTTAGTAGGCAATGTGTTATTAGAAATGGTCTCAATTAATTGACTGTTCCCTAGGGACTGTCAGGAGGGCGACCTTTGACTCCCCACAATACAGAGAGGAATATCCTGCTGTTGGTCGTTGGAGATACTTTTGGCAATATTGCTTACAGTTTGTATTAGTGCTGCACAAGACTCTATTTTCAACTGCTGTTTGAAATCTGCTAGTGCCGATTCTAATATGCCTGGAAGGCCTTCCAGTTCTTTGAGTACTGGGCTACAAGCACAGGACAAGACGAGTTGACCTTCAGATTGGGCCCTCTTTACCAATTAATTTAGTGCACCAATTTTTTTAAGCAATTGCAATGATATTAGGAGAGCTATGTGGCCATCTAACTTACTTAACTTATATGATAGAGCGTTAACTACTGCTTGAAATGAATGTAGCAAAACATCTAATGTGTTACTATCTCCACCTTCCGGCAAGGGCAATTTATTGTACAAGGTGTCTGCTTGAAGTGAGGTATCTGGGTTCACTGATAAATGGGAGCCTTTCAAAGGCATTCTTTCCTCCTGTGACATCACAGACTCCACCAGTAGTTAATTTGTGAAAAAATAAGAGCTGGGGCTCTCGTCAGGAGGCAGCTTCCACCATACCATTGCTCGTATTAGTGTCAACTATAACAGAATTAACCAAAATCCTACAAGTGGGGAGAGTATGTAGCATAAGGGCCAGAGATGCTGACTTTGGAGCTAGGAAACCAGGTTCAAGCCTGAAGTAGGCTCAACATCCTGTGTTTCTGGGCAAATCACCTAATCTCCCAAGGCCTATGAAAAATAAATGTGTCCTTAACTGGTGCTCATGAAAAGCGCACCTTTGTGTCGAGTTCACGCCGGTGTTGATGATTAGGTGCCGGTTCTAAGCACCAATACCAATGGCTCAAATGAAGCACTGGGCTCCACCTGAGAAGCAGGAAAAGCTTTATCGAACTGCTTCTCCAAGAGTGTTCTAATTTTGGCTGTGCTGTTTACAAAACAGGATCGACTGGATCAGACTCCTTGCCAACCTGTCCTAAGGGAGAAGCCTTGTTGTTATAAGAAAAGTGATGATGCACCTCAACTGCTACCTGAATGTCTTTGTTTTTTGCTTCATGAGGCTTCATAATACAAATAGCAAACTCTGGACCATTGGGGCTATGGATTTCTGTCTCAAAGATTTTAGTCGATACTAGTTGCTTAAGCTCGGGTCCACTATTACCTTTATAGAATCTGATGCCTGGGATCGCCCCAAACTTTAATGTTCATTTTATCCCAGCCCTCCCACTGGAAGGCAGACTTTTATTTTCATTCCATGGGGTTATCAGACACTTGGCAGCCCACAGATACTTTAGACACTAACTTGTAGGCACCAGGTGAATGTGGTTGTAGTGGGGTCTGTAGGCCATTTGCATCTTTGTTATAAGAGAACCACTGGTTCCTATAAAAAACCAAACTTTGTCTGCATTTTCCCCAATGAAATTTGGCTGTTGTCTTTGGCGTAGTAAGGAGGACCCCCCCCCCTTCTTGTTCCGCACAAACTGTCATAGCCACTGCTGGAACTGTTGTGACATTATTATGTGTTGACACGTTAGGACACTTTTGCCTGTGCTGGACAATTGTTGGAGATCCCTTGAATTTCTAGAGCGCATGCTCATTTCGTAATATGCATTGACATTGATAATATACCAGCAGCTTATTTTAGCTAGCAAATCTAAAGAGCTGGAGACTAGCACTTAGAACTATGTAAACGTTCCTTCCCCAGGCACAATGCGTGTTCCCAAGCCATTTGCTTAGAAGCCTCCCCAAGCACCCAAGCACCCAGCACCGGCTACTGCTTAGGGCAAGTGAATAAGACTCACTTCAGCCAGGGGGAGTCAAAGCCCAAAAATGTAAAGGAGCCACTCAGGCACCAGCCCCAGTTTAAAAGCACAGTTGTTAATATATAAGCTATGTGTTTGTATTAGATAATATTGTAAGGCAGGGCACCGAGCAATGAGCAGCAGGGGGACAGCAGACAACTGGTGGTGCCAAAATAAGCTGTGAAAAACGACCTCCGATAGCGCAAGCCACACCGGCCTAAAGCCGGCAGCTTTGATGCCAGACGGAGGGAAACGAGGCACTACCCTTACCGCAACCAACGCCGCTGCCAAGTACTCTCCAGCATGGCCCACGATCTTCTCTGGCCAGACTATCAGAGGCCTGGCAACTGCTGGCATCCACTGGGGGTGGGGCAATGCTGCAGCAGGGGATCCATGAAGTCCTTCCCCGAAGCACGTGCTCTTTGCTCGCTAGCCTCTCGTCTGTCTCTCTCTTGGCTTATCGTGTGTCATCACTTCCGCTTCCGCGTAAACCTTTGAAGTATTTACTTGTTTCAATTAGTGTATGTTTTATATTGTTGATTTGATTGTCTGTTAGATTTTATTGGTTAAAGTTGTTTATAGTTTTATTTTATTGATTGGTTTTATCATTTGAGTTTCCTATGCTAAACGCTAATTTAGGTTTGTTTTTAATGTATGATATATAGTTTGATAGTTTTGAATACAAATATATATATGCGTCCGCGCATGCGCATTTGTGTGAAGAAGTTGCCGTCAAGCAGGAAGAGGGAGCCCAGGGACGCCGCACTGTAGGTAAGGTATTTTATTTACTTTTAACATTCTTAAAATTATTTTAAAATGAGGGTGGGCGGGAGGCGGGCGGTGCGTAGTGGGGCTACGTGGAGCGTGCGAGTGTGCGTAGATTTTGCCACACTACACGCTGCTCCATGTAGCCCCACTACGCCCACTACGCCCAGGGTTAATTGTTATCACCCTGTAATTGCTTGATCAATTGGAAATAGATGTGATCTTGTTTAGTGTGTTTCCTTAGGGACCTAATAGTGGAACAAAAAAGGTTTTTCAATTCATAAGTGACTTTTTCATGAAAAACATCCACATTGTCTCGCAGCATTATCGGACAAAAGGTTGATTTAGGTCTAAAGCTTGTTTGAATTGTTGTCCCCAATTGCAACGCCTCTGGACTGGTCTCACTCATAGTTGTATTTTGTTTATCAAACAGTTGCTGCATATCCCTCAAAAGATCCAAATCCCTAGCTGTCAGTGTTGGGCAGGCACTTGTTTCTCCAGACACTGTTGCTACAGTGTCATGATTGTGTGCTCCTTGAATTAGATGGTATTTGTGTAATTTCATTTTGCACACTAATTTGTATAGATCAATTTGTGTTTGTGCATAATCTAAATCACTAACAGGGCTGTAAGAAAGACCCAAGGCCAATGTTTTTCTTTCCTCCTCACTCAATGTGGTCATGGTCAAATTGATAACTGTGTGTTCATCCATGGTGTTTGTTACCGTCTGTTCCATCTCCGATTTGCTGTTTTTGTGTTGTTTTGCTTGTTTCTGTTTTCTGCATTGGCGCCTTGTCCGTCGTTTTTGGTTTTGTTATTTTTTTCTTTGTTGGCACTTGTATTTTGTCCTCGTGGGCGTATGGTTTGTATTCTGTCTAACCGCAGATAATCCAGTTCCTGACCCAATTTTGGTTTTGTAGACCCCAATCCACGGGTTGTTAAGGCCTGGTCATTATCAGAACCACTGTCGATGGCTGAACTCAAATCAGATGCAGACGTGGATGGCTGTAGACTGCCACTCACACTGGGCTGTGTTAAGGGGGGAGCCCCTGATGGATTTGCTACTTTCACCGCATCATATTTTATCGTTAAGGTGAACACACGCCCCTGCTCGTAATCCACCTTATCCCGTTGAAATTTGTGGGCTTTGCGTCTCTTGATGACATCCTCATCCCTTTGGAGGCGACTAGTCATATGATATCCTCACGGTACTTCTGACTCACGGCCTTGTTTTCCAATTTGCCAATTTCCTCATTGAGTTCCTCAATCTTTAACTGTAAATCTGCCCTGTCACTGTCCGCATATTTGACCAGAATGACAACAAGTCTGGGTGATGGTTCAAGGTTGCTGTCCGCCCATTCAGCCAATATCCGGGGATCCGGATTCTCATAGCTTGGAGCAAGCATGATTCTTAACCCTCTCGGGATTCTTCCTACTACTAGGTATCTGGTCAGGGATTTTCTCTCCCACCATTTGGCCTGTTCTGATCTCATACACTTTTCTAGTCTCTTATACAGTTCTTTAATGCTGTTAGTTGCTGGATGTGCGCCGCTTGCCTGTGCTTGGTTTGCTGTCACCCCATTGGGGGAATTATCAAATAAATAATCAGCTGCCGCCTCTCGGCTCCGAATCGCGTAAGCGGACATGGTGCTTCAGTATTGGGCCGTTTTCCGAACCCGGGGAAGGTGCTAAAGACAGTGCCCGCACCCGTCTCAACTGCACACTCCCTCACCGGTCTGTAGGCAGGCCCTTACCTCCGTGCGGTGTATCACGCTACTCGCATCTTCTGACCCGTGCTGTGCTTCACCCTGTTGGGGGTAGGGCTTTTCTGCTGCTCGGGGGCTGCGACAGCTGCTCCTTTGGGGAGAATTGTGTAGATTCCCGATAGCCACCGGGAAAGATGCTTCTTGCCGTCGGCCCTGAACGATATGTATATATATGTATATATTTATTCATACTGAAGTTGGTGTTTAAATGTTTGTTGTTAAAGCTTTTTAATTAACTGGGATGAATGGTAAATATTTTGTTAATGTAATATATTTTATTTAATTTAAATATATGTATATGTGTATGAAATGTTTTGGGTTTATTTGAAGTAACTGTTTTATGTAGAAAGTGTTTTTTATATATTCATTAATCATGATTTTATTATTTTGGCATAATATTGTAGCCGATATTGTGTGAATCGATATTTGTGACATATTATGCTTATTTAAAGGTAGTGATATTTTTTTCCCGATATTTTGGTTTTTGAAATAGGTAAAAATGTATATTTTTAACAACAGTAGTTGCGTTCTCGACATTTGTAGTTTTACTAGTTAAGTTCAGAAAGTCAATATTTTTGTTACCAATATTTAATTTGCAATATTTCTATGTTTTGATATACTATGCATCAATATTATGCCATCCCTTCTATTTGAAGGTACTCTCTGGGTTCTTTGGTTAACCAAACCACAATGTCTATACATTTATTTCACAAATCTTTAGGAACCACCATCTCATATAATCTGTTGAAATCAACCCAAAGCACCTTGACATTGGTACAATACTCTCTGCCTCTGTATACTAGTTACGTGGCTCCGCTTTTATTTTTGGAAAAATACTTGCAAATAAAAGAAGATCAGACCAATTCCAAGGTACATGAACACATGCTCCTCCATGAATTGCTCCTAATGGAATTTCCGCAATTACTTCAGTCCGAGGCTCACTAAATTATTCCATTTTCAGCTTCACCCGTTGCACTTTGCCTCCTTCTTTCCTTCTCATTTGTCTTTCAATTTGTTTAAATTTCCCCACTCTTTTGTGAAAATTATTATATCTCTAATATGTTCTCTCCAATTTAGTAATCTCATTTAATTTATTTAATCATTATTCATGACCATCCTTAAATGTTTCCATAAATTTTGCCTTTTGTTTAAAGCAATATCATTCTCCAGTACATTTTTCACTTTTTCATGCATTTCACATGCATACCTCGCAACCTCTTTTCCTAAATATCAACCTTATTATATGTTCAAGTTTTCTACACCAATGGTGCCCTTTGGAATTTCTACAATCTCAGTTTTTAATTTCCAAATTATATTTTCTATAGTCAATGTCTCTCTGGTGAGGTACTTTGAGTCTGTGAGTACAGTAAGAGTTACAGTAGATGTGGTACATCCTGCTACTTCCTCAGATACTCTTGGTGCAGTCAATACACTGGCATGCACACCAAGGCCTCCAGCCCTATCTCTTAAGGTAGGGGTCTTTTAGGGAGGTGGCACATCATTTTATGGAGGTAGTCGTGAATTTAACAACTCAGCTAAAAACCCATACTCCATCTCATACACATTTTCAGAATCTTTCTTTAAAATCAGTTTTCTCAGATGCTATCTCCTTTTCCTTAGCAGACAATTTATTTTATCTTTCTTTTTCGTATTTGCAGTTAATATGCCCACACCGTCAACCATATTTCCTCTCCAATCCTTCTTGCACATTCTCCATCTTGAATCCAGCCAATTACTCACAGCATATCTAACATGACTTTTCACCTGCCAACGCTCGCTCTCATTTGCAGTATGGTCCCATTCATTCAATGCTTCAAACTGTGAATGTCTCTGTTGTGGCGTAATTTCATGCATCAAACACCTTAGATTCTCACTATTTCTCACATTAAAGGTACCAATTGAAGGGAAATGTATGTGCTTGTTATCATAACCATCTTATTCCAGTCTTTAATCCAAAGACACATATGATTTTCTCAAAGTAATACCATTTCACTAACTCAGTCTGCCCCTTGCTGACCCCATGTTAAAAACAACAGAAACAACCTCCAATCCCAATGCAGTACTTTATGACACTCAACCACTCACAGCACAACAAAAGATTACATATTCAACCAATCACAGCACGACTCACTGTGACACAATACACTTGAAGATGAATTAACTAGTCAATATAGATAAAGCTAAATCAAACATTTCATGTCTGCCTTTTCTAAATATAAAGAAGAAAGGTAATCACAATCTAACTAGTGGAAAAGACAAGAGCTTGAGTACGAGTTCAACTGCCGAAACCGTGGTGGCAGACCCTGGACTGCCAGACTGGCGATCCACCAGACGTATTATCACTACGGCAGTGGGATCGCCACAGGACCACTGCAACAGTCAGGGATCATGCATCCTGTGGTGGTTAGAGGCCTTAATATGCTGGCGGAGTTGGTGCGGCACCACTGACCATACTAGGAGTTTTGTCACACCCACAGTTTTCATGGCGGTGAGGCCGCCATGAAAACTGTGGTGGTGAGGAAACAAAGGGGGCCCTACAGGGCCTCCTGTTGCCTCAGGGCCATGGGGGGCATGCAGGTGGTACATGGTGTGCCCCCCTGTGTGCAATCACCCCCTTTCCTGCATGACATGGACTTTATAGTCCATGCCTTGCAGGAACAGGCTTTTGCGTTCCCATTGCAGTGCCTTTTTGATAGGCAACGCCGTTTGAACACAAAAGGACTGCCCGCCAAATCACTAGAAACTCGTACTCTGGCGGGCAGCAGGCGGCTAAGTTTGGTGGTGTTGGAGCTGGTCGCTGGTGTGGCGGCCCGCTCTGGGACTGCCAAACTCATAATTAGGCCCATAGTACCTTTCCAGCACTTTTAATCTCTCTAAAGCAGGTTCCTGAGGTAATCCACCTTTGATCACTGCATTTACTCTATCGCACATATGAATAATTAAAGTAACATGAAAACATTCTAGATTAGTGTCCATTCACAACTAAACTTTTAGTACTTCAGAATGTACCCTTTTGTGGTGTTAATGTGTAGACTCACAATACACACATCCACTAGACTATTCAAACAGCTTTAATAAAATCTCAAGAGCTTAGATTTTGACAAATCTGTTAACCCTTTAAAAAACAAGAATTCAAACAATAAACACACCATCTTTTCATGACACACAATCTAAACATCACAACTATAATTCCGATGCAAAGCTCAACATCATGACAAAACCCGAATGTAACGCCATGATTAACATCACTGCTTGCTGTATAACCCGTATAATAACTGTTACATCCAATAAAAAGGTTTACCAAAAAAAACATCAAGACAAAACCCATTAAAATCAAATCACCAATCACCACTGAAATATACAAATCAAATTCACATAACAAAATGACACCTGCACACAATAGTATGCACCACAACAGCACTACTCACCTTGCAGTGCTGCTGTATACACCCAATACTACAAGTTAGACAATGCAAATAACTAAAACCACAACACAATCCACCACACTGCATTTGTCCTACTAATACTCACTCTCCTGGGCTCTGCAATAGTTTCAGGAGCTCTAGAACACCACCATTAACATTGTCAGATAAAGGTCGCAGGAGGAACATGGAATTATATCAATCCTCAAAGGATTTTTGTTGCCCCTAATTAGATCAAGTCAGTCTTTCAAAACAGACAAATGTAAAGCACATTAACCTTAAAGGTTTATCAACAGTTTAAATCATATCAAAAGCCAAAAATGGTAAAATAGTTTGTAAATTATAATTCACATAAATGCATTTCATATAAGTCTTAGCTATAATGCAAACATCAATAACCTTAACCAGATACAGTCTAGCTCAAAATAAGTCAGAGTATCATTTAGAGAGGACACTAAAATGGTGCTTCAAGGAAACTTTCTGGCTCACCTTAAAAGTGGGGCTCTTTGTACAATAAAATTTACAGTGGGGATCACATACTCAGCATAAAATTATCAAAAGTATATGTGCAACCAACCAAAGAGCAGAAAAGAGTAATATGTTTCTCTGACCATTTAGTACTATCCCACAAATACATACCATGAACTTTCTTCATGCTCTTTTTACCTCCGAGTTACTCGTACAAATGTCGCTGTATGGTAAATGGGAGAACAATAACAGACTCATTATATGAATAAATAACCAAATTCCCACGTGGTGAGACCTTTAATTTGTCACATTAGATGAACATTTTGCACAGTAGTTTGCAAGGGTCAAAATATTGCAAACGAGAAAAATAAACTGAATAGCATTACGTACAATTTTCTTGTGCACATTTTCTCTGTGTGTGTATGGAAACAGAAATAAAAATATGTCTGTGTGCAGAATGAAAGAAGGAGCTTAGGACTACTTATGCCAAGTTAGAGAAACACAATTCTGTTCATTCTATCACGGTCGTTCTGTATTGCATTGCAAACATTATTTATTAGAAAAAGGTCTCTAATATCAATGCTCGTTGAGTATTACACAAGATGTATATCTCTCAAGAGATGAATGAATGCATGTATTTGAATCTTTTCTTTAGTTAGGGCATAGAGAAGTACCACTTTGTGAATGGGAAACTAATAGGATAAATATTAGATAAAAACAATTTTCAGGAAAAACATGATACAGCTTTTACCACTCACAAAAAACACTAGTCAGATGAATGAATGAGATAGTTTTATAGAGCGTGCATTACCCGAGGGTGTCTTAGCGCTAGGCAGATCAGGAGCTGATAAAAGAAATGCAGTAAGCTGATTTTAAAGTCTAAGTGACTCTGTTATTTGCAATGGGAAAACAGCCAAGTCTTTAACTTCTTTCTGAATAGCTGCAGGCTGGGTTGTGACCAGAGAGCAAGAGGAAGGCAGTTGCATAACTTTCCCCCCAGGTAGGCAAGCGTTCTACCACCCCAGTTTACTCGTTTGATTCTAGAAACTATGCGCACCGTGCTAGATCTGAGGGATCTATTGGGCATGTACCAGGAAAATCGTTCTTGAAAATTGGACAGACCAGTACTATGAAGAGCCTTATGCATTAGGCACAGAGCCTTAAACGAGATCCTCCTCTCAATCGGCAGCAAGTGAAGGCCCCGAAATAGCTGAGATACTTGTTTGAACTTGGGGATTTTCAAAAGAGTTCTTGCTACAGCATTCTGTAGAGACTGCAGTTTTTTATCAGGAATAGATAAAGGGCATTGCAGTAGTTCATTTTGAAGCCTATGAGAGCCAGCATTACAGTCTTCTGTAAGTCAGACTGGATGAACGGGAGGATTTTTTTGAGAACCCCATAGCATAAAAAAGCCCCCTTAGGTCACCGCATTTATTTGAGCAGAAAAATATTGTTTGGTGTCGAAGATGACTCCCAAGTTTTTTGCCTTCTGCACTGGCTTAGGAAGATTGCCCAACTCCGGGTTCCACCAGGATGCAGTCCAAAAGGAGGTCTCTTTTCCAAAGAGCAGAACCTCCGTTTTGTCCGAATTTAGCTTGAGACAGTTAATCTGCATCCAACTCGCGACTGCAGCCATACATCTGCAGAAACTGTTAGCATCATTCTCAACCTGTGATGAGATGGATACCACTATCTGTGTGTCATCCCGAAGGATAGTACGGTCAGACTGAAACTAAGAATGAGCTTTACTAAAGGGGTGACATACACGTTGAAAAGAGTGGGACTAAGCGCAGATCCCTGCAGCACCACGCATGCGATGGAGAAAGGGCTGGATTTTGCATCTCCCATCTCGACCCACTGTTTTCTGTTTTTGAGAAATGAGCTCACCAGAGTTAGTGCAGTGTTCCTAAAGCCTAAGGAGTGCAGACATTTAATAAGTAGTGCATGGTGGACCGTATCAAAGGCAGCGGAGAGATCCAGTAGGATTAATGCTGCTCTGCCGCCCATCTCCACCCTGACTCTTTTTTCCTCCGATTTGGCCACCAGTGCAAATCAAACATATCCCCATAACATCATGTAAAAAAACGTCAGTATCACAATCTAATCTGTGATGCCCATCACTAGACAAATATGTCACTGTGCCCTAACCATCAACTCCTACTAAACAATTTAGCACAACCTTTTTTTAAGTGACTTTATTCAATTTTCATAGAGCAACACGTACACATAACATCGTGCATCAAGGTACTCATCCAATTATCAACATATTATTGCATTAAAACACTGCACACATTAGATATATCTTATGGCTATGTGGGCACATGGCCATGGTTATGGAGTGACAGAATACTTTTTTATCACGTATTATAAAGCAACCATTATATCAACTGCAGCACATGCAAAATTCCCTCCCCTCCCCATGTCCCTCCTTCACCTGCGTTTCAATTGGGTTCCACCATTCAGTACGCCTGGATGTTTTGCTTTTTGGATCACTCGGTTTTGAACTTTTTTTACTGTGGGTGAGTCTCACTAGATGTGTCTCACCCTTGGTAATCATATGGCTAATGGTGTGCATGTGTTTACCACCAGTGTCCGCCTTTCAGATAAGGCAGCTGTGATGCAGCAAGGGTAAGGGGCACTTGGCTGGTTACATGTGAACATGTGTGCACACAGTGTGCACCCATGTGTGGGCTGCACGTGAGAGACTACTGTTGTGTGCAGTCCGGTAACTGTACACAGGTGGCCAGGTGCAATGTGGACTCTGCAGAACTAGATATTTACCTGGAATATAACTTATATTGTTAGTCTACACTAAAAGGGAAAGCCAGTGTAATTTACTGTTTGACTACAGTGATACTTTATCATACATATGAGGAGAGAACTGACTTGGAGTGCAATTTTGCTTCCCTTTGGCCAACAGATACCATTGACATCTTTAATTGGGGTGTAACATGTGAGAGAAAATCAATTCTGTCATTTCCAAAATCAGATCTGTACATTGTATGGGTCATCAAGGGTTTTCATATTACTCTGGCTAAGCTCAGGGTCAGAGTCCAGGCCTTTTTTCACCCTGCCATACCTATCTAATTGCATTTCTCACCAGTGGCATGTACGAAGGCCCTCCTACACAAAGGGATCAATTAACAGTACTTCAACTAGCTCCTGAGGAGGAAAGGGATGTGGCAGAATGATCCGCATCTTTCATTTAGCTGTCACAATGTGCCAGGGATAGACCTGCCCAAGCCCACTGAACACAGGAGGAAGCCCAGACAACTGGAGCCAACCTCGGAGGAGGGGCGCTCTTTGAACTTTTAGTGTGCAAGACCCTGGCAGTGATGTCAGTGAGAGGACGAGCTGAGACTCCAGGAGCAGATGTGACCAGTGATTCCTGGATGATGCTATTTGGAACTGTCCCAGTATGATGTGCAGGAGGTTTGGGACAGGAGTGTTGGGGTGACTTGGCACCCTAGGATTGGCTAGGGGCACCTGACTTCTGGAATCTTCCTCTCCCCTGTAAAAACTCTTGCACAAGACGGGAACCCTCTTTTGCCTGTGGATTTTGTTGCGCTTTGCTGCTGTACCTTGGGACTACTATGGAGAACTGGAAGGCGGATCCCACAAAGGACTAAGGACTCTGCCCAACTGACTTAAGGATCAGTAGGTCTCCCAAAGGGCCAGTGAGGCTGGTCCCCTTAAACTCCTGAGGACCAGTTGTGGGAAAACCCTGGACTTTTGTGTGCAGAAGCCAAGATCAGGAGAGCCGGCACAGGGAGCCTGGAGAACCAGCTCCTTGAGGACTGCACCACTTCTAAGGTGAGGAGGGTAGCTGCAACTGGCCCTAGTGGATAGAGTTTGCCACCAGGAGTGAAATGAGCGCAAGAGCATCCAAATCGGCTCAACAAGGTTTACGTTTTAGCATTTTTCAGTTTAGCGACCTTTTAGCTTTCTTTACACAGTGATGTGGATCTCCGCTGACTCCTCCTGTAAATTCCCCCGGGGTGGGACAGGGCCCGGGGGTTGTTGCAAAGATATTTCACTGTCGCTTTTGATACTGTTCACCATTCACTTCTCATATAGAGACTCTATTTGCTAGGTTTTAGAAACTCTGCTTTAGCCCTGTTGAGATCATTTTTGAGTAACAGACAACAGCGGGTGGAGATGCGGAAGTGCAAGCTCCATGCTATTCTATGTAAGCCCCCTTATTAATCTGATTCGCAGCTTTGGCTTAGCTGAATTTTCCTACGCTGATGATACTCAGATAGTGGTATCTATTTCATCAGATGTAAACAAAGAAGCAAGTCATTTCTGTAACTGTATGTCCCAAGTTGCACTCCGGATGCAAAGCAAATGTCTGAAACTGAACTCGTATAAAACCGAGGTCATACTTCTTGGTAAATAGACCACCTTCTGGAATGAATCATAGTGACCGTCGAGCCTACCTACCTGTTCCAGTCCAGAAAGTAAGAAATCTAGGAGTGTTGCAGGGATTCTGTGTTTGCACAGAACTATGCGCAGGAAACCAGGACCTCAGAGAATTGTGGTGTACCAGAAACTCCCCTCAGAACCAAGAACCCCATATCCGACTAGCTTAGTGTCCCATTCGTTAGCCTAGATCTAGCTAGGCGGTCCCAATGTATAGACAAACCAGAACATGCGACTTAGATATTTCTCAGGAGTGGTGTGCATCCGAAATACCAGTTTGTACTTATTTATCAGTCCACAACAGAATAATACAGACACGGTAAAGTTTAAAGAGTTTCTTTTATAAACCTCGTGCCCTAAGATGCAGTACTTTGGCTAACACTAGCAGACAAATGGTTAAGATCAAAACCATCAGCATTGTTACAATACCATACAGAATAAAAGGAGCACTCATAATAATAATGACAGTGGTGTGCAGCCACACTCCTTTCTCTAGCAACTAACAAATTATTATTAGACTAATAGAAGGTCTCATAGGCTAACAGGGGGGACCCCATACCGTATAGATCAGCTTAGTAGAATCACATCAAAGGATCAGCTCTCTCATGCATCAGCTCTTCTGTTCGAATGAAATCTAAAACATTCTGTACTGTAATATTAAAGGCACTTGTCCTTCAGATATTGGCAGCTGCATGTATGATATGTCTAAAAAGTGGTACGATCAATCTGAACACAACACTCTGCACCGTCTAGTGTCCTAGCCTTGTTCTTTACATGATGTACAGACGAAGGTCGCAGCACACTGTTAAGAATGTTTAACCCCTTCAGTGCCCCGCCCTTTCCCCCTCCTGTGCCGGGCGTTTCATTAGCGGGCGGGGTCCATGACGAGATAATCTCGTCATGGGCACAGCGCAACCGTGCTCCATGACGAGACTATCTCGTCATGGGCATAGAAGAGGTTAATAATAAACTGTTATCCTGCAAGGCAAAGTCGAGTAAGCATTTCTAAAATGAATAACATATAGCAACAGTGTCGCGTGCAAAGCAGCAGAAACGGCAAGCTGGCTTTCTAACAGTTGACTCGGTTATGCTAACTTAGTGTTGTAAATAGGGAGTGGTCATCCCATATAACAGGAGTTATTTTTGATTCAAAATTATCCTTTTCTGAGCAACCAAATTCAATCACCTCTTCAGGCTTTTTCATTTTGAAGATCCCGAAAAACAAAATTCTGTTTATTCCCCTTGACCTGCAAAAAACAATAATAACAGCACTTATTTTCCCAAAGCTGGATTACTGTAATGCCCTGTATGTGTGATAAAGAAATTGAAGGTTTTACAAAATGCAGTGGTGAGATTGCCACTTAAAATTCCTAAGTTTAACCCCATAGCTCAATCATTGCAGGTTCTTCATTGGCTTTCCATGAAAAAAAGGATTGTCTTCAAGGCTATGTACATAGTCTGTAAGGCCCTATATCAGACTGGCCCTAAGTACTCTCAGGATCGGCTCCCTTGGTATAGGCCAAGCAGGAATCTCTGATCCATCTCCTCACGATCTGTCATCATTCCCAGATCAAATAAAGCAAGATGGGAAGGCAGGGTATTTTTCATAAAGGCAGTAAAATGTTGGCACTCATTAGCTCTTATGTTTCATTGTCAACCTTCTCTGATGCAATTTAGGAAGCAGCTGAAAAAATGGCAGTTTGCCGAAGCTGTTGATTAATTCACTGTTATAATCTATTGCGTTTCAGCATCTGACTGGTTCTGCTATTCTACCTAAAGTGCAAAGATACCTTATAGTAATTGCGCGCTTTACAAAATCTTTTCATTCATTCATATGCCCCCAAAGGAGGCATGCATGAGGCACACTCCATCTACTCTCTTAAAAGCCTGGGAATCTTATCCCCTGGGTGCACTCTATTCTAGGAGGCTGGGAACCCATCCCCGACCCCCTTGGGCCAGAAATGATGGGGGGAGCACCATCACGCTTCCCCAAGTGTGGCAAGTGGGATCAGGAGGCCGCCACAGACTACAACGCCTGCCCACAGGACAGGGCAGGTAGAGAGACCCTACTGGCTCCTGTGGTGCCCCAGAAGAGTGCTGCCCGGACAGGGAGGAAGCCGGGTGCCCTGGGTGGGCTCCCTGGGTCACCCACCAACATGGAGGAAATGAGAGATGCCTGGGTGGGACCAAACACCCCCAAGAAAATACAGAGATACCTGACTACCAACCCCATGTGACAGTTATGCCCCTGCCTTCATTCCAACGAGGACCAATCACATGACCTCCACTTGAATCCAACTTCTTGGGGCATGGCCTACGGAGTAGCTGCACAAGTGAATGGTGTCCTGATAAAGGACAGAATAATTTAGTGTGACTTATTGTGGCAACTTCCCTGTTTTAGTGTGTCACTCTTAACTCCCACATGCTAATCTACCCCTTGAGTTCAGCACTGAGATCTTTTCCAACCATCGCACAACACTGTCTTTTTACTTTATTTGTCGTTTCAAGAAACTATATATTCCAGCACTACACATAATTAAACTATTTATTCCAGAGCAACACATACCAAGATAAGGAAAACCATTAAATTGGTTATCCTGGGTGGTTTTAGAACGTGATGTCTTCCATGAGTTGCACCTCTATTACTCCTGGGTGGACTGCATAAATTATGTAATTTCGGGTGGTTTTCAGAAAGCAGTATCTTTCATGAGGTGCGCCTCTTTTGTTCCTGGGTAGAACCTATCTGCTCCGTAATCTCTGGGGATTTTTACAAAGCTATTTTTTCGAATTTAGAGGTCTGTGAGAGGTAAAATCAAATGTTCGTTAAATCTGTTTGTATTGAAAAAAAGCATCTCCCTGGGTTATACCTCCTAGGCTTGGTGAACTCATAGCCTCTTTAGTTTTTGGTTTTTAGGAAGTCTTCCAGAACTGCATATTCTGCTGCAGGTGAATTCATAACCTTTTTACCTTCAGTTGTAAGAAAGGAGCTGTCTCGTGAACAGGTTGCATCTCGCTTTTACCTAGCTGGACCACAACAATGTTACATTCACGAAAGATGTTAGGAAACCCCACTTTCAGAGTTTCACATCTTTCAGCTCCTAAACACGTACCATGTTAACTCTGAGGTTGTAAGAAGAAGCACTTCTATCTCTCCATGGTGGACTGTCAGACGATGTGTCCTCTGGTGTTCTGTATCGTACTCAACAGGAGAACCTATTGACATTACTTTGGTTATTTTAGGAAAATGCATCTCACATGTGTTTCATCTATGACAGGCATAATCATAATCTCTTTAGCTTGCCTGACTTTTAGAGAGCTACATCTTTCAAAGTTTGCAACTCCTTGACCTCTAGGTGGACCCCAGATAATTTGTCATTTCTGGGGGGTTTGTGAATCTACATTTTGAATGGATGCAACCTCAAATGACATGTGGATCCAAAACCTTGGTATCTCGCGTAGTTTAGGAAGATGTGCCTTGCATGATACCCTTTCTCATCACGAGAAATTATAGCCTCTCTTAAACGATAATGGCTTTTAGGAAGTTGTGCCTACTAAAGAGTGCAATTCCATCACTCCTGGGTGGACTGCATAAAATCTGTAATCCCAGTGGTATGGTAATCCCATCTCACATGGTGGTGCCTTCTTGGTTGGTGCAATCATAATCTTTTTAATCCTAGTGGTATAGGAAGCTCTGTCTGCAATGACTCATGCATCTGTCCCTTTGGTGGAACCCATCTAAACTCTCACGGTTGTGAAACTGCATCTTCTTAGGTGCACAAGCATCACTTCTAGGTGGATTTTGTAGGCTCTCTAAGCTTGTTTAAATTTAGCACGCTGCATCATCCATGGGTTCCATCTTTGTTCATTCTTTGGTGGATTCCAAAGACTTGTGCATTTATAGAAAGATATGCTCTACAGGGAGTAACGCTAACAAGACATCCTACAGATTCATTTCTATGAGCCTTGAAGTATTATATGAAGATCACCAGAGCAAAGAATCTCATTTATACTCTGGTTGACGTTCCATTAGTCTGCCCAGTGGAGCACATGGAGATACAATGCCCTTTCTAGAGATCACTGGATCCATGGTGGAGGTCTCTTTTCTGTAAAGGAAGCTGTCACCAAGGTGGCTCCCTTTACAGCACTGAAGGACTTCAAACGTTTTTGTTCAAACAAAATAAGCTAACACGAATGGAAAATACGTGATGGTTGTTCTGTCCTCAATAGGAATGACTATCACTATTACCTTAAAAAAGAATCTGGCAGAACAACTTTGAAAATAGAGTTTGTTCCAGAATAGTCAAAAACAATGGTTAAGTCGAAGCCCAGAAAATAAATATGAGAAATTATTCTGCTATCCTTATGCTTGTATGATTGTAGTTTCAAAGATTTTTCAGAGATGTGTAGAATATGCACCTGTGGTTGTGGCTTATGCTTTATTTCTTCAGCATACCCCACGCATGGAGTAATCCGTGAGATAACATAATTCTTCCCTTAATGGATTCTGTGGTGGTTCTGCATTGGGAATTTAAAGTTACAAGAAATCAGGGCTTTGCATTGCTTTTAATTGATTACTGTGTAGAACAGCAGGGGAGAGGGGTTGCTGGCATGTTGCCTATGTTTCATGACCCCATTCTATATGAAGGAAGTGGTTGGTGCATTCTCATGCAGTACGTGACATGCTTCTGACTGAGAGATATGTAGTACATAAGTGCTGAAAGAGTGCCATTCATGAAAAGCATGGTTATTGTGGTATGTTAGCCTACTGTATTTGCATTTACAATGACTTCACAAACCGTGCAGTTCCAAGGTGCTTAAATATCAGATTTAATACATGTTCGCTCATTTGCAGTCATGCTACCAAACTGGGAAATTAATCCGACATATTGATCACCTACCTATTTGTAGAGCACTACCAGATGGAAAAGACCACTGTGAAACAGTCGATAAGTGAAAAAATCAGTTTCACAAAAGTATTCAGAGAAGGAAATCAAATCTTTGGACATACCCATAAACGTCAGGATATTAAAAAGTACAGCAATGGGAATGAATTTCCTAACTGAGTATTTTGTATTAATTGGGTTCAAAAGGTGTAAACATAGGTGTGAACAGTCTTAGCAACAACAGCGTAAAACAAACTTCAATACAAACATACATAAGACGTTGGTATCAAGGCTAACTTGTACCGTGCCTAACATTTGGTCAATTTTTAAAAAAAATATTAGTGTAACAGACATTTCGCCAAGTGTAAAATACAATGTGCATGTAGTGAAAAGGATTGTTTCAATACATGGTGCATTTGGTGGGAGATGAAAAGATTTAATTTATCAAATTGTATCGACCCTTCATTGACATGTATAAAGACTGGCCACGCCATTGTGCCTGTATTCTTATTTGATAGGGGTGTTTTTTAACGCCCCACTTATCAAACGTATACAGACTGAATAAAAACAATCAGCCCCCCACTGCAGGAGGCCTCGAATGCAATGGGGCCATGGGTGGGTCAGGGTAGCAGCTCATACTGCTGTGAAGCCGCCCCTGGACTCCAGCCTACCTGGGAAATTACAGATTGCCACAATGGCCGAGCCGGCCTGGCCTGAACGTCGGAAACGTCGGAAACGTAATTTACGCAGCACTTCTGCGGAACTTCCCAAATAAAATCATGGCTCAAGACTTTAGTGAAATAAGAGAACTTGCTGCAAACCATCCATCTGTTTTTCAGTGCAGGCAATCGATACATCGCTGTAGGTTTGAAAGTTTTACCTCCAACTGTTTCTGACAACATTCGCCAATCATGCTCATATTTTTCTTCTCAATGTTAACCATCATATTTTTGTCGCCTTGAGCAATTTAATGTAATCAGCACATCTCACATCTGCAAAGCAATCACATTAAAAAGTCAACAGACTCCAATCAAGTTCCTATTACTATTAACGGAAGCTATCCATGCACCTGTGTGTCAACAACTTTGTGAAGTTTTAATTTTTCTGTTTTTGTTCACGTTTTTCCTTTTAACTAATTTCATTGATTTAATTATCATGTGTAAAACCAGAGCGCGCACGTTTCTATTTAGCATTCCCGGATGCTTTTTAATTGTCTGTAGGAGTTTCTAATCATTATTTTTCATAATAGATGTCAACAGGTTTAACTCTGCATTGCTGAAAGGAGGGAAAACAGCAGATTAAAAGGGTTGAGGACTGGGAAAGTCACAGCCACTGTTTCAATTAAAATGTCCGAATAATACACTGACTTATCTCTATAGGGAAGTAAAACTTTGCCCTGACGCCTTAGTATATTGGTAAATATTACACCCACCCTTAAAATCTCACCTCCCTATCATCCGTGTTTTTCTTCTGAGCGCAGACTTCAAGCACACGTGTTCATCTACTTGGGGTAAGAGCACCAAATAGTGTGGCAGGGATTACACAATTACGTAGCAAGAAAAGGCTCATTTTGTGATAGTATTGCTCATTATTTTGACATTTTTACACATTGTAATACTGTCTGGGCAAATGTTTAAATATTTCACCTCATCGGTACCAGTTTAACATTCAAATACAGCGCTAGGCAACTGAAAGATGACCAGTCAACCTTTTTTATTTGCAGTTTTATATAGAGCAATCACAACCCGAAGGTACTGGAGCAATTTTCTTTAGCACCGTTTACATTATACAAGGTCCTTTTCATTTTTTCTTTTGGCATGGGGAAATTAAGTGAACTCTAGTTCCAAAGTCAGAAGCTCTTGGATAATGCCACACCCTCTCCCCTCTGCGGAAGGGCCTTTCACTATGCCGGTACACATGTTGCCACTTTTTGTAACAAATCTGCAAACGAAGCACCACCCACATAATATAACAATAGTTATAATAACAACATAAGGATGCTTTACCACTTTTAGGCACTCAACATATTTCAGGTCTCCCAATCATGTTATTCAGTTTACCATGTGAGAAGGACAGAAATATGGACTGGACTGCCACCATGCTGTACATTCAAGATATATGCTTCCGTGATGTCCATCCTGACCTCTGCTAGACACCGGCTCTGTAAACCTAAAGGGGCAGATTTATAATAACTGGCGCATCCCTGCATATCAGCAGGGATGCGCCAGTTATTGTGCGCCACAGCTCCGCCACCATGGATGCGCCGCATTTAAAATGCGGCGCACCATGGGGCAGAAACGGCACAGATGCGTCACGCAGATGGCGCATTGCTGGAGTTGCGTCGCAAGCGCGACACAGCTCCAGCAATGCTTTGGGGGGACCTATCTTCACAATGCTGCATCAATCCTTACGCCTGCTTCAAGCAGGCGCAGGTTTTTGACGCAGCATGGGCTCAAAAGTGACTGAGTGAAATCTTGTAGATTTCACTCAGCCACTTTTAGGAGGCGTTCCTGCGACGGAACGCCCCCCCCTGCACAGGTACGCCTACTGCTGGCGCAGGGCTTTACAACGTGACGCATCTCCCAGATGCGTCACGTTGTAAATATCCCGCAGCATGGCGCAGGATTTGCGCCGCCGCTGCGTCACAAAAGTGACGTAACGGCGGCGTAAATGAGGCGCAAGGGCCTCATAAATCTGCCCCAAAGTGTTTAAAGAATATCTTTCTGTATCATTTTTATCCAGTAGTACCTTTTCTGTACCAGGGTGAAAGCCTTTTGATGTTCATGGGTTTACGCATGCCGAGGGGCTATTTCAACCTGACATTATCTGCAATAACTGCAATCCAGAGACAGATATTTTACTATTTTAAATCAATAATGGATGTTTAATCTTTATTTGATATGTTACCCAAATGCAAGCTAAAGCAGTTGGGAGAAGGTTGTACACATATCCATGCAGTAGACTGAATTATATTTGTACCTTCATTTATTTCCAGCTCAGTATAGCAAATAAAGCAATCCCCTCAAGTGGGGAAAATGGGCACAGGAGCTGCATTACAGAAGTAGCAAAATTAATATCCTCTCTGAAACAAAACAACTTTCAAAAAAGCAGTGCCCATAATAATATTATTCAGTTTAAAGACAGCATACCTTAACTTTCATACATTTGAGAAACAGCAAACGTGCCTGCTCATGCAGGTAAACTACTACTGGGCCTCTGCTGAGATCAGTAAAGAATCTCCTGTGCTGCTACCATAAGGCTAGGTTGGCCGAATACAAATCAATCATCAAGGAGGAAAAATTGTGTTTCTGCTCCTATGAACTTGCCACAGCTAAATCCTCGAAAGATCTTTTTAAGTTAATTAGCCATTTAACTGTCCCTTAAATTCCACAGAGCTTTATATATACACCACTTTGGAATGGAAAGATTTAGCCATTAGGTCACACAATTCTTGGGAATTTTCTCATTCCCAAGAATTGTGTGACCTAATGGCTACATTTTTCCATTCCAAAGTGGTGTATATATAAATCGCTGGAGCTCAATAACTCTATTATTTCAAATACAGAACCCCAGATACCACTTGACTTGCAATGCAACCAGCCCTTACTAGATAACTCATCAGTAGGTCTTTCACAGTTTACTCTACTTACATATCAGACAGAATGTTATCTGCTTGGTATCAAATCAGCTTCCCCACTAGACCCTGTCCCCCCAATATCTTACAACTAGGAGCCCAGAGTATTGTTCCGCGCCTTACGGGTCTATAAAAAAAGTCATTGCATCTGGATGTTTCGATCAATATGGAAAAAGGTGGTAGTTAAGTCTTTGCTTTAAAAAGCCAGTTTGGACCCCAGAGAGCCCAAAAATTACTGACCCATCTCCTTGCTAGCTGTGCCCACCAAAATTCTTGAGAAACATCTGAATTCTCAAATCATAAATTATATCAAACAGTTCTAACTCCTTGACGCTTCCCAATTTGGATTTAGGAGTAACCATGGAAGAGAGACAGCATTAGTATCAGCAGTCAATAACATCCATTCCATGGTGGAGGCGGGGGAGGCTGCAGTGTTGGTCCTTCTGGACATAGCTACAGATTTCGATACCGTCTCCCCGACCCTGCTGGAAGAGCGGCTCCAGCAGCTAGGAGTTACAGATTCTGCACTCAAACTTTTGGCATCTTTTCACAAAGATAGATCTCTAATGATAATGGCGGAACAGTACTTCTAGTACTCCATAATGCTGCCTTGTGGCGTGTCGCAGGGCTCTTCCCTGAGTGCTACCCTTTTCAATTTGTATGTCTCACCACTAGCACAACTCATTAGATCTTTTGGGCTCCAAGCATTGTCCTATGCTGATGACACCCAAATCATTGTGTCTGTCTCAAAGGATTTCAATGTAACTGCCTCTAATGCCAGTTGCCACTTGGATGGAGAGAAATCACCCACATCTGAATGGGGACAAGACGGAGGTCTGATTTTTGACAGGCAACCCTCTGTATGGTCCAATCTGTGGTGGCCAGACAGGTTAGGGACTTTACCTACCCCAACGGACTCGGCAAAAAACCTGAGTACTGATTGACACAAAACTTTCCTTTAACTGAAAGGTAAACAGGACAATTTCGACCTGTTCTTGGATAAGTAAATCCCTGAGAAAAGCATTTCCCTTTTTTTCTATTCAGGCATGAAAACAGGTGACTTTGGCGCTTGCTATGTCCAAACTGGATTATTGCAACACTCTTTATCTGGACATTAAGAAGACAGTCCTTGCAAAACTGCAGCTAGTCCAGGATTCATCTTTCAGACTGATTCTTGATGTCCCTACATTTTAGTCTAGGAAGGCACCAGGTATAAAAAAGGGCCCTCAGATCCACTCTTCAATTCACTGTCTTGACCTGTGAAAAACTCTCAGAGGACTGCCTGCTGCTGTGGCCTGCTGTGTACCCCACAAGACTGTCTTACTGCACCTGGAAGGACTGCTTTGCTGCCTACAGCCTGTCTTGAACTCTCAGAGGCCTGCCTTGCTGCTTGAGCCATGTTCCACTGCTTGGACCCAGGACTACCATAGTGACTGCAAGGGTAATTTGCTTGGTCTCCTGACTAGTTCCTCAGGGACAGAAAGGCTTAAACAATCTTGTACCAGCACCTGCACCTAGCCTGAGAAAGTGGCAACCCCCCAAGTGGTACCTACAGTTAAGAACCTTTAGTGGTGGTGCTAAATGTGCCCAGCTAGCCAAAATCCGAAATTTGGGACTGTGAGGATGAGCCACTCCCGGAAGGCGGAGCCAGGAGCATAGTAGACCAATCAGCAAAGAAAGCAGACCTGGAGGGATGGATGCTTAGACCCGGGGCAGAAGGCGGAGGAAGGTGGAATCCGGAAGACTCCAGAAAGGAAGGAGGAGTCAGGACTCAAGGGCTTAAAGAAGAGGAGGACGAAGACGCCAGTTGGGAGGAAAAAGACAGATGTTCAGTTTTGGTAGCCAAAAACCAGAGAACAGCTCCAGAGGACGACGAGACTCAAGAAGGGTGGGGTGAAGAGAAGTGGTCGCCCCGGGAAGTCCTAGTCGCAACTCAGGGAAGAGTTGTGGCTTTACCAGGTACATGGACAGGGGAAGACAGCAACTTTGGGGAGAGTATGGGGTGGAGAACGGAAACGCGGGGAGAAAAGTAGAAAGAGGGGGACCAAAAAGTGCCCTCTGATGTAATACAAAGACTAAGAATTGATCCCCAGAAGAGATAGTCAGAATTTAGAGAGGAAAGCTAATAAATAAACAATCATATAAACGAAGAGTACCAGACGAAAGGTTTAAAGCAGTAGCCTAAGGAGAGCAATAAAAAAGATTCAGGAACACTGAGAGAGAGTCCCTACAATCAGTTTAAAAATAAGAGAACAAAGTGACACAGAATTAGTTATATAAATACCTATGTGTGTATTTATTTTCTTTCTCTCCTTTGTGTTATAAACCTCCCCTATTTTCCTCACCCCTCCATTAGAGGGTTAGAAGTTATAAAAGATAATTATCCAAAGTAAAGGGATTTTAAGTGCTATGTACACCCGGGTGTGGTAACAGTCACATGTATTACTTCACCAATTGGACCGATCCTAATACTCACCTTAATTTTACTTGTGTTCTGTCCTTGTTATCCAGGGAAGACGCACCCTTGGAGATCGAACTTGAGACCTAAGAAAAGGACAAGAAGAAGGAGTGAAGAAGTCCTGGCGAATCCGGAACAGATGACAGAACAAAAACAATATTTTTGTTATGCTTTGCCCAAGATTTTTATATTTGTTGCATTGACTTCCAAAATAAACGCCAACATTAAGAAGCACATACGGCCTCCCAGATTAGTTTTCTGCCCATCCCTCACAGGGACTTAGAGAATATTTTGCTAGAAACTAATCTGAGAATTGAGAGGACGCCAGGCCCAACCTGCTCGTCTATCCATCTATGGTGCATCGCCGATCGGCGTGACTTTGCCAAAGGGGTATCTGCTCTCTTCGAGCTCTCCATTGATGAGGCTCACTCCACTGACACAGCCTGAACCCTTGCCCACCTGAACTTCACCTTCTCTGAATAATTTTCTTTGAAATTCCTTCTAAGATCGAAGGTAACCCCCGAAAGGGCCCTATTCCCTATTTCCATTTGACCCGTGCTCCATCGCCGTCAAAATATTTTTCAACTTTGACACGGTCTTGTGTGACCAAATATCTGGAGTTGGCACTTTGATCTTTCAAGTGCCATTTTTTTCAATAAACTTTAAAAATTCATAACTACGGTTCTACTGATTGGATATTTTTTTGGGTGGCAAATCATTTATAAAAATTGACTTTATTGTTCTAAATTGGTGTGGGATTTTTCTTGTGTTGTGGTTTCACTTTACTGCGGTCTGTAATACGTTTAGAAAAATAGACAACATTTTAATGAATAAAATGTCACCAAGGGGGGGCGTGGCCAGGCTGCCGACCAAGATGGCCACGCAGCGCTGAAGCTCTGCCGGACGATCCCATTAATCGCAGCCTATTCAACAAAAATGCACGCTTAATCAGAGCCGGGACGGATGGCCACTTAACTCCAGAAGCGGTGTTCCCAGAGAACCCTCGACAGCTGCTGCACTTAAAGAAATCAGCCCAATCTGAGCTCGGAGCCGGATCTAGGGAGGAGCCAGCTGCTGTTATACAGTGAGGCCTTGGAGAGGGCCTTGTTGTTTGCCCATGCTCGACTGGAGGCTCTGGGGCTGCCACAGCAAAATAGCTTCTCCCAGTGATTGGGACTGTGTTGTGTTACCGCGCAGGACCTGGATGCTCCTTTGTAAATCCCACACATATCATGCTTGGGGCCCGCGCTGCAGGCGCTTAGCCACTCCAATCAGAGGCTTGTGGTAAATAGATGCTTCCATCCACCAGACATATGCAGGAAGATATGGCACGTAAAGAACCCAAGCAACAGCTATTGCAGTTCGGGAAAGCCACAGAGAAAGTGCAGGAAGTGGGGGCAGAATGGCTGAAGGTGGACAAGATGCAGCCCCCACAGTTGATTCTTCTTCTACAAGCTCGACTTTCCTGTTACAGGAGCTGGGAGCCGGTTTCAGGACGCAGGATGGTCAGTTCGAAGCTCTGAAAAAGTGCCTGGACAATTTGGGTGCCAAGATAGAGGTTCATGATAAGCGGCTGGATACAGTGGAAGGGAGGGTTTCAGATCTAGAGGACGGGACGGCCAAGTCAACAAAGTGCCTAGAACACATGGAAAAGATCCTCAAGGAGGTTGCTATAAAAAAATAAGATTTGGGGGCGTGCAGAAGGCGTAATAACATTCGCATCCTTGGGGTTCCTGAGTCGGCCAATACAGGCTGAATGGATCTTTTTGTCAAAACTCTGCTGGCTGACCTATTTGGCAAGCACATATTCACTCCTGGTTTTGTTGTTGAGCATGCACATTGCTCCTTGGGCCCTCGTCCCAATCCTGGCTGCCCTCCCAGACCTATAATTGTGTGCATCATGAACTTTTGAGACAGGGCCACTGCCCTGCACGATGCAAGAGAGTGCGTTGTAATCACCTGACAGGGATCGACATTGGCCCTGTTCCCTAACTTTACAGTAATGGTTCAGGAGGCGAGGCACAAATACAATGTCGTTAAGGCTACTCTTCGAAATCTGGGACTCAAGTACGGTATGCTATACCCAGCGTGCCTTCGTGTAGATATCGAGGGCAAATCCCGGATTTTCAACACGCTCACCGCGGTGCAGGAGTTCTGCAGAAGCTACAAAGACAACAGCAGTCAAAATAGCACGTCTGCAGCTAGGGCTACCCCCTCACAGTGGCACATTTGCCAGTGTGGAACTTTTCTCCTCTGAATAACCCTGTGACTGTGTCCTGAGACTCCATGGCTCAGTTTTGAATGTCTTCTTCTTGTATTGGGATAGGATAATCACTAGGTTAATTTAGTTTATTGCAATGTTGGGAATCTGACGGGGCGTTGCCTCTCCCCTGTGTGTTTCACATGGTAAAGGTGTTATTAGATTGTAATGTATCTTACTTATCTCCTGTTTATAAATGTAGGATGTTTACTTGATGCATTTGGTTACCAGTTACATGGGGAGGTTCCCTGCATAGGGTGGAGCAGGGATGGGTGGGGGTGGTGGGGGAGATGTTCATAGCTATTGGTTACTACTAACTGAATACCGGTATACTCACTGTTCAACAAAAAGATTTTGCTATGATGCAATACAGCATTCACAAAGATTTAGGCTAAAAGACAACACTGAATAACCTGTCTGCCTACTCCAACCTGTCGCTTATCACCTGGAATGTCAGGGGCCTCAATAATTCTAGAAAAGGGAAGCACATACCACATTACTTGCAGAGACATGGGATAGACGTTGCATTTTTTTGGCACTCTTGGTGGATTGCATTTGGAAGCGCTACGCCATGCTAATGTGAGGACAGGCCGGGAGGCTCACGCCTGCTCACAGCAGAGGCTCAGCAACTCGCCTGCGGCTCGCTGCTTCGCTGCTTTGCTGCAGCCACTCTTCTTCGCCCCTGCCTCCTCATCCGACTAATCCGCCTACCAGCAAAGTGACCCGGCTGGGGCCGAGAAGTGGGAAGAAGGTGACCACAAGACCGCAAGGAGTACCAAGAAGCACCGACCCGCGGGAGCTGCCTGCTTAGATGCCCGCATCTCCGGTGCACAAGAGCCCCGAAAGGACAACAGTCTTGACCCCCATCCATGGAGAGAGGAGGTGAGCGAGTTGGTGGAGACAGCCGGAGACGGGTGTTTGTAGCTCAGATGGTGATCAGCGGGGGAGCAGCTAACAAGTGGGCTACCAAGTCGTAAGAGCTGCAGAAGCAGTGAAGGGGGTCCCTGGAGCATCGTGGGGAGGCCCAGAGCCCCTGCCTTGCCAAAAGCCTTAACAAAATAAAAAGAGGATCTCCACAGTGTGCTCCGAATACCCCCAGCCTTAACCAGGAAAAACATTGCCTAGGGGGGTCACCGGAATTTCTTGGAACTAAGAAACAACAAGGAATCATCAACCAACAACTAAGAAACAAGCCTCAGAGAACGGACCATGAGATCAGGGAAGCCTCAAGGTGGTGTTGAAAAACCTCCGGGGAAGACTAGAAAAGGAAGAGGGGGCCCACCTAGCACAAATAAAGAGGCAGACGTAGGAACGGCCACGGGCAGGGGCATGAGCATCCAAAGGCCAATATCTCAGAAAGCGACTGACAACGGGCCAGACCCATACATAGATCCTTCAGTGTCTTTTGACTCTATAAAACAAGGTTTGTGGAGCCCTGCCCCTGTACCTAGTGTCGCAGTGGATTCCTACACTGACAACACAGAAAGCAGACCATCAAAAACTAACAAGAGAGAAACAGACGATGGGGCAATAGCCTCCCCTGCCCACAATGCACCAGGTCCAGGCTTTAAAGCCAGCAAACTGGTGCTAATTTCTGACTTTCTTAAAGTATGCCATAGACTTTCCACAGGGAGCAGCAAGGAGCATACAGAAATTAATGACAGCACCAACGCTAATGCTGAAAAACACAAGGACGCTATGGATCTCACGTACAGCAGCGACAAGTTAACAACCTCCCGTCACAAATTAAGGAGCAAAAGCAACTCCAGCAATGCCCTCAAAATTAAAATAGGGAACTCAGTGGGAGTGGTTAGCAGCCTTGCTGGGTTAGACGATCAAAGCAGGTTACAACCAGCTAAAGGATCTGATTCACCTTCAGCACAGCCACCTCCCCAGGCTCAACAAGCAATCCATCCTCAAATGGCTCGTGCCCTCGTCCACTGGGATCCCGACACACGCAGCGACCTTGTTTTCTCACAGCAAAGCCACTGGACAGACCAGAAAACGACAATTAAAGAAACAGAAGGAGGCACTCTGGATAACCTGAGTCTTACCCAAGACCAAGCGGAGAAATCCCCAAGCTCATTCTCAATGGTTCATTTTCCTAGTCTAATGATAGAGCAATTTCCATCGGAACAAGATAACATGGTGGGAAAGCATTGTAATCTCCTCTCAGGGTTAGAAATCAAAAACACCAAAATCTTCAATCCACAAGAAGCAAATAAAATATTTGACATCAAACAAAGCAGGCGCCCGTCCCTTGAAATGAACGATCTAAGCTCAGAAAAGGAAGAGGACACTCCAAACAAGACCCCCCAGAGGAGTGAAAAACCGTGTGAGTACAATACCTACACAGAGCACCCCGAATATCTTGAATACTCACCCCTACTAACCCAGCTACAGAGGGAAACACCGAAGAGCACTCCAAAGGCCACCATATGGCCGCAACTATTAAATACCATGGAAACCATAGGCAGAGCAATGTCATATCATGTAGACAAATTAGACACGCAAGTCGATCTGCTTAACATCTTGGCTATCCACGTCCAGGTGATAGAAGCAAACTTACATGACCTTAACACCATGATAAAGAAGGTGCAACTCGACAAGGACACCACATTTTATACTTGCTACTGCCCCCAAATAATTGACAAATTGGCAACTGTACCAACTTTGATGTCACAGATATTAGGGGTCGTTAAGGAATCCCCTTAGCAAATCCACCAGGCAGGAAAGAGATGAACAAGACGGCCAGGAGGGATGTGGCAGGGCAAGTGGTGTCCTTAGCAAAGAAGAGAGTCCCGAAGTGCTAGAGCAGTCAAGCTCCTCCACTCCAGACAACACCAAGACGCCAGCCAACTTAGATGAACGAGCTCATTCTGAGGTGGAAGAGGATGCACCACAAAACCAGGATTCACAAACAAAAGACCAAACAAGCCCTAAACAATCGAAGCTGACAATCTCTCTCACAAAGAGAGAGAGGAAGCACTTTAGAAAAGCAAGAAAAACCAAATCAAACACCCAAGGGCTGCAGGCGACACATCCTCAAAAAAACAATTTCGATCCTAATGATACCAACGACAAGGTGCTGACAGAGGGAGATCCCTCTCAAAATAAAACAAATCCTGTGCTTGGCTCAATTCCAACTGACAACTCCTTAACAAAGGAGGCCTCAACTCCAGACGGCCAAAACCAATGAACCAGCTCAATCCAGCAAGCAAGGAAAGTGCTCAGTACAGAAAGAAGAACTCAAACCATTGAGACCAGGAATATTAAAAATCACAGACACTGCTCATGGTAATGAAGCAAACATTAACTCCTCCACCTTACAAGCGACCCCCAATAGCAGCCAAGCAGATTTAGAGAGATGTACAAAGCCCAATGGAAGAAAGAAACGGGCACAGCTGCCGGGAGCAACATACGTTACACCAGTTGTGAACACCAGCAGCATTGAGAGAAACTGTTCCCAACATCAAACTAACTCTGCCCCTTTAGACCCGGAGGCTAGCTGGGCAGGCACAGTCACATCAAGCAACGGGGGAGAAAAAAACTACATAGAACCAACGCAACTCATCCCAAGCAAAAAAGTTGAACTAATTCCGCGATAAATCTCGAGGGGGCCACATGACATCCTGAATAGAGGGTCCATTTTAAAACTCTTAGAAGAATTACCAGCTCTGCGCCATATAAAATCAGGTGATTTGGAATCAATTGAATTCAAACCAAACCCTCACCAATCAGGCCCAGATTCCACGATTATAACATGGACTGAACACAGCTTTACAGAACAAATTCTGCAGCATAGGGAGGAATTCTCCTACTGGGGCATACAGTTAATAAAGGTGGCGCCCGCACGATACCCCAGTCCACTCCAGAAACAAAGTCTGAAACGGAGCTTCTTAAAAGGCGCAAAAGGTCCAGACCAAAGGAGCACCATGACAGAAGAAGTCCTCCTACCAAGGCAAATCACAATCGCAATTGCTCAACACGAAGAAGTCACACTTGAGGGGCACTCACAAGCTCCCTTGGTTTTAAATCAGAGGGGTGTAGAATGAATTAACCCAAGACAAACATCAGGAAAAGAGCAGGGTTGCAAGATCTGTTCTTGGAACGTCAACGGGCTAAGCTCAAAGCTAGAAGAAGACGATTTCGTAGAGTTCATCACACAACACAACATACCTGGCAGACAAAAAACTTGCCACTCGTGGGATACAAAGAACATTTCATCCCAGCACAAAAGGAGGCACAGCATGGTAGGGCAAAAGGAGGGCTATCAACCTTTATATCCACTGACTTCCTTTGGAGAGATGTCGGCATCGACTTAGATTTAACATGGATGCAATGCATTAAAGTCGAAATCTCTCCTTCCATGGGCCTATTAATTCTGAATCTATATATGCACCCAGCGGGAAAACATAAAGGGCAAAGAATTAAGCAACTAATAGCTGCAAATACAATGCTGAAAAGCACCTACCCAAGTGATAATATGATAATAACAGGCGACTTCAACATGAACCTAATCCAAGGACAGGAGGGAAATTTAGCGAGCTTTATACCGCCCCGACAGGGCAGTCAAAGTAGACAAGATGCAATGGGGAAGAAATGCGCAGCAAAATTGGAAGACCTCTTTCTGCACACTCTAAATGGAAGGGGCCCCTTGGACAGACCAGCAGCCTTAACGAGGGTCACCAGGAATACAGGCTCAACAAAAGACTTTACGTTAGCAGACCCAGATCTATTTCCTCATATCAAAGACTTCCATATTCTGGAACGGGTTGAAAGCGACCACTACCCCCAGATCTTCACATTATCTATCACTCCAAAAGGGTCAGAGCAGGTGCATCCTCTAACATTGAACACTCAACTTTTCAACTTACAATGATTAAACTGGAATGAAAACAACATTTCCAATCTAATGGAGACATGCCTTTCATTGCTCTCACCGCCAGTAGAAGCTCAAGACACAGTAAAGGCCTGGGAGTCCTTCGTAGTCAACATCAACAAAAAATACCAAAACAAGTGCAGAGGACACAAAAAAAAACGAGGAGGGAAGTGGTATACACCAAAAATGCGTTCAATAAAAACGCGGCTGAATATACACCTAAGGTCACTTCGAAAAAAGGACCCCCAATTATCACAACAAACTCTCACAACAATAGAAAATTTAAAAAAGGAGCTAAAATGTGAAACCAAGGCGGCCAAGCAAAAATATAAGGAAAACCTCAAGACCACCATACTCCATGCCAGTAAGCTGCGAAATTCTAAACAGTTTTGGGCAAAAATAAACCTTATGCTTAACCGCAAACAGCGGCAGTTCAACTCGGACATGACAGATCAAATTTGGAGTGCTCACATCTATGCAACATACAATACCACAATGGACAAGTGCATAGACTGCATAATTGATATTCCAACAGAGCTCAATCCGACCCTCAGTTTGAGAACAACACCAGAAGCCGGGAATCCCAACAAGCAAAAAGATTCACCTCACACCCATAGTCTGGCACCAGTGGAAGCTTCAGCCCCAGACCCATTAAAGCCATTCCAAACTAAATCACAAATCACAAATAGAGAAACCTATATAGAAAGCAGTAAGCTAGCCACTCTGGAGCGCAAAGAAGAAACAGATCAGATAACTCCAAAGCCGGTTCTGAGGACTATAAACCACTTGAGAGAGGACGGGGCTCCCAGACCAAATGGCCTACCCAACGCTCTATT
Organism: Triturus cristatus; assembly: GCF_964204655.1. Taxonomy (NCBI): domain Eukaryota; kingdom Metazoa; phylum Chordata; class Amphibia; order Caudata; family Salamandridae; genus Triturus; species Triturus cristatus. Next base: position 482,180,998 of record NC_140593.1, on the reverse strand, counting down.
TAGGCAAGATCCTACGTTTTGGTCTAGCTTCTTATACCCCTTGTTCTGTAACAGCTTAAGGACCGGGAATATTCCTGACTCCTGGAGGGGCAGCATCCTTCAACCGATTCCTAAATCAGGGACACGCTCAGACCCAAACAACTATAGGTTAATAGCCCTCATAGACGTTGAGCCCAAGATCTAGACATCCAACCTACTGGCAGACCTGGAGATTTGGGGCAGAAGTAAAAACCTGATCCCAAAGACACAAATAGGATTCCAGGCCGGCATGGGCAGCCTAACTAACTTATCAGCACTAACTCTCCTAGCCAAGAAAGCAATTGACAACTCTAACATACTATATACATGCTTTCTAGACCTCAAATCTGCTTTTGATAATCAATCAATCAATCAATCATGGAATTTATATCGCGCACTACTCACCCGGAAGGGTCTCAAGGCGCTTGGGGGAGGGGGTCTGCTACTGCTCGAACAGCCAGGTCTTGAGCTGTTTCCTGAAGGCGAGGTTGTCCTGGGTCAGCCGCAGGTGGACGGGCAGGGAGTTCCATGTCTTAGCCGCCAGGTAGGAGAAGGATCTTCCTCCGGCGGTGGCTCTCTGGATGCGAGGGACGATGGCGAGGGCGAGGTTCGCGGATCGTAGCTGTCGGGTGGGCGTGTAGAAGGTCAGGCGGTCGTTGAGGTACCTTGGGCCCAGGTCGTGGAGGGATTTGTGTGCGTGGGTGAGGAGTCTGAACGTGATCCTCTTGTTGACAGGGAGCCAGTGCAGGTCTCTCAGGTGGCTCGAGATGTGGCTGCGTCGGGGGGCGTCCAGGATGAGACGGGCGGAGGCGTTCTGGATACGCTGAAGTCTTTTCTGAAGCTTGGCTGTTGTACCGGCGTAGAGGGTGTTTCCGTAGTCTAGTCTGCTGGTGACGAGGGCCTGGGTGACAGTCTTCCTGGTCTCGGTCGGGATCCATCGGAAGATCTTGCGGAGCATGCGGAGGTTGTGGAAGCAAGATGAGGAGACGGCATTGACTTGTCTGGTCATCGATAGGGAGGAGTCCAGGATGACGCCCAAGTTGCGTGCGTGGTCCGTTGGCTTGGGTGCGGTGCCCAGGGCCGGAGGCCACCAGGAGTCGTCCCATGCGGAGGGCGATGGTCCCAGGATGAGGACTTCTGTCTTGTCCGTGTTCAACTTCAGGCGGCTGATGTTCATCCATTCGGCGACGTCTTTCATCCCTTCGTGTAGGCCGGCTTTGGCGGTGTCGGGGTCTCTGGTGAGGGAGAGAATCAGCTGGGTGTCATCGGCGTAGGAAATGATGTTGAGGTTGTGTTGGCGTGCGATGGCAGCGAGGGGTTTCATGTAGATGTTGAAGAGAGTAGGGCTGAGGGACGATCCTTGCGGGACGCCGCAGATGACTTCGGTGGCCTCAGAGTGGAACGGAGGGAGGCGTACTCTCTGTGTTCTGCCGGAGAGGTATGAGATGATCCATTCCAGAGCATTCCCCTGGATGCCGGTGTCGTTGAGGCGTTGGACTAGGGTGCGGTGGCAGACAGTGTCAAATGCTGCGGAGAGGTCAAGGAGGATGAGTGCCGCTGATTCACCTTTGTCGAGCAGGGCTCGGATGTCGTCGGTGGCTGCGATGAGGGCGGTCTCGGTGCTGTGGTTGGCTCTGAATCCGGATTGCGATGGGTCGAGGGATCCGTTCGTCTCGAGGAAGGCGGCCAGCTGCTTGTTGACGACCTTCTCGATGACTTTGGCAGGGAAGGGAAGGAGCAAGATGGGGCGGAAGTTCTTGAGGTCGGTCGGGTCCGCTGTTGGTTTCTTCAGTAGTGCGCTGAGCTCGGCGTGCTTCCAGCTCTCCGGGAAGGTGGCTGTGTCGAAGGAGGCATTGATGATGTCTCGGAGGTGGGGTGCGATGGTAGAGGCGGCCTTGTTGAAGACATGGTGGGGGCATGGGTCGGTCGGAGATCCGGAGTGGATGGTGTTCATCATGCGTGTCGTGTCTTCGGGGGTCACTTCGGTCCATGTCTGGAGGATAGCGGCGGGGTGCGTAGGTTCGGTCGATGGGTGCGGGGGTGGAACGCCGAAGCTGTTGTGGATGTCGGCGATCTTGCGGTGGAAGTACGAGGCGAGGGAGTCGCAGAGGTCCTGCGAGGGATTGATGTCGTTGTTGCCGGTGCTGGGGTTGGAGAACTCCTTGACGATGTTGAAGAGCTCCTTGCTTTCATGGGCGTTCTTGTCCAGTCGTTCCTTCAAAGATTTCTTCTTGGTGGTGCGGATGAGCTGGTGATGTCTGCGGGTGGCGAGTTTGAGGGCGGTCATGTTGTCGGTGGTCTTGTCGAGGAGCCAGGCCTTCTCGAGGGTGTGGCAGGCCTTCTTGGAGTCCTTGAGTTCGTCGGTGAACCAGGGGGCCTTCTTGCTTCTGGGCCTGGTGAGTGGGTTCTTCAGTGGGGCGAGGTGTGCTGGCCCCTAGCCTATTCAACATCTACACCGCCGACCTAGAGAGCGACCTATGCACAATCCAAGGTGACCCACCGAAATTGGGACAAACCACCATAGCGAGTCTGCAATATGCGGATGACATCGTGCTTCTCTCTCAAACTCCACTTGGCTTACAACGGCTGATTTCACAACTCGTGCTGTACATCTCAAATGCACAATTAACAATAAACCTAAAAAAATCTAACGTCCTATTCTTCTCCAGCACTCGCAAAAAACAACCAAAATTTGTTTGGAGGATAAATTCTTGTACTCTAAACTAGGTGGACGAATTCAAATATTAGGGCATCCTACTAGATCCCCAATTAAACTATAAACATCATTTAGACCTTGGGAATAGAAAATCAAAACAACTTCAATTTGCTTCCAAAACGATACAAAAAAAACTAAGTGGAAGTTCAACCAGTCACTTGCTAAAGGTTGTAGCAGCAAACTTTTTGCCCTCAATCACATATGGCTCGGAAATGATGGCCACCAAGGACTCCAAAACGCGAAATCTTGCTCAATCAAGATTGTTAAAAAAACTGTTCTCAATTCCGCGCCATATTTCCCATGTGCAAATACTCCTGGAATACAGATTAAAAATCCAGATACCGGCCAGACAAGGGGTCCTGGCCAAATATTAGTGGCGCATGAGGGACGCAGAATACAACACCCTTGCCCATCACTGTTGGGAAGAGGTAAAAAAACAGGCTAGGCAGACCAATTCCACATGCAAGTCTGTTAGGCAAGCGCTTCTATCACTAAACCTGGAAGAAGCTTGGCATTTACCAATGTCATATCTTGCTTTTAAACAAACCACCAACAAAGCTGTTAAGCAAGTATCGTTGCAAATAGAAAAAGCATTAGTGGCTGGCAAAAGTCATGCCTGGATCGTGATGCCAACGTATAAACAACTGAAACAACAATCCTATTTACAAGAATGCTTTAGGGATCACTATAAGAGGAAACTAAGCTTACTGAGATTGGGGTGGTTTCCGAGCAAGGACCTTACCCCAAAATGGTTACGGACCTGGCCATCTCTGGATTGTTGCCTCTGTGATAAGGGAGTAGAGTTGTTACTACATCTATTATGTATTTGCCCGGCCTTACACAATCTAAGGAAGATCCCCCTGAGGCCAATCTTAAGAGAAACACAAGTCAGGACTTGCGGGGCGGCTGTGATAAAATGCCTCAGTGGGTCTTCGATACAACGTTCCTGCAAAGCGATAAAATTCCTGACATTTGCTGTTCAAGAGCTCGCAAAAAGGCAGCAGCAAAAGAGGAACTGGGACATATCGACACTCTCCAGCCGGACCCAGATCCTCCTTGATGCACTGCACAGCCAATCTCCTCCCCCTCCTCTTCTTTTTTATTCCAAGTCAATACAGGCACTTAACTTGAGACAAGGGGGACAGTCACATTTAATCAAATATAAGCCCTAACGTGTGTAGCATCCCTTGTTATAACAGTCATTTGCTGGCCCCAATCTTCTGATGAGAGGGCCATTGTCTTATAAAATGCTATTTTTTAAGCAAATATACTACCGCTTGCCGCTACGGAGAGGTCGAGAGGCCCCCTTCTGGACGGTCATGCATCACTGGAATTAGATCTCTGACAGGCCAGATACTCACAGAAACCCCAGGAATTCGGTACAAACTTTTAGCATACTACGACACGCTATATACGTCCAGAGCAACCCACAATGCTTCAGACCAGGAGGAGTATCTGGCTGAGATAGCCTTAGTCTGGCTAGAGAAATTTATGCAAGAGTTCCTAGTGGAACCATTCTCCACAGATGAGATCATCAGTGCCATAGATGCAAAGAACGGCTCCACTGCCCCAGGGCTGGACATCTTTACGCGTGACTTCTATAAGTGCTACAAGGACATATTGGCGCTGCGTTTACTAGAGGTGTACAATGAGGCACTTGAGCAGAAGGAGTTGCCCCCCACTTTGAGAGAAGCAGTATTATCTTACTTCCTAAACCGGGAAAAGACCCGCTGTCAAGTGGGTCATACAGGCCACGTTCCCTGTCAAATTTAGATTATTACATTTTGGTCAAAATGATTGCATTAAGACTGGTCTTGCTGTTAGATAAAATTATTTTCCTGGCCCAGTCGGGGTTTGTCCCCCACAGATCCACCTCCCTCAATATGAGAACTCTGTTCTCAGTGCTGCATAGGATTGAACCGGAGGTTCCAGCTGCGGCAGTCCTCCTGGATACCGAAAAAGCCTTTGATTCCTTGGAGTAGCCTTTTTTTCTAGCAGTGATGAGGAGAATGGGTATGCCAAAAGGTTTCATTGACCTTACAACGCCGTTATATGCCGCCCGACTGCTAGACTACGCTTAAACGGTACGCTTTTGCGTCTGTTTAATCTCTCACATGGCACCAGACAGGGGTGCCTACAATCGCCTCTGCTTTTTATATTAGCTATGGACCCTCTGGTCAGACATTTTCAGGAAAGACATATGCCAAGAGGACCCTAGTTTAGAACAGGCCCTCTCCTCATATCTTTATATGCGAACAATATCATCCTCTACATTCTGACCCCACAGGAGAACCTAGAACCTCTTATTAGAGAGATTATGCGGTTTTGGCGGTTTTCGTGCTTGGGCATCAATTGGAGCAGGTCAGTGATATTCCCCCTCACCAGTAACACCAAGAATTGGAGCAGTGAATATCCTCTTGAGTGGTGTGAGGACTCTACTAAATATTTAGGAATATATATTCATAAAGAAACAGAACAAATAATCCAATTGAATTACGGTCCGGCTATTCATAAATTAGAACTGCAGGTGGAAAGATGGTTGCTACTTCCCCTCTCGCTTGCAGGCCGGGTCACATTATTAAAAATGATTGTCCTTCCAACATTTTATTTATTTAAAAATTTAAAAATTTAACAATATTCCAATTTCACTCCCTAATAGATTCTTTCTCACATTGCGATCTCATCTCATTAGACTGGTTTGGGGGGCAAGAGACCTAGGGGTAGCTGGGATGACAGAGGGGGATTTTGTGTTCCAAACCTCCAAATATACTATTTGGTCGCACAATGCAGTGATGCACATTCCTGGTACCACCCAGGTGCCTGGATTGAATACATTAGTCCTGAGGCAGATTTAGTTTTACCTGGCTCTCTGAACACGGTGCTCCCTTAGGGACTCCCTCGGGACCCCCGGGATACTCAAACTGTGTTGACTACCAGCTGGGCATGGAGGAAGTTAATTAGAGTCACCAGAGCTCACATTTTATACTCTCCTGAGATCCTGATGGATACCCATCATGGAGGAGACATTGGTGCTGCGCACACTTTCCAAATATGAAATAAGTAAAATTGGGGCTCTATTCACTGGGGGTCCTATCTTCTCTAGTACAGAGGAGAGGAGATTCAGTGAGGCATCATTTATGGAGCACTTTATCCTAAACTGGGTTCGCTGCGCACTGAGAGCGGCGATTCCGGGGTTCCCTCTGTAGCCTGAGCCCTTTGTTCCACTAACCATGGTAATTGGCAGTCCAGTGAGAGAGCACTTTATTTTCAAATTGTATGGGGCGTGTGTTGCATTGGTTCCCAGAAGAAACGCTAACTTCTGAGAAGCTTGGGAATGAGATCTAGGGCACCCCATTCTGGACAAGCAATGGATTTTTTGCTGTATGCAAACTAAAGTCGTCTACCTGAACAGCCGACATAAATTGATACACTTAAAATTTTTGCAGGGAATTTACATGACACCTGAAAAAGTGCACACTATTGATCCAGACAGACCGCATAGCTGTTTGAAATGTGGGGCGCCACATGCCGACTTAGTGCATCTTACTTTGAATTGTGTTAAAATTAGGACCTATTGGCGAGAACTGTGCAGAGTAATTGGGGAAATGAAAAGTCAGGAGATAACTCCAACATCTGAGTCTGCGCTGTTAGGTTACGTGGTTGGGTTCCCAAAAGGGGTTTGTAAGTTTATGGCAGTTGTGTTGCTGCTGGCAAAGAGAGCAATACCTCTTAAATGGGGCTGTAAATCCTCCCCTTTAATAAAAGGCTGGCTCAACAGTTTAACATATTGCAATATGAATAGTGAATTAAATGCTAGCACTCAACCATAGGCGTCTCGCCCAAGAGATATCTGGGGGCCCCTCAGGAGTTATTTGCTTGCGTCATGCACGTTCCCCGCTGGGCAACAAACGGACATGATTGTTCTCACCGGAGTGAGTTAAATTGTTCCATGCTATGATCCTGGTGGTTTGCTGGTGGTGAGGTCCCATTTGAGACAAGGGCAGATGCTATGTATGGATATAGGTTGGAAGTATGGGCTTTGTGATTTGGTGGGGGTTCGGGAGGTGGGCAGTATTCGCTAGAAATGTAATGGATTTCTATTCTGGATCATTCTCTGTTAAATTGCAAAACTTCTGTGAGTAACCATGTATTGAATGCATCTCTTATGAAACTGGTAAATAAAGGTTTTTTTTTAAATCACCAAAACAAATAAAATCCAATCAGTAGAACTGTAGTTATGAATTTTCAAAGTTTTAAGTGCAAAATAGCACCTGAACGACCAAAGTGCCAACCGCGGATATCTGGTTGTGCGGACCAGGGCAAATTCAAAAGTTAAAGTCGACTGCAATCGATCGAATTAGGTCCGGTCTCAACTTTTCTTTACGTATAGTTCAGGAGAAGGTAGAGTTCAGCAGGGAAAGGAAGCAAACTGTGTCTGAGGAGGAGTCATTGTCATCAGGGAGCTACTGGACGAAGTCTTAGTGAAGCTGCCGACAATGAAATTAAAAAGCTTGGAGGGGAAAAAGCTGGATTTCCAGGCTGAGGAGATTGTTGTCATCGATGGGGAGCCAGTCACTTTCGAGCCCAGTAAAGATTTTAATCTTCGGACGTAGACAACTTTTTGGAAGTTGAAAACCTCCAGAGGAAAGAAGCTGTAGCGAAAGAGTGCTCCATGAGCCTGGATACCATTGATGCTCCAGGGAATGTAGCATAGTGTGAGCAACCGAGTAGTCAGGCCCCTTAGTTGGATCAGCTAGCAGGGAGGCCCCATTTTTCTGCAGGCTCTCCAGGCACTGTTTGGCTAAAAAACACAACAGCTCCATCTCCAGCTAACCTGGCAGGATGGGCAAACCTGTCCACAACTAGTATCCTATTGCCTCACTGTCTGGGGGAATACACAAAGCCCAACAGCAGAGCAATTCACAGTTGCGTGACCCAAGAAACAGGCAGAGGCACAAATGGTTGGAGAAGAAAATGCTAATTTTCTAAAAGTGCAATTTTCAGAACTAAAATCTGACTTTACCATTAAAGAGGATTTTAAATAACAATTATTTTAAGTTCAAACATGATGTTTCTACCTGCTCCCAAACAAAAGTTACCCAAAAACAATGTTCACTTAGGAATCCCTTAGAAAAGAATTATATTGGCCTTCATCAGGTATCGAATAAATACAAACAGTAGAAATTCATCATTCATTTGCATTCTTTTATCGTTTAGCAATAGAGTTTTGAAAAGGATGACAGTATAAACAATGCAGGTGCTCCAAGCGATGGTGCAGTGCAAGTGCAAAGAAGTGAGCCACACAACATATAGTACATGAAGTATAAGAAATATACAGATGATGTATAGTTGAGGGATCGTTCAAAAAGGCTACAAATTTTGTCTAACATGATAGTCTCACTATTCAGATTCAAATAGTCCAACTTTGCATGATCTGGGTATAGCCATAATTATTTGATGTTTCGACCCCTTATAAGAAATCACAAGGGTCAATATCATGCCTAAAGTGAATTGGTAGCACCCTCACCAGCAGGACTTTTCTCTATAGTAGTTCACCCTCGTGCATCCTAGTCAGAACAGATCTTCAAAAAATCTCGTAAAAGTAAGCTTGTGCCTGAGAGGGGCTCACTCTCTTGTTCCAGACTGGAGCTCAAACAATGCGAGGCCAATCAAAATTTAGCACTTATTGACGGTACAAAGATAACCCAATGTTATCCAATCGGAGATGTAGGCCTTACAGAATTGAAAAATGAATTCAGGAGTTTTTCTCTACCAGAACATTTAAAACCTAAAAGAACATGTCCAACCTTTTAATTAAAATGCACCCTGCTCTATGGGCTACCTAGGGCCTAAATTAGGGGTGAATTATATGCAATACAAGGAGAGTTTAAGGCTTGGTAGGGCGGCTATATTGACAAGTCAAATTGGCAGTTTAAAACTATAAAATATAATACCACTTTTTAAACACAATTCACCCTGCTTTAGGTATCGTGGCCCTACCTTAGGAGTGACTTATATGCATTTAAAAAGAAGGTTTAGGCCTGACTAAAGGTTTATTTTGCCAGGTCGAAATGGCATTTTAAAACTTCACTACAGGCTGTAAAGGCACGAGACATGTTTTAAAGTGCTACTTTAATGGGAGGAAAAATACATGCTGCAGGTCCAATAGTGGCCTTTAATTTTATATAAATATGTACTGTACCATATACTAGAGTTTTACAAGTGAATTAAAAAGGTCCATCAGGTGTAAACCAATTTTACCATGTTTTAGAGAGTGAGCGCAAGCACTTTAGCACTGGATAGCAGTGATAAAGTGCAGAGTCCTAATCACAACAAAAAGAAACTCGGACAAACAGGATGGGTGAAGGCTAAAAGTTTGTGGGTGACCCCAAAGAGAGGGCCAAGTCCAACAGCAGTCGATCCCACTGATGGAAAATCAGATCGAGAATGCCAGAAATCTGGAGGCAGAGCATAAAGGGTCTGATTCATGGCGCAACAAAGGACCTCAGGCTTATCGTACTTAAACTTAAGGGAATTTGAAGTCAACCGTTAGCAATTTTGCATATGCAATGATGGAATTTGCTATATGGAGCATTCATTTGTAGTGGTGCATTATAATCATTTGTAGTCCACTCCTACATATAATCCTTTATTATATTAACTTAGGCCATTGGGCCATTAGAGCGTGAACTATAATAACATGAAAAGTGATGTGTTAGGGATATTTTCAATGTAAACGTGAAGAAATTAACGTTGCAACTATGTGTGGTTAGTCTAAAACATTAACGTGCAGAATTTGTACATGCTGCTGATAAGTACTCACACAGTTGATGTGCTTATGTAATGTGTAAACTTAGATGTGCTCAGTAATAATGTTCATTTTATATGTGCAACTTCACGATTCCTTCTGCCAGCTCTTATGTAGACCGATTTCTGTAGGCCTGAATTGTATTTCTCCCTTGAAAGCTCTCGTGTTAGATTCTCTAGTAAATTTCATGTGCATGCAGCCATGGTCCGTGCATGTAACAGCAGTGGGGCAGTGGGGCCGTGTGAGGGGGATTTCGAGTGAAGATGCTGAGGGAAAATTAATAATTTATTTAATTTTGCCTCAACATCATCCCTCGAAATCCCCCCCACACTGCCCCACCGCTGTTACCTGCATGGACCGCAGCTTGTGTGCATGTTGGATTTGTTTTTTCTCATGTTTCTGTTGCAGGTGGAGAATTTATCCTTGTTAGCAAGAATAATATCTTTGCTTTAGGAATTAGGCTTAGGGAGGAGAATATACATTGAACAGCGATATTCATAATAAAGAACGGCTGTAATTTCTCTTTGGAGTAATCCTGGGAATGAAGGTCATCTCACCAAGGCCTAGGAGCATTGCTGCAATGTGGAAAGTTACCTACAAGGAGGTGGCTTGCCTGGATGGTGTGATGTCACAATGCATCTTGGAATACTCTTACAAAGTGAAGTATCTAAGTTAGGGACAGTGTCCGGGGTATTCTACTTTTGCATTGAGAGCGAGAACATCTTAGAACAAGCTCTGTAGCTTTATGCTACTTGACTCATCTACACGTGAAGAGACTTCTTAGAAAGACTTCTGGGGCTGACACCTTTATGGATCTTTCCTTGGGAATGCTGAGTAGGGATGTCACATTAGTATTCGTTAACACAAGGGGGCACTGTTCCTATATGTGGGGTGCAAAAAGTCACCCACGCATGAGGGTGCAAATAGTCACCCGTGCAATGAAAAAAAAGGTGAAGAGATAGAAAGAAAAAGAGAAGATATCCTAGGTAAGGGGGCCCATAAGTGAAGTAGAACAACCACTCGTTGTCCTCTGTTGCCCTCACACACCCCAAGAGGTGTCATGCTTCATCATCGGGCTGTTGCTCCTCGTGGGGCCGGCGCTGCAATTCCCCACGGGTCCCCCGAAGGGTCTCTTTATCGGAGATCTTTTTAAGGCCTGCCGGATGGTGCATGTGGGTGTGTGGGGTATGGGTCCAAATGAGGGTGATGAAGGTGCGTGCAAGGTAGTGAAAAAGTTAATAAAGGGTAAGCATGCAGCAATTGTATGGATTGCAAACCCTTGGCAGATGAACTGCTAAATTAAAAACTAGCCCCAGAGGCACACTATGTCTGGGTGTCAAGAGGTCATAGGTCGACATGTTTCGCGCCTTCGTCGCCTTAAGGGTCATTGGCGCTTCTTCAGGACCAGAGCAATGATATAAAAAGGTGCACGTGATAAAAATTATTACTAAACCCTCTAAATCAAAAAAGGGCGAGGCAGTAACCTGTATACCTATAGTATGGTAACAGCTGCATGATGAAAAGAGCGCTCCTGATGAAAACCTAGGAAAAAGGACAGATAAAAGCAAATAAGAGCATCAGTAACAACTTGATGCCTCATAACGTGCCACATCTGTATTCGCATCAATAATAAACGCAATAAACAAAGAACAGGCACAGGAGGCATATAAGTACATTCAATGGGGCAGTGGCCCAATGCGGGATTGCTGATACACCATGCCATATGATATATAGATATTGGTACCACTCGTAACCCTCCTAGATGGGGATTATGCCCAACAGTGGCAACAGCTGAAAAAATTATATGAATGTTGCATCCCCTATTGACGGTACCGTGGGGTAATTAATTAAAAAGTGCTTACCTCATAATGTTATGAGGGTACCTCCACCGGCGAGAGCAAGGAATGCCCGCACATTACTGGGCTGTAAAAACAATGGAAATAGACACAAGGATGCAGGAGCAGAAACAAGGCACAGGATGTGCTGAGCAATCGCTCACCATGTCCGACTCTCTGCCGCAGGAATCTACTTACTATTTCTCCGGGGTGCTGCCTCCTCTACACCTACCCCTTCCAAATATCTGCCGGGAGTAAAAAAGTGGCAGCAACTCATGGTGCTAATAAGGTAATGAGGTCAGGTGTGGGCGTTTACAATTTCCGGGTTGTCCTCACAAAATAACATGGAGCGTGCATGCGCATAGGCAGGGGTAAGCGGCGCATGCGCGTTACGGAGAAAATCTCTCCAGAGCATGCGCAAAGGCTTAATGGCTAACCGCATTCTAGAGTGGGTGAAATTTGATACTGCCATAGAGTTCACAGAAATGCCCACAAATCAAAGTGTCGGCAATCCATTGCCCTGCTAACTGGCGCTAAATATCCTGCCGCATGACGCCGCTCCCACATTGTCGATACGGGACAACCCTGTGCTAAACAGAGCAAGAAGAAGGGCTGTGTAGCTAGTGTCTATTCCTGGTTAATGAACCAACCAAGTCTTATAAGATTAAGACCGTAGGGGGGGTTTGAGAGGTGTCTGGGGGTAGTAACCCTAGCATACCCTCAAGACAACTATCTTCTCAGTATCATATTCAAAAGAGGGGGGGGGGAGGGAGGGGTTATATAGGTTGAATCTACATTCTGAAAAATACAAAATATAGACAAGACCCCAAAATTGGGTAGCAATGCCTCGTGTGCCTGTGGAAAGGAAAAAGGGAAAGCAGTCATAGTACTGGCCCTCGGCTGAACCGCCGTGCATAATTGAACATTACAAAAAAGAGGGGGGCCAAGGAGCTATTAAAGGTCCAGTGTCCATGCTCCAATTGACTATATTCGTTAACACAAGGGGGCACTGTTCCTATATGTGGGGTGCAAAAAGTCACCCACGCATGAGGGTGCAAATAGTCACCCGTGCAATGAAAAAAAAGGTGAAGAGATAGAAAGAAAAAGAGAAGATATCCTAGCTAAGGGGGACCATAAGTGAAGTAGAACAACCACTCGTTGTCCTCTGTTGCCCTCACACACCCCAAGAGGTGTCATGCTTCATCATCGGGCTGTTGCTCCTCGTGGGGCCGGCGCTGCAATTCCCCACGGGTCCCCCGAAGGGCCTCTTTATCGGAGATCTTTTTAAGGCCTGCCGGATGGTGCATGTGGGTGTGTGGGGTATGGGTCCAAATGAGGGTGATGAAGGTGCGTGCAAGGTAGTGAAAAAGTTAATAAAGGGTAAGCATGCAGCAATTGTATGGATTGCAAACCCTTGGCAGATGAACTGCTAAATTAAAAACTAGCCCCAGAGGCACACTATGTCCGGGTGTATACTAATGTCACATTAGTATACCTACTAACCTCCAATAAGAGGAAACCTTGACGTTGGGGCCATAATCTTCTGTATCCTGATTCTTGAACTGATCATTCTGTGCACGTTGCACCCCCTTAATTTATATTAGTTCCAAAGTATTTCTACACCCTCATCTTGAGGTGTTTGTATGTCCAACTGTTCCTGGCTTTGTAATAAACAAACAAAACTTAATTGAGAGTCTGTGCTACTTCGGAGTCATAGTTTACTGGAACTGTAAAGATTGATTGGCTAACGATTTTATTATCCCTCTGCACATTCCTGCTGGCAAAAAGACATTGGCCTGGGGTTCCAGAGTAGATCTAGAATGTTGAACCCGGCTCCTTCAGTTGGTAGTAGAATAGGGTTTTTTGGCCTATGAATCGAGGAAAGACTTAGTTTCCAGAGCCCCAAAAGAGGGCCCAATGAAAGAGAGCGGAGACCGATGCACTTTGCCAGAGATTGACGGTGTGCCGAGAAAAGCGATGAACGGAGGAGTGAGTATCAATAGGGATGCATTGTGTGTTTGATTGCAGGAGTGTGTTGATTGCATGATGGCTGGCAGAGCTGCTCGAAAGTCAAGTGAATGTGGGTTTGGGCCAGACGTGATCTGAGAGTTTTGTTTTGAGTTTCAGGCCCCGAAGTAGCCTAAGATCCCCGGATATATTTAGTGGTGTAGAAGACAACGATTTGTTGTGATTGTCTGATTGCTTGTTTGAGAGGTTGTCGTGAGATGTCATCGGCAATTCAACCTAAGACAGGGAACTTTGTGTGAATTGGACGGAGCTAGAATGGTATGGTAAACCTTGTATACAGGGGTAGACTAAATTGATTCAGGTGACCAGCCCAGATCAAAGTTTGCTGTGTGTAATGTTCTTGAGTGATTTAATTCTATTGATCTTTTAGAAAGGCAGACAATTACGGAGTTGTGATTGTGTGTGTGAATGGCAAGAGAGAAATTGTGAAGGAGGGTGAGCCGCTGCAAGGAGGAAAAGGTGATGTCAAAGTGTGCCGTGCTGCGATAGGCCGGATGGTGTAAAGCCTCACTGGGATTGGTTGGTAGTCATTAGGAAGTTGAAGTGGGGAAATCTTGTTGATCGAAGGGAAAAATTTGACTTAATATTAGGGGTGGGCGGAATTTGCGAAATCCACTTTTGCAAATTGTTAAAAATTATCGCAAACACGCGGAAATATCGCGAAGATGCCGAAGTTTTTTTCCCGCATGTTCGCGAGATTTTCTGCATGGTTGCGGCTCGCCAACTTACCCATGTGGTTGCTCGCGGGCGCGGCCATCTTGTTTTCAGTTGTCTCGCGGTGCAGGATCGCGAGAAGAAAGACGTGATTGCGTGACGCATGACGTCACTGCGGACGCGAACTGTCGCGAGACAGAGCAAATGGCTAAAAACAATACTACATCTCATGGAGAACGCGACCGGATCAAGAAAACTTGTCGGCGAACGCAGGGATTCAGGTAAGGCGATCGCGCGAGAATGTATTATTTTACAGCGCGAGCAAGAAACAATTTATCGCCAAGCTGCGGAATGCGGAAATTTTGACATGTTTGCGCTTTCCGCGGAACGCGAAAATGTCAAATTATCGCAATTTCCGCGAACGGAACGAAATTTTAGCCCAGGCCTACTTAATATTGCGATGCCTAAGGGTGTTACATGATTTGTGTAGGGGAGATAGGGGAGTGGTTACTCAAGTGGGTTAGGAAGCACCACCCAGGGATACTCTGGCACATTACATAGCAGCAAATTTAGAACTCCGTACTATAGTTTGGCTTCAAAATTGACACAAGATTGACACAAGATCCCTGAAAAAGAGGGAGATTTGGCTTTTCCGTGTTATGGTTCATTTTGATTGGAGGTGTTGTATCAGTTGAGGGGCCTCCACCTAGACCAACACAGTTTGAGGCTTTAGATGCGTGGATGCGAGCAGCTCAGGTAAAGAACAAGAAAAGAAGTCAGGAGAAGATGAGAAAGGCAATGACAGCATATGAGGATGCGCGATGGGATTTACAACTAAAGAGATGAAGAGTAGACACAATTGAGGGAGAGAGGTTGTACCCATTACTTGTGAATGAGGGAGATACTCAGAATAGGAATGGAGGAGAAAATGGAAATGATGGGAGTGATACTGATGACAGTCTGTCGGGCAGAATATTGGCAGTGCCTCCTCCACCTTACAATCCATATTCAGAGGAAGAAAGGTAAGAACTGGCAAATGCAGCGAGTATGGAATGACTGGTAACAGCACAGACAGGCCCTAGTACAGGGATAGTGGGAAGGGTTTCAACAGGAGCAGAAGGAACCGGGATACCAGTTTTGGGAGGTGCCGAGTCAAGTGAAGTCAATGCTGCTTTACGGTTGCCGGAACTCCTCACGGGACCTGTCACCGTTGAACTTGTAGTCTCTGTGTATGACCCGAGCTTAGTGGACAACGCTAGTCAACAACAGCCAGGATTGGAAGAAAGGATCAGCTCAGGGGGAAATGTGACTGTGAGTAGAACAACCCATTTCTGGTGCCTATAGATTGCCAGCAACTGAAGATCCTTTGAGAGTACGCCTTGGGTCTAGTACCGTATGGTCTATGCAATAGTGAACTCAAACTCAGATTTGAGAATGTGGGTAGCTCCAGTCAGAGGACCCATGGGAAGGATACCAGAAGTAGGCGCAGGTCAGGGAATCTCTGGGAACCAGCATGTCTCGCAGACCCCAGCTTCAGAGAATTGGCAGAGGAATCAGATCAGTGATATGGAAGGACAAAGTAGCGTGTCAAGTCAGGGTACAATCAAAGCTGCAGTAAAGGTAAAATTGCTAGATGTAGTGAGATAAAAGGCAGAGGTGGATGATATAATCAGTCGGAATTTGCCTTTGGAATAGATAGAACTTTATGAGCAGGGTGAACTGATGGTTGTGGTGAAGGATGTCACCATGAAGCGAGAAGAGCACATGATAAATTGACAAATTTGGCCCAAAAATATGATATAGACTTGTCTAAAATGTAAATGTTACAGGGAAACCATAGGTTAAACTACAGTGATCAAGAATCGGAAGAGAAAAGGGTAACAGGCTTGGAAACACACATTTGAGAGCTGCTAATAGGGATACGCGCATGGAGCATGCTTGACAAATGGGAGGAAAGATGTTCAAACAATAAAATGTTAGGAATATGACGGGAGATATGCTGCCTCCTGGAGGGGTATACCAGTAGTTGAGGCGTGCCCATTGAGGGAGGTACCAAGCGGAAGGTATGTGCATGTGCCCTGGAGCTGGGTTGATTTGGCAGTGTTCACAACTGATTTTCCTCGGCTGAGGGAGAAACGTGCTGAATGGTATAAGCAAGTCAATTGCTTTGTAAAGATTTCGAAGGTGTTGTGGATTGACCTGAATGCATTGCTTGACATTGTGGTTCCTAGTGACTCATGGTCGGCTTACAAAATTGGGATTGATTGGCCTTCTACTGAACCAGATAATGATCCAATAACTCACGGCCCTTCACCTTTGGTCAGGAAAAAATTTGAACAGGTAATTACATGGGTGCAGTCTACAATAGCTCAACAAGATATTGATTGATTGAAGATAGATCAAACAACCATACATGGTTACTGTGAACAGCTCTTGCAAGCCTTCAAGCAATACAGTGGGTTAGATACTCTGGACCCCATGGGAAAGTTTGTTTCCAAATTTGTGCTGGGATTGAGACCGAAAATTAGTGTTATGGTTCAACAGCATTTGAGCTGCTGGCAAACTAAGTCCATGGATGAGATCCTACGGTAGGCAAGCTATTGTAGTGATGAGGTGGATTCTAAACACAGGAGGATAAAGGACAAGTTAATGTTGGTCCAGATGAGAAATGCAAACAGAGTAGATCAGGTGCAGACAAATGGTGGAACCTTAGGTCGTAATCAGGAAAACAATCAAGGAGGGATTCAGAATGTTTTGAGCAATACCAGACAGGGAAAAGGGAAAGGTACAGACACCAAGACAGGTATAGACTTCAAAACGCTAAAGATAACGACTGCTTGTCATTATTGTCACAAAATCGGGTATTGGAAACGCGAGTGTCGAGCAAATCCAGCTAATCAGTTTAGGACAGAGAGATCGTACAGATGTCTGATGATATAAACGCTGCAACAAGACCCAGATCTTACAATGGGGGAGGGCAAACCCAGCTAGTGCAAGTTCCCCAACCTACGAGAGAGCCGCAGAGTAATCAAGCGAACCACCAAATGCCTTTCATGGAAACCCTAGATGGTTTTGATCAGGACCAGTCACAATGATGGGGCCTGAGGGGAAGGAAGACTGTATCCTTGGAGCAGTCTTAGAGGTAGACCAGAGTGGACCATATGTAGAGGGAGATGTAGGTGGTCATCCCATTACATTCCTGATTGATACTGGTTCTACTCATTCTACTGTGAGATCTGCAGTAGTTCCAAACCTACTCCGGTAACAGAAGAAATACCTATGAAAATAGGAACCTTCTAGGATCGACACCAGTTTGTGGCGTGCAATTCGAGCCACGTCTGTTGGGACATGATCTCTTATGCAAACTGAATTGTACCATCTATTGTATGCCTAAGGAAGTAGAACTACAGACTGATGATGATGACATTGCATTCAAATTTCCGAACCAGAACCACTGTGTGGATATGTTCCCTATACTCACGGTGGATGACATGCCATGGGAATTGAGAGGCCCTGTATCTCCCTTGGTATGGGACTTCACAGGGGAAGAGATAGGATTGATCAGAGGAGTTGAGTCATTTTGCATACAGATCAAGCTGAATGCAGAGTTTCCAAGATCGCCTCAATACAACCTGACCCCGGAAACGGTGGCAGGGATTACATCTGTAATTGAGTCCATGATCTCGCAGGGCATCCTGAAAGAGATAATAGGAAGTCCGTGAAATTCACCCATAATGGATTTACAGAAGCTTAGCAGCAAATATTGCATTGTTTGGGATTTGAGGAAAATAAATGCAATTGTGATTCCATGTCGTCCCGTGATACCAAAACTATCTGTGATCTTGTTTCTGATTCCTTGCTAGGCTGAATGATTTACTGTGATTGACTTGTGCCAAACATTCTTCTCTATCCCATTGAGGAAAGACAATTTTTATTTGATTTCCAGCTGGAGAACCATGCACTATCATGTTGTGGTATCCCACAAGGATATACATGAAAGTCCATCCATCTTCAACCAGATTTTATAAAATAACCTTAAGAGCTTGGTGCTGTCACAGAATTCTGTGCTTGTGCAGTACATTAATGACCTTTTTATTGCTTCAGAAACAGAAGAGGCTTGTAGGGATGATACCATTGCTTTATTGAATCATTTGGCAGAGAATGGACACAAGGTGTTCCCGAGCAATCTTCAGTACTGCTTGCCTGAGGTTCAGTATTTGGGTCATCGCATGGAGAAAGGCAAGAGAAAGGTGTCACCAGACTGCATTGAGGTAATCATGCAAATGAAGGCGCCTACCACACACAAAAAAAGTCCAGAAGTTTCTGGGGATGGTTGGCTACTGCAGATAATAGATTCCAAATTTCTTGCTGAAGGCAATGCCCTGGCAGAGACTGACATACAAGGATGTGAGAGATCGGTACCCTGTTATAACGACTGGTTGGTTGCCTTCTTGGAGCTGAGAGAAAGGCTGTGTTGCACTCCAGCTCTGGGAATGCCTGATTACAACAAAGCATTTTCTTTATTCTGCTGTGAGAGGGAGGGTTGTGCTCTATCTGTACTCACCCAGACACATGGTGTTGGCTGTAGACCAGTTGCCTATTTCTCAGCTATGTTAGATCCTGTAGCTTCAGTATTGCCTGGATATCTCAGATCCATTGCTACAGCAGGTGTCAGCATTGAGAGGTGTGAAAGTATTGTGATAGGCCATCCTCTTACTGTTTATGTTCTACACTCAGTCGAGCTCCTGATGACAAGAACCAAAACACAGCATTTGACAAACAATAGGCTCACCAGATATGAGCAGATTCTGTTAGCCACTGAAAATATCATATTGAAGAGGTGCTCCTGCTACTTTGATGCCTATACCCAATGTTGAAAGGGAAGATTGTGAGGACCATAACTGTCTGGATGTGACTTAACTTTGTACCAAACTGATACCCAACATTGTCGATGAACCTCTTCCTGAATCTGATCAAGTCCTTTTTGTTGATGATTCATGCTTAAGAGTCAAGGAGGGGTGCTAAAGAGCAGCTTTTGCAGGTAGTGCCATTTCCGGAGTTGTGGAAGCTGCTTGTTTACAAGGAGTATATTCTGTGCAAGTAGCTGAAATCCTTGCTTTGACCCGTGTATGTCTTGCTACAGATCAAATCTGAGTCACTGACTGAGTTTCGGTATAGTTCATGACTTTGGACAGCTATGGTCACTGAGGGGGTTCTCAACATCATCAGGATCTCCCATTAAGAATGGAGAATATGTGGGGCAACTGTTGAAAGCCTTTCAGCGACCAAAGGAAGTGTGCTGTCCATGGGAAAGGGAAGGATTTTGTGACAGTTAGAAACAGGTAGGCGGACGAAGTCGCCCACTTCTGTGCAATTCATGCATGTATTTTTAATGGGGAATATTTCAGGCGAGAGCACAGAAAGAGCCAAGCTCAGCATGATGCTAGCCATTGCAGATACCTGGGATGAAGTCAGGCGTATGCAGGGCGAAAAGCCAGATCAAGAACAGGCTTGTTGGATCAAAGAGGTTTGTGAGAGGAGGGAAGATGGCATTTGGGTTTCAACTGATGGCAGAGCAGTGTTACCTGATTGTTTACAGAATCCTATGGCGAGACAGATTCATTGAGCAGTTCACATTGGGAGAGATGCAATGTTGTGAGTGTTCAGACAAACTTGGTTTAACCAAAGGTTTTGTGTGGTTGTGAATGCAGTGTGTCATCGATGTGTCTCGTGTCAACAGATGAATGCTGGAAACAAAACGTGGTTGCCTTGAGTCACATTGGAAGGTCGGGAGGTCCATTCGAGTGAATACAACTAGACCTCATAGAGATGCCTAGGTGGAATGGCTTGAGATACATTCTGGTTGTAGTGCGCATCTTTTCATAGTGGGTGGAAGCATATCTGATTAGAAGGTAATTAGAAGGTATGATAGCCTCACAGTAGCCAAGTTATTGTGGTGTGACGAAAGTGGCCCTTATGGGCCACCCAGGTTATTTACAACCACCTGCTATGCCTGCCCAAGTAATGAAGAATCAGTCAGACAGTAGAGAATACAAACAGGCTTTTATTAGAAATACTCTGCAGAAGAGTCCAATCTGATCTGCACCCTAAGATGTCTGCCGGGGGACTGACCCCCAACATAATCATTCCTCCCAGAATCTCCAACCACTCCCACAGTGGAAAGTTACCGGCTCAGGCAGAATGTGAACAAAGCAGGTACAGAAGGATGGGCTAACACCTGCCAGATGGGTACATATTATCAGTGTCTCAAGGGTGCCGTGCTGAGGCTCGGTGTCTCCTAACGTGAGAGCAAAGTTACACACAAGGATAGGAATGCAAGGGCTGAATGGCCTATTCATTAGTAATTCAGAATCCAACCTTGAGCAGGGAAGGAAAAAATAGCTGAATACAGTGTTCTGCTGAGGCAATCAATACTAATAATGATGCCTAGTTCAGACACAGCCTAATGGGGATTACGAAATACAAAATGGAATCACACTTGCTAACTGAGGATTGCGCTTTACAAGGATAACTCAGTGGGTTTCATAGCGTGAATGCAAATGGACCGTCATTTAGCCACACACTGCTAACGTACTATGGCAGAGAATAAGTATATAATAATAATTGGTTTTTTCAAACCTAATAGACCCTCCTTTTAGCATGGGTGGCTAAATGCTTTATTGGCTCTATCTGGTAGGGTCTTTACAATTCTATCTCATGAGGGGAAATCACTATTCACATGATCAATATCTTAATACTCAGAAGTGTTCAAATGCTCGCTATTTAGCAGGGAAAATATAAGAGACATGTTGACCTAAAAAGTGTGTGCATCAAAGCTCATCAACCCATCGATCTCTTTCCGAAGCATGAGCTTAGCATTTGTATGGCATGGATATGCTTTTTCTTGGGAGTCGGTGTACTTACACAGCAGGCACAACGATCTGGGAGACTGTGCATAAATGGGCATATTCTTTGTGTTAGCAACCCCTTTTGACTAAGGGCAGAAACCTACTTTCACGTTGTAGCTGGTGGAATGTATGATGCATTGACGAGGCAACAAACATTGGGGAAAAAGGAAAGAGAGGCAACATCTGTCAGACCATTTCCTCATATGTAAAACTTAATTGTGAAAGTAAACATTATAAAGTAAGATCCAAGGTAAACTTGTTATCAAGCACGCTATAAGTCAGCGGGGCTTCAAAGAGGTGTTCTTCTTCAATAATGGAACGACTAAAAGGATACATGGTAATTGGGAGAGAAATGCAATAGAATTGATGACCAGGGAACAGTGGGATGGGCAAAACTCTACTTTCCAGTGTCTTTCAGAGAGCCATCACTGGTAGGCTCCTATTGTTCATCTGGCATAGATACTGTTGAGCACCGGCAGTGGAGATATTTGTCTAGCTCTTTCTGGAAAAATCCTCTTCACTCAGGATAGGGCACCCTCCCTCCTTGGAGGACACCCTCAACTAATCCTGTCCAGTGTCCAGGCCAGTGCACCAATCTTTTTTTCCCTACTCTATCTCTGGCACCTTAGACAGGGTACCTGCACCCTATTCTTCATCCATGAAGTCCATCCCTACTCATTCAACTTTCCCTCCGGTGCACTGTCCTTCCGCTGGGGCTCAAATCGTTCCACAATACTCCGGGCACAGGGGGTCAGGGAAAAATGGACTCAAGAGGACCAGGGGGCAGAGACTCAGACTCAAGCGAGCCCACATGCTGGGATCAATGGGCTAGCACTCAAGCACAGGTGGACCAACAGGCTGGTACTGCCTCATCCAGCACTTCTTTGCTCTGCAGCTCCGCATCAATCATATTCATGGAAGTTCCATAAAAAGCAGCCAGGCTGTACATCAGGTCTGGGGCCCCTCTTTCTATGACTGCAGGATGTCCTGGACCTATTAGTGAGTAGAATGCAGAGTTTTAATTAACTGGCAAGGATAAACGTTATACAATTAATTGTTTCTCTCCAAACACCAAGTAGTGGGGTAAGCCTTAATTAATTTACTAAGCTTTGAAAGAACAATCCAGACATACTTTGAATCATTGCATCTGTCCATTCCTTTATTATTCATCTTAAGAACCTCAAAGAGAAACTTCAAAGCAATGGTTTGCTTGTGTATCCTTGTCTTAGCAAGCTTGTGTTCAATATGTAATAGAGATCACGACACAGTTTCTATTTTGTGAACCTTCGCTGCTGTGCTGGTCTACAGTCACCTCTAGAATTATTTTCCCAAGGAAGTCAACATAAATATTGCATTTGTCACCATGCTCTCAAGTTATAGTTGTGGCAGGAAAATGTAAAATTGCTAATTTAACAGAGATCCTTATCATATTAATAACTGACAAATTAAGCATAATGTAGCAAGTACATGAATTCTCCAGCAAAACTTGTTGTTCCAAACAAGCTCCTGTAGATCTATGTACTCTTCAAACTGTTAACCACTTAATTGGTGTGCAATTACCAGGAGCATACAGGCACCCTTCCTAGTATTGTGCATCATGTGCACCATACAGTACATGAACTGTGCCATATGTCATCATGACCAGGAGAAAGACAAAGACATCTAGAAACATCATTTTCATTTCTTTTTTTTTCTTCTGACCTACCAATTCACCAGCTCTAGTAAGGGCTGTCAGCTCAATTACACAGGCTAACTGATAAGGGACTTGTGATGTCTCTACGACTGTATGTAGTGTTGAGTTAGCATGAGCAATAGTGGAGTTCCACTTAAGGATTAGATAAGGGAACATCAGTCTAGTCTACCCATCCTTTCATCTTCTTTTTCAATTCAATTCCATCAATTTACAGAAAGGAGAGACAGTAACATGGCTGACTTCAAGGTGACACACTTCTAA
Source organism: Triturus cristatus (assembly GCF_964204655.1). Taxonomy (NCBI): domain Eukaryota; kingdom Metazoa; phylum Chordata; class Amphibia; order Caudata; family Salamandridae; genus Triturus; species Triturus cristatus. The sequence goes on along the minus strand of NC_140593.1, from coordinate 482,158,077 downwards.
TCATGACAAATTTTCCGAACAGTTCTTTTTTTTATAGCCAGTTAGACATGCACTGGTGAGGTGCTGTGTCTCTATTTATTCAAGGGCATGTTCACAGCATGGAGTGATATCTGTGAAATTAATAGCTAAAGCAAGTCCAACTGATTGTCTTATGGAGACGGCCACCATCATGACCGTTCTTAGACCGCTCAGGAGGGCTCTTGTGATTGCGTCAAAGACAGAGAGCGTGCACGACAAACCGTCTTGTTTACTTACATCACAAAACAGCACACAACAATATATGTGCTGAGCACAGAAGCCAAAGAAAAACGCACAGCCGTCTTGTGTACTTACAACACAAAACATCACACAACAATATATGTACCAAGCACAAAAGTCAAAGAAAAACACAGTTTGTTAGTTGTCCAAAAGACGTTTTCATGCACCTCATAAAACTAATTTACTGTGCTAGGTCGCCAAGCAGCTCCTACCCCCCTTAGACAGTAGGTATCCTAAGCAGGTGACATCCTGTCGACAATACTTACCCCTTTTAAAAAGCAGACTCCCTAGCCCTTCAGAGGTAAACACAAGAACAATTTGTTAGAAATGGGGGTCTCTAGTTGGCAGAGGTAGGTACCTCTGTCTAAACAGGGACCCTTACCTCCAGTCAGTGTAAGGGGAATACACACATTAGATAACCCCTATTCACACCCCTTAGTAGCTTGGCACGAGCAGACAAGCTCATCCAAAAGGCAATGTGCAAAGCATTTGTACCAACACTCACAGTAACACAGTGAAGATATCACAAAATGACGCAACACCAAATGCACATCCTCTTCCTCTGTCACACTGAAACAAGACAATCAATCCACAAAAAGACAGAAACGCACGGAAAAGTTGGACAAGAATATATCTGATTCCTAAAAGTGCTGTGTTCAAACACAGACTTTAAAGACCATACTTACTAAAATATGTATTATCAAATTCTGAGCTCATTCCTATTTTCTATCGTAAAATGTTACAAAAATTCCCCATTCCGTTCTATCATCAGGACAGCTCTTCAATAGTGAAAAAGGAAAAATTGTATCTTTTCACCACCAGGACACGCCACAAACACCAGCACACATCAGCGCATATCCCACTCCTCACATACACCGCGTCCCACCAGGGGGGGGGGCCCTATGGACAAACTGCGTGCAGGCACTGTAGTGGCAGGTCCGAGACATCTTTTCCTTGCCACTCATGTGGATGGCACAGTCAGCACTGCAAGCCTACTAGTAGCTATTTATTTAACAGCCCTGGCACAATCAATGCACTTCACTAGGGATCTATAAATAAAACCAATATGACAATCAGGGAGAAGCAAGCACAATATCAATTTACACAGAAAGCACTCACACTGTGACACTGATCAGCAGTGGCAAAGTACCCAAAGCATCTAAGCCAGAAAAAATGAAAACCAGCACAGCATCAAAACATAGGGGGTAGAGGCAAAAGGTCAGGGAAAACCACGCCAAGGATGCCATGTCCAACATCATACAAGTGTCCTGCCCCTACAACTTTGCTGTGTCTAAAACGATGAGCAAGTAACAACCCTGTATTTTTAAACTTTTAACACTTTTAAACTTTTAAACCAGGTGATAAGCGCAGAGACGCTGGGACTGCCGATTGGGGGCCAGTGGGCTCCCACTGTAATTGTTACACATGGGCAATTACCTTTAGACCTGATGAGATGTGCACTGTGGCAAGTGTTACTCTGGTGCACTGTTGCTAATAAGATTTATGCCTAAGATGCTATTAAGTGTTTACCATGACCTGCTGATGAGGTATAGGCCTATGGTGGGTCTAATGTGATTATTAAGCTTTGCATCCTATGCGGCCCTAGGTGACGTTATGATGTTCATGCCTAAGGTGTTTATGCTAAGTGCAATGTGAACCAGCAGTTACTGGTTGTCTTCACTAACTGTGAATCATGATGGTGATGACAGTGGCCCGATTGGCCCTGTAGTGTGTATTATCCCTGTAAAGTCATGCCAAGTGCCAGGTGGCACAGTGTATATATATGTGATTACGGTCTAATGTGTTTTATGAGTAATATAAAGGCTATCTTTGATATAACCTTGTGTGGAGTTTCTTTTGTGGTGTGCCTACTGTGTCGCTGCTGTTTGTGTGTGTTGCGCAAATGCTTTACACATTGCCTCTGGGATAAGCCTGACAGCTCTGACAAGCTACCAAGGGGGTGAGCACGAGTTATCTTCGGTGTGTAACTCACTTGCCCTGACTAGAGTATTGGTTTCTGCCTGGCTTAGGGACATGCCCTAGGCAACCAGAAATCCCATTTCTAACACCCACTGTATTGCTTGAAGGCTTGCAAAAGCTGTTAGTAGTAAGCATAAACTGATTCTTTAGGCTCCGCGGTTGTTCGATCTATTTTAACCTAATCGATATCTTGTTGGGCTATTTTGGACTGCAGCCATGTAATTACTTGTTTGAACTTTTTCATAACCTAGGGTGAAGGACCGTGAGTTATAGGATTCCTCTCTGTTTCAGAAGAAGGCCAATGAATAGCAATTTTACAAGTGGACTATATGTCACTGGGAACCAAAATGTTAAACAACGTGTTCAGATCTATCTACAACACCTTTGAGATCTTGACAAAGCGATCGACTTGCTTGTACTATTCAGCAGGCTTTTCCCTCAATTGAGAAAAATCATTTGTGAAAGCGACTAGATTATCCATACTCCAAGGAATTTGCACATACCCTCCACTAGGCACCACTCGAAGTGGATAAGCCTCAATTCCTGGAGGTGGCACTTCTCCCGTCACATTCCTAATGCTCTTTTTCTTCAACCACCTTTCCTCCTCTTTGTCAATCATATCCCTATAATCAGCTCCTGAATGTGTGTTTTCCAGCCTGTTACTCTCTTCTCTTCCAGTTCCTGGTCACTGTAGTTCAACCATGCAGCATTTCTGTTTTAGACAGATCTACATCATATTTCTCTGCCAAATCGGACAATTTATCATGCACTTATCTCACCTTGCGAGTGACATCCTTTGCCACAAACAACAAATCTTCTGTCTCATGGGTCTCTATCCTCTCCAAAGGCAAGTTCCCACTGAATATTTCATCCACCTCAGCCTTCAATCTCACCACATCCTAGAACTTTGCCTTTACCGCTGCCTTGATTGTGCCCTGACTCGCCATGCTATTTTGTCCTTTCCTATCACTATTTTGATTTCTCAGCCAATTCTCTTAATTTGAAGTCTCTAGGACATGCTGGCTTCCAGAGATTTCCTAACCTGCACTTACTTCTGGTTTTATCCCCGTTGATCCCCTCACTGGATCTTCCCACATCCTCAAAACTGAATTTGAGTTTGCTCAGGATACAGATCGTATGGTATTAGACCCAGTGCATATTCTTGAAGAATCTGCAGTCGCTGGCAAAGGAGTACTAGATTCCACAGGCACCAGAGATGGACTATCTCTGTTTGTGCTCCCATTCCCTCCTAAGCCGATTCTCTCCTCCAACCCTAACAGTTGCTGACTAGGGTTTCCCACTGAGTTCAGGTCATACACAGAGACTACTGGTCCAATGGTGACTGGTACCTTAGGGCTTCTGGTAACCATAAAGCAGTGTTGACTCCACTTGACTCTTCACCTCCTAAAGCAGATATCCCTGTTCCTCCTACTCCTGTTGAGATCCTTTCCACTATCCCTGCACTGGACCCTGTTTGGGATGTTGACAGTCTTTCCGTATTCTCTGCCTTCATTGGTTCTTGCCTCCCCTCCTCTGAATGTGGGTTGTAAGGTGGAGGACGCTCCGATAATAACTTATCCAACAAGCTGTCATCATTATCACTCCTACCATTTTCATTTTCTCCTCCATTCCTTGCCTGAGAATTTGCCTCCCTCACCAGCATCGGGTACAACCTATCTCCCTCAATTGTGTCTACTCTCCATCTTTTAAGCTGTGCGTCCCATCATGCATCCTGATATGCCTTCCTTGCCTTCTTCATCTTCCCCTGAAATCTCTCCCTGTTCTTTGTATGTGCTACTCACATCCATGTGTCTAATGCCTCAATCTGTGTTGGTCCAGATAAAGGCCTCAGCGCAGATATCACTCCTCTCAACTGATACAACAGCTCCAAACGAAATGAACCATAATGTATAAATGCCAAATCCCCTTCCTTTTCATTGATCTTATGCTAATTTTGAAGCCAAATTATAGTATGGAGTCCTACGTTTGACTCCATAGAGTGTGCTGGAGTATTCTCTGGTGTTTTCCAGGGCAAGATCAGTTAAAGTGTCAGCGTGTAAAGCCTTCCTCAAAGTCTCCCCAGATTAGTCAGGTCAAGCAGCATAAAGGTACTAAGGCAGAATTCCCCCGGACACGTTCCCTAGTTACGATACATCAGTAGCACAGGTAGTATTCCAGGATCCATTGCAGATCACACCATTCAGTCAGGCCACCTCCTCATAGGCACTTTTCCAGTGTGCAGCAATTCTCCCAAGCTTGGTGAGATGACCTTGATTCCCATGCTCTCTACGATGAGAAAGTACAACAGTTCTTCACTATCAGTATCAATTCTCAATGTATCCCCTTCTCTCCATGCCTAACTTGTAAAACAAAGACATTATTCTAACTAACAAGGATAATTCTTCCAACAGCAATTGAAGTGTGGGAAAGAACAAATCCAACACAAACATAAAATGTATCTATTAAATCTAATGTGAGAGCTTCCAGGGAAAATGCATTTCCGGCCTACAGAATTCAGTTAACATAAGAAAGATGGCACATAGCCCTTTACAAAGTTGCATATAAAATTAACATTCTTTACTGAGCATTTCTAAAGTAGCACATTACATAAGCACATCAAATACATGAATAATTGTCAGTGATATACACAAATGCTGCACGTTGATGATTTCAGCTAGTTACATCTAGTGTCCACGTTGATTTCTTCACATTTACATTGAAATGTACCTAATACCATACCATTCACATGATAACAGTTCATGTTTTAATGTCTCATGTTAATAGAACAAAATAATATATGTGGGTGCAAACTACTCATGATTATGAAGCACCCCTACAAATGAAAAGTGAATTTTACGCTACATCAAAGTGATAGTGAAAATCTTCCTAGATGGATTTGAGGCAGAGAGAATCTCATTTGGATGGTAGCTAGCTCTACGAGAAACAATGGGCTTTTTGTAAGATCACAATGCTTTATTAAATACTGCCTTGGTCTCTGGAGCCTAATTAGTTAGCCAGAGCTTTTCTAATTTAGAGCTGGCAGGCTAACCAAGATGGTGGTCGGAAAAAGAGCCGACGCCTAGAAGAAAAAAGGGCGGCACCTCGAGAATGTTGAGTACCACTAAGTTCAGTTCGCCAACACAGATTTTCATGAATGGCCGCTATTACTAGTAAATCAGTTATTTCCCCATTCAAATCTTTCACAACAGTGAGTCCCTTTGGTCCCCCTGCCCAAGACTGAGTTATTAAAAAATGGCAAGTTTAATAATTAAAAACAGAGAAATGCACGGACTGTAAGCCTGTATTACAGAAGGTTATCAGACCTTCCACCTCACACCATGCCACTGTGTGACACACAATATCGGCTACCTTCACATGGTCACACAGTGAGGAGACAATATCACACGGTTCTAGGGAAAACAAGCTGAAAAGCACTGTATACGGTGGTGTCCAGCTCGTTTTAGGAGGTTTTGACCTGCTGAGGAGAGGGTTTGGGAGCAGGGTGGGGGCACAGGTACCTTTTAGGTGCTTCCTAACAAGAGGCCCCACCCACTCCAAGGCCCTGCACCCTTCTCACATGGTGTGATTTTGTATTTAGTTGGCATATTCTCATGAGAGAAACATCACTGCCCCTCAACTATGACCCGCAGTTCATTGCAGCATACACCCTGATGCAGCAACCTCAAGGCATCTTTATGGAGACACTGTGCATGTGTGCACCTAACTGGCTTTCTCCTTTTTCCTTACTTAGCGACTGAGAGCTTGGTAAGTGTTCTCGTCTGACACTTGAGGGTGACGTTTGCTAGTTTATTTGGTGTTTTGGCTCTCATTCTGTCATGACTTCTTTCCTTTTATAGAGCCTAGGGGATCTTTGGGACCACGCCACATGTAATAGTTTTAAGGGATGAATTAAGCTTGGTTTTGGTTGGTCCTGCGCTATGTAAACTAGATTTTTTTAGAAATTATTTATAAACCAGTTTTCTATCCTTCTTTTTCAGTGAAATAGTACCCCAGGTATTCACATTGTTTTAACCCAAATTATCCATAGCATGATTTAATCTTTTGGGTTATTCATGTTTGTACACCTCAGTCTCTAAAATTAATAAATGAAAAAATGATTTTGCCCCAGGAGAGTTGTATAAATTCTGAGGTATGAATAATTTTTTGAGACCCCTAGTGCAGATAATGGTCGTCCTTGCACCTAAGTAATATGATATTCTGTTTTCTCTTATTAACAGGGTTCAGCCTTCCCATAACCTGATGAACACCCCGTCTAGAGTCATGTTTCATAGGTAGTCAAAACACCCACTAAATTATGATTGAAATGCTCATTCAAGTCATTGATGCTATGTTTCTTCAGCATCTAGTATACAAACAATATTGTTTTTGCAGCAGCATTGCTATTCTGATTATTACTTATCACCCTACCCCAATGAAGTGCACTAGACCGGATCACTTTCATCTTGTCGCACCTTGTATCATTGTGACCTAATATCTATGTCTAATTTTGGGATGGAATTTTCATATATCTTTGTGTTATATCTGCAAAACAGATTATGTTGTAGTTTGATTGAGAATGTTCAAGCATGGAATACATTGCATGATTCCTAAAAAGCAATATAAAAAACATTGCAAATAACCCAGAAGGAATCGCTTTTGTAATATTTATGTACTGACCCAAGTTCTTAAGAAAACAGGATTGCCCATTCTTATTTTCTTCCGGTCCAAGATTAGGTAGACATTTCTTCCTTAACACAAAATAACTTCTTCTGTGAGACATCATGAGCTGTTGTCTTGTATTAGAAGTTATCCATTTCTTACATATTGGTTAGAAACATATACGCTCTAGCCTGGACAGCAGAGAATTAAAAAAAAAACCAGCATCATTAGTCCAAATAAAATGCAGAAAGAGGTACTTTCTCACACTACCTGAACACTGATATCCCCAAAAAGAGAACACCTACTCTCCAACCCCACTCAGCATATTTCTTCCCATTCCAACTCTGTTTCACCCAATCCTCTAGGATGCCTTCATCTTGCAACTCCTCTCACCTTAATGCCGCAATGGACACACCTTCCACTCTCCTACTTCTTCTGCACCTCATCTGTGTCTGCTAAGTACCTCCCTCAAACCTGGGTTTCAATCTGCTGTCCTGCAAATGAGGTCACTCAGCTTAATTGCCATACCAACTCATTGTTGTATGTTCATGATAGCCACAACATTGTATTGCTTTTTTAAAAAAAAGCAATACTGCAGGTGTTTACAATTATGGCACTTATAGATGAGGATGGTGTTTGTACCTTGCAAACTTGGAACAAACTCAAATCTCCACTATCCAGTGGGACGGAGCTTTATCTCGAACTGAGTCTAAAATTATAAATTCAGCAATATATCAATGACAGTGAAGCAGAATTTGCACTACAGGAACAATAGAGAAGAGCAAGCTTGCAAACCATGAGGGTTTATTAACAAATAAGTAGGGTTACAATCTCAAGCCGAATCCATTAAGCATAAATCAATAGTCAACTGAATACAGAAAATATTAACATAATCCAGGAAATTAAATACAGCAACTGCAAGTACATGTTGTTAAAGACAGCATTAGCAAAGCAAGGTCAAATTCAGTTCCCGTAGGAGGAAACTACCTAATGCTAAGTTAAAGTTTTGGGGAAGCCGGATATTTTAAGCAGCTGCTGCCAGTAAATAAAGCATGAAAAGTAGAACAAAATTAAGGTTCCAGTCAATAAAAAGAGAAATGTACTTGCTCTAGAAAGTAACTCTATGACCAAAAATAAAAGGAGCATTGGGTCTCAAGTGAGGTAACTAAACATATGCCTGCAAAGCTGAACCGGGACAAGTATTCTAACTAACTAAAAACTTCAAAATTAACATGAAATTTGATCAAAGCGATACTTTACACAGGTTTCAATGGAGTAGAAACCAAATAAAAAACAGTATTGCCGCTGTACTTGGTGTCATCCTCCTTCTCACAAATAATACAAGGACAGCTTCTTCCATAATTGCGGCTTTAACAATATCTCATAAAGTAGTATTCATCTCTTCTTCCTCCCATGATGTTGAAAAGGCCAGGCACATAAGTTCTAGATCTGTTCTAGAATCACAAGTCAATGGTTCTTTTTCGCAGCATGAGAGCGTGGAGGGAAGGAATTTGGTACCAAATAACTCATTCAATTAAGAAATTCTCTGACACATAATAACCACAGACCACTACTGTAGGATTAGTTAATTTATTACAAAGCCACAAATAACTGGACATAAAGACACCTCAAGATGAGAGTGTAGAAATACACTGGAATCAACATAAAACCAACTCTGCGGATAAAGTTGAGTCAGTGCAACATGCTCAAGAAAATCAATTCAAGAAATCGAAAGCAGAGGATCAGAAAGCACGAGTCAAAAGTTTCCTGCTTCAAGGGTTGATGAATATAAAGCTTCAATCCATCCCTACTCTAACGCTAATGTGACATCCCTATTTAGGCATCCTTCAGAGTAAAGTGAATGGCAAGGTGTCAGCATGTTGAGTATTCCAATGAAGTCGCTCCACTATCCATGGGTTGAATACTGTAAAGCTATTAAGACATAGCTCGTTCTGAGATGCTCTCTCTCTAAAGGCAGAGAAGAAGTGGGGCTCTTTCCCTACTTTCAATGTTCCAATTTTACAGGATTTCTTTTGGGTCACACCATCCACTCTGATCATGTTCTCATAGGTAGTTTTTCACAGGACGGTGATATTCCTGAACAGCAACATATTGATGTTGATTCCCAAGCCTTCTCCGGTGTAAAAATACAACAATTTTCCTTCTCGGCTTTAACTTTCAATGTATCCTCTTCTCTCCTTGCCTAACTCCTAAAACAAAGACATTATTCTAATTTTCAAGGGTGCTTCCTCCACCTGCAACACAAACGTGAGAAAGAACGAAATCCACAGCACACATGTAATTCAAATTCTAAGGCAAGAGCTTCCATGGAAATGCATTTCAGGCCTACAAGAATCAGCTATCTTAAGAGAAATGGAGCATGAGCTTTACAAAATGTGCTTCGAAAATAGGCCATTCGGTTAATATTCTTACATACATGTAAAATCACATGATTAATAAACACATTCAACAATAAATGGTTGTCAGTTGCACTGCAAAAATTCTTCACCTTAGTGTTTTCTACTAGTTACATTTGCTCTCCACATTGACTCTTCACATTTTCTATTTAACAGCCTAAATACATCACATTTTATATTGTTAAATTTCAAGATCCTAACACTTTATATTAGCACAACAAAAGATTATATGCGGGTGCACTCTACACGTGTGATTATGATGCTCCCCTACAAATGAAAATTAATTTTGCTCTACATCACCGTGCGGGTGCTGAGAAACATTTTCAAATTAATTATTTGCAATAAACATAACCTTCACTCAGTAAGTTAACAGAAATATTTATTTACAAGAACAAGGTGACTCTTGTGCTTGAAACAAAAAGAGAATTATCCACAGCAAGTCGAAATACAATTTTGACTTGAATATGGAGTCTGGCACCTAGGTCCAGTCATGTGAATATTTTGATGTATGTGCCCTATAGTTGAACAAAACATATAAATCTCCCATTCCTCTACAACTAAGTTTAAAATAAAGTATGCACAGATCTAAGTAATGGTTATACGTGTTACAGGTCCACGCTTTTCATTAAGTGTAAATAGATGATGGTGATACTACTGTCTCTAGAGAGAGTACACAGTCCCAAAGTTATCCCATAATATTTTAGCCATTTCTGGAAGCTGTTTGGATCAGCTGATAAACACTCAAAATTAAGCATTCTAATAAAATCCTCAACAATACATCATCTACATGTATTCAGTCATGGGAGAAGAATAATGATAAAGGGATGAGCTAGCCTGAAGTACTAGTGCACTCCAATACAGCTTCATAGAATTGACGTGTTGCAGTTCAGTTTGTCATTTGCATAGGTCTAATATTATAAATAAGAATTAATGTCAGGGGTGTAACACAGGCCCCTGCAGCCTCTTGCTGTGCGGGTGGGCCGCCGAGCTATAGGGGGCCCCCTTAGCACAGTACTCAGGCATGAGAGTTATGGATTAAATCCAGAGTGGGGCCCCCTCCGTGTATCTTGCAGGGGGGCCCCTTCAACTTTCGCTGTGCCACTGATTTATGTTCTGCATGGGCTTGATCCTGACATTTTAATATTCCTGTGAATTCATCAGTTTTACATTAGCAGTGTACATCCCGATGTGCCTTTTCACGGACCTCAACCGTTTTAATTTGGATCATACAGAAAATCGCATTAGCTACTGTTCATTTGCAACGTTAAAGCTAATTATGCTGATGAAAACAATGATTCAAACAATGATGGAGAAGGAAAAGAGACAACTGCATAAATAAATATTTTTGTTGCAAACATCAGTAGCAAAACAACAACTTTCAGATCCTTTTGAAAAAAATCACAACCTTTTTTGAGTGGTGTCGTGGCACACCCTTCAGAGTGAAGACAGAGGGCTTCTGTATAAGGGATGTTTCCAGGGTTCACCTGCCGGTCTGCGTTAACAATGGGATTGCTTGAACATGACATCTGCGGTTGAATAAGAGGCATTTTCAATGCAATTGGTCTCACCTTTGGGACCTTATATGTATTTAGCTATGCAGCACATTAGCCTTGGTGCTGGAACATCTACTGTTCTTTAACATGGAGTGAAAGTAAGCACTAAACTGTGTGACAGGCCAGGTATGGGAAAACATAGAGAGAAATATTGCCTTTCAGCGGGAAATGGTATAGACCAAAGCTCTGTTTTTAATGTAAAATCAGGGCCTTTGGTGGTCATATCACTGATCATACAAGATTTGAAAAAATATTATTGTCTACAGCTGCTCTTGGAAGTCAATTTCTAGGGTATGGAATCTAGAGAATGCTAAGTGATAGTCCCTCAGCAGAAAGCAATTTGGGTATTTTACTCACCTGTACTAGTCGTTTTCTATCAAGATAGTTAAATGGAGGCAGTTAAACAAGCAGAAAGCAATTCTGGTATTTTACTGACCTCTACTGACCGGTGCTATTCGGCAATTACATTGGTTGCCCATAACATTTTTAAGCTTGCGACTCCCGGGCTTCTGTGTCTGCTAAGTACCTCCCACAAACCTGGGTTTCAATCTACTGTCCTGCAAATTAGGTCACTCAGCTTAATTGCCACACCAACTCATTGTTGTATGTTCATGACAGCCACAACATTGTATTGCTTTTTTTTTAAAAAGCCAATACTGCAGGTGTTTACAATTATGGCACTTAGAGATAAGTATGGTGTTTGTACCTTGCAAACTTGGTACAAACTCGAATCTCCACTATCCAGTGGGACAGAGCTTTATCTCAAACTGAGTCTAAGATTATAAATTCAGCAATATATCAATGACAGTGAAGCAGAATTTGCACTATAGGAACAATAGAGAAGGGTAAGCTTGCAAACCATGAAGATTTATTAATAAATAGGTACGGTTAGAATCTCAAGCCGAATCCATTAAGCATAAATCAATAGTCAACTGAATACAGAAAATATTAACATAATCCAGGAAATTAAATACAGCAACCGCAAGTACATGCTGTTAAAGACAGCATTAGCAAAGCAAGGTAAAATTCAGTTCCCGTAGCAGGAAACTACCTAATGCTAAGTTAAAATTTGGGGGAAGCCAAAAAATGTAAGCAGCTGCTGCCAGTAAATAAAGCATCAAAAGTAGAACCAAATTATGGTTCTAATCAAGAAAAGGAGAAATGTACTTGCTCTAGAAAGTAACTTTATGACCAAAAATAAAAGGAGCATTGGGTCTCAAGTGAGGTAACTAAACATGTGCCTGCAAAGCTGGACAGGGACAAGTATTCTAACTAACTCAAAACTTCAAAGTTAACATGAAATTTGATCAAAGTGATACTTTGCACATGTTTCAATGGAGTAAGAACCAAATAAAAATCAGTATTGCCGATGTACTTGGTGTCATCCTCCTTCTCACAAATAATACAGTGCCAGCTTCTTCCATCATTGTGGCCTTCACAATATCTCATGGAGTAGTATTCATCTCTTCTGCCTCCCATGCTGTTGAAAAGGACAGGCCCATAGGTTTTAGATCTGTTCTAGAATCACAAGTCAATGGTTCTTTTTTGCAGCATTAGAGCGTGGAGGGAAGGAATTTGGTACCAAATTACTCATTCAATAAAGAAATTCTCTGACACATAATAACCACGGACCACTACTGTAGGATTAGTTAATTTATTACAAAGCCACAAATAACTGGACATAAAAACACCTCAAGATGAGAGTGTAGAAATACACTGGAATCAACATAAAACCAACTCTGCGGATAAAGTTGAGTCAGTGAAACATGCTCTAGAAAATCAATTCAAGAAATCGAAAGCAGAGGATCAGAAAGCACGATTCCAAAGTTTCCTGCTTCGAGGGTTGATGAATATAAAGCTTCAATCCATCCCTACTCTAACACTAATGTGACATCCCTATTTAGGCATCCTTCAGGGTAAAGTGAATGGCAATGTGTCAGCATGTTGAGTCTTCCTATGAAGTCGCTCCACTATCCTTGGGAGGAATACCGTAAAGCTATTAAGACAAAGCTCGTTCTGAGATGCTCTCTCTCTAAAGGCAGAGAAGAAGTGGGGCTCTTTCCCTACTTTCAATGTTCCAATTTTACAGGACATCTTTCGGGACACGCCATCCACTCTGATCATGTTCTCATAGGTAGTTTTTCACAGGACGGTGATATTCCTGAACAGCAACATATTGACGTTGATTCCCAAGCCTTCTCCGGTGTAAAAATATAAAGAATTCTCCTTATCAGCTTTAACTTTCAATGTATCCTCTTCTCTCCTTGCCTAACTCCTAAAACAAAGACATTATTCTAACTAACATGGGTGCTTCCTCCACCTGCAACACAAACGTGAGAAAGAATGAAATCCACAGCACACATGTAATTCAAATTCTAAGGCAAGAGCTTCCAGGGAAATGCATTTCAGGCCTACAAGATTCAGCTAACATAAGAGAAATGGAGCATGAGCTTTTACAAAATGTGCCTCGAAAATAGGGCATTCCGTTAATATTCTTACATACATATAAAATTACATGATTAATAAACACATTCAACAATTAATGGTTGTCAGTTGCACTACACAAATTCTTCACCTTAGTGTTTTCTACTAGTTACATTTGCTCTCCACATTGACTCTTCACATTTTCTATTTAACAGCCTAAAAACATCACATTTTATATTGTTAAATTTCAAGATCCTAACACTTTATATTAGCACAACAAAAGATTATATGCGGGTGCGCTCTACACGTGTGATTATGATGCTCCTCTACAAATGAAAATTAATTTTGCTCTACATCAACGTGCGGGTGCTGAGAAACATTTTCAAATTAATTATTTGCAATAAACATAACCTTCACACAGTAAGTTAACAGAAATATTTATTTACAAGAACAAGGTGACTCTTGTGCTTGAAACAAAAAGAGAATTATCCACAGCGAGTCGAAATACAATGTTGACTTGAATATGGAGTCTGGCACCTAGGTCCAGTCATGTCAATATTTTGATACATGTGCCCTATAGTGAAACAAAACATATAAATCACCCATTCCACTACATCTAAGTTTAAAATAAAGTATGCACAGATCTAAGTAATGGTTATATATGTTACAGGTCCACACTTTTCATTAAGTGTGAATATATGATGGTGATACTACTGTCTCTAGAGAGAGCACACAGTCTCAAAGTTATCCCTTTACATATTAGCCATTTCTGGCAGCTATTTGGATCGGCTGATAAACACTCAAAATGAAGCATTCTAATAAAATCCCCAACAATACATCATCTACATGTATTCAATCATGGGAGAAGAATAATTATAAAGGAATGAGCTATCCTGAGGGACTAGTGAATTCCAATGCAGCCCCATAGAATTGTCGTGTTGCAGTTCAGTTTGTCATATGCATAGGTCTAATATTATAAATAAGAATTAATGTCAGGGGCGTAACACAGGCCTGCAGTGCAGGTGGGCCCCCGAGCTGCAGGGGGTCCCCTCAGCACAGTACTCAGGCATGAGATTTACGGATTAAATCCAGATTGGTTGCACCTCCGTGTACCTTGTAGGGGGGCCCCCTCAACTTTCGTTGTGCCACTGACTTATTTCTGCATTGGCTTGAACCTGACATTTAATATCCCTGTGAATTCATCAGTTTTACATTATCAGTGTACATCCCCATGTGCCTTTTCATGGACCTCAACCATTTTCATTTGGATCATACAGAAAATCGTATTAGCCACTGTTCATTTGCAACGTTAAAGCTAATTATGCTGATGAAAACAATGATTCAAACAATGATGGAGAAGGAAAAGAGACAACTGCATAAATAAATGTTTTTGTTGCAAACATCAGTAGCAAAACAACAACTTTCCGATCCTTTTGAAAATAATCACAACCTTTTTTGAGTGGTGTCGTGGCACACCCTTCAGAGTGAAGACAGAGGGCTACTGTATAAGGGATGTTTCCAGGTTTCACCTGCCGGTCTGCGTTAACAATGGGATTGCTTGGACATGACATCTGCGGTTGAATAACAAGCATTTGCAATGCAATTGGTCTCACCTTTGGGACCTTATATGTATTTAGCTATGCAGCACATTAGCCTTGGTGCTGGAACATCTATTGTTCTTTAACATGGAGTGAAAGTAAGCACTAAACTGCGTGACACGCCTGGTATGGGAACACATGGAGAGAAATGTTGCCTTTCAGCGGGAAATGGCATAGTCCAAAGCTCTTTTTTTAATGTAAAATCAGGGCCTTTGGTGGTCATATCACTGAACGTACAAGATTTGAAAAAATATTATTGTCTACAGCTGCTCGTGGAAGACAATTTCTAGGGGATGGAATCTAGAGAATGCTAAGTGATAGCCCCTCAGCAGAAAGCAATTTGGGTATTTTACTCACCTGTACTAGTCGTTTTCTATCAAGTTAGTTAAATGGAGGCAATTAAACAAGCAGAAAGCAATTCTGGTATTTTACTGACCTCTACTGACCGGTGCTATCCGGCAGCTACATTGGTTGCCCATGGATAAGCAAATCGAATTTAAGGCTCTTTGCCTTCCTTTACAAATCTTAAGCTTGAGACTCCCGGGCTTCTGGCCAACTTGTTTGTGCCTTACGTTCCTGGACGCCAGCTGCGCTCTTTGGGGCAACACATGGCTGTGATCCCTCGAGTGATCCTTCTCCGTGCCAGGGGGCGGTCCTTTCGCTGCTTGGCAGCCAAGTTGTGGAACTCTCTGCCCTGTCAGATTCGTAGTCTGGATAGCCTGCTGGCCTTCCGTAAAGCCATTAAGACCTACCTCTTTCCTGCGGCCTAATTTTGTCTCTTCATGTTTACTTCTCCATTTGCCGCTTTGCCAAATTTCTTAGCCTCCATGCCTCTCTGCTGCTAGCGCTGGGATGCCTCTTTGCTGAGGCAGCTGCGCGCTTTATAAGCTTAGTTGACATAACATAACATACTGGTCGTTTTCTATCAAGACAGTTAAATAGAGGCAGTTCAACAGAAAAAAAAGTCCCTAAGCGGAAGCAGACAAGTCCTAGGGCTGATCTCCAGAGCCCACAAAGTACATACACATATAAGTATATACTAAAGTATATACAAGAGGTCTCGAATGCTCGACCTAAAAACGGCGGCCGAAATGCAGAGCAACCAATAAGCCGTTTATAGATGTGTTTTAAGGCTTGTGACCCTGCCGTTCCCACTATTCGTTCGCATGGCCTGCACCACAACATTACATTGTGCTCCATGTGTTTACTTTGAAATAGGAGTCTCTCAGTTTCTCAGGAGTGATCAAACTTGTAACATGTTTTACTCTATTTCGTGCTTTGCTTCAATCAGTACTACTGCACAATATATTTAAAGTGGAGAAGTTATTTGGTTAATCAACATTGCTCTGAAACGCGGGTAATTTAAAAGCAATTTGCATCTTTGAAATGTAGAAGTCTTGATTAATATGTTTTTTTTGGCAAAAAAAGCTCAAAAAGTCAGCATGCAAGCCATGCAATCGCGTTGAATTACAGTTCTGAAAACGCGCTACTAAAGTTGAGTCGATAGTGCGGTAAGAAGCAAGAAAATAATAAAAAGCATTGAACGTGATGAAAGGCCATAAATAATGGGCTTACATTCCCAGTGTATTATTGTATTTGCTGAATCTTAGTAAATGCAATAATAAAGTCTGATTGATTAAAATAAATAGGCTCTATTGCTGCTAATAGTATCTCATTGATTGAAAAGCGTTGCTTGTAATGGGTTATTTGAAGGCAGCATCTGTTATGTATTAACCTTCCAGCCCTCTGAATTATGGGATATGATTGTGCTGCTCAAACTGCTGGTCAGATGACCCATCCATGACATTTAATAAATTGCATCTACCTCGCAGAGATTTGGAATTTCATAGAAACACAGAAAACAACACACTACAGAACCTACTCATTTTCACTACAGATACTGCAATTGAAGTTCACAAGATGAGAAACAGGAAGTCCTCACAAGAGTCTGCATTTCAGTCAACCTGCTAAATCTGTAAAAAGTGACATGTAGCATGAATTCGAACATATAAGTAGAATATGTATTTTTACCTCATTGTTTTGTGCGATGTATTGAAGGGCGATGGAAAATTGTTCTTCCATGAAGCTGCACATATTGAATAGTCAAGCTCTACTGCTTTTCCATGTCCAGTGTAGATGTGCAAAGCTTTATATTTTCAAATACGTTCTCTAAAATGAGAAATATAGTCCGCTTGCTTCATTTTTTGTCCCCACATTTTAGTAAAATCCATTACCAATTCCTGGCTTCCACGCTGTAGGAAAAGGGGACTTGCTGCCCACTGTCTCTCATTACCCGGCACCTACACCCTGGCGGGAGCATAAGCCCGGGGCTACCAACTAATCTTAGCAAAAAACATACTCCCCAGCAGCCACTTGGGCCGCCATCAACCCTGGTGGGTCCACAAGTCCCAGGGTGCAACGGGAGGCAACACCATCTCCACCCCCATCGCCACAGCTGCCACAGGTGAGGGGGAGGAGTCTCCATCGCTCTACAAAGAGCAGCCTCCCTCACCGCGGCACGGGACGCTCTGTAAGAAAAGGGGACTTGCTGCCCACTGTCTCTCGTTCCCCGGTACTAACACCCTGGCGGGAGCATAAGCCCAGGGCTACCAAGTAATCTTAGCGAAAAACTCACTCCACAACAGCCACTTGGGCCGCCATCCACCCTGGTGGGACCACAAGTCCCAGGGTGCAACGGGAGGCAACACCATCTCAGCCCCCATCGCCACAGCTGCCACATGTGAGGGGGAGGAGTCTCCATCGCTCTACAAAGAGCAGCCTCCCTCAACGCAGAGTGGGACGTGCCTGGGCGAAGCCCGGGGCAAGGGCGGGCCAATCCTTGCCCATCATTGCCAGGAAGAGGCAGGGCAGGGCCACCCCACTTTCCCCCAACTGCCAGACTGGCCCACACACCACTTACAAACCAAAAGGTACTGTGTTGCATGACATTGTCTCTACCTGGGTCCATTTTTATATCTCTCTGCATTCTTTGCATAGGGCTCTGGGACTTATCATGAAAAAAGTGACTCCAATCGAACGTTTAACTCTGTGTATTGTGGGCAAAACACTCTAGGGGCCCACCATAATGCATAGTCTTTTGTGTGACGCACCAGTCCACTGGGGCAACAGAATGGGCAAAAGGAAATCAATGGAGGGAGTGGGGGTGAGCAATGGCCTGTATGGGGGGGTAGGGAAGGGGAAAAAAGTAAAAAGGTCACATAAACGCGCCACTAATAACTGTGTGGTGGATAGGATAGACACCCTTATTTATGAATGCGAAGACATTCTAGGCACAGAAACACCAACACCTAACCTTAACACACAACCATTACCCCAAAGTTCCAGCACATTACACACACCCACTATCCCCTTAATGTTCTGCAGGCAGCCTAGGAAGGAAGCATTGAAGCACAGCAATGAGATACCACAGGAATCCACTGAGGTACAGACGATAGATCTCTCTACTCAAGATACACTTTCCCAACCCCCAACTTCGCCACCTAAAACTGGTCAACCTGGCCTTCGTATTCTCTGTATGAATAGGTTTGCAGTCTTGGCAGACATTACTGATGCCTCGGTGGCTCAGATTACACTCCCATCGCCACCAACCCAAATTGAGAGCAGCAAGGAGGAGGTTTCATCATTGCAAGACCTCTACCAGCTCATTGCTTCTCTAGGCACGCTAAAGGCACACCCGTCTGCACCCGTCCGCGCCTGGCCGGGCCCTGGGGCCCTGGGGCCCTGCACTCTGCTTGTCCCTTTATATATCCTCCTAACCAACTTCTGGCCTGCCACGACGCTTGGCCCATCAGCCCCTTCACTCGGGCTAAGATCAATTCTCTAGACATTGCAGACCCACCCACATTGACCCCTCTAATCTCCTAGCTACGCCCCACGCTATGCTCTCACGCTCTATCTCTCCTTCTCTCTCTTCTAAATCGTCGGTTTGCCCCACTCATTTGGTCTCGATCTCTCTCCTTAATACTCGTTCTGCTGTCAAGCACCAATTGGAGCTTTTCGATTTTCTCAACACTTTTAACCCTGAGATTCTGTGTCTCACTGAAACCTGGTACACTGCCGACTCCTTACCTGATGTTCTCACCTCTCTCCCAGATTCCTATTATATCCTCCGTGCTGACCGCCCTGAGGGTAAGAGGGGCGGTGGAGTTGCTATGATTGTTTGCTCTAGTCTTTTATTTCAACCTCTTCCTCATCTCCCTGTTCCTTCTGTTGACCTTTTGGTGGTGCGCCCTACCAATCTTGAGACTCCTCTTACCGTTGTATTGCTCTATCGTCCCCTTCAATCCATGCCTCACTTTATCTCAGCCATACAGGACCTTTTAGCCACTCTGGTCATTAATAACTCCTCTTTGCTGCTATTAGGTGATTTTAACCTTTGGCCAGGAGATCTGTGTGAAGACTCTATGTCTAAAGATTTTTCCGATACCCTTCAAACCTTCAAAGCATTAACTTTATCCCTCATATTTTTGTTCCCACCCACATTCACGGTCACACTCTCGACCAGGTCTGGACTGTAAATTTACCTATCTCCACACCTAATATATCCCCTTGCGTCTGGTCTGATCATTTTTTGATCACTTTTTCTGCTTCTCTGGCAGAGGCCAGCCTTCCTCCCTGTCCAAAAAACATCTATGCTCGTAACTGGAACAGAGTAGATATGGTCACCCTAGGTCTTTCTTTAGCCTCTTCGGCTCCTACCCTGACTGATTTTCCCTTAAATAAGCAGGTAGCCCTTATTAATTCCTGGCCCTCTGAAGCCTGCAATGAGATTGCTCCACTCAGACGTGTTAGAATTTGCCGCCCTCATGATGCCAATAGATGGTTTTCTGATACCCTTAAATCTCAGAAACTTGCACTCCGTCAGGCGGAGCGCCTTTGGCGCCGCAAATACTGTTCCGATGCCAAGCTCTATTACCTGACTCTTCTGCAAGCATACAAAAATTCCATTCTCTCCGCCAAGCAGGAATATTTCTCTCAGAAAATTCATCTGGCGGTTAATAAACCTAAGGAGATTTTTACAATTGTGCACAAACTTCCTGCTTCTAATAGAGTTGCTCCTAGGCCCATCCCCTCCCAAACCTTGTGTAACGATCTTAAGGATTTCTTTATTGAGAAGATTGCCATCATAAAACAGAATATCCCCATGGCACCCGCCTTCTTTACCTGTCCCCCTCGACCTCCACCACCTTCTTTCTTTGACCAATTCCCTTTGATCTCTGAAGAGACCTTCCGCACCCTCCTGGGCAAAGTCACCTCGGGCTCCCCAGCCGATCTTTGCCTGGCATACATCTTAAGAGATATTTTCTCTTGCTGTCCGTCCCCTCCTATTACCCTCCTTAATACCTCTATCGCCCTCGGTATTGTACCTGATTTGTTCAAATCTGCTACTGTTGTTCCTATTCTCAAAAAGCCTGGTGCCGATCCTGCTGTACCCTCAAACTTCAGACCCATCTCACTGTTGCCACTTTTAAGCAAAATTTTGGAGAGTCACATTACCACGTCACTCTCCAACTACATTGAAACTCACCACCTCTTAGCTACTAATCAGGCTGGCCTTCGGCCAGCTCATTCTACGGAATCTGTTGTCCTTTCTGTAGTAGATGAGCTCAGGCGCAGTGCCGACATCAATTCCCCCCAGGCCCTAGTTCTCCTCGATCTTTCTGCCGCCTTCGACACGGTTGATCATTCCATCCTTCTCGACTGTGTCGGGGGCGCCGGCCTGCGGGGTTCGGCCCTGGCCTGGCTCACCTCTTTCTTAACCGGCCGCACTCAGGCTGTTCGCCTAGAGGGTTTTCTTGCTCCCACTAACCCCGTCATCTGCGGAGTACCCCAGGGCTCTTCACTATCTCCCCTTTTGTTTAATCTCTACATTCACCCCCTTATTGTTGCTTTACAGGATATGGAGGTCACGGCGTTTAATTACGCCGATGACCTCCAGCTCATTTTCAATCTCTCTCCTTCCCCGACTCTATCTTTAAGGTACACTCCACTCTTACATTCATCTTCAATTGGATGAACTTTAATCAATTGAAACTGAACCCCGATATGACCGAGTTGGTCCTCTTCGGAGGTCTTTCCAACCCCTGGTCTTCTGCGTTCTGACCCCCCATTCTTGGCTCTCCTCCAGTACCCTCAGCCGCTGTGAAAACTCTGGGCATTAAAGTTAGTCAAGACCTCTCCTTGCGTCCTCAGATTAGTTCTGTAGTCTCCTCGTGTTTCATGGCCCTTAGAACCATTCGCAAAATCTCTCGATATTTCTCTGCCGAAGCTCTTAAACTCATCATTTTGGCACTCATCTCGTCCCGTCTGGATTACGGCAATGCACTTTACGTCGGCATTCCCGCATATGAATGTCGTCGCCTGCAACTTATCCAGAACCAAGCAGCCCGCCTTATCTACAGGCTTCCTAAAACTAGTCACATTACTCCTGTACTACGGACTCTACACTGGCTTCCCATCAGGGAACGCTCACTCTTCAAGATAGGCTGCCTGACCTTCACGGCCCTTATTGGTACTGCCCCTGCTTTTGTTAGATCTAAAATAACTGCATATGTTCCTTGCAGAGACCTTCGTTCTTCCACTCAGTCTCTTCTTAAGGTCCCCCATTTTCGCAAGAAGAAATCTGGCGGCACCAGATTTTCTACTCTTGCCCCCCTCTTTTGGAACTCGCTCCCTCTTGTGATCCGATCCACCCCCTCTTACTTGGACTTTTGAGCCAAACTCAAAACTCATTTGTTCTCTTTAGGCTACCCCTCTTAAATTTTCTCCTCTCTTTCTCTCTCAGGTTTTAGTTTCCTGTCTACAGCGCCAATAAACCGTTTGGTGATAGAGCGCTAAATAAATTCCTTTCAACTTCAACTTCTCTCAGACAGGATATTGGAGTCATGAGAGCCAAAATCGATGAGCTTGTTAACATGGTTAAAATCCTAACCCCGAGCAATACCTCACACAAACACAAGCAGCACTCATGTCTTGCGGTCGAACAGCGCCCACAAGCTCAGCGAACCTATCCTTCCGCTCAGGATGAAAGAAACCAAACAGGTGGTAGATCACTTGCACTCCCCCTAATAACGTATATTAAAGTATCTTCATCCCCCATCATAGGACAGCCTATGACTTTAAAATCTCATCCCTGGAATCCAGTTTCCTTGCAAGCCCCTTCAGACTGTACCACCCCTCCAAGTGCACCAACAACAACGTGCCCAATGGTTGCTAATCCTCTAAAGAGGAATCATCCACTGCAAACCTCTTATCCAGAAGTTTAAAAAGTTTTCATGGTCAACGTCCCCAAATTAGACGTTATGGCTGGCTATGAAAACGAGGATTCACTAATTGACAAGTCAATACACTGGATTCGCCACGTCAGGGGATGTCGTTCACTCATTCGGGAGGTCATTGTCAGGGCCAGGAGATGCATGTCACGCACACAATCATTGAACCACATTGAGCTCACCCTGACTAACACAGACCTGGCAGAAAACCTTCTCTTACTTGAGTTTCGTACTTGCTCCCTTGACTCTTCAGCAATACAGCTTAGGCGATTTCCGGTAGCACCACCCTTAGAAAGATCAAGCGATAAGCATTTGACAGGGACTATAAGAGGCTCTTCTTCACTAGAATGTAATGATTGACTACAAAATGAGAGCTGGGTAGTGCAGCCGTTACAGGTCCTTCCCTCAGCCACTGACCACATCTCTATAAATGACCAAATCCCTCCTCTTGAACACACTATTGTTACAACTCAAGATCTAGCCCTTCCCCATCAGAAAAAATCATCTCTTGGAATGTCGATGGCCTTGGTAGCAAACTACCACTACCCAATTGGAACGATCTAGTAGAGGGCTATGACATCTGCGCTTTACAGGAAACGTAGAGCCTGGCTCCTCTATATAAATCGGATTATAGCTGCTATCTTATACCAGCTACCACCGTAGGGAAGGGTCGCCCCTAGGGAGGGCTGATTGTTTGGGTTAATACTGCCCTTAACTGTAGAATTTCCAACCATCAAATTCTGAGCCCAGACATTATGAGGCTTACACTTAAGGGCCCAAGAGGGGGGGAATGATGGATTTGTTCAATGTCTATATAAAGGGAACAGCTAGGGGCAAAGCCTCACCCACCATTACACTACTTGAACAAGGTTTGTCAAATTGTTTGTCCCATTCTAGAGTAGTAGTCGAAGGTGATTTTAACAGAACTTTTGAGCCTCTTAGCACAGAGGACACAATAGGAATAGAGGAAGAAGATAGAAAATGGGGTGTTTTCCCGCTAACCATACCCCGGGTAAAAAGATGGTCACAGATGGCTATCCAACTAAATGCACTAACCGTGGAATATGGTTTGAGGGCAGTGAATGGCAGGACCAAGTCAGATGCCCAGGGAGCCTTCACTTATAATAGAGCATCTTGTCCATCTCGTATTGACTACATCTTAGTAGACATTAGGTTTTGAAGCATGCTTTAGATATGGTGGTGGGGAACACAACCAACAGTGACCACAATCCTCTCTGTATGTCCATGAGGTCTCCATGGGCCCTTTCTTGTCCTACATCGACCATCCACATGCACTCTGTGACTAAAGAGGTGCCTAACAGGTCTATCAAGTCTGTAGTACACCCAAGGAGAGGGCAATCATGGTATACCAAAGAGTGCAGACTCAAGAGGAAGGCCTTGGTAGCAGCCATTAGAGCTAAGAATAGTCTAGCCATCAAAGCCACAAGGAAAGAATACAGAGAGGCCCAGCACCAAGCAAAGTTAGATTGGGATGAAACCCGTTGGGAAGATCTCAAAAACGCCAGTTTAGCAAGGGACACTAACCACTTCTGGACACTGGTTAGATGGGCAAATAAGGGGGAAGCAGACCAAATCTCCACCCACATCCCATCTCAGGTCTGGCATGACCATTTTGGTGAACTCAGCTCTGGGTCTAATGATGCAAGTGCGGATGGGCAATACGGCCATCTCCCATCTAATCTTGGGAATGGCGACAGCAACCCATTAACACTGAACAAAGTTGAGTCTGCTATAAGTAGGATAGTGCCTGCTAAGGCCCCGGTACCAGATAGCCTCCCTGGGGACCTGTTCCTTGCGGATCGGGAAAAATGGGCCGAGTATGTCCTCCTTCTTATTAACTCCATCTCTAGAGGATGCCCAGTTCCAGAATCATGGAAGGGTGCGGAGGTAGTCCCAATCTATAAGAAGGGAGCTAGAGAGGACCCTTCCAACTACAGGCCAATTAGCCTCATAGATGCAATGCAGAAGATAGTTGGCAGGGTCGTATTGCAGAGAATTCAATCGTGGGCTGAGGAGGAGGATATCCTCTCTCAATACCAGGCAGGATTCTGGACCAACACGGGAACAGTGGACCAGGTCTTGAGGCTCCTCTTGATCTTTTGGAAAGGGGTAGTGATTGGCAAAGGTAGTCTTTATCTCGCCTTTATCGACTTAAAGACTGCCTTTGACCTGGTCCCCAGGAACAGGTTATGGGAAACACTGCGAGACATGGGCATCCCTCCATTAATCCTTAACCTCTTAGTAAGGCTTCAAGAGGGCAACTATGCTCAGATAAGATGGGGGTCCCAAGGACAGCTTACGGAAAAGATGCCAGTAAACAGGGGAGTTCTGCAGGGCTGTGTGATGACACCCACCCTGTTCCCCTCATATGTGAACGGGGTGGTCAGCTTTCTGCAAGAAACACCAGCTGATGCCCCGGCCCTGGCAGGTAACAAGGTACAGACTCTCCTGTTTGCTGATGACACATTGCTGATCTCTAAGACCCAAGTAGGCCTGCAAAAACTCCTGAACAGGTTGCAACTTTTTTGTAACATCCAGGGGTTGGTCATTAATACATCTAAAACAAAATTCATGACATTCAATCACCACAACATGTTCAGGAATAACATCACTTTAGATGGGACACACCTAGAGAGAGTCACCACCTTCGATTACCTTGGGATATGTCTTTCAGAAAAAGCGCAGTGGAGACCCCATCTTGATAAAATGCTCCTGAATCACAAACGCACTGCAGGGGCATTGAGCAAAGAACATTGCTCATCATTTAGTAGACCTGTTGCCCCAGCACTCACTGTGTATGGAGCCAAGGCAGTTAGCTCGGCTCTGTATGGAGCCGAGCTATGGGGTTTTGACAATCTCGATGAGATTAGTAGGTCAGAATACAAGTTCTTTAGGGACCTGATCGTGTTACCTCAGGGTGCCCCTCTAACCCCTTTGATATACGACCTGGGCAGGCGCCATTTCAAAGATCTGGCCAAACTTTGCCCACTGCTTTATGGGGCTCGCCTTCGGAATACCCCGGAACTTGCTAACTATGCAGAGGCATTTGCAGAAGTCATGAGTATGGATACCAACAAGGGGATTAAATGGATTTCCAATGTTAAGGCACTAATGATAACACTTGGCCTTAAGGAATCCTGGGACGCTCAAAATCCACCAAGTAAGGTAGAACTCAAACGCATCTATTGGGACTGGATAGATGTCGGAGACCTCAATAACCCAAACATGAGAAGGCGTACGGAAGAATTATTCCAGCATAAACAATCTAGAGGCCTCAAACCTTATTTGGATACAATTCAGATCCCAAGGGATAGGGCATTATATACCCAATTCAGATTTGTCTCACTTCCAGTCCACAAATTCACCGTGAAGTGGTGCCCCCCTCATCAGACTACTGAAGAATGCCCTTCCTGTGGGACTTCTAAAGAGAGTGTTGCACATCTTATGTTTGCTTGCCCAGGGTATGCAAACGCTAGGTCTAGGTGGCTTGCGCCAATCTGCAAACAACTAGGCACTCTTTACCATTGAGTTGCCTTACACATATTAAAATCTGACCAGAGAACCCTTTTTGTTTGAGGAGTTGCAAAGTTCCTGGGTCGTGCCTGGTTAATCAGGCACAGGGCTATATGAAGGGTGAGCTGATCTTGATCCAGAATCCCTGTGAGCATGTACAGTGGTACTAATGGGGAGGACAAATGTAACCTGAAATGCTATACTCTGTCCCCGATGCGGAACACCAACCAATCCACTTTTAACTATGTTTTACTGTTTTATCACATTAATTAAAAAGGAAATCTTTAAATTAGGAGGAAATAGCTTTATATCTCGATTGTTTTAAAATATTGTATTGCTATATTTGATCAATTTTAATAAACTGTTCTTTTCTCCTTATTATATTGATGAAATGTGATGCTTTTATGATATTTATATCAAAATAAAGCTATTTGACTGACTGACTGAATTCCTGGCTTTTAATACTACTTGGAAAACAGGAGATGGTTAGGAAACAGTGGTGTAGGTCCATGAAATGTTCTTTAGCACGGAACCTCTAATACTTGTGGGGTTACCTTGAAAAGTTATGGGTCTACAGTGCCTGCTGAATTTCATCCTTTATGTATTTGGTAAATTCCATTTGAGGGAGCTGGAAGGTTCCTGTGGGGCGGTACACAATTATATAAAAAACTGACGTGGGGGAAATAATGTCCCACATACAGCTGTGCAGGAATATTCATCAAAATATGTCAAGCAGTGGAAGGACAGTTCCTGAGAGCAATGTGGTATTATCCATCCATTGACATCGTAGTCCACGGAGGGGGGTGTGAGACGCATAGAGCTTTTTTCTTTGTCCCAAGGTACATGTGCCCTGGTACCTCACTGTGTTTATAAAGACCTTTTCAAAAGAGTTAAAGCAAACTTGGAAGTCCAAGGCTTACAAGCAGATATGCTGCTTTAGGTAAACTAAGAGTGCCTATCTGGTATCATATTAGGGATCCAATTTGAAGAACCATATTAGTCTTACACAGGCCACTTTCCTTCATGCATCTTCCAATTGTCTCATTAAAGTATTTGACGATCACAAAGCTCTTTGTGAACTGTCATATATTATACTCAAATCGGTTTAAGGGACACAGTAGCCTTTCCTCAAAGAAAGTTTGAGTCTGAAGGAGTCGGGTTCCATGTTCTAGATCCGCTCTGGAACCTCGAGTCGATGGTACCTTTTTCTCAACATGAAACAAGGGGGGGAGAAATCATTAGCAGATCAATCATTTCAGTTCCAATTTACTATGACTCTTAAGAATTACAGACCACCTATTAAGATTAGTTGGTTTATTACAAAGCCAAGAATAGGTGGACATACAGGCACCTCAAATTGAGGGTGTAGAAATACATTGGAACTAATGCGAAGCCAAATCTACGGCTGAAGTTAAGGCAGTGCACAATGCACAAAATGACTAGTTTGAAAATCAATATACAAAAGATTACGGAGCAGACATCCAGATTCCCCTTTATCGGACGCTCGTGGGTATAAATCATTAATCTGTCCCAACACTCGTACTAACGTGACATCCCTATTTAGCATTTCCCAAGGCAAGATCAGTTACGGTGTCAGCGTGTGAAGCCTTACTTAAAAGTCTCCCCAAATTAGTTGGGTCAAGCAGCATTAAGCTACTAAGACAGAGCTTGTTCTAAGATGCTCCCTCAAGGTAAAGCAGAAGTCCCCCAACACTTTGCGTACTTGCTTACGACACATTAATACCACAGGTAGTATCCCAGGGTCCTTTGCAGATCACTCCATCCGGTCAGGCCACCTCCTCAGAGGTAACTTTTGAGCAGGCAGCAATGCTCCGAAGCTTGGCAAGATGACTTTGATTCCCAGGCTTGCTCCGATGAGAAAGTATCACAGTTCTCCACTATCAATATCAACGCTCAATATATCCTCTTCTCCCTAAGCCTAACTCCTAAAACAAAGACATTATTCTAACTAACAAGGATGATTCTTCCACCTGCAACAGAAACGTCAGAAAGAACATATCCAACATGCACATGAAATTTAACTATTAAGTCTAATGCAAGAGCTTCCAGGGAAAATGCATTTCAGGGCTACAGAAATCAGCCAACATAAGAAAATAGCACACAGTCATTATGAAATTACATATCAAATGAACACACCTTACTGAGCATTTCTAAATTAACACATTACATAAGCACTCCAGACATGAGAATAATTGTCAGCAGCTTGTACGAATTCTACACGTTAATATTTTCCGCTAATCACTTGTGGTTTCAATGTTAATCTCTTCACTTTTACATTGAAATATCCCTAATACACCACAATTCATGTTGTTATAGTTCACGTTCTACTGTCTCATGTTAATATAACAAGGTATTGTATGCAGGTGCAAACTACTTGTGATTATAAAGCACCTTTCCAAATGAGAAGTAAATGTTGTGCTACATCAGTCCTCCCTCTGATGACAAGGATCAACACATACATCACAACTCCCTGTAGAGAGGACCAATCCAAACAGATGTTGTCTCCCCTGTCGAAACTTCTCCAAGCCCTTAAGATTCTCACAGTGACTGTCCTGCAGTCTTTCTTTTCTCTTTCTCTAATGGAATTTTCAGCTCGTATAGACTGATGTCACTTGTAGGCCCTCACTATTCCCAACAACAAGATGACACAGACCACAACTATCACAATAGGCTTCAAGATATAACCAAGGATTCCTTCCCCAGGTTCCGCAAACCAACTTCCAACTTTTGCAAAACCTTTCCCAACCATATCCCAGATGCCCTTAGTTGCCAAGTCATGTATCTCATGATCTATATCAGTGATGTTACAGCTTCCTTGACAGCTTCCATAGTGTCTATGATCTGAGACACCTTATGGTTTTCAGTCGATGTGTCTCGAGCCAACCTCTCCATGTGTCGATGGATGCAACAGGCATTATAAAAAAAGCCGGATAATATAATTCAAGAAACTGGCTACCAAGTTATATAAAAAAAAACACAACAGAAACAGCTTCTAAGTGGACTTTGTTCACTTTAATGAAGAGCAGGGCATGTTCCCTTTCAAGTAGGACGCGTTTATTTTGTTGAACGTTCAGGCGGACAGTCTCCACATTACATGATATTGTCTGTATCTGATGTGGCTTTTCCCATCACAATACTTTCACATCTTTCAATGCTGACACCTATTGCGGCAACTGATCTGAGACATGCGGGCAAAGCTGAAGCTACAGGATCTAATGTAGCTGAGAAGTGTGCCAATGGTCTATGGATACCTCCATGTGTCTGGGTGAGTACAGATAGAGCACAACCCTCGCTCTCAAGACAGAATAGTGAAAACGCTTTGTTGTAATCAGGCATTCCCAAAGCAGGAGTGCGACAAAGGCAATCTCTCAGCTCTAAGAAGGCAAGCAAGCAATCAATATCCTAGGGTACCGGATTGCTCACATATTTGTGTGTCAGCCTCTATAAGGGCTTCACCTTCAAGGAGAAATTCAGGATCCATTGTCTGCAATAGCCAACCATTCCCAAAGACATCCTGACTTTCTTTTGAGTGGCAGGCCATCATGATCGCCTCAATTCAGTCTGGTGACACCTTTCTCCTGCCCTTCTCAATGCGATGACTCAAATACTGGACTTCCATTAAGCATAACTGAAGCTTCATTGTGTCCATTTTCAGCCAAATGGTTCAGTAAGGCAACGGTATCATCCCTACAAACCTCTTCTGTCTCCAATGCAATTAGGGGATCATCTATGAACTGCACGAGCACTGAATCCTGGGGCAGTACCAAGCTCTCAAAGTTCTTTTTCAGAATTCGGTTAAAGATAGATGGATTCTCAGTATACTATTGTGGGATAAGACACCTTGTTAAAACACTATTCTCTAGCCAAAAGCGAATACAAATTGGCTTTCCTCATGCAATGGAATGGAGAAAAATGCTTGGCAAAGATCAATCACAGTAACCCAAAACGCTTCGCAAGGGATCTGAAACAGCATAACAAATGGATCTGGTACCATGGGACAACATGGAATCACAATTGCATTGACCTTCCTAAGATCCTGAACTATGCAATATTTCCCGCTCAGTTTCTGCAACCCCATGATAGGTGAATTGAATGGACTTCCTATTATCTCCTTCAATTTACCCTGCACAATCTTGGAATCAATTACAGTTGTAATCCCTGTCACCTTCCTCGGGGTCAGGTTGTATTGGGGCATTCTTGGAAATTCTGCATTTAGCTTGATTTGTATACGGACTGGCTCAACTCCTCAAATCAGCCCTATCTCTTCTCCCACACCAATGGAGAGATGGTGTCTCTCAGATCCAGTGGCCAGTCTTCCACTGTCAGTACGGGAAACATGTATGAGCAGTGATTCTGATTTGCCAACTTGAACGCTATGTCATCATCATTGGTCTGCAGTTCAATTCCTTTTGGCGTTCAAGAAATGGTGCAGTTCAAGTAACATAAGAGATCACTCCCTAACTAACAGACTCGACTCAAATCACACACCACAAATTGGTGTCAATCCTGAAATGTTCCTATTTTAGCTGCTACCTCTTCTGTCAAAGGGTTTGTCATTCTCTTATGCGCAACTCCTACAACTTGGATCGATTTTCCCGAGAGGGGTAGGTTTGGGACTACTGCAGATCTCACAGCAGAACTGGTAGCAGCCGTATCAATCAAGAACATGATGGGATGACCGCTTACAACTTCCTACATGTACTGTCCACTCTGTTTTACCTCTAAGACTGCTCCAAGGGGACAATCTTCCTCCATCCTCAGGCACCATCATTGTGACGGGTCCTGATCGAGTCCAACTAATGCTTCATAAAGGCTATCTGGTGGTATGCTCGATTACTGTGCAGAGCTCTCTGAGGTTGTGGCACCTGCACTAACTGGTTTTGACTTACTCCATTGTATGATATTGACCTTGTCACTGTGTTTATCACATCTGGCACTTGCACTAGCTCTCCCTCTTGCATCTAATTTGCTGGGTTTATTCAACACTCATGCTTCCAATGCCCGAACTTGTGGCAACAATGTTAAGCGATCATTTTCTTTAGCGTTGCAATGTCTATACCTGTTTTGGGGTCTATAGGGACACCTCTCCCTTTTCCCTGTCCAGAGTTATTCAGAACATTCTGAACCCCTCCCTGATTATTTCCCTGACTCCGACCTATTGTTCCTCCTTTTGTCTGCGCTTGATCTCCTTTTGCGCATTCCTCATTGGGTCCAACATCAATGTGTCCTTTTTTCGGCTGTGTTTATAATCCACCTCATCACTGCAATACCTGGCATAATGTAAAATTTCATCCACTGACTTGTTTTGCCAGCAGATCAAATGTTGTTGGTTCATAACGCTTGTCTCAAACCCATCACAAATTTGGAAACAAACTGTCCCATACCCTTTGGGTCAAGAGTATCTAGCCCACTGTATTGCTTGAAGGATTGCAAAAGCCATTCGTAGTAAGCATGTACTGATTCTTTAGGTTCCTCTGTTATTCGATCTATTTTAACCCAATTGATATCTTGTGGGGCTATTTTGGACTGCAACCATGTAATCATCTGTTCAAACTTTTCCATAACCTAAGGTGAAGGAACGTGAGTTATAGGCTCCCTCTCTGGTTCTGCAGAAGGCCAATCAATAGCAATTTTACAAGTGGACCGTAAATCACTGAGAACCACAATGTCAAACAGCAGGTTCAAGTCTATCCACAACATCTTCGAGATCTTTACAAAGCGATCTACTTGCTTGTACCATTCAGCAGGCTTTTCCCTCAACGGAGGAAAATAATTTGTGAATGCGGCTAAATCACCCCTTCTCCAAGGAATATGCACATTCCCTCCACTAGGCAATTTTCGCATTGGGTATGCCTCAACTCCTGCTTTTCTCCCTCTGGAGGCAGCATTTCCCCCCGTCACCTTCCTAATGCTCTTTTTCTTTGAACACCTTTCCTCCCATTTGTCAAGCATACTCGAAGCTCGTATCCCTATGATCTGCTCTTGAATGTGTGTTTTCAAACCTGTTACTCTTTTCTCTTTCAGTTTCTGATCATTATAGTTCAACCTATGGTTTCCCTAGAGCATTTTTGTCTTCAACAGATCTACATCATATTTTTGAGCCAATTCCGTCAATTTCCCATGTACTCGTCTTGCCTTACAGGTGTCATCCTTCACCATAAACAATAGATTGTCTTGCTCATGAGTATCGATCATCTCCAAAAGCAAGTTTACACTGATTATTTCATCCGCCTCACCATATCCAACATCTTCGCCTTTACTGCATCCTTGATCTTACCCTGACTCAACGTGCTATTTTGTCCTCCTCTATTACTATTCTGATTTCTCAGGCAATTATCTAAAATTTGTGGGTTTCCTGACCTGCACTCATTTCTGGTGTTCTTCACATGGGTCCTCTGACTGGAACCTCCCACATCCTCAAATCTGAATTTGAGGTTGCTAAGGATACAGAGTGTATGATACTGTACCCAATGCGTATTCTCGAAGTAGTACTAGATTCCACAGGCACCAGAAATGGGCTGTTTTCGTTCTTGGTCTCATTCCTGCCTAAGCCAATCCTCTCCTTCAACCCTGACTGTTGCTGGCTAGAGATTGCCACTAAGTTCGGGTTGTACAAAGAGACTACAGGTCCGATGGTGACCAGTACAGTAAGGGCTTCTGGTAACTGTAAAGCAGCATTGACTCCACTTGACTCTGACACCTCCTAAAGCAGGTAACCCTATTCCCTCTATTCCGGTTGAAATCCTTCCCACTATCCCTGCACTCGGGCCTGTCTGTGATGCTGACACCCATTCCGTATTCCCTGCATTCACCGGTTCTTGTCTTCTCTCCTCTGAATGTGTGTTGTAAGGTGGAGAACGCTCCAATAATAACCTATCCAACAAACTGTCATCTGTATCACTCACATCATTTTCCTTTTCTCCTCCATTCCTATTCTGAGTCTTTCCCTCTCTTATCAGCATTGGGCAGAACCTATCACCCTCAATATTGTCTACTCTCCATGTCTTAAGTTGTGCATCCCATTGTGCATCCTGGTATGCATTCATTGTCTTTTTCATCTTTATGTGGACTCTCTCCCTGTTCTTTGTATGTGCTGCTCGCATCCATGCATCAAATGCTTCAAATTGTGTTGGTCTAGGCAGAGGCTGGAGCGCAGACAGCACTCCCCTCAACTGATACAGCACCTCCTTTTGAAATGAGCCATGACGTGGAAATGCCAAATCCCCCTGTTTTCAGTGATTTTATGCCAATTTTAAGGCCAAAATATAGTATGGAGTGCTACGTTTGTCGCCATATAATGTGTTTCCTCAGGCGGTGCTTCCTCACCCACTCACTTAACAACTCCTTCATCTTTCCTGAACAAGTCTCACAACATCCTAAAGCATTGCATGATTAGATCAGAATTTCCCCTTAATGGACAATTTTCTCAATCACAGCTTCCTGATGACTACCACCCAATCCCAGTGTGGCGTTACACAAACCGACCTATCACAGTGCTGCAGTCTCTGATGTCACCTTCTTTACTCCTTGCAGCAATTAACCCTCCTTCACAATTTCTCCATCCACGTTCACTCACACAATCACAAATCCATAATTGTCTGTCTTCTACAAGATCAATAATATTCAGTCACCCAAAAACATTCACACAGGATGACCCTCGACCTGCGCTGGTCACCTGAGTCGGTATAGTCCACCCCTGTACACAAGGTTTACTACATGATTCCCACATGTCCCAGTCAGACAATGTTTCCTGTCTTAGGTGGAACTGCCAATGACGTCTCACGACAATTCCTCAAATCTGCGGTCAGACAATCCCAATAACTTGATGTCTTCTACATCATTTAATATATCCTGGGATCTTCTTAGGCCACTGCAGGACCTGAAACTCAAATCTCAATCCCTGGACCACGTCCGGCCCCATACCCCATTCACTCAACATTCAGACAAACTCCGCCAGACATTATACAATCACATCACTTCTGCAATCTACCACATGGTGCATCCCTATTGATGCTCACTCCTCCGTTCTCCACTGGTCTCGCCGCACCGTCAAACTACGTCAGTCTCCGCCAAAGTCTGTCACTCTTTGTCCTCGATTATTGGGCTCTAACTTGGGGCTCTATGGATCTAGATTTCTTTTCTAGATTTTCTGGATTCTCCCCCCACTTTATGTGAAAACCATCTCTGCTACCAACTGAAGGAGCCGGATTCCATGTTCTAGATCCGCCTTGGAACCTCCTGTCGATGGTATCTTTTTCTCACCATGAAAGCGTGGGGGAGAAGAAATTGTTAACAGATCAATCATTTCAGTTCCAATTAACTATGACTCTTAAGAATCGCAGACTACCAATTAAGATTAGTTGGTTTATTACAAAGCCAAAAATAACTGGACATACAGGCACCTCAAAGTGAGGGTGTAGAAATAGTTTGGAACTAATAAAAAGCCAAATCTACGGATGAAGGTAAGGCAGTGCACAGGCACAAAATGACTACTTTGTGAATAAGGATACAAAAGATTACAGCGCAGACATCCCTAGGCTAGCACTAATGTGACATCTCTACATAGCATTTCCCAACGCAAGATCAGATACGGTGTCAGCGTGTGAAGCCTTCCTAAGAAGTCTCCCTACATTAGTTGAGTTAAGCACCATAAAGCTACTAAGACAGAGCTCGTTCTAAGATGCTCTCTCTCTTAACACAAGGCAGAAGTCCCCAGACATTTTCCCTAGTTACAATGCATCAATACCACAGGTAGTATCCCAAGGTCCTTTGCGGATCACGCAATCCGGTTGGGCCACCTCCTCGTAGGCAACTTTCCAGCAGGCAGTAATTCTCCCAAGCTTGGTGAGATGACCTTGATTCCCAGGCTCTCTCTGAAAGTACAATAGTTCTCCACTATCAGTATCAATGCTCAATGTATACTCTTCTCCCTAAGCCTAAATCCTAAAACAAAGACTTTATTCTAACTAACAAGGATGATTCTACCACCTGCAACAGAAACTTGAGTAAGCCAAATCCAATATTCACATGAAATTCAACTATTAACTCTAATGCTAGAGCTTCCAGCTTACATTGAAATGTCCCTAATACACCACAATTCACGTTCTTACAGTTCTTGTTCTACTGTCTCATGTTAATACAACAAGGGATTATATGCGGGTGCAAACTATTTGTGATTATAAAGCACCCTTCCAAATGAGAAGTACATTTCGTGCTAAATCAGCCACATTACACTTACAGTGGCTTAACTCCATGTTTAGAATATTTATTTCCCATCTTTACCACATTTCTACATCGGAAAAGCATCAGAAAGCTCAGTTACCACTTATTTATCATGTGGGCTACCTACATTATTGCAACATGCAATTTAACATCCTACTTGCAATCAGAGATGTATATTATGCCTTGTTATGGTATGCTATGTTATGTTATTTTAGTGAAAGCTGTGAATATTCACAGGCAGAAAAACACTGTATTCCTCTAAGTATATTGGTACAGAGTGCCCAAAGAGCAAGCCTGTTGTGCTTATTAAAACATGACAGGGGTTTACCTGGACCTACCCACTGTCCATTTAATAAATATATTAATCACCAACATCTGCCGAATAAATCAGACAACGCACTTTTTCTAGGAAAAGGAGAAACTGGGCCATTATAGTTTCAATTAGACCAGAAAAAGCATTTCAATAATAGTAACTGCAACGTGCAAAACACACAACCAGAGAATTTTAATATGACAGGAAGCAAATTAAATTAATCAAAGTTCCTGTGCACAGTGAGTGGTAAAGACAGTTTAAACCATGACTTCTTTTCCGGCAAAATCAAAAATACAAAAGGTCTGGTGGGAGCCGAGAGACGTGTCCCTGTTGCTGAATCTAAGGAAACAATTTAAACATGACGAAATTGTCAAGGTCTAGTTGGCCAATGCTTGCTTTACTAGGCGCTTGCACACATTACCTTCATCTCATGTTAGGACTGCATAAAATCCTGTCCAATTGAGCTCTTCACATCAATTCCACAAACATTCTGGCACCGCATGCATCCAGAACATCTCTTTCTTTGCTTTGAGCACCTGATTACCTTATAGATCGCAGGGCTCTATTATTAGCTTAGCTGAACACCGCAAATCGGTACACATGCAGAGCAGGAGTATGATGAATAATATGGCTGTAATTTAAAATGTCTGTCATTCAAGTAGATATCACCTCATCCATCTGCTTATGCAAATGCAACAGTATAACTCATTGGCAGAACAGAAAATGATTGTAATCCATGAATAGGGAGACAAGCATAAGAAAGACAAATATTTAGATTGAATGAGGGTTGATATTGCTTATACTGTGCCTGATTTGAGGAACTGTACTTGTTGTCACATGGAAAAAAGCTATTGCAAAGATATTTTACTTTCAATTAAAAAAAGGTAAGATTCTGTTGTTTTCCTTTATGGACAAATTGTTTTTTATCACAGCATTAGAGATGGAAACAGATTCTGGTGTTTCGAAATTTAGACCCTTATAACATAACATATCGATTTTGGAGAACAGACTATATGCATCACACAACGCAACAGATGTCGACATAATTATGAGGTAATAAGGAGTATGGGATACTAATAGGTTTGGGATATCCATCACATTTGTGACAGAGCTACCTATCCACAAATTCTAAATCAGGCCCATAGTAACCATGTCCTATTCATCTCCCATTCATTAAAAATGTGGGAATAAACAGTAGCCATCGAAAGCCATTGATGAATCTTCAATACATTTTCTAAATTAATATGATGCTCAGTTCAGCTGCTGCTTTAAAGTTTTAGGGTAATTCATCAAGCGGGGGCCAAGAAAAAGGAGAGTCCCAAAATGCATTTTCCCCATGGAATTTCCCATAGGAATTTTAGACACAACTACAAACCGAAATGGTGGATAGAAATGCACCAAATATGACAGAAAGGTGGATTTTGGATCAGAAAGCAACATTTTTGTTCAATAGTTTTTGAGGTGTTAAGGGAAAAACAAATTTGTTTATATAGGGACGCTGAGGCTTCATGTCTCCTTCACAACGTGTCATGAATCCATGTGCCAAGAGCAATGTCTTGATTGGCCGCCTCAACTGATGCACCCACTCACAGACCCACTGAGACGCTCATGCATTAAGTCACATACAAACTCAGAGACTGTTACATGCATTTGCAGGATTCAATACTGTCTTTCATAAGATCCTGTTGCACCCGCTGCGGTAGATTGGTATCAGTGGTAAAGCTCTCTCTTGGTTCATTTCCTTTCTATCTGACAGATCTTTCCAAGTCATCTCTCCGCCCTACCGCTCCCATACTCAATTGCTTTGCTATGGGGTTCCCTAGGGCCTTGTTTTGAGTCCCACTCTGTTTAATATTTACATCCTTCCAATGGCTTTGGTTGTAAAATCTCACATCACCCTGGTATCCTACGCTGATGATACGCAGCTGGTAATTTCTTTTCCAATGACCCTATGCAGAACCCTGCTAATTTTCAAGAAGACTTGGTGGTCATCTCTGAGTGGATGGTGGCCAATTGCCTTCACTTAAATTCGAATAAATCTGACGTTCTTCTCCTGGGGAGAGATACTCACCTATGGGGCAACCGCTGGTGGCCTCCCTTGCTAAGACTACCCCCACAGCCTAAAACAGCTGTTATGAACCTGGGAGTCTAGGTAGACAGTGCCCTATTGTTTGAAGCTCAGGCAGAATCAGAAGCAGGCATCTGTTTTGGACTTTTACAAGCCCTAACACCAAATCTGGGACTCTTTGGCTCCATATGCGTCAGATGATTATTCAGTCCACCATTTTGTGTAGGCTATATTACTGCAATGCACTGCTCCTCAGGTCTAATAAGATGGCGATCTAAAGGCTCCAGCGACACCAGAATTCTGCAGCACGGCTTCTTTTTGCTCCTCTGAAGCATTGTTCTGCAGATAATTTGCTTTAAGGCCCTATGTATCTCCCATAAAATCTTCAGAGGTTCCTGCCCTCCACCCTAGCTAACTTGTTCCTCCCTTATGTTGCCTCTCGTGCCTTGTGCTCAGCGGAACTCCACTTAGCCTATGTGCCCCGGGTGAGAAAAGCTGGTGGGCGCTCCTTCTATGCGAAAGCTTCCACCCTCTGGAATTCTCTGCCTCTATCTATCAGGTGAATCCATGACCACTGGGCCTTCAGAAGGGTCGTGAAGATTTGGCTATTCTGTCTAATCTACTTCTCCCCGCCGGTCTTGCCTCTTCCGAATCTAGCTCTGGGATACCCCGTTGCTATGGCAGCCATGCGCTCTACAAATATTTTACCATAACTTACAGACTGTTGCACCAACTCAGAGACCCACTGACACACTCATGAATTAAGTCACATACATGTTCAGAGACTGTTGCATCCATTTACAGACCCACTTAAACACTAACGCACCCACTAACAGACCCATTCAGACACTAACATACTTAGATGCTTATGCACCTATTCACAGGACCACTTAGGCACTCATGCACACACTCACAGACCCACTCAGAGACTCATGCATCTACTCACACACCCACTCTGACACACACACACACTCACAGACCAACTCAGAAATGCATGGACCCATTCATAGACCCACTTAGACACTCATGCACCCACTTTAGACCTACTCAGAGACTTATGCATCCACTCACACACCCACACAGACACTTATGGACCCACTCATAGATCAAGTTAGACACTGATGCACCCACTCACAGACATACTCAGACACTAATGCACCCACTCACAGACCTACTCAGACACTTATGAACCCACTCATACTCCCACTCACAGACCCACTCAGACACTTGGCACCCACTCACAGACCCACAAAGGCATTCATGCCATTACCTCTTCCTCCCACTCACAGAACTACTCAGACATTCATGCACCCAGTCACATACGTACTCAGAGACTGACTCACCCATTTACACACCCACTCAAACACTTACGGACCTACTCACTGACCCATACAGACATTAATGCACCGAGACACAGACTCACTCAGATGTTCATGTGCCCATTCACAGAGCCACTCACACAGTCACAGACTTAGTTGCAGACCCACTGAGACACTTATGCACCCATTCACAGACCCACTAGAATGATGTACCCACTCACATACCTATTGAGACACTCATGCAGTAAGTCACATACCCATTTAGAGACTGATGCACCCACTTACAGACACCTTCAGACACTAATGTATGCAGATAAGACCAACTCAGGCACTTATTCATCCACTGACTCTCACTCACATACTCATGCACACACTCACAGACCCACTGACACACTCATACACTCACTCACAGACCCACTCAGACATTCATGCACCCAGTCGCAGTCTCACTCAGATTCATGCACCCACTTAATCACCTACTCAGACACTGATGTACCCACTCACAGACCCACTGAGACACTCATGCACTCACTCATACACCCACTCAGAAAGTGACATATGCACACACAGACAGATGTACATCACAGGCTTCTGCATGACTGTTATTCATGTCTCTGATTGCTAGGCTTCATGTTGTGAGGAAATCATGTTTTGAGTCAGTGTGAGAACTAAAGTCTTAGCATTCTTCTTTGGAACCAATTGGATTATTGCATCTAATAAAAATGATTTGTTATGAAACGTTATGAAAAAAAACATAGGGATTCCTGACAAGGTTTCCTAAAAACATAGATTGGGGTGTCATCAGCTACTTGAAAAATGCTATAGCACCAGATGGCTAACAGTCAAATTAAAGGTGATATATACTATGTCATAAATGAGGGAAACACATTTGAGCTCTCTGAAGCGTTTGGCCACCTTTTACTTTTTAACATTCCTACTCTTTAAATTTAAACTAACTTGTCCTAAAGAGTCCAACGTAGAGGGCTGTGTAATTGCCAACTATGCAACACACTATTAACCACTACATAACTTAATAAGGTCATTGCTCTTCTTTTATTAAGTCTCTACATGATGGCTTGAGGATCAGAAGTTCAGCCAGGAGCTCCCAGTGCAGCAAAGTAATACAGCTGCAGTATTCCGCAGCTCTCAACTATTCTCAGCAGCTAGCATGCTCACCATGCAAAGAGCAACATCTTGTTGGCCAAAGATCTGCTGTTTCCATTGAATTTGGGGGCCTTGTTATCGCGCCAGTTGCATAATCTTTGAATGTTGGACTCCCTACCCCACCTCTCCCATACACCGTTTTCCTCAGGTGTTATGCCTGATGAATATGGACATTGGTACCACCTTCTGGGCCCCACCACCTAGTCAAGTTACTTGCCTCTGTGACCCTCTGAAGTGTACCACCCACTTGATTGCCTCCTACACTTGAACAACCACAGTTGTGATTGTTTGCTTGCCTGCAGGTACACTTTGTTCTCTCATGTGTCCAGACTGCCTCACCTTCATCTTGGCTGTGCTTTCAGTGCTTTCCATACTCTTCCATCCCTAAAAACCAGGCATTTCAAGGACCTGATGCTGATGGAGTATGCCCTGATCCAGTGCACAACAGCATCCTCAGGGCAACCCCAAGTCAGTGCATCATGCAGTCACTAGGGTTTGCCTCAGTCCCATCATTACCTTTCAGGGACAAGCCGTATCCATCTTAGGCTGGAGAGGATTCAGATCCTAAGTATAACATCAGCCATCTTTGGAATGAAAATAGGGTAGCCATTGCTGAGTAGGGATCTTTGCTCTATGTCTGTATTGACTATGCACACTATAGCACAACACTTATTTTGCATGGCATTGTATGACAGTATAACATTGGACTACACAGAATCCTTGGTAGCAATATACTCCTAGCTGACTATACATTTGATTCTAAAATAGCAGCCATCATGAAATGAGAAGCCCCCACACTTACTGCTTTAGGGCCTTTCTCAATATACAGAGGCTAAGTGGACAGAACTGCTAACCCTAACTCATCAGTGTAACACACTTGGTCATGTGTATGTATGTATGCTGAAGGGTGTGCAAAATTCATGTAATTTTCTTTCACACAATTACACAAACTTTCAGCAAAGTTACTCAAAATTACATTTAAATATGTGAAATGTAAATACGTAATTTCACGCTATATTTTATAGCAAAATGCATCCTCGTGTACATTTTTGGCATGCGGATGCTTTTAAACAAAAGCACAGTGAACAACCACCTCTTGTGTTCTGTTGTTCACATGCTTTAATGGTAAATGGTTACCTAAAATTGCACGTAGTTACTCAAGATTGGTGTAATGACATAATTTTGGGAACTTCGTGTAACAAGCGTAATGCAAAATCCTGAAGTTGCGCAAATTAAGTTTGGCATGATATACATTTCAACCAGGCCTTGTATGTATTTAGTATTTATATTACACAAGCATAACCAAAAAGCAGTTGAGCAATGTACAGGGTCAAATGCAAACATACAATTATCAAGTGATAGGAAAGGTCACTCAGTGGGTTCCGGTAACTGAAATATTCTGTTACTGCATTTCGACAAAGTGTTCTTCGAAATAAATTTTACTTCTAATCACCTGGGTGCATAGATGGAAAAGGCCTAATGCCTTGTTTTGTTTCTTTTTCTTTACACATGTAAGGCTGCAGTCTGAAAGTGTCCTAACTGCCAAAAGTCACCAGAGAAGCATGACAAGACAAGCAGGGATCCGGTTATGATGGGTCTATAGATGATTCAGCTGGTTTTGAAGGTGGTGCATTCGATCAAAGAGAGCCAATGGAGGTCCATCTATTTGGGGGTAATTTAAATATGTGTCTTTAGGCCCCAGAAGAGACATCCTGTGGTGTGTAAAATGCCATTAAGGGGCGGTCCATGTGCAGTGTTGGAAGCCCTGGAGAAGTGTGTTTCAACCCTCTAGATGCAAAAGTATGAAGTAATGAACAGCAGTTCTTTAGTTGCTTTCGGGAAGAAACAGTTTTGTTTTCTTTAGAAGAGAGTGCTAGTATCAGTCTTTCAGGCACATGCATCAAACATGCCATTTGCGATTCCTTATTAGCTAAAAATAAGGATTCGCTAATATGGAATCGCAAATGCTATGCATGTAAGAATCTCTGAGAAAATAGCGATTCCTACAAATTCCTTAATTGCAACTCGCAAATTGCTACAGGCCCAGAGGAATGAATGGGAGATTGCACGCACAATTTGCGAGTACCAATAGAACTTGCAAATTGCACATGCAATTTCAAGGGTGCAAGGGTGTCAAAATGACACCCTGTTGCACCCCTGAAATAGTGATGTGCACCCATGTTATGCACACACATGCCCCAAGGGCATGTGTGTGCGCAGCATGAAACTTTGAAAAATGCACTAAAGTGCATTTTTCATAGTTTTTGCAAATTACCTTCAAGTTCAACTTCATGGTAATTTGTTCCCCCATTAGCAAAATCGCTATTCTAAAGTGG
Organism: Triturus cristatus; assembly: GCF_964204655.1. Taxonomy (NCBI): domain Eukaryota; kingdom Metazoa; phylum Chordata; class Amphibia; order Caudata; family Salamandridae; genus Triturus; species Triturus cristatus. The sequence continues at coordinate 482,115,919 of NC_140593.1, read as the reverse complement.
TTCTTGCATTGCATTTAAGGAATCGCAAATTGCGATTCCTTAAATTCCATCGCAATTTGAGAAATCACAAATAATTGCGAATTCTCAAATTGCGAGTGCCTTAAACCTTGATGCATCGCAAATGCCCTTTTTGCGGGCGCAAACAGCCGATTTTTGCGAATCGCACCATTTGCGCTCGCAAAAATGGTTGATGCATGTGCCTGTTTGTGTTTTGGCTGTGTGTTCCTGGTGTGTGAGATTAGTGTCTAGGGTGAATCCACATGACCTGGCATCTGTTGAAAGTTGGTGTTCAAAGCCATCAGGGTTCATGTCACTGAACCAAGTTTGTACTATTTTATACTACTTCGATACTGAGAATGTCCATGAGTTTACCATTAAACATTCATCATTAAACTTTAGCAGACTGCCCCTTATGGATCCTTGCTCAACTTTGGCCTCCAGACTTGCCCTACTCATAGATTTCGATCTCCATTAAAGATTCTATGTGAGTAATGTTGGCTTGGATGAGTGAGAAATATTCCTGTTTCATTTAGAAATGGGGAAAACAAATAGTTTCCTAGGGGAGCCTCATCTGGCTCTGCTGGGTCAACTCTTTGAGTGTCAGCTCACATTCTGCATAGCTACGTATGCATGAATATCTGAAGGCACACTTTGTTTAGAGCAGTTGTTCTGACGTTCATCTATCCTGTCATGTGATGCATGGTGAACACAGCAGGGAAAAGTAACTAATTCCCCCTAAAAGGAGGGAGGAAGATCTGTGCACATCAAGAGAATTTATGTTTTGTTTCAAAGAAACTAACCCCAATTTGGGCATTTGTATTTGTGAATCCATAATGAAATACAATATATTACATTTATAATGTGTGTGCTTTTTTATGCATCCACACCAGCATGCCACAATTTCTAACAGCAAATGAAAAGAGCAGAAATGACTGGGGTGCTATCAGCAGCTAAGATTTCAAGGTTTGATTCACTCTGGGTTGATTCACTCTGAGCGTTTTACTGCATGGCTCAGAACTTGACAATAACCTGTGTAGTATCCTCCTCTTAGGGGTGGCAGTATGGTAAGGAACCAAATTACATTACACCTCCTCTCCACCGCACTCTGTAGTGGGAAAAAGGAAAAACATTTTTATATAACCCTCACCCACTCTAGTAGTGGCATGCTTCATCATCGGGTTCACCACGACTCCTAAAGGTATGGGTGGGCTACACCATATTCTAGGGAGCTATTTGTATTTGTTTTTGTTTTTTGGGGGGTTTCTTCTTGGTGGGTGGGATTTTTTGTCCAAGCCTTATGGCACCCATTGAGCCCTCAGCTTCCCACCTCAACCTGCTCGCAGATTTCGAATTGCATAAAAGTGCAAAGTTATAACTTTACCAGGGGGAATGGCTAGTCCTGGCTTGATCTTGCTCCATTGGCAGTTAGCCAAAGTAGATGTCTGGGACCTAGTCAGCTGCACTTGTTTGATTGTAATGCTTGTCTACGGATGCCTAACTACTTCATATTTTTGTTATTTTGCTGTATTTGAATCATCATTAACGAACTCTTTTAATTTACATTTATTTAGGGATTTTAACTTCTTTATTTTATACCTAATGTTGTTTGGTGTTGCTCTACATGTGCACTTTCTCTGGACAAGATCTTTCTGCTCTTACTAAGCTACCAATGTGAAGTTCAGGATTACTTACATAAACCTGCATTTACTTTCAGTCACTAGCTTCTATTCCTGAGAGGGAGTTAAGCTACATCTCATACTATGACTAAAGCCTCCACCATTCAGTAACTCTCCAATTACCCACATGAAGGCTAAACCTATTTTTATTAATACCCAAACATATGGCTTGACCCATTCCAAAAACAACCTATAACCAACTAAAATTCAGAAATGGAGGGAGGCTTCAGGATTGATGTGCCTTTTACAACAGCCTTAACAGAAAACGCACCAACATCTAACCCAATGACATTTCTTAGCTGATGGTGCATGAATTGTGTTTATGAGACCACAAATGAAACTGACTAAGTGACAATATGTGTAATGAATCGAGGATTAACACTTGAGTTGCTTTGAAGTCATTACTGCAGCTGTAATCCATGAATAAGAGGTGTTGGGCCGTAGCAATAGAGATCCATACAGTAGAGACAACATTCCAGCCCGGATGCCTGTTAGTGAGTTTGCTGAGCTTCCAAACAAAGCCCTGTGTCCACATTTTACCGTATAATGTTCTCAGGTAAGTAGGTAATTGGTGAGTAGAAGTGATTGGCATGTCTTCTGCCAAGCACTGTCACCAGTTAGTAAGGAGAGTGCCACATAAGACCTTAGAATCATTCCTTTGACCTAAACAGAAACGTCTCCCAGAAGTCTCCGAAGGTACCATCATAAGAATCCTCAAAGAAGTCTGTAAGCAGAGGAACGTGGCTGCCTCTCTCTTAGCTAGTACTTAATGCTGAATTTCACCCACTGAGTTGAGGGGTATGGTGTACAGTTTTACGTCGATATATCACTGCACTAAATGATGTTGTGGATCAGATGTAAGCACACTCACATCCTAAGCTGAGGTAAAATGGCTTCTCTTTTAACATGGTCATCACAAGACCCCCTTTTATTATTCTTTTAATTAGTTTTCAAACAAAACAATTTGATCAACAATGTATCTATTAACCCAAGGGATTTATCAATCTCATTGCTCTCTTTTAGCAGAGCCCGACTGCCAGGATCCGTCTCAATGACACCGTGTCTCGCTCCTTCTGTCTCTCAAGAGGCACCAGGCAAGGCTGTCCGTTATCACCGCTATTGTTAATTTTGGCAATGGACACCCTGGTCCGACACTTTCAGGAGCGACACCTGCAGAGAGGACTCCAGTTTCACACGGGCCCTTTGCTGGTCTTTCTATATGCGGAGGATGTCATCTTGTACGTTCGGGACTCAAATCCTTGATCAGGGAATTCATTAGGTTTGGGCACTTCTCTGGGTTGGGAATCAATTGGCACAAGTCAGTCATTTTTCCCCTTACTGCAAGCACTAAACACTGGAACTGCAATTTTCCCCTGAAATGGTGCGATGACTCGACAAAATCTCTGACAATACATATACATCTGGATGCTGCCAAAATAAACTAGAGGAACAGGTTGAAAAATTGTTGTAACTCCCCCCTATCGATTGCCGGCCGAGTGGCTTTAATTAAAATGGTGGTGCTACCAAAATTCCTTTATCTGTTTAATAACATACCAATACCATTTCCCAGCAGTTTCTTCTTGACATGACGCACTCACCTTATTAGGCTTACCTGGGGTGGTAAGAGACCCAGGGCCCGTTGGGAGGTTATGACACTTCCTTATAGTAGAGGCGAATTTGGGGCACCCAATTTGCAGCTACACACACTCCTGGTACCATCCAGATGCCAGAATCCCGTATTTGCGTCCGGAGGCTGACCTAGTCCTCCCAGGCTCTTTAAACATGGTGCTCCCTCGGGGGCCTACCCCGAGACCCCAAAGATGTACAAACGGTCTCAACCACCAGCTGGTCCTGGCATAAATTGGTTAGACTTATGAGGGCTCCCATACTATACTCACCTGAGCTTCCTATATTCAACGAAAATTGGATTCCAATCACCGGCGAACTACTGGTGCAAAAAAGGTTCTCAAATATGACATCAGTAAAGCAGGAGACTTGTTCACAGGTGGGCAGTTATTCACTATCAGGCACATGCATCAACCATTTTGGCGAGCGCAAACGGTGCGATTCGCAAAAATCGACCGTTTGCGCTTGCAAAATAGGCATTTGCGATGCATCAAGGTTCAAGGCACTTGCAATTTGAGATTTTGCAATTATTTGCGATTTCTTAAATTGCGATTGCATTTAAGGAATCGTAATTTGCGATTCCTTACATGCAATGCAAGAACCACTTTAGAATAGCGATTTCGCTAATAGGGGGCGCAAATTACCATGAAGTTGAACTTGATGGTAATTTGCAAAAACTTTGAAAAAGGCACTTTAGTGCATTTTTCAAAGTTTCATGTTGATCACACACATGCCCTTGGGGCATGTGTGTGCGCAACATGGGTGCACATCACTAATTCAGGGGTGCAACAGGGTGTCATTTTGACACCCTTGCACCCTTGAAGTTTCATGCGCAATTTGCGAGTACCTATTGGTACTCGCAAATTGTGCATGCAAACTCCCATTCATTCCTCTGGGCCTTTAGGCCCAGAGGAATGAATGAGGAGCCATTCCTTAATTGGGAATCGCAATTTGCGAGTTGCAATTAAGGAATTTGTAGGAATCGCTATTTTCTCAGCGATTCTTACATGCATAGGCATTTGCGATTCCTTTTTACCGAATCCTTATTTTTTGCTAATAAGGAATCGCGAATGGCATGTTTGATGCATGTGCCTGTATGTCAGAGGATGAGAAACTCAAGGAGGCAACGTTTATGGACAAGTTTATTCTAAACCGATTACGCTCAGTGATGCAGCCACTACTGCCGGACTTCCCACTTTTGCCAGGCCCATTTGTACCGCTCTCTACAGTTATTGAGTGCACGGGGGAGAACATCGCATTTCTAAACTATACAGGGCATGCGCAGACACCAATCCAATTGACGACACCAAAGTTCAGGGACAGTGTGAGGCTGATTTGGGACATCCAATCCATGATGATCTATGGTCTGTGTGCTGTATGCAGACAAAGGAAATTTCCTTGAACAGCCGCCATGAAGGAATACATTTCAAACTTTTACGTAGGCTCTATTTCACTCTAGAGAAACTTCACAAGATAGACCAGACCAGACCCCACTTTTGTTTGAAATGCGGGGCCCTACATTCGGTTTTTGCACACCTCACCTGAAACTGTGGCAAAATTAAACCATACTGGGCAGAAATATTTAGAGTCTTGGGAAACATGGTAGACATGGATATCACGCCCACTCCAGAGGTCGCATTAATTGGGTATGTTTCCAACTTTCCAAAGAGGTGCCGAAAATTCAGTGCCTTAGGGTTGTTGTTGGCTAAGAGAGAGATTGCACTCAGGTGGGGGACTAAGGTAGCTTCCACGTTACAGACTTGGTTAAACAGTCTCACATATTGCAATACCAACAGTGAACGGCAGCACCTTACCCAGGACTTCCCACGCAAAAGACATTTGGGGTCCCCTAAAAAACTATACAGCCACCTCGCAACCCTTAAACACCTCGCAACTGGAACACTGGATTGCCCCAATGGGAGTGGGTTAAAAAAAAAAAAAAAAGAAAAATAACAAGCAAACAAATAAAGGCCACACATGGAGATAGTCCAACACAATAATCAAACGGCACCTGCGCAGCCTGACACAGCCTTGCAGACACTATTGCAAAATAAAAGACAGACATGGGGCAGAGGGCAGGTGCGTTGGAGGATAACGGCAGATGTGTTATCAAAGTTTGCTATAGTTGTCAATTGTGACTGATAGTGGAGATGTATCTTATTTTAACCCCTGTATTTACACTGTGTTATGTACAAAAGCAATGTTTATTAACATGTTCTATGTTGTACTCGAGAAACTGGTAAATACAGTTTAAAAAAAACCAATGTATCCATTAAGATATGTCAATTTGAACACTGCAAGTACATTTAAAATTGCTATGCAAAAAATTGAAAAGCATATGCAATAAATTGTGTTATGAGTTTGTTTTCAGCAAGAAATCTCCAAACGTGAATAATTAGATTTTTGTGTGCGTGGCTTGGACGCCAAACAAGATGGCCACGTAGTTGCTGAGCTCCGTGCCAACGGTCTTCATGTAACTACATTTTGGGTGGAAAGCACCTCATTTTAGGACTAAAATGTCAGAGTTCACCTTTACACTGTTGCGGTGAGCATCTGGACCTTTTATTTGCCGACTTCCTCTAGTTTTTGGCAATTTTGGTGGTGCGAAGCATTTCTCCACAAAACGGCCAACATTTTGGATCTTCTTCAGCACGCTGCATGAACTTTTCAAAATGCTCAACTCTTGCACTCAGGAAGCGTCTGACATTTCATGATGGGCAAGTGAATTTGTTGGTACTTCAAGGGCTATTATCTGCCTTTTCTGCTAACAGCTACCATTTTATGCTTCCCTCGATACGCTCCATGATCTCTGAATATTAACTGACTCTTACTTCGAGTATTTACCTGCTTCTCGATCCTTGGGATGAGCAAGTAACTTTTCATTTACGCTCTTCTTATACGCAGTTGGCTTACTTATTTTAGAAATTACAAACATGTTTTTATGCCCTTACCCTTCAGACTATCTTAGTTTTGTGGAGCCGTTTTCTTCATTATAAATTTAAGAGCTTAAGGTTCCTCACTATATAAGCATTTTTCTCTACTGGTCACACCTATAGTGACTCTATTGGTTGATGAGGTGAACCCTGTGATTTCCTTTTAGATTTGAGACCTTCTTCTCCTCACAGTGTACTAGACCTTGCTGCACTGCTTTTGAAAGTTCGATTTAAACCTTGTTTTCTAAACTCTTTTTGTTCTTTTTATGGGGAGTCTAAGAAACCTGAAACTCACTACTTCCTCCAAACTTACTGCACATTGAGATTCAGACTCTGCTCTCAATGAAATGGATGGCATTTCTCCTCAGAAACTTGAACATTCGTCAGGCACCATCTCAAAAACACAGCTTTCAAGCAAACTATCTGCGATTTCCACCAAACGACCGAAAACAGATTCGTCTTCTCCGGTGAATTCTTCCGTAGCCTCCATGGATATAATCCTTGAGGAAATTCATGCTTTGAAACCCTTCATGGAGGAAACCAATAAAACTCTGCAACATCTGGATGACAAGTGGTCTTCATTGGAATCGCGTGTGCTCGTTGTGGAACAAGGAACAGATTCTCTTCAAGCCTTATGCTCTCGCATTTCTTTTCTCGAGTCCGAAATATCTCTCGTCAAGAAGCAATCTGATGATTTAGAAAACCGAAATCGCAGGGATAACCTCTGAATTTATGTCCTTCCTGAAAATATTGAGGGTTCCAATCGGTCCGTCTTTTTTCAGAATATTTTTCCTAAGCTCTTGGACTTATCTGCTGCTACTCCTCTTAACGTTCAAAGGGCTCATAGACTTGGTCCCAAGATTTCTGAGAAACCTCATTGAGTCATCATGGTTTTCTTGCAATATACAGACCTCCTAAAAGTCCTGTCTGCTGTCAAGTCTAAAAAACAAATTTTTGGGGAAGGTCATGGTCTATTATTCTCTCAAGATGTGGCTAAAAGTACGGCAGATCGTGGGAAAAAATGTCTCAATCTATGTCCTCAGGTGCGTTCTTTTAATGCCAGATTTGGACTAATCCATCCCTGCCTTTTCAAGGTCACTTATAAGGAAAATCTACCACATTTGCATTGCAGGAATTTCTTCGTTAACATGGAGCTGATGTTATGGATACTGCAAAATTTACTTGACTTATTATTTTGCTTAGCCCTGTTTGGCTGTCTTTTGTCTATGTTACTCTTTGAATGTTGTTTTGCTTGTATTTTTGTAATGTTCAAACATTAAGTTGTTTTATCCTTTCTCTCTCTTATCCCTCTCAGCTAGTGTAACTTCTCACTCATAATGTTTTCTTCCCTTCTTATACATGTGTATTTTTCCATCCATCCGTTTCTCTTATGGTCTCCCCTATTTGTTGATGTCTTTATCCGAGTTACCCCTGAGGTTCGGTGGAGTTCCGGTGATGTTGTCGTCATATTTTGGTGCAGCCATTCCCATTTCGTCTTCTGTCTGTAGGTATATTCTTCAGTCATCATTTGTATGAACTGCACTGTCTTTATGTTCTCTATCTTATCTCTCTTTTATTTATGGTCTCTTTTATGGTTTCTTCTTTTGTATTTTATCTACTTTACTCTTTCCTCCCTTATGTCTTCTTTACTAAAACAAATGCTTTATTTCTTCCACTTTTTTCCCCTCATATCTTTCTTATTCAAACTTTAGTCTCTCTCTTGTAAGCATATTGCTTGTTCAAGCTTTTATTATTAGGTTACATTTCGGGTTACTACCTGGAATATTAAAGGATTAAACAACCCTATTAAAAAGCAGCGGGTGCTATCTCATCTAGCGAAATTAAAAACTGATATTGATTTACTTCATGAATCTCATATTTCTGAAGATGAAGTTTCCAAGCTGAAGAGATTTTGGGTGGGTCATGTGTTTAATTCTCCAGCTTTAGGTAAGAAAAATGGGGTTTTGATCTTATGCAATAAAAAATTACATGTTTCCCTTGTTCAACAGGAATCTGATACTGAAGGTCGTTGGGTTATAGTTAAGCTTCTCATAGATAAGATTCTGATAGTTATTTTCAATGTATATGGCCCTTCTTCGATCGGAAAGGTTTTCTGGACTAATGTGTCTTACAAATGATGACAATTATATTATATTTGGGGGTGATTGTAATCAAATTCATGATCCCATATTAGACAGACATTCTAGAGTTAAGTTTGTTCGCTCTAAAATGCACTCACAATTTACATCCACGGTAAGTCGCAAATCGTTGGTTGATATTTGGCGACTTTGTCACCCTTTCCTTTGAGAATATAGTTTTTATTCAGGTTCACATCACTCACAATCCCGTATTGATTACCTTTTACTGAGTAAGTCTTTGGCCTAACATGCCATTCAATCTGAAATTGGTTCAATCTTAATCTCAGATCACGCTCCCGTACATGTAGATATAGACCTTATCCCTTTTTCTCCACACCCAGGAAGATGGCGCTTTAGAAATTCCCTACTCCTCGATCCTAATTTCTGCCAACAATTTTAAATTCTTTGCCTCCAAATATTTTACTATTAACAGAACCCCAGAATCTTCTTTTGTTATGATATAGTATTGTTTTAAAGCAACCGCCAGGGGTTTCATTATAATGTTTATATCACAAAGAAAAAAATCCTTAGAAGCTCAATCCAGGCAATTACTTAATAAAATTAAACAGTTAGAATATACTTATTATCAATGTAATAATGAGACTTCTTTAAAAAATCTTATTGACGCTAAACTTACTTTTAATAGATTATCTACAGATGCTGCCTCCAATGACTTATTGAAAAGTAGTTCTTGCTATTATGGGGTCAAAACAAAATGGGGAAATTACTGGCTAACTATTTAAAAGTAAGAAAGTAAAGAACGAGAATAGAATCATTTCAGGGCCCCACTGGAACTACTATTTTTAAAGATAACGATATTTTAAATTAATATGCTTAATTTTATAAGGACTTATATACACCTGAAACCCTAACATAACAGTTTGATCTGTCTTCCTATTTTCAATCCATTGCTTCTCGTCCTTCTAACCACATTGATTTTGATCTCTTGGGAATTGATATTTCTTTACCGGATATTTCCCATGCTGTCTCGGTGTTACCTCGTGGGAAAGCGCCCGGACCACATGGCTTTACCATTGAGTTTTATAATCATTTTGCAAAGAATCTTTTGCCTAATCTTTTACTTTTGTTTAAATCTTTCTCTGATAATGGTTCATCTCAAGGCATGTTTCAAGACGCCTTGATCTGCTTAATTCCTAAGGAAGATAAGGATCACTCTCTCTGTAAGAATTATCTGCCTATTTCCCTAGTTAATACAGACTATAACATCTTCACAAAGATTTTGGCACTTCCTATTGATCCTGTCCTACCTGATCTGATTGGCCCTGAACAATCCAGTTTCGTTAAGGGAAGATCAGCGTCTGACAACTCTTGGGTCTTCTTTAATGCCTTAGATCATCCTATTGCCTCTATTGCTTTAGATGCAGAAAAGGCCTTCAATTGGATTGGATGGGATTTTATGTTCCATGCATTAAAATTGGCTAGTTTTCCTCCTAAATTGATTGCTTTAATTTCTTTGTTATACTCAGGCCCCAGAGCTTCAATATTTCTCAACTGTAAAACTTCTGATTACTTCCCATTGTGTAGAGTGGTGCAACAAGGGTGCCCCTTGTCATCATTGTTATTTGTCATAGAATTAGAACCCTTTTTAACTAGGATCAGACAGGATAATTGTACTGTGGATTTCAATTTGGTCCACATCACGTTAAAATGTCAGTTTACGCCAATGATATTCTTTTATATTGTTCTAATCCTGAAACTTCTCTCCCCCCTTTTCTTCAACAAGTAACCTCCTTTTCTCAGCTCTCAGGCTACCATCTGAACACTGACAAATGTGAGGTTTTGCCTTTAAATGTTTTAAGTCAAAAACATATTTTTCATCATTCCGGGTTTTCATGGCAACCATCTAAAATAAAAATTTTAGGTTCGTGGTTCGCCCCTTTAATTCCTGAAACATTGAAGTTAAACTTTGATTACATCACCCAAAAATTGAATGACACTTTTATTAGTTAGCACCCTCTTTTTCTATCTTGCTGGGGTCGTCTTGACCCCATTAAAATGATGCTCTGTCCTCTTATATTATATATTATTTCCATGACCTCTATACACATTCCCGGATATTACTTTAAGAAAATTGACTCTATCTTGATAAAATTTCTATGGAAAGGAAAACCCCTCGTATAGCTTTGGCTTCTTTAAAAAAAAGACAGACCTAATGGAGGTCTTAGGTTTCCTGATTTTGAAACATATCATTCCGCTTTCTCCCTATAACAAGCTGCTCATTGGATCTTTATGAAACTTCCTGTATATCCTCCTCTATGGATGAAAATGGAGAAATTTCTTAATGCCCCTTTCGACTTTTAAGAGGTCCTCTCTTTCACCACCAATATTACATCTTTATGTTCCCCTGTCATTTCCCACTCCCACAAACTCTTGATTCCTCTTTTATCATCATTGTATCCTTCAACTAACTCCTATCATCAACAACCCGTTTGGCATAATAAATCATTACAAATTCATAATCGGTCTATATACTGGAAAACTTGCCATTCTAAAGGCTGACGTGGATATCTCAGCTTTTACTTGATGATCATCCCCTCTCTTTTTCTGATCTCCAAACTAAGATTTCTTTACCCACGTCCTCTATAATGCAATATTATCTTCTATGCTCATCCCTCAATCAATATCTCTATACTTTACCAAAAACTACTAACTTTCCTGCAAAGTACAAAAACTTCAATACTGGACACTTCCCCCCCTGCATCCAACATATACAAATCTTTACAACTTACCCCGACAGACATAAATCTAAGATTGAATTGGCTTGGGAAAAGGATATTTCACAGGATTGGCCAATCACTGTTTGGGAAAAATTATGGTCTAAGCTTCTCAAAACATCTTGTGCTGCAAATACCACACACACCCTTTATTTCAATTATCAATGAGTGCTATTCTCCCCAGAAACCCTAGCATCTTTTTCATCAGATGTGTCTTCTACTTGTTGCTCATGCCCTTATCCTTCTGCCGACTTAAAGCACATGTTGCTTGAGTTTCCCCTATCCCCCAATTTTGGCAGTTGGTTTGGTCCCAAATTAAGATCATTATTTAAGTTCAGATTAATTTTTCCTACACAAATATATTCCTAGGCACTCTATCAACCCAATGGCAACAATCTCGTCTGAGTATTAAACTTTTAGATTTCTTGCTTGCTATAGCCTTTCATTTAATAACCTCAAACTTGAAGCAAGCTGATCAAGTCACTTTCAGATCCTGGTGGAACCCTGTCTGGTTTCTTCATCGACTAATACTAATTATGTTTCCCCTATATCTCTAGCAATTAAAAGAGATCTTTTATGGCTTCCATTAACAACATGTTCATCTCTATCTGCCTCTTCTAATGTTAAATCTACAAATGTATCAGATGATGTACGCAAACCACCTTAATTTCTCCCTTTGCCTCTCTACCGATTATTAAAGTTTCTTCACACCCCTATTTTATATTACATTATTCAAACTCAGTTATTGTTATGCTTTCAATGTTAATTAATTTATTCATTATGTTTTTTACTCTCAATTGTTATATATTAATTAAATATTGCTTCCCTTCCCTTGCACTTCCCCTAATTTTTTATATTGTGTATATTTCTTTTTTTATACAGCTTGATAGTCCCTTCCTTATATAGTCTTATTTTACGTATACATCTTTATATTCAATAGGATTTGTTATACTTTATTTTATAGCTGTTCCTATTCTTGTTATTCTATTATAAACTCAAACTTTAAAAAAAAGAATTTTGCACCTAAGGAAGGTCCCTCATTGATTGGATACTTTCAATTCTCTCACCTGGTCAAGATATCTTCTTTACACCTAGTCACTTTTTTGAAGCTTGGATTCCTCCCTTGAGCAAGGCTGGCAAAATAGAGCTCCACAAGACAACATAAATTTCCCATGAGGTCTAGCTGAATTGGGTTTGCTCCTCTGAAGGAGAGAAACCTGAATCCCTAAACCAGTGGCAACATACCCCAGTTGGTGTACATAGGCAGAATTGTCACAGTTCTCCTGAGGTATTTGAAGCCAAAACGTTTCTAAGTCTCAGTTATTCAAGGGTGGCAGGAAAAGTCCAGCCAGACACAGCCAAGGGTTCCAGGACCTTAGGAACAGCCATTGGGGGTCAGGACTCCCTCCAGCAGAGGCCAACAGCAGGGACCAGTGCTGTCCAGTGGAAACTAGTCAGCTGAGCAGTTTCAGGAAAGGCCTCTTTCAGATTGTTGTGTCCCTGTTGATTCAACAGGAGGTCATCCTATGGCTCTTAGAATCCACTTATTTCTAGTGGGTACAAGAGACAGAAGCTCTAATCCTTCAGGCTCTTCCCAGGTTCAGTCATCTTCTGATCTTTCTCATGTCCAGTAGAGTTCTGAATTGGGTACCGGGGATGCCATATTTAAGGCTGATACCTACTTGAGGGAATTACTGCTGATTCCTCCCTAACCATTGTAATAAAGGTTTCCAGGGGTTACCCAACCACTTTTGTGACCTACTGCAAACAATCCCACAGTGCTCCTCAGTGTATATCTAAGATTGTGAAATTCTTCTACCCTTGTGCAGAGCCTGCGTGCCCACTTCAGGGGTGTGGCCAGGGAAAAAAGCAGCAACTACTATGTGGTCACTTCAAACTAGTTTTGGTAGCAACTCCCTCCCCACTGGGATTGGAGTCTGCCTGGGTGGGGGAACAAAGAAGGGGCCTGTGCAGGTGTCATCTGACATCTGCCTGTGACAGGGATGCCTGTTTGAAGTTAAATAAGTTCTTGGACACTGCCCAAATGGTTATGCTGCCAGAGGAACATAAACATCACTCTACACCCTAGCCTTTGCCTCTGCCCTGGGAGTAGTTGTCACACCTCAGTTAGGGTTGAGCATTAGAGGGCTCTAGCTGGAGGCTAATACAATTTAGCCCCTAGGGGGTTAAACAGGGAAAAGGTAACTTAAAAAAAAAACATTTTCCTTAATATGTATCACAAAATCCACCTTCCTTCATCAATGAATTGGGATTTAATAATTATTACACAGAATCTAATAAGGAAATTTCAACGTGTTTCCTAGCCAAATGCAGTATTATTTAATTGAATAACGCATCCCAGTGTTTCTCTATGGAAAAGCCAGCCCTGCTACTAGCAGAGCTAGTCACTGTGAGGATATAATTAACAATATATTTCTATATGTCCCACTTTTAAATAAAGTGCACCCTTCCTTTTAGTTTATAAGGGCTTTGTAGGGGTGACTTGTTGATATTTAAAAGGAGGGTTTAGACTGGTCAAAACGGGTTATTTTTACAGGTTGAAATACAGTTTAAAAATGCTTTCAGCAAGCTTTAATAGTAGGCCTGAAACCATGTTTGCACTGCCACTTAATGAATGGCAAAATAGGTGCTGCAGTTCACTAGTGATATTTAACTTACAGGCCCTTGGTACAAATTGTACCCTGTACTATGGACTTAATGGGAAGTTAAATACGCCAATTAAGATTATACCTGCTCAACCATGTTCAAAGGGGGAGCATAGACTCTTTACTACTAGTTAGATGGGGAAAAGTACACAGAGTCCTATAGCCAGAGAAATTAGCTTTCAGCAAAAAAATCCACAGTGATTAGGCAGAAAAGGCAGATTTCATAAAGCATGCATTAATGATGTGCACGCAGGTGGACTCCTTACATATAGTATGTTAGAAAATGCCCATTTTTGCATGTGCATCCCCTTTTATGATGACTTTTATTGCAGGTTTTTGGACTCTGCAAACTCGGGCACTGCTGTCCAGTGCTCAGTTATGTTGTCTGACTCCTAAAACAGAGGGATTGGCTAATCCCTGGATACCGCATTTAACTCTCCTATAAGTCCATAGTATGTGGTGTAGAAACCGCACCCATGGCATAGAAAGTTGCAGACTGCGGCACATAATGTCCCACCACTATTGTGAAAAGGAAATATGGCTTCAAGCCTACCATAGTAGCTTGACTGTTTCAGATTAAACCTGCAGTGCAACCACTAAAAAAATAACCTTTTTTGACAGGGGAATATCTCCCTTTTAAACATTAGTAAGAAACCCCTATGTAGAGCTTGTAGCCAACAAGGTAGGGTGCATAACATTTGGGACTTGTAGAAAATTATTGTTAACATGGCCCTACAGTGACAAGGCCTAAAATTTGATTTTTACCGTGGCAGTCCTAACTGTCCTATATAGAAAAGAGTTTGCAGATTAAAATACTAAAACTGCTTGCTCGTGACCGCTCACGTTGGGAAACCGTCCGTTTGAGTTGGGAAAGCTGCTGCTCGAGTAGAAAATCTACTCGAGCAGCAGAAAGGAAGAAGCCCCCATTTGCACCTGCTTGTACTGTGCATGGTGCCATTCCTGATAATTTCACAGTGTGGACAAACACCTGGTGCTGAAAAGTACAGTGAGCAGAGCTCTGAGTAGTGTGCCAGAGTTTCTTTTGCACTTCGCAGAGTTTCTCGTAGCAGAACTCCATGAACTCCGCCCAGACATAGCTGTAACCCTCATGTTGACACTCCATTGGTCCAATTCTGCATGACAGGTCTGTCTAAAGCATATGTAAAAGCTTTGTCCCTCTCAAAGGAAGCAAGCAGGATGTAAAAACAATTCTTATATATTGTTGTCTAGTTGTTAAAGGCCTTTGCTTTCATCCTACTAGACTTTTGTCTCTGAATTTGTTTATGGGTATAATGTCTGCTTCAAACTGAAGACTAGTGCTAGATGTGGGAGGACACTAGGATTACCATAGTACTCTCCCCACAAGCATCCCCAGCACAAGTTTAATGTGGCTGAAGACTTTCACCATCTTGAAAATGCCCTAACATCAGGTTTTTTGGGCCTGTTTGAAGTAAAGCAAACCGGAACTATGGCAAAAATAAGCCAACCAGGGTCTGGCTATATATATATTTTTTTTTTTAAAGCGTTTTATTGACATTTTCTAACATAGTCAAAAATCATAGGCATTGCATATAGTGAGAATCAAACCAATGACAAATATACTGTCATTTGACATATGATATATCATTTCGATGACATTATTCTTGCATTGGACCCTGCCCTGCGCTCGAGTCCTGCCATACATATTCAAATTGTGTAGTATCATACATTCCAATCCATTGGTCCCATCAGTCGCTTACTTTTGATTCTGAATCCTCCCTCGGGGGCTCGCACACATTCCCACGATAAGCATTCCACCCTCCCCATATCAGAGACCATTCTTTTGGGAACCCTCTATGAATGTATACTGCCTTTCCTTTTCAACAATCATTGCATTATCCATAGCCTCACTCCACTGGGGAAAGGTAGGAGTCTGTCGGGATCCCCATCGCTGTGCTATATTTCGCTTCGCCAGCATCATGCCCAGTGTTACCCAGGTTTGTGCTGTGCGGTTCAGGTCCGTAGGCTCCCACACGTTAAGGAGGCATCTCCTTGGTTCTGGGAGAATCATGGTCCTCGTAACCTGCGAGAGGGTGCGCATGACTGCCTTCCAGTAATGGACAATTACGGGACATATCAAACAATCACTCACAAAATTTGTAAAGCGCACTACATACCCGAGAGGGTTTCAAGGCGCGGGGGGGGGTGGTCTGAGACAAAGCGGTGAGTCTGTCCGATGTAGTTTATGTAGGAGTGTTCAGGTGTAATAAGTACGGTGTAGGATTTTTATTTGTATCAGCTTTAATTTTGATGGCATCGCAACTGTCTTAGGGGATGAGAGCGCGTCCTGCCAATTTGCATCGTCTAATTCTCCTATATCTGATTCCCATTTGGATTTAAGGGCTTTTAGGGGGTCCAGCTGGTTATTTATAATCTTCCGATATGTTTGAGATATGGCTTTTTTGATGAGATGCTCTGTGAGAAGTCTGTCTTCTAGCAGTGACGATTCCGCAAGCTGTGTGCCCGGTGTGATTGCGGCCATGAGAGCGTGTCTGATCTGTAGGTAGCGATATTTTTCAGTATTAACCAAATCATATGTAGCCTGTAAGTGGGCAAACGTGACTACTTCTTTTTTCTTCCACAGATCCCCAAATCGCGAGATTCCTATTAAGTCCCATTGGCGAAAGCCCTTAGTATTGCATACCTAGTCGTTTTGTGTCCCATAGTGGCATTGCCTGTGTTATCTTTCCCTCCCAGCCTAACGCTCGTTGACCCTCAAACCAGATTTTTACTGTATGGGCCGTCGGGCCCGTGAGATTATGCCTTCTAACCTTGTTGTACAACGCACCCATAATTCCTACAGTGTCTGGCAGATGTCTATCCATGCGATATGCCGGGTCGTCACCGAGTATGTGTAGCCATTGGTTTACCACCATGAGCTGTGAGGCCCAGTAGTATACCTTGACATGGGGAGGGAAATACCCCCGTCGTACCAGCTCCTTGTTAATTTATGGAGTGCTATCCGCTGCGTTTTCCCATCCCATAATAAACTGCGTTTATTGCTGTGATGTATGCTGGAGATACTGGGAAGGGCGTGTTTTGCAGTACATACAGGAACCTGGGGAGCGCCATCATTTTGAAAAGGGCCGTTCTTCCCACAAGTGTTAGTGGTAGGGAGTGCCAGTGCTTGACGTCTCGACTGAACCGTAATAGGGGCTGTGTAAGATTTTCAGCAATTAATTGTGCTCTATCAGGTGTTACATATATCCCTAGATATTTAAATCCATTTTCCGCTATCTGTATTACACACCCTCTTGGGAGCCGCAGTGGGGAACCCTGAAGTACCTAAAGGTGTGACTTTGCTCAGTTAATGGCATATCCAGAGACCCGCCCATACGACGTACATATATCTAGGAGATTATTAATTGGGCGCGTCGGGGACGCCAGGTACAATAATATGTCATCCGCATACA
Source organism: Triturus cristatus (assembly GCF_964204655.1). Classification (NCBI taxonomy): domain Eukaryota; kingdom Metazoa; phylum Chordata; class Amphibia; order Caudata; family Salamandridae; genus Triturus; species Triturus cristatus. The sequence continues at coordinate 482,098,693 of NC_140593.1, read as the reverse complement.
AGGAAATGCGGTCCTCCCATCCCATTGCCCATCTCAGGCCATGGATTACCAGGTCCTGATGTATCCAGGCCGCCAACGGTTCCAAAACCAGCGCAAACAGAAGTGGCGAAAGGGGGCAGCCCTGTCTTGTTCCCCTCCCCAACGGGAAGTCAGTCGATATATGGCCATTCACTCTCACCTGCGCCAATGGTTGCGTGTACAGTAGCTGGGTCCAGGCGCAGATCTTGGGTCCAAATCCCAAGTGCCGTAGAACTGCAAACAGGAAGGGCCATTCTACCAAGTCAAACGCCATCCTGGCATCAAGAGACAGAATGACAGCATTCTCCTCTATAGTGGAGCGATGCGCGATGACACCGTGGAATTGTTGCAAATTAAGGGCAGTATTACGATTCGGCATAAACCCCGACTGATCCGGGTGCACCACTGTGGCTAGGTGTGCCTGCAGCCTCGTTGCCAATACTTTAGCCAAGATCTTGGCTTCGGCATTAATCAAGGAGATCGGTCTGTAGGACGTACTTTCGTGCGGCGGTTTATTTGGTTTATGAATAGCCACTATAGTGGCTAATCTCTGATCTCTGGGGAGGATCCCCTTCTCTAAGCTGTCATTGTACATATTCAGTAAGCGAGGAACAAGCTGCGTTGCTGCTTTTTTATATAATTCCACCAGGATCCTGTTCGGTCCCAGTGCCTTCCCGGTGTGGAGCGCGGCTATCGCAAATGTTAGCTCTTCAGGCTCTAGGTCTTTCTCAAGGGCTTCAACCGTGGATGGGGCCAATATGGGCATTTTTATATCTTTGAGAAATTCTAGATTTTCTGCAACTGTGGTTGGGGCATCTGGGGTATATATCTTTCAGTAATGCTCCGCTAGAGCCTCCGCAATCCGCTGGGGCTCCGCCGTTAAGCTGCCATCTCCTAATTGGGTCTGCGCCACCCATCTAGTAGCCCGCTCCTTTTGTTCCAGCCAGGCTAATAGCCTACCTGCTTTATTACCTAGTTCGTAAATGGTATGCTGTGTCTTGGTGTGTCTAGTCTTCACCATCTCCCACATATATGACTTGTATTCTTGTTGCACCATGCGCACCTTGGGTCTAGCTATAATTACTCCATTGGTCAGAGAAGCTATGAGGGTCTTATGGTGTCCCCCACCCACAGCTTCCAGTACATGTAGTCACTTAAAAGAGGAAAAGAGAACAACATTATCTCACCATGAGAGTGCCCAGTTTTAGGTGCGGTTTATGCATGACCAAGACTGGTACTGAGACTGACTGTTATTATGTGAACTGATTTCAGACGAAATTGGTGAGTCAGTGTCCTAAATCGTCCAGTGCTAACCATCATAAGAATCACGAGTGCTGACAGAAGAAGAACTATTGCCTGCATGTTTGGGGCCCTATTTGCAGCACCTCTGATTTAACCAATCTGACCACTGATATTTAAAATAAAAGCATACCTCCACCTTCTGAAAACTGTAGTTGCTGTTTTTATGTCTTCTATCAATCCATTTACTAACATCCTGAATGAAGCCTTTAAATTAAGAATGACTTGAAACACATAGTGCCCATTGAGGGGGCGTGGGTGGCAAAGGCTGGCTTTCACTTATAAAATTGAAGGCATAAAAGGTTGTGCAATGGCAACTGCTCTACCTCTGAAGTTTTGCTGTAATGATATCCAAAGATTTAAAAATGATGGAAATGCTGTGAACTATTGGAATTTTAAAGTATCAGCTGACAAATAATCTAGCAAGTTAAATATATGATGCAAACCTAGAGTGACCATGTTGCATTAGTACTTAACACCACGGAATCACAAAAGGGGATCTATGGGACGAGGATGCATGAAAGAGGTTCATAATATCTAAATGGGATGCAATTTCTCACGATTCATCTTAATGATAATTGGTTACATAATAAATAGCTGTCATGACATTCTGTTATTAGTCCGGCCCTACTGAGCAACGAATTGCCTGGTATATACATTTGGTGCAATATTATTTTATATGGTGAAGATCATATTTAACTATTATCAATGATATTACAATATTTTATATTGTGAAGCTAATAGCTAACTATTATCTTCACAATATAAAATATTGTAAAAGCAAATGTATGTACATTTTAATATACCATACATTTTTATGTTTACAAAATCAATTTGTATTTTCAAATGTATTGCATATTCTGTCTTATTTTAAAATATGTATGAATGGCGCAGATAGTTTCTTATTTTTTCACATTTAGAGAGACATTATATGCCTTTGAGTATTGGCGAGGACATGCTTTGCTAAAGGAAATATGTCAAGAAACTTCAAGCGAAGAACATTTGTTTGTTTGTTTTTCTTTTTCAACTGTTTACATTTCTTCAGGCAGTAGTACATTTGACTGCTATTGCAGTGACATTATGTTCCTTATTGAAATGATCCTCCAGCTGTACACCATACTAAGTGTCTTCAGGCAACACGTTTAGTATTTTTGGGCCTGGGATTACTTGATTGCTTGTAAAAACATGCTATCCCTCCAACAATGTGCGAATTGTAGGATTTAGTTTTGGAAGTTTTGACTTTGCGTGAGGTATTTTAGGTTGACAGAATAAACACTGGCATTTAAAGGTAGTGAATCAATTGACTCTATTTAGTACACCTTCTAAAAGTGTGTTCAGAAGATTTTTAGAGGAGTAACTGTTCTGGATGTGTAGATTTTGCCAAGACCAACATGGAAATTACAGTGTTATCGGTGTACTTTTGTGAAGATCAGGCAATTGGGAAAAAGGATATTGTGTATCTGTTTATACGTACAGCCTGGAATGTAAGAATGTAATAGAAGTGGACAGAATGATAGGTAGACACTTGCAGATGAATGAATTAGAGGAGTATGCAGGATATTGATGGCTGAGGAATTGTACTGTTTTACTCAAATAAAAGCTATAATTCATGTGAAAGTGTCCATACAATTCATGCTTCATTTGCATTGGGGAAAATTCCAGGTGTATCAGAAAACCAAGACATATATCAGATTTTGAACAATATTAGACAACCAAGTCATCTATCACATTTTGTTTGATATAGGTGTTCTTATTCACGCTTTGTATACTATCTATTGTGTCTTTTGGGGTTATTTTTCTGTTCTAATGTTTTTGTCTATATTTAGGCACTACTGTTCTGATAAGTGCCTGCCTATGTTCATTTATTGTTTAGGTTTTGTTAGGAAAATGAATATGTGTGACGTCTGCTTCTATGTACAGCCTGGAATGTGATGATGTAATAGAGGTGGATAGAATGTGAGTTGGACAATTGCTGATGAATGGCTTAGAGGCGGATACAGACAATTAATTACTGAGGAATTCTGCAGCTTTACTTAAAGAAAGACTATAATTCATGTGAAAGGGTCCATTTAACTTATTACACTGGCGACAAGCTTGCTGACAAGAACATGACTGTAGGAATCCTCAACATCAGTGGTGAATTGCTGTCTGCACCTATGGCACTCTCTGGCACCACTGTTCACTTTCTAAGGAAGCTCAGTTCTCTGAAGTGACCTTTTACTTGGAGGGCTGTGGCATTTTGCAAAGGTACTGTTATGAGTTGTTTTGTGCTTTTTCTTGCAAGTCGTTCATTAGCCTAATGTCTGTTGGAGCAATGTCAGCGTGAGCCCAGCTCTGAGAGAGTAGAGTCAGCTCGAGAGTAGCCTTCATCACTTGGTGCATCCAGCACAATCGGTTGAAGTGGATAAAGAACAAGCTATTTTCCTGGCTTCAGTTCTCCGCAATATGCCCTTGCTTGAGCGCATAACAACACCTGTATGCCTGCGTTTCCTCGACTCTGCTTCCTTATGTTGTCTTCTTCCTGTGCTGCGTACAGCTCTTGATTTTGCCATCACGCATGCTCAGTGCTAGCATGACTCCATTTTGGATTGGGCAGGAAAGGAAGTGTACAAGCCTAACTTCTTGAGGAAATTCACATTCACAAGATGAACTCAGCGGCCATTTTAAGAAGCTGGAATGCCATTCTAACACTTCGATAATAGGTCATCTCTATATTCATCGATCGCAGTCACGTCTTCTGATTCCGCTTGCCTATCAGTGGTGATAGGCACATCTTGCAGTCTCTCAGGATCAACATGCTTGCTACGTTCCTGACCTCAAGGTACATTGAGATTGTTGCGTGTCATGGTGATACGCTCACCTGATTTGTTTCACTGTGAGGATTCTTGAGTATCTTATTGTATACTGGTGAAATCAGTGTGAGGATTTTTGAGTATCATGCCAGATACTGGTGGTGGTCTTGGTGTTTACTACACTCTCACATTTTTTCTTTTTTTACAGTTTTCTGTTATAATTCAGAACATTACTCCACCTTAATGTTTCTTAGTTAATGTACGAGGGTCTACCATACCTTGGAGCAAGTGCAAGAAGGTGTTCAGTCACTATATCAAAGTGTGTGAAACATTGTTAAGTGTTCAATGCATGGCCTCGTCATTAATGCACTGTCCAGGACCTGAAGGGCAGAAGATGTTACAGAGTTGTAAAAACAAGATACCCAGTGATTGAGTGAGTGTGCGTTGTGTTTTAGGAAATTAGATTCACATTATCTACCCAAAGTCTCAATTGTGTTGGAGAGAATGCATTTTAGTAAGCACATGCAAAGGAGTGATGAGAAAGTCAAGGAGTACATAACCGAGTTGAGAAAGTTGACTTCAACCTGCAATTTTTTGCTGCGAGGAATGATTGAGGTATCAATTTATGTTGGGTTGCTGTGTTGAGAAAGTTAAAAAAAGTGATAATCCATCGCTGTCAGATATTCTTGTTATTGCACAGTAAAGCTTGCGTTGAGGAAATTTAAAAGGATATTAGCCCTAATTAAAAAAATCTTCCAAACAACAGTGTACAAGTTGTTATGAGGAACAAGGATAAAAATTGTGTCAAATATTCAAAAAGTCGAGTCAAAGATCACAAAACATTTCAAGGTGGAGGGACACCAATCAATTCCAGGCACTGGTCCTCCTCGATCTCTCTGCCGCCTTCGACACGGTGGATCATACCATCTTACTTTCCCGTGTCGCGGCGGCGGGGATCGGGGGTACGGCCCTGGTTTGGTTGTCCTCCTTCCTGAGGGACCGCACCCAGGCCGTTCGCCTGGGTGACTTCACTGCGGACTTTCGGAAAGTTCTGGGCGGGGTCCCCCAAGGCTCCTCCCTTTCACCTCTTCTGTTTAATCTTTACATTTCTCCCCTCATTTTTTCTTTACAACAAATGGAGGTCTCCGTATACAACTATGCGGATGACCTCCAACTTGTCTTTAATCTGTCCTCTTCTTCTGCCTCTATCTCTAATTTCCAGTCCACTATGATTTTCATCAGGGACTGGATGGATTTCAACCACCTGAAACTCAACCCTGATAAGACCGAGTTGGTGTTGACGGGTGGTTGTTCCAGTCCCTGGTCTTCACTTTTTTGGCCCCCTTCCCTTGGTCCCTCTCCGGTCCCCTCTACTTCGGTCAAAACCCTTGGTATTAAACTCAACTCTCACCTTACCCTTCACTCCCAGGTTAGTTTTGTGGTTTCTTCTTCTTTTCTGTCTCTTCGCACCATCCGCAGGGTCTCTCGATTTTTCACCTTTGAGGCCTTGAAGTTGATCGTCCTTGCGATGGTCATCTCCCGCCTGGATTATGGCAACGCCCTATATGCAGGTATACCTGCATATAGTCTCAGGCGGTTGCAGATGATCCAAAACCAGGCGGCTCGGCTGGTCTTTAACCTTCCTAAACCCTCACATGTCACCCCCCTTCTGAAACTTTTACATTGGCTTCCGGTTCGGGAACGTATCCAATTCAAGCTTGCATCTATCACTTACCAGGCTCGATTGGGTACGGCCCCTGCATTCATTTCTTCGGAGATTATCCCCTACTTGCCAACTAGGGAGCTCCGATCTTCTTCCCAATCCCTCCTGATAGTTCCCCGGTTTCGCCGGAAAAAGTGGGGGGGCTCAAAATTTGCGACCCTTGCCCCAACCCTTTGGAACTCATTACCCCTTGATCTCAGATCCCTAACCCCATATTCCCAGTTTCGAAAGAAACTTAAAGCCTACTTCTTCAGCAAAATTTTCATTTAATCCTCTGTTACCCGACCTCCCTTCCTTGCCTATTGAGGAGATCTGCCAGTTACAGCGCCATGAAACCGCTGGTGTAAGAGCGCTATATAAGAATTTTTAAACTCAAACTCAAACTCAGGTGTGTGTTTTAGGTGTGTATAAGGGCATATGGCTAATAATAAAGATTGTGTTGGATGTAAAGCGACCTGTAAAGTGTGTGGGAGAAAAGGTCATTTTACCAAGTGCTGCCGGTCAGGTGTGATATGTAAGAACGTCAGTGAAGTGAGTTGCAGTGAAGATGAGTATAATGAGGAAATTGTGCAAGTGTGTGGAAATGGGAAAGACAGACCATTTGGAGAAGTGTTGATAGAGAATATTCCAACTAAAATCTTTGGTAATTCAGGTGCTAAAATCACGTTTATTCCTAGAGTGGTTTATGAAACTCACCTGAGGGGAAACGTTTCTCTTTATATTCCTGATATTTGTCCCAAAGTGTATGTGGAGATTACCCATTAAGCTAGTTTTTTACTTGAAGGGTTGTATTTTCTTTAGGGGTAGATTTACCTCCGGGATGGTTTATGTCTCAATTAAAGGGTCTCTTTGATTAGTTGGTTTCACCAAAGAGAATTACTGGTATATCTTGATCCCAATGAGCACCCACCTGTCAGACAGACAGAAAACAACGTGGTGTTTTTGATTGAGGAAAATAAACTTGAATATGAGAAGAAGTTTCCCAAAGTGTTTGAGGATGAGTAAGTATTCTTAAAGGGTATGTACACAGGATCAAACTCAAAATGGACTATTTGCCTCATGTCAGTAAAGTTAGCAACGTTCCCATCATAGTGAAAGAGGTCATATTGAAAGAGCTAGAGAAGTTGAAAGCAAATGGGATAACTGAAGCGATTGAGCCTACAGAGTGGTTATCCCTGGCTGTGATTAAGCCTGGGCAAAGCACTACGCTACGCTCGCGTAGTTTGCGAAGTTCGCGCTACTTCGCACTACGCGAACTGCACGTAGCACAGTGCGAACATGCGTAGCGTAGTGTTGCGTAGTGCTGCGGTCATTTTTTGCGTGCTCGCGGTCCTCAACGTCAAGTTGGCGACCGCGAGCAAGCAAAATGACATCCCGGCGAGACTTTTTCCTTGTTCGCGATCAGGCGATCGCGAGCATGGAAAATAAACCTCCCGGCGAGATTCCCAACGCGAGGAGGTCAGGTTTCTCATTGCGAGTGGTCGCGTTGGCTCGCGACCGCTCGCGTCGAGAAACTACCAGTTCGCGCTGAGAAAGCTGCCGCTCGAGTAAAAATCTACTCGAGCGGCAGAAAACTACAGCTCGCACTGTGCAAGATGCCATTTTCAATGATTGCACAGTGCCGGTTGCTTGTCCGCACTGTGCAATCATTGAAAACGACATCTGGCACAGTGCGAACAAGGTACTACGCAGTTCGCGAAGTGCTACGCGTAGCTCGCGTAGTGCGAACTGCACTTTGCGTAGCTTCGCGAAGTGCTACTTCGCGAACTACGCCCAGGCCTAGCTGTGATGGCTCGTAAGGGCAATGATGACACCAGGCTCTGTGTAGACACCAGGCTCTGTGTAGATCTGCGTGAGCTTAACAAGTGTGTGGTAGTGGATCACTATCTTCGTCTCAATATTATTGAGATGTTGTCTACGATTAAAGGTGCTATCTATTTTTTGATGCTGGACCTCTGAGTATCAGCAGGTGAGGTTGGATCATAAGGGGCCTTGTGGACTCATCCTGGCGCATCTGTGTTTCAATGGATCATGGAGAATATTCTTTGCAAGGTAAATGGGGTGAAAATATACCAAGAGGATGTCCTCATTTCGGGTAAGAATGTAAGTGAGCATAATCAGAGAGTGAGAGAGGTGTTAAAGAAGTTGGAGGAAAGTGGTCTAACATTAAGAGGTTGAAAATGCAAATTTAATCTCCTCTAAATGGAGCATCTTGGTCGTACAATCTTTGCAGGGGATTCTGGGTAGGAAAACATTGGGGGATCCTCACAAGCCATACCTCGCTGGACTCCCCTGGGCATCTAGTTTTCAGAAATGTATGGGTTTGGCAGTTTCCAAAGATGCCCGCCATGCCCGGGCCCAAAAACCAGTTTCATTTTCATTGCAATGACATCAGCGCGCCATGCGCGCGATCGGCATTGCAATGAAAATGTAAATTGGCCTCTGGAAGTTGGGGAAGCACTTCCCCAACCTCCTGAGGCCAATAAAAGAAGGGAAATCCCTCTGCTGTCTGCAGCAGAGGGATTTAGTACCCCTGTTTTCATGACGGAATGGTTCCGTTATGAGCACTGGAGCACAGGTGCTCATGACGCAACCATTCCGTCATGAGCACCCAAAGAGTTGATAACATTTTGCGTTTTTTTGTTCCTTATCAGGTTGTGGGTCTATAGAGGAATAGGCTAAGAAGTATTTTAATTATAATAAATTAATGATAATTTATTTATTTATTAATATTTATTTAATTGAGATGTTATAGTGTTAATTGTAGGAAGTAATTCCTTATTAATTAATTATTATTTGGTTGTTAATTAATATCAATTGATTAATTGGTAATTAATTATGGTAATAGTGTAATTTCTTTTAGGTGCGGGTTGTGGCGTCTATAGGGGTAAAGGGTGTGAAGTAATGTATTTTTAATGAATTAATATTAGGTTGTTAATTAATATTAATCAATGGAAAATTGGGTGAATAATTTTAGGTGTGGGTTGAGGGGTTTATTGGGGTATAGGGTGGAAAGTAATATATTTTTGATGAATTCATAATTATTTGTTAATTGATATTAATGAATGTATTAAAAATCAATTATGGGAACTGTGTAATTGATTTTAGGTGCAAGTTGTGGGGTTTATAGGGGTATAGGGTGGGAAGTAATATATTTTTGAGTAATTCATAATCATTTGTTAATTGATATTAATTACTTTATTGAAAATCAATTATGGGAACTGTAATTAATTTTAGGTGTGGGTTGTGGGGTTTATAGGGGTAAAGGATGGGAATTAATTTAAGTTTAATTAATAAATAATTAGTTGTTGATTAATATTAATTAATTGATTGAAAATTAAATATGTGAATCGTATCATTAATTTTAGGTGCGGGTTGTGGGGTCATAGGGGTAAAGTGTATGAAGTAATTTATGTTCAATTAATTAATAATTAGTTGTTAATTAATATTATAGCCAAAACTTTCTCTACTGTTTCACTGACTGGAGTGGGAATAGTAAATGTTATCCCTCCGCTATCCAGCACTCTCCCTACTGTTGCACTCAGTGGAGTGGGAATAGTAAATTTTACCGCTCCGCTATCCAGCAATTTCCCTACTGTTGAACTCACTGGAGTGGGAATAGTAGATTTTACCCCTCCGCTATCCAACACTTTCCATACTGTTGCACTCATTGGAGTGGGCATAGTAATTTCTACCCCTCTGCTATCCACCATATTCCCTACTGTTGCAGTCACTGGAGTGGTAATAATACCTTTTAACCCTTTGCTAATTAGAACCCCTTGCACTATCCAACACTTTCCCTACTGTTGCACTCATTGGGGTGGGAATAGTAATATTAATGTTTACCTCTCTGCTGTCCAACATTTTCCCTACTGTTGCAATGACTGTAGTGGGAAATTTAAGTTTCATGATTTTTAATAGTTTAATGTTTTAATTCATAATAGAATGTTTTTGTATTAGATTTTATGTTATCGGTATATATACATCTTTGATAAAGGCTGGGACCACCTGAATTACGTCAGGGAGCTGATACGCTGTTATTTTGAATAAAGTAGTATCTCATACCCCTGTCTGGACTGCCCACTGTGTTCTCATGCTTTAAGAGGTTGGGGTTGATCTATGACGCGTTTTGACAGGGGCCCCTGCCTTGAGCACATGTAGAGCCAAACTTCCAACATAAATTTAATTGTTTTGTTACCATCATGTGGTACCAAAGACATAGACAAAACACTTCACACAAACTTAAAAGCTCATTGCTAAAATTCAATATTTTAAAATAGATCAAGAGTGTATTAATACATTACAATAATGATATTGCATTTCATCATAAAGTATTTCATTATATAGGCTTTTGCATATATGTTCGCTCTCCTTGCTTCTTTTCTACATATTTTTTTCTGTTTCAATGACTTTGATTGTACACAGCAACCATGCCCTTCCAGAGTGTTTCAAAGACAAGTGTCTGAACAATACACATATCACCGGGTACAGTTTTTCAAGTGCGGTCCATAAGCAATTACCTCATTTAGACTTAAGAACAAAGCGCATTCAATTTCAGTGCTCACTTGGAGCTCGTCACATTCATTGTGGCTGCCCGACAGAATGACGGCAGGGGTGAGTAAACTGTGGCTTTGGCCACATATTTAAGATCATGCTGCAGTGTGATCCTTTAATGGCTTTTAACTGTATATACAGATTTTATATTTCATTATGCTACCCGCCCCTCCTGTTCAAGTGGCACAAAAGGGTTACGTCAAAATGGACTGCACTATATATTCACTCCTAACATGCCCATCTCTAATCCTAAAAAGTAGTCACTTGTGCTGACTGGTCTACACAATGGTGGTGCATGGTCCAACCCAATAACCATTGTCCTTAAATGAAAAGTTGTAATTCCAACTATCAAAATGAATTAAAGTGCTAGTGCTACTAGACCATCAAGTCTATATATCACTAAAGTGCAAACAAAATCCAAATTATTTGGACAATGTGCAAAATCGCAATAACTGCTGCCATTGAAGATAAAGTGCAAGTGTACAATTAAGTTCCAGCCCCAGCTGCCAATGAAGATGAAGTGTAAGTGCTCATTCTGTACCCGCACTGCCTATGTGCAAAACCGCAAATTACAACTTGTTAAAACATAATATTAAACGAGATGAGTCAATAAAACTCTACATAATTATACCCGGTTTGTGATTCGTAAAAAGATTCATTCTTTCTATCGCATAAATATTCTTATTAAAACACTCCTGAGGTTTCCATCAAACTGATGATCATACAGATGTCTACATACAATTTGCACACTCTAAAAATTCATAATAAAGTCATAATAAAGTGCTGCAAAGATTCACATTTCTCAATTAGTACTTCAATGGGGCTTAGTGTCATACATGCCACCACCCAAAGGGTGCAAGGTCTGTAAAACTTAACTCTGTACTCCCAATTTAATAAATGAACATGTAATCCTTCATCTGAGTTCATACCATTCAGGCTTTTGCAGTCAAGCATTAAAATGTAGCGCAACTCCAATTGTCTCAGTTTACCCTCCCGATTGCCTCCTCTTCTCCTTTTGGGTACTGAGTCTATCACAAAATAAGTTAAATCCTCTACTTTGCCTTTGTTAACCTCATTTATGTGGGGGGCCACTGGATAGTTTTATTTATTTATTTATTTATGGTTTTTCTAGAGCGCGTAGTCACCCATAGGGTATCCCAGCGCTGAACCTCTTACTCACAGGGGGGGATGGTCAGGAGTGAGACTGGCTCAGGGGAAGAGTAAGGTTTTAAGCGATTTCCTGAACCGCAGGAGGTTTGGTTCTGCTCTGAGGCTCAGGGGGAGTGCGTTCCATTTTTTTCCCGTGTTGACCGAGAAGCGACGGCCACCTATACGGGCCTTCTTAACCTTGGGGATGGTGATGAGGTTTCCGTGTTCGGAACGAAGCGCTCTCGTGGGTCTGTATGGTGTGATCCAGTTGTTTAGGATCGGGGGGCCGATGTTATGAAGTACCTTGTGGGCCAGACAGAGGGCTTTGAAAGTTACCCTTTCCCTGATGGGGAGCCAATGCAGCTTCCTCAATGCGGGCTTAGCAGATGTTCTGGCCGGGGTGTTTGTTAGGAGACGGGCTGCGGCATTTTGGGCTTTTTGCAGGGTTTGGAGAGTGGATTCTGGAGCTCCCAGGTAAATGGCGTTGCTGTAATCCAGCCTGGATAAAATTAGGCCTTGGATAAGCAGGAGACGCGACTGGAAAGGCAGTAGAGGGATTACCTTCCTGCGCGATCTGAGTAGACCGTAGCATGTGCCGGCCGTCTTTCTTGCCTGGGTCCTGAAGGTGAGGTCGGTCTCCAGCCACACCCCGAGACTCTTGACCTCCGTCTTGGGGGTGGGGGGTTCACCCATACAGGCGGGCCAGAAGTTCGGGGGAAGGTTCGTGGTTTTTTGCCCTAGGAGCAGGATCTCCGTTTTGAAGCCGTTTAATTTCAGGGCAGAGTCCCTCATCCACTGATGTACATTGGAGAGGCAATCGTGGAGGTTGGAGGGCTTAAGCTTGGGGTGGGAAAGCGTCACCACCAGTTGAGTATCGTCGGCGTAGCTGACGATGGTGACACCGAAGGGAGAGACCAGCTCCTCCAGTGGGGCCATATACACGTTGAACAGCGTGGGGCTCAGGGATGAGCCCTGTGGCACACCGCACTGGAGGGGGATGGAGGGGGATCTGCTTTCACCTTCCCATACTTGGAAGGAGCGTTGAGACAGGAAAGACGTGAGCCATTTCAGCGCCCTGTCTTTTACCCCGATGTTGTCGAGACGTTGGGTTAAGACCTGGTGGCTGACCGTATCGAAGGCCGCGCTCAGGTCTAGGAGGACCACTGCCACTGATCCTCCTGTATCGATGATTTCCCTGGTCTTTTCTACTGCCGCAAGGAGAGCAGTGTCCGTTCCCTGACCTGGTCTGAAGCCTGTCTGTGATTTATTGAGGAGTTGATTAGACTCCAGGAAGTGTGACAGTTTTTTGTTCACAAGTCTTTCGGCAACCTTACCTATCCAAGGGAGGAGTGAGATAGGTCTATAGTTGGAGAGATCTGCCTGGTCTAGGGATGGTTTTTTGAGAAGCCCTTTTACAACAGCCTCCTGGTCTAGGGATTGGTCCTTATTATTATCTGCTCTAAGATGCTGGAAAATTCTTATGTGGGCCATATGGATGGTACTACGCACGTAGACAAAGGGGCACGTGCATTGCAGCACGTACACCACATGGTTACTCTTACAGTTGAGAAACCTAGGAATCCTCCATGGTTTAGTCATGAATGGCAGTTGTACTTATTTTTTGTTCAACCCGTGTTTGCAGGCCTTACATTTAAGGCACTTATAAAAACCCGGGCTAGCCTTCAGCCAACTTTCAGTCTCAATCAGTTCTGGGCTACTATTAACTAGCTGCTGTCGCATAGACCTTGCTCTCCTGTAGGAGACAAGTGGTCTTCTGGAAACTGCACTTTTCAGGATGGGGTCCCCTCTAACCAGGTACCAATGACTATTCATGCAGGCTCTCACCCTAGCATGATAGGCATTGTACCCAGTTATCATCCTTATATCCTGTTTCAGATCACTGTTCCTTTTGGGTTTCTTACTATCCCCAAAGAGTATTTCTTGTCTTGACAAACCTTCTACTTTGGCTACTGCTTCATCAAGGACAGTTCGACTGTATCCTCTTTCCTTGAATCTCTTTGTAAGCTCTGTCTGGGCTTGTGTCAAGGAGCTTGCTTCGCTTCAATTTCTTTTCATGCGAAGCTGCTCCACATCGGGAATACTCTGTTTTAACTTCTGGGGATAAAATCTACTACAGTGTAACACAGAATTACCTGCCGTGGGCTTTCTGAATGTAGGAGTGTGTAAACAACCATCTTTTATAAAAACCTCAAGATCTAAAAAATGTACACTTGAATTGCTTATGTTATGAGTAACATTCAGATTAAGGGAGTTCACATTAAGGGATGCAACAAACATTTTAGCATTTTCTGATGACCCCTTCCAATTGATGAACAAGTCATCTATAAATCTGACCCACAACTTAAAAAACTTAATTAGATTTAATATTCATTTTAACAAATATAACACATACATAATAATTAATATATATATTTACTTTAAAACAATAAACTATTAATTTGAATGTATTTAATAATTTAGAAATTATATACAATTTACAACAAAATATATATACACATGTACATATTTATATATATGAAGCCTGATTCTCTCTTGCTCAAGAAAGAGTGTGACACAGCTCCGGGGGAATAAGTAGCAGATTTATTGATTTCTTCGCGTTAGCAATAGATGTCCCTGAGACCTTAGGGCAGACACGTTTCAGCCATGGATTGGCCTCTTCAGTGCCCGTCTCTGCTGCCTTCTCACTGCTCCCAGGGTCAGTTATGGCGATGTTAAAGTTACTCCTGATCATGTGATCAACTCGCCACTCCCTCTCCTCACAGGTGTAAGGTGTCTCGCGCTCTCCTTCAAAGCCGTTGCATACTGGGCGTTGAAGTCCTCCGTTAGAGCCCGTCAAGTGAAAGGACTGCCAGGCCTGAGAAGGGAGGAAAAGAACAGATTTAACTTCAAATCCGGTTGCAGTGGCGAAGATTCACTGACCAAACAAAGTTTGGAGACACCACTTGGTGTTTTGGCAGTCCTTTCACTTGACGGGCTGTAACGGAGGACTTCAACGCCCAGTATGCAACGGCTCTGAAGGAGAGCGCGAGACACCTTACACCTGTGAGGAGAGGGAGTGGCGAGTTGATCACATGATCAGGAGTAACTTTAACATCGCCATAACTGACCCTGGGAGCAGTGAGAAGGCAGCAGAGACGGGCACTGAAGAGGCCAATCCATGGCTGAAACGCGTCTGCCCTAAGGTCTCAGGGACATCTATTGCTAACGCGAAGAAATCAATAAATCTGCTACTTATTCCACCGGAGCTGTGTCACACTCTTTCTTGAGCAAGAGAGAATCAGGCTTCATGTTTACCAGCTTGCAGGTGCTGGCCCCGTGACACGCCCTCTCGGTTTGGAGAGACGCGGCTTACCTGCAATCTTTGGATGGATATTTATATATATGTGCACTTCTCAATGATATACACACACTCTCAAATTATAGTGCTATAAAGAAACTCTTTATTGCTTGCGATAGTGCTATAAAAAGTTTCTTTATAGCACTATACTTTGAGAGTGCGTGTATATCATTGATAAGCGTACATTGGAATAGCCGGGTAGGGCATACCGGCAAAATGCACCACCTGACGATGGGCTCAATCCTGGAATTACCCGTTTTGTGGATTTAATATTTATATATATATATTTATATATATATATATATATTACCTACTGGCGGTCGCCAGTAGGTAGTTATAGTTAGGACCACGTTTCCATAGGAAATCCGCAACATTCTATTTTGAATAACTTTGGCGCCGGTCAACGAATCCTCACGAATTTTTCAAAATAGGTGGGGCGCTCCGCTCCGCTCCTACCCTGAAAGTCTCGGGGGGATTCGTCAAGCGGGGGCTGAGATAAAAGGGGGGTCCCAAAACACGTTTTTCCCATGCATTTTTCCATAGGACCTTTAGACACAGCTACAGCCCGAACGGCTGAACAGAATTACTAGAAATTTGGCAGAGAGGTAGTCCTCAGGTCAAGGAAGTGCCTTTTGTAGG
Source organism: Triturus cristatus (assembly GCF_964204655.1). NCBI lineage: Eukaryota > Metazoa > Chordata > Amphibia > Caudata > Salamandridae > Triturus > Triturus cristatus. The sequence goes on along the minus strand of NC_140593.1, from coordinate 482,083,161 downwards.
TTTGGTGTAAATCTGTTCAGTAGATTCTGAGAAAATAGCATTTAAATCAATATATATATCTGTGACAGCTTACGGTGCGCTTACGGTGCGCTTACCGTACGCGTACGGTGGCGTGCGCGAGCGCGATTCTGATTGGCTGTTAGATCTTAGTAAACATTCGAATCGGTCGAAACCAGGAAGCGGCGGCCGCCATTTTGTGTGTTTCACACAGAAAAAAAAGGGTGATAATTTGAAAAGGGGGCAAGGAGGAGAGTTACAGACCCCCTAACATTTGAAAGGGGGTCAAAGAAGGACAGAAAAGTACAAAAAAAACATTTATTGATTTTAAAAATAAATCGCGGGGTACGCGTACGGTAAGCTTACGGTAAGCTTACCGTACGCGTACGGTAGAAAAAATAAATAAAAAAAGAACTAAAATTCAGATTTAAGTGTTTAGATATTAGGGGGCTCTAAAAAGAGCCGTTGTGTTTATGAAGTGATTTTTTAGTGGTACCTACAAGTAAGTACCGATGCAGAGTCTAAGGTTCAAGAGGAAGACTCTGTTCCCTTCATCATTGAAGTGCACACCATCTCCTCTATAAATGTCTTGCATGTCGTAACGCAAGTTGTTGTGGTAAATGGATCCCATACCATAGTCTCGGAGGAAAGCAGAAACAGATTTGTTGACGTGTTTTCTTGCTTTGTCAATCTGTGGACAGAAATGATTGGACCAGTTCCATTTTTACCTTTGGCATATGTTAGAAAACACAAAGGCAGTTTTAGGGAAAAGTGAAAACAGTTGTGCAAAGGTCTCCTTCATAAGCATTTCCAGACCTACCCCAGTCAAAGTGCCTAGGTCATTGCCACCACAGTGTACTATTATGAGGTCAGGGTGTTGGTTTTGCATGAAGGATTTCACCAATGGCATCAATTGGTGCCACTTTAACCCTCTCTGACCAATCCATTTAATGTCTACATTTGGCAAAGCAAGGTCTCTCACCATATCTGTTTTCTCTGCATACTTTTCACTCCAGAAGACATAGCTGTGCCCTACAATCCACACTGTGAACATCTTCAAAGGAGAACTGGATGCACTCAGGAGGTGTAATTCAGTAGAATGGAAAAAAGAAATGAAAGACAGTTTGGAAATGGAGGCAAACATATTTTAAAAAAAAAAAAACTGATTGGCTGTTTCATACCATTCTAGAATAAAAACTAGGCTGTATGTGTAAATTTATCGAAGCATGTTTTGTATTGGTACAGAAAAATGTGTTACCAAAGAACAGTACTATGGATTTGCTGTTCGGTTTGAAAAGTCAAGCACTCCTGCTCTTTGTTTGGTGAACTTCTGACCTGACTCTACACAGCAGTGTTCCATGAGCTGTTGCTATGGTAGCAGGCAGAAGTCAAGTTGGGGGAAGGGTATTAGGCAGAAGTCAAGTTGGGGGAAGGGTACTTTTGGAAAAGGGTTGGTTTTTAACCAATAGAAATGTGTGATTACATTTGAAAAAAAGGGGGAAGCACTGAGATTTGAAACTTACATGTATATGTGTGGAAAAATAGAGGGAAAGTTTGCCATTATCTGGTTCTGCTGAGAGGAGAGAGGTGTAGAGAACAGAGATCCTGGCTCTGATAATCTGCTGTTTGAGTGCCACATTTCTTTCACAACTAACTAATTTTAAAGGTGAGTTTAGAGTTTGAGAGGGGATGTATATGGTAAATTAAGAAATGAATAATAGAATTGGAATTCCTTTTGTTGAAGTTGTGTTTATTATTTTCTGTTTTGGGAGAAATTTAAATGTGAGGAACATGTAAAATAATATGGACTATGTTTTCACGAAAATTTAAGGTGTACTGGTAAAAATAAGGAATACTTTAAGGGTTTGAGGTTGCACTCAGTAATGCAAATACATTCAGCATCAGTGAGGCTGGTTGCCCTTGCTGGAGTGTAGTGAGTCACCCAGGTTACACATGTTGCTGGTCTAAGAAAGCTGTTTGGTATTGCTCTGGTGATTTTACATTTGCATTAGATGGAAAGGGGGAGCCATTTTTTTGTATGCAGAAGCAGACTCTTAGCACACAGCCAGCTGGTTATCCTGTGGAATCATGCACAGTATTCACAACCGAGTGGGGTTTGAGGTTTCAGTCAGTAATGTAAATACATTCAGCATTACTAAGGCTGGTTGCCCTTGGTGGAGTGTAGTCAGTCACCCAGGTTACACATGGTACTGGTCTGAAAAAGCAGTTTGGACATGTGCTTTTATCAGAATCTGAAAAGTGGATTCATAATGTGTCAGTCTGTAAAAGTGTTTATCACTTGCCAAAAAAAGAGTAGTAAGTGTGCTTTCAAATTGGCAAAGAAATTTCGTTTTGTGACTAATGTGGAAACATGACTCTGTGTGTAAATAGGAATTACAGGCAGAGATTTATTGCGTATTGCTCTGGTGATTTTACATTTGCATTGGATGGAAAGGGGGAGCCATTTTTTTGTATGCAAAAGCAGACTCTTAGCACACAGCCAGCTGGTTATCCTGTGGAATCATGCACAGTATTCACAACCGAGTGGGGTTTGAGGTTTCAGTCAGTAATGCAAATACATTCAGCATCACTAAGGCTGGTTGCCCTTGCTGGAGTGTAGTCAGTCACCCAGGTTACACATGGTGCTGGTCTGAAAAAGCAGTTTGGACATGTGCTTTTATCAGAATCTGAAAAGTGGATTCATAATGTGTCAGTCTGTAAAAGTGTTTATCACTTGCCAAAAAAAAGAGTATTAAGTGTGCTTTCAAATTGGCAAAGAAATTTCGTTTTGTGGCTAATATGAAAACATGACTGTGTGTAAATAGGAATTACAGGCAGAGATTTATTGCGTATTGCTCTGGTGATTTTACATTTGCATTAGATGTAAAGGGGGAGCCATTTTTTTGTATGCAGAAGCAGACTCTTAGCACACAGCCAGCTGCTTATCCTGTGGAATCATGCACAGTATTCACAACCGAGTGGGGTTTGAGGTTTCAGTCAGTAATGCAAATACATTCAGCATCACTAAGGCTGGTTGCCCTTGCTGGAGTGTAGTCAGTCACCCAGGTTACACATGGTGCTGGTCTGAAAAAGCAGTTTGGACATGTGCTTTTATCAGAATCTGAAAAGTGGATTCATAATGTGTCAGTCTGTAAAAGTGTTTATCACTTGCCAAAAAAAAGAGTAGTAAGTGTGCTTTCAAATTGGCAAAGAAATTTCGTTTTGTGACTAATGTGAAAACATGACTCTGTGTGTAAATAGGAATTACAGACAGAGATTTATTGCGTATTGCTCTGGTGATTTTACATTTGCATTAGATGTAAAGGGGGAGCCATTTTTTTGTATGCAGAAGCAGACTCTTAGCACACAGCCAGCTGGTTATCCTGTGGAATCATGCACAGTATTCACAACCGAGTGGGGTTTGAGGTTTCAGTCAGTAATGCAAATACATTCAGCATCACTAAGGCTGGTTGCCCTTGCTGGAGTGTAGTCAGTCACCCAGGTTACACATGGTGCTGGTCTGAAAAAGCAGTTTGGACATGTGCTTTTAACAGAATCTTAAAAGTGGATTCTTAATGTGTCAGTCTGTAAAAGTGTTTATCACTTGCCAAAAAAAAGAGTAGTAAGTGTGCTTTCAAATTGGCAAAGAAATTTCGTTTTGTGACTAATGTGGAAACATGACTCTGTGTGTAAGTAGGAATTACAGGCAGAGATTTATTGCGTATTGCTCTGGTGATTTTACATTTGCATTAGATGTAAAGGGGGAGCCATTTTTTTGTATGCAGAAGCAGACTCTTAGCACACAGCCAGCTGGTTATCCTGTGGAATCATGCACAGTATTCACAACCGAGTGGGGTTTGAGGTTTCAGTCAGTAATGCAAATACATTCAGCATCACTAAGGCTGGTTGCCCTTGCTGGAGTGTAGTCAGTCACCCAGGTTACACATGGTGCTGGTCTGAAAAAGCAGTTTGGACATGTGCTTTTATCAGAATCTGAAAAGTGGATTCATAATGTGTCAGTCTGTAAAAGTGTTTATCACTTGCCAAAAAAAAGAGTAGTAAGTGTGCTTTCAAATTGGCAAAGAAATTTCGTTTTCTGGCTAATATGAAAACATGACTCTGTGTGTAAATCGGAATTACAGGCAGAGATTTATTGCGTATTGCTCTGGTGATTTTACATTTGCATTGGATGGAAAGGGGGAGCCATTTTTTTGTATGCAGTAGCAGACTCTTAGCACACAGCCAGCTGGTTATCCTGTGGAATCATGCATAGTATTTACAACCGAGTGGGGTTTGAGGTTTCAGTCAGTAATGCAAATACATTCAGCATCACTAAGGCTGGTTGCCCTTGCTGGAGTGTAGTCAGTCACCCAGGTTACACATGGTGCTGGTCTGAAAAAGCAGTTTGGACATGTGCTTTTATCAGAATCTGAAAAGTGGATTCATAATGTGTCAGTCTGTAAAAGTGTTTATCACTTGCCAAAAAAAAGAGTAGTAAGTGTGCTTTCAAATTGGCAAAGAAATTTCGTTTTGTGACTAATGTGAAAACATGACTCTGTGTGTAAATAGGAATTACAGGCAGAGATTTATTGCGTATTGCTCTGGTGATTTTACATTTGCATTGGATGGAAAGGGGGAGCCATTTTTTTGTATGCAGTAGCAGACTCTTAGCACACAGCCAGCTGGTTATCCTGTGGAATCATGCATAGTATTTACAACCGAGTGGGGTTTGAGGTTTCAGTCAGTAATGCAAATACATTCAGCATCACTAAGGCTGGTTGCCCTTGCTGGAGTGTACTCAGTCACCCAGGTTACACATGTTGCTGGTCTGAAAAAGCTGTTTGGACATGTGCTGTTTTCATAATCTGAAAAGTGGATTCAAAATGTGTCAGACTGTAAAAGTACTTATCACTTGCCAAAAAAGTAGTAGAAAGTATGCTTTGCAATTGGCAAAGAAATTTCGTTTTCTGCCTAATTTCAAACCATGACTCTGTGTGCACACAGGAATTGTTTTTAGATATTTAATTTGTGATGGTGTTATTGTGATTTTCACTTGTAGGAAAGGGGTACATAGTATTTTAAGATTTGAAAAGATCATAAAAAATGTAGTAATATATTTAAATAAAATAAAGGATTTTTTTTTTAGTTTTTTTCAGGTATTGCTGAAGAGCAGTGAACAAAATTTAAGATGCCTACAAAATCCAGACTAAGAAAAGACCACAAAAAAATCTATATTTGAAGACAACTGGAGGACCTAAGTTAGTTGGAGATGCTCATGTTGGGAAAAAGAACAAATCTTCTGGTAAGCAGACAAAAGATTTTTTAAAGAACATCTTCAAAAAAAGGAAAAATGTACAAAATGTCTGTACTGGAACGAATGTTTTCAATAGAAAAAAACAGGAAAAAATTGAGAATTTAGTTAATGCAAATATACCTTCTGCAACAACAAAGATTAACTTAAACAGAAAAACAGCGTTTAAAGAGATACGTAGAAAAATGTTTCAGAGAAGAGTTATGTCCAATTTGATAAAGGATGTGAAGAAATATAAGCAAAAGGCAAAATATTACAAGAGAAAAAAAGAAATTGAAGCCATTGCAGCAAAGGCATTAGAATTAAAAAGGAAACTATTCATTTTAATTTTGAATAGGACGCGTACATTAGATAAAATGGTTAATGTACTGAAATCACAAAGCAAAAGGAAAAGAGTAGTGAACAGAACAAACTTTTGTAAAGTGTTTTTAGGAAAGTGGATGCATAGTTCAAGTAGTGAACCTTTTTTTAATGAAGAGAGTTATTTTCAAAGTAATAGTTTGCTGCATGCAGTTGACACCAGAGGTCGTGCTTATGAAGTGAAAAATGGTTGCATAATGGAGAAGGAGATAATGGTTCCAAGAGATGAGGTACAAGTGATGGCGGATGGGGCTATGGGGAGACGTCCTAAAGCCCCAGTGTACACTTGGAATTGTAGTAGTATTTGCACTGTGCGTCAGGAATCTATTGATAAATTTCGTGAGTTTCTAAGAGAATATAGTAAAAAAAGTGTAAAACAGAAGATTAAGGTGCTTCAAAGTCTAGATCCATGCAGAGTGAGAGAGAATACTGGTTTGCAGGGTCATTCTCTGGCTTTTCTATCTAGAAAAGTGTGTAATAGTGTTTTCCATCATTTTAGGATGCTGGCTGTTCATCATACTGAAATGAGAAAGTTTGTGAGACGGTTGTATTTTGCTAAAAGTCCAGCAATAAAGTTAGATGAATTGAATAGGGCTCTGTTCCGTGGATCGGTATCAGATGTAGAGAAGGTTGTTGATGAAATTCAGTTTTGTTACTTTGGTCCTGAACAAAACAGTGCAGAAAAGGACACAGTAAATGAGGAAGAAGTGGAAGAGAATGTAGAACCCTCTGTAAGTAAGACATTTAATGATCACATAACAAAATTTGAAAAAATCTCTAATGAAAGACCAAATATTATTTGTATTTGTTGCCGCAGAACTCATTATAGAAAACAAACTAGGAATGTTGATCTCTACAGAAAGAGTGAAAATGAAGATAATTATAAGTGGAAAGATTTTGCCACATATATATTTCTAGAAAATTGTTTTGAATTGGGTGAAGATCAGCGTATTTGTAAATACTGTTACAACAAGTTAGAGGAAAATAGAATGCCGACCAGAGCTGTACATAATAATTTAGAATTGGATGCTATTCCTGCTGAACTTTCTGAGTTAAATACATATGAGTCTATACTTATTCAATGTGTTCATCCGTTCCAGACCATAGTACGTATGGAGCCTAAAACTGGTAAATTACCTCCTGCAGATTTACTGAGAGGTTTAAAAGGTAGAGTGGTGTATTTGCCCTTGGATTTGAAAAAAAATATGGAAACTATTGATGCGGATACTTTGGAAAGTGAACCATTAGTTATTCTGGTTAATGGTGTACCTACAAAGAATAAGAAGATTTGGCAGGAGCTGGTAGATGTACGGAAAGTACAAAGAGCAAATTTGTATTTGAAAAGGAATAACAAATGGTATGAATCAATTTATATAGAAGAAGAAGAAGAAGATTTACAAGAAGATACAGAAACACCAACTGGACAAATTGAAAAAGTGGACAAGTCAAAGGAAGAAGAAATTTATGAACATTTTAGCATACATCCTCTTCATTCAAAAGAAGTTATGGGAGACAATATTGATCTGTTTCAGATGAAGAAAGCAAAAGGAACTCCCATGAGTGTATGGGAGGAGAGCTTGGAAGCTCGATGTTTTCCCCAGCTGTTTCCTACAGGAAAAGGAGGACGATACGATGAACGTCCAGAACAGATTCCAGCTTCTGAGTATCGGACTACAAGACTATATGCTGAAGATCCCAGATTTCGACAAAGTATTCCTTATTTGTTCCATCTTTTATTTGAAAGCGACTTGTCTGCACTGTCTTATGCAGTAAATCACATTTTAAAAAGTGGAGTACATTTACAAAATGTGTCTGCTAAGGATTTTATGGAGAAAGTGCAGCACCGAGATGATCATTTGGAAACACAACTGACCAATCTGATGGCTTGTCAGCGTGGGACAAATGAATATTGGTACCGACGCCATGGTGAATTAAAATGCATGTTACGGAATTTAGGAACACCAACATGGTTCGTTACCCTAAGCTGTGCTGAGTACGCTTCGGATGATTTACTGGATTTTCTACGAGAGGCAAATTCAAACATTAAAAACATCGAATACAAGACAGCAGGAGAACTGTGCTCATTGGATCCGGTTAATGTTTGCAGATATTTCAATCATAGATTTGAGGCTATGATGTCCTTCATCTGCAATAAAAAAAATCCACCTCTTGGAGAAGTAGTGGATTTCTTTTGGAGAAAAGAGTACCAGGCAAGAGGTGCTCCTCATATTCATATGCTGTTGTGGATCAAGGATGCCCCAAAGTTTGGAACAGATACTGATGAAGCAGTGTTATCTTACATTGAAGAATATGCAACATGTGCTATACCAAAAAGCACAGAAGAGAAAAAGTTAAAGGAGCAAGTTTTACGTTTCCAAAGTCATCGGTGTGGAAAATACTGTCGACGGAAATACAAGAGCAAAGAAAAATACTACACTAAATGTCGATTTGGATTTCCTAGACCTGTTCTTTCAAATGGAAGAGTAAACAGTTTTATGTCATCTGTGAGACATACTATCACAAGAAAATCACCTAAGAATACCTACAACCTAAAAAGAAAAGAAGAATCAAAAAATATAAATGACTACAACCCAGTCATTTTATCCATGTGGAATGCTAACATGGATATACAGTATGTAGCTGACAATTCCATTGCTGTTGCTCGATATGTAACGTCTTACATTACTAAATCTGAAAAAACTGAATTGAAAGAAATGTGGGAAGAGATTTCTCACGAGAAGACTGTCAGTAAGAAGCTGTACAGTTTCAGTTTAAAGATGTTATCGCATCGAGAAATTGGATCCTACGAATGTTCAGATAGGTTATCTTCTGCAAGTCTCTACTCGAAATCAAGAAGAATAATTTGGGCAAGTTTAGGCCTTGCAGCAATGAGAAATCGGGTACTGAAATCTGTTGGAGTAATTGAATATTTGGCCGAGAATGACCCAGAAAGTACAGATATTTTGAAATCAAACATGTTGGACACATATTATCCCAAGAGAAGTCAACATCTGGAGAACATGTGTCTCTATGAAGTGCTGCAGAACTACATTTATTCACGGAAAGCCGCAGAAGACATCAACAATGGAAAATATAAAGTCATTGGTGAGGAAGGATGTTTGGTGAAGCAAACAAAAGGAAGTTTGATAAATCACAGGAAGCTGAGTTGCGACACTACTGACAAAAAGGAATTTTACTACTTGGCTCTTTTACAGCTATTTAAACCCTGGCGTACAGAGGATGAACTACTGGGAGAATTTCAAAGCTATGAAGATTCATTTAATGCTTGCAAAGACAGCATACAATGCAATACATTCACAACTTATCTGCAAATGTTAAATGAAGAAATTGAACAGGAAACTACAATTGCAGCAGAAGTAGCTAGAGACAGTTCTCAGGACAGCCAAAGTTCAGGAACACTCAGTCAAGATCCCCTAGGACAACCAATCGTTGAAAATGAAGCATCAATAGCCATGAATGAAGTGGAAACGGCTATGAATCAAGCTCAAGAAGAATTTATAGACTTACAAAATTTGGAAAGACAACTGAACGAAGAGCAGCAACAAATTTATGAAGAGATCAGAAACAAAATTGATCACGGATTTCTACATGAAAAAAATGAGTGTTCATGCACATCATTTCATCCAATCAGGATGTATGTAAGCGGACAAGCTGGAACTGGAAAAAGTTTCCTTATAAAAGTCATCAGAAGCTACCTACAGCAAAAAACGGATTCTACTTTGTCTTGTGTGGTTACTGCTCCAACTGGGTTAGCAGCATATAACATAAAAGGAATCACTTAACATCGTTTGCTAATGTTACCAGTGGAGCATGAGAACAAAATACAATACAACAAGCTAACTGGAGAAGCATGCTTGGAAGTTTCAAGAGTATTGAAGAAGATGCAAGTTCTCATTATTGATGAGGTGAGCATGGTATCAAACTTAATGCTTGCCTTTGTGCATTTAAGAATGCAGCAAATTCTAAGGACAGACTATGACGTGTTATTTGGTGGAAAACATGTCATAGTTTTTGGCGATCTTCTACAGCTTACTCCAGTTAAAGGACAACCAGTGTTTAATACTGTGACACATGAAGACACGAAGAAGTCATTGGGAAGCATCGGTAATGCAAATATTTGGTCCTTCTTTGAGTACAAGGAACTTACTAGTAATATGAGGCAAGCAAACGATGAAGAATATGGAAGTATTCTGAAAGATATCAGGATTGGACTACTCACAGAAGTTGGCAAAAAAGCATTACAGAGTCGGCTGCTACATAATTTATTTCCAAAGGAAGAAATAGTTGCAGAGAAGATATACAAGAACATTGCAGAAAAGAAAAGTGTAATTTGCTTAATGCCAACTCTACGTGAATGCTCAATATTCAATGAGGAGCTTTTAAAATTGGAAAAGGAAGATATCAGGAAATTGGAAGCAGTGGACAAAATTGAGGATGGAAGAATTACTATCACATTAACAGGCACACTGAAAAATAAATTGGATTCACTAGAGAAGAACATTTCCAAAACAGCTGGATTAGAAAAAAATCTGTATGTTTGCATGAACTGTAGAGTATTTTTAAGGAGAAATTTGGATGTTGAAAAAGGTTTAGTTAATGGAGCTATGGGAAGAGTTGTGGGTTTTATTAATTATCAGAAAAAAGATGGAATTGAATGTTTAAAAATAAAATTTGATCAGATAGAAGAAGTTAAAGACATTTGTCGTTGTTCAGTTCGTTTCATGCTTGTGAAAGACTTATATGTACGTAGGAAGCAGTTTCCTTTTTCGCTAGCATATGCTGTAACTATTCACAAGTCTCAAGGATTGACTGTAGATTGTGCTTTTGTGAACATTGGTTCAACTGTGTTCAAAGAAGGTATGGCTTATGTAGCTTTGTCACGAGTGAAAACATTATCTGGTTTATTCATGATAGACTTTGATGACTCAAAAGTTAGTGCTGATACAAATTGTGTAAAGGAGTATAATAGATTAAGAAGAACCTATGCTCCTCATTTAGGTCAGTATCCTGTGTTGGAGAAACGTGTAGTTTCTCGTAAAAGGAGAAATGAGAATATCTGTAATGAAGATGTAGAGAGGAGGAAAAAAAAGAGGAGTGATGTAATTGCAAGCAAAAAGAAAAAGGAAAATGAAGAAGAGGTTGTAGGATGTCATTTTGAAAATAGCTCTGGTGTCAACTGCTACGCTAATGTAGTGCTGAATGTTGCATTTTATCTGGAAAGTGTGCAAGAGCAGATAATAGTAAATCAGAGAAAAAGATTCTGTTCTGAGTTGAGTCTCCTTTTTCAAAAGCTGAGTAATGATGAAACTCAAATAGAAAGTGCTACTGAAATTAGAAAACTTTTAGATGTATGTTCAGGACGAACACAGTTTTCTCAAAATGTACAGCAAGACGCACAGGAATTCTTGATGTTTTTTCTTCAGGTACTGGAAGAAGAAGGGGTTCCCATTGAAAATGTATTTGGTCTCTCTTATAAATGGGAACATAGTTGTGAAAACTGTTATAATACATGTGGCTCTTATGTTGATTCTGAAAGGTTTATTTATTTAACATTGCCAGAAAGTAAAACAGTCACTTTTGCTAAATTAGTTAAAGATGCTAATCATAACATGGAATGCAGTGAGTGTCAATCTGAAATGTTTTCAACGTTACTTTTAAAGGAATACGGACAATATGTAATTTTAATGATGCAACGATGTAAAGCTGATGGTTCAAAATTGGATACTTTAATAAAGAAGTTTACAGGACAGCAATTATCAATTTCAGGAAAAACTTTTGTAACTGTTGCAATAATTTTCCATGAAGGACCTACTGTTACTTCTGGACATTACACAGTTTATCTTAAATGTGAAAAAGGCTGGACACTGTGTAATGATTCCCAATTGATTTTCAAGCAACGTTTGCCTTTTGATTTAGCAAATTCCTATCTAATCTTCCTGAAACCTAAATTTTAGAGAGACTTGGAAAGATGTGTACAAAACAATTTTACCATTTTATTGGATTACCATTGGAATTTTCAAAAAAAATGATTTTTCAAATTATCATTTGGCCTAATGGAAAGATAACCAATTGTAATGTGGACTTTTTAAATTTTTAATGAAACTTTGGAAAACCAAAAATGTAGACAAAATCGGTAACATCTGCACAATTTAAATTTTGGAATGTTATTGGATTGCCATTGGAAATTTATTCAAAAAAGATTTTTAAAATTACTATTTGGCCATGAGGAAAGGTAACCAATTGTATTGTGGACTTATTTAATTATTAATTAATCTTTCGGAAACCAAAATGTTACAGAGAATCGGTGAGATCTGTACAATTTAAACTTTAGAATTTTATTGGATTACCATTGGAAATTTAATCAAAAAAGAATTTTAAAATTACTATTTGGCCTAAAGGAAATGGAACCAGATGTATTGTGGAGTTATTTGAGATATATTTTTGTGATTATACTTCTGAAACAAAAATGTCAGACGGTATTTTAAAGAAATAAGTTTTGATATTAGTTGATATTTTTTTTAGAATATTATGCATTTCTATAATGTTATGTTTAAGTTAAAAGAGATTCTGGGCTTTTTTTATACAATCTTTGAGATTGTTATTTTTTTTTTGCCCGCTGTTAAATGATGAATGCAATTGCTTTCACAATTTATAGTGAAATGCAATATATTCTGAAAACAGCAAAAAAAAACAACCATTTTTTCAAGTAATTTCAATTACATTTTAATTAAAAATTAAATTGTTGGGTGGGTCAGGTAAGTGAGAAATTAGATGGTCCTTTTCTTCCTCTTTATCTCAAAAAGATTTTTAGTATTTAGTTATTAATTCCTCAAGGATCTTGAGATGTGGTGATTGATTTTTAGTGTTTTTAAAAAAAAAAAAAATACGCTTACGGTAAAAAAAAAAAAAAAGTTTTAAAGAAAAAATAAAAAAAAGTTGAGAGGTAAGGTTTGCTCTTAAAAGAGCCGTTGTGTTCATGCAGGGACAGAGGAAAGGAAGTATGGGAACATTAGCTGGTTGGACATTTGTGCTGATCTATTCTGTTGTTAATGAGGGAAACACTGGTCTCCCTATGAACAATAAGATCATGGCAAAATGAACACCGCATAGTAACCCTACCAAACCGAGGGTTAATTTCCAGAGGTTCAGAAAAAGGTGAATGTGCCCCCACAGATGAAGGGCTCTGCTGAGCTTCCGAAGAAGGACTCGGCTGAGCTGCTGTGGATGTGCTTGGTTGACTTACTGAAGGGTTGCCCCTAGTATGTCTAGCATGTGTCCTGGGATGTACATCCTCAAGGTGTCTCAACATAGTGTGATTCCCGAAGGAATACTTCTTGTTGGGATTACCTCGCGAAAGTACACGCTTGCACAGCTTGCAAGTCACCAAGGCAGCATTGACTTTTTTCTCACCCTCAGGAAAAGTAAAATACTCCCATATGAAAGAGCCCTTCTGTTTCCTCCTTCTCTGCCTGATGGTGGTGCTGCTAGCCTCACTCTCAGCAGAAGAGTGCTGTTCTGCCATCGTATCACAAAGACAAGTCAGCTCCTTCTCCTAAGGGATCACAAGCAGAAATGAGGGGAATGGGTGTGGTGTAGGAGAGTTCTAGAACTGAAAGTAGTTTCAACCAATCAAAAGTTGTGTTTCATGATCACATGACCCACCGTGCGCGTACGTTACGCTTACGTTACGCTTACGGTGCGCTTACGGTGCGCTTACGGTAAAAGTGCGCATGCGCGTAAAAAAGACACGCGCTCGCGCGCATGCGCAAAACAGTCACTCTACAACACTTCCGCGTAACGTGCGCGTGTAGCGTACACGCCTACGCATCCCACGCACAGTACGCGCGGCTACGCAAATTGCGTAACTATACGCAAACAGAGTAGATAAATTACAAACATTGCGTAAACCGCACGCTTACCGTACGCTTACCGTACGCGTAATAAAAAAAAAATACAAAATTTTTTCTATGTTATACTAATATATCTTACCTGTTTGGTAAAAAAAGAAAGAGAAAACTTGATATATTGCATATTTTTTTTTTTTTAAAACAGTGTTTTAAGAGAATAAAAAGTTTTAAAAACCTTGTTTTTTTTTTTAAAAAAAGACATTTAAGATAAGAATTTATAATAAAAAAATCATACAAAATCAATAAAAAAAAATATGGGAATCACATATGTTATAGGTAAGAATTAGCATTTAAAAAACTATACAAATTCACTGAAAAAACCATGGGAATCACATATGTTATAGTTAGAAATTAGCATTTAAAAAACCTTGCAAATTCACTGAAAAAACCATAGGTTTCACACATGTTATAGTTAGGGATTAGCATTAAAAAAACCTTGCAAATTCACTGAAAAAACCATAGGTTTCACACATGTTATAGTTAGGAATTAGCATTTAAAAAACCTTGCAAATTCAGTGAAAAAACCATAGGTTTCACACATGTTATAGTTAGCTGGACATTTCACTCGTAAAAAACCAATGAAATTTTCCCGTTATAGTTAGTTCAGCTAACTATAACTCGCGCGCCCGCAATGCACTGCTGATCACGTCACATATTACATCACTCATGACATGGTCAGTGACATCACTCATGACATCACTGATGACATCTCAAATGACATCACTGATGACATCACTGATGACATCATCCTTGTGATAGAGTGGCAGACCACCTCTCACCCTAATATAACCTTTGATAGACACATTCAAAAATAGAGACTGAAATTTTCAAAAAAATGGACATACCAATACCAATTACAACAACCTCTTCAATAATTCTAAGAACCACATACACATCCACTCATTCACCAACAGTCCTGTACAGTCACTCATTCATGTACTCACACATCATATGTACTCATACACCAATACATCCTGTTACACAATGCCACTCATCCACAGAGTTACTGACACACATAGTCACTCATGAAAAAAAGAAAGAAACATACATTTACTTGCATATACAGTTATACACACACCACCACACTTACTTCTACAGAAACTTACACATACTTAGTCTTTTAAACAAACACTTATAGAAACACATACTTATTCATACAGGAACTCTTTCAATCTCTCACTCTCACATATACTCACTTATATACACCAATAGTCACATATACTAGTTTAAAACATATGTAGTTACTCATAAAGACACTATTGAGACAGCCATTCACTCACTAACACACCCATACACACACTCTTCCACCCATACAGTCCTGCACATATGCTGTCTTCAACACATACAAACAGTGAGTCACTCATTCATGCACCTATGCACTACGTAATACCCCCCACCGAACCATATAGACACTGATACTCAAAAAACCAACTAATAACCTATATAGACACTCATGTAGCTACTCACCAACCCATGCAGCCACTTATACACAAAGTGAGAGACTGATACAGATATTTACATATTTAAACATTACTCACTAAGCCATGTATTCACTAAGATACACTTAATCCGTCAGTTACACAATCAATTTTTCAAAAACAAATCATCCATTTAGACACTTATATACCCATTTATTCTTCCATCGACCTTGAGATATACATATATAAAACATATTTAATTTTCAGAAAAACACACATTCACTGGATGATGTCATCAGTGATGTCATCAGTGATGTCATTTGAGATGTCATCAGTGATGTCATGAGTGATGTCACTGACCATGTCATGAGTGATGTAATATGTGACGTGATCAGCAGTGCATTGCGGGCGCGCGAGTTATAGTTAGCTGAACTAACTATAACGGGAAAATTTAATTGGTTTTTTACGAGTGAAATGTCCAGCTAACTATAACATGTGTGAAACCTATGGTTTTTTCACTGAATATATATATATATATATATATATATATATATATTCACTGAAAAAACCATAGGTTTCACACACGTTATAGTTAGGAATTAGCATTTAAAAAACCTTAGAAATTCAGTGAAAAAACCATAGGTTTCACACATGTTATAGTTAGCTGGACATTTTACTCGTAAAAAACCAATGAAATTGCCCCGTTATAGTTAGTTCAGCTAACTATAACTCGCGCGCCCGCAATGCACTGCTGATGACGTCACATATTACATCACTCATGACATGGTCAGTGACATCACTCATGACATCACTGATGACATCTCAAATGACATCACTGATGACATCACTGATGACATCATCCAGTGAATGTGTGTTTTTCTGAAAATTAAATATGTTTTATATATGTGTATCTCAAGGTCGATGGAAGAATAAATGGGTATATAAGTGTCTAAATGGATGATTTGTTTTTGAAAAATTGATTGTGTTACTGACTGATTAAGTGTATCTCTCACTTTGTGTATAAGTGGCTGCATGGGTTGGTGAGTAGCTACATGGGTGTCTATATAGGTTATTAGTTGTTTTTTTGAGTATCAGTCTGAGTGTCTGTATGGTACGGTGGGGGGTATTACGTAGTGCATAGATGCATGAATGAGTGACTCACTGTTTGTATGTGTTGAAGACAGCATGTGTGCAGGACTGTATGGGTGGATGAGTGTGTGTATGGGTGTGTTAGTGAGTGAATGACTGTCTCAATAGTGTCTTCAGGAGTAACTACATATGTTTTTAACTAGTATATGTGACTATTGGTGTATATATGTGAGTATATGTGAGAGGGAGAGATTGAAAGAGTTCCTGTATGAATAAGTATGTGTTTCTATAAGTGATTGTTTAAAAGACTAAGTATGTGTAAGTTTCCGTAGAAGTAAGTATGGTGGTGTGTGTATTACTGTATATGCAAGTAAATGTATGTTTTATTCTTTATTAGCATGAGTGACTATGTGTGTGAGTAACTCTATGGATGAGTGGCATTGTGTAACAGGATGTATAGATGTATGAGTACATATGATGAGTGAGTACATGTATGAGTGACTGTATAGGACTGTTGGTGAATGAGTGGATGTGTATGTGGATCTTAGAATTACTGAAGAGGTTGTTGTAACTGGTATTGGTATGTCCATTGTTTTGAAATTTTTAGTCTCTATTTTTGAATGTGTGTATCAAAGCTTATATTAAGGTGAGAGGAGGTCTGCCACTCTATCACAAGGATGATGTCATCAGTGATGTCATCAGTGATGTCATTTGAGATGTCATCAGTGATGTCATGAGTGATGTCACTGACCATGTCATGAGTGATGTAATATGTGACGTCATCAGCAGTGCATTGCGGGCGCGCGAGTTATAGTTAGCTGAACTAACTATAACGGGGCAATTTCATTGGTTTTTTACGAGTAAAATGTCCAGCTAACTATAACATGTGTGAAACCTATGGTTTTTTCACTGAATTTCTAAGGTTTTTTAAATGCTAATTCCTAACTATAACGTGTGTGAAACCTATGGTTTTTTCAGTGAATTTCTAAGGTTTTTTAAATGCTAATTCCTAACTATAACGTGTGTGAAACCCATGGTTTTTTCAGTGAATTTGCAAGGTTTTTTAAATGCTAATTCCTAACTATAACGTGTGTGAAACCCATGGTTTTTTCAGTGAATTTGCAAGGTTTTTTAAATGCTATTTTTTTTTTATTCTTCATTTTTTTCAAACATATTTTTAATTTAATTTTCTTATCTTTTATAAAGACTATGCTTAAATTTTTAAAATCCTTAAATATTTTTTTTATATATATTTTTTAAAATAAACATGTAAAATTTATTTCCAGTTTTTTTTTTTTTTTTTTTTTTTTTTTTTATAGTACGCGTACCGTAAGCTCACGGTAAGCGTACGGTTTACGCAACGCCCGTAATCTATCTACGCTGCTTGCGTATAGTTACGTACTTTGCGTAGCCGCGCGTACTGCGCGTGGGACGCGTGCGCGCTTACGCAACACGCGTACGTTACGCGGAAGTGCCGGGGAGTGACTGTTATGCGCATGCGCGCAAGCGCGTGTCTTTTTTACGCGCACGCGTACTTTTTGCCGTAAGCGTACCGTAAGCGTACGGTAGGTCATGTGATCTTGAAACACAACTTTTGATTGGTTGAAACTACTTTCAGTTCTAGAACTCTCCTACACCACACCCATTCCCCTCATTTCTGCTTGTGATCCCTTGGGAGAAGGAGCTGGTTTGTCTTTGGGATACGATGGCAGAACAGCAGAGCTCTTCTGAGAGTGTGGCTAGCACCAGCAGCACTGTCTTGAGGCAGAGAGCGAGGAAAGTAAAGCCTTCTTATGTTTGGGATTATTTTACTTTTCCAGAAGGCCAGCAAATGGTGAATGCACCCTTAGTTACTTGCAAGCTGTGTAAGCGTGTACTTTCTAGAGGTAATCCTAACAGGAAGTATTCCTTTGGGAATCACACCATGAAGAGACACCTCCAGGAAGTACACAGAAGGACACATGGTCATCTTTTTGGAGGTAACTCTTCAGAAAGACGAGCCAGTACATCCACAGCAGCTCAGCCTGGACCATCATCTGCAGGGCAGACTCCTTCTTCTGCAGGTCAGGTGAGCCCTTCATCTGTGGGGGGAGAATCTCCTTTTGCTGGCCCTCTGGAAATTAACCCTCGGTTTGCGAGGGTTGAAGTACGGTGCGCCACTTGTCACGATCTAATTACTTATAGGGAGACCAGTGTTTCCCTGGTGAACAGTAAAATAGATCAGCACACTTGTCGTACCGTCTAATATTCCCAATCTTTCTTTCCTCTGTCCCTGCATGAACACAACGGTTCTTTTAAGAGCCAACCTTATCTTTCATCTTTTTTTTTCTTTTTTTTTTAAAACTTTTTTTTTTTTTTTTACCGTACGCGTACGGTAAGCGTACCTTTTTTTTATTTTTTAAAAAAAAACACTAAAAATCATTTATCTCATTACAAAGTCCTTGAGAGACTACAATTTTTATTTTTAACTTACCATACTCACTCAAAAAAATATTTATTCATTTGTTTTTTTAAAAAATAGTTTTTAAAATGGTTGTAGTTTCCGAAAATTTTCTATATCGATCTGAAAATAAAGAAAAAAGTATTAATATTTTTTATCCATTTTATAATACAATACACATATTTACATTTTTTACAAAAAAATATTTTTGCCTTATTTTTGCTGTTTTCAGAATATATTGCATTTCACTATTAATTGTGAAAGCAATTGCATTCATCATTTTACAGCGGGCAAAAAAAATTAACAATCACAAAGATTGTATTAAAAAAGCCCAGAATGTCTTCTCACTTAAACTTATCATTACAGAAATGCATATTATTCTAAAACAATATCATCTAAAAACAATACTTTTTTCTTTAAAATACCGTCTGATATGTTTGTTTCAGAAGTATAATCACAATATTATATCTCAAATAACTCCAAAATACATCTGATTTTATTTCCTTTAGGCCAAATAGTATTTTTTTTTTTTCCTGGAATAAATTTCCAAGGGAAAACCATTAAAATTCTAAAGTTTAATCTGTCCAGATCTCACCAATTCTCTGTAACATTTTGGTTCACGAAAATTTTTTGAATAATTTATTTAGTCCACAATAGAATTGCTTACTTTTCCACATGGCCAAATAGTAATTTTTTAAATCATTTTTGAAAAAATTTCCAATGGCAGTCCAATAGCATTCCATAATTTAAAATGTGCAGAAGTTACCGATTATCTCTAAATTATTGGTTTTTGAAAATTGCATTAAAATTTAAAAAAGTCCACATTACAATTGGTTATCTTTCCTTTAGGCCAAATGATAATTTTAAAAATCTTTTTTCTACAAAATTGCAATGGTAATCCAGTAAAATGGTAAAATTATTTTGTCCAGATCTTGCCAAATCTCTCTAAAATTTAGGTTTCAGGAAGATTAGATAGGAATTTGCTAAATCAAAAGGCAAACATTGTTTGAAAATCAATTGGGAATCATTACACAGTGTCCAGCCTTTTTCACATTTTAGATAAACTGTGTAATGTCCAGAAGTAACAGTAGGTCCATCATGGAAAATTATTGCAACAGTTACAAAAGTTTTTCCTGAAATTGATAATTGCTGTCCTGTAAACTTCTTTATTAAAGTATCCAATTTTGATCCATCAGCTCTACATCGTTGCATCATTAAAATTACATACTGTCCGTATTCCCTTAAAATTAATGTTGAAAACATGTCAGAATTACACTCACCACATTTCATGCTATGATTAGCATCTTTAACTAATTTTGCAAAAGTGACTGTTTTACTCTCTGGCAATGTCAAATAAATAAACCTTTCATTATCAACAATAGAGCCACATATATTATAACAATTATCACAACTATGTTCCCATTTATAAGAGAGACCAAAAAAAATGTCAATGGGAACTCCTTCTTCTTCCACTACCTGAAGAAAATACATCAAAAATTCGTGTGCATCTTGCTGTTCATTTTGAGAAAACTGTGTTCGTCCTGAACATACATCTAAAAGTTTTCTAATTTCAGTAGCACTTTCTATTTGAGTTTTATCTTTACTCAGCTTTTGAAAAAGGAGACTGAGCTCTGAACAGAATCTTTTTCCCTGATTTACTATTATCTGCTCTTGCAAACTTTCCAGATAAAATGCAACATTCAGCACTACATTAGCGTAGCAGTTGACACCAGAGCTATTTTCAAAATGACATCCTACAACCTGTTCTTCATTTTCCTTATTCTTTTTGCTTGCAATTACATCACTCCTCTTTTTTTTCCTCTTCTCTACATCTTCATTACAGATATTCTCATTTCTCCTTTTACGAGAAACTACACGTTTCTCCAACACAGGATACTGACCTAAATGAGGAGCATAGCTTCTTCTTAATCTATTATACTCCTTTACACAGTTTGTATCAGCACTAACTTTTGAGTCATCAAAGTCTATCATGAATAAACCTGATAATGTTT
Source organism: Triturus cristatus (assembly GCF_964204655.1). NCBI lineage: Eukaryota > Metazoa > Chordata > Amphibia > Caudata > Salamandridae > Triturus > Triturus cristatus. Next base: position 482,062,606 of record NC_140593.1, on the reverse strand, counting down.
TGACTCGTGACAAAGCTACATATGCCATACCTTCTTTGAACACAGTTGAACCAATGTTCACAAATGCACAATCTACAGTCAATCCTTGAGACTTGTGGATAGTTACAGCATATGCTAGTGAAAACGGAAACTGCTTCCTACGTACATATAAGTCTTTCACAAGCATGAAACGAACTGAACAACGACAAATGTCTTTAACTTCCTCTATCTGATCAAATTTTATCTGTAAACATTCAATTCCTTCTTTTTTCTGATAATTAATAAAACCCACAACTCTTCCCATCGCTCCATTCACTAAGCCTTTCTCAACATCCAAATTTCTCCTTAAAAACACTCTACAGTTCATGCAAACATAAAGATTTTTTTCTAATCCTGCTGTTTTGGAGATGTTCTTCTCTAGTGAGTCCAATTTATTTTTCAGTTTGCCTGTTACTGTGACTGTAATTCTTCCATCCTCAATTTTGTCCACTGCTTCCAATTTCCTGATGTCTTCCTTTTCCAATTTCAAAAGCTCCTCATTAAATATTGAGCATTCACGTAGAGTTGGCATTAAGCAGATGACACTTTTGTTTTCTGCAATATTCTTGTATATTTTCTCTGCAACTATTTCTTCCTTTGGAAATAAATTATGTAGCAGCCGACTCTGTAATGCTTTTTTCCCAACATCTGTGAGTAGTCCAATCCTGATATCTTTCAGAATACTTCCATATTCTTCATCGTTTGCTTGCCTCATATTAGTTGTAAGTTCCTTGTACTCAAAGAAGGACCAAATATTTGTATTTCCAATGCTTCCCAATGACTTCTTTGTGTCTTCATGTGTCACAGTATTAAACACTGGTTGTCCTTTAACTGGAGTAAGTTGCAAAAGATCCCCAAAAACTATGACGTGTTTTCCACCAAATAACACGTCATAGTCTGTCTTCAAAATTTGCTGCATTCTTAAATGCACAAAGGCAAGCATTAAGTTTGATACCATGCTCACCTCATCAATAATGAGAACTTGCATCTTCTTCAATACTCGTGAAACTTCCAAGGATGCTTCTCCAGTTAGCTTGTTGAATTGTATTTTGTTCTCATGCTCCACTGGTAACATTAGCAAACGATGTAAGGTGATTCCTTTTATGTTATATGCTGCTAACCCAGTTGGAGCAGTAACCACACAAGACAAAGTAGAATCCGTTTTTTGCTTTAGGTAGCTTCTGATGACTTTAATTAGGAAACTTTTTCCAGTGCCAGCTTGTCCGCTTACATACATCCTGATTGGATGAAATGATGTGCATGAGCACTCTTTTTTGATATGTAGAAATCCGTGATCAATTTTGTTTTTGATCTCTTCATAAATTTGTTGCTGCTCTTGATTCAGTTGTCTTTCCAAATTTTCTAAGTCTATAAATTCTTCTTGAGCTTGATTCATAGCCGTTTCCACTTCATTTATGGCTATTGATGCTTCATTTTCAACGATTGGTTGTCCTAGGTGATCTTGACTGTGTGTTCCTGAACTTTGGCTGTCCTGAGAACTGTCTCTAGCTATTTCTGCTGCAATTGCAGTTTCCTGTTCAATTTCTTCATTTAACATTTGCAGATAAGTTGAGAATGTACTGCATTGTATGCTGTCTTTGCAAGCATTAAAAGAATCTTCATAGCTCTGGAATTCTCCCAGTAGTTCATCCTCTGTACGCCATGGTTTAAACAACTGTAAAAGAGCCAAGTAGTAAAATTCTTTCTTGTCGGTAGTGTCGCAACTCAGCTTCCGGTGATTTATCAAACTTCCTTTGGTTTGCTTCACCAAACATCCTTCTTCACCAACAACTTTATATTTTCCACTGTTGATGTCTTCTGCAGCTTTCCGTGAATAAATGTAGTTCTGTAACACTTCATAGAGACACATGTTCTCCAGATGATGACTTCTCTTGGGATAATATGTGTCCAACATGTTTGTTTTCAATATGTCTGTACTTTCTGGGTCATTCTCAGCCAAATATTCAATTTCTCCAACAGATTTCAGTACCCGATTTCTCATTGCTGCAAGGCCTAAACTTGCCCAAATTATTCTTCTTGACTTCGAGTAGAGACTTGCAGAAGATAACCTATCTGAACATTCGTAGGATCCAATTTCTCGATGCGATAACATCTTCAAACTGAAACTGTACAGCTTCTTACTGACAGTCTTCTCGTGAGAAATCTCTTCCCACATTTCCTTCAATTCTGTTTTTTCTGATTTCGTAATGTAAGACGTTACATATCGAGCAACAGCAATGGAATTGTCAGCAACATACTGTATATCCATGTTAGCGTTCCACATGGATAAAATGACTGGGTTGTAGTCATTTATATTTTTTGATTCTTCTTTTCTTTTAAGGTTGTAGGTATTCTTAGGTGATTTTCTTGTGATAGTATGTCTCACAGCTGACATAAAACTGTTGACTCTTCCATTTGTAAGAACAGGTCTAGGAAATCCAAATCGACATTTAGTATAGTATTTTTCTTTGCTCTTGTATTTCCGTCGACAGTATTTTCCACACCGATGACTTTGGAAACGTAGAACTTGCTCCTTTAACTTGTTCTCTTCTGTGCTTTTAGGTATAGCACATGTTGCATATTCTTCAATGTAAGATAACACTGCTTCATCAGTATCTGTTCCAAACTTTGGGGCATCCTTGATCCACAGCAGCATATGAATATGAGGAGCACCTCTTGCCTGGTACTCTTTTCTCCAAAAGAAATCCACTACTTCTCCAAGGGGTGGATTTTTTTTATTGCAGATGAAGGACATCATAGCCTCAAATCTATGATTGAAATATCTGCAAACATTAACCGGATCCAATGAGCACAGTTCTCCTGCTGTCTTGTATTCGATGTTTTTAATGTTTGAATTGGCCTCTCGTAGAAAATCCAGTAAATCATCCCAAGCGTACTCGGCACAGCTTAGGGTAAGGAACCATGTTGGTGTTCCTAAATTGCGTAACATGCATTTTAGTTCACCATGGCGTCGGTACCAATATTCATTTGTCCCACGCTGACAAGCCATCAGATTGATCAGTTGTGTTTCCAAATGATCATCTCGGTGCTGCACTTTCTCCATAAAATCCTTAGCAGACACATTTTGTAAATGTACTCCACTTTTTAAAATGTGATTTACTGCATAAGACAGTGCAGACAAGTCGCTTTCAAATAAAAGATGGAACAAATAAGGAATACTTTGACGAAATCTGGGATCTTCAGCATATAGTCTTGTAGTTCGATACTCTGAAGCTGGAATCTGTTCTGGACGTTCATCGTATCGTCCTCCTTTTCCTTTAGGAAACAGCTGGGGAAAACATCGAGCTTCCAAGCTCTCCTCCCATACACTCACGGGATTTCCTTTTGCTTTCTTCATCTGAAAGAGATCAATATTGTCTCCCATAACTTCTTTCGAATGGAGAGGATGTATGCTAAAATGTTCATAAATTTCTTCTTCCTTTGACTTGTCCACTTTTTCAATTTGTCCAGTTGGTGTTTCTGTGTCTCCTTGTAAATCTTCTTCTTCTTCTTCTTCTTCTTCTATATAAATTGATTCATACCATTTGTTATTTTTTTTCAAATACAAATTTGCTCTTTGTACTTTCCGCACATCTACCAGCTCCTGCCAAATCTTCTTATTCTTTGTAGGTACACCATTAACCAGAATAATTAATGGTTCAGTTTCCAAAGTATCCGCATCAATAGTTTCCATATTTTTTTTCAAATCCAAGGGCAAATACACCACTCTACCTTTTAAACCTCTCAGTAAATCTGAAGGAGGTAATTTACCAGTTTTGGGCTCCATACGTACTATGGTCTGGAACGGATGAACACATTGAATGAGTATAGACTCATATGTATTTAATTCAGAAAGTTCAGCAGGAATAGCATCCAATTCTAAATTATTATGTACAGCTCTGGTCGGCATTCTATTTTCCTCTAACTTGTTGTAGCAGTACTTACAAATACGCTGATCTTCACCCAATTCAAAACAATTTTCAAGAAATATATATGTGGCAAAATCCATCCACTTATAATTATCTTCATTTTCACTCTTTCTGTAGAGATCAACATTCCTAGTTTGTTTTCTATAATGAGTTCTGCGGCAACAAATACAAGTAACATTTGGTCTTTCATTAGAGATTATTGCAAATTTTGTTATGTGATCATTAAATGTCTTACTTACACAAGGTTCTACATTCTCTTCCACTTCTGCCTCATTTACTGTGTCCTTCTCTGCACTGTTTTGTTCAGGACCAAAGTAACAAAACTGAATTTCATCAACAACCTTCTCTACATCTGATACCGTTCCTCGGAACAGAGCCCTATTCAATTCATTTAACTTTATTGCTGGACTTTTGGCAAAATACAACCGTCTCACAAACTTTCTCATTTCAGTATGATGAACAGCCAGCATCCTAAAATGATGGAAAACACTATTGCACACTTTTCTAGATAGACAAGCAAGAGAATGACCCTGCAAACCAGTATTCTCTCTCACTCTGCATGGATCCAGACTTTGAAGCACCTTAATCTTTTGTTTTACACTTTTTTTACTATATTCTCTTAGAAACTCTCGAAATCTGTCAATAGATTCCTGACGCACAGTGCAAATACTACTACAATTCCAAGTGTACACTGGGGCTTTAGGACGTCTCCCCATTGCCTCATCTGCCATCACTTGTACCTCATCTCTTGGAACCATTATCTCCTTCTCCATTATGCAACCATTTTTTACTTCGTATGAACGACCTCTGGTGTCAACTGCATGCAGCAAACTATTACTTTGAAAATAGCTCTCTTCATTAAAAAAAGGTTCACTACTTGAACTATGCATCCACTTTCCTAAAAACACTTTACAAAAGTTTGTTCTGTTCACTACTCTTTTGCTTTTGCTTTGTGATTTCAGTACATTAACCATTTTATCTAATGTACGCATCCTATTCAAAATTAATATGAATAGTTTCCTTTTTAATTCTAATGCTGTTGCTGCAATGGCTTCAATTTCTTTTTTTCTCTTGTAATATTTAGCCTTTTGCTTATATTTCTTTATATCCTTTATCAAATTGGACATAACTCTTCTCTGAAACATTTTTCTACGTATCTCTTTAAATGCTGTTTTTCTGTTTATGTTAAACTTTTCAATTGCAGAAGGTATATTTGCATTAACTAAATTCTCAATTTTTTGCTGTTCTCTATTTTTTATTACATTTTTCCGAGAACAGACATTTTGTACATTTTTCTTTGTTTTGAATATTTTGTTTAGAAATTGTTTTTTTTGCTTACCAGAAGATTTTTTCTTTTTCCCAACATCAGCATCTTCTACTAACTTTGGTCCTCCAGTTGTCTTCAAATATAGTTTTTTTTTTAGCGTTTTTTGAACTCGAGATTTTGTAGGCATCTTAAATTTTGTTCACTGTTCTTCAGTAATACCTGAAAAAAACTAAAAAAAAAATCCTTTATTGTATTTAAATATATTACTACATTTCTTTTCACAATAGTCACAAAACGAAATTTCTTTGCCAATTTGAATGCACACAAACTGCTCTTTTTTTTGGGCAAGTGAAAATCTCTTTTACAAACTGTCACATTATGAAACCAAGCTGTTTTTTCAGACCACCACCATGTGTATTCTCTGTGACTGCCTACACTCCAGCAGGGGCAACCAGCCTTAGTGATGCTGAATGTATTTGCATTACAGACTTAAACCTGAAAACCCCACTCGCTTCTAATTACTGTGCATGACTATACATGGCAAGCACATGGGTGTGTGCTAAGCCTCTGCTTCTTCCCCCAAAAAATCGCTCCCCCTTTCCATCTACTGCAACTGTGAAATCACCAGAGCAAGACGCAATAAATCTCTGCCTATAATTCTTCTATGCACACAGAGTCATGTTTTCACATTAGTGCCAAAACGAAATTTCTTTGCCAATTTGAAAGCACACTTACTGCTCTTTTTTTTTCGGGCCAAGTGAAAATCTCTTTTTACAATTTGAAATCACTTTTACAGACTGACACATTCTGAAACCTTTTTTTTAAATTTATTTAAATGCACATGTCCAAGCTGTTTTTTTTTCAGACCACCACCGTGTGTATTCTCTGTGACTGCCTACACTCCAGCAGGGGCAACCAGCCTTAGTGATGCTGAATGTATTTGCATTACAGACTTAAACCTGAAAACCCCACTCGCTTCTAATTACTGTGCATGACTATACATGGCAAGCACATGGGTGTGTGCTAAGCCTCTGCTTCTTCCCCCAAAAAATCGCTCCCCCTTTCCATCTACTGCAACTGTGAAATCACCAGAGCAAGACGCAATAAATCTCTGCCTATAATTCTTCTATGCACACAGAGTCATGTTTTCACATTAGTGCCAAAACGAAATTTCTTTGCCAATTTGAAAGCACACTTACTGCTCTTTTTTTTTCGGGCCAAGTGAAAATCTCGTTTTACAATTTGAAATCACTTTTACAGACTGACACATTCTGAAACCTTTTTTTTAAATTTATTTAAATGCACATGTCCAAGCTGTTTTTTTTTCAGACCACCACCGTGTGTATTCTCTGTGACTGCCTACACTCCAGCAGGGGCAACCAGCCTTAGTGATGCTGAATGTATTTGCATTACAGACTTAAACCTGAAAACCCCACTCGCTTCTAATTACTGTGCATGACTATACATGGCAAGCACATGGGTGTGTGCTAAGCCTCTGCTTCTTCCCCCAAAAAATCGCTCCCCCTTTCCATCTACTGCAACTGTGAAATCACCAGAGCAAGACGCAATAAATCTCTGCCTATAATTCTTCTATGCACACAGAGTCATGTTTTCACATTAGTGCCAAAACGAAATTTCTTTGCCAATTTGAAAGCACACTTACTGCTCTTTTTTTTTCGGGCCAAGTGAAAATCTCTTTTTACAATTTGAAATCACTTTTACAGACTGACACATTCTGAAACCTTTTTTTAAAATTTATTTAAATGCACATGTCCAAGCTGTTTTTTTTTCAGACCACCACCGTGTGTATTCTCTGTGACTGCCTACACTCCAGCAGGGGCAACCAGCCTTAGTGATGCTGAATGTATTTGCATTACAGACTTAAACCTGAAAACCCCACTCGCTTCTAATTACTGTGCATGACTATACATGGCAAGCACATGGGTGTGTGCTAAGCCTCTGCTTCTTCCCCCAAAAAATCGCTCCCCCTTTCCATCTACTGCAACTGTGAAATCACCAGAGCAAGACGCAATAAATCTCTGCCTATAATTCTTCTATGCACACAGAGTCATGTTTTCACATTAGTGCCAAAACGAAATTTCTTTGCCAATTTGAAAGCACACTTACTGCTCTTTTTTTTTCGGGCCAAGTGAAAATCTCTTTTTACAATTTGAAATCACTTTTACAGACTGACACATTCTGAAACCTTTTTTTTAAATTTATTTAAATGCACATGTCCAAGCTGTTTTTTTTTCAGACCACCACCATGTGTATTCTCTGTGACTGCCTACACTCCAGCAGGGGCAACCAGCCTTAGTGATGCTGAATGTATTTGCATTACAGACTTAAACCTGAAAACCCCACTCGCTTCTAATTACTGTGCATGACTATACATGGCAAGCACATGGGTGTGTGCTAAGCCTCTGCTTCTTCCCCCAAAAAATCGCTCCCCCTTTCCATCTACTGCAACTGTGAAATCACCAGAGCAAGACGCAATAAATCTCTGCCTATAATTCTTCTATGCACACAGAGTCATGTTTTCACATTAGTGCCAAAACGAAATTTCTTTGCCAATTTGAAAGCACACTTACTGCTCTTTTTTTTTCGGGCCAAGTGAAAATCTCTTTTTACAATTTGAAATCACTTTTACAGACTGACACATTCTGAAACCTTTTTTTTAAATTTATTTAAATGCACATGTCCAAGCTGTTTTTTTTTCAGACCACCACCGTGTGTATTCTCTGTGACTGCCTACACTCCAGCAGGGGCAACCAGCCTTAGTGATGCTGAATGTATTTGCATTACAGACTTAAACCTGAAAACCCCACTCGCTTCTAATTACTGTGCATGACTATACATGGCAAGCACATGGGTGTGTGCTAAGCCTCTGCTTCTTCCCCCAAAAAATCGCTCCCCCTTTCCATCTACTGCAACTGTGAAATCACCAGAGCAAGACGCAATAAATCTCTGCCTATAATTCTTCTATGCACACAGAGTCATGTTTTCACATTAGTGCCAAAACGAAATTTCTTTGCCAATTTGAAAGCACACTTACTGCTCTTTTTTTTTCGGGCCAAGTGAAAATCTCTTTTTACAATTTGAAATCACTTTTACAGACTGACACATTCTGAAACCTTTTTTTTAAATTTATTTAAATGCACATGTCCAAGCTGTTTTTTTTTCAGACCACCACCGTGTGTATTCTCTGTGACTGCCTACACTCCAGCAGGGGCAACCAGCCTTAGTGATGCTGAATGTATTTGCATTACAGACTTAAACCTGAAAACCCCACTCGCTTCTAATTACTGTGCATGACTATACATGGCAAGCACATGGGTGTGTGCTAAGCCTCTGCTTCTTCCCCCAAAAATTCGCTCCCCCTTTCCATCTACTGCAACTGTGAAATCACCAGAGCAAGACGCAATAAATCTCTGCCTATAATTCTTCTATGCACACAGAGTCATGTTTTCACATTAGTGCCAAAACGAAATTTCTTTGCCAATTTGAAAGCACACTTACTGCTCTTTTTTTTTCGGGCCAAGTGAAAATCTCTTTTTACAATTTGAAATCACTTTTACAGACTGACACATTCTGAATCCTTTTTTTTAAAATTTATTTAAATGCACATGTCCAAGCTGTTTTTTTTTCAGACCACCACCGTGTGTATTCTCTGTGACTGCCTACACTCCAGCAGGGGCAACCAGCCTTAGTGATGCTGAATGTATTTGCATTACAGACTTAAACCTGAAAACCCCACTCGCTTCTAATTACTGTGCATGACTATACATGGCAAGCACATGGGTGTGTGCTAAGCCTCTGCTTCTTCCCCCAAAAATTCGCTCCCCCTTTCCATCTACTGCAACTGTGAAATCACCAGAGCAAGACGCAATAAATCTCTGCCTATAATTCTTCTATGCACACAGAGTCATGTTTTCACATTAGTGCCAAAACGAAATTTCTTTGCCAATTTGAAAGCACACTTACTGCTCTTTTTTTTTCGGGCCAAGTGAAAATCTCTTTTTACAATTTGAAATCACTTTTACAGACTGACACATTCTGAAACCTTTTTTTAAAATTTATTTAAATGCACATGTCCAAGCTGTTTTTTTTTCAGACCACCACCGTGTGTATTCTCTGTGACTGCCTACACTCCAGCAGGGGCAACCAGCCTTAGTGATGCTGAATGTATTTGCATTACAGACTTAAACCTGAAAACCCCACTCGCTTCTAATTACTGTGCATGACTATACATGGCAAGCACATGGGTGTGTGCTAAGCCTCTGCTTCTTCCCCCAAAAATTCGCTCCCCCTTTCCATCTACTGCAAATGTGAAATCACCAGAGCAAGACGCAATAAATCTCTGCCTATAATTCTTCTATGCACACAGAGTCATGTTTTCACATTAGTGCCAAAACGAAATTTCTTTGCCAATTTGAAAGCACACTTACTGCTCTTTTTTTTTCGGGCCAAGTGAAAATCTCTTTTTACAATTTGAAATCACTTTTACAGACTGACACATTCTGAAACCTTTTTTTTAAATTTATTTAAATGCACATGTCCAAGCTGTTTTTTTTTCAGACCACCACCGTGTGTATTCTCTGTGACTGCCTACACTCCAGCAGGGGCAACCAGCCTTAGTGATGCTGAATGTATTTGCATTACAGACTTAAACCTGAAAACCCCACTCGCTTCTAATTACTGTGCATGACTATACATGGCAAGCACATGGGTGTGTGCTAAGCCTCTGCTTCTTCCCCCAAAAATTCGCTCCTCTTTTCCATCTACTGCAACTGTGAAATCACCAGAGCAAGACGCAATAAATCTCTGCCTATAATTCTTCTATGCACACAGAGTCATGTTTTCACATTAGTGCCAAAACGAAATTTCTTTGCCAATTTGAAAGCACACTTACTGCTCTTTTTTTTTCGGGCCAAGTGAAAATCTCTTTTTACAATTTGAAATCACTTTTACAGACTGACACATTCTGAATCCTTTTTTTTAAAATTTATTTAAATGCACATGTCCAAGCTGTTTTTTTTTCAGACCACCACCGTGTGTATTCTCTGTGACTGCCTACACTCCAGCAGGGGCAACCAGCGTTAGTGATGCTGAATGTATTTGCATTACAGACTTAAACCTGAAAACCCCACTCGCTTCTAATTACTGTGCATGACTATACATGGCAAGCACATGGGTGTGTGCTAAGCCTCTGCTTCTTCCCCCCAAAATTCGCTCCCCCTTTCCATCTACTGCAACTGTGAAATCACCAGAGCAAGACGCAATAAATCTCTGCCTATAATTCTTCTATGCACACAGAGTCATGTTTTCACATTAGTGCCAAAACGAAATTTCTTTGCCAATTTGAAAGCACACTTACTGCTCTTTTTTTTTCGGGCCAAGTGAAAATCACTTTTACAGACTGACACATTATGAAACCACCATGTGTAACTACAACAAAAACAATTCCCATTTCTATTATTCATTTCTTAAGTTACCACATACATCCCCTCTCAAACTGTAAACTCACCTTTAAAATTAGTTAGTTGTGAAAGAAATGTGACACTCAAACAGCAGATTATCAGAGCCAGGATCTCTGTTCTCTACACCTCTCTCCTCTCAGCAGAACCAGATAATGGCAAACTTTCCCTCTATTTTTCCACACATATACATGTAAGTTTCAAATCTCAGTGCTTCCCCCTTTTTTTCAAATGTAATGACACATTTCTATTGGTTGAAAACCAACCCTTTTCCAAAAGTACCCTGCCCCCAACTTGACTTCTGCCTAGTACCCTTCCCCCAACTTGACTTCTGCCTGCTACCATAGCAACAGCTCATGGAACACTGCTGTGTGCAGTTAGGTCTGAAGTTCGACACACAATGTTTCAATTCCACAGAGCAAGAGTGCTTGACTTTTCAAACCTAACAGCAAATCCATAGTACTGTTCTTTGGTTACACATTTTTTTGTACCAATACAAAACATGCTTCTTTTAATTTTCACATACAGCCTAGTTTTTTTTCTAGAATGGTATGAAACAGCCAATCAGTTCTTTTTGTTTTGTAAAAAATATGTATGCCTCCATTTCCAAACTGTCTTTCTTTTCATATTGCCATTCTACTGAAAGACACCTCCTGAGTGCATCCAGTTCTCCTTTGAAGATGTTCACAGTGTGGATTGTAGGGCACAGCTATGTCTTCTGGAGTGAAAAGTTTGCAGAGAAAACAGATATGGTGAGAGACCTTGCTTTGCCAAATGTAGACATTAAATGGATTGGTCAGAGAGGGTTAAAGTGGCACCAATTGATGCCATTGGTGAAATCCTTCATTCAAATCCAACACCCTGACCTCATAATAGTGCACTGTGGTGGCAATGACCTAGGCACTTTGACTGGGGTAGGTCTGGAAATGCTTATGAAGGACACCTTTGCACAACTGTTTACACTTTTCCCTAAAACTGCCTTTGTGTTTTCCAACATATGCCAAAGGCAAAAATGGAACTGGTCCAATCATTTCTGTCCTCAGATTGACAAAGCAAGAAAGCACGTCAACAAATCTGTTTCTGCTTTCCTCCGTGACTATGGTATGGGTGCCATTTACCACAACAACTTGCGTTACGACATGCAAGACATTTATAGAGGAGATGGTGTGCACTTCAATGATGAAGGGAACAGAGTCTTCCTCTTGAACCTTAGACTCTGCATCGGTACTTACTTGTAGGTACCACTAAAAAAATGACTCCATAAACACAACAGCTCTTTTTAGAGCTCCCTAATTTCTAAACTCTTAAATCTGCTTTTCATTTATTTATTTATTTATTTTTTTACCGTACGCTTACCGTAAGCTTACCGTACGCGTACCCCGTGATTTTTTTTAAAATCAATAAATGTTTTTTTTGTACTTTTCTGTCCTTCTTTGACCCCCTTACAATTGTTAGGGGGTCTGTAACTCTCCTCATTGCCCCCTTTCCTTGTTTTCACTCTTTTTTTTCAGAGTGAAATACACAAAATGGCGGCCGCCGCTTCCTGGTTTCGGCCGATTCGAATGTTTACTAAGCTCTAAGAGCCAATCAGAATCGCGCTCGCGCACGCCACCGTACGCTTACCGTAAGCGTACGGTAAGCGTACCGTAAGCGGGCTCAGATATATATATTGATTTAAAGGCAATTTTCTCAGAATCTACTGAACAGATTTACACCAAACCTACAAAAGGCACTTCCTTGACCTAGGGACTACCTCTCTGCCAAATTTTGAGTAATTCTGTTCAGCCGTTCGGGCTGTAGCTCGTTCTAAAGGTCCTATGGAAAAATGCATGGGAAAAACGCGTTTTGGGACCCCCCTTTTATCTCAGCCCCCGCTTGACGGATCCCCCCGAGACTTTCAGGGTAGGAGCGGAGCGTAGCGCCCCACCTATTTTGAGAAATTCGCGAGGATTCGTCGACCGGCGCCAAAGTTATTCAAAATAGAATGTTGAGGTTTTCCTATGGAAACGTGGTCCTAACTATAACTACCTACTGGCGACCGCCAGTAGGTAATATATATATATGTATATTTGTAAATTGTATATAATATAAAAATTATTAAATACATTAAAATTAATAGTTTATTATTGTTTTAAAATATATATATATATATATATATATATATATATATATATATATATATATTAGTTATTATGTATTTGTTTAACTTTTTTACATTTAATATATTTGTTAAAATGTATATTACATCTACTTAATTTTTTTTTTCAATTATATTTTTTTATTCAATATATTTATTTTCGATATTTTTGCACTTACCTATTTAAGTATAGGGAGTCGATATTTTTGCATTCTATTTTTTTACCTCGATATGTTTTTCATCGGTATTTTTGAAGTCAATACTCTCTCAGTGAACCATAGACATCTACGTGGAAAAGTTGTTGAGTGCACCAAAAGTGGCAAAAAACTTATGGAGGGAGCCATTGGTAATTAGAAGCATAACAAAATCGCCATGGCAAGATATTGCCTTGGATACCGTGGGTCCCATCAAGACTATAAGTGTGTACAAGTATATCATAGTTGCAGTGGATATGTTTTCATGTTGGCCGGAGCATACAAACCCAATACTGTAAAGACCAAGGACTTTATAACATTTGTGGTAGAGAAGGTTTTCCTGAGACTGTGTTGACTGATAATGGTGTTCAGCTGTACTTGAAGGAGTTTGAAACATTTCTCTCTGAAAGAGGAACTAAGCGTTAGAGGTGCATTTACCACCCAAAGAGTAATGGTATATTTATGAGGCTCAATAGAGTCATTAAGGGGACTATTCGGAGGTCTTTGGTAAGCCTGGGCAAAGCACTACGCTACGCTCGCGTAGTTTGAGAAGTTTGCGCTACTTCGCACTACGCGAATTGCACCTAGCACAGTGCAAACATGCGTAGCATAGCGTTGCCTAGCGCAGCAGTCATTAGGTCTCACCTGACCCAGCGCATGCGCTGGTCTGGCGAGACATTTTGTGACGGCTCAAAAAAGTGCTACCACTGTAGCCTAGACCTACAGTGCATGTGAACGCGATCACTTTCACTTTTGCACGGCCGCTTTGATGTTCTCCGTGAGCCTGTTTATTACTTCTATGGAGTAATGGTGGCACCCGTGCGCCGCCATTACTACAGAGCAGTAATAAACAGAAACAAGCATTGGCATAGCCAATATGTCTCGCTTTTGGGACCTTATAAGTATTTAGTTATGCAACTGTTGCATGGCTAAACACTTATAAGGTCCCAAAAGAGAGACCTATTGGCTATGCCAATGCTTGTTTTCTGCTTGCTCGCGGTCCTCAACATCAAGTTGGAGACTGCGAGCAAGCAAAATGACATCCCGGCGAGACTTTTTCCTTGTTCGCGATCAGCAACATCAAGTTGCCGATCGCGAGCGTGGAAAATAAACATCCCGGCGAGATTCTCAACGTGAGGAGGTCAGGTTTCTCATTGCGAGTGGTCGCGTATGCTCGCGACGTCTCGCGATGATAAACTACCAGTCCGCGTTGAGAAAGCTTCTGCTCGAGTAAAAATCTACTTGAGCGGCAGAAAACTACAGCTCGCACTGTGCAAGATGCCGTTTTCAATGATTGCACAGTGCCGGATGCTTGTCCGCACTTTGCAATCATTGAAAACGGCATCTTGCAAAGTGCGGACAGGGTACTACGCAGTTCGCGAAGTGCTATGCGTAGCTCGCGTAGTGCGAAGTGCACTTTGCGTAGCTTCGCCTAGTGCTACTTCGCGAACTATGCCCAGGGTTAGTCTTTGGCAAATCATGTGTGCTGGAAAGGATTAGGATGAAGAGGCTTACTCATCATTTTTTTGGGGGGGGGGAAATCTTTTTATTTTAACAGTGCTCATAAAGACCATACAATACAATGCCATGTACAAATAGCACATTAGGGAACAATACAGACATCATCTGGGAATTACACATCAGGGAATCACAAATGTCTTTTGTCAATACAATTTGACTATTCCTCCACAAGGGCACCTGCCTCTCTGTATTTGCGCCATGGTGCCCATATTTTCTTCCTTTTTTTCATGCACCCCGTGCTTTTATATACTGCTTCTTCCGCTCTTTGGCACCAGTCTAGGTCCCGCTGCCAATCTTCCCATAGAGGGGGGGCGCCCGCACCCCCCAGGCCCTAGCAATATTCCGTTTCGCTACCCCTGCTGTCAGGGCCAGCCAGAGCTCAACATATCTCAACCAGTCACTGTCCCCTTTGATCAGCAGGAGAAGCCACTTCAAGGACCATCGGGACTGGCACTCCCGCTACTCTGGACATTGTGTCCGTAGCTTTCACCCAGAATGAGCTGATCACCGGACACTCCCAAATGATATGGAAGAAGGAGCCCTCTTGTTGACAGCCCCGCACTCAGAGCGCTGACTGACACCTTCCCCATGTATACAGGTGGGTGCGAGGATAGTGTGTGCGATGGAGGACTTTGAACTGTACAAGCTGGAACCTAGACCGGAGAGTGATTTCCCTGGGCCCCTGGAGCCTATCATGCCAGTCCTCCTCATCGAGGCTCCCAAGGTCCTGAACCCAGGCCACTCTAAGACTGACCAAGGGATCTGGTATATTGTTTATCAATTTCCGTTAGATGGTGGATGTGGGTTTCTCCTTAATAGGGTCAAGTAACAAACGATCTTCCATCGGGGAGTACTCCGGGATGACTGTGCCACTAGGTATGTGGGAGCGAAGAGCATGCTGGAGGCGTATGTACTGATATCCCTGTGAGATATGTAAGCTGTACTCCTGTACGGATGGCGTCTCCCTTCCAGCCGTCCCCCAGATAGTCAATACCTATTTGCTGCCATCCCTTAAACCCTGTTAACTTCGCCACTTCCCTCAACAGGTCCCCCTGCCAAAGTGGAGTTTTCCCGGTTAGCTTGCCAGCCCAGCCCAGGAGCCGATTTGCCTCCTGCCAGCAGTGGACGACTACCATAGTATGGTCTGGCCACACCTTCTGGGGTCTACAGGCATATAGGAGAGTTTCACAAGTACCCCGTGGCATAGCCATTCTGTCTACCCTATAGGCGGGTGCGTTCCTGTCAGTGTACACCCAATCATTAACTACCTGCAATTGTGCCACCCAGTAGTATAATTTATCATCCGGGACCGCCAACCCTCCGTCGCACACTCCCCTGTGTAATTTGTGTAGCGCTACCCTAGGTGACCATCCATCCCATAACAAGGTCCGCACTGCCTGAGAAGGCTTACTCATCATTCAAGCACCAGTGCCACTCCATTTGGACTGTTCAGGAGGAGAAGGGTGAATTCTCTTGTGTGTACAAAAAATGTGTGAACACTCAAGATGCTAATAAGTATCTTGAGAAATAGATAGCACGGAGGGAAGGTGAAGCTATGAAAATTGAGAGAAGGAATGTGTGGTATGATGTGAGAAATGCTATGAAGCATATTGAAGTGAAGTGTGGGGATATTGTGAAAATTAAGCTACCTGGTTTGAGTGATGCTATGTTAAAAGATTCCTTCCCTATGAAAGTGAATAAAGTGTTTCACAGTGCAATAAAAACTGAGGGCCTGATTCACAAAGAGCCTCTGCACTTGTGGCCACGCAGTCATGGGTGAATTTCTGCACTCAGGGTGGAAACTCCACAATGAGAATTCTCATTATGGAGATTCCACCTTGAGTGCAGAGACTCCCCCTCGACTATGCTCCCTCCACCATGGGCATGGAGGCCCTTTGTGAATCTGGCCCAGAAGATCATAAAATTTGAAACTTGAATAGGGTTGTCAAGGAATGGGGCAGTGATTTTGAAACCTGTGCATGGTCCAACAGAAAAGTCAAGGAAAAGGAAGGCGATACCTCTATCTACATTGAGGAGAAATTCCAGGTGTATTAGAAAACATCAGCCAAAATAGCCTGAATCCAGAGACGCAGAGATCAAGGGATTCACATGTGGACATACCTTAACAACTTCGGGTGCACATGGCAACATCACAAAATAAAATGATGGACGGAGTGCTGAAACTTTCCAAACACTCAGCCCCCATTCACAGATCTGAAAACACAACACCATCAGACTGGAGACAAAGAAGTGCAAAAAAGAAGCAAACAAGGTAACATGCCTTGTCCATCTACACAAGCGGAATCTGCAACAACTTCCCCTTATCCATATGTACTGCCCCAAACCTCCTCCAATTTAGGAAAGAGCTGAAGATACACCTCTTTAAAGAACACCACACTATTGTGCAGATTCAGTCCACATTTGCTCCTAGAAACCCACTGCTAACATAGGTTGACTATATATTTGGTCTTTGGCCAATACAGCTCTCTGCTGCTTTCTTTCTAGGTTCACGCTACACAAATACCACATACACACATAAATATGTGTTTGTGTGTGTGTGAAAGAGAGACAGAGAAAGAGGAACTCACAGTTAGGGAGTAGTTCAAGACTCTTTGGTGGTTTTGTACTACTGTTTGCACGTATTGTGTAGGTGTATAGCAGGAGAATTGACTGTTGCAGCCATAACATCTGTTTGGTGAGTGGAAGAAGAAATATTGATTCCTGTTATACTGGTAGAACTAATTACAGACCTGACTTGATCCTATTCTGTAGAGAAATTACCAACATTTATTTTCCCAACTTCCTTGGAGAATTCTGATAGGTGTATGCTCGAAGAAGGCAAAAGGTGCTAGCTTCGCTGTATCTACAGTTAAAATTGGGCGTGCAAGTGTAATCTGCCTCAGAAATATATTCCTCTTTTCTGCTGGTAATGTTACAACCAATGAGTAATATTCAGTTGGTTGTCTTTGGTTTAAGGTTATATGTGAGAGGAAGTTGAGAATAGAAAGAGAGAAATGGTCGGTCGAAAGTTACTACATTATAGCTTTTGGATTGACACGTGGCAGTAACTTGCCATTTTTGTTGCGCTATCAGCCACAAATGCTGCTGCTCTAAAGAGTAATGAGAGGCAAACCCCTGTACTCTGAATTATGCACTATAAGTTACAAGTGCATAATGCTCACTGGGCAGGCAGTTCCATATAAATTGGTAGAAGACCCTAAAATTAGTAACCCTTGTAGGAGAGTAGGATCTGCTTCACATGTTTGCCCCACTTTTTGCTGGTGTTTCACTGTTTTTTTACTTTAGTCTGGCTGGGACCCTGCTATTCAGGGCCCCAGCCTAGCTGCTTCCTCTCTAAAATGATTCCATGTACTTTAGATTGGGTCTGTGGTGCCCTTATAAGTCCCTAGTATATGGTATACTATGTACCCAGGGCATAGGTACCCCAGAGGCCTACCAGGGGCTGAAGCATGTATTATGTCATCCCTGGAAAGCCACCCAAAATGACACCACAGGTCTGCTACTGCAGCCTGGGTAAGGTGGTGCATGCACCCCTTACTAAGATATAGGTTCACTATATTTCACCCTATATACTCACATATAAACCTATAAGTCACTCCTATGGCAGGCCTTATCAATCCTGAAGGCAGAGTGCTTGGTTCTTAAGTGCGAGGGTGCCCATGCATGAGCAGAGCCCTATGCAGCATTCAGAGACCCTTCTCTGATGCTGTTTGTTGTGCAGCCTGACCATATACTCTTAAGTGCATTATAACCAAACGGTAAATGCTAACTTTTGACTGGCTGCACGGAAACATGTCGTGTTTGGTGTCAAACACCTTGGAATCATACCCCCACACCAGTAACTGGTGTGGGAGTATGATCCCACCCTTCTAGAGGGAGAGACATGACAGCACCGGTATACCCGGTAGAAACTTAATAGAGCCCTGGCATCACAAAATGGATGCTGCAGCCACAGACACGGGTCTGGCCTCCTGCTGCTGACCGAAACTCCGGCAGGGGAGGCCTGGACAATAGGTTTCCTGTCACAGGGAGGTGTAACCACCTCCCAGACAGGCTTATGTGTATTGGGGCTGAGTGGGAGCACTCTCTGAGTGCTATGAAGTCCTGCACTGAGGGCACATTTGGTGTCCCTGTGCATAGTCCAGCTCAAACCGGTTCAGGGGCTTCCAGCCCCTGCTCTGGCGTGAAACTGGATAAAGGAAATGGGTGTAGCCACCCCTCTTTCCAAACCCTCCCATAGGTGGGTCCCCAGAGTATGTCCAAACCTCTACCTTAGTATAAGTATGGGACTCCAGTCCTTAGGACTTTAGATTACCCTGGACGAAACTCTGAAGCTGAATCCTGGACCTTCAACACTCTGCTCAAGACCAGAGGACTGAAGAAATCTCCCTTGGGGTCAAGGAGTGACTCCCCTGCTTGGCAGGCACCAATGAAGCAATTTGACGGTCTGCATTTCCGAAGCTCATGCCGGACTCCGAAGTATTTTCAGCCCAGGAAGAGGATTTCCAGACATCTCAGAGGCCGACCCAAGTCCCCAGCAAAGCCCTCGTGAGTAGTGTGGAACCGGAACTACTGGTCACTGTGCACTTTTGAAAGTGCATTGACTGCTCGATGTCTCTTGAAGTCGTGCTTGGGCTGACTTGAAGCCCCCACCTCGAGCACTTAATCCACCGAAGATTGTTGGCCTGGTCATTTGAGTGACCCATGGGCCACCATTTTGTGTTTCGTCTCGAGGTCCCTCCGCAATCCATGGTCCATTAACTGGTGGGTCCCTGAGGGGGTAACTTTGCATTTCCTTGGGCTTTTCAGGTTGCTCCAAATGTGCTCCGACTCCCTACCAAGTGGTGAGTCCCACAGACCTTGCTGGTCTGAACCAAAGCATCTTTCTTGTTTCTGCATGGGTTGCTGTTTCCAAGGCTTGTTGTATCCAATCCGGGCACCGATGATGCAGCATTCGACATCCTTTATGGAGCAGCTCAAATCCATCTCCTGGTCATCCTCGACACCTCCTGGTCCTCATGGCTGAAGGGTCAAGCTTCACCTCTTTCACCTGAAATAACCCAACATCGGTGGGCATCTGCTCATCGCCTTCCTGGTCCCTGGCAAGTGACCCAGAATCTGTCCCCTCTGCTTTCAGGATCTTCTCATCTTTGATCCAGGCTTGGATCTCTTCGGACACTTCGCATCTTCACGGCAGCAGCACTTCTTCGCCAGCTCCCATTGAAATCGACGACGCGACCCAACACAAAAAGACACCTATGCACCCGGCTTCCCTGGGTGAGGTAACACGAGAACTCCAGTGCTCCCGTGGGTGCTAGCCCTAGAACTTCCTAAGTCCAAAAGGGTTTGGTCCTGACTCATTTCTAAGGGTCCCTAATCTTTCAAAATCTAACCATGACTTTCCCCATAGAAGCTAACGGGAGCTCGCGGTTGTGTTCACACACTGCACACGGCCCCTGTGGGTCCCCTGTGTCACTACCTTGGGTGGTTCCTTGGGGTCCCAGTGATTCTACAGGCTCTAGGCCTTGTGTCTAGTTAAGTCGTGGTTTTTATACCACTATTTTAGTATATGGTTTGGCACGCCCCTAGGGCCTGAGGTGTATTTGTGCTATTTTACTGTGATTTTTGAAGTGTAACTTATGTGTTTTGACCTCTTGTCTCATAAAGAGACTAGGAGGGTGTGTTTAGTAATAAATACATATATTTTATATATATACCTGATGTGGATATCTTTCATTTAGTGACTCAAGAGATTATAGACTGGTAAAACAAGCTGCTTTACATTCCTTCAAGACTTAGCCTGAAGGCTGCTCTCCAAAGCTACCACTAGGATAGCTTTCAATAAAGGTTTTCTTTTACCTATAACCAATAAGGGGTTTGTTTGGACTGATACAAGGTGCCCACTAGAACTAGTGGACAGCATATATCAGGCCAACTTCTCACATTGGTGTGCAGCGTGTGGGATTCCAGCTTGTCATTGTTTTACCAGATAATCTCGATTGAGTAACTAACTGAAAACCACTAAAGGTACCCTAGGTACATTTAATACAAGCTTTAGAATACAGTAAGTTCTACTGAACTTAGAGTTGTGTGTTAAGGGATAGCACACCCTTTCTACAACTCAAGTGAGTTTAGTAAGCCACACTAGAGTAGGTAGTGCAATACACCACACCACACTAGTAATGTCTTCAAGGCCAGGAAGCAGTAGGTCCTTGCCAGAAGCCAATGGGCTTCAAGATTCCCAGTGTGATAGACTCCCATTCATGGAACTGAGAGCATTATGTACAACTAGGAAACTAAAGACAGGCAAAAGTTCAACCACCCAGCATCTCATAGAGGTACTCCGGCTGGATGACCTTAGCAGATCTTTAGGATCTGAAGGGCTAGGCAGAGTGGGTGGGACAGCACCTGAGGGAAGGCCAGGGGGTGTAATTCCCCATGACCTGACCTCTGAGGCTGGCCAGGCAGATGACAATGATCTGGATCTGGAAAATCCAGCTCCCCTAGATAGTGATGGAGAGGACCATAATGGACCCCTCTTTGTCCCTCCTGGGAGAGTTGGTGGTGGGCCAAGAAGGCCAAGATCTTCCTCCAGGGAGTCTAACCACTCTAACTCATTTGTAGGGACCTCAATCTCCTCTCTTAGGAGGGAAACATCTCAGGAGAGAAGGGAGAGCCTGCTTAAGTATGAGGAAGCTCAGCTTGAAATCAGAAGAAAGCAGGTAGCCCTAGATAGGGAGGCCCTAGAGCTCTACAGAGCTAGAAAAAATGTGGGACTAGAGTCTCATGGTGGCAGCAACATCCCTAGAGATAGGGAAAGGTCTTATGACCATGGAAACCTGAATAAGATTGTCCCTCCCTACCAGAGTGGGGATGACATCCACAAATGGATAACTGCACTGGAAAGGGTCTGTAAAGTACAAAGAGTCCCCCAGGAGCAGTGGGCAGCAATCTTATGGCTCTCCTTTGCAGACAAGGGTAGAGATAAACTCCTCACTGTTAGAGAAGAGGAGTCAGATGATTAAAACAGTCCGAAGAGTGTCTTAATTGAGGGGTTTGGCCTAACCACTGAGCAATGCAGGTTAAAGTTCAAGGATACCCAAAAGGCACAGACTAAGGACTGGGTAGACTTTCTAGATTGTGCTACTAAGGCTCTGGAAGGTTGGTTACTTGGCAGTAAAGTGCATGACTACCAAGGAGTGTACAATTTAATTATGAGGGAGCAGATACTTAATAATTGTCAGAATCTCAAGCCAACTTCTCACAACCCTAAAAAAGGAATCCCTTCTAAATATACTCAAATACACTGCTGGGAATTTATGGCTAGTTGGGTTAGTTGCTCCTATAGCAATAATATGCACTACATTCCAGCAATGGTTGATATTGAATAGATGAAGAAGGATTAGAGTTAGTTGTTTGTCCTGAGGATGATTCAATGCTCTAATTGGTAATAGGTTGATTGATTTTATAAAATGAACTGTGGAATAACCAAAGAATCCTGATCTATTTCCATATGTTGACTTATGTTTTAAAGTGTGCAGTTTTCTACCACTTTCTCTTCACAGTCTACATCTCAATGGACAGTGTATAAATAACTGATTTTGCAAATGAATTAAATATTTGGAATATTTTGTAGGAGAAATTCTAGCCTCTCTTCTTATTGATTATTAAGTAGATTTGTTAAAAGGAATAGGTTTTAAGTAGTGGTGTCCTACCAACAGAGGTACTAATCACACAACTGAAGAAGAATAGGGCTTATCATATCTGTAAACACCCATTTGGGTCATATATGCCACTCAAAGTTACAGAGTGGTCATCCACATCAATGTGGCATGCTTCCAATGTTTTCAGTTTCAATGTTATTGTCAGTTTAGATCAAAGAACACAGCATCCACACTAAAACAGTTTTATTATGGAAAATCATCTTTAAACAATAATCATTAGGCACACAAATGACAAAAAGGAACATCAAGAAGACAGTTTATCCATGGGCTTCTGTAGAGATCACAACCTGACATTTGCTGCCAATACAACAAGAGGCAGCACGACAGTGGGATGCCCTGTGCAGATATATGGATAGATTGATGGCAAAAACAGACAAGAGACTGCCGTGTGGGTCCATATCTCCCCACCCTCTGCCCCAGGACTGCTGAGTGTGGAAAAGATTCCCTCCTAAACCATAGGCGAAGATGGTGCGAGCTGGCATACAATGGGTCAGGTCTGGACATCCTCCCCTTCCCCCATTACGAGATTAATAATTTGACACTGCTATCCTCCTTCAATTGAACTTGGGTGCCCCACAAAACCATGAATACCATGAGGCATGGGGACATACTGCCCCTTTTGTGTGAGATACCAGGTCAGTCTCACAAGCACAACATAAAATATTTAGGCCCCAGTTAAGCACTGATATACAATTTTTTTCTTTTAAGATGTCCATGGTATATACCAGTGGTTCCTTAACGAGGGACACATGCAGCACTTACATTTAATCTATATATTCAATGATGTGCTGTTAGGTACAGCTGCAGACACTACAAACTGCTTTCCTACTTGTGCCAAGGACATAATTAGTGACTTCCGATGTGATGAACAAATCGTAATTGTGGTACCACTTCAATACCATTTCACTTATTCATTAAAGAAACAGTAGGATAAAAGAAGACATGTTATTCAGTATCCTCTCTCTAATATTCCAGGCTGACTCAAAAAATCTAGAAACAGCAGAAACTACCCTAACGAACCTTCCGGTGAGACTGTGCACAATAACAACTCTCAATCATTGATAAAGGGGTAAAAGGCAGCTTTAATAGAACAGATCTGGCAAATGTATTATCAAACCTTGGCAAATGCTTTACAAAACTAGCCAACCTCACTAATATATTGAAACAAACCTAACACCCAACCCACCTCTCTAAGAATTCATAGCCCCAGAGATGAACCTTCCCACCTCAACCTTGTACCCCCCTGACATACACTCCACCTTCTGTTGTTACCCGTACCCCTCTATCCCTTGGTCCTTGATCAGTATCCCTGACCGCTCATTGCTCTGCCTTTCCGATGCCCTCCTATCCAACAAATGCCTTCTAGCCCGCCAACCCAGAAACCCATATCTAAATTCCTTTCTCAAATGCCATGAAATTGGAACAAAGTAAACCCTCCCTGTCCCTTATCCCCAGCTATTCAGAAACCCGAAACATCCCATGAAACATCCCAACCATACACAACAAAATTAAGGCCAACTCACCAAGGATGTCACCAACAGGGCCGGACTGGGAACCAAAACCGGCCCTGGCAAAGTGCTCGGCCGGCACCCCCGGGGCTTGGGGGTGCCGCAGAACTCTTTGCCAGGGCCGGTTTTCAGCCGATTTTGCTACAGGGCCGATTTTGCAGCTATGCTGCAAAAACGGCCCTGTAATAAAAATGGCCCCCAGGGGCCCAAAACCGGCCCCACTCATGCGGCACACCGGGGGATTGCCCGGTGCCCGCTACGGCCAGTCCGGCCCTGGTCACAACTACCTTACCATATATCAGTTCCCTTCTGTCTGAACGTACACCACCCTCCCTCACCCAACCAGCACAATCCATAGGATCAGAACCCCAGAAAATCTTACCGTCAAAGGAAATGCCCAATATCTTACCTTATATTGTTACTGCTGAAAGGCCCAAATGAATCTGTCCCATTCTAAAGTGTATTTCATCCTCTCTCCTTTACACAAAACCAATGGGCCTCCCCCCCTCCTGAGGACACCAGATTGTACAAAATCGAACGAAGTCTGTGAATAACTCTTGCAGTGGAAAACAGCTAGAGAGTTCTCAATCAAGTACCACATCCTCATTCTCTCAGCCACTATAGATTCTGTTGTGTCTCTGTCTTCACCTCATCCACTCCACGTGCAAGCCCAGAGAATCTGTGCTACCGTGAATGAGACAGCTCATCAGCTATATCATAATTTGCCCCAGGGACTTATCCAGCTTTAGACAAAATGTTAAGCTTTAGACATTGCAAGAGGAAAATTCTCAACATCAACATTTTCTCATTCTGGTCTTTCTTCAAATTCACCAGTTAACTGCTGTTTGATTGTCAACAAGAAAAACCACCAGTCTGTTGGCCAACTTCTTACCCTAATACACCATCGCCACTACAAAAGGAAAACATTCCAAGAATGCAATGATGTGCTTTGTTGCTAACCATGCCGTAGGCTAATGCCCACCTCAGAAAAGGCCAAAGACTTGCACTCCTGATGCATCAGAAAATACCTGCATCTGCCACAACCAATCCTCATTCGTGGTGGTAACACCATTGACTTCATTTAAGAATAAATTCCACACATTCAAATCTGCCCAAATGCTTGCTCACAAACGCATCCTATGATGGGGAAAACTGCACCTCTCACTGGGAAACCAAGTCGTATCTAAAATGCTCTGCCAATGCGCACCACTCAACATGCAAAGTTCAAATGTTCCAAACGGCACTACACTTCAATTACAACTTTTTACAGCTCACCGGTTCCTCCAACAGCAAAATTAATGACTGCATCTTGTCCGCAGGTAAACGAACTTCCATCAACTGAGAATTTAACTCAATACCCAGGATGTAATGGATGCACTTGGGCCTTCCGTCTTCTCAGGATCCACAAGAACTCCCAACTCTTGCATTGTTGCCTGGAAAAGCTGCAACACCCTCAAACAGTCACCTGACCCATCTCTGCCCACCATTAGAAAATCATCCAAACAAGAACCATTTAAAAAATGTACTGAATTCCTCAATAGAAGACACTGAACATCCCATCTGCAACAATTTATCTATGTAAATGAGATCATCAAACTGTAATCCCAACAAAGTAAAGTCCTCTGGATACACTGGTAACAGACGAAAATCTGACTGAATAACTGATTCTGCCATTTCAACCCCTACTCCACACCACCTCATCAAACAATGGCCTCATCTTTAGGAAAGTATTATCTGCTTCTTATGGTTACCCCCACTTTCCACTGATGTCACACTGTTTTTGGCCTAGTCTGACTGAGATCCTGCTATCCAGGACCCCAGTCTATCTGCTTTCTCCTGTAAATTGTTATGCATGTACTTTAGATACACTCCAGATTGGATTCTGGGGTACCTTATCAGAACCTAGTATATGGTATACCATGTACCCAGGGCATAGGTACCCCAGAGGCCTCCCATGGGCTGAGGCATGTATTATGCCACACCTGAGAGGCCATCCAAATTGACACGACCAGCTTGCTACAGCCGACTGTGTAAGCTGGTGCTTGCACCACTTACTTAAGATATAGGTTCAATATATCTATGTAAATCACTACACTTAAATACCTATCAGTCACCCCTAAGGCAGGCCTTAACAATCCTGAAAGCAGGGTGCTGGGTTTTACGTGAGAGGGTGCCCCTGCATGAGCAGAGCCCCTCTGCAGCCTTCGGAGACCATTCTCCAGAGTTGTCTGTGATGCAGCCAGACATATATGTTTAAGTGCATTATAACCTCGCGGTATATGCTAACTTTAAAACAGCTGCTTAGAAACATGTTGTGTTTGGTGTCAAACACCTTGGAATCATACCTCCATTCCAGTAACTGGCGTGGGAGGTATGATTCCATCCTTCTGAAGGGACATATGTGGGTCACCGGTATACCCGATTCCAGCGTTCTCGACCTGCGCAGCACAAAATGGATGCTGCCAGCCACAGACACGATTCTGCTCTCCTGCTGCGGAGCCAATATCGTGCAGAGGAAGGCATGACAATAGGCATCCTGTCAAAGGGCGGTGTAACAACCTCCCAGACAGGATTTAGTGTATTGGGGCTGGGTGGGTGCACTCTTAGAATGCAAGAAAGTCTGCACTAGGGGCACATTTGCTGTCCCTGTGCATAGTCCAGCTCAAACCAGTTCTAAGAGCCATTTGCTCCTGCTCTGGTGCGAAACTGGACAAAGGAGATGGGTGTAGCCACCCTCTGTACTGCCCCTCCCCTAGGAGGGTCCACAGAATCTTTCCAGCCCCTTCCCATGGGTATAAAGTGGGATACCTGTCTACAGGAATTTAGATTTTACCTGGACAAGATTCTGCTAATAAGAAACCAAGTACTTCGACTGCCTGCACAATGCTGGACAACTGAAGAATCTCCCTTGGCATAAACAAGTAACTCCCCTGCTACAGCAGGCACCTATATGCATCTGACTAGTTTGCTTCTCCCAAGCTCCTGAGGACTCCGAAGATTTCAGCAACACAGGCGGTGGGTTCCCCTGAGGTCGATCTGCCCTCTCAGCGATTCTGAGACCAGTATCACTTGTGGCGACCGTGCAACCCGAACCCCTGTACACTGAGTTCTTTTGCAAATGCATATGCTTGTTGACAATTCCCGAGCTTGTGCATTAGACTCTGTGTAGTCCTGACCCCAAGCAGTATTTGCACTGAAGATTTCCAGCCTCCACTCCACGAGTGTCCTGTGGGCTGGTGCTTTGCAGACTTGCTTGAGGTCTACTCGCGATCCCTGGTCCGTTGGCCTGTGGGTCCTGGCGAGGGTCACCTTGTTAATTCTTGGGCTTACCTGGTTGCTCCAGACGTGCCCTGACTCTCCATTGCTTGGAGAGTCCCCTGGACATTGCTGGTCCTCAACGTAACCTGTTTCCTCTGACCACGTGGGTTGCAGTCACCAAGACTTGTTGGGGCTCCAGCCGGACACCGAACCCTCAGCTCTCGACATCCTTTGTGGGACTGCTCACCTCTGGACTTTGGTTGTCCTTGACTTCTCCTGGTGCCCGTGGCTGCAGAGTCAAGCAACCCTTCTTCACTCCGGAAGCACTCGACATCGATGGGCATTCGACTACCAACCCCCTTGTCACCTGAAGTGACCCAGACTCTGTTCCCTCTGCTTTCAGGCTCTTCTCACCTCGAATCCAGGCTTGGATTCCACCGGACATTCTTCGCCCTCCTGGCAGCAGGACTTCTTTGCAGTTCTCCATTGAAAACAATGAAGGTTTCCGACACCACTTGACCCCTGTGCACCCGGCTCCTCAGGGATAGGTAACACAGGTACTTCAGTACTCACTGGTGGGTTGGCCTTAGAACCTCCTAAGTTCCAAAGGGATTGCTCGAAGTCCTCTTAGAAGTGTCCTTAAATTTCCAACCGCAACTTTCCCATAGTGTTGTACAGAGCACGCATGTGTGTTTCCTCACTGCACCCGTCCTCCGTGGGCTCCCTGTGCCACTCCTCTGGGTGGTTCCTTGGGGCCCCACTGATTCTACGTGCTCTAGGCACTGTGTCTATTGAAGTCGTTGTTGTTATACCTTTTGTTTAGTATATGGTTCGGTCTCCCCCTGGAGCCCGCTGTGTATTTCGCTATTTACCAATGTACTTTTGATTTAGTATTGTGTGCTCTGTGCCCTAGTCTCGTGTAGAGACTAGTAGAGAGTGTTATATCAATAAATACATATATGTATGTAAACACTGTGTGGTTCTCCTTTCATTTAATCATTTAGGAGGTGATATTCTGGTAAAACAAGCTACTCTACATTCCTTCAAGATGAAGCCTGAAGGCTGCTCTCCATAGCTACCACTAGGATAGCTTTCAATAAGGTTATCTTTGACCTCAGACATCATAAGGGTTGTGTGGCCTGGTACAAGGTGCCCACTTTAATTAGTGGACGGCATATACCAACCCACCTTCTCACATCATCCACTGAGGTGTAATGAACAACTGAATCTTCACTAATTATGAAATCATTCACAGACTCACCCAGGGGCCAAGATAAGTGATGGATTAAGCAAAACTCTCCTTGCTGTCTCTTTGGCACCACTGATAAAGGACAGACAGTCAAATCAGGGAAAGACTGATAATCAAAAGGTCCCACAATCCTTCCATTAGACACCTCCTTAGCCAAATGTTTTCCTCACTATTTTTGGATTCTCCAAAGCAGATCTTAGATTCTTCGCCCACCTACGTATTCTCAGTCCCTTCTAAAGTAACCGAAAGCCTTCAAGAAAGTACAAACATGTTGCAAGTTTTTGTTGGAGATAGAACTGCAACCAATAACTGAAAACTTGAAACTTAATAGTTGTAGTCCCCTTTTCCCACCACCTGTTGCATCTGACCATGACCTCTAGCTGTACCCCAAAATTGAGCTCCCTGCCAACCCCCATTGTTCAAGCCCAAAAGATGGCACCGAGGGGAGGTCTCCTTCCGCAGTTTGCGCAGTCATGCCTGAATCTGCATTGGGGCACATACAGGCACTTATGTTAAAGGACCAGCAAGACCCATTTTGTGGCAATTGGCCTTGTCTAAAATTACCCACCCCAAACTGGGTGAGGCAACCCTGGAACAACTGATATTGCAATTGTAAACCACTAGCGATATGAACCACCGGTATAGTCTTAGCAAACCGTAACCACTGCATCCACAACTCATCATTTCCACCACATTCTTCATCTGGATTCACCGCTAATTTTGCACGGAAATCCTCATCATATCTAAACCAACCAAAACCTCCATAATTCATCTGAGCTTGGCGCACAACATCCACATATTTGAACAGAGCAACATATCGCTCCGGAAGGCACTTCCAGTAGGCAGTGTCACAGATCAAGAATGCTGAGTTCCTGTTCTCAATTGTAATTTGCACCTTTGGACTATGTGCCAATTTTCACTTCTCTTTCTAGGAACTCTCCTTTGCCTGCACCTCCCTATGTAACAGCTTAAAAACATCTGAAAATTCACATTTGCAAAGCTAGTCTTTCATCTGTTGTGTATAATGCGCCCCCAAAGGCATCAAAATCTCTGTCTAACCTTGAGGAGCTGTCACACCCAGACAGCCCCACAGCCGCACTAGGCTGTCTTCTCACACCGTCTTCAAAATCACTTGTCAACAAAACCCACTGACCTAGGGGACGAACTCTGCTAGCACCTGCTTCCATCCCTGTGTCACCAAGGTCCATTTACTGCCTACAATCACATACTCTGCCGAGTTGCCAGCCTGCATTCTGATTAACTATACCATTATCCACTGCAAACCTTTGCACCTTGTTGAGCCACACAGGCACTACCTGATGTCCAAAAGGAGATATAAATCTTCCAGACATGACCTTGGTTTGCCCCCTTAAATCACTACCCCTCTCTCCCATCTGCCTTATCTTCAAATCCTCCTGAATTGAATGCAATATGACAAACAGATAAGTTTAAAATATAGGCGGCACCATCTTTATGGTCCCTCCCAACTGCCTTTACTCAGCCTGCACACGCACATCTCCTTCTCAATAAATGCCACAGACTGGCAGCACCTGTGAATTCTTCACTGCGTTCAGACTAGCGATAGCATGCACACTCGAAGCCTCCTCATGTGCTCTGTCCTCCTGTTGGCGAGTACCTGCCACTGCAGGCTCCAGTTAAAGGCCATGCTCACACACACGTTTGAAGAATAACACACTCAACCTTCTGGAAAGGCACCTTTCTGTGATATTTGCCTGCCCCTGTCCATCGCAAACGACAAGGAGGGCTCAGAAACGTCAGCAACTACCCGCTGCTCAGGTTCCAAGAGCCCACATCCCACTCACACTCTCTTGCCTAAACTTCTTGTCTTGGGCTTACTACTAGGCAAGGAGCAAGCTAACACAGCAGCAGCCAATCCCCAAGAATACGCTCTTTTAGGGTGCATCAAGTCTACTCAAGCCTGCTCCATCACCATTTCCTGAGGCAAATCCTCCTTGCCCTCATCTTGACAACTTTTCAGTGCTTCAACTATCCTACTAGCTTCCGCCATATTTTTTACCTACCACCAACAATAATTAAGTACTTAAACAACAGTACTAATACCTTGGCCTACCTATGTGACAATCGCTAACCATGCCCTGCCCCTGGGTGTGACAACAGCAAAAGAGGCCACCAACAACAGCAAAATCTCGCTAAAGCCCACCCTTCCTAACCAATCCAGGCCCAGATCATTATTGAATGCACCACCATGCCTGACTAGACCGGTTAAAGAACAGGCAAGCCCATCTACACCCAATCCTCCACTAAGATTTGTGTATACTGAAGGTTGCTTTACATTATTGTTCTCTAGGAGCCTGCAAAGTGGTATGATACACTTGTGCCTTGGTGTCATACATTCTCTGCAATAAAATTAAAAATGATCCTCACTCTCTTTCTATTCATTACATACTGGACAATTAGTTGATTTCAGGGTTTGATATGACCGCTTTGAAGTGAAAACAGCCAATGGAAAGTGCCCAATCTAAATCTGATGTAAAGCTCTCTTGTGCTATGGAATTCCAATTGAAGCCATGTTAGATGTGAAGGACATCTAACGTGGGCTTCAATTGGAATTCCATAGAGCATATTATCAAACCCATTATCGCCGTTTCAGCTGCAGTTTTCTGCCGCTAAAGCGGCGTTAATTTTATCGCCTGTCTTGATAATATGCCCCATATTTTTTAAGGCTGTCTGATATTACTGCTGGCCACAAAGTTGACAAGCCCTGTCAGGGTCTACTTTTGTGTGGTATTTGTAGGAAGCTTTTTCAGATTATCTCAATAGGCACTATGCTCCAGAGATTCAAGCCATATTCATGAATAAAAGGCAAAGGTATCTCCAGGGCTCCTTATCTTGTAAAGGCTCTCTATGAAAGGCAAGTTCCTCTATGAGCCAAATACTAGTCCAGGAGATTAATGGCTTTAAGTTTGTAATGTAAGAAATGGGAAGCAGCAAATGATCCCACCATATTTGACTCATAGGCATGCTTCTGGGAGCATTAAGAAGTGATTTTATAAATTTGTTCTCCCTCATATCTAACTTGTCAACTTTACAATGTACCCCATAAATGCCCCCCATGTAGGGCTGCACTCACTACCTTAGCCCCTGTAGGTTTCCAACAACAGGGATGTAGGTTGATAAGATGTATTCTTCTTCATTTTGAGTAAGGCAGCTTATCTATGTTCAATGGAAAGTTTGCTTTTCAATATTTGTGGTAGCCAATTATTAGAGACTGTGAAATTGGGTTGAGGGTTGGCCGTGGTCAAGCAACAGCCACAATCTTTTGCAGGTAAACCACAAACAGTCTCTGAATTAGCCTGTGCTTAACCCTGGGATGCTTCTCAAAAAAGCAGTCAGGCTTCACTAAGAGGAAATATGTCAAGTATTTATGCAGCACACAAACAGTAATAAGGTGAAAGCACAAAACAAAAAAAGCACAAACCGAGTTCTAAAAAATAGAGTAAATTTCAATACATTATTTGAAACTAAAATGGCCAAAAATCCAATCAGTAGATCTGCAGAAACGAATTTTGAATGTTTGAAGTAAAATCTAGCCCCTAAAAGATCAAAGCGCCAACCACAGACATCTGGCTGTGTGAGGCCAGATCCAAGTTGAAACTTAAGGCTAACCGAGATGGAGTGTGTTTCTGATACAAAAACTAGAAAGTTAAGGCTGGCCACAATGGAGCTTGGTTTTGATACAAGAAATAGATTGAGCCTGGTCAGCATTTAAATTTGGACTTGTAAACATTCTTGAAGAAAATTTTCTGAGAATGTAAAGTTCAGCAGGACAATGCTTTGGGAGGTATCTGAGGAGGGGGCGTCGTCATCGGATGTCCTTGAGTCGAAGTCGCAGTGAAGATTCCTACGTTCGGACTTAGTAGCTGAAATGTATATTGAAAATCTGCAGTGGAACGAGGCATATGACAGTAGTCGAAAAGAGGTCCACGAGGTCGAATACCTTTGGCAAATGACCACTGAGACAGATTTGTTGCTGTGAAGAAGAGCGTAGCAGGAGAAGCCATAAAGTCAATCCGACTGCCGATACACTTTAGGCAGATAAGCGGCCAGGTTGATCCCGGTATCCGTGTTCTCAGAGCACTTTATGCCCCAATTTTGTCCTCAGTTTTGAGAATTGGCCATCTGGGCACTTTTAGCACCACAACTGAAGTTCCAGGACTGGTGGGATTCCTCTTGAGGGTTCGGGATTCACTCAGGTTGGGTCCAAGTGCGGGTTCAAGATGGAGGGAGCCCCCTATATCCCTATAGCTCTGAACAGGCCAGAAAATTAGCCTATGGATTATTTTCTGGCAGTTCTGGGTGCTGGTAAAGATGCAGGGCTCAACAGCAGTTCTTCCAGGTCTAGCAGCAGTCTGGCAGAGTGCACAGCAGGTCACAGCAGCAGGCCGTCCTTTGAGAGTCCTATCGCAGGTCCAGTAGTGAACTGAAGAGTGTGTCTGAAGGTCCTATTTTTATATACTGGTGTCCTTCTGGAAGGTGGGAGAAACTTCTGGAAAAGTTATTTGAAGTGCATGGAATTTCCTGACTCCCCAGCTCTGGCTTCAAGCTGGCTACAGGCTGCAGTGACAATAGAGGGTGATTATTCCTTTGAGTGAAGGCAAAGCCCAGGCCATTCAGGTGTAAGTGGTGGCGCTGTACTCAGCCCTGCCCAATCTACCAGCAGATGGCCTATAGAGGCACACCTAATCCTTCTATTGTGTGACTGTCTGGGAGGAAATCACAAAGTGTAACTGTCAGTTAAATAAAGTCATGTGATCCAATTCAGGCTACATGCTCTCAGGACACCAAAGTGACTTTAAGGGCTAGTCTTCTGACCTCCTGATTAGAGCCTCAGAGACAAAAAGGCTCATTGTCCTTTGGAATGACTCAGCAAGCTTAAAGCAAACTTGTGGGCTCTTCGCAAACAAAAACAAGCCCGTTCGTACCGCGGCCACGCTGCTTGCACCGGAAATCAGCGCAAAGCATTGCCAGCCTGTCTCTTTGCAGTATAGCATCGACAGCTCATGGGGAACCACCAATGTGAAGGTCCAGCCCGCCTGTCTATAATGATCTACTTGCTCCTCTTGGCCCTCTGCAATGCAAACGTGACTCTGAGCACAACATTTGAGAAGGTGAAAAACCAGCTGGACTAATCTTACCTGAGCTCCATCGAGGTAGGCCTGAAAGTGTGACTTTGGCCCGTCCAGCATGACCAGATATCCCTGGTTGACGCTTTATGCTTTTAGGTGCTATTTTCAGCTAAAATCTTAAAAAATTCTGAACTCTGGTTCTACTGATTGAACTTTTGTCGTTCTGGTCTCATATTTATAAAACTTTTTGGGATACTTTTTGTGTCTTGTTTTTTACTTTATTACTGTTTGAAGTGCTGCACAAATAGTTTACATATTCTCTGTAAGTTATGCTTGACTGTTCTGTACCAAGCTACCAGAGGGTAGAGCACAGGATAATTTAGGGTTGGTTTGTGCCTCACCCTGACAAGGATTGTGGTTGCTGCTTGACCAGGCTCACACCCTAGTCAACCAACAATCCAATTACTGGTGAGGATGGGACTTGTGTTTGGGCAGTATCATACAGTGATTTGGTGTACACTACCATCCCATATCTAAAACGAATTTGATTTTTAAATTCTTCCTGATTCGCCTTTTTGTTCTTTAAGATTTATTCCTACCCTTCCTGACTGCTTATGTCTGTGGCCCCATCTGCAAGGATGGAGTTTGAGCTTACCAACCTGGAGAGATACACTGTGGCTCAGCTCAAGGGGTTTTGCCAGTAGAGGGGGCAGCCCTCCAAGAGGCCTTGAGGGCATATGTGGAAGCCAACCAGCTGCCAAGAGATGACGAGAAGGGAGAAGATGATGAGGGGGATTAGAGCAGTACCAGCAGGAAAATCTTGGAATACAGCCTGTTGAGGTGGGGGTAACCCACTCCTTAGATTAGGAATCCCTCACCATGCAGGGAGTAGTGTGTCTTCCAGGGGCCTGGCCCTGAGGAGTTGGAGGACAAGGGGGAGGAAAGAAAGCTGGACAAATTAAAGCTGGAAAAGGAAGTGAGAAGGCGTGAGGTGGACAGGGCCCTGGCAAAGTAGAAAGGTGAAGCTGAGAGGGCATTAGCTGAGAAAAAAGGTACTGTTGGACCATGAAAAGAGAATGAGGGAGCTGGAGCTAAAGGCAAGGCAACCTACAGGACCCAACAGTTATGGTAACAGCGTAGCAACAGTGTCTCCTGGAGAGGTGAGAATCTGCATACCCCAGGAGCTTGTTCTTAACTATGTGGTGGGAGAATATACAGACAATTGGTTTGCTGCTGATGAGGTTGCACTCACGGTACATAAGGTCCAAGAGGAGTACTGGATAGCCTGTCAAAACACATGCCCACAGTGAGGAGGCGCACACACCTGACACTAGATGTAGAGGATCAGACAAAGTATGCCCCGATGAAGGCAATCCTTGTTACTAAGTTAAGGCTGACCGATGAGAAGTACTGTGCAACCTGGTTCACTGATACAACATCGACTCCTAAAACATCGAACTACAAAAATATTGCAGAAAAAGTATTGTATACAAAAATATCGACACACTATACATACAAAATAAATAACACAAACATCGATAAAAAAATATTGTTGAACAAAAACATTAAAAAAAAGTACACAAAAAAATCGACAACATTAAAATTAAATGAAACACACCAAAAACTTTGATATAAACAATATTGACAACACAAACATCGATAAAATACATATAAATTGACTGAGGCTAACATCGAGTGACAGAGAGTGTGTTGTGTGTTGAAGTACTGCTGTAACCAGGGCGCCGTGTGGTGCTGCTTCTATCCGCTTATTGTATTGTTTTTAAACTGATCTAACTTTGAAGTGTATTTTAACTATGCTCGTTTCACAAGCTGATTCACTTACCCGCATTTAAAAGGAAAGCAATCTCGCACACGCTGCTTTAGCGTGACGACCTCTTCTGTCTCTTCAGATCGCCATTTTGGGTGTATTGGTATTTTACTGTGCCATTTTTAGCCGCCATTTTTGGTCGCACTCTAGTGGTTGGGGCATTCCTGCTGAGACCCTATTTAAATCACCCCATGCAAGCGCGCAGTCTAAATTGACTGAGGCTAACATCGAGTGACAGAGAGTGTGTTGTGTGTTGAAGTACTGCTGTAACCAGGGCGCCGTGTGGTGCTGCTTCTATCCGCTTATTGTATTGTTTTTAAACTGATCTAACTTTGAAGTGTATTTTAACTATGCTCGTTTCACAAGCTGATTCACTTACCCGCATTTAAAAGGAAAGCAATCTCGCACACGCTGCTTTAGCGTGACGACCTCTTCTGTCTCTTCAGATCGCCATTTTGGGTGTATTGGTATTTTACTGTGCCATTTTTAGCCGCCATTTTTGGTCGCACTCTAGTGGTTGGGGCATTCCTGCTGAGACCCTATTTAAATCACCCCATGCAAGCGCGCAGTCTAAATTGACTGAGGCTAACATCGAGTGACAGAGAGTGTGTTGTGTGTTGAAGTACTGCTGTAACCAGGGCGCCGTGTGGTGCTGCTTCTATCCGCTTATTGTATTGTTTTTAAACTGATCTAACTTTGAAGTGTATTTTAACTATGCTCGTTTCACAAGCTGATTCACTTACCCGCATTTAAAAGGAAAGCAATCTCGCACACGCTGCTTTAGCGTGACGACCTCTTCTGTCTCTTCAGATCGTCATTTTGGGTGTATTGGTATTTTACTGTGCCATTTTTAGCCGCCATTTTTGGTCGCACTCTAGTGGTTGGGGCATTCCTGCTGAGACCCTATTTAAATCACCCCATGCAAGCGCGCAGCGCGCGCGCGCCGGAGGCGCGCCAGAGGCAAGCCCGTCTGCGCCAGTCCGCGCCTCGGACGTCGCCAGCGCCAGTAACCCTACACGGTTAAACTGCGAGCTAAAACGCGTAAGCTATAGCAGATCACAATTGCTACAGTTAAATCCTCCAAAGGGCAACAAACCAGCAGGTGTTGATCTTGCCTGCGGGCTAATTAATAGCCGCTCACTTGTTAAACACTTCACGGAAGTGTATAGCCTCTTGGAAGACATGGAATTAGACGTACTTTTCATGACAGAAACCTGGGCTAACACAGAATCTATCACTGCTTTGAGCGGGGCCTGCCCCAGTGGGTACTAAATTATCCACAAGCCTCGTAGCGTGGGCAGGGGGGGAGGAGTGGGTCTGATCTTTAGGAACACCCTAGACTTCAGACTATGTCAAATCGATGCTGTTGAGGGGATAGAAATCTTGGGCTTCTCTCTTCAGTCCCCTGGCGGAAGCCTACTTACGGGGATGCTCTGCTATAGGCCACCGGGCGCGAATACCCAATTCCATCTTCTCGCGGAAACCATCACCAATCTAAAACTTGCCCACACCAACATGGTCATTTTAGGTGATTTTAATCTCAGCGAGGACGGGGGCCTTAGCAGTCAACTGAGAGACCTTCTATTTACATGCTCCACCTTGAATCTCCATCAACTGGTGTGTAGCCCTACCCATCAGAAGGGCCGTATTTTGGATCTGGTCTTCTCAAGTCCAGATATAATGAAAGTGATCAATATAACACCTTTGAATTGGACTGATCACTTTCTTATTCGCTTGAGTCTGGAGATGCCGCACCAGAAGAACTTGCCCAGACAGCAGGGCTTTTTTAGGATGGACAGAGAATGGGCCAAACTGGCTAAGGTTGACTCTTTGATCACCTCTCTCGATGTCAATCTTTTCCATCCCAATAAGTCTGTGGAGGATAACTATAAGTTATTCACTGACCCCATAACTAAGGTTTTAGATCATTGTATTCCTATAAAGCCACTAAAGAAGGCAAGGAAGCGATCAGCGCCCTGGTACAATGAGAAGCTGCGCCTTCTCCGACTCTCTCGTAGACAGGCAGAGAGGAAATGGAGGAGAAGCTACTCCGAGGCAGACAAAAAGGATCTAAGACAGGTACAATTACAATATAAAACTCTTATCCTGAGATCTAAGGCAGAATTTCTATGCCAATTCCATCACACAGGCATCTAATGGGTCTAAAGCTCTCTTTAAGATCGTCCGAGACCTCACTAACCCAGACTGTACGAGCAATAGAGTCGCCCCCTCGCAAACTCTATGCAATGAAATCGCCTCTTTTTTCCAGGAGAAGATCCTTAATATTGTAAATAATTTACAGGTTCACATCCAACAGCATGGCTCTGAGGAAGCAACCAGCCTGAATAACGGAGATCCTAAAATGACCGCCTTCTTAGACAGCTTCCAACCTTTCTCTCAGGAAACTTTTGATAACCTGACAGAAAGCGTGTCGTCGGGCTCACCTCTAGATCCTATACCCCACAAGATCTGGAAGCTGTACGGACATCATACCTTCCCTTGGCTAAGGATGATCTGTAATCAATCTTTAACAGATGGATCCGTTCCAGACTGCTGGAAACTAGCAGTGGTAACTCCACTGATAAAGAAGCCGAATCTGGACCCTTTGGTGCCAGCCAATTTCAGGCCTATTTCTCTTCTACCTTATCCGGTGAAATTATTGGAGAAATCCGTAAGCAAGATCTTATCTCAGTTTCTGGAAGAGAACCTTCTGTTGGATAGGGACCAATTCGGTTTCCGTCCCGGCCACGGAACCGAAACAGCTTTAACCACCATGCTGGATCACCTTCGAATGCAGGCGGACAAAGGGAATGCCATGATTTTGGTGCTCCTTGATATGTCAGCAGCTTTTGACACGGTTAGCCACCCTGTCCTGCTGGAGAGGCTAAGGCAGATAGGTGTAAAGGGTAGAGCGCTGCAATGGCTTCAATCCTATCTAGAAGACAGGCAGCAGGTAGTTACCTTGGCACCGTTCTCTTCTAGCAGGTCTCCAGTTGCGTATGGGGTGCCGCAGGGATCCGCAATTAGTCCCATCCTCTTTAATATTTACCTGCGGCCCTTATTCCCGTTAATAAAATCTTTCGGACTCAGCTTGGTGAACTATGCTGACGATACGCAGCTGGCCTTCTCTCTTGAGGGGGAAGACGCTCTGTCTATGGATCATTTCCATCAATGCATGAACCAGACTAAGGACTGGCTGAGAAAGAACTCGCTCCAATTTAACAGCGGCAAAACAGAGGTGGTCTTCTGTTCACCATTTAGGATCCCTAAACATCTCCCCTCCGAATTCTGTCTTACACCGGAGGAAGGACCCCTCACACCAGTTAGGAAGGTCCGTAATCTTGGGGTGATCATTGACGACGACCTTCAGATGGTATCCCAGGCAAGCAAGAGTGCTAATGTCTGCTTTGCCTTGCTGCGGCTGCTTCGTAGTATTCTACCTCTGCTCCCTAGGGAGTCGCGAGCCACAGTGGTGCGCAGCACGGTATTAAGCAGACTCAATTACTGCAACTCCCTTTACTTGGGGGCTCCGCAGTACATTCTTCAAGGATTGCAGAGGATACAGTCTGCCGCAGCTAAATCGGTACTTGAGAGGCGACGCTGTGCCTCGTCCACCAGAGCACTAAAGGATCTACACTGGCTTCCTGTGAGGGAAAGGGTCCTTTTTAAGTCCATGTGCATCTCCTTTCGAGCAGTGCATGGACTGGGCCCAGCCCCCCTACAGGATAAGTTCGCCCACTACCTACCAAGTAGGCAATTACGCTCCTCTACTGCTAGCCTATTGGTGGTTCCGAGGTATAAGCGTGTTAGGGTGGGTGGAAGAGCCTTCAGCACAGTAGCCTCCGGCATGTGGAACAAGCTTCCGGTGAACTTGCGGCAGTGCAATTCCCTTCTTGAATTCCGTAAGGGACTCAAGACCTGGTTATATCCCAAAGCTTAAACCAGGCTAGCGGTCATGACTCCTTTCTGTTATCTCTGTTGTCGTTCCTCAGTCTAAGCGCCAGGATGCCCGTAGGGCGATAGTTGCGCTATATAAGTTCCCCATCAATCAATCAATCAATCATAAACTATATAAAAAAAACATTTAATCATAAAAATACATTATTTACAATTATATCATTAAATTACATATACCAAATATTTTAACCCCTTGGGTGCGGGTTTATTTCTCCCGCTGTGTGGGAGAAATAAACGGCGTTCGCAATCACGACGGCTCCTGGCCGTCGTGCGCACACGCCCACCGTAATGCACGACGGCCGGGAGCTGTCGTGCACACACAAGGGGTTAAATAAACATTAAAAATAATTGCAAAATTAATAACAGAGAATAAAACAAATACAAAACAATGCAAACACAAATAAATAAACAATGCAGCATAAAAAATATATCACATCTACAGAAAATAAATTAACACTAATATATTCCATATATAGAAAATTATATTACATCTTTTTACATATATATTTAAATAACAACAATAAACAAAATGAAAACTAACATTAAATAAACACGATAAATATTAAACTAGTTAAAAGGTAACTGCTAAAAAATTCAAAAAAGCTATCACGACCAATAAATTTAAACTAAACCAACACAAACCAATAGAAAATGCTAACTAATTAAATAAACACTATAAGAACAATGAAATAATCAACACCAAATTTACCGTAAATCAGACAAACAAGGAGGAAGAGTGAAACTTATGAGTAAAAGAACACTGAACGAAAAACAACTACACAAACAACTATTCTGAAAATCCATCAATACAGGTAAGAACAAAACCTTATAACTGAATAAAAATAATTAACTTTTTTATGTAATTAACAAAAAAATCACATGTTTTCCTTTAAATATAACACATTAAACTTCACTACAAATCCACCTAGAAGACACAAGACACAGATTTTCATACACAACATTATAAAAAAATATATGGCAAAGTAAGTATATAACTTAACCAACAAATAAAGTAAAGTATTTACAACTTATAAATTTAATAAAAATACAAACAATAGCTAACAAATAACTTTCTTATAAAAGCTTCTACAAAAGTCAACAAAACCACAACATCAAGGAAACACACTTCATCAGCTAAAAAGAGTAACTATATTTTTATTTTGTAAAAACAATAAAAATAATGACTAAATAATAAAAGTAATTAAATTAACTAAAACTATAACCTTTTCTTTTTTTATTTCACAGATTATACTTGACTATAACTCCATCAAAATAACATGAAAACAAACATTAACTTCAAAGAAAAGTACTAAATAAACATTAAAGAAAAAGATACAAAATAAGTAAGTATATAAATTACCTAACAAATAGAACACTCTAATAAAAGATTAATTTAAAAAAGAAAATATAACTAACAAATACTTTTCTCTTCAGAGCTTGTACAAACTTCAACGACCAATAAGATCAAAGAATAAAACATCATCAGCTACAATTAGTAAGTAGTATTTTTTTCTACTAAAAAAGATACTATAAAATCAAAATAATAAAAATACATCTAACACTTTAATAAAATTAACATTTTGTTTTCATACCAACAGAAAGAAAACTGTGAATAAACAACAACCATCAAAACATATCCATCAAGAATAGTCTAGCAACACTAATGTAAGTACATTTTCAATTATAATAATTATACTATCATGTTTACTATTCAAAATTGCATAATTAATGAATATATATACATATATTCACAGATAGATGAAAAAATGGCAGAAGGAGCAAAATTCATAACTACGCAAAAGGGAAAACTACTTCTTTGCTATATGTGCTACACTTATACACAGAAAAAAGTAATTGAAAACAAAACACATTGGAAATGTACAAATATTACTTCAATTCTTTCTATGGGAGAGCCACTACAGTAGAAACCAATGTAGCTAAAATTAAAGAACACAGCCATCCCCACAATGTAACTGAAATTAAAGTGAAAGATGCCCTACAAACAATAAGAGAAGCACGTACAAGTTCCCAAAAAAACAGTACCCAAATACTTAAAAATGTTTTAACTCGAGTTCCTGAACATGTCACAGGACAACTACCGTCCATCCTCACTGTAAAAAGATTAATAGGCAGAACTAAAAGAGCAACAGCTCAAACACCACCCCCAAACTTTTGCAGAAAAACAAATATTACCTAAATACAACATCACCCACAAACATGAAAAATTCCTTCTTCATGACAATTAAAATCAGGAAAAACGAATTATCATCTTTGCTACCAACAACATTTTACAAAAACCTAAAAACTGCACAATGTGGATGATGGATGGCACATTCAAAGTTTAAAGCAAGCCATTTTCCTAACTACGGGGCTCATTACGATGGCGGAACGATCGCCACCGCCGTGCTGGCAGTGGAGATCGTGATGACATTTACCCACCACCATATTAGTATGGCGGTGGGTATTGCGGTGGATGCAAAGTCTGTCCGCTGCTTAACCATTGGTGGCAATCGTAACAATTGCCTGGCGGGTGGAGCAGGGGCACTAATATGGTGGTGGCGCCTAGCAGGCACCGTCCGCTATATTAGGATGTGGGGACTGAAAGGCCGATGCCACCATAGAGAGGCTAGCAGGGATTGGGTCCAGGGGCCCGTTGTGGGCCCCCCTTGTGTCTGGGGGAGGTTGGGTACACTTGGGGGGTAACATCGTGGCGGGTGCTGCTGTCAGCAGCACCTGCTGCAATGTTAAATTGCAGAATGCGACCGCCTTGGTGGCGGTACCATCCTAATTTGCGGTGCAGGACTGCCGCATGTCTGGCAGCCGGTCCCAACACCGCGGGGATGGTGGGTGGACTCAGGCCCACCAGCCATCCTAATGAGCCCCTTTTTACCATCCACTGCGAATATGAAGATACTAATTTCCTCTTCATATATGCACTACTCCCTAATAAACAAAACACCACCTATATAGACCTTCTGACAATACTAAAACAATTCACTGACAATACTTTCCACAAACAATAATCATTGACTTTGAATAAGCAATGATCCAGTCAATTTAAAAAATATACCCACACACTGCAATACAATGTTGCTATTATCACTGCAATCTGAGTATCTGAAGACACCTACAACAAAAATCTACTCTAAGTATAGATTACGCCACCAATAGCAACTTTTCCTACCAAATAAAAAAATGTAATAGCCCTGGCCTATGTCCCAACAACTAAAGTAGCCCCCCATTATAACATACTTCTGGAAAGCCTTTTTTATCAAGCAACCAAAAGTAAACTAACTCCCTTCCTAGACTACTTTGAAGACACTTGGATGGGCAGGTTACATAGGTGAGGGCACCCTAGACAACCAAAGGTCCAGATCCCCTGTTGGAATGTCTACACAAGCACTGTAGCTCAAAAAGCAAAAACCAACAACGCAGTGGAAGAATGGCATAATGCCTTCCAAGCCACATTAGGAAAAGGACAATCAACACTAAGGGGTCAATTCCAATCCAGGTCGGACAGCTCTCTGAGAGCTGTTCGTAGCCTTACCTGGCGACCAACTCGTACCTGGAGCCGGTCCGTCCGGGCGATGAAGTACGATGCGCATAACTGACACAAATCCGACCGACACGTAGGCTGCGATTCAAGCTTCATTTTCCGTACAAGCCGTACCTCCGAACGCCGAACCAAGTCGCCCAGAAGCAGTACCCACAGCAGTTTCCGGCCGGACAAGTGTGATGCGCAAATCATACGCACCGGACGGGTCGCCACGTACAGCACAGCATTCGGAAAAGAAGCATATCAGGTACGATTCGCGCCAGAACACAATCCACGGCTATGAGACGGACCAGCTAGCAACGGGTACAAGACGGAGCAGCAAGCAGCGTGTACGAGACAAACACATCCTGAATCCCATCGCGCAGGTCATACCAGTACTGTACATCTATGACCGGATCAGGAACAGACGTGGACGGCGCAGACGGTAAGTCAGACACCCACCACACAAACAAATGACACGTACCCGCCAAATGTCACACACACACAGGGGATCCATATCCTGGCCACTAGCAACAGGCCACCATAGGGGTTGCATGGCCATCACCACTACCACCCCCACTCATAGGGGGTATGTTGCCCATCACTACTGCCACCCCCACCCATACGGCTTATGTTGCCCATCATTCCTGCCATCCCCACTCATAGGGGACCTGTTGCCCATCACTCCTGCCACCCCTACTCATAGGGGACCTGTTGCCCATCACTA
This sequence comes from Triturus cristatus, assembly GCF_964204655.1. Lineage (NCBI taxonomy): Eukaryota > Metazoa > Chordata > Amphibia > Caudata > Salamandridae > Triturus > Triturus cristatus. The sequence goes on along the minus strand of NC_140593.1, from coordinate 482,019,148 downwards.
GTGCCAACCCCACCCATAGGGCTTATGTTGCCCATCACCCCTGCCACCCCCGCCCATAGGGACTATGTTTCCCATCACTACTGTCACCCCTACCCATAGGGATTATGTTGCCCAGCACTCCTGCCACCCCCAATCATAGGGGACCTGTTGCCCATCACTACTGCCACCCCCACCCGTGGGCTTATGTTGCTCATCACTCCTGCCACCCCCACCCATAGGGACTATGTTGCCCATCACTACTGCCACCCCCACCCATAGGGCTTAAGTTGTCCAGCACTCCTGCCACCCCCACTCATAGGGAACCTGTTGCCCATCACTACTGCCACCCCCACCCATAGGGAATATGTTGCCCATCACTCCTGCCACCCCACCCACAGGGGACCTGTTGCCCATCACTACTGCCACCCCCACCCATAGGGCTTATTTTCCCCAGGACTCCTGCCACCCCACTCATAGGGGACCTGTTGCCCATCACTACTGCCACCCTCACCCATAGGGACTATGTTGCCCATCACTCCTGCCACCCCCACCCATAGGGGACCTGTTGCCCATCACTACTGCCACCCCCACCCATAGGGCTTATTTTGCCCAGCACTCCTGCGACCCCACTCATAGGAGACTTGTTGCCCATCACTACTGCCACCCCCACTCATAGATCTTATGTTGCCCATCACTACTGCCACCCCCACCCATAGGGGTTATGTTACCCATCACTAATGCCACCCCCAACCATAGGGACTATGTTGCCCATCACTCCTGCCACCCCCACCCATAGGGGACCTGTTGCCCATCACTACTGCCACCCCCACCCATAGGGCTTATGTTGCCCAGCACTACTGCCACCCCCACTCATAGGGGACCTGTTGCCCATCACTCCTGCCACTCCCACTCATAGGGCTTATGTTGCCCATCACTACTGCCACCCCACCCATAGGGGTTATGTTGCCCATCACTACTGCCACCCCCACCCATAGAGACTATGTTGCCTATCACTCCTGCCACCCCCACCCATAGGGGAACTGTTGCCCATCACTACTGCCAGCCCCATCCATAGGGGACCTGTTGCCCATCACTCCTGCCACCCACACCCATAGGGACTATGCTGCCCATCACTCCTGCCACCCCCACCCATAGGGGACCTGTTGCCCATCACTACTGCCACCCCCACCCATACGGCTTATGTTGCCCAGCACTCCTGCCACCCCCACCCATAGGATGGGTGATGCGCCACACAACCATCATACACCAACATTAGGTATGTCAGCAAAATACATCCCCCCTAACATCATGACAACAGTGTGTAGCCTGTGACAAATGCCCACAACAGTGAATATGACATCAAACATACAATGTAACTACCATCACATGTATGACCAAAAACTGAGTGTGGCCTACACAGGGCAAGCATCACAATAGCACTGTGTCAATGTGCACTAACACCCCCTCACTGTGCAGAACGAATGTTAAGTGTGGGGTTCCAAACTGCAGCAAATGTTGAGCATTGTGGTGATGGGGTCTAAAACCCCCCTCATCACAGTGACCAAAAGGTAGGTGTCATCATGGTCAAAGCTGCAAATGCCAAACAGCATGTATGATTCCTGGTCCCAACACATGAAACACTTTTGTGGCAAAGTAGTGGTTGTGTCCCATACCCACAGAGATGTGGTAAGGCTAACAGTGCTGTGAAAACCTAACATACTCTCGGCCATGTGCAGACAAGCACCACCCATGGGGTCTGACATTGCATACAGTGTACAATGACACAAAAGCCGAAGTGACCATCACAAAGCATACACACATCTCAAAAATAGACATACAAACCAAAACATCCTGTGTAGACTGTAGGTGTCAGGTCACAAACTCCCATTCCATGGCGGCAATGGGACCTAACAGCCAGGATGAATGTGCAGAATGATGTGATATGACTCACAGGAACAGAAGACAAAATCACAAAAATAACATCCAGACAATGGCCCACAACAGCAATACCAATGCACTGGTGCAGATGCACAAACACAAACAGGCAACCTCACACTGCACATCTGACACAACATATGTGTTTGTGTCTCAGTATCCCCAGGCAACTATACAAAACATGAGGAGGGCTGAACCACAGTGAGACAGATGTGGATACAGTGCCATACAAAAGTAACCCATCATTGGGTCCCTCTTAGTGGGCAATCAGGCATTGTGAGATGAGAGGGAGCACAACAGACACATGTGACACAAGCTGGAATGAACAGCAACTAACACAGCAAGAGACTGAAACACAACATCACTACCCCCAGGGACCATACATTGGGGTGACACAAGCATGCATGATACATCCACTGTGATGACAAAGGTAGATGTCGTACAAACCGCAAAACCCAGACATGTGTCCTGTGCCACAAACGTACATCACACCTACACAAACACAAATCACTCAGCATGGCCCGTCATCCATGGACAAACGGGAGCTAGGGGCCCATCCATGCAAACATTCACATCTGTTCACCCTCAACACCACACACCCTGAACTGCACCAATGTGCATCTGTGAAGCCCACATGGACAGGTGACATTGCACATGCACCCATGGCAAACACAGTAATGTTGGGAGGAACTAAGGTGCACAGACTCATCACACAAGGACAGTTTACAACCCTGGTGAATGACAGACATACTGCACAGTATGCAGTACATGGCCATGATGTCAAAGCTCTTGTAACCTTTGGAATCCCCGCCACAGTCCCAGGACAATGCAGAAGCCAAGGAGAACCACAAGGCACACATGCTGACACCTGCCAACATTGCATCCCTTAACCTGACAAGTGGGAGCAGTCACACACACATACACATGTCTCAATCACTGAAAGGTACCACCTAGGGACAACTACATGATATTGCGAACAAAGAAGTGCCTTGGGGACCCCTGACTGTGTCTCATCTGAGTCTGACCACATCATCACCACTCAGAACTGACAAATCCCAATGATGAAACACCAATTAACAGTAGTGTGTCATGCACCCACACATCTGGTAGCCCAGGACAAAGATGTGGGAGGAACACAGTACAACTCAGCAAGCATCAACATCAGGAACATATCAAGGGAACACTGCCTGTGTATGAGAAGGGATGTGGACACACACACACATGCTCACACAACACACACCATGGGCCCAGGCCAATGTCATGGAACAACACACTTACTTGAGGGGACTCAACTCCTGTGGAAGCTCAGCTGTGCCAAACATAGTCCCTGCAGGTCTCAGTCATGTCAGCAGAGCACTTGGTCAGTCAGCCGTCAGTTACCACCCAATGAAGGCTCTGGTCACAACAGCCTGGGTACGGGAGTGTCCCTTAAGTCATCTGCACATACTCAATACATATGTACAACAAGTTGCACAGAGGACCCAGTTGCTCCTAAACCAATGATGGCCACACCTGCAGGTCCAGTGGAGACGTGCCCACAGTCAGGGAAATAGCCAAATTGGACAATGGGAAGCACATCATATGTGCATGTGTGCAAGCCACAGATGTGACCATGCAAATGAAATGTTTACAGAGATGTTCACAAATTGTTAATCACGACACACCCAGTTAGCTGCAAAAGATGACATGGATCCCGACCAAAATAGGATACATATCTCATGGACAACATGGAGTATCACATCAACACCTCAGTATTCAACATTGGAAATCCAGCATTATAACTGCAAGGTCATGGTAAATATCATCAACATAATGTACAGCTAAATCAAATTCACAAGGATAAATACAAATGCTTTATTCAGCCAAATTTCAATGCAAAGTCCTTTCAAAACAAAGGCCAATGGCCAGTCCATATCCAAATGTCAACAATGTGATTTGAGTGACAACTGTCACACGTTGCTTGCCTGCACTGGTAAGGACAGGGGACATCCACTAGGCGGGGCATACATGGGGGCAGGCCAGGCACCGCAGGGACAGGATCAAGGCTCAGCAGAAGGAGGCAGTGAAGGGGTGGTGGATGCAGGAGAGTCACTGGCAACTGCAGTGGAGGTGTCTGACATAGTGGGTGCAGTCACAACTGTGGGGCACAAGTCAGAAGGGGTGGGTGCCGGCACAACTGCAGTGGGCAGGTCAGATGGAGTGGACTGGGTCCCCACTGCAGTGCCCAAGTCAGACAGGGTGGTCGTGGACTCCACTGCAGTGCCCAACTCCATGGGAGCGGAATGGGGTTCAGGTGAGGTCGGCAGCACAGAGGAGGGCCACGGTCCCCACATCAGTGGCACAAACAGTCTGACCGGGGGGTGGAGGTGGAAGAGCAAGTGGTGGGGGGGTGGGCCGGAGCATTTTGGGGATGGTGTAGCTGTGGGTGGGGGAACCTGGGGCAGGGTGTGGTGGGGGAACATCTGGAGTGGTGGCCTGGGGATGGAGGACGGAGACTGTGTTGTGGAGCTGCAGGGCAGGTGTGGGGTCTTGCTCTTCCGGCTCCGGGGGGACTTGCGGGTGAGTGCCTCAGTCTGACTGCACCTGGGGGATGGTGTCCGGGTGTGAGGGGCACTCCCCTCTGTGTGTGGGGACTTCCTCTCCCCCTTGTAAGCTGGATCTGCTGGATCGGTGGGGAAGAGGCCAAGGTCACAGAGAAAGAGCTTCTTGGGAGATGGGGTTGCAGGGGAGGCAAGGGAAGGGGTCTTGGAGGGAGAGGTATCGGAGGACTGCGGAGTGGTTGTGGATGCCTGTGTGTGTGTTTGCAAACCATCCCCTGTGAGTGTGGTATCAGTCCCCTGAGGTTGCTTGTGTGCACGTCTAGACCTTGGTTTGGGTGTTTGTGTGCTGCCCGTGTCTGTGGGTTTGGGTGAATGTGCTGGTGTGTGTGTGCTTGGGACAGGTAGGGTGCTAGGAATCGTGGATGGGGCAGGGGTAGGAGGGTTGAGGGACTGTTGGAGGAGGGACACTGCTGCCATCAGGGAGGAGGCCACGGACTGATTGGTCCTCTGTAGGGCAGACATGCCCGATAAAATGCACTCCATGAACGACACCAGTTGTGTCAACAGACTGGTGTGCAGCGTGCAGCATTGATGTCTGCCCTACATGGATCTGTCGAAACAAGTCCACAGACTCCACAGTCAGGGCAGCAGGGGACACAGGGGCAGGGGGTGCGGTGCCTGGCACGAAGGAAACATGCTCCAAAAGACAGGAGCCTCCACGGACTTCTGGCATGGGAGCCGATGGGAGGGTGGTGATGGTGGTGGTGGTGGCAGTGGCGAGGACAGCCTCACTAGCTGGGGTTTGGTGGCTGCTGACACCCACCTCCACAAGGGAGTCATCCTCCAAGCTGCTGTGGCCCTCAGCTGGGGTGAATGCACCATTGGGTCCACTCGCCCTCCATGCCACTTGGTCCCTCCAACTCCTCGCCTTCTGTCCCAGTCAGGCTCTGTGTCTCCTCCTGGTCCGTGGAGCTGTCCCCTCCTGTGGCCGTGGATGTATCTGGATAGAATTAGGAAAAAAAGAAAAACATCAGTCACCTGCACAGACCGCACACACCACAGTGAGTACAGCACATCACAGGGCAAGCCCTGGCATCATCAGCTGAACACTGCTCTAAGTGCTCACACTGTTTAGAATAAGCCAATTGTCAGTCTCACCATCCACCATGGCACTCATATCCCTCTTGGAATTGCAACCATATGTCTGTTGTATGTTGGATGCTAATACCCCAATATGCAGACATGCACCACCTACACATTTGTTGGACATGCAAGTGAACATGTAGGAGTATGTCACTATACACACATCACATCTCTTGCCACTGACTCAGTACAGGTGTCAGGAAGAAGGGATGGCCAGAGTCTCATTTCACATGCTTGTGATGCATACCAGCAACATACACTATGATGTTCTCATGTCCTGATAGTCAAATCCACAATGGGGTGCATGGAGCACATTTGACCCCAATGCAGGATCACTCATAGCAAGTTAAATGCCATGGCACTGGCATGCCTGGAAAGTCAGTCATCACTGTCTCCTGTCACAGGGGCAGGGCATCCAGACAACAACAGTATGCACTGTGTCACAATCATAGGTCATGGGTAAAGCAAACTCTGCAGCTTACAAGTGCACTTGTCCATCCCCTGCAAACAACATATCCCGGACCCAGATGACCCCACATCATAAAAAACAGACATATGAGTCTCTGCGAACAGAACTCCCTGTACATGAGCACATCACAGTCTGCTGTGCATGAAACACAGCTGCCTGAAGTTCACAGTTGCATACACCATTGTGCACTGTCAAGTGATCACACACCTATATGTCACATAGTTCTTGTCTCTTATAGTCACATCTCAGATGTCCTGCTGACCCTCAAACTCATGAACACCCCAGTTGTCCTGAAAAGGAAGCCACACTACAATGACACAGAGGCAGACACCTGAAGGTACATGTCACAAAGCACAACCTGTAGGTTGATACACAGGAGTGGGATTACAGAGTGTTTCTAAATGCCCTTGAGTAGGCATGACTGCCCAGGTCTACGTAAAACAGTGTATAGCCCTGGACAGAAGTCAGGTGGCTAAGCAAGTGTGACACACTTGATATACATACACCTGAGGCCCACAATTTGGAGTCCCCTGCTGCATGGGTGTGTTTGAAATACCCCAGGCACATGTGGTGAGTCAGACCAGCAATTGGAAGACATATCAAGGGCACACACAGATCACATGTTAGATCTCAGGCATTGTGCAAACAATTAACCCACCCATGAAACACACAACAGAGTTACGGTAACAGATGCTGTCCGGAATCTAAAGCATAGCTGACTGCAGGGACACAGTGCCCTAGTGACACAAGCCACAGACTGTAGGGTCCACACCTGTGGATCAGATGAGGAGGGTGCATCAAACAATTGAGGGACATGAGTCCTGGACTACAAGACCTATGTAATGTGGAAGTGTGACCAGGCCAAAAGACTGCAAATAGCATGTCAGACATAGTACACAGATTATGCATGGACTTACCCCCTCCTTGCTGCTGTCTGCCCTTCAGCTGCCCATCCAGGTCCGGGAAGACCACCACCAGAATCCTGAGCATGTGGGGGGTCAGGTCTGGTGTCCACCCCTCCTGCGAGAAGGCGACAGCTTCAGCTGGACCCTTGCAGTCCTCCGGGTCCAGCCCCGAAGGTTCTACCACCTCTTCTGGCATTTGCAGATCCGGCGCTTGTAGACCCCCACTGATCGAACTGCCCCGGCGATGGTCAGCCAGATCTCCTGCTTCTGGTGGGCATCAACCTGTAAGGATGACAAAGTTAAAAGTCCATTAACACACATGCCCCATATTTGTGCTGCACACAGTTTTGATATACATGTCGTCATCACAAAGGAAAATGAGTTACACAGGTAGTGCACCCATGGAAATGGACAAATGCCCTGCATGTCTGACATGTTAACATTGCCTGGGAAGTTGAAGCCTACACAAATGCACTTTTGCTGCAGAACACCTGTTCATTACATGTACCTACACACTTTGGGGGATGAAAGTACTCAGTGAGTAGGCTTGCCACTGGTGTACACACTGCTAGTACTGCTAGTCAGACAACATGCACAATTAGGAAGGCAGTGGACTGCACACTCACCAGCTCCCCTGGTTTCCCATACAGCTTGCTGTACTGTGTAAGGAGCCCGTCCAGCAGGACCTGGTTCTCCTCCTTAGTGAAGGCTGGGGTCCTCTCCAGAGTACGTGCCATAGCAGTAGCCAGAGGGTGCAGAGACAGCAGCAGTGATATCAGAGATGTGGTCCATTAGCATGTAGTGCAGGCAAGTGAGCTCCCTGGGGGCCAGCCAGCCTTATATCGGTGCTGCAGAGGCAGAATCTGTGCCAAGTGTCCCAAGTGATAGGTCCAACACGGTTGCATTCTATGAATCTGGCCAATCCATAGAATTGTACGACTCGTACACGTCTTCCGCATCGTTCAAATCTTCACCTTCATAAAACCCTAGGAATTGTAACATTGTTGTAGGCATCCAACTGAATTTCCAGCACACAACTCATACAAGTTTTGAATCCGCATCCGTCTCCATGACAGTCCAGAGCCAATGGGTGCACACGGCTCGGTCAACTGACTGTACAACGCGTAGTTTGAAAATCCACATGCGCCCGTCTCCATACGATTCAATGGCCAAGGCGTGCACAGGGCTCGGTCCATGCCTGCACAACGTGCATGCATGATAGTCACCCGCATCGGTTCTCATTGCAGTCAATGGCTAAGCGTACGCACAGCTCGGTCCTGAACTGTGCAATGCGTACGCATGATAGTCACCCGCATCGTTATTCATTGCAGTCAATGGCTAAGCGTACGTACGGCTCTGTCCTGAAATGTGCAATGCGTACGCATGATAGTCACCCGCATCGGTTCTCATTGCAGTCAATGGCTAAGCGTTCGCACGGCTCGGTCCTGAACTGTGCAATGCGTGTACGTGATAGTCACCCGCATCGGTTCTCATTGCAGTCAATGGCTAAGCGTACGCACGGCTCGGTCCTGAACTGTGCAATGCGTACGCATGATAGTCACCCGCATCGTTATTCATTGCAGTCAATGGCTAAGCGTACGCACGGCTCTGTCCTGAACTGTGCAATGCGTACGCATGATAGTCACCCGCATCGGTTCTCGTTGCAGTCAATAGCTAAGCGTACACACGGCTCAGTCCTGAACTGTGCAATGCGTACGCATGATAGTCACCCACATCGGTTCTCATTGCAGTCAATGGCTAAGCGTACGCGCAGCTCGGTCCTGAACTGTGCAATGCGTGTACATGATAGTCACCCGCATCGGTTCTCATTGCAGTCAATGTCTAAGCGCACGCACGGCTCAGTCCTGAACTGCGCAATGCGTACGCATGATAGTCACCCGCATCGGTTCTCATTGCAGTCAATGGCTAAGCGTACGCACGACTCGGTCGTGAACTGTGCAATGCGTCTCTGTAGAAGTCACCCTTGTCGGTTGACATTGGTATGACTTTTTGACGGCTTTCACACACAATTACTTGCCAGGGACTCAGGTGCACACCAACCACACTACAGCATGTGCCACACTGTATCCCATGGCATATAAGGCTGATTTACCTGTGTGTTTGGGGGGGCAACATTTGGTTTGTTGTGTGGCACTTTTGTGCAACCACTCCCAGGCTGTGCATGTGTTCATTTATTTTATTTTATTTTAGCGATTTCTAAAGCGCCTGGTGACCCAAGGGCATCCCCGCGCTATGTAACTTGAAATCCTAGTGAGGGGGAGAGAGGGGGGAGGCGACCGAAGGGTGTTATTTAGGAAACAGAAGGGTCTTTAGTTTTATGCGAAAAGCAAGGTAGTTGGATTCTAGTCTGAGGGCGCGAGGGAGTGCGTTCCAGCCCTTAGCCGCTTGAACGGAGAATTGTCGACCTCCTGTGCGGGTTCTTTTGAATCTGGGGGTGCTGACTAAATTCTCATTTTGAGATCGTAGGGATCTGGTTGCTGTGTAAGGTGTGATCATTTTACTAAGGATCGCTGGACCAGATCCGTTGTAAAGCTTGTGTGTAGTACACATTGCTTTGAAGTGCACCCTTTGGCGCACGGGGAGCCAGTGCAGGGCTTTGAGGGCTGGCTTGGCGGACATTCTGGAGGGAGTGTTAGTAATCATGCGTGCTGCCGCGTTCTGTGTCCGCTGGAGTTTCGTGATAGTAGACTCGGGGGCTCCCAAGTAGACCAGGTTGCTGTAGTCCAGGCGGGACAGCACTAGTCCCTGGATGAGGAGCTTCCTGGACATAGGTGGGAGTAAGGGCAGGATTTTACGGGTCGTGCGCATGAGCCCGAAGCATGTGCCCGAGGTTTTGGTGGCTTGGGTTTTCATCGTGAGCTGTGGCTCAAGCCACACCCCGAGTGTCTTGATTTCGCGTTTTGGGGGGGGAATTTCTCCGAACACATCGGGCCATAGTGTAGGAGGGATAGTTGTCCATTGCTTGCCAAGTAGCATTACTTCTGTCTTTGTCCCATTCAATTTTAGTGATGAGTCATTCATCCAGTTGTGGATACCTATGAGGCAGTTAGTCAGATTTTCAGGATGGTCGATCAACTGGGACAAGGAGACGACTAGTTGGGTGTCGTCAGCGTAACTCACCATTTTTATGTTAAATGGTGTTACCACGTCCTCGAGGGGGGCCATATAGACATTAAAAAGCGTCGGGCTCAGGGAAGAGCCCTGGGGGACGCCGCTGGTGAGTGGGAGGGTGGATGAGTGATGGTTATCGTCCCACACTTGAAAAGTGCGTCCTGTAAGAAAGAATTCGATCCATTTGATTGCTGTCCCGGTAAGTCCTGCATTCGCCAGTCTATGCAGAAGGACACGGTGGTTGACCGTGTCAAAGGCTGCACTTAGATCCAGGAGGATCACTGCCACTGATCCTCCTGAATCCAGTAAGCCCCTTGCCTCTTCAATGACTGCGAGGAGTGCGGTGTCCGTTCCATGGCCCGGGCGAAATCCGGTTTGGGATTGTCGGAGCAGGTTATTGGTTTCAAGGAACTGGGATAGTTGGATGTTTACCAGTTTCTCAGTGACTTTGCTGATGCCAGGGAGTAGGGATATTGGTCTGTAGTTGGACAGGTCCGATGGATCTAGCTGAGGTTTTTTTAAGAGTGCTTTGACCACAGCACTCTTCCAGCTGTCGGGAACAGTTCCGTGGGCGAACGAGCAGTTGATGAGATCCGTGATGGTAGGTACAATTACTGAGGCTACGGTCTTGAGGAACCTGATAGGGGCTGGGTCCAAGGGTGATCCACTTTTCATTTTTGTTAGGGTTCGCTCAACCTCTAGGGGGGTGACAGGTCGGAATGTCTGTAGCGTGGGGCGACAGATGCTTTCAGTCTGTTCGAGGGGAGTACGGCTTTCCGTGAGGCTGGGGGAGCTGGGGGGTGGGAGGGAGGCCAGGATGCGGGTGATTTTATCGTTGAAGAAGTTCGCTAGCTCATTACTTCTATCAACTTTGGGGGTGTTGGAGGGGGAGGTGATGGGGACCTTGATCAGCTCTTTGACAATTAAAAAGGATTCTCGGGCTGAATTAGATGCTTCTTGTATTCGCGTATCATAGTATGAAGCTTTGGCTGATTTAATGGCCTCTTTGTAGAGTTTGACCGTAGACTGGTAGGCTTCTTTGTTGGCATGTTGCCAATTTTTTCTCCAGAGTCGTTCGGCTTTTTTGCAGTTTTTACGAAGTATTCTTAGATCTGCGGAATACCATGGTGCTGAGCCATGTTTGCCGTTTTTGTCTTCCCTATTTCTGAGTGGGAGTACTAGGTCTAGGGAGGCGGTAATCTAGTCCCTGAATCTTCTGTCTGCCGTAGTTGGATCTCCAGCGTGAGCAGGGATGTTTTTTTCAAGGGTCTTAGCCCATTCATCCGTGGGGAGTCTGGACCAGGTCCTGTCCTTACTGAAGGTGGGGGGTATTAGGTTTTTCCTGAAGGTTCCAGGTAATTGGAAGGGGACAAGGAAGTGGTCTGTCCAAGGGAGGGGAAGGGCCTCCTTCGCTAGCATCAAGGGCGAGCTGGTAAACACAGGGTCTAATAGGTGGCCCTTGGTGTGGGTGGCTCCGGAGTTTAATAGGCGGATGTCAAAAGCCGCTAGATCTTGAATCAGATCATTGGCTACCGAGTCGGACGGATCTTCTAGGTGGATGTTCAGGTCCCCAACTATCATATAGTTTGATAGGGAGTGGGCCTGAGTTGTGACTAGGTCTAGAAGAGAGCAGGTGAAGGGGCCTGGGAGGCCAGGGGGGCGGTAAACAAGGAGTCCTGTTAGAGAAGTGGTTGGGTTAAGTGTAACGGTAAAATGCAGACTTTCTGCGTCGGTAATCTGTGCGTCGTGGGTTTTGCAGTGGGGACAGAATCATTTGTGTGTTGTGCACATTACCACTGTGATGTGCAACTATACAGTTATGGTCATGAGTCATGGACACAGTTGCAGGTTGGATATGTTTAGGACATGTCACATACACCCTGAGTCCTGGGTGTGATGGTATGTGCGTCACAGTGAGACCTATAGCCACAATTCTGATGTACACCCACAGTCTGTGTGCATGTTGTGTCTCGGATGTGGCTGATCAAATGTGCCCAATGGGAGACAGTCTCCACATCCATGTGGTTTGTGCATCAACATTGATGTTGTCTGTGTTTACGATACGTCCATGTAGGGCCTGCAGAGACAACAGTGGCCACTACCTGTGGGACTTACGGTTGTTTTGTGGCGTATACATGATATGCAATGTCATGCCAGTGTCCATGTGGCAATACAGGGACCCTGGGTATCTGGATATCAAAGAGCTGTGATGCCTGGGAGACATCAGGCCTCACTTGTCACTGTGGTGTGTGTAACATGACAGCAGTACATAGGTACTGTGACACATCCCAATGATTGGCCATTGCACTACATGGAACCTCTATAGACATGTGGACTTGAGATGTGAGGTGATGTGCATTTAGGTGACATATGTGTCCATACCCAACAGCACACACCTCAGTACATTGAGTATTGTCATGCTGTATCATGTGACATTTTGCTTAGTCATAGCCACATGGGTGGATGAATCGACAATCTTCCTTTGTTCATCTCTGTACTGCAGGGCACCAGCTGTCCATAGACTGTTCCCAGACCTTGAAACCATGCAGGAACGCGACTGCATCTGACGGTACCACTTCACCAGGCCAGTGATTGAGGAGTTGGCGGAGCAGTTGGCGCCACATCTGCTACCTGGCCAGACATACCCCACAGCACTGACCCCAGAGGTGAAGGTGATGGCAGCCCTGCAATTCTTTGCTACTGGTACCTTCCAGTACACTGTGGCTACTGCTGGTGGTATGTTTCAAACTATGTTCAGTCGTGTGCTACGCGAGTTCTTGGAGGGGATGTTGCATTTCCTTGACCTGTACATCACGTTTCCTAGCCCAGGTCCACTCACTGACATAAAGGATGCTTTTTATACACTGGGGAGGATCCCGAACGTCATCAGATCTATTGATGGTACACATGTGGCCCTGGTACCACCATGGGCACATGAGCAGGCATACCGGAACAGGAAACAATTCCACTCCTTCAATGCTCTGGTGGTATGTCTTTGCAGACTTGTGTATCACACATGTGTGTGCACGTTTCCCCGGTTCTGCGCACGATGCCTACATCATGAGTAGTCACATTGCAACGCTGATGTCACAGATGCCAAACCAGCGTGCCTGGCTTGTCGGTGTGTACTGACTGTTTACCATTGTGTGTGTTTGGAAATGTTGTATTACACCCTCTTTCAAAACTCAGCTAATTGTTCAATTGTTTGTATGTAGGTGACTCCGGATACCCCAACATGCCGTGGTTGCTGACACCCCTCACGAACCCTGTGACACCAGCCGAGATGCGCTACAATGAGATACATGGCCAGACCAGGAGGGTGACTGAGCGGACCTTTGGTCTCCTGAAAAGCCGCTTCCCGCTGCCTGGACAAGCCCAGAGGGGCCCTCCCATATGACCCTGCAAAGGTGTGCAAAATTATCCTTGTATGCTGCATGCTACACAACATGGCAGTGCGGAAGAAGTTACCTCTCATCCAGGATGACGATGACCTACATCCGCCACCTGTGGAGGATCCAGGCCTGGGCCACGATGCCAGTGATGATGATGATGAGGGTGACTTCCGCACACAGCTCATCAACAACTTCTTCACCTGAATGTGAGTTTACAGGGTTGTTATGTCAATGTATTGAGTTAGTCTGAAATGTGTTGGGGCTGCTCTGTTGCTGTTTGAATGTGTCTGTGTGCTACTTGACTGGATGCGTGCAGTGATGTGTCCTTTCGGGTGGTCTGCACTCCACAATAGTGTCGAACTGCTAACTTGTTTCTGTGTAGGTTTATTTTGACATGTTTTGTGCAAGTGTATTGCATTTCTCTCCTGTTCTGCTGTGCTTTTGACGGATGTATGACGTTACAACGCATGCTTTTACAACGCATGCACTTACAACGCAATTTTTACAACGCAACATCCACTACAACGCATTCCATTACATCGCATGACACTACAACGCATTTTTAAAAACTACCTTTACAACGCATTCCATTACATCGCATACTACCTTTACAACGCATACCATTACAACGCATAATATTACATTGCATTTAAGGTAAGTGTTGGATAGTATAGGGGTAAAAATTACTATTCTAACTCCAGGGGGTGCAACAGTAGGGTAAGTGTTGGATAGTATAGGGGTAAATATTACTATTCTAACTCCAGGGGGTGCAACAGTAGGGTAAGTGTTGGATAGTATAGGGGTAAAAATTACTATTCTAACTCCAGGGGGTGCAACAGTAGGGTAAGTGTTGGATAGTATAGGGGTATAAATTACTATTCTAACTCCAGGGGGTGCAACAGTAGGGTAAGTGTTGGATAGTGTAGGGGTAAAAACTACTATTCTAACTCCAGGGGTGCAACAGTAGGGTAAGTGTTGGATAGTGTAGGGGTAAAAATTACTATTCTAACTCCAGGGGGTGCAACAGTAGGGTGAGTGTTGGATAGTGTAGGGGTAAAAATTACTATTCTAACTCCAAGGGGTGCAACAGTAGGGTAAGTGTTGGATAGTGTAGGGGTTTTACCCCTATACTATCCAATACTTACCTTAAATGCAATGTAATATTATGCGTTGTAATGGTATGCGTTGTAAAGGTAGTATGCGATGTAATGGAATGCATTGTAAAGGTAGTTTTTAAAAATGCGTTGTAGTGTCATGCGATGTAATGGAATGCGTTGTAGTGGATGTTGCGTTGTAAAAATTGCGTTGTAAGTGTAGTGCGTTGTAATAGTTGTGTTGTAAAGGTTGTTCCCCGCTTTTGACTGTGTCTTGTGTCTGTCCTTCCCAGGGTTCTTTGCCTGTTGTTTGGTCAACACTGACCCCCAACACCCAGAATCCAACACCAGGGTGGAAGTTGTCAATTCCCATCAAGTGATGTACCACACACCCCTGGACGTCAATTGTCCAACACTTTGTGACTGTGTGTCCACTGTAACGCAGAATTACCTTGCACCTGTTGTGGAGTAAACATGTTGCTGATATGTAATGAACCTGTGCTACGCTTTGTTATGTGCATTGTCTGTCTTCTCACATCTGACTGACATTTGCTTACCTCACCTGTGGGATTGTTACCACTGACTGTGGATAGGTGTGGTGTCTGTGCATTCCAATGCATTTCAGGTCAACATCATTGTGTGGGATGAGTTACATGGCCATGGTGAGTATGTGTTGTGGTGCCATAGTGGTGTGTCACATCACTGTGACTCACATAACGGTGATCACATTGCTGTAGTATTTGACATGCACTGTGTTGTTTAGCAGATCAACATCTCCATGACATAACAAGTTGGAATCACAACAGAGGCAAGTATAGTGTACTGGTGAGTTTATTTACAAACCTGTGTGAGGATAATGCACAGGATGGTGGATGCTGTACATTGGGTTTTGAATCCAAAGTTCACAGTAGAGTTGGAAGTGTTGGTAGCTGAAATGTCCAGAGTAAAGTCCACAGTCATCTGCTACATTGGACCAACATGAACCCTCCATGTCATGTAGGCGAGTTGTGTTAGAAATGACAAGGTGAACGGTTTGCGCGCAAAGAACATTTTCCAGAACAGGTTTTGAGGCCCTGGGGGATGTGCATGGACATCTGTGTCTCACTTGTCCTTCTTCGGATGACCCCTCTTCTTCTTCGGGGGGATCCTCAGGTCCAGGCGTCTGCGGTGCAGAGCACTCTCTTCCAGAGTCATCCTCCCTCCCTGTTGCACTGGCAGATCTTTCGGCAACAGATGTTGTGGCCACACAGGGAGGTGTGGACATGTTGGTGCTTATCTGGCGGAGGCATGTGAGTATATCCCGATGCAGCGCAATAAGTGCATCCCACTTTGCCTCCATGCGGGCATGATGGGCAGCCTGCTCCTGTTGAATGTCCTTGAGGATAACCACTACCTGGCCGAATCCTCCGGTGCTATCCTGCTACGCATCTATGATGCGTGCCAGTTGGGGGTCATCGTGTAGTCCAGACCCTTCTGCAAGCCGCGCCCTCTGCCTACCACCCCTCCCAGCACTCCTAGCCACACGGGCAGGACCTGCGGCGGCACGCACAGGTGGCACTGGGCTCCCTTGGGTGTTGTTACTGGTGGTGTTGTCCGTAGCTTCCTGGGGGTCCTGTGTCCCTGTGCTGTCGGTATTCTGTGTCCTTGGTCTGTCTGTGTTGGCGGGGGTGCCCTGTCTTTTGTCAGATGTTGGAGGTGTGGGTACATGGGGTGCAGATGTTTGTACTCCTGGTGCTGCATGATGACTCACACTGGAGGTGCAAGGTTGTTCTTCGTCATCCGATGAGGACAGAGACTGATCCACACCAGAGAGCTGAGAGTCCACCAGAGTCTGGGACAGGCACTCCTCTTCATTTGCTGCTGTGTCCCTAGCACCACCTGTGTTTGGAAGAGACACACAATGTAAGTTATGTTTCTACAGGTATCAATGGTTCACATACATGACATGTTCTACTGTACGTCAGGATGCGTGCCTGTACACTGCTTTGTCCAAAGTTGTCACGGACAGAGATTGATATTGTTGTGGCACATTGCCCAGCCAACATGAAACATTTCAATGTGCATGTTGAAGTGTGTGCATGCCCAGCTCATGTATAGATTTGGCTGAACCTGGCCATTAGTACTCAAGGACCATCACGTTGCTGACACAGGTGTGTCATCCCTGTACACATTTGACCTTTAACAAGGACATACGTGCAATTCCACTGAGGATATGTTGTAAGATTGGTGCATGTGTGGTAGCAGATTTTGCTAGTCTTTGTGTGTCACATTGTTGTATTGGTACAACATGGTCACAGTCCGGTATGCCTGTGATCTCTTGGGAGAAAGTGTGTTTTTTACAGTCTTCCTAGTTCCCATCTCATTTCATAGAAGTGAAGATGTCACCATTGTTAATGAGTCTGGTGCTGAGTTTTGTACGTGCATATGTGATTTGACTTGTCAATGTTCTCCATGGTGCCATCGATTGGGCAAGGAAGCACTCTGGCTTTTCAATGCTCATGACAGTGAGAGCCGGTGGTGTGTGTGTTGCAGTTAGGCCTGGGCTAAATTTCTGTTCCGCTTGCGGAAATTGCGATAATTTGACATTTTCGCGTTCCGCGGAGAGCGCGAAAATGTCAAAATTTCCGCATTCCGCAGCTTAGCGATAATTTGTTTCTTGCTCGCGCTCTAAAATAATACATTCTCGCGCGCGCGCGATCGCCTTACCTGAATCCCCGCGTTCACCGACAAGTTTTCCCGATCTGGCCGCGTTCTCCACGAGACGTTGGATTGTTGGTAGCCATTTGCGCTGTCTCGCGACAGTTCGCGCCCGCGGTAATGACATTAGTCGCGCGATCACATCCTTCTTCTCGCGATCATGCACCGCGAGAAGAGTGAAAACAAGATGGCCGCGCCCGCGAGCAACCGCATGGGTAAGTTGGCGAGCCGCGACCACGCAGAAAATACCGCGAACAGGCGGGAAAAAAACTTCCGCATCTTCGCGATATTTCCGCGTGTTTGCGGAGATTTTTAACATTTTGCGATAATTTGCGAAAGTCACTTTCGCAAATTCCGCCCACCCCTAGTTGCAGTTTGGCTGCTGTGAGTAGCATGTCTCCTCCAAGGCAGTCCAGGTTAGACCTTGTGTCTACAGTGTCTATGTCAGTGAGTGGTGTGTTGTTTGAAGGATCCATATGTTGCAGCATGATGTAGGAGTGGAATGCAGCTCACAACAGCACCGAGTGTGAATGAGACCATGCTATGGTATCGGCTATATTGTTGTGTCTATTCCATTCACTGTCAGATGTCCCCTGTCAATGATGTATATGTGAGTTCCTGTATGTTTTGTGCTATGTACTATATATGGATCTCCACACTTGTCATCTGCAAGACAAACCTCCACAGCCAGGCCAGGGGGCACCCCTGGACGCTGCATCCCCAGACAGTGAGTTTGAACATATGGATGTAATGGCTGTGTGTGCGCCCGTGTTTGGGTTGGCGAGTGCATATGTGTGATTTTCATCCACATCATTTATCAGGCGCATGTGTCAGACATCTTGCCCGGGCATTATCTTTGTGAGTGACTGGTACCACATGTGCAATGTGTTTTAGCATAGAAGGTGTGTGTATGGCCAGCATCGGTGTTATTTGTTCTCAAGTGAGGACCTCCTTCTTCCCCAGGCCAGTTATCACATCATGAAGCATGCCAGCATTGCAGTGGGTGCAGGTTAACTTTCAGTCAGTGCACTCCTGGTGTTTTTTGGTGCCCAGTTCCCAGCAGGGCCTTGTGCTCCCCACAACAGAGCCCAGTGTCAGACATCTTGTCAGTCCATTCCCACTCCCTGTGAGGTGAGCATGGTTCAGTGTGAGCTTGCTGGGCCATGTGGGTGGGTGGGGAATATCTGTGACTGCAACTCCCATCATGCTTTTGGCTACACCCCCCTTCCCAGCACGCCCATACTTCCTTCCTTTTGACTCTGCTTGCCTGTGAGGGAGTGTGACAGCAATGGCAAGATGGCTGACTGTGAAGTCCTGGTGTTTGTTTGTCTACAAGTCCAAAGAGAGCCCCTGTGCTGCACACGGCAGAACCCAGTGCGTTGTGTATTTGGGTGATATTTGACTACAGTGGGAGTCAATTCATTATACCCGGTGAGTTGTGTGGAGTTTGTGTTGAGGGGTGTGTCTGTCTACACATGCTGGTAAGTATGGCCAGAGCTGTCAGTCCTCCTTCCCTCCTGGCCAGACATCCCACCATGAAACGTGCTTCCATTGGAGGGCATGCAAGTTGGCTTTCAGGATGTCAGGCAGTGGTGTCCTGCTTCTGATTTGCACACAACCCCTACCACAGCAGGACCCAGTGGCAGCCATCTTGTCAGTCATTTTCCACTCCCTGTGATGTGGGCATGGTTCAGAGAGGTCTTGATGGGCCAATTGGGAGGGGGAGCATTAGCTGTGTCTATAAACCCCATCATGCTTTTGGTTACACTCACTTCATCTCCATACCCACAATTCCTTCCTGTGTTTGTGGTGGCAAACTAACAGTGTTTATTTAGCTTTGTGCCACTGCCTTGCTCTATTTGCTGGTAGGTTTGTACATGTCATGACACAGTTACAAGTCACTATGAGATGGCAGGTATTGTGCTTGTCTGACTAGCATATACATCTTGGGATGATTATCTATTGGTTACTGTGGCTTTGCTAACGGTGCATGGTTTCACTGTCCCCTTGCCACACAATATTGAGTATATTGGTTGTGTACTCACCAGACTCTGGTCCGTCTGGTAGACCATGGATGCTCTCTGGTGGTAGGATGTCCTGCACCTTCTCCTCCCAGGACCTTAATTATACTGGTTTGGCAGGAGGGCCACCACCAGTGTGCTGACTCAAGGCGTGATCCTTCTCGATGAGTTTCTTGACCCTCCTGCGCACGTCATACCACCTGTTCTGGATATCATCCTTTGTGCGCAACATTGGTGCTTGTGCGTTCACCTTGTCCATGATCTTTGCCCACATCTAGGTTTTCTGTAGGCCTGGGCGGCAAATTCCGTTCCGCTCGTGAAATTTGCGGAATTTCGGTAATTTCGCGTTCCGCGGAGAACGCAAAATTGTCCACAATTCTGCTTTCCGTCACTTCACGAAATTTTTTCTTGTTTGCGTTCTCAAAATGCGTGTTCGCGAGATATTTCTCCCCGAGCACGCAAACAGCAACTGTGAACAGGAAAAAAGCACCGCGAACAAGCAATTCCGCGTGTTCGCGGAATTTATGCATGTTCGCAGAGATTTTTTACCGTTTTGCGGAGATTTGCGTAATGTGATTATGCAAATTCCGCCCACCCCTAGTTTTCTGTGGCATGGGGGTCCTTTGGACCAATGTCCCAAACAAATGTGGCACTACTCTGATGATCTCATCTACCAGCACTTCTAACTCACTATCTGCGAACTTTGGATTTTTCTTTGGGGGCATGGTGATGGGTGGTGGTGGTGAGTGATGTGTGTGAGGGTGCAAGTAAGGGTGGGTGAGTTTTGCTAGGTGTATGTGTGAGTGCTTTTGGTGAGGTGCTAATTGTGTGAAAGTTGTGTGATGGGTGAGATGTGAGTGTGTCTGTGATCGCTGTCTGATGGTGTTCTCTGCTGGCTGTTCTCCTGAATTTGCAAAGGATCATGGTAGTGATTGGTGTCCTTTATATAGGTGCAGTTGTGGGTGTGTCTTTGTTCCAAATATATTTATTGACTTTGTCATTGCTTGTTTGGTCCTTTTTTTGTATTTTTTCCTTTGGGTTTTCTAGGCATGAAGGAGATGTTCTTCTGACCGAGACGGACGCTGATGTTGGCTCGTGCGGGCTTCTCCGGGTCTTTCACGCTGACTTTCTTCTGTGTTTCATACACGTCAGTCGCGGAGATCTCTATTGCTTCAGGTCTCTGTTTTCTGTGCGTGTCGGTCATGCGGCTTGGGCTCCATGCGAGTCGGTCCGGTTTTACAAGCATTGCACCGTACTGCGCGGATCAGATATCACGGTTACGTGTCGGTCGGGTTCATTCCTGGTGCGTGTCTGTCGGTGTGAATCGTGTCCGGTATCCGTACGAATCACTGTTTTCCCTACGGCTCGGTCGTACGGCTTGTATTCCGTACGTGTTGGTTGTAATTCACACGCATTGCATCGTACTGCACGCTTCGTACGGCGCCGGTCCATGTCGGTCGGTCTCCGTTCCGGGTCCGTGTCGGTCGGTACGTTTTGCGGACGGAATCGGCCCCTAAATAAACTAACTGAAGCTATCTAAATAGAACAGAGCTCTCAAGAGCTAAGGCTAGAGCAATCCCTAACTAAAATTGGCCCTAAACTCACTAAACAAACAAAAACAATGTATGAGTACTTACAACACAAAACTCAAATAAATCCAAACACCCAAGGTCTAGAATACCTACTCATGATTGCTAAATCTATACTAAACATCATAATATTTAAACAACCTAATTCAACTTTTTTTAAAATATAATGATTTCGGTGCCGATTCCGATCCGCAAAAAAAATTGTGCGTACGACTCGTATCCGTATATTTTTACGTACGAATCGTACAAGTACCATACAAACTGCAAAGTACGATTCGTACGTGAAAAATACATACGAATTGCGTCGGGAAAATGGTCCGAGAGGGAGCCGTAAATTTTTACGTATGAATAGCGTCGGGAAAAGTGTCCGACAGGGAGCCGGACATTTTTACGTGCAAATCGTAAAACAGAAGTCCGAGCGCGCAAGTACGATCCGTACCGCCCGTCCGAATACACAACTGCATGTAAAATGCCCCGTACGGAGCGAACGCTGTAGCCTACATGTACAGGGGTAAACTTGTGACCGGATATGAGTCGTACAGCCCCCCACACCCCGCAAATGTCAGCACTGTACACCCGTATGTCAGCACCATACCCCCCCTCCGCACCGTACCCCAACACCGTAGCACAGCCCCGCACCTGTATGCGCCGCACCGCAGGCCCGTCTCCCAGCCCCGTACCTGTACACACCGTACCCCAACAGCCTAGCCCAGCCCTGTACCTGTACGCACCGTATCCCAACACTGTAGCCCAGCCCCGTACCTGTATGCACCGTACCCCAACACCATAGCACAGCCCCGCAACTGTACACACCGTACCCCAACACCTTAGCACAGCCCCCCACCTGTACATGATGCACCCCAGGCTCGTACCCCAGACACGCACCTGTTTGCCCCATACCCCAGGACCGTACCCCAGCCCACCACCTGTATGTGCCGCACCCCAGGCCCGCGCCCCAGCCCCGTACCTGTACGCACCATACCCCAACACCTTAGCCCAGCCCTGTACCTGTACGCACCGTACCCCAACACCGTAGCCCAGCCCCGTACCTGTATGCACCGTACCCCAACACCGTAGCCCGGCCCGTACCTGTACGCACCGTACCCCAACACCGTAGTCCAGCTCGCACCTGTACGCACCGCACCGCAACACCCTAGCACATCCCCGCACCTGTATGCACCATACCCTAACACTGTAGAACAGCCCCGCACCTGTACGCACCGTACCCCAACACCGTACCCCAGCACCCTCACCCAGCATCGCGTAAGTACGGACCTTACCTACGCGAAAATGACTCGTACAGAACCAGGACACTGTAAAACAGCACAAGGAGGGTCAATTCGACTCGCACAACACCACAAAACACGTCAACATGACAAAATACATCTCTATGACTGACCTGGCACATCCAAACAGGCAAACGGAGGCCCTAAATCACAACCACCTCTTATAACACACCCACCACATATTCAAAACCAGCCACACCCACAAATGGACCAATAAAAAGGGCCCACACACACAACCCATGAGCCTTTGCAACAGACTCACTGCTGCCAGACCCCACAGAGAAACAACTGCACCTTACTTACACCTTAACTACACCTTCACTTACACACCTTCACACAACCTCATTCACAAACACCCCCTCTTCACAATCACACACACACCGTCACATTCACACCCACACACCCACAACCATCCACACCCACACCCCACACCATGCCCACAGACAAGAATCCAGGGCGGGGCTGGACCTCCTTGTCAACGAAGTCATCAGAGGCGAGCCACAGCTGTTTGGAACATTGGTCAGACAGACCAGCATAGCCGAAAAATCCCGCCTGTGGCAGAGGATCGTCGACAAGGTGAATGCTGTTGCGCCCATCCGAAGAACCAGGCATGAATGCCAAGCCAGGTGGTACGATCTGCGCAGGGCAGTCAAGAGGAAGATGAACGAGGAATACGCCCAGAGTAACATCACTGGAGGCGGGCTGCCCCGCAGACCCGTACATTACCATCCCTGGGAGGAGAAGGTGATGGCCATGCTACCGCCGGTGGGAGTACACGGAGTCGAAGGAGTCGCAGAGCCTGGTGAGTACACAAACAACTCACGTAACATGGGGGGAATGCCATCCACACCACAAATACACCAAATGCACGCAACTTCCACGAAGCCCTCACCGCACACAACCACACTCTAAAACCACGCCCATGCCACTAACGTCTCCATGCCCCATTCACAAATAAAGGCAATGCCATGTCCCAGGCCACATCAACCACAAACCCAAGACTGGATGTCTGAGATGCTAGGAGGGTGGGGCTCACACAACACATTGTGCAACTCCGAAGCACACACCAATGCCCTCAGCCCATATGGCCTAGGTACATACCCATGCACCATGCCCAATGCACAGGGACTGGCAAAGTACTGACAAGGTAGCTGACACTTTGCCCTGCTGTATGCAGCACAAGGCCCTTCTGTGACCACTGTACACTCAAACACCAACTACACAAGCTCAGATATCTAGCACAGGCACTCAAACTCACTGTCATGCCAGCATGCACCATGAGGGGACAGACACATCACCTGGGAGACCCAATGACAAATCACACTACACCCAACAGCAGGCCCGGTCACACACCCCCCTCACACAAGCACACACCCCCGGGGCAGGCAACGGATTTACCCACTCTCACAATGGACATGTGACACAACAAGACCAATCCATCGCCAAATAAGCATCCGAACCAAAATTCTACTGGTCAAACACTCAGGAGAACATACCAAACTGTCCACCGCAACATATCCATCCCCAAGTGGACATTGAGAGGAATGCTAGGCACATCCAACTACCTGGAGTATCTGTGACAACTTGAATATGTATGAAACATGGGTATGGCATGAAACAGCATTAACATTGTCTCTCTCTCACACACAGGGCAACTTCATCGACCTCCCCCCAACAATGTGGCAGGAATGGGGGGGACAATCACAGTCCCAGGCTCAGCGTGAAGATGATCCCACCGGCAGCGACGACTCTCACCACTCCGTGGATGACCCCGACCAACCTGGCCCCTCGGGTGCCCAAGCCCCTGCAGCATCTGCGTCAGGTACATCTGTGCCAACCACCACCCCCATTCCTGCCACATCCCAGGAGACACCCAGAAGCCCTGCTCGCACTGAACAACACAGCCAGTCTGACCAGGAGGGACAAGCTTCTCCGGGCACCCAGGAGGAGGCAGACAACCCCGAAAATGCCATCCCTCAGGGGTCCCGTAGACCCGATGTGCACACAACGGCAGGCCAGGCTCGTGTGGGCAGGGGTGGTGGGAGTGGAGGCAGGCGGAGGCGCGAACCTGACCAGCCAGCTGAGGGAACCGGTATGTCACACATACGCCGCATCCTGGACATATACCGGCGTGACACCAGGGGCATCAGCCAGGTAGTGTCGAGCCTCACAGAGATGAAGGGGACCCTCGACGAGATGAAGAACCTGCAGGCCGAGCAACATGCCAGTCAACAACAACACCAGGGACGGATGGAGGCAAGACTGGCTGAGCTCCTGGCGGTGCAAACGGACATGAGCCGTTCACTCTGTCGGATTGCCGACAACATGGGCAACCCTCCCTGTGACACCAGGCGAAGACCAGCACCAGCCACAGGGAGGGAGGAGGAGGATTCGTCCGACGGAGCATCATAGACATCGTCAAGGCCTGCATTTGAGGGTCCCCGGAGGAAGGTGGGTCGCCACGGAAAAGACCGTGAGAGTCAGCGGACCATACACATCTCCCAGGTCACCTGGCCTGGCACCTGGCCCTCTGGCGCAACAGCACCACCTCACCCAATGACATTCTCTGCCAGATGGACTTGCTGGTCACAATCTGACCAATGATGACCAACACTGTGGTCTGGACTCTGATGACTCCAACTGACAAGGATGCCATCTCCCCCTGTGAACTTTGGATTCTATGCACCCGGTAGAGCACCTTACTTCATCCACCAAAAGACTCACCCCACCAAAAATAAATACTTTATTTTGTCGTGAGATTTTGCTGTCATTTGGCATTATTCACCAAAATATGTGTGTGTAAATGTCAAACTATGCCTGATTGTTGAACTAACTCCACACATCCATACCCTGGGATCGGAGTCTGGTACAGGACACACATGGGTCACAATGTATCATTCAATGCAGACATGGAGCACAATACTCACCTGTGATGGCCTCAAGCTGCTGAGGGGGTGCATGCAATACTGTGCCCACAGACCTATTTGGAAGAGTACCATTAAGGCGTAGAGGTCATGCCTCATTCGGAGGTTCCCGGGGAGGGAGTCCCAGGTATGTGTTCCCAGGTGGGAAAACTATGTCCTGCATGCTGGAGTACGGTGGATCGGAAGAATGGTGGCCAGGTCAAGGTTGGATGCACAGAGATGGCACTACGGGGTCTCGGATGACAGTGGTACAAGGTTGGTGTTGGGTCAGGGTTGTGGCCTGCCTCCTGAGTGTGGGTGGGGAGTCTGAAGGTCATCTTGCAGCACACAGTGATCCATTTTAGCTATCTCTACTGGATGGTGATGTGGCTGAGTCGTGGGATGTTGCAGCTGAGGTTTGCAGATGCAGCCTGGATGTGGACAAGTGTCCTGGGAGTTTGGATGTGGCTGCCCCGTAGAGGGCAGGGCACTATTTGACATGGATGTTGTCGTGGACCTGAGGGATGGTCCATCTTTCCTTGGAGTGGATCTATCTGGAGATCATGTGGATAATGCAGAGGGTGTTGCAGTCTGAGGCACAGATGCTGGTGGTTACCATGGCAAATGTGAGCAAGCAATCCATGATGCACACCATCTTGTGTGCATGGACACTGGGTGCTTGTGCAGGGCTACTGCGGGTGGGACACAAGCAGTCGACCCAGCTGTAAGGGGACAATCCTCAGATGTTGACCTCAGTCCTGTACAAGTCCAGCCTCAGGTGGCTGCTGTTCTGCCATTCATCAATGGATCTCATGCAATCTAGAATATTGGAACTGGCAATGTCTGCGCCCTTGGTGAGGGTGAGGAGCACCTGACTGTCAATGGCATACGAGTTGATGATGAGGTTGTGTGCGCATGTGATGGTGGAGAGGGGGGTCCTGGACACATTGTAGTTTGACACGCTGACAGATGATACCTGTGCCTCACAACGACAGCATACTACATGCAGAAGCCTTGAGTCCCACTCCCATGTCCTTGCCGGGGTACAGAGCCGGTGGGGAGTAGGAGAGACATGACCTGGTGGGTGTGACAGGGCCTGGAAGGCGTGGCAGCGCTGTGTAGGCAGTCGGAGTTGCACACTCATCATGCAAAGGTGTTTTGTGTGTGCTTAGTGTCTGCCTGAGAGCTGGCAGCAGATGTGTGGATGGACATTGCTTGGAGGGTGGCTGCAACATCAGACTGTAGTGTGATGTGGGTCATGCAAGGACATGAGGCTCGTGCAATGTGCACGTTGCATGTGCAGACGGTCCAGCCTTTGGGTCGGCGTGGCCGCAACTGTGGCTCAGACATGCTGATGACAGCCAAATGAATGGGTTGATGGAGGAAGGGAGGAGCATCTTTGATGTGTGTGTGTTGCCAAATCAGGAAACTTTGTGTGCCCTTGCTGTAGTGGCTGCAACAGCAGGCGGCATGTCCTGGGAACTATGCCACAATTTCCACACAAATACTAGCATGTCAGAAAGGACTACTGCAACAGGTGTATGTCAAGGAAGGAGTGAACGGTTTTCAATGGCACACCCTGAGACAAAGGATGCACAATCCCCAAAGATGACTGACACCGGATCATGAAACTGAAGGCCAAGCTGCGCACAGGAAACACATCCCAGAAGGTGTTGACGGCCCGTTGTGGGGACCAACATACCAAAACACATACACAGCCATGGACGTCATGCAGAATAGAGAATCGAATACATGTAGAACAGCATGCAGGTTGCTAATCTACACATAGACTCATATGCACAATCCTTGACAACCATGCCAGAGATGGCGCATGCACAGTGGCAAGAGACCTGCATTGACAGAGATGAGGCACCTTGGAGGCTGAGGAACACCTTTATTACTCAGGCTCACACCTATGGAAATGCATCAATAATAAAAGACTCACATGGTCTTTTGGATTAACATGTGGGACCTACACTGGACACCCCCTTCGCACCACAGATGGTGTCAATCCATGGGAGTGGCACACAAGTGAAGGGGGTGAGCCAAACATCCCCTGCTGCACACAGAGCGGCTGCAGTTCCCCATTGAGCCTCTCATGGGGATGTCCCACAATATGTCCACCCGTAGCCTCCTGTATGTTTCCGAGGGAAGTTGTACACACATAGATGCCTTCATTAAAATCCACAATCTCATAACAGATGACTGTCACGAACTGTGACTATCAATTCATGTGAGTCATGCTACATGTTATGTGCCCCATGGTGAGTCGACATGTATGCATAGTAACAATACCTGCACAGGAGCAGTGCCCACACATTACAAACAACTACCACACCCAAAAAGCCTTGCTGCAATCCTTACCCAAAGGACACTTCTCACCATGTCCGTGCATGTAACGTTGATTCAGCACACGTTGCATTACTCATGAGGAATAGCAGGAGCACAACGATGCCACGAGCAGACAGCATGCGCAAATACCTGGGGATGAGAGACACACAAGAAGTCAGGAAACACATAGTCATCCGCATGCATGGTCATGTACTCTTCATGAATAAGGTTGACACCATGCTAGTTGTCAATTGAGTGTGTCAGCTAAAATGTGTGGAATGACATCAGCACTCGAGTGACACATCAGCACACACCTCAAAGTCACTTCGCATACAGTCAGCTGGACACACACATTGCAACACATGCCACACAAGGCTCCAAGCGTGCACACTCAGACCCAGGGACTCACCATTATGAGAAGAAGTTGTGTATGAGCTGACTCCGGATGTCCTCCTCCTCCTCCTCCTCCTCACTTGTCTCGTGACCAAGGCCCTCATCCTCCACGGGTGGATGTTCCTGCTCATCAGGATCCAGGATGAGTGGCACAGCTTTCTCCACTGCCATGTTGTGCAGCATGCAGCACACAAGGAAGATTTTGCAGACCTTCACCGGTGCATATGGGAGGGACCTGCCGGTCTTGTGGAGGCAACGGAATCAGCTCTTCAGGAGGCCAAAAGTTCTCTCAATCACACGCCTTGTCTGCCCGTGTGCATTGTTGTAGCGGTGATCTGCAGCTGTTCTTGGGTTGCGGAGAGGTGTCATCACCCATGGCATGTTGGGATAGCCAGAGTCCCCTACATGGAAACATCATGTAAAGAAGTGGGTCAGGAGATGCCGTCACATACTAAGATACCGCTGAATACTGGACAAACAGAGTCTACCCACCAACAAGACATGCTCGTTCGTTGTGCAGCTGCAGCATCATTTCTGGCACCCTGCTACGCCTCATGATGTAGGCATCGTGTGCTGACCCTGGAAAACGTGCACAGACATGGGAAATCACCATGTTAGCAAGACACACCACAAGGGCATTAATGGAGTGGTAATGTTTACGGTTACGAAAGGTTACCTCCTGTGCCTGTGGTGGTACCAAAGCCACATGTGTCCCATCAATGGACCCAATTACATGGGGCATCCCTCCCAGGGCATAGAACTCACCCTTGATACCTGTCAACTGCTCAGGAGTTGGAAAATGGATGAATTCATCCAGGTGCTCCAACATGGCTTCTAAAACATCATGCAGGACACGGCTGAACATAGTCTGGGACATGCCACCCACATCAGCTATGGTCAATTGAAACGTACCGATGGCAAAGAAATGTAGGGCTGACATCACCTTCATCTTGCGGGTCAGCGCAGTCGGATAACTGTGTCGCGGTTGGAGGTGTGGGGCCAGCCTGTTTGTCAGGTCCACAATTAACTAACTGTTGGTTGAATCTGTAGTGGCGTATGCAGTCACGTTCCCTCATGGCAGCCAAGTCTGGCATCGGTCGGGGGAGAGGCGGCGCCCTGCAGAAATTTGGAAGGAATAACGAAGATTGAGTACATTACTACACCAATGTCAATGAACTGAGCACATGTTCAACAGCTAATACACATATGCTACATACAGAGTCTGGTCTGTGCAATACATCCTGCACACGTATGCCAGCCAGGTGATACTCCTACCAAGATCCAGCTACAAACGTGGATTGTCAAGGTCTACATGACTCCACTCATGATCATATGTCTTTTCGGAAACTTATGAAAACTTTTCTCTTTCCCTAGTTCTGCTCCCTGCCTGATGTTGGTACCAGCACTGGGATGCCTCCGGGTAGCCATGCGCTTTACAAATGCCTTTCCATTCCATTCCATTCCATGCCATGAAAGTAGCTGTGGGCCACTGTGAGTGAACAGCCAGACACATTACAGGAGTGACATACATCCACATATGTGCATTTGAAGGATGTTATCTCATGCAGACAGCTGCCGGCAAGCTAGACGCACAGGTCACATGTCATGGAAAAAGGACAGACCACACACCTTGCCATGAAGGGGTACATGTCAAAAACGATCACACAGACATTGAGACTACGCTGATATGTCCTAAGCTCGCAAGTCCCTGTTCGATGCATACAGACACACGTTACGTGTTATTCCACATGTGTCCTGGTGTGCGTAATAGTGTGACATGGGCATCTACACACAGACACATGTTGGATGCAGCTACAGCAGATGCCGTTGACGGAACACCAACAGCAAGATCATGGAAACACATGACACACACATGACATAGTCACATCGGGGAATGCTGGTAGTGAGATGTCAGGTGTCATCATCCGTGTACCTGGCATCAGGGGACAGTTGCGGGTGTTGGTGACTGTGCCATGCCAGTGATGCAGTGCTTGACAAGTTTGAACTACATGCACACATGTAAAAGGTGTGAAGGGGAAGTGCGCCACATAGTGCCCCATCACACATGACATGTGTACACAGGTCATCACACAACTATTGGGTTAAAACATGAGGAGACATGTGCCAGCTCACTGCCTGACATACCTAGGCCCTACACATGAAGCACTGCACTGACAATGACTTGATGTCCATCCTTGTGCGAGTCTGACACCTCCATTCCTTTCCTGTGTGCCTCCTATCACCAGTGTGAGCTGTGAAACGCACCGTACACACGCTCGGAGGGCGTGTGTACGTCGTATCACTATATGGGTTTTGGGTAGGAGTACGCGTGTGTGTACGGACCGTACACACGTACGTGTACACACTGGTCCTATCCCTATGGGAGTGTCGCCGTAGGCGTACGCCATAGAGATACGGGCCCTACACACGCGGGTACGCCCCGTAGCACCATGGTGTACACCTACGGCAACACTACCATAGTGATACGGGCCGTACCCGCGTGTATAGGGCCCGTAGCACTATGGTAGTGTTGCCGTAGGCGTACGCCATAGTGATATGGTCCGTACACGTATGTGTAAGGTCCGTATCACTATGGTAGTGTTGCCGTAGGCATACGCCATAGTGATACGGACCCTACACACGCGTGTACGGACCGCATCACTATGGCGTATGCCTACGGCAACACTACCAAGTGATACGGACCCTACACATGCGTGTACGGACCGTATCACTATGGCGTATGCCTACGGCAACACTACCATAGGGATACGGACCCTACACACGCGTGTACGGACCGTATCACTATGGCGTACGCCTACGGCAACACTACCATAAGGATACGGACCCTACCCACGTGTGTACATACCGTATCACTGGAGTAGTGGTGCCCTAGGGGTACATGTGGAACGCACCGTACCTGTGTGTGGATAGTGAAATTACATAGGGGACACATGAGGGACAAGTATAAGGGCCTGAATGCATGCTGGTTGTCATGGAGACCGAGTTTCCAGTTCAAAATTTTTCATCAGGTGGCCAGCAAAAGTCGGTTGGAGACAATATACTATGTTGCAAAGTGGTTGTTGACTTGACATCATGCTCAAATTTTGAACCATGCAAAGGCCCTCACTGGGGTAGGTTTAAAGGGATTGGAGGAAACGTAGGATGCAAATGAGTTTGACCAATCACTCTGTACTCCTGTAAATGAAACAGCCCAGCAAGGCAGATATAAGGCAGCCAGGACCCATGAGAGAGCACTTGCCTGCACAACCTTTCATTCCACACCACTGCTGCTGCTTGTGATTCCTCTGGCACCATGTCCAGGTCTGTGGAGAGGGCCCAGCCTTTCACCCAAGAGGAGAATGAGGCGTTGCTGGACGTCATCCTCCCACAGTACCCCTGCCTGTATGGGAGACCAGGGGAGCAGGTGAGTGCTGACTCCACTAGCTTTGACTGTGCCACTTTTTAGTGTCTGTCACTTCTGGCATTGTGTCCATGTGTGACAGACATGCAATGTTGTTCATGGTGGGTCCCAGGGGGGGGGAATGCCTTATGTCTCCCATGCAGAGCATGATGTGGTTCATATCTGCACTCCTCACTTGCATTGTGCTTACTGTGACTATCACTGCATGGTGCATGCCACATTCAGCCTGGCTAATCCTCTTGGGAATGTTGTTTCTATAGTCCTGATGTGATTCTGTGGTCCCCCCCAGTGTGACAGGTGACTGTACCCACAGATGTGTGTGAGTTGAGTGTACCTGTGGTGAGAGTCTCCAAATGATGTGTACGGGCCCTGGACATTGCTGTGTGTGTAAGTCCCCTGTCATGTGGGTGAGTGTCTATGTGGAGTGTTGCACCCCAGCTGCATGAAGGATGCATATGCCCTACCCATCTGATGTGAGCAGGGAGCCGTGCTGTGTGTCTGACGTGCAAGCTAGCCCCACACCTGTGACACCCCCCAGTCAAGTGGCACATGTGCAGAGTGAGGTTTTTACCCGCAGTTGCCAATGGCAGATGATTGGCCTGTGCCTGTGTGTGTCTGTGTACTTCGCTGAGGTTGCGTGAGTGGCCTGGGGCATGTGATTGCTTTGAGGTGCTGTCCATAACCCTGGTGTTGATTGTGATGCACAGTGTGAGCCATGATCAGTGATTGTGTCTCACCCCTCATGCCACCTGTGTACTTTCAATGCCACGTAGTGCTTTTGGCCTTCCCCAGAGGATAATGTCCCTATGACAAAGGTGCAATGAGTTGGCTGCATACTATGCCCTGTTCAAACAAGCCAAATTGTTCTAATGTGTGTCTCTGTGACATGGAGCAGGTGTATTGATGTTGTCTCACTTTGTCATCCTCACAGGTAGCCGCCTACGCCAAGGGGGAGATATGGAAGCGGGCCGTCAGGGCCGTGAGGTCGGTGGAGGGTCGCAGTCGGCGCCTGGCCCAGGTGAGGAAACGCTGGCAGGACATCCGGTGCAGGACCAGGAGGATCACCCGGGTCCTGCTGGGGGACTCACCTGCATGCAAACACGGCAGGCACCGGAGCCTGACCCACCAAATGAAGCGTGTCCTGGCGGTGGTCTTCCCTGACATGGATAGGCGGCTACAGGAGAAGCAGCAGCAGCAAGGGGGTAGGTACATGTGTGTTTGTTGTGTGTCACCAACTTTTGGAAGTGCTCAGTCACCTGGATACACTGCCAGGGTTTATATGTGCAGTGCATATCCTGTTCCCCCAAGTCACCCGGTGCTGTTCTTCCTCCCTTCCCCTCTTTGACATGTGTTCCCTGGTCTGTGTGTAGTCTCTCTTGCACAAGGTAATCTAGGCTGCCAGTTAATCCAAGTGCCCAAAGTTTGCAGCATCATGTGTGGGGGTGGTCTGTGACATGTGTTGGGACCTTGCCTCTGCCCTGTCCAGTTCAGTCATTTTGGGGTCCATGATTGTTGGCACTGATGCTGAGTCTCAACATAGGAGTGTGAGGCTTGAAATGAACAGACTTGCAGCATGCATGACCGATGTTGTGGCCTCAGACATGATGTGCATGAGGGGGAGATATGCATAGTGCGTGGACGGTTGCTCCTGTTGCAGTCAGATCTATCCAGGACCATGGAGCAGTGTGGCCACTACAGTCCCCAGAGACACCTTTTCCTAGGAATCATGTGTGTCATCCAACACTGTGGACATTCTCTGTGTCTTCAGCATAGGTTGGGCTCTGTGGCATTTTACCCTGGCCTCTTTTGTATTTACGTAAAGTGTGCTACATGTGTCCACTGTACAGGGTGACCCAATGTGGCTTGTGCATACTCACTGTGGCCAGTGCCTGTGTGTCTCGGTACAACTATCTGATGATGGTTGTTTGTCAATAATATGTGTGGTCAGCCCCACGAGGGGTAGTTAGAGTGCACTTTGGATTTCATGAAGCCCATTTTTGTGATCCCAGATGAAGAGGTGTAAGTCCATCCTCTGTCTCAATCACATAGTCTCAGGTAGGGGGGTTTTGTGGGGCCAAGGCCTACATGTCCAAACCTTATGTCTCCTTTCCAGGTCTGGCCTGTGTGTGATGACAGTCTGAACAGACACTCAACAAGTATTGACCCAGTCATGTTGTGCAGGGTTTAATGTTTGTGCTTTGCAGCATGTGTCTAAAGTTTAAAGACATGATTCCTGCTCATCCTTTTTTGGCAACGATGTGTGGTCCAGATGCTGTGCTCAACTGTCCACAGACACTTGCTTCTCTGTATAATTCAATATCAAGTTATTTGCTGTTGTGTCATGCTCTCCATTTTTTCCAAGTGGCATGGTGGGTCAACCAACTGTGTAGTGCAGGGCCTACATATGTGCGTAGTATTGTAGATGTTACTCATGATGCTTTTCATGCTATGCACTGTGACCTATGTAGTTTGGACTCATGTGTCATATGTATACAGGTGTCTGATTATTTCTAAGGGTGGGCGTAGTTCGCGAAGTAGCACTTCGCGAAGCTACGCAAAGTGAAGTTCGCACTACGCGAGCTACGCGTAGCACTTCGCGAACTGCGTAGTAACATGTTCGCACTGTGCAAGATGTTGTTTTCAATGATTGCACAGTGCGGACAAGCAACCGGCACTGTGCAATCATTGAAAATGGCATCTTGCACAGTGCGAGCTGTAGTTTTCTGCTGCTCGAGTAGATTTTTACTCGAGTGGCAGCTTTCTCAACGCGAACTGGTAGTTTCTCATCGCGAGCGGTCGCGAGCATACGCGATCCCTCGCAATGAGAAACCTGACCTCCTCGCGTTGGGAATCTCGCCGGGAGGTTTATTTTCCATGCTCGCGATCGCCAACTTGATGTTGCTGATCGCGAACAAGGAAAAAGTCTCGCCGGGATGTCATTTTGCTTGCTCGCGGTCGCCAACTTGACGTTGAGGACCGCGAGCAAGCAAAAAATGACCGCAGCACTACGCAACACTATGCTACGTGTGTTCGCAGTGTGCTACGTGCAGTTCGCGTAGTGCGAAGTTGCGCGAACTTCGCAAACTACGCGAGCTTAGCGTAGTGCTTCGCCCAGGCTTAATTATTTCCTGTCTCTTCACCTTGCCCACAGCATCGTCGGGGACACCGAGGGAGACACCGGCACGGACGTGGAGGAGGGATCCAGCACCGGTGCCACCAGTGCTGGGGAGTCTGGTGCAGCAAGTGGCACGGAGGGCGAGGGGAGTCAGGCGGAGGACCTGTCCAGTCCCAACACCGACTATGACGCTGACGGGTCCGAGGCTGAGCTCCCAGAGGGGGCGGAGGCTGCTCCCACAGCTGAAAGCAGCACTCCATCTCTTGCCGTCCCCTCCATTCCCTTCACTGCCCTCCCACTTGCTCGGTTCCCTTCTGTCCTTGCTAGGCGACAACATGTCTCCTTCGTGCCAGGCACCGCACCCCCTGCCCCTGTCTCCCCTGCTGCCGTCAATGCCGAGTCTGTGGACATCCTGCAGCAGTTGCAGGTTGCTCAGACATCGCTGCTTAATGTCCTCCATGGCCACACCAGACTGCTGACACAGATGGTGTCGTACATGGAGGGCATGTCAGCAGCAATGTCTGACCAACGGATGTTGCTGAGGTCCATGGACTCGTCACTGACGGCATCAGTGGGTCTCCTGCAGCGCTCCGTCCCCCCCCTACCCCTGCACCATCCACACTTCCCCCTCCCATGCCTGTCCCAAGCACACCCAGACATCCCCATACACGCACCCCACCAGATACAGGCAGCACACCAACAGGGAAGGCCAAGCGCACACCTTCTGTCACACACACACAGGGGGAAGTAGGCACACCCACTGGGTCGGGAGGAAATGGCAGACATGCAGCCACAGTGGGAGTCCGCAGTCCTCACGACCCACTTCCTCCAAAACCACTCCCCTTAGCTCCCCTGCCCAACAGTCAGACAAAGAGTCCTTCATGGCCAGTCTGTCCCTCAGCCCAGTGTGACACCACCCCGCAAGTGGTCAAGGAAGTCCCCGGGCAGGGGAGTTGAGTCCCCCCCCTGTCCACACCCTCCCCCAGTAGTGCTGCAACCCATCCCTTTGACCCCCCCTCCTTGGGGCCTGTGGTTCCTTCGGGTGCAGGGGAGACGCTGGAAGACCTTGCGACCGTGTGCAGCGCCATCCTAACCACCACCTTTGGCGCTGCCCCACCCCCTGTGGTGGAGTTGGCCATCCCTGCACCCACAACACCTACCCTTGCCCCTCCTGTCCCTGTGGTGCCTGGTCCTTCCCCCCCACATGATGCCCCCCCCTGTGGATGAAAAGGAACTCTGAACTGTGCAGGCAAGCTAGGGGAGACGCGTCCCAATGTGTCCCCCCCCAGGAGTTCGCATATGGACTGGCCTCTGGGCCTTGTATATAGTGTACATTTCAATTCAAATATTATTTTTATGCTGAATAAAGCATTTTGTTTTTCATTTGCACACCAATTCTTTTCTGGTATTGCTGTTGGTGCTGCTGCTCCATGAGTTGGGGTGGTGATAATGTGTTAGGTGTCTGGGAAATGTTGTAGTGTGCTGCTCATGGGGTGGACCCTGGTATCTGCGTGCCATCACAAGGTCTCTGCAAATAATCTTTGGTTATGTAAACTCTTACTGTATGGTGACATTGTCCCAAGGAGTGTTCCTTCCTCTGTGGCACCTGACATCTTCCCTGCAGGGTGTTTCCCAATTGTTGTGCTGACCTGTGTCTACATTTCCTTGGTGTGTGACGGATCCCTTCAACTTTGGCCAATGCCTGCTCAGCAATATCTCCGCCTGCATCGTCTGTGCCATCCTTGGTAGTCACTGTACTTGTGTATGGAGTATGTTGCCATGGCTTCATGTGGACATGGTCCCTTTTCCGCACTATGCATGTGTGTACTCCCAGCCTAGCACACATGTGTTA
The DNA here is from genome assembly GCF_964204655.1 of Triturus cristatus. NCBI lineage: Eukaryota > Metazoa > Chordata > Amphibia > Caudata > Salamandridae > Triturus > Triturus cristatus. Next base: position 481,982,951 of record NC_140593.1, on the reverse strand, counting down.
CTTGTTCTGCAGGGTATTTGGGCACCTGACTGACAATTGTGGGCATTGTATCTGTGGGTACTCCACCCTTTTCCTTCCATGGGAGGCAACAACTTGTTGGCTGCCCCAGCACCTGTACATTCCTATCAGTCCTGGAATGTGGGTGACAGTGTGTGTTCCCTTAGGCTCTCTTAGTTTAGTAGGGTTTAACATGAGTATACAGTCTTGTTGCATGATCTCAGTGTGTGTATTGTGCTGCCACCGCCAGGGGTGGGTATGCATGTCTAATTTGTCATCACACCCACATGTGGTGTGTCATGCAGTGGGGGAAGGACATCCATCCTCATGGGAGTGGGACACTGCTGTCAGTGATGTGTTGTCATGGCACTCTCAACATAGTCGCACATTGTGGATGCCTTCATGCACCCATGGAGTTTTGGTCATCGGAGGATGATGTACACACCCCCATTCTCTGTCCACTGCTGGGAGTCCTCTGCACCCACCCCTCATATGTCTGGGCACTGCTGGGAGTGATAGGCACCCACCCCTCATATGTCTGGGCACTGCTGGGAGTGATAGGCACCCACCCCTCATATGTCTGGGCACTGCTGGGAGTCCTCTGCACCCACCCCTCATATGTCTGGGCACTGCTGTGAGTGATAGGCACCCACCCCTCATATGTCTGGGCACTGCTGGGAGTGATAGGCACCCACCCCTCATATGTTTGGGCACTGCTGGGAGTCCTCTGCACCCACCCCTCATATGTCTGGGCACTGCTGGGAGTGATAGGCACCCACCCCTCATATGTCTGGGCACTGCTCTGGGCACTGCTGGGAGTGATAGGCACCCACCCCTCATATGTCTGGGCACTGCTGGGAGTGATAGGCACCCACCCCTCATATGTCTGGGAACTGCTGGGAGCCCTCTGCACCCACCCCTCAAATGTCTGGGCACTGCTGGGAGTGATAGGCATCTGGGCACTGCCGGGAGTGATAGGCACCCACCCCTCATATGTCTGGGAACTGCTGGGAGTCCTCTGCACCCACCCCTCAAATGTCTGGGCACTGCTGGGAGAGATAGGCACCCACCCCTCATATGTCTGGGCACTGCTGCGAGTGATAGGCACCCACCCCTCATATGTCTGGGCACTGCTGGGAGTCCTCTGCACCCACCCCTCATATGTCTGGGCACTGCTGGGAGTGATAGGCACCCACCCCTCATATGTCTGGGCACTGCTGGGAGTGATAGGCACCCACCCCTCATATGTCTGGGCACTGCTGGGAGTGATAGGCACCCACCCCTCATATGACTGGGCACTTCTGGGAGTCCTCTGCACCCATCCCTCATATGTCCGGGCACTGCTGGGAGTGATAGGCACCCACCCCTCATATGTCTGGGCACTGCTGGGAGTCCTCTGCACCCACCCCTCATATGTCTGGGCACTGCTGGGTGTGATAGGCACCCACCCCTCATATGTCTGGGCACTGCTGGGAGTGATGGGCACCCACCCCTCATATGTCTGGGCACTGCTGGGAGTCCTCTGCACCCACCCCTCATATGTCTGAGCACTGCTGGGAGTGATAGGCACCCACCCCTCATATGTCTGGGCACTGCTGGGAGTGATAGGCACCCACCTGTCAAATGTCTGGGCACTGCTGGGAGTCCTTTGCACCCACCCCTCATATATCTGGGCACTGCTGGGAGTGATAGGCACCCACCCCTCATATGTCTGGGCACTGCTGGGAGTGATAGGCACCCGCACATATGTCTCTGTCCACTGATGTGGATCGTAGCACGACACCCACCCACCCATCTGCACCCTTGGTGCAGTACACTGCTCACCTGGGCATACACCCCCCCAATATACTGGTCAGATGCTGCACCAGACCCTATCCCATCATTTGCGGCGTGTGTACGCCTTGTATCAATGATGTGCTGGTGCCCTAGGGGTACGCGTGAAGCGCTCCGTACCCAGGCCTTAAGAGCATGGGTACGGGTCGTACCACGCCTACACCTACGTCGCCCTAACAATGGCGGTACGGCCCGTACCCACGTTCTAAAGGCCTGGGTACGGGCCGTACCACCATTGTTGGGGTGACATAGAGGCATGCTTAGTACGGGCCGTACCCACGCTCTTAAGGCACCACGTGTACCCCTACGTCTCCCCAAGAATTGTGGTACGGCCCGTACCCAGGCCTTAAGAGCGTGGGTACGGCCCGTACCACGCGTACCCCTATGTCACCCCAACAATGGTGGTACAGCCCGTACCCAGGCCTTTAGAATGTGGGTACGGGCCGTACCGCCATTGTTGGGGTGACGTAGGGGTAGGCGTGGTACGACCCGTACCCATGCTCTTAAGGCCTGGGTACGGTGCGTACCACAATTGTTGTGGTGATGGGACGCGTCCACGTCCACTTCCGTTGTGGCGGGACGCAGGCCTTGGTGGACACGCCCCCACCCCCCGAAGTGACCAGACCCTGGAGGTAAGGTATGTACAGGGCATGTTTACTTGGGTGGGGGTTATGTTTCCTGCCCCTGCCCCCCACCTTTGCCCCTGGGTGTTGTTCTGACCTTCTGCGGCGTCTGCGGCGGTTCCTGTGCACCAGGTCGTAGGCTATGAGGGCCGGGATGACACGTAGAATGGGGTCCATGGTCCATGGCTGTCCGTCGCGTACAGATGCTCCTTCTTCGCGTCGTCCTCAATTTCCCGGGAGTTTTTGGCTGCCGTAAAATATTTGCCGTGCGGAGTGATGTAGGCACGAATCGTACTTGCTGGTTCGTAAAACGCTGCCTGACTCCGCCCGGACGTCAGGTACGCGGTGTCCCGGATCGGAATTGTGGGTATATTTTTGCTGGTCGGTGTTTTTTACGATTCGTACGGAAATGGTATTTCTGTACGAATCGTACTTGCGGGTTTGTAAGGAGGATTTCCCGGGTATGAGTCGTATGGAGAATACGCTCCGTACGACCATTCGTACCTGGGTTTTACAGGATCGGAATTGGCACCTTCATATAAAATATAAAATTGAACCCAAAATTATATGACATAATATAATTACTTTTTAAAAACAATGTAACAAAATGCATTTCCCACCCATAATAATAAAAAATAACTTACAGTTGTCACAGCACACAATCCTCGAAAACGATAAATCCATAGCAGATAAATCAAAAGACAAATCTATTCGATAACAAAGCCCCAAAAAAATGCAAAAATACAACGGTAGAAAAAAGGCTCCAATGCCACAATTCTCTTTATCATGAAACCCTCAAAAACCCAAAAATGTATTGGAAAAAAAATGCTCCAACAAACCTGAAAAAAAGGAAATGTAAAGTATTTTGTTTTAATAAAAAAATATATATTTTCCTTTTTTTTTTAAATTAACGCTTCGTCAGCTCCATCCGTTCACCAAACAGAAAACCTGTAAATAAAAAAGAAAAGAACACCTGCCCACAATAACAAATACAAACTCACAAGCATTAATATCAACATTTAATACAAGATAACAGAATTAAACAACACATAAATAACACTACATAACACTGTAATTCTACCCAACACTACGTTAAACACATAAAACACTAAACTACCAAAACAACACCTAACTACACCAAAAACGAACAAATAACGCCCTACCAAATGTTATTACACTACTACTACCTTGCCCCTACCCTAAAACTAGCTTAAAAGTATATAAAATTAAACTTACCTTAACAGATGAAACGCAGCTCCCAACCGCGAAGTTCTGTCTTCTAAAATCACATAAAAACAACTAACTGCCTATTGACAACAATGGAAAAGAATTAAAGAAATGCAAAAAATCAAATGTATATTTTTGATTTAATGTAAAGTTTTTTTCAAATGTTAAAAAAATATAAAAAAATTGTAAAATATGCATTACATATTATATTATCAAAACACAAAAAATATAATATTTCATATATAATAAGGTATATTTTTGTTTCATGTGCTGTAAATGTGCAAACACATGAAAATGTTTAAAAAGAAATACATGGTAAAATATATTTTTGTTAAAAGATTTGTAAAGTATTTAAAATATAACATATTATGTTAATAAAAATAATATTCAATATACTAAATAATAAAATATGCAAAATATAAACTTGTAAAATACATATTATACAATTTTACAAAAAACATACAATAAAGTAAAATATATTAAAAAACGCAAACAGAAATGTATACATTTTTGTCATGAAATATAATGAACAAAAAAAATAAAACTGTTTATAATTAACTAAAACTATTTAACTTTATTATTACATGAATATACTACAAAAAAGTACAATTTTTCAAAACTTAAAAAAAATTATGTATGTAAAAATATAATTGTTATTTTGGAAATGTACATGAAAAATGAATGTTAAAAATATATTATATTTATAATAAAATCTGAATAACATCAACATTTCTGATTTATGTTTGTAATATTATGATACATTTTATAAGAAAACCACATGAAGCAATGTGATTGTGAATAAAAGAAATACATGTGTTTGTAAATAAAAATGTTGCCAATAAAAACTAACATATGTCTCCTTTCTTATTTCAATATACATATAAAATGTTAAAAGCTAAAACATAATAAACAAATACTATTTCTAACTTCAAAATAAACTAAACTGAAAAAAATGCTGGATAATAACTCTAAAAAAATTACTATTCAAACTCCAAATCCAACTATACTCAGGGAAAGTGCTGGACAATAAACCGTAATAATTTACTATTCTAACTCCAAAACCAACTAAACTCAGGGAAAGTGCTGGATAATAAACCATAATAATTTACTATTCTAACTCCAAAACCAACTAAACTCCGGGAAAGTGCTGGATAATAAACCATAAAAATTAATATTTCTAACTCTTAATAATTTATTATTCACAAAAAATTACTTAATAATAAATGTCCAAATAAAGAAAAATATGTATTCATTTTAAAATAAAATAAAAGTTTTTTAATTATACAAATTTATTTTCCATAATAGTCACGAAATATTTTTTTTAAATTTAAAAAAAAGTATTAACTAATATATTTATACAAAAAATTATAAATAAATATTTGAAACACTGCTTCTCACAACAAATAAAAATGATTAATATTACATTAGACCCTCTTCGATATATTGGGATCTACCTTACAAACAGTTTTGAGGATTTTTTTAAACTGAACTACTTAGTGATGATTACTAAGATTAGAAATCTATTAGATAATGGACTCTTCTCTCGCTCACATGAATCGTTAGGGTAGCCCTCATAAAAATGTCCATTGTACCATTATTATTATTTTTATTCGCAAATGTACCGATTGAAATTAATATGTCATTTTTTAAGCAGTCGGGATCTATGATTCTCCAATTTATTTGGAAGAAGAAGGCATCACAAGTGAGACTCCCAGTGCTTCAACTCGATATCAGTCAAGGGGGGTTGGCACTTCCCCAGGTGTGAACCTATTATGAAGCTACTCTTGTGGATATGATGGTCCAAATGCTAGACGTCAAGGACTCATTGGACAGTTGTTATGTAGACAAAATGGTGCAAGATGCAGAATCTCAGACTTCCGTTTTTTATTGAAACGGCTAAACTTCCTAAAAAGACTCGATATAAGACACTACAGGGTTTTGGGGATAGCATACGCTCATTTTATCATATAAAGTTTTTGAAACTTTTGGAATGCAAAACACTGGGCCTTCATCTGTCAAGTAACCAGATTAGGTACTGGGAAAACAATGGTTTTAGAGAAATAGGCCACTTTATAGTAGGTGGGATATGTTTAAAATGGCAGGAGATTCAGGCTAGGTGTGGAACTAGCTGTAAGTCGTGTTTTTTGGCCCTCTTCTAGATCACTCAATTTGTCAAGAACGTTTGCTTTCCATTAAGTTCTGCCCCAGTGCCCCTATTATCAGCCCTTTTAAGAGCTAAGCTAGGGGGGGTTGAAACTCGTACTGGTAATAAGCTTTCTAGACAAAATATCCTAAGAATCACACTACATTTTATAAGAACTAGAGTGGCAGGAGATTTCGCTGCAGGGCTATAAACCACTAAGAGCTGCACATTTGAAAAGAATATCATTTTTATCCCATTGGATGTCTCACTATACACCAAGAGTTTACATAAGATGTATCCAGAAGTAGAGGACAAGTGCTTTCGCTGTCAGCAAATGGGGCAGGGGGGTTGGATGCATATTTTTATTTTTATGTGCCCGCTTTTAACCTAGTTCTGGGAGCCCGCAGTGTTCCCCGCCCTCAATGAGGGCCTACAGAGAGAATTAAAACCAGAACCAGAGATCACAGTGTTTGGGTTTGTAAGGAAGAGCTTGAATACTCCAATCTCTAAAAGAGAGAAAACATTTATAGCGATTTATGCTTTAGTGGCTCGCTCCCTGATTCTACAGAATTAGAGGACAGCTAATGTACCAACCTACCAACATTGGCATAAAAAAATGTTACACACTAAATCTTTCGAGGAAGCTTATGCAAGAAGGTTAGGGGCTATTAAGAAATTCTTAGCAGTGTGGAAATTGATGTACAAAACAGAAAACAAAATGTAGAGCACTTTGGAATGAGACCTTCTAATGGATTTTATTTGCAATGTTGTAACTAATGGTCCAATTATGTAAAAGCTGCTATGCACCGCACTTTAACTTAATTTAATTTCTGTATTTAGGCCTGGCACAAGACTTCTTCCTTTAATTAGCTGAAATTAAAAACCTGATTATGTCAAAACTGCTCTGAACTGCACTTTATTATCTGCACTTTGGCTAACTAGGGGACGTGTATCGGTATGTGAGAAAGATTGAGGGAAATGCTTGCGTCCGGCCAAAAGTTAAGAACATGTATTAAGTTTTAATTGTATACGGCTTTAACAAACACATGTATGATTTATGGTGCTCGTTCTCAGATCTAATTCTGCTCAGTAAAAAAAAAAACATATATATATTACATTGGAAATGACAAATAAACTTAAATATTAAATAATTAAATATTATCCACTTTTTAAACTCTTTTTGCACTAAAAATAATTAGCAAAATAATTTCTATTCTTAAATACATTTTTTAATATTTAACTATGAATATATGTTTTTAATACATTGTAAAATTTTCAAAATATTCGCTCTCCAAACAATTTTGAATTTTGCAAACATTTAGGGGTCCATTAGGATGGCGGGCGGATTTCAGTCCGCCCGCCACCCTAGCATTGCTGGGACCGACCACCAGTGGTGTGGCGGTCCCATACCGCCAATTAGGATGCGACCGTCACCGTGGCGGTCGCATCCCTCATATACAACATTGGGGCCGATTCCAATTCCGCCCGCAAAGCGAACCGACCGACACGGACCCGGACTGAATACCGACCGACACGGACCAGCGCCGTATGACCAGTGCAGTACGATGCAACGCATGTGAATTACAACTGACACGTACGGAATACAAGCCATACGACCGAGCCGTAGCGAAAATAGTGATCCGGCCGGAAAACCGACGCGGTTTTCACCGACCGACATGAACCCGGAATGAACCTGACCGACCCGTACCCGCGATGTACGATTAGCGCAGTACGATGCAATGCGTGTAAAACCAGACCGACTCGCATCGAGACCAAGCCGCACGACTGTCACGCACAGACAACCGGGCACACAAGCAATAGAGACCGCCACGAATGACGCGTACCAAACACAGAAGACAGGCAGCGTGAACGAGGCGGAGAAGCCCGTACGAGACAACAGCAGCGTCCGTTTCCGTCACATGAACGTCTCCTTCATGCCTACAAAACACAAAGGAAAGAAGACCAAAAAAGGAGCAAACAAGCAATGACAAAACCAATAAATACCAAAAAAAAAAAACATGGGACAAAGACACACCCACAACTCCAACTATATAAAGGACTACAATCACTACCATCATCCAGTGCAAACAGGAGACACAGCCAGCAGCAAACACCAGTACACAGCAACCACAGACATTCACAACTCACTCATCACACACCATCAGCACCTCATACAAAAGCACGAACACATACACACAGCAAAACCAACACCAACCCAACATCACTTGCACCCTCACACACACATCCCTCACCACTACCAGCCATCACCATGCCTCCAAAGAAGAATCCAAAGTGTAGAGCCACATTTGTTTGGTACATTGGTTCAAAGGACCCCCATCTCACAGAAAACCAAGATGTGGGTGAGGATTGTGGACAAGGTGAACGCACAAGCACCAGCAAGGCGCATAAAGGATGAGATCCAGAACAGGTGGTATGACGTGCGCAGGAGGGTCAAGAAACTCATCGAAAAAGATCACGCACCGGCGGTGGCCCTCCTGCGAAACCAGTCTACTTCAGGACCTGGGAGGAGAAGGTGCGGGACATCCTACCACCAGAGAGCGTCCATGGCCTAACAGACATCCTAGAGCCTGGTGAGTACACAAACAACATACCCAAGATTGTGTGGCAAGGGGACAGTGCAACCATGCACCCCAAGCAAAGCTACACTAACCAATAGATAATCATACCACGATGTGTATGCCAGTCAGACACACACAATACCTGCCATCTCATAGTGACTGGGGACTGTGTCATGACATGCACCAACCTACAAACAAATAGAGCAAGCCAGTGGCACTAAGCCAAATAGACCCTGCCAGACAGTTTGCCACCACAAACACACCGCCTCACAATGCAGCTGACTGGCAGGAAGGAATAGTGGGGATGCAGGTGAAGTGAGTGTAGCCAAAAACATGATGGGGCCTGTAGTCACAGATAATGCACACCCTCCTGAATGGCCCATCAAGACCTCTCTGAAACATGCCCACATCACAGGGAGTGGAAAATGACTGACAAGATGGCTGACACTGGCACCTGCTGTGGGCTTGTGTGCAAATCAGAAGCAGGACACCACTGACTGACATCCTGAAAGACAACTTGAACGCCCTACAATGGAAGCACGCTTCATGACGGGAAGGAGAACTGACAGCCCTGACCAGACTACTCAGCATGGGGAGACACCCCCCTCAACATAAACTCCACACAACTCACCGGGTACAATGCATTGACACACACCTCATTGAATTATAAGCAAAAGATACCCCGTACTGGATGCTGCTGTGTGAAGCACAGGGGCTCACTTGGGACTTGTAGCCAAGCAAACCCCAGGATTGCACAGTCAGACATCTTGCCATTGCTGTCACACCCCCTCACAGGGAAGCAGAGTCAAGAGGGAGGAAGTATGGGCATGCTGGGAAGGGGGGTGTAGCCAAGAGTATGATGGGAGTCTCAGTCACAGACAACCTAGACCCACCCACATGGCCAAGCAAGATCAAACTGAAACATACTTGCCTCACAGGGAGTGGGAAGGGACTGACAAGATGTCTGACACTGGGCTCTGTTGTGGGGAGCACAAGGCCATGCTGGGAAATGGCCAACATCATACATCAGGACTACACAGTCAGCCATCTTGCCATTGCTGTCACACCCCCTCACAGGGAAGCAGAGTCAAGAGGGAGGAAGCATGGGCATGCTGGGAAGGACGGTATAACCAAGAGTATGATGGGAGTCGCAGTCGCAGACAACCTACACCCACCCACATGGCCCAGCAAGATCAAACTGAAACATACTCGCCTCACAGGGAGTAGGAAGGGACTGACAAGATGTCTGACACTGGTCTCTGTTGTGGGGAGCACAAGGCCATGCTGGGAAATGGCCAACAACAATATCAAACTCTGTCTGTGACAAGCTGGGAAAAAGCAGTGTACAGGCAGGCATCTGTATGAAAAGTGGAAAATGTCATGTTTGTGAACCAACGATGCATGTAGAAACATAAATCACATTGTGTGTCTCTTCCAAACACGGGTGGTGCTGGGCACCCAGCACCAAATGACGAGGATACCCAGTCCCAGCCTCTAGTGGACACTGAGCTCTCTGGTCTGACTCTCTCACTGTCCTCTTCGGATGACGACGGCCAACCTGGCCCCTCTGGTGTGAGCCATCATGCAGCACCCGCAGCATCAACATCTGCCCCCCCTGTACCCACGCCTCCAGCATCTGGACACCGACAGGGCACCCCCGCCAACACAGACAAACCAAGGACAATCAACACCCACAGCACAGGGACACAGGACCCCCCCAGAAGCTACAGCCAACACCACCAGCAACAACACCCAAGGGGTCCCAGGGTCACCTGTGCGTACCGCCGCTGGTCCTGCCTGTGTGGAGAGGGGTGATGGGAGGGGTGGGAGGCACAGGGCACGCCTTGAAGAGGGGTCTGGAATGCATGATGACCTCCAACTGGCACGCATCTTAGATGCGTACCAGCATAGCACCGAAGGATTTGGCCAGGTAGTGGGGATCCTCAATGACATGCAACACGAGCAGGTCACCCACCATGCCCGCATAGAGGTCAAGTGGGATGACATCACTGCGATGCATCGGGACATACTACAATGCCTCCGCCAGATCAACACCAACCTGTCAACACCCCCCTGTGTGCCCACAACATCTTTTGCAACACCATCTGCCAGCGCCACAGGGAGGGAGGAGGACTCTGGCGGAGAGTCCCCTGCACCGCAGGGGCCTGCACATGAGGATTCCCCCCCCGGAAGAAGAGGGGTGGTCCGAAGAAGGACATGTGAGAGGCAGGTGTCCCAGCACATCCCCCAGGGCCTCCAAACCTGTTCTGGACAATGATCTTTGTGCGCAACCCGTACACCTTCTCCAATCGCACACAACTCGCCCACACGACATGGAGGGTTCATGTTGGGCCAATGTATCAGATGACTGTGGACTTTACTCTGGACATTTCATCTACCAGCACTTCCAACTCCAATGTGAAATTTGGATTCCCAAACCACTGTACAGCACCCACCATCCTGTGCACTTCCCTCACACATGTTTGTAAATAAACTCACCAGTACACCATACTTGCCTCTGTTGTGATTCCAACTTGTCATGTTCAGGGAGATGTCGATCTGCTACACAACACAGTGCATGCCAAATACTGCAACAATGTGACCAATGTAAGGTGAGTCATGGGGATGTGACACATGTGAGGGAGACACACCACTATGGCAACACAAAACATACTCACCATGGCCATGTTACTCATCACACACAATGATGTTGACCTGAAACACATTGGCATGCACAGACACACCACTAAGCCCAGTCAGTGGTTACAAGTCCACAGGTGAGGTAAGCAGATGTCACTCAGATGTGGGAAGACAGACAACGCACATAACAAAGCGTAGCACAGGTTCATTACACATCAGCACCACGTTTATTCCACACTAGTTGCACAGTAATTCTACGTAACAGTGGACACACGCTCACAATGTGTTGGAGAATGGAAGTCCAGGGATGTGTGGTACATCAGTTGATGGGAATTGTCAACTTCCACACTGGTGTTGGCTTCTGGGTGTTGGGGGTCAGTGTTGACCACACAACAGGCAAAGTACCCTGGGAAGGGCAGACACGATACAGTCAAAAGCACAGAAGAACAGGAGAGAAGTGCAATACACATGCACAAAGCATGTTGCAAAACACCTACACAAACACTAGTTAGCAGTACTACCCTATTGTGGAGTACACACCAGCTGAATGGACACATCACAGCACGCATCCTGTCAAGTGGCACACAGACACACTCAGACATCAACAGAGCTGGCTCAACTTGTTCCAGGCTACCTCCATACGTTCACATAACAACCCTGGAAACTCACATTCAGGTGAAGAAGTTAATGAGCTGGGAGCGGACGTCACCATCATCTTCATCATCACTGGCATCTTGGCCCAGGCCGGGATCCTCCACAGGTGCCGGAGGTTGGTCGTCATCATCCTGGATGAGAGGCACCTCCTTCCGCACCGCCATGTTGTGTAGCATGCAGCAGACCAGTATTATTTTGCACATCTTTGCAGGCTCATATGGGAGGGCCCCTCCGGTCCTGTCCAGGCAGCGAAAGAGGCTTTTCAGGAGGCCGAATGTCCGCTCAATCACCCTCCTGCTCCGACCATGTGCCTCATTGTAGCGCAGCTCGGCTGGTGTCACAGGGTTCCTGAGGGATGTCAGCAACCATGGCAAGTTGGGGTATCCGGTGTCACCTACACACACAAAAATGAACAAGTAGCTGAGTTTTGTAGGAGTGCGGAATACAACAGTGACAAACACACACAATGCGAAACAGTCAGTACACACCGACAAGCCAGGCACGCTGAGCTGGCATTTGTGACATCAGCATTGCAATGCGACTACTCCTCATAATGTAGGCATCGTGCGCCGAACCAGGGAACCGTGCACACACATGTGTGATCGACATGTCAGCTAGACAGACCACCAGAGCATTGATCGAATGGTAGTGCTTCCTGTTCCGGTATGCCTGCTCATGTGCCTGTGGTGGTATCAGGGCAACATGTGTCCCATCAATAGATCCAATGACGTTCGGCATCCTCCCCAGTGTATAAAAGGCATCCTTAATTTCAGGGAGTTTATCTGGGCTCGGGAACTTGATATACAGGTCGAGGAATTGCAACATCCCCTCCAAGACATCGCGTAGCACCCGACTAAACATTGTTTGCGACATACCAGCAGCAGTAGCCACAGTGTACTGGAAGGTACCGGTAGCAAAGAAGTGCAGGGCTGCCATCACCTTCACCTCTGGGGTCAGTGCTGCAGGGTATGTCCGGCCAGGTAGCAGATGTGACGCCAACTGCTCTGCCAACTCTGCAATCAGTGGTCTGGTGAAGCGGTACCGTCTGATGCAGTCGCGTTCCTGCATGGTTGCAAGGTCTGGGAACGGACGATGGACAGCTGGTGTCCTGCAGTACAGAGATGCATAAAGGAAGATTGTCAGTACATCCACCCATGTGGCCATGACCACAATCACTATCACATGCTAGTTCATGACATTACACAATGTACTGAGGTGTGTGCTGTTGGGAATGGACAAATATGTCACCTACAAGACCACCACCTCACATCTCAATTCCACATGTCCACATGAGTGCCATGTAGTGCAATGGGCCAATCATCTGGCTGTGTCACCCAACCTATGTGCTGCTGCAACGTTAAAAAAACACACCCCAGTGACAATTGAGGCCTCATGTCTCCCAGGCATCACAGATCTTTGCCATGCAGAAACCCAGTCTCCCTGTATTGCCACATCAACACAGCAATGGACATGGCGTAGCACGTACACACCACAAGGCAAGCGTAAGTCCCACAGGTAGTGGCCACTGTTGTTCCTGCTGGCCCTACATGTACGTCTCTTAGACACACTCCCCATCAAGGTTGATGCATATACCACATGGATGTGGAGACTGTCACCCATTGGTAACATGTGATCAGACACATCTGAGACACAACATGCACACAGACTGTGGGTGCACATCAGTATTAGGGCTACAGGTCTCACTGTGACGTACATGCCATCACCCCCAGGACTCAGGGTGTATGTGACATGTCTTAAACATATCCAACCTGACACTGTGGCCTTGACACATGCCCATCACTGTCCAATTGCACATCACAGTGGTAATGTGCACAACACACAAAGGATTCTGCCCCCATGTACATGTGCACAGCCTGGGAGTGGCTGCACAAAGTGTCAGCCAAAAAAACAGCTGTGGCCCCCCCAAACACCCAGGGAATGCAGCCTTACATGCCATGGGACACTGTGTGGCCAATGCTATAGTGTGGCAGGTGTACGCAGGTGTTCATATCCAGTATATGTGTGTTGCATCCGTATAATAGTCACACTAATGAGGTCTGACACGGGTGACAATGCGTACGCATTGCACGGTTCATAACCGAGCCGTGCGTACGCTTTGTCATTGAATGCAATGAGGTCTGACGCGGGAGACAATGCGTACGCATTGCACGGTTCATGACCGAGCCGTGCGTACGCTTTGTCATTGAATGCAATGAGGTCCGACGCGGGTGACAATGCGTACGCATTGCATGGTTCACGACCAAGCTGTGCGTACGCTTTGTCATTGAATGCAATGAGGTCTGATGTGGGTGACAATGCGTACGCATTGCACGGTTCACGACCGAGCCGTGCGTACGCTTTGCCATTGAATGCAATGAGGTCCGACGCGGGTGACAATGCGCACGCATTGCACAGTTCATCACCGAGCCGTGCGTACGCTTTGTCATTGAATGCAATGAGGTCCGACGCGGGTGACTATCATGCATATGTGTCGGACACGCATGGTCCAAGACAGGTGTACGCCTTGGCCATTGAATTGTATGGAGACAGGTGCATGTTGTATATTCAAAATACGCGTCAAGGTGAGCGGTCGTAAGCAAACGCGACCACTCTCAATGAGAATTCTGACAGCCCATGTTGAGAAATCTTACCAGGAGGTGGATTTTACTCGCTCACCAACATGACGTTGATGAACGCGAGCGAGGAAAAAAACTCCGCTCCACAACGCGACGCGGCGTCTTTCTGAACTTTTTCGGAACTCCGCAATCTCTGCATAACACGGTGCACGGAAAGCTTCGCAAACTCCGCGAGCGGAGCGGAATCCACCGCCCAGACTTAGCCCAGATCTCTGTACTGGGGAGAATTTTTGACATTGATCAGCATTCTGTCCATCAATTGTTTTTTATGCACTTAACTATATTACTGCCATTGTCTGTGGCAACAAATCCAATCTTAAGCTCTCATGGTCACAGCCATTCAATGACATCGCTACTGTAGCATGCTTACGAGCAGCCTAAAAAATATCAGCAGTGTCAACACTTCCAGTGCTGGACTTGGCCCTTTTTGGCTAAAGTTCCCTAAACTTTTTGCCTTCCCCCTAGACCTTTTTTCTGGCATGACGTTGCCAACTTAGATGCTTTGGGCACTTTTCCACTGCTGATCAGTGTCAAAGTGCAAGTGCTCCCTGTGCAAAGTGTAATGGTAATTGGTTGTCCATGATTTGTATGTTTGCCTTACTAGTAAAGTGCCTAGTAAACTGCCCTATGTGTGCCAGGGCTAATAATGCAAATGCTACTAGTGGGCCTGCAGCACTAATTGTGCCACCCACACAAGTAGCCCTAAAAGAGAGAACTCAGGCCTGCCACTGCAGTGCCCGTGCACGGTTTGTTAAACTGCAATGTTGTCCTGACAAGTGTACCCACTGGCCAGGCCTTAACCTTCCCTTTCTATGCACATCAGACACCCCTGTGGTAGGTCAAGGGTGCCCCCCTGGGCAGGATGCAGTGTATGTGAAAGGTAGGACATGTACTGAGGTGTGTACCATGTCCGGGCAGTGAAATACTCTGCATTTCGTTTTTCACTGTTGCAAGGCAATCTTGCCCATAGGACAGAATGGGGAGGCTGTGTAATATGTTTCCAGCCTATCTTCCCATAGGCTTAAGATGGAGAGGTGAAGTTTAGTGTGCCTGAACTCACAATTTAATAACACATCTTTTTGTGAAGGTGTATTTTGCATTGTGTGTTTAGAAACCACTCTTTTAGAAGTGGCTGGGTTTTTGTGTTCTAACATTTCTGTATGTCGCTGCCTGGTTGTGGATTTACTGTCTGGATTTGAATGTGATAGGCTCTGGGGAATGTCTTGACCCAGGGGAGGAGGTGAGCCAGCAACAGGCTGACCTGCATCTGGAGGGAGAAGGTGTCACTGGCTGGGAGACACCCAGAACTGGTTTGGACAGGGGTGGGGGGCGGACCCAAGATGGCGGAGTAGGGGTCCGTGCTAAGCAGCTCACCTGAGGCTCTCTCCCTTCCCTCCCTCACTTGGAGAGAATGAACCGCGACGGAGAGGCTTAAACCGAGACATGCTGTAAAAGAAACTCAGGAAAATAGTCCGATCTTCTCCAAGCGTTAAAATTTAATTTTGGTGGTGTAGCGGCGGACGCGACCGCCTACACTGATGTTATTGCTGCCGGTCTCTGTTTTGCTTTTTCGGCAGACGATTCAGGGTCTGTGTAAGAGCTCCGGACTCGGCTGGTTCAGTTTCAGTTTCAACCTTTGGGCTTTCTCCAATTCAATCCGGTGTTTGAGAATGCCTCCAAAAAATCCACATCGCGCGACAAAGCACAGTAAGCAAAATACTGGCGCGCCCCCCCCGGCTGTAACGACGTGGGCACGAGCAGCTGCAACTGCAACGGGAGCAGCGGCAATGGTCTCAGCTGTGCAACCCCTGATCGCTCCGGCTGGAACCGACGGAATTCCCGCATTAAGGAAAGACGGACACAGTGACGCGGAGGCCGGGGAGACGAAAAACGAAGCACTGTCACTGCTAATGCCACTGCCTATTTCACCGTTTTCATCACCTACCGAACCACCGCTGCAGGAGAGAGGTAATACCACTAAACAGGTACTGAAACCATCTATTCTTACCGCAAGCTCACAGCTTAGGAGCCCAGGCAGAACTGTAGCTAAATCAATGGGCAAACCTTCAGCCGGGGCTGATACAGCTGGTCCTACTAATGTCACTAAAGCTGTTCCGGCAAAAGCCTCTCCCATCTCAGGGGAGACTCAGTCTGGAAAGGCTATTATTTCTAACACACAGGGAGTTAAACAACCAATTCCTTGTATTTGCGATATAACGGAGACCTCTGATGGGACTTACTCTGATCCCTTGATGGAGCGGGCGCAAGCTGAAGAGCAGACCAATGTTTTAACGGCTGGAATAGATGAGGTTCTGTCCCCCGGCTCACGCACTGCTGTGCAGAACCCAGCTGGGGGGGAACGCGCTGGGGGTTTGGTTCTACCTCTAGTTGGGGGGCCGGATGGGGGCTCTCAACAAGTTCTGCGAGAAACTGGGGCAAACAAGGCGGATGCGCATATTCTGGGGAGAGAAGGGTTATTATTGGATCACACGACAGTTACTGAGCCCTCTGAGGCTACTGAGTTCATTGAGCATAATGACCCCATTGAACAAGACTCCTCTCAGGAACGGATAGTAGAGACTGGAACAGAGGATGAGGTGGAGGAGAGGCGAGAGAAGGATCCCTATATGGATAATAAGACTAAACCGCGATCAGGCAGAGGACGTAAACTTAAAGGCAAGTCTAGGGCTAAAAAGTGTGGCAAGGCCATCGCCATATCAATTCGGCCTGTTACAGATAACATTCAAAATCTAAAGAAAACCCACCTAGACAAAAGTCCTTTAAGAAAATGGATGGAAGCAAAAGGCCTTGTTAAGAATATGACAATGAGACTATCAGGAGCTAGCCTCATCGATAGCTCAGAATATGTAGAATATGTAGAACATGCAGAATCCCTACCCGCCAGAGAAACATCTTATTCTTCAAGTAGCCCCCTCATTCAGGTAGACAGTACTCTAACCGCTTCACTTAATTCTTCACCGGATGGGTCGAAAGATCGAGAGCTGCTATTGACCCAAGAATGTATGAGTGATCCTTTAGCGCGAGCAGGGAAAAACCCACAATCTACTACATTTACAGCTTCTCCACTCATTTGCCATGCTTCCCCTCCACCTTTAGAGAGTACTATTACAACAGTGATACTCCCGTTAGCCTCTCAAAAGCAGCATCTACGCACAACTGAAAAGGGACAAGGGCAAGAAATGAATGACTCTTCTCCAACAGATCTAATACTCCGGCATTTGAATGATCAACGGGCTATAACTCAGGAGCACTATCTGCAACTGAGGGAGGATAACAGCAAAATGCAAGCTTCATTACAAGAACTCACCTCTAAACTGGGTGGGATATTTCAGGATATCAACGAACTTCAACAACGGGTGGTTGTGATTGAGGAGACAAACTCGCAGACTACAGCTGTACTGGATAAACATAATATACAGATGTCTGCTCTTCAGCTAAAAGTCGAGGACTTGGAAAATCGACAGAGGCGCTCCAATCTGAGACTTTTTGGGATACCAGAAGGGTCTGAGGGTTCAGACCCCAGGGCTTACCTCGTGGGGCTGCTTCAGAAAGCCTTCCCTGATTTGGCAGACTGGGACTGGGATTCTCAAATCTAACGCGCTCACCGTCTACCTTTAGTTAGGAGAAACAGGGAAAATCAGTTTCCACGTCCCTTTTTGATTTTTTTTGGGAACTTTTTACTCCGTCAGGCAGTTTGGCAGAGAGCACGGCCCAACACCCCTATAGTTATAGGGGAATTTTCAGTTTTTGCCCGTTCTGACCTAAGTAAGGAAACAATGAATAGACGATGGATGCTTCGTAAATTGATTGATCCTATCAAATCTAGCGGGGGTCAGGCATTTTTACAGGAACCTGCATGTCTCAAGGTCGTTAAAAATGGGCACGCTCATTTTTTTAATGATGTTAAGGCAGCTGAAGCATATGCTTTTGGTATAAATACAAACAAGAGCCAGACGGAGAAACAGTCTTAAGCCACGATAGGTTTACATGTTAATATAACCCATATGTATTAGGCTTGGCTCACTTATATGGGGATTCCATTTTGCATTAATAGGATACCTAGCAGTTAACTATTATAGAATCAATGTTTAATTTTTTGGGGTCTCCTTACTATGATTATTAGACTATGAGAATACACTCACTAAGAGGTTTTTTTTCTCTCCTTCTTCCCCTTTTTTTTTTTTTTTGAGGGAGGGATTGTAGGGGGCCTCCTTAGGTGATCTGCTATGTGCGCTGCCCAATCCAGCGGCAGCTGTTAGTCAAGGGTGGATCTGCCCCGGATGGGGCTAGAACCAGGGGGGGGAAGTGGGGGGGGTTTGGGGGGGGGTCGGGGGTGTGTTATATATAATAAAAAATGCTTACAGGCTGACAGGGAAGAACCTTGTAAGATTATATTGGTATTATTTTTCACTTTTATGCATATGTTTAGGAATTATATTAGAGCATCTGGAATTGGATCTAAGGTTTTTATTTTCTACAAATGTATGATATAAAATGTTTAGCTTGGAATGTAGCGGGGTTAAATAGCAGAAACAAGAGATCTTTGATCACAGAAGAATTAAAACTTCATAATCCCCATATTGCTCTTCTATCTGAGACACATATTGCTGGGAAAGATAAGAAACTTCTCAACCAATTGGGCTATGACATTGTGATTTGTTCGAGCCTAGGGCTCTCTATTAGAGGAGTGGCCATCCTTAAGGACAAACGCTTTAGGACAGAAACTTTACAGACCCTCTGTGACAAGGATGGTAGATGGGCGATTGCCCAGCTATGTATCGAGGGTCATAAATACATTTTCTGTGTAGTTTATGGCTCTAACATAGATGAACCGAAGATTTTCGACCAGCTGAACATCAAACTCCGGGATTGGGAGGGAGAACTTATCATTATGGGGGACTTCAACTGTATCATGGATTACAAAATAGATATAACTAGAACCAGTAGTTTTCAAAGGATGCGTAAAACTAGATTATCTATTTTAGATTTATGTCGTATCCATGATATAAAGGATGCCTGGCGACACTTATACCCAAAATTACTGGGCTATACATATTATTCAGCACCTCATAAACTGTGCTCAAGATTGAACATGGCATTAATAAGTGACAATTTACTCAAGAGTAGCAAAATGGTTCTATGTCCCCGAATCTCCTCGGACCACAATGCAATAATTCTTATAATTACTATGTCACAAAATAGGACACCGCCTAGACCATTTTCTTTCCCCAGACACTTGATCTCCGACCAACAGTATGTGGTACAGCTTAAAATGCACCTTACAGAATTTATGTATTTTAACACGGACTCGGCTGCAGGTGACATTGTCTGGGATGCTTGCAAAGCAAGCATTAGGGGTTTTACCCAGGCTTACACAATTAGGAAAAATTCGGAACACAGAAAATCTAATGCTCTGCTCATTTCCAAAATAACTATCCAAGAAGAACTGTTGGCTTCTGCACTCCGATTAGACTTGCCAACGACTACAGAAATAGGCATTAAAATCGGACTTTTAAAAAATGAAGTTAAAACAAAGCTCATTCAGAAGAGTAGTGCTAAAATTCATAAATTCAAAATAGCTCAATATGAGGGTGGGGATAAAATTGGAAAAATTTTGGCCTATAAAGCCGCTGAGGATAAAGCTCGAACCTTGATTACTAGTATCTGGGGGGATGACAACATATTATATAACCAGCCATTGGATATAGTTGAACAATTTGCTAATTATTATAGAAAATTATACACCCCTGAAAATATTCCCAATCCAGATACAATTCGGGATTATTTGGACAAACATATAAAAAACTTGCAGGTCATTTCGGGAACGGACCCATTGTCTGACAATATAACAATGGCAGAATTACATCAAGCTATTGCCTTACTTCCTGTTGGGAGAGCGGCAGGGGAAGACTCACTTCCGCTGGAGATATATAAAGTGTGTCTAGCCGAATTGGAATCTCTGTTCCTGAAGGTACTGCAATCTGTTGGGCTCAATGGTAAAGCACCCAACTCTTGGAATAGGGCGAAAATAATCTTTTTGTTAAAGAAAGATAAACCAAAGGTGGAGAGAGGGTCATATCGACCCATCTCTCTGATAAATACCGATGCAAAAATATTTGCAAAAATTCTGGCTTTAAGATTATCCCCTATCTTGCCTAAAATCATTAATCCTCAGCAACATGGGTTCATAACCGGGAGAGACACCACAATGCACGTAAAAATGGCTATTATGGCATTTGACGTTGCAGAGATAGAGTCCATCCCACTCGGTATGATTTTATTAGACGCTGAGAAGGCTTTCGACCGAGTGGGGTGGGACTATCTCTGGTGTGCCTTGTCCAAAATGGGGTTTGGGGGTCAATTTTTGCGGGGTATCCAGGCCCTATATGATAACCCAACAGCTCATACCTGTTACGGGGGCCTGACCTCCCCTGACTTTCCAATACGTCGCGGTACACGACAGGGATGCCCCTTATCACCCCTTTTGTTTGCTCTCTCCTTAGAACCTTTCCTGTCCGTTCTCCAGTCCCAAACCCAAATCATACCTTTTAGCTCAGGTCCACAAATGTTAAAAATAACAGCATATGCTGACAACATTGCTGTTTATTCACAAGACATCGTGGAGGCCCTTCAAGGCATCGCTTATGAGGCTGGGAAATTCGGGGATATTTCTGGATATAAACTCAATTTACAAAAGACTCAGGTTATTGCTAATTATACCCCTGCCTCGGTTGTCCCCGAGATTTGTCAAAACGCTACCTATCTAGGCGTCAAATTAACGGCCAAAATACAGGAAATCAATAACATTAATTACAATACAATAATTAAATCCACTATTTTGTTATTAAAAAAATGGCATAGATTACCCTTGAACATAATCGGAAGAATTAATTTAATAAAGATGACGATATTACCCAAATTTCTGTATCTTTTCCGATCCATTCCTTTGGCTCTAAACAATTTATTTTTTAAACAACTAGATGGTGTATTCAGCAGATTTATATGGGGCTATAAAAAAGCGAGAAGGTCTATGAATTTTCTTAAAAATAACACTGATACGGGAGGGCTGAATTTTCCTGATTTTAAGCTGTATTTCTGGTCTGCTTTTGTTCTGCGCATTCGCTCTCTGTTAAACAGCGGGGGAGCACTTCTATTTCACATTTTTATGTTGAAAGATGACTCTAACATGTTTCTGCTCCGAGTTAATGATCCTAATTATTTCAAAAGAGTCAAATTTAAGACCGTCAGAGATTTAATAAAGATTTGGGGCAACATATTAACTTACTGCAATACCACGTTCTTCCATTCAAAATTGCCGCTATGGGGTAATCCGGGCCTTCCGGTAATTTTTAACCCCTTCAGCGCTGGGCGAATTCCGCCGCGGTGCTGAAGGGTTCGAGCGCGGGCGGGGCCATGACGGAACGGTTCCGTCATGAGCACAGCTCAACCGTGGCTCATGACGGAACCGTTCCGTCATGAGCATGGAAGGGGTTAATGATAGCATCGCCCATAGCTGGTCTAGGATGGGTGTTAGCGTTTTAGGGGATCTATATGGTATGCACGGGTTTCTAGACTTCAACACTCTCAAACTGTTATATGATCTTCCTGAAACTACGGGGTATAAACATCTTCAGTTGCACGACTACTTGATCAATAAAAAACAGCTTTTGGCGGTCTCAGACAGCGATATATGGACCTGCCTATATTCTGGGAAAAGAAAATCAGTAATTAGTGACACCTATAGCATTCTGACTAGTTTTAAATCAAATGACTGCTCTAAACTAGCCGATAAGTGGGGTAGACTATTAGGCTTAAATATTACAGTGAGAGAGATAGAGTGCTCTCTGTCTAACATTAATAAACGGGTTCGATCATCAAGTTTAAGGCTCCAACAGTTTAGAACGACTTGTATGCTGTATTATACTCCTGAAATAATCTCTAAATGGTCTATCAACAATCTATATAGCGACCGAACCAAATGCCCAAAATGCTCTACCGATCTGATACATATGTTGTTTTCTTGCCCTACCCTTAAGGTCTTCTGGGGGGACATCCAGAAGGTTCTCAAAATCAAGCTTATTCAGTTACCCTCATTTACTGCTGCCTCGGTTTTGTTAGACATTTATCCTACTTCTTTCCCACATGCTCCTCTGGCCTCAATTCTTATGTCTTGTGCTAAGCTAACTCTGGCCAGAGCTTGGATCTGCCCTGATCCACCTACGGTATGGGATTGGTGGGCATTGGTAATCGAGATCCACTCAATGGAGCTAGCATTAGCAAACCTAAGAGGGATACGCTCTCTGAGCACTCATGAAAACAATTGGGGAACTTTTATGGAATGAAGTGTCTCTATTATATGTCCAGTAATGTGTAACATTTTTTCCACCTCCCTTTTTCTTTTTTTCGATTCTGCGATGAACGAATGTCATAAAAAAAAAAAAAAAAATGATATATCTTTTCTCTATGTCTACCAATGTATGTATGAATGTATGCCTTGCTTGCCAGCCTGTTTAATAAAAAATATTTTTTTTTTAAAAAAGGACAGGGGTCAGTGCCCCCTTGAACAAACAAACTTCAAAGACATTTAGGGGTATAACTATGAGAGCTGAAGCCCCTGAACATTGGAATGGAATTGTACTATTCAAGACTGTAAAGGGTTGAAACTACTTTGTGGCCAAGAGGAATCTCTGCCAAGAAATAAACAGCTGAAGAGATTGAAGGAAAGGACTGACCCTTGCTATGTGTTCTGGGGCTGGCCTGCAGTTTGCTGATTTAAGCAAGGAGAGGCTAAAGGGACTTTGCTGTGTGCTGTGTCCCCCTGCTTGAAAGGACTTTGCTGTGTGCTGTGTCCTGAAGTAACTTATCACCAAGGGCCTGAGGAGAGTTGGCTCCCTGTTGTGGAAACTCAGGGACACAAATGTTTCCAGGAGAGTCTCAGCAACACTGTGTGTGTGTGCTTGTTGCAGCCTGAGACCCTCATAAGAATTGCCCTGTGATCGTGAGCACCTGGAGTCCAATTGAGTCTCAGCGATGCTGTGTGTGTGTCCTTTTTGCAGCCTGAGACCTTTGTGAGGATTGTTCTGTGATCGTGTGCACCCAGAATCCAAGTGAGTCTAAGCGACACTGGTTGCGTGTGCTTTGTGCAGCCTGGCAGCCTGTGACCTTTGTGAGTGTTGCCCTGTGATTGTGGGCACCCGGAGCTTAAGTGAGTCTCAGCAACGCTGTGTGCGTGTGTCCTGTTGCAGCCTGAGGCCTTCGTCATTGCCGTTGGCCTGGACTGGCATCCACAGAGGTGCTGTGCCACTGGCCTGAGCCTGCCATTGCCAAGGAGGGACCTCGTACCATCCTCGTCGGGGGGGGGCCGAGTTCCACTGCCCAAAATCAATGAAGTTGCATCAGAGGCCCAAGTCACGAGGAGAGTGAGGTCGCACCCCCCAGGTTACGCTCAGTGAGCGTGAGTGTGTCACCGCCTGGGGCAGGGTGCGGGCTCCAAGAGAAACACTCTCGGCCTTTCCTATTCTCGCAGCACGAGCGTATCACGGCCCGTACTTGCCAAGGAGTGGCAGTACCGGGGCAGGAGTATGGAGCTGCACTTTGTTTTCCACCATCCCCGTGTTGGGGGCATACTTTGGCAGTAGCTGACCGCGGGTCAGTAAGAGTGGCAGAGAGACCATCCAGAGCACCTTATCAGTGCCGGAGTACATTATTGTTGGCATTACGAACTGTCTGACTGTAGCATTACGCATTGCATTATTTTTGCATTGGGAACTGCCAGATTGTTATATTATGCATTGCATCATTTTTGCATAACAAACTGCCTGATTGTTTCATTACGAATTGCATTATTTTGGCATTACGGACTGCCTGATTGGTCATCATGGTCTAATACACTTGAGTCTGACCAATAACCCTCATCTTCCCCCTGTGGTATTTTAGGAATGGTATAATTGTGTGATATGAAGAGCAGGTTCATTTAGATCATGGTCAATCTTTCAACATTTTGAGGTGAGAAACTGATCCTTCTCACTGTGACAACTGCAACAGCTGTACTAAACACTTGGTCAACAGACACACTGGTTACAGGACAAGCCGGATACACTTTTGCCTGCCTGCGGAGCTCTAGCCATTGGTGCATCTTTCCATACCAATAAACAAATGGGTTTTGATCCATTTAGACGTCTCTTGGGGCATCCAGATAATCCTGGAGCATCCTTTCAAAGGTCATTGGTGCTGCCACTTGCTTGACCTCTTTTGCCTTCACCTCTGCCCTGGACTTAAGACCTTCAAATTAAAACCAACCCAATGCAGTTCTGGACGATTAATGTATTCATGCTGTTGTTACCACTGATGTTATTGTTGCTGGTGTTGGCTGCTATGAGACACCAGGATTGCCCTTTCTGGAAGTTGAAGGAGGCACCCCACATCATGTGCCTGGGGGTGGGACTTTCATTTCCAGACATTTTTCTTCTAGGTCTCTGGCTCACTGAACAATCCACGTCTTGTGTTCTGAAATATCCCCTTATGAAAAAGGAATAAAAGTGGGAAGTCGTTTTTTGTACTGTGGATCAATTATTGTGGCACAGATGTACTCTTTGGAAGATACAATGTCTCTTTCCAGCCTTGTATTATCAGCCAAGCAAAGGATTAAGCTCTGAACCATAATATATGCATCTTCATTTACACCTTCAAAGCTTTAATCCACCATTTTAACTGGTCATGTAGCAGATTCTACAACGGGATAGCTTTGCCCATTGTACCGTTCTCCTTGCTGTAGTCCCATGTGAAAACCTCAAACGGAAGTAGCATCTCTATCAGACATTTGACTGGGCCCCATTTGTCCATCAGACTGGACTTGTTTTTCACAGTTGCATCCCCTCCTCTTTGAAGGACATACTAATTGATCGATTTTTACTGCTCAAACAATCATTGCAATATGTAATATGTCGACTTTCAAATTTTGGCATTCCTGTATGAGGGCTTTAACGTGTTCTCTATTATCACACTAAATGATCTTCAACTGCTTCTGGGCTTTAAAAGAATTGCTGAAATGAGTGCAAATTCTTCTACAGGTGGTTAGTAAGTTGCTATGTCTTCTTTTTTTAGAAGGTCCTGCACAAGGTTGATGCAATGCGCCAAACACAGGATCCTGGAATATTTCCCATCTGCCATAACCTTATTTATAATACTGCCATTGTCAGTGGCAACAAATCCAATACTGAGACCTCTGGGCCACAGAAATTCAAACACCTTGCTGTTAAAGTCTATCAAGATGTTTACAACAGTCTAGGATTTCTCCATTGTGAACATGGCTACTGGTAAACGCCACTTAAAAGCCATAAAACTTTCAGTGCTAAGACCTATAGATACCTGTTGCCTAACCCCCACAAAAGAGATCCAGTGTGTAGTGATACACATGCAATCAGTTTCTTGTCAATGTCTTTCGTCTGGTGGATAGTGTGAATAGCAGTCTGCTGGAAAGCTTCTCCAACCAATTGCAGCACATCGTGATGCAGCGCTGAAACAGCAACTCTGGCAAAATGGATCCGGGTGGAAGCCATCCATTTTGGGCAGATTGCTGTAACAAATTCTAAAAGAAACATTCCCTTCCACAGAAAAAAGGGGAGGAGGTCCAATGCTAATATTTTAGCCAGCTTCCTGCTGTACAAATGTGCCATTGTGTGGTTGCATTCATAGGGCCCCTCCGTCTCTAAACATGCTCATAATAGTAGCTTGGATATTTTGCTTTTTTTGGTGCCACTGATGCAGGTGACTTTCTGGGAGAACTATGAGGTGGTAGACTCAATGTGTGTCTTGTGGAAGTGACTATATGCTGTTGCTGTGGTGCCTCCATCAGACTCTTGTGCCATTGCAAGTTTGCATAGGGGGTGATAGAGGCACAGTGCCATGTACAGGGCTGCTTTGCTTAAAGATCATTCCACCTTTCTTCTTCCTCATCACCGTCAACTCCCACAGTGATCGGAGATGATTCCCTTCTCTCATCACCCTCACCACCTGAAGCAACTTGTTTAAGGTATGCCTCCCACAGGATTGCATGGTGATTTTTCATATGGGTAATTTCTCCTCCAGTACAATAGTGTGAAACGGGCTTTCCTCGACGATCATTCGTGTTGCAAATGAAGTATATTGCAATGTTATCCTACTTTATTTCATTTATTTTATTTTATTTGAAGAGTTTTATATAGCGCTGGCTGGACCCGGTGGTATAAGAGTGCTTTACATGAGGAATATTGTTACATTAGAACAGTGTTACATAGTTACATGAGGCACTAGAGAAAAAAAAAACAGGTGATAGAGAAAAACAGTGTTGCATAAATACATCCGTTAGTAAAGCAAATTTGGTGACATAAAAGACAAGTCATCATAGGGTGCATGGATGGTAAAGGGGGAGAAAGTTCAGGTGTCTGAATACAGATCAAGTCTGGGGGACAGGACATGGAGAAAAGACCTACAGGGGGTATCAAAAAGCCAGATAAGCGAGTCGAACAAGCCGGAGAGGGTCCATGGAACAACAACGACCAGTGTCGTAGTTCTTCACTGAGGTGGGTAGCAAATAAGAAATGGAAGGGGGTGCAAAAGGGTACATCACAGGGCCAAACAAGAGGTGCGGTGTGAAGCGGACTCAGAGGGGGTCAACTTAGGGCAGTGGTCACTTCGGCTGCACATGGTCACTGACCCGCAGCAAGAATCAATCAGGGGGACCGTCAGAAACCGCAAGATGGCAGATCCAGGCAAAGACCCCAACAGCCTTGCACCCAAGATGGCAGGATTGTGTGGAAGCAGAAATCTGAACAAAAAGCCAAAACTGAGACCCAGCCCAGAAGTAGGGCCGAATGGATGCCAAGCAGCAGTGTCTCAATGTCTCAGATCCCCTACAGACCAGAAAGGCAGCAGCAGGGAACAAGCGGGTGCTCCCACCCCAACTTGAGAAGCAAAAAAACATTGTTAGGGGCAGTCAGATTGGCAAGCCACGGAACTCCCTCAGCTGCGCCCAAGTTGGGAGAAACAACACTGGCCTGACCCAGTCACAAATCCGGAAGGCAAAGCAGGGGGTCCGGTCACCGTGGCCAGATCTGGGAACGGCAGGAGGCGGCTGGAGGGATGATCGCCAGCTAACCCCTCGACAGCCACCCGGGAATCACCATCAGGCGTCGGCGGCTCGGAGATTGGGTCTGACATCGGCAAGTCCTCGGTGTGGCCTCAGCAGGCGGGGACAAAGGAAAAATGGAGAGACAAAGGCAAGTACACCCAATGTCCGTCTGGGTAGATGACGGCTGAGGAGGCGATCAGTCTCCCCTATAGCTACATATGTAGCTCCACCTGGCATCAGTCACAGTGCCAGGTCTCCACGGTCGGTGGCACACACACAGCTCCTCAGAGGTTGCAGAGGCCGATCTCGAGCCAAAATCCTGGGAAATAGGAGAATCCGAGAACCACAGTATGTGGAAGCCCAGGTGAGTGAGAAAGGTCCGGGGAGGGGGAAGAATCCAGGGGTTCAGAGCTAAAAGGCAATCCCTAGCCAGGGACCTCCTGGCCGAAGCTCCTCACCTGTCGGCCATCTTGGATATATGGTGCTTGCTAATTGTTAAAAAAATCCCAAACTGGGGAGGTGAACTTTTTTAGTGGGCCACTGGTGCCACTGCCAAAGCCCAAAGAACTGGAGGCAGGAGTGTGTGTCAGCGATTGGCTCTCTGCAGTGCTTACTTTTACTGAGCTGCTGGTGGATGCAGGTCTCAGCGGGATCCTTACAAATATGGGAGCTGTCGGTGGTGGTGGTGCCACATCCCTCGGAACACGTTAACTAGGAGCAGTAATGTTGGTCTCCTCTGGGCCAGATTACACAGTGACTGGCTCATAGTCCTCCTCCCCCCCCCCTTCCATAATTGTAAAGGCTTTCATGAACCTTCCTTTCATTGAGCCTCTCCCAGCATTTCTTGAACTAAGCAGGGTTCCGATCTGTATCCATATCATCAGAAGGGGGGCTTGGACAATATGGTACAGTGCCTTTTCTTTTTCTTGCTGGAGATCTGGAAGAAAATGGTTTTAAAAGCGAAGGTTCTTGCTAAGCAGGAAGCTCAGCATCCTGTTCTGCTTCTACTTAAGGGAGATCTATTATTACTGGCTGCAGCTGTCCACTGTGCTCAGTTTCCAGCAACGACAGGGTAACATCTTTGCAAAAGAAACTCAATTCAGTGTCACTACACGCCGGTGTCGCAATGATTGCAGTGGCTGCCACTGTGAAGGACATAAGCTTGGGCTTAGGTTGGAATGGTGCCATTAATTTGGGAGTGCTGCTCCCATCTTGTTCCCCAGAGGCTGGTGCAGCAGACAAAAGTTTGCAGAAAAAGGTCTCGGTCCGCACCCCAGTGGTGGAAAGCTGCTTCTTCTCAATGGCCACTTCATTGGCAGCAGCTTTATTTGGGGCCATCTTGAAGCTTTCAGTTGGCAGTGGCACTTAGGTGCACAACTGGAAGAGATTGGAGGACTCACGCCATGTGTTGTGTGCTCAGGTCATTTTGTAGAGGCCTTCTGTCTGGCAGTACTCTGGGTGTGCACCTAAAAGCAAACAAGCAAAAAAAACATTTAGTGAAACATGCCATTGTTATAGTCTGAATCCAGTACAAAGACTATGCATTTAGTGTGGTTACTCATTATCTTAAGTAATGGTAAACAATAGTGCATCCATTCCACAGTCAAACCAACCACACCACCATAGCATAAATATTTCATTTCCAAACAGCACTAACAGCATACAGACGTAAATGTATACTTTATGTGCATCTAAGCCTGGGAGACACGTCTGGCAGTCAGGGAGGTGCAAGGGAAAATTTAATAATCCTTAAAAATTAATGCTGATGTGCGCCTATTACAGGCAAGGGATCCAGGGGGAAATTGAATAATCCTTAAAAAATTAATACTGGTGTGTGTGCACTTATGGCAGGCAGGGGATCCAGGGGAAAATGGAGTAATGCTTAAAAAATTAATGCTGTTGTGCAGCTGTGTGCTGATAGCAGGCAGGGGTGGGTGGCTGGATGGGAAGTGGGAAAATGAAAAAAAGATTTAAGATAAAATACATTAAAAATACTTTTAAATCTTTTTTTTTAAATAAATAACTAAACCACAAATTAATTGCTGGTTTAATAGGGGACTATGAAAAACCCATTAGGAGGCAAGAAGGCGATAGTAAAAATTGCAAAAAAATGATGTAATATAGAACACTGTTCATAATAATCATAATATACATATAATATGATGATGATTAAACATTGCTGAACTGATATCAGAGAAAAGTAAAACATTGGACAAAAACAAAAAAGCATAGCACTCTCCTATCAATCTCCCATGAAAATGGCTTTGAATGAAAAATGGAAAAAAGTAAACTAAGGTTGGCTGCACAAAATGGCATCTGGCCACCTGGTCAACCCACAAAAACCAGCAAGGAGACATGGCTAGAACACAGAACACATGAAGGCCTATGGCCAAAAAACACTGGCTGGCTACACAAAATTGCCACCTGCCACACGGTCAGCCAACAACGACCAGCAAGGAGGTATGGTCTTAACAAAGAGCACATGCAGGCCTATGGCCAAAGCACTCTGGCTAGCTATACAAAAAGGCTACTGGCCACATGATCAACCAACAACAAAAAGCAAGGAGGCATGGCCACAACAAAGAACACATGCAGTCCTATGCTAAAGCACACTGGCTGGCTACACAAAATGACCACATGGTTAACCAACAACAACCAGTAAGGAGACATGGCCACAACAAAGAGTGCATGCAGGCCTAAGGCCAAAGCACAGTGGCTATCTACACAAAATGGCCACCGGCCACATGATCTAACCACATCACCAAGCAAGGAGGCATAGACAACAAATAGCACATGCAGGCCTATGGCAAAAGCACACTGGCTGGCTACACAAAATGGTCACCAACCACATGGTCAAATTCCAAGGAAGACCTCCTGGAAAACAAGGAACACATTCAGGACTATAGACACCGATTACACAAAATGGCCACTCTCTACAGGGCATGGAGAATAAAGACAAATGGTGACCTATGGCAAACACACTCACTGTATACAAAAAGAAAAACTGTGAGTCAAAAAGTTTTGTGACCATAACGTAACCACTCAGTAAATACTGATCTAAATCTAACTGCTGTCAACAAAGTACCAAATGTGCCAATAGGTGTATGTATGCATGAGAAAGATTCCCATCACCCACAACAAGTGGCTCGCTTCATCATTTGGGAACCTGGAACTTCACCAGAGAACCATCCTCTACCAGATGGACGTAGATACTGGTTCAATGTGTGTCCCAAATGTATCTGTTGGTATATTGTCTGAATCGAGGAAACCACAATAATAATGATAAGGAGTGATGTATGCAGTGCACGTGATAAGAAAGTGATGGTTAAGATTGGTTACCAAGGTACAAATATGTTTTTATTGAAGTGCTACCTTGATACCAAGATAAAATAAAACAGTGCTATAACAGTTTGAACAAATAACTGTGTTGGAAAAGACTGGTCTACATGTTTCAGCTCTTGGATAAGTTATATCCCAGCTTTCGTCAGGACCAGAAAGCTACTGCAAAATTATGGTGTATTTAATACAAAAATCTCGAAAAACATACAACCTGGACCTTGTTCTTGGTACAGGGAAAATACCTGTGGAAATAACAGCAGTAATCAATTCAAACAGACAAACAGAGTGGTAAAGTGTTACAATTTGGTCAAAAACCGCAAGGATATTAAATCTATCAGTTTTGCGAAGGTACCAATTAGTGTACTGAAACAACTATACAGCCATCACCTCAAGTGAAAAAATATTATGTTGTAACTCACCCGAATAGTTCTGGGTATGTGCCTCACCCCACCTGGCAACTGCTCAGGTTAGGAGGCACCGCTCTAGGGAATAATATAAGTGTAAAACATTATATCACCTGATCATGGTTGTTGAAATGCTAAATACTTAATATATATAGCGCAAATTTAAAAACAAGGCGGATGGATCACACGGAAGTCTAGTCATCGACAAAGCATACCTCTATGCATTTTTACAATCGTGTCTCCTTCTATAGGAAAAAATGTGACCTAGAGACATAGTGCAGATTGCTAGAGCTACATTTTGTGCTGGTCATTGATGTGCTAGATGTTAAAAATACATCATCTAAGTTTGTTATATTATGTTGTTTAATGCAGGCGACTGGTATCGTTTTGTATTTCATTGTGGAATTGCTGCATAATGAGGGTAACACACGCGCTAAGGTAAGGCTTTTACTTAAAAAGACGTGTGTCATGGTTACTAGGCAACTTGTTAGTAAGAGTTGTCGGTTCGTTATATCTTACAGCCCAATTCCCTCTATTCAAAAGGACTATCCAATGCTCGGCGCAACTCAAAGAAGAAGTGTCACCAATTTTAACTGCGAAGGTTTAACTAAGGGATTAGTTTAAGAAGCAGTGTGACCGAGGCAATGTGATCGCGGAGTATATCGTTTTTAACGATATAAACAACAACGACAATTACACTACAGATGGTAATCTCTACCTGTATTCGATTCACGGCATAAACTAATCACCCCCCGCCGCAACTTAATGCAATAGGTGGGGCGCGATATACTCCGCGATCACATTGCCTCGATTGCACTAGGTTCAGGATAAAAGACTACAAATACAAAAAAAGACTACAATTCCCGACAAGACATGCACGGCACGTCACTACGCCATTGTGTCATCAGCCTGCGCTAGGTCTTTACGTAGATCACGCGCATGACGGCAGTGACGTCTTGCGGGTCCTCAAATAGGATTCCCTACTACCAACGTACACTTCCCCTTCTCGCTCAGAAGCCGCGAGAGGTACCGACGGAGAGGTAAGGTGTACACGGTCACACTGCTTCTTAAACTAATCCCTTAGTTAAACCTTTGCAGTTAAAATTGGTGACACTTCTTCTTTGAGTTGCGCCGAGCATTGGATAGTCATTTTGAATAGAGGGAATTGGGCTGTAAGATATAACGGTCTGACAACTCTTACTAACAAGTTGCCTAGTAACCATGACACACGTCTTTTTAAGTAAAAGCCTTACCTTAGCGCGTGTGTTACCCTCATTATGCAGCAATTCCACAATGAAATACAAAACTATACCAGTCGCCTGCATTAAACAACATAATATAACAAACGGAGGGGCATATCAACAACAACCGGCGATAATTATCGCTCAGCGCTCTTAGCGTGAGGATAATTATCGCCGGCTAGCGTGAATTTTTATCGCTGAGATAGCGTGCTATTAGCAACGCTTATCTCAATAGCGATAAAAATCTACACGCTAACAGGCTAACGTGAGATTATCGCTGGAAACCCAGCGATAATCACACGTTACCTTGTTGATAGGGACAGGCAAACTTAGCCATGATATCCTCCTTCCATAGGATATCATGGCTAAGTCTGAAAATTAGCAGACGTAAAAAAGCAGCGTTAACCGCGGTTAGCGCTGCTTTTTTGTCTCTAACAGGGTTAGCGACATTCTTGATAATAGGAGAAATGTCGCTTAGCGACATTTCTCCTATTATTTTACTCTGGAACGCCCCCTTTGCATCTCATTAGAGATGCAAGGGGAAGCGTAGAGTAAAAGGGTGCTAACATGCAAATTTGCGTGTTAGCACCCTGTTGTTGATAGGGCGCTAGTTTTATCTCTGCTTTTTTGGCTTTTAAAGCCAAAAAAGCAGAGAAAAAGCCCTTGTTGATATGCCCCTTAGATGATGTATTTTTAACATCTAGCACATCAATGACCAGCACAAAATGTAGCTCTAGCAATCTGCACTATGTCTCTAGGTCACATTTTTTCCTATAGAAGGAGACATGATTGTAAAAATGCAAAGAGGTATGCTTTGTCAATGGCCAGACTTCCGTGTGATCCATCCGCCTTGTTTTTAAATTTGCGCTATATATATTAAGTGTTTAGCATTTCAACAACCATGGTCAGGTGATATAATGTTTTACACTTATATTATTCCCTAGAGCGGTGCCTCCTAACCTGAGCAGTTGCCAGGTGGGGTGAGGCACATACCCAAAACTATTCGGGTGAGTTACAACATAATATTTTTTCACTTGAGGTGATGGCTGTATAGTTGTTTTAGTACACTAATTGGTACCTTCGCAAAACTGATAGATTTAATATCCTTGCGGTTTTTGACCAAATTGTAACACTTTACCACTCTGTTTGTCTGTTTGAATTGATTACTGCTGTTATTTCCACAGGTATTTTCCCTGTACCAAGAACAAGGTCCAGGTTGTATGTTTTTCGAGATTTTTGTATTAAATACACCATAATTTTGCAGTAGCTTTCTGGTCCTGACGAAAGCTGGGATATAACTTATCCAAGAGCTGAAACATGTAGACCAGTCTTTTCCAACACAGTTATTTGTTCAAACTGTTATAGCACTGTTTTATTTTATCTTGGTATCAAGGTAGCACTTCAATAAAAACATATTTGTACCTTGGTAACCAATCTTAACCATCACTTTCTTATCACGTGCACTGCATACATCACTCCTTATCATTATTATTTTGGTTCCCTCGATTCAGACAATATACCAACAGATACATTTGGGACACACATTGAACCAGTATCTACGTCCATCTGGTAGAGGATGGTTCTCTGGTGAAGTTCCCAGGTTCCCAAATGATGAAGCGAGCCACTTGTTGTGGGTGATGGGAATCTTTCTCATGCATACATACACCTATTGGCACATTTGGTACTTTGTTGACAGCAGTTAGATTTAGATCAGTATTTACTGAGTGGTTACGTTATGGTCACAAAACATTTTGACTCACAGTTTTTCTTTGTGTATACATTAGTTGAATTGGGGATTATAAACTGTTTGAGTCCTTAAACCATATCCCTTAGACCCCCACTCTTTTTGAGATATTCTATAAACACACTCACTGGCCAGACAAAGGAGTCATGGTAACACTGAAGAAAACACTACCATTAATTAAGCAATGCCTAAAATTTTTAATTAACTAAGCTATCAAATATTACCCCACCTATACCATTTTTGCAGGAAATAAAAATGGTCTATATCTTGTTCCAATTGTTTTAGGCTCTGGCTTATGGATCGTAATACTCCAACGTTGTTGGCCATTCTGATCTCATGTGTGTAGGCCTTGAACGCCTCCCGTACCATGTCAAAGTGGTTTACTCTCCCCACATATGCTACAAGTGTTGACAGCGGGCCCTCATGCAGTCAGTTCACAGATTTTAATATAGGGCTTTCTCAGTTTTTGGTGCTCTATCATAATAAATGCAAGTTTTGAGCAGGCCCTCAGGCCTGATCAAAGCCTGAGTGGTGTGCGTGGCCTCAAATTTAAACTTGACAGCCGAATCACCCTGCTAAAGGATGTCTGAATTCTATGGCAATCAGGCCCTGAGCATGACTAGCGTCTGTGAATGTTATTGCGATGTAGTCTCACTGCTGAGTTAGCAGAGACAACAACACTAATCCTTTATGGGTTCCGGAGTAGCGTGCTACTCACCAAAAAAGCATTTGGACGCCTCATCAGGCGTAGTAAGCGCTACATAAATGCAATTACAATGCAATACAATAGAGACACCACTCCAATAAATGATGTCAGAACGACTGATGGAGCAATAACCACAAACACCTCAGATCCAATATATAGCTTGTTTTTTAAGGATTCAGTGTTTTCATATACAGTTCAACACAATTTCTGGAATCTGTGACATATTCATTGTGTTCTCTTTATGAGAGCTAGTCGAATATCCAGTATAAATGTGTACATTTTACCAACTGATGTTATATGAGCCATCCCCCCTTATCTTTCTGCAATTCTTGTCCTTGGTTTGTCAGTATAATTTAACCTTTGGGCACTAGCCAACTCTGGAATTAAACATTGTGTATCACGCGCATTCTCCACCATGATGTTACCGGCGGGACATTTGAGTCCTTGACTCTTTGAGATTTCTAGGCTGGCTCTATACCAGGGACACACCGCCCACCTGTCCACCAATCGGGATTTCTCCAGCTGTGCTCTCGCTAGGGTGGTGGGCACCACATGTGGAATAACCACCACATGTGTCCTTTTGCCGTGACTGGTTTATCTGGCAAAACTAGCAATGATGCTCTCGGATGAATATGTAAGAAGCTAACAAGATCGTTAACTACCTCCTTTGAATCAGACGCATGCTGTCTAGAGCTCTAAATTAATGTGCATACGTTGGTATGCATCTGCCAAGGACAGTGGCAGTAATTAGCTTAATTGGTATCCTTAGCTAAGTCAGGCATCAGACCAATTCTTGTTTGTTTGCTCGTGCTGCAAGATCTCATAGCGAGTAGAGCAAACAACCACCATTTCTAGTAGCACACCGTTACTATGCGCACAAGAGCAAGCACTCAGCGGAACTGTAATCAGACCAGAGTTGGCATTTATCGATTAGGTCAACTTTAAAGCTGGGACTCCTTTTTTGGGCATGTGTTCTTTACATCAGAAATGTTTGCTACCGTAATTCCCTAGCACAAGGTGCCCTTTGCAAGAGCCTTGTCGTTCAACAGTGATTCAGCTTCTTCAATCACAGATCAGTATCATCAATTATGCAATTGTCAGCCGCTTGCTTGGTTGATTTCCTTTGGCTATGTGGGGCCCGCTGGACTACCTGTACCTTTTCTTTTACCCATCACTAACTACAAATAAGTACCTTAGTTCAAATTGCGATGGCCAAAGAATCCTAAAACTAAAAAAACTCGCAAATATAGCACGGTTAAAGCAAATAAAAAACAATAGATTGGAGTCCAAACAAGCTTTTGCAATGCAATCGGTCTCGCCTTTGGGACCTTATATGTATTGAGCTATGCAGCACATTGGCCTGTGTGCTGAAACATCTACTTTTCTTTAACATGGAGGGTAAGTAAGCACCAAACTGCGTGACATGCTAGGTATGGGAACACATGGAGAGAAATATTGCCTTTCGGTGGTAAATGGTATAGTCCAAAGCTTTGTTTTTAATATGAAACCAGGGTCTTTGGTGGTCATATCACTGAAAATACAAGATTTTAAAAAATTATTATTATCTACGGGTGCTCGTGGAAAACAATTTCTGTGGACAGGAATCTAGAGAATGCTAAAGTGATTGTGGTATTTTACTGACCACTGCTGGTTGTTTTCTATAAAGACAGTTAAATAGAGGCAGTTAAACAGAAAAAAAGTCCCTAAGTGGAAGCAGACATGTCCTAGGGCTGATCTCCAAAGCCCACAAAGTACAAGGAGGAGGTCAGGTTTCTCATTGCGAGGGGTCGCGTATGCTCGCAATGAGAAATTACCAGTTTGCTTTGAGAAAGCTGCAGCTCAAGTAAAAATCTACTGCTCGCACTGTGCAAGATGCCATTTTCAATGATTGCACAGTGCCGGTTGCTTGTCCGCACTGTGCAATCATTGAAAACAACATCTTGCACAGTGCGAACATGTTACTACACAGTTCGCGAAGTGCTACGCATAGCTCGCGTAGTGCGAACTTCACTTTGCGTAGCTTCGCGAAGTGCTACTTCGCGAACTACGCCCACCCTTAATGTTTATATTAATCTGAATAATCTATTAATTGTAATATTATTAATCCGTTTGAAGTGATAACTCACTAATTATATAAACAAATGAATTACACATGGAATTTGCATTTTGCATGGCTAAACTAATTGTATACTAATATATGTACGCATACTAATGGTAGAAAATTAGAATATTGCATGATATATGTTGCTTTTGTGACATAATTGTAAGTTGCACCAGATGACATCACTGGGTGAATATAAACGCTTTGAATGTTGCTATTATGCTAGATAATTACTTACACATAGGGGAATTAGTGAGGGTTTAGCATTTTATTAGCCATTTCTATGTTTAAATTATGTTTTGTGTTTGTTTTGCTTAAATTGACCATTTGGGGCCAAGAAAAGACGGCTGACTGAGACACACGACGTGACTGCTACCGTTTCACGAGGTTTTGGGTGAAGTGGCCTCGTCCTGACCCCAGGCAAGATGTACCAACCAAGGTCGTACTGGGAGAGTTGCCAGGACCACAAAACAAAGGACTGTCTTTAAAACCGGAACCAGCAAGTGTGATGACTTAATCTTACAGACTATGTGAGAACTTTACCGAATGACCCTAAACCAGACAATCAGGGCTGTCTAAAACTGATTTTTGTTACATTTTGACGTTAGTTTCATTATAAAAGTGGGTAGACAAAGCGAATTAGTAATTCCTTCTTTTTGAGCGAACTTTCATTTTCCTGACGTTATGCTGACGGAGAGGACGGTGACACTGCTGGACAGCTGTTAACCTGAATCTTTGAAAGACTGAATTGCGGCCTGACTTTGATGAATTAAAGCTATTTCCACGACTTGACTGACTTAAAGGACGACTAATAGCCAGATTAGGTAAATATGATGTTCTGCGGTTTGGTCGATGATTTTCTAAAATTTGCAATTAATTAGATAAACGATGCTTTGATTAATAGACAAATGTGTTGAATTGTTTTTTTGAAGAAATTAGATTAAGAGAAGAGCATAAATAAAAGAATTGAATTACCAAATTACAATTCAACTAACTGATTCATCGCCAAATGAGGGGAATATCATGAGGTTTGAAGTTAATAAAGGTATTCAATGTATATTAGGGTTTAGGTGAAAAGATATTCCTTTCATGTCAGCGTATGGAAACGTATCCCTCCCAAGAAAGCAGATCAAGCAAGTGTGAGTGTTGGTGTTATGGGCCCCACCAATGAATGTATTGAGTTAATGTGTTATTGCGATATTTGGTCTGTGACGAAGGGAGGATTTGACATTCCACGCTGCATCAGTTTTTCTGGAAGCAGGATGATGGTTGTCATTGTTTTGGTTTGGTGAATATAGCTTGTAAATAGTTTATTGATTATTGGTTATTGATTGATATTGGTTTATGTATTAACACTCTATGTTGAGTCGCGTTGAGTTCTATGTTGTTTGCACGTCTTCTGGGATGTAGGAAGTCGGAAGTTTGTACCGGTTCTGTAGTAGAGCAGAGGTAAGCGCTGCTCTCAGGAAAGACGGAATTGTTGTTGCCCTGTAGGCACACAGGGAGAAACGTGTAACGATTGAAGTTGCACGACGCATTGTCTGGGTTCGATTCGGTGACATCGTCGTGTGTTGCCATTAGAGATGTTTTCTGTGTGAGAGAAGTGTGTATGATAGCGAAGGTCACCTGTGAAATTTTGGTCTTAGGTACCAGGAGTTCAAATGGCATTCCAATAACGCTTATCACTGGAAAGGTAACAGGTATTCTCTGAGCTTGCTAGAAGGATAAAGCAGAGGGAAGTGCTACTTTGTTAACGTAGGTCATAATTCTGTAGTAGGACAGACTGTTCGCTGTTCTCGGGAAAGACAGGATTCTGTGTGAATGTATTACATTTTCTCGTGTGAAAGTGCGTGAATGTGAAGGCATTCGGGTTAAATGTGAAACTCTAGTTTTATTTCTCAGGAGCATTGGGTCTCCAACTATGTGTCTTAAATCCGGATAAATGGTTAGCTAATGCTCGTTAGAAGGGTATGGTAGAGGGATGTGCTACTTTATCAACGGAAGTAACGATTCCGTAGAAGGTCAGAGGCAAGCGCTGCTCTCGGGAAAGACGGAATTCTCGTGAGAAAGGTCTATTGCTATTCCTTGGTTAGCGAAGCGGACAATGGTGGTGTTTTTGTGTTGTTACTAACAGAATTGTAAATTTGAAACAAAACTTACCGAGTGGATTTTGTAAAGGAGGGGTAGGCAGGAGCAGAAGCTGTGGCAACGGCTGCTGATGTCAGAACGACCGCGCTGGGATTGGCCAGTCAGTCGGAAACGTAGAACGCTCCGGATTGGTGCGTTAGTGTACGCCGCGCTAGGAGTGGAGAAGCACAGGGTGAGGTGGACACTTCTGAGTGGTGCGTTAGTGTGAGTCGCGCTGGGATTGGAGAATTGCAAAAGTGACGTAGACGCTCCAGATTGGTGTGTTAGTGTGAGCCGCGCTACAACTGGACAGAATAGCGGTACAGTTGTAAGGAGAGACTAGCGATACACGGAAGACAGGAAAATGTATTACGATCCACCAGAAAAGGAGAAAAAGACCAGGAAGGACAGTTACTTCCTCCACCGAAAACCCGGCATCTTTTATGGTTGCGAAATATGGATATCACACCTGTATTTGGTTAGAAAATTGGGTCAAGTATACTGAGAAAGATGGAGTGTTGGCTTTTCCAGAACATGGTTCATTTAACTTGGCAGTTCTGAGAAATTTAAGAGAGAAAATGATGAATTTAGAACCAAGACCTAGACCAACACAATTTGAAGCATTGACAGAATGGGAAGATGAGATGCATGACCGAGAAAGACAGAGAAGTGGCGGAAGGTATAGGTACATGTTTGGTAGGTCATACGGACATGAGAATCATGATGATCGAATGAGAAGATGGCGGTATGTGAGTATGACTGAGGGTTTGTTTCCCGGAAGAACTGCAGGAGAAAATGAAGGAAGAAAATGCATAGAAAAGAGACATTATGTGGAATCGAGAGGGTATGGAGTGAATGAATCTGAGTATGATGTTCTTGATGACATGTTCTATAAAAATCCACCCCCATATCGGCCAGAACGAGAAATATTGACACCAACTGCCCCAATGAAAGAAACTTTATGAATCATAAAATCGGAACCAGAGTTCCAAGATTTGGGAAAAAAAAATTCCATTAGAGAGGTAGAAAAGAAGACCAGGGGTAGAATAAGTGGTGAAAATTCAGCAGAACTAGCAAAGACAACCCTAGAATTAACAGAGAAAATAAGAGAATTGGCTAAAAATCTGGAAGCTGTAACAGTTCCGGTAACAATAGGTCCAGTAATGCCTATTTTCGATAAACAGAAAGATAGCGAACATTATTTAACGGTCCCTTATAAAAGCAATAAACGGATTGAACAACCAAAACTGAGTCAAAATGAGAATCCATGGAGACAGACAATAAGTATGATTGAACCGAATGTTTCAAATAATCCGTTTCTAGGCCGGAATTGTGCAGAAAGATGTGTAACAACAGTGGAGTCAATATTAGAAACCCAAAAAGATTCTCGACAAGGTAATGTAGAGAAGTCGGTAGGACCATCTACAGAGGAGTTAAGTGAGTGGTTGAGAAGCTTGCAAAAGAAAGACAAAGAATCTCAGTCAATAGATATTGCCAAACTACGAATGGTACTGGAAGAGTTAATAGTAGGAACTATCCCTACGGAGAAGTTAAAAACCTACCAAGATGAGGAATTGTTATTTCTGTGTGAAAGTATAACTTGGAGAGCAAAAAGTCTCCATGAAAGATTAGAAGAAGTGGCAAATGAAATGGGTATAGATATTGAAAAGGTAAAAGCCCTACAGAAACCATATCGGGTAGATTTCACTGAAAATGACATTGAAAATATGAATACCACAGGACGAATGAGTCAGATTAAGGAAATAATTATTTTGTTAAAAAAATGGGGAGATGTGGACAAATGGAAAAGTAGATGGTATCGAAAACGAGATGATGTATCAGATAAAGCCTTTTCAGCTTTCCCTGTTGTACAGAGAAAGAGAAGGTAGTAACAGATAGCCCTATGAGAGAAATTCCAGGAGGAGGATATGTACATGTCCCATGGACTAGGCAAGATATTTTGTCATTTACAAATGATTTCCCTCGACTGCGTGTAAAACCCGTCGAGTGGTATAGACAGGTGGACAGATTTGTGAAATTGTCCAAAGTATTGTGGATTGATCTAAACAGCTTGTTTGACATAATAGTACCAGCAGATCTATGGACAGAGTGCAAAATCATGATAGATTGGCCAACACAAGAATACCCAAGGGATCCAAAAACAGGGGCTCCAGACCCCGAGGTAATG
Organism: Triturus cristatus; assembly: GCF_964204655.1. Taxonomy (NCBI): domain Eukaryota; kingdom Metazoa; phylum Chordata; class Amphibia; order Caudata; family Salamandridae; genus Triturus; species Triturus cristatus. The sequence continues at coordinate 481,941,640 of NC_140593.1, read as the reverse complement.
AAGAAATACGAACAGGTTATTGCGTTCCTGAAAAACAAAGTACCTCCTAAAGAGATAGATTGGGTAAAAATGACAGAACACATCAGGAAAGCAAAGAGTCAGCACATGCATATATGAGAGGTTAATTTTGGCCTTTAAACAATTTAGTGGAGACGAAAATCTGAGTGAAAAGGATCAAAGTCATTTTGTATACAGGTTTGTATATGGTCTTCATCCAGAAATTAGTGAGATGATAAAACAGCATACTGTAGACTGGCAAAATAAGAACATAGACGAAGTACTGAGACGTGCTAAATATTTCAGTGATGAGATTGAAGCAAAACAGCGAAAATTGAAAGAAAAGGCTATGTGGGCACAAGTAAAGGTAGCGGAGAGACAGGAAGCTCAATTAGCAGAACAAGCAAATAATACAGGATCAAGACAAAAATTTAGTCCTGGGAAAGGTAAAGGAAGTATAGAGGAAGCTAAGAAGAAATTTCTGTGTCATAATTGCGGTAGGATAGGGCATTGGAAATCCGAGTGTAAATTTCCCCCAAGTACTAACAATGACAATGCATCATTGAATCCACAGGTGCAAAATGAGGTGAGTGGTCAACCGCAGCGACAGCAGCAGGTTATTACCCAACAGAATCAGGTGCCAAAACTGCCTTTTCCACAGAGCAAAAATTCCCAGAAGTATAGTAGTGAAACGGGATTCTACAACGGAGAACAGGTAAATAAACCGCCGCGTGCTAGCGTTGTTTCGCAGTATTGGCTGCAACGCGATGAGAGTGGTTAAGAAGAGGGTTATTGACAGTGCCGAAGGGAGGAAGAAGAGTGCGTACTTGGCGCAACTCTAGAAGTAGACTAGACAGGCCCATTTGTAGATGGAAAAGTTAATAATGAAAATATTACTTTCCTAGTTGATTCTGGTGCTACTCAATCAACTGTTAGATCAGCTGATGTTAAGAATCTTCCTCTCTCGGATGAAACGATCCAAGTAGTTTGTGTATCCAACAAGCAGATTAAAACTTACCTTACAGAACCGGTGAAAGTTAGGATAGGGAAATTTTCTGAAATGCACCGCTTTGTCGTGTATGATACCAGTCCTGTGAATTTGTTAGGTAGAGACTTGTTGTGCAAAATGAACTGCACTATATTTTGTACCCCGGATGGAATAGCATTTGAAACCTCAGATGATGATGTGTTGTATAAAATGACAATGGCAAACAGGGAGAAGGAGGTTACTGAAACCTATGCTGTATTTAACCCTGACGAATTACCTAAAGAATTAAAACAATCTGTTAAGGCAGAAGTTTGGGATTTCACAGGAGAAGATGTGGGATTAATGAGAAATGTAGATCCAGTAAAAATAACAGTAAAAGAAGGAGTAAGTTATCCAAATGTTCCCCAATATAAATTGACACTTGAAATAATTGAAGGAGTAACTCCTGTGATTGAGAAAATGATAAAACAAGGAATTTTGAGAGAAATAATGAGTAGTCCATGTAAGTCACCAATAATGGGACTGAAAAAGCCTAGTGGGAAGTTCAGGATAGTACAAGATCTGAGAAAGATAAACAAAATTGTTGTGTCATGCTGTCCCATTGTACCGAATCCATCTGTGATTTTATATCAGATCCCCCATGACGCAGAATGGTATACAGTGATTGATCTATGCCATGCTTTCTTTTCCATCCCATTGCACTATGACAGTCAGCAAATTTTTGCATTTTGTTTCGGTGAGCGTATTTTGGCATGGTGCCGAATTCCACAGGGGTATACAGAAAGCACCTCAATATTTAATCAGCTATTGAAGAAGTCTTTGGAAAGTCTAGAAATGCCCCAAAATTCTGTACTAGTCCAGTACATCGACGACCTTCTTGTGGCGTCGAAAACCTGTGAGGCTTGTGAGCTTGTCACAATAGCCTTGCTGAATCATTTGGCATATGGAGGACTTAAAGTGTCACCATCAAAATTACAATTTTGCAAGAAAGAAGTACAATATTTAGGACATAACATTGAAAAAGGACTGAGAAGACTAACAATAGACAGAATCAGGAACATAAAAAGAATGAGTCCACCTATGACCCAAAGAGAAGGGAGAATGTTCTTGGAAATGGTTGGATATTGTTGTCAATGGATCAGCAATTTTTCGTTGATCGCAAAACCTTTGGTACGACTGACGAGAAGTGATGTGAAAGATCCCATTGATTTGAACAAGGAAGAATTGGCAGCATTTAAAAGATTGAGAGATGGACTGTGTGAAGCACCTGCATTAGGTATGCCTGATTATGAGAAAGAGTTTGAGTTCTATTGCAGTGAGAGAAATGGATGTGCACTCTCTGTTCTAATACAGAAGCATGGAAAACTGAGGAGACCAATTGCATATTTTTCATCAATGTTGGACTCAGTAGCTGTAGCCCTACCTGGGTGTTTGAAAGCAGTAGCTGCTACATGTCAGAGTTTGGAACAGAGTGAGGGAATTCAATCAATCAATCAATACATTTATAGAGCGCGCTACTCACCCGTGAGGGTCTCAAGGCGCTGAAGGGAGGGGGGTGCTGTTACTGCTCGAATAGCCAGGTCTTGAGGTGCTTCCTGAATGTGAGATGGTCCTGGGTCAGTCGTAGGTGTGCGGGGAGGGAGTTCCATGTCTTGGTGGCCAGGTAGGAGAACGATCTTCCTCCGTTTGTGGTTCTGCGGATCCGTGGGACGATGGCGAGGGCGAAGCTGGTGGAGCGGAGCTTGCGGGTGGGAGTGTAGAACGAGAGGCGGTTGTTGAGGTATTCGGGGCCCATGTCGTGGAGCGCTTTGTGTGCGTGGGTGAGGAGCATGAACGTGATCCTCTTGCTGACGGGGAGCCAGTGCAGGTTTCTCAGGTGGGGTGTTATGTGGCTGCGGCGAGGGATGTCGAGGATGAGTCGTGCGGAGGCGTTCTGTATGCACTGAAGTCGTTTCTGAAGTTTGGCTGTGGTTCCTGCGTACAGGGCGCTCCCATAGTCCAGTCGGCTGGTGACAAGGGCCTGGGTGACTGTCTTTCTGGTTTCGGTGGGGATCCACCGGAAGATCTTTCGGAGCATGCGCAGGGTGTTGAAGCATGAAGATGAGTTGGCGTTGACTTGTTTGGTCATCGTGAGGGAGGAGTCCAGGATGAATCCCAGGTTGCGAGCGTGGTCCGTGGGTGTCGGTGCAGTGCCCAGCGCTGTGGGCCACCAGGAGTCGTCCCAGGCGGATGGGGATTGTCCGAGGATGAGGACCTCCATCTTGTCTGAGTTGAGTTTCAGACGGCTGAGCTTCATCCATTCCGCAACGTCTTTCATTCCTTCCTGGAGGTTGGTTATGGCGGTGGCTGGGTCTTTGGTGAGGGAGAGTATCAGCTGGGTGTCATCGGCGTAGGAGATGATGTTGAGGTTGTGATTGCGTGCAATGGCAGCGAGGGGGCTCATGTAGAAATTGAAGAGGGTTGGGCTGAGCGAGGAGCCTTGGGGTACGCCGCAGATGATCTTGGTGGCCATGGAGCCGAAGAGAGGGATTGTGATGGGATATCCTGTGAAAGTGTACCTCATGATGTGGTGATCCTTTTAACAAGGAGTCATACTCAGTTTATGACACATAGTCGGCTGACTAAGTATGAAAAGGTCATATTAGGTGCAACAAATGTAAGTCTTGTGAGATGCTTTAATGTGAATCCTTCAACATTGCTGCCTGATGCTGTGAATGTGGAAGTAAGAGATGAAGCAGATCATGACTGCTTGGATGTACTTGATTTCTGTACAAAACCACAACCTGACATAAAAGATGAACCCTTACCCGAAAGTGATTTCAGTATGTTTGTTGATGGGTCTTGTTTGAGGACAGATGATGGAGTGTTAAGTTCAGCATATGCGGTATGCACAGTTGCAGCAGTAATGGAAGCCTCCTATTTGAAAGGAGTAAAATCGGCCCAAGTAGCTGAACTTGTTGCCTTGACGAGAGCATGCAAGATTGGGAAAAGTGTGAGAGTGACTGTGATAACTGACAGCCAGTATGGCTATGGAGTTGTCCTCGACTTTGGCCAGATATGGCTGCAGAGAGGATTCTTAACATCAAGTGGATCTCCCATTAGGAAAGCTGAAGTGGTTGGAAAGTAGCTTGAGGCGATACAGCTGCCTAGGCAATTGGCTGTTGTAAAGTGTGCTGCCAACAGTTACAGTGGTGACTATATCGCCACTGGAAATAAATTTGCGAATGACATGGCACAATACTGTGCACGAAATCAGGAATTCAATTAATCGGGCTAAGAAAAGAGAGGTGATTTCTTGCTCTTTGATGTTTACTAACACTGTGGGAACATGGGAAGAAGTAAGACAATTTCAGGAAGAAGCAGGAGATGAGGAAATGAAGCAGTGGGTAAAAGCAGGATGTGCACCAAGAGAGAAGGATCATGTGTGGGTCTATCGAGATGGAAGACCAGTCATGCCTGATAGCATGATGTCTGCCATGGCACGGATGTATCATGGACAGGGACAGGTGGGAAAGATGCTATGATCAGGTCATTTAAACAAACCTGGTACAATGCAAAGTTCAGACTTGTAGCAGATAGTCTTTGTCAGAGATGCCTAATATGTCAGCAATACAATCCAGGAAGAAAGACAGTAGTGAGTCTAGGAACAATAGGTCGAGAAGGAGGGCCTTTTACTAGAATGCAGGTGGACTTTATTGAGATGCCTCCCTGTAACAGGTTGAGGTATGTTTTGGTTATGGTCTGTCTATTTTCCAGATGGGTAGAGGCATTTCCAACAAGAAGAAATGATGGGATGACAGTGGCAAAATTACTTTTGAGGGAATTTATTCCTAGATTTGGGTTCCCAGTGACAATTGAATCAGACCGAGGAGGACATTTCCATAATGAGATCATAAAACTGATTTGTGAAGCATTGAATGTACGACAAAAACTACATTGTGCCTACTGACCAGAGGCTTCTGGTGTGGTGGAACAGATGAATGGCACTATCAAAAACAGGATAGGGAAAATGTGTTTAGCCACAGGTATGAAATGGCCTGATGTCTTGCCTCTAGTACTCATGACTATTAGATCAATTCCAGACAGAACTACAGGGTTAAGCCCCCATGAAATCATCATGGGACGAGCCATGCGCCACATGTTTATACCAGTCAACAAGCTGATGACTATAACTGATGACATGGTGTTGGAATAATGTAAAAGCCTGGCTGACGCAGTTCATTCTGTGTTTCATCAGGTTGGAGCGGATGCAACCACCCTTGAAAAGAAGCCAGCCCATGATCTAAGCCCAGGGGACTGGGTAAGGATAAAAGTCCACAGAAGAAGAAACTGTTTGGTTCCAAGGTGGGGAAAACCAAGACAAGTCATCTTGACCACAACAACAGCTGTGAAGTGTGCTGGATTGAAAAACTGGATCCATGCAAGCCATACTTTGAGAATTCCAAATCCAGAGGACAGCACAGAAAAGGAGTATTTTGATGAATCAGAATCTAGAGTCAGATGACAGAGAGCCAAAAGCCAAAGAAAACCCTGAAAGGGGGGAAACAGAAGCAAGTTTAACTTTTGTCCCCAGAAGTAGAACCCTGAGGAGAAGGTTACAGATTTCTGATACCGGTTCAGACTCAGAAACCGAACAAGGAGCACAATCTTCCAGGAAAGAACAAGGAAAGAACAAAGAAAAAGACAGTGAAGAGAAGATAAAAGAGATTCATGAAAAGGAAGTGGCAAATGAAAGATTAAGAGAAATTCCACCTGAAACAACACATTTAGATGGACAGGTGCCAGATACAGAGAGAGAGGGAATGATTATTGCGGAAGACCCCTGAGGAGGTGTAGGGAACTCCAACATCCAGTCAGAAGTAGGGACAAGTAGTCAGCAGGAAGATTGCGTGTCGGAGATTCAAGGAGGGACAGAAGTAGGGAAAACAAAACAAGTGGTGGAAAAAGAAACTGTTGAGAGTAAAAAGCAAGTTGAAACAGAGTCAGAGGAAAGCAAAGATGAAATACCTGAAGGTCGAGTTCTAAGAAAGAGAGCTTGGAGAACTGAAAAGAACGATAAAGGGAGTACATTGAAAAGAATTGCAAAAGACGACGCTTGGCTGAATAAAATAAAAAGATTCAGATATCGACTGACACGAGTAAATTCACCAAGGGCTGAACAGGTGAATGAAGTGACGAGTCAGGAGAAATCAAAAGAAGAAGAAACAATTGTAGTTAAAGAAAGCAAAAGAACAAGGAAACCTAACCAGAAGTATAAGTCACCAGAATGGACGTATGTGGCCCTGCCTGAAGTAAAAGAAGAGGCGGATAGCCAAGGAAATCCAGAGGTGGTTGTTCCAGAAGTGGTTGAGGAAGACGAAGAATCGGAAATCCTGAGAGTTATCTTGTCCGATATTGGAGAAGAAGCAGATGTTCAGGACATTCTGTATACCGAAAACGAAGGAAAAGTGAAAAATTATGAAATGCCAAACTGAATGAGACAAGAAACCAACTGAGAGAAAGACAATTAAAATACAGAAAAAGACAAAAACTGGTAGAACCAAGTAGGTGCTTAGAGCCTTGGGTTAGAAAAACAAGTTGTGAAGTAGAAGAGGCTAAGTCAAAAGACACGGTCCATTTTAGCAAAGATGGCAAACATAGATAGTAGCAAAGGTAGATGTACATTTTTGAGGAGATGGTGTAAAATGTGTTGTTGTTGTACAGGATTACTAATGCTTCTATGGAGTACACTTTCTCTACTGATCTCATTCAAAGTTACTATAGATACATTAGAAGGACATAGTGAAAACATAACTAATATAGGGAACATTCAAAAGGTAGTTCCGACTAGAATGGATAAAAACTATTTACATAAAGACAGGTCTATAACTGATTTTTCTAATAATTGCTGTATGAATATGTAAAGACAATGGACGTAAGGGACTGCTACGTTTGTATGCAGTTACCTGCTTTCTGTATCGGAGGGAGTGACTTATCACCACCTTCCAGTAACTTATGGAATAACATGTAGTGTAATAGCTAGTCTATTTTACCAAACAAGCGAATTAGAGTATTATTTTTCAGATTTAGATACTATATTTTCACAAGTACCGTCAATTAACAAGCTAAACAAGGTAAAACCTGCAAAAGTATTAGATGAATTTTTCTTAGAGACTAAAGAACTAACATTAGAATACATATTTAGAAATAATTTGACTTGCAGTTTAAAGGAAAGAGGAAAATACATTTTTAGATATGGTTGAAGAAAGGAGACTGAAAATGCAAAGAAAGGCTTCAGAAGGAAAGGTGGAGAAAACAGTATGGGACGTAGAGATGGAAAAACACTTGAAAGGGGAAACGAGTCCAACTATGGCTTTAGATTGGCCTAAGAAAGGGAAATTGTGTATTAGAAGGAATCAAACTGCATATGATAATTATTTTTTAGGTAATAGTGAGTGCCATGATACATACCGAATCATGGGTGGATGGGGATTTAAAGGTGGAAAAGATCCAGTTTTTCCTGGACTATATTTCATTTGTGGGAACAGGGCATAATATCGTTTGCCAGACCATTGGTATGACACATGTTATGTAGACCTGGTTTTTCCAAAGATTTTTCATATGGATAGAGGAGAAGATGGTGTACATAGTTTAGGTAGTCATTTAGCACGTAGTAAGAGAGAATCTTGGACAGAAATTGTGGGTGACATTTTTGGAGCATTGATACCAGCAGTGGGAATATCTCTGAATGCAAACAAAATTAGAAGACTTTCAACAGTAGTGGATCGCTTGTCTACAAGCACCGCTGGAGGATTTTTATTAGTAAATACTGAAATGGTTGCCATGCGTGCTATGGTAATGCAAAACCGACTTGCCCTTGATATATTATTGGCAAAAGAGGGTGGAGTCTGTGGAATGCTAAAAGTTCAACACTGTTGTACTTACATTCCTGACAAAAGTAAAGATTTGAAAATTTATATTAAAAATATTACAGAATTGCATGACGAAATTGCACCACTGGAGGTTGAAGGTGTTTGGGAAAAGATTGGAAAGAAATTATCAGTTATTAAAGATTTCGTAGTAAAACTAGGTAGTACATTTTTAAGTAAGATGTTATTTCCATTAACATGTGTGATTTTCGTAGTATTAATAATTAAATTAGGGTGTATTTGTCGTAAAAAGGATAAAAATCAGAAAAAGTTAAGAAGAGAAAATTTAAGCAGAAGAGATAAGAAACAAGAAAGAGAATTTGAAGAGATAGAATTGGAGGAGTTTAAGGAAAGCATGTATAAATCAGCAAAAAGAGAACAAATAGGGGAAACTGAAATATGAATAAAAACAAGAAATCACTTTGAAATTCCGTAAAAGGGATACAAAATGTTGTTGGTGTGGTGATATAATCACCAAAGGGGGGATTGCTGGAGCGGGTAGTACAACATTTTGTATACGCCCCCATTCTGCATGTTTATATTAATCTGAATAATCTATTAATTGTAATATTATTAATCCGTTTGAAGTGATAACTCACCAATTATATTAACGAAAGAACTACACGTGGGATTTGCATTTTGCATGGCTAAACTAATTGTATACTAATATATGTGCGCATACTAAAGGTAGGAAAATTAGAATATTGCATGATATATGTTGCTTTTGTGACGTAATTGTAAGTTGCACCAGATGACATCACTGGGTGAATATAAACGCTTCGAATGTTGCTATTATGCTAGATAATTACTTACACATAGGGGAATTAGTGAGGGTTTAACATTTTATTAGCCATTTCTATGTTTTAATTATGTTTTGTGTTTGTTTTGCTTAAGTTGACCATTTGGGCCTAAGAAAAGACGGCTGACTGAGACACACGACGTGACTGCTACCATTTCACGAGGTTTTGGGTGAGGTGCGCCTGCGCCACCGCCATCAACATTGGCCTCGTCCTGACCCCAGGCAAGATGTACCAACCAAGGTCGTACTGGGAGAGTTGCCAGGACCAGAAAACAAAGGACTGTCTTTAAAACCGGAACCAACAAGTGTGATGACTTAATCTTACGGACTATGTGAGAACTTTACCGAATGACCCTAAACCAGCCAATCAGGGCTGTCTAAAACTGATTTTTGCTACATTTTGACGTTAGTTTCATTATAAAAGTGGGTAGACAAAGCGAATTAGTAATTCCTTCTTTTTGAGCGAACTTTCATTTTCCTGACGTTATGCTGACGGAGAGGAAGGTGACACTGCTGGACAGCTGTTATCCTGAATTTTTGAAAGACTGAATTGCGGCCTGACTTTGATGAATTAAAGCTATTTCCATGACTTGACTGACTTAGAGGACGACTAATAGCTAGATTAGGTAAATATGATGTTCTGCGGTTTGGTCGAGGATTTTCTAAAATTTGCAATTAATTAGATAAACGATGCTTTGATTAATAGACAAATGTGTTGAGTTGTTTTTTTGAAGAAATTAGATTAAAAGAAGAGAATAAATAAAAGAATTGAATTACCAAATTACAATTCAACTAACTGATTCATCGCCAAATGAGGGCAATATCACGAGGTTTGAAGTTAATAAAGGTATTCAATGTATATTAGGGTTTAGGTGAAAAGATATTTCTTTCATGTCAGCGTATGGAAACGTATCCCTCCCGAGAGAGCAGATCAAGCAAGTGTGAGTGTTGTTGTTATGGGCCCCACCAATGAATGTATTGAGTTAATGTGTTATTGCGATATTTGGTCTGTGACAAAGGGAGGATTTGACATTCCACGCTGCATCACCCTCAATCAAGGTCAAATCACCTTTGAAAGAAAGATAAAATGTCTGCAGCCATTCCATCTTTCACTGCAAGATTAAATTATTTAAGATCAAGGGGGTGGCCCTGCTCTGGCTTTGACCGGCACCTACATTCATGTGAGTGAAGGCCTTGCAGTTCCTAGTGGTCCCAGTCATATTTGTCTATTGTTGTGTGACTAGTATTGGACGGGGGGACAGAATATAAGGCCTTTAGGATCTCTCTCCCCTTTTGTGTCAAAAAATACTAATAGAGGGGACAAAATTATGTTAAATTATAGTAGAAAATGTTTATTTTTGAATTTACGCTCCATAAAACGTACACATAAAAAAATGTTTTTAAATACAGTCATACTTAAGCAAAAATATTAAAATCTGAGGTACAGTACATGTGCAACAGTAGCAATAAAACAATTCATTATTAGGCTTCACCCTTCCTCCAAGGACTGGTCTACTGATGGCCACTAGCACAACATTCTTGGTTGGAAATGCTCAAAAGTATTAGCACGTACCTTAGAGCAGATTAACCATTACATAGCTTGCATCATAAACTAGCTATTCTAATATGTTTCTTTTTAACACATATAATAAAGTGCTTTCAGGAGCTATACATTGCAGTAACTATAACTACTTTATGTATTTCCTGTAAATCTGATAAAGACCATTAGAAACAACACACCATGTACAAACGTTTTCCCCATGCGATCCTGTGCATCCTGTTTAGGTTTTTATTAAATTTCTATTAAAAAGTAATATTAGTATGGGGAAGAAGATTATATAATAGTCAGCGATCTGGGATCCGACTAAAAAGATCCAAGGCCCAGCTTTTTCAGCCATGACCAAACATGTCTGAACCATGGAAAGGAAAGGCCTTAGTCAGATGACAACAGTTCCTCCACTGCATTCTAATATGGCTTAAGCTCCTCTGTAGTCCAGATCCTTACCCAGTATACTAGTGTCCTTAGCCGGGCAATTTCTCCCACACGTTTCAGTGCTAAATAAAGTAGCATGGGTATTAACAGAGTGCCTTTGGGCAGATGGAGAAGCGACCAGATAAATTTGTTTCCGCTTAAAGTGAGTAGGTATGTATTTGCGTGACCCAAATTTCAGCACCATATAAGGCTGCTGATTGGACCTTGCATTTGTATAGCTCTATTGCTGGAAGTAAGGCTATGGGGGTGGTTCGGGAGCACCCTCTACTTTTTTGAGTGTGGGTAGTGATCACTCTTTACTCTGATCTATTTTAAAGTCCTCCATTCTGCCCCACATTGTGACTCTGATCAGGATGTAATCTATTTTAGATCCTATTGAACCTTTTCTGTATGTTGAGGCTCCCTATTTGTCGGATAATGACCTGCCATTACATGCCCTCAATCCATTTGATGTTGTAAAACTATCAAGCTGCATTGAGGCCGGTGAACACAGGACATAATATTTAGAACTAAGGGATTGCATGCCCCAGCTCTCATCCTCTTCTTCTGCTATCAGGTCATATCCAATTCTGGGTTCAAAATTAATATTAAAGTCCCCATCTATATCAATCATGTCCTTACAGTTGATTGAACTAACAACCTTCTGCAAGAAAGTTAAATCTTCTACTTCTGGGCCTACAATAAATATTAAATAAATACAAACTATTGGCCCCTGGGAAATGGGATATTAGCCCCAACACATTCGGCGAGTCAACAATCAGCACATAATTGTAAATCGATTTTGAACCAAATCAAAATGCCCCCGATGCCTTGCCACGGATAGATGGCAAGGCATTGCTGTGGCAAGTAGTATAGCCAGCTTTAAACAAAGGTTTAGTTGCCTAGGTCTCTACTCTCTTGGAACATAAATATGTTGCATTTGTTTATGTATTCCCACCAATGCGGTGCGAAGACTTTGGGCTTCATGCCGGCTACATTCCAGGAGAGAATTCTGGTTACACCAGTTTCACTATATGGTTGACCAATTTGTGAAAACGCAATGACCAGGTTCGCCTTGCTTTGGGGAGAGCTCATTGGAAAAAACGGTACAAAATGGGCAATGAGTGTCTCCTTGACTAGGGCCAGGTTTAGGGGTTCTAGCATAGTGCTATCAAGGGCAATCTGGAGGCCTCCTATAACTGGTTGCAGTTCAATGTCTTCCGATACATTGTTCGTAGGAGGGAGCTAATGTACTCTGTTGGTAGGCGCCCCAGATGTAGACACCAAATTTAGGGTGACTGCCACTGTGTTAACAGAAATGTTCTGTTGCTCTCCCATTTCCAATAGTGCTCACAATGTACCAGCAGCCTGGTTCAAACACTGTCAATCCAAACCATCTAGAAGTGATAAGGGTTCAAAAGAGTTTTTTGCAGCTATCTTAAAGTTTTTTATTTGGCCAAGGTTACCAGGGGATTCAACAACCCAGGGTGCCTCACTGCTTAAAGTGGGGGAGATGAGTGGTCTATAAAAATACCCAAGAGGTTAGGCCCTTATCCGACCTGTCAACAATGTCATCTTGTTTAATTGCCGGAAAAGTAATTCTACAATTAGGGAGGACTTAAAATTCACTAAAAAACAATCCCCAGCACTGTCTTTGGGGTGACTGCCTAGCCATAAAGATCTTGTTACCAATATGATTCCTAGGGCGAAGTACTGGGTCCATTTTGCGTTAGTTTTTAGCCAATGGACTTTTTTGTTTTTCAACGCCCCAAAGTATTGACTTGCATCTGGGGGTATTACTGGGACATCTCTAAGGACTATCAGATAGGGTGTACACTCAGTAGATAATTAATTGGAGGTATTTTATGGAGGCTCTGCTGGAATAGTGGGCTTGGCTAGACTTCCCTCTTTCTTCTAGCTGGTACACCCCAGAGTTGCTTGCAATATTCTGATGTTGTATGTTTCTAGGCAGGCGTGACACTTCGGTCAACAATGTGGTGTCGGACCCAGATTGTGACTGTTGTGTAATTGGATGCGTTGGCTCTGTGATAGGCGGGGATTTTTTTTTTGTGCAGAGTTTTATATATCGCAAACTTTACCCGAATCGGGTATCAGAGCGCTTTACATAGCACGAATTGCATTACAAAAGGACACATTCATTTTTATTCGGCACGGAGAGATTAAGTGATTTGTCCACAATCACATAATGTTCAGTGTCATTGCTGAGACGCCGAGAATCCAACCCAGTTCCCCAGATTCGAGGTCGACCGCCCTAGCCGTTAGGCCAACTGTTATTCCCTGCAGCCTGTGGTAAAGGAGCCTTTAGCGCCTTAAGCTTTACGTCCATCTAGTCTAGACAAGCCACTATGAGGGCAAGTTCTGAGGGCCTTTATCATATAATTAAATTTGTCAATACAAGTCCCCATTAACTTGGTCATACCCTGCAGTGTGAACGCTTGAGTGCCCTCTTCAGTTACATGGGGCCGGTAGATGGAAGTGCGCGACACTGCACTGGGAAGATTTATCTGCTTTTTATCCCAAAATATGAAGCTGAATGGTACGATTGAGAGCGTTATGTTGTAGTAAATGTAAATATCTTAAGTCCTAAAGATATACAGGGCTGCCCTACATGTAGCAATACTGTGTCTTATGCAGGAATCGCACAGCATGTTGCCACCAGCATCCTTTCAACAGAATAACCAGAACAAAAACACTGTCTCTTCTGCAAGAGTGTAGTGTTTCTTCTCTTGCCTACACCGCACAGGCTATATGTGAGTAATTTACTTTAATCGTCCAAATGTACATATGAACTCAAATCGGTGCTTTTCAGATTGCAGACAGTTTACTTCAGAGATCACATTTACCACCTACACTTTTATAGCAGTCTTACTACTTCTACACTGCACATATTTGAACGCTGTGCTAGCCTAGAGAACTGAGGCAATGTTGGGGGCATAGTTATGAATGCATCAATGAGGCATCCCCTCTGGGTGAGGCAAACTCCTCAGGCTCTCCCTCTAGGGTAGAGGTATTCACACTGAGAGGCGGGAACCCCCACCCCCCTTCAGGGGCTTAATTGATCTTTTGCGGGGAGTAGGGCACCAGGCTCTGGCCAATAGGGGGCAGATTTATGTTCCCTGGCGCATCCCTGCAAATCAGCATGGATGCGCCAGGGAAGATGCGTCACGCAAGTTTGCCCTTGCACCACCGCAGATGCGCCGCATTTACAATGCGGTGCATCGTGGCGCAAGGACAAGCAGATGCGTGACGCATCTGCTGGCTTAAGGTTGGCGCAGTGCTGAAGTTGTGTCGCAAGCGCGACGCAACTTCAGCACTGTTCCAACCTACCCCATACCTAACATGGTGCGTCAAGCCTTACGCCTGCTTCAAGCAGGCGCAGGGTTTTGACGTATCAGCGTTGGGAAAGTGACTCAGTGAAATCTTATAGATTTCACTGAGTCACTTTTCAGGGGCGTTCCTGCGACGGAAGGCCCCCCTGCGTGGAAACGCCCACATGAAACCTGACGCAGGTGTCATGTGGCGCAGGGCTTTACACCGTGACGCATCTCCATAGATGCGTCACGATGTAAATAGGGCGCAACGTGGCGCAGGGTTTATGCCGCCGCTGCGTCACATAAGTGACGCAACGGCGGCGTAAAAATGGCGCAACTGCAACATAGATGTGCCCCTAGGAGCTTTTATAATGAGACTGACACCATGCTGAAACCAGTGCTGTGTTTTCAGTGAAAGAAAACAGAGTGGCAATACTACACATATCGTGGCTGAGAGAAGGTGACAATGTTGCGGTAGGGAAAGCTAAAAAGAAAAAAAGTCTCCCTCACGTATCTGAAAAACAAATTCACTGTGGATACCTTTACATGTTTAGGAAGATGTGGCTGTGAACAGAATGCTGGCAATATAGAATGCTGGTAATCATGTATTTGATTTCATTGTTGAAAGAAATCACTGAACATTACAGTAATATTTGACTTATTAAGTATGCTCAGAGCTGCCAATTTTTGAAAATAATTGTAAGAAAATGTGTTTGTCATTTTAGGGGCCCAAAGATTTTTTTACATGAGGGGGGCGCAACATTAAATATTTTGAAGACCATTGCTCTATTGCCTGTCTGCCCATTTGTTTATTTTCAGATAACCCTCTCGGAGCACATTGCTAGTGGCACTGAGGACGAGAAAAACACATTTTTCATCAAATGATGTAGTAGACCAATGTTGATTATAGGTCCCCGCCATTTCAACTCGGGTTTGTGTACTCACAGATGTCAGAGTTCCGCATGTTTTGCCTTTTTACAGGCCTTTTCCCCCTATACATTTTGGCAGGTTTGACCTATCGGAATCTAGCAGGGGAAAACTGATTATCACACATTCCAGCCCTGGAGCAAATATGTTGTTATGCTACCAGGATTTGTGTAGCTCGCTAATTACCCGTGAGCATGGCACGAGCCGGGGGTACATGGTGGTGGATGTCATGCACCCACCAGGGCCGGCTTTAGGGTAGTGCGACTGGTGCAGCTGCACTGGGCGCTGACCAGTGGAGGGTGCGCCTACAGGGGGGGGTGAGGTGACAACATTGTGTTTAGCAATAACTTATGATTGGAGAAATGAGGGGCACTTATGCTCAGTGGTAGTGAGAGAATCAGAGGAGGCGGTCATAGAGTGTGGGGTGCCAAAAATGACTGTCTCACCAGGCACCATTAGCGTTAAAGCCGGCCCTTGCACCCACCATTTTCACAGGGTGGACACCATCCACCCTCCAAGAAATTGGGCCCCACTATAAAATGCTGATCTTGTCTCGGTGTAATTTGCAGACCGCGGGACACATTCAGCTGCGCCTGCACGTTGTCTGCTTTCAATCCGAACAATAATGAGTAGGTGTAGTAATCTTCCATATGTATATTGATTATTGTACTATCTGCATGTGTTTCTCCATGGTCACTGTGATGTCAGTGCCATGGTGATGGAATGTTATACTTTGAATGTCCAGGTTGTTCAGTTGTTTCCTGGAGGCTGTGGAGACAGACATGTAACTGTCTGCAGCGTGATTACTACAAAATTGGCGACGAGTTTAGTCATCTGTCTCCACCCACGCGTACTAGGGTCTACCTAGTGAAGTTAGCAGTCTCTAACTTCGTGTTCTCTGAAGTCATCTCGATCTACGTGAAGATTATGAGAAGTACACTACTACTTTGAAAACAAAACAGGTCCGTGGCAAGAGTGACGACGCTGTGTCGAGCGACAATGTTTGGCTAGTATTTCGAAATCGAACGACTTTCTGTGACTCAACACAAACGGAGTGCTATGGAGGAAAGAGGTGGTAGTGTTACCCTCTTTTGTGTCTCCTGACGAATCGTTCTTTCATCTGTGGCAGCGTTCATCTAGAGGCTCCGGGCAGTCCTGTGTAAGTCCTGTTTTGTTTCCCATTTGGTTCCTGGGAGTGGATTTCTTCCTGCTCATCGACGTTGTTCCATCGCTGTCCAGGGAGGAGTGATGACGCATTGGAACGTACGCTAGGAGTCAGCGGAGGGTGACGTGCTGGAACGTAGGTCAAGATTCAGTCGTGCCCGACGAACGCAAGAAGTGTTCCTAGATGGCGCATGCGTGAGGAAGCGAGGGGAGCTCTTCGTAAAGTGTCAAGCGTTACCAAGAAGTGTTTCTAGACGACGCATGCACGAGGAAGCGAGGGGAGCTCTTCGTAAAGTATCAAGCGTTACTGACTGAGGGAGACCTGCTGTATCCTTGTGGTGTTGACTCTTCGTCGAGTGTCAAGTCTTACTGATTGAAAGGGACCTGTTGTATCCTTCGTTGTGTCGAGCGTCGAGTGTCACCACATGAGGAAGTGTAATCGATGTTCGTTGAGTTAAGTACATATTAACATACCGTATTTTCACTGTGTCAAGCGGCAAGTGTCATCACCTGTGAGGAACTCGTTTTTCTAGTAAGACTGCAACTGAAGTCAGTTCAATGTGCCAAGACAAGTTGGAAGTGTCTAACCTCTAAAATCGTTATTCATATTGTTTCCTTATTTCGCCTTTCTAATTTTGGTGCAGAATCGGACCATCTTTAACGTTTTGTTTGAAAATACTGCGTCAATAAGCAAAGTGACATTATCCTACATTTATTTATTTGTGCAAGCGACCATTCAATTTAAAAAAAAAAGGGGGATGAATGTTTTGGATCGTCATATATAGCCTGTTCTAGCTATTTAGTGTATTGGTTTTTAGAATTTCAATTTCACTACAGTATATCTGTGTGTTTTGAATAAGGCAATATGCAAAATGTACAAGCCCCTCCTCCTTTCTTACAGCTTCCAGGAGATCCAACTGTTAAGTGGAAAATTTGGCATAGAGCTTTCGAAAAGTATCTTGGGGCAATTGGGGGTTCGAGATTCAGTGCTGAGAGGAAGAGATTTATTCTAGAAAACAATTTAGGATTTGAAGGTCAAGCTGTACTTGAACACTTACCCCCGATACCTACAGTAGTAGGTGATGAGGTTTTGAATGAATACGATCAAGCATTAAAAATGTTAGAAAGCAGTTTAGTTGTATCCAGACATAAGTTTTTTACTAGGGTACAAGGAAGTGGAGAGAGTATAGTTTCTTATGTGGCAGCACTACGCATTCTAGCGTCTGAGTGTGAATTTGAACATTTTTGTTCACAGCTTATACGTGATCAAATTGTAGTTCATTGTCGTGAAAAAAAAGTACAACAGAAACTACTCACACTAAAGAACCCCTCTCTAGAAGAGACAATTAGTATTGTGAAGAGTATAGAATTGTCTGAGAAATCTTCTAATGAACTTAAACCTGAGAAAAGTACAGTCAGTGTAGTAAAAGAAGGTAATGAAGACAAAGGATCAAAAGATTCGAAAGAGAGCACTGATAAGAGCAGAGTCAGTTATGATCAGAAAGCTCTTAGATTTCCTCAGAATAAATTAGTTTCAAGCAAACTAGGAAAAAAAAACAATTATGCGAGGAACGTGTGTAATAAGTGTGGTTTCCCTTCGCATTTTCCTGATGCACGGGTCTGTCCAGCCAAGAATGCTATGTGTCGCAAATGTGGGAAACCAGGTCATTTTGCAAAGATGTGTATCTCTCGCGCGAATGTAAATGCAGTTTATGCAGAAGGTACGAGACAGGATGCTTGTAAGGAGGTTATCAGTTCCTTGACAGATTTTGTGGTGGTTGTGAAGGATGATTTGGAAGATTGTGTTGATCCAGTGGTTGATATTTTGGTTGATGGTAAGTGCCTAAAATTGTTGGTTGATTCAGGGGCAAGAATGACTATGATAACTGAAGAACTTTTCGAGGAAGTTTGGGGAGATAAGCCTCTGAATCCACCGGATAGAAGCCCCGTCTCGTATGAGGGTAGACGCATTGACTTGAAAGGGTTCTTTGATGCTTCGTTGGTTTTCGAGAACAAATGCATTCAAGGGAAGGTCTATGTAGCCAAAAAAGGGCTGAACATTTTGGGGTGGTACCATCAGGGGTTGTTCAGAATGACGCTCAGACCAGGGACTCTGGAGCAAGTTTCTATTGTGCATGATGAGCCTAAAGATCCGGGGTTGGGTCCTTGGTTGGGTATGTTCCCAAAAGTTTTCAGTGATAAGTTAGGATGCATTACAGGGTTCAGGCATGCAATCAAAGTGAAAGATGGTGCTTTACCGGTGAAGCATAGGTTACGCAATGTCCCGTTTAGCATCAGAGATGACTTGTCTCTCGAGCTCAAAAGGATGTGCGAGAATGGGGTTATCGAACCTATTGAGTCATCTTTGTGGTTGAGTCCATTGGTTGTAGCCAGAAAGAAAAATGGCAGTCTTAGGGTCTGCATTGATCTGCGCAGCCTCAATAGAGAGATTTGGGTGGATTCTCATCCTCTACCACGCATTGATGATATTCTCTCTAAGTTTGCCGGAGCCAAGTGGTTTTCAAAGATAGACTTAGCGTCAGCCTATCACCAAATCGAACTGGATCAGAACTCCAAACATCTAACTGCTTTTGTGTCTCCAGTTGGGACTTTTCAGTTCTGAAGGATGCCTTTTGGGTTGGCTTCGGCGGCGGCCGTTTTTCAACGGGTTATGGAGAAAGTATTGGATGGAGTCCCAAACACAGTAGTGTTTCAGGATGATATTTTGGTGGCTGGCAAAGACAAGGTTGAACATGATGAGAATGTGTGTAGGGTTTTAAAACGGTTAGAAATCAAAGGGATAGTAGCGAATAAGCTCAAATGTACGTTTGGAGTGCAATCAGTAGAATATTTGGGTCATTGTATTTCTGGTGAGGGTATAGTACCTAGAGAGGGTTTGATTGACGCAATTTCTAATGCACCTTGTCCTGGATCTAGAGATCAAGTATCCTCGTTTTTGGGGATGTGTGAGTTTTATGCCAAGTTTATTCCAAATTTTGCAGGGAAGACGGCCAACATGAGAGAACTATTGAAGAAAAAGACTGTTTTTTGTTGGAGTGCTGAGTGTCAGATTGAGTTCGAACGAGTAAAAAAAGAATTAGCTACTTGTCAAATTCTTACCCCTTTTGATCCGTTCTTGCAATGTACGATATCGGTGGATGCTAGTCTTGATGGCTTGGGTGGCATGATATCTCAGGTCAAAGAAGGGAAGGAGTTTACTGTGGGGTTTGCATCCAGGGCTTTAAGACCAAGTGAAAAGAATTATTCAGTCATTGAGCGTGAATTGTTGGCGTGTTGCTGGGCGGTGGAGCGTTTTAAGTGTTTCATTTGGGGGAAAATGTTTAGACTACTGACGGACCATAAACCATTGATTCCTATATTAGAGGGAAAAGTGGTGAAAGATCACACGCCTAGGATTGCTAGGTTGAGTGCGAAATTGTTGCAGTATAACTTTCGGGTTGCACATATTTCAGTTGGCAAGAACACAAGGGCTGACTATTTGTCGAGATCACCCTTACCTTTAAAAAATGATGAATGTGATCTAGATGTATTGGATGAGTGTATCATCGCAGCTGTTGATGCTTGTTGTATTGGTACTTTTTCTGTAAGTGATTGGTTTCAGGGGATGGAGTCTGATAGTCTTCTCAAGAGAGTAAAAGAACTTATAGTGTCGGGGTGGCCTAAGGAAAAACACCTAGATTCTGATCTTCATCCTTTTGCAAAAGTTGCTGATGAACTGTCAGTAGAAGAAGGTGGTATGATCATGCGGGGAGACAAGTTTGTGCCCCCAGTGTCTGTCAGGAATCGTATAGTTGAGTATGGCCATGAAGGACATTTGGGTCAGACCTACACCAAAAGAAGGATCAGGGCAGTTTATTGGTGGCCTTCCATGGACCAACAAATAAATGATGTTGTAGAAACGTGTTTGACGTGTTGTACTAGTGACAAAGTGATAAAAGTGGCATCACCGCCGGTACTAACACAAAAAAATGTAGGTGGAGGTCTAAGGGAAAAAATTTTTTTTATAGACCAGCAGGTTGTAATTCCCCTAAAGAGCAATATCACAACACTGAAACAACCTGGGTCTGGGGCTGAGTAAAGAAAGTACACAAATTAGCCAAGGTGAACCCCAATATAAAAGTGACAACTCTATAAGAGAGCCTCTCCTGAAACAGGACCCATCAATCACTTAAGGTGGTTATTTGTTGTTATCATCTGGGTCTGCATGCTCCAACCTGCTGGACCAGTTCATAAAGCAGTGATCCGGTCGCTAGCATGGAAGAAGCACCAAAGGAGGATCGTCACCTGATCCCTCACGGGTATTGTCTGGGATGAAATCCTACCCAAGGAGCAAAACGGGAGATCCTAAAATCAGCAGTAAAAATAATAAAGTGAGTTTAAAAATGGCTAAGGACCTTGATTACTGCTGTGGTCTTGATTCATAGACCGCCCCGGGGTACCGACGGACAGAGCGGGGCCCCTTTCCCTGAGTTGAGACCAGGTTGAGGTGAGGGCAGTGCCCACTAGTTATGGGTATCCGGTTTTGATTGTTCCTGACCTGACCGGTGCGGTAGGATTAGTTTATTCACACACCCCCTTTTGAATATTTTGTTGACACGTTTTCACATTTAACCACAGCAGTAATCAAGGTCCTGACGAAAGCCCTGATACTTTTTGATCTTTTTTTGGGCAGAAACATGTTGACCAATCATGCTATGGACAATAGCATAATGACAAAATTATTTATGCCATATTGCCATTTTGCTTCTTAATCTTGACAAGGATCCTCTACTAATAAAGATTTTTTGAGCATCCTTAGCCATTTTTAAACTCACTTTATTATTTTTACTGCTGATTTTAGGATCTCCCGTTTTGCTCCTTGGGTAGGATTTCATCCCAGACAATACCCGTGAGGGATCAGGTGACGATCCTCCTTTGGTGCTTCTTCCATGCTAGCGACCGGATCACTGCTTTATGAACTGGTCCAGCAGGTTGGAGCATGCAGACCCAGATGATAACAACAAATAACCACCTTAAGTGATTGATGGGTCCTGTTTCAGGAGAGGCTCTCTTATAGAGTTGTCACTTTTATATTGGGGTTCACCTTGGCTAATTTGTGTACTTTCTTTACTCAGCCCCAGACCCAGGTTGTTTCAGTGTTGTGATCACCGCCGGTACAACATATTGACAGGCCTGAGGGTCCTTGGCTAAGATTGGCTATAGATTTTGTTGGTCCTTTCACCATTTTGCCTCATAAATATAAGTTTGCCCTGGTGGTAGCTGATTATTTCAGCAAATGGTGGGACGTGCATTTTATGACGGATCCAAATTCCAGAGAAGTTATTAAGTTTCTTCAGGCTCTTTTTGGTAGAGAAGGATTTCCTAAGGAAATAGTTTCTGACAATGGGGTACAATTTACATCAAAGGAGATGTCAGATTTTTTGTCTCAGTCAGGTATTACCCATCGACGTGTGGCTTTATATCATCCTCAAGCCAATGGGTTCATTGAACGCAATAACAGAGTGTTCGTGGAATGCATTCAATGGGCTGTATCGGGGAAGGTGGACATCATGGAGGCAGTACAGAGCATGTTGTGGGCTCATCGAACAACTCCCAATCCTTCAACTGGATCTAGTCCCTTCGCTTTATTACGAGGGAGGGAGGCTTCTTTTTATATGTGTCCGGCTTGGATGAAAAAATGGGAAGTGTTGTCCAAGAATTGTGGAAGTGGGGGTAACAAGGGAGGTGTACGTGGTTCTGTTCTTGAATCTGGTGTACGTGGTTCTGTTGTTGAATCTGGAAGGGATCCTGAAGTTTGCTTTAATGGTAACAAGGGAAGTGCACGTGGTCCTGTTATTGAATCTGGAAGAGATCTTGAAGCTTGTCTTAATCCTAGGATTAAGATAGGGTATTGGGTTAGGATTAAATCCCCTTTGCATACTCCCAAAGGTCTATCCAAGTTTGGTTCACCAGTTAAAGTGGACGCAGTGTCACGTTTTGCCATTAGAGTGAATGGGAAAAATTGGTGGAATCTTTCTAGAGTTTATAAGGTTCCAATGAAAGTGGTAACACGGCTGGGTTTAGGATCAGATGATTTGAGTCAAGCTTTACCACAAGTGGGGGAGGAGTCGTTGGTTATGAAATATGTTCCTCCATGAAGAAGCATTAGGATTAGTGTTCCACCCAAACGTTTAGATCTTTAGTGTTAGTTGGGTGGAAAAGCAGTAGGGCATGTGATTCACTTTTGTGTGTTTTGTACTATGGGATTGTGTGGGTTATGTTTTCTTATGGATTTTGTTTTTGTGTTTTAGTCATGTTAAGTTATTATTTCCACATATTTCATGTTTCCTTTTTGTTTTATGATTTCTCGAGAGAAGGGAGATGTTGTAGTAATCTTCCATATGTATATTGATTATTGTACTATCTGCATGTGTTTCTCCATGGTCACTGTGATGTTAGCGCCATGGTGATGGAATGTTATACTTTGAATGTCCAGGTTGTTCAGTTGTTTCCTGGAGGCTGTGGAGACAGACAGACATTAAATCTATCTGCTACATGTAACTGTCTGCAGCGTGATTACAACAGTAGGCAGTGAGGGGGTACTTTCCAATTTCAGACTCCAGCTGGGCCCATAACAAAGATTGACTCTCAGGGGCCATCAGGCCCTCTTTTTTTGGAGTATCCTGGCTGGAAGCTATCTGGAGCCTCACACCTAGATGCAAATGCAGTGGAGGGTAAACAAAGGCACACAACATGTTAGCACTTCACACATACTTAAGAGACGCACAATTTTGACTTTATTCATTCCCTGTATATGAGAGTTATACAAACACCATAAGAATGTTAGATGTGTTGATCTGTGACAGTATTTACACAAAATATCAATTTAAATGACCTTTTTTTAGGACTCGCTGAGCCCAGCGCATGCGCTGGCTCGGAGAGACATTTTTGGAGGTGAGTTTTTCAAAGTGCTGCTGGCTGGCCTAGCGCTTGCGTTCACGCGAGCGTGCACGCGCGAACCGCTAGCCTTCAGCAGCACTTTGAAAACTCGTGCTTTAGCGTGTCATCGCGATCACTTTCGCTTTCAGAGCGATCGCGATCACTTTCGCTTTTACGGCCGCGCAGCGTTACTTTTACTGCTGTGCGGCCAATGCTTGTTATCATATGCCATAAGCTTTTGTTTGCTGGTATTTAATTTCAGGTAATTATGTCTCTTGCCATCCTTTTGGACAGTTAAACTACATCAGAACCGAGCTGGGATGGTGTTCTGTCCCTTAGCATAAGGCCTTCCGCATGGGTATTTATAAAGCGCCTTCTACCACTGATGAGGATGAAGGGTTTAGTGCGAATATTTTTCTGGCTGCCATCCAGGGGGAAATTGTGGACTGAAAAAACAATCGAAATAATCTTACAAATAGAAGAATACAATCTTATTTGAATCCTCTCAATGTGATATCAGAATACAAAGGTTCTTATAAATAAGAAATGCTTGCAGAATGTTTAAGATGTTATTGTCAAGCTGTAGCAGATTCAGCTTCTGCAGAAGCAATCCGCCCCTATTTCCCAAAAATATTTTATAAATCAATATTACAATAATACAAATTAGCTTCTTATAACGTATACAGACCATTTATTACTGAGCACATAGTTTAGGGATTATGTCTGAGGTGAATAAAATAAGCTAATGGAATACAAGGAAGGTTTGCTGTGTGTTTGGCACTGTATAAACATGTTAATTAATGCATGTAAGAGTTGAGGTTTTCATCTCGGCTTGTAAAAAAACAAAGAGTATATACACCTTAAGCGATATCCGATTCATTTGCGCTTTCATCAACAATGACCTTTTTTTTAACCGTCCCCAGAGGTCCCCAGAACAGGTCCTCCACTCCCAGCGCCTAGCGGTGGTTTATTCCGCTGGAAGGAACTATAAAAGCTCCTCCAGCGGGGAGGAGCCTAGCGTTTGACCAAGATGGCCGCGTGAGCTTTGAGCTCCCGAGACCCTCGTGCCCTCCGTCGTCTATCCTGTATATAATCCTGTTTGTATGCATGGCATCGTGTAGATGACTTGTCAGGGAGGCGATCGATGCCACCCGAGGTCGAATCGCCCACCGGGAACCGGAGTTATGCATGGCGGAAGATTGAGGCCCATCTCCGAGGGATGCCAGGGGCTCGAGTTGGCAGGATGCCCGACCTCTAATTGAACAACAGCGGCCAGGCGAGGTGTGAACTGCCGGACGGAGGTCCCTATCCTTTCACTTTCACTTTCTCGCCCTTTGTCTGCCCAGCCCAGGGAGTGCTCGCGTCTGCTTTATTATCATTTGGACGCTCTGCATGCCACACTGGCGACCCATCGTAAGACGGAGCACTCCTGCTCTCTCTCACTGAGAGAGGGAAGTCCTGTTTGACCCGACCTGCTCGAGCCCACCATGTCGGGCAAAGCAGAGGTGGATCGGCCGAAGCCCAAGGCCACCAGGCGGGGAGCCTACACTCAAGCCAATAACATGGACCGCTATGCTCAGCAGAAGGGGTCACCGGGTGCACCGAGCCAGTCCCCGGATACACAGAAGACTGCTGCACCCTTGGCCCCGGAGCTCTCACTGCAGGATGTCATGGGTGCACTTGACGGGCTGCAGACTTCGATTGGGAGACAGTTTGATGCCCTGGCGCACAAAGTGGATACCATCTTGGTGGATGTTAATCTGATCCGCGCGGATTTGGGCAAAACAAATGAGCGGGTCAAATCCCTGGACATCAAGACCACGGGCCTCGCCGATGATGTCTCGGACCTGCAGACCGAGGTCCGTAAGTTGCGGACCGAGCATGATCTCGCAGCCCGTCGGCTGGAGGACTTCGAGAGCCGGGCCAGGCGCAACAACGTGCGCATTATCGGGGTCCCGGAGTCCTCGGACGAGATTTCAGTGGACCTGCTCGTGGAGGACTTGGTGCTCAATCATCTGCAGCCTAAGGGTCTAGGGAAGTTCTTCGCAGTTGAGCGGGCCCATAGAGTGCCTGGTGGGCGGCCCAAGGTGGGAGCCACACCGAGGCCGATCGTCGCCCGGCTCTTTCATTTTCGAGACCGGGACGCTATCCTGCAGGCCTCGAGGGTAACGGGCCCGGTCCCCTTCCAGAACGCGTCGGTGAATTTCTATCCTGACTTCACCCAGCAGGTACAGAGGCAGCGGCAGGGCTTCCTGGGGGTGAAGAGGAGGCTTCGGGAGAGGGATCTGAAATACGCCATGCTCTTCCCTGCCAGACTACGTGTGGTGTTTGAAGACCGAACATTCTTCTTTGAGTCACCTGCCATGGCGGATGAATGGCTGGACGCTCTGCCTCGACGACGCACGGAAGAGGACACTGCCGTAGACAGGGACAGTGGCCGGGATGAACAAGGTTGATGTATTCGGAACCGGACTGACTCGGACTGACTTTAGATAATGACTTGCAGTAAACTCGGAGGTTGTGGGAGGACGAGGGGAGCTCTTTCCTCCCTTAGGGTACTTTTTGTAGATTTTGGGTTTGGTAGGGCGACAGGCACACTGCAAGTTGGGGGGGCTTTGTAAGCTGCAGCAGGGGTGCAGGGTGGGGGGGGGTTCCGGGATTTTGGGGTTGTTGTTGGGGGGTTTGTTTCAGCAAGGCATAGTGATTATTTCCAGGACTGTTCCATGGGGGCTCTTCGGGTGTGGGGTGGGCCTCTTTACGTTTGGGGATGGGGGTAGGGGTTTAAGTGTTATAAGCTGGAATGTGAATGGTTTGGGGGATCGCATTAAGCGTGGGATTGTTTTGCAATTCTTGAACCGGTCATTGCCGGATGTCGCCCTGCTGCAGGAGACACGTCTTATAGGTAATACGTGCTATGCCCTGAATAGGAAGGGTTATAAATTCATAGCTCATTCGGGATTCTCCTCTGGG
The DNA here is from genome assembly GCF_964204655.1 of Triturus cristatus. Taxonomy (NCBI): domain Eukaryota; kingdom Metazoa; phylum Chordata; class Amphibia; order Caudata; family Salamandridae; genus Triturus; species Triturus cristatus. The sequence goes on along the minus strand of NC_140593.1, from coordinate 481,915,644 downwards.
TCCAGGGGTGTGGGCATCCTAGTCAGAGCCTCGCTACCATTTGAGGTGGACTCCACCATTGTTGATGATAGGGGGAGGTTTGTGGCGGTGGCGGGGCGGTGGGAAGGAAGAACTTTGGTTTTAGTTTCAGTTTATGTCCCGCCGGCCCTGCAGGCCTCCACTTTCACAGATCTGGGTAGGGCCCTGCTGGATCTCCCGGGGGGTATGCTTGTAGTGGGAGGTGATTTCAATGCTGTTGGCTCCAGCCTGCTGGATAGATACCCGCCCAGAGACACGGGGGGGGCTCAGAAGTGGCTTCCAGACTTTCTAGATACGCTTGGCCTGATAGACTGCTGGAGGCTCCGGCACCCCACACAGAGCCAATACACTTTCCACTCCGGGGCGCATGGTAGCCTTTCTAGGATTGACTTCTTACTCACTCTGGCTGCGCATGCCTCATTGGTGTCTGAGGCCAGGCACATGGCGCGTGGCATATCTGACCATTCGCCGGTGTGGGTCAGGCTGGATCTGGGTTGGGAGGGAGGGGGAAGGGTGGCCCCTATCAACCCTTGGTATTTCCGAGACCCCAAGATGCGCAGCGCGCTGGTAAAGACAGTAGATAATTTTTTCAAGGACAATCAGGGATCCGTGGACTCGGCAGTGTCGCTGTGGGAAGCATTTAAGACCGTGCTGCGAGGGGAAGCCCTCTCCCTTGTAGTGGCTGCCAAGCGGCGGAGAGATGGCGAGGTTTTGCAGGTTGAGGAGGAGATCGAGGCTTTGGAGGGAGCGCTGGAGGAGGAGGTTACAGAGGCCTCACTGCATGAGCTGTGCTTGAAGCAATCCGAGTATAAGGACCTGGTGACGAATGCCGCTAAGACCCTCGGTAGGGAACAGCAGGGCCGTCTGTATGATGTTGGTGACAAGGCCGGGAAACTCCTGGCTTGGCTGGACAAAAAAGAACGGGTCAATAGAGTAGTGCCGGAGTTGACGGGAGAGGGGGGAGAGGTGATTGTGGAACCTGAGAGGATTGTGCAGTGTTTCTCGGACTATTTCCGTATGGTTTATGCCTCAGTGTCGGACAGGCCGCCCGAGGACTCGCATGACCTCCTGCGTGATATTGCATTGCCCTGTCTCTCTGATATAGATAGGGAAGATTTAGATGGTGACATAACGGTTGATGAGGTGGCGGGGGCTATTCGCGCGTTGAACTCGGGCAAGGCCTCGGGTCCGAACGGCTTGCTGGTCGACCTGTACAAGCTATTTCCGGATAGGGTTGCCCCTCACCTGCGCGCCATGTTCGTGGAGGCGCGGGGGAGTGGGGCCCTCCCGTTGGATCAGCGACTGGCGACGATTGTGGTTATACACAAAGAGGGCAGACCCCGAGATAAGTGCGCCTCATATAGGCCTATCTCACTCCTTAACGCAGAGCCGAAAATTCTGGCTAAAATCCTGGCGGCCCGTTTGATCAGGGTACTCGGTGACTTGGTCCATCCGGATCAATCCGGATTCATCCCGCACCGTAACACAGCGTTAAATCTTCGGCGCCTACATGGTGTAATCGCCAGGGCGGGCACGCTGCGTGAACCAGCTATTGTGGCGTCTCTCGATGCCACGATGGCCTTTGACACGGTGGAATGGGCATATTTGTGGGCCGTGTTGACCAAGTTCGGCTTTGGCCACGGTTTTGTGAGCTGGGTGAAGTTGCTGTATGAGGGCCCTCTTGCGAGTGTGGTGGTAAATGGCCGGGCGTCGACTCCGTTTCAGCTTGGGAGGGGTACTCGGCAAGGTTGTCCCCTGTCGCCATTGCTGTTCGCCCTCGCCCTTGAGCCGCTGGCTGCGTGGATACGCTGGCACCCGGATATACGGGGACTTAGATGGTCGCCTGAGCACGAGGACCGTATATCGCTCTATGCTGATGACATCCTGTTGTATCTTGCCTCACCCAAGAAATCACTTATAGTGGTCTGTGACGTACTCACATCTTTCGGTAGGAACTCGGGTCTCGTTATCAACTGGAGTAAATCGTATTTATATGTTCTTAGCGGCGCGGTTCCACCGATCCCTCGAACTTGTTCGATCCAGGTTGCTCAGCAGGGCTTCGTGTATCTGGGGATCTTTATCTCCATGGATTCTGCCGTGCGATATGAGAGGAACCTGCTCCCCCCCCTAGCGCGCCTGAGGCGGGATGTGGAGGGCTGGCGGAGGCTGCCGCTCTCCCTCGTTGGGCGTGCGGCCCTGTTCAAAATGATGTCTCTTCCCCGGTTCCTCTACGCGCTGCAGAATACTTTGGATTGGGTACCGGCTAACTACTTTCGGGAGGTCGAAGGCCTCCAACGAGCTTTGCTGTGGGATGGGAGGCCGCGAATAGCTATTGCAAAGTTGACGCTCCCATGGTACGACGGGGGTATTGCGCTTCCAGACATCCGACGGTACTATTGGGCCACCCAGCTGAGTGCGATTAATCATGGGTTTTATGGCCCGGCCCTCAGCCCTGGGTATGCCATGGACAGGTGGTTGCTGCGTGGTGGTAACTATTACAGGGCGTTGTATTCGCGGTCCCTGGACTCGTCCCTCACGGGGCCCACTGGTGTGGCGGTGCGTGTGTGGAAGATGGCAACTGACTCGCTGGGCTGGAAGGATAGGCTCACCCTCGCTACCCCGCTGTTTGAATCTGAGAGATTGGGTAGGCTTTGGCACACAAAAGGCTTTGACAAATGGGACTTGATCGGCATCTCCAGGGTCGGAGATGTCCTGATTAAGGGAAGGGTGAAGTCCTTTGAAGAGTTGCAGAAGGAGTATGAACTGGGGCCATCTGAGTTTTTCCGCTATATTCAGGTGCGTCACGCCCTCCGATCAGTCCTCATAGAGGGTGAGAAGGTGCCTGAGTCCTCTCCTTTGGAGGACCGGGTCCTTGATGGTCATATGCCCGAGAGCACGATCTCGCTCATCTATAAGAAACTGATAAACGTCCGGGCGGATATGCTTCTGGGGCTGAGGGACCAGTGGTCTAGGGATGGCCTCGAGTTGGATGACGAGGATTGGCAGTCTGCTGTTTCCTCTCCTAAGGAGGTTGCGATCCCGTCGCGTCTGAGGCTGGTGCAGCTTAAAATACTGCATCGAGTGTACGTGACGGGGCCAAGGTTGGTTCACATGGGATTCTCGGAGGACGGCCTATGCAGGAGGGGATGTGGTATGGTGGGTACTTTCCTGCATATCATTTGGGAATGTGGTGTCATCACGGAATTCTGGCGGAGAGTCCATGCAGTGATGGGGGAGGTGACGGGCATTGCTATGCAGCCGGAAGTGCGGTGCTGTCTCCTGAATGTCTGGGGGCCCACTGATCACAATGCGGCGCAGACCCAATGGGTGACTCTGGGCAACATGGTCGCTAAGAGAGATATAGCGCGATTGTGGGGATCCGTGGGCCCCCCACATTGACCGCGTGGAAAGATAATATGGACTGGAGTATGCTAAGGGAGAAGACGGTATATTGCGCTAGAGGCCGCCCTCGGAAGTGGCACGCCATCTGGGGGCGGTGGAACCAAGACAGGGGGGGAATTTGTCTTGCCCCTGATCTGGATCCCCCCGAGGAACAGCTTTCCTCCTAACCTTCTTTCCAGCTCAGTATGATTAATGTACTTCTTTGGCCCCTGCTGTCCCCCTTCTTCCTCTTTTCACGGTACTGTAAACGGTAGATGATTGGGGTCCTGCCTCCCCTGGGGGGCTATCACCATGGGCATTCAGTGTTCTTGCCTTGCTGGGGGTTGTTGTGTGTTTTGTGTCTATTTAAAAAATGGAATCTTTGCACTCCTCCTTCACTGTACTGTGGACGCGTCTCTGTTCCTCTTTACCGAAGCTGCCGAACCTCCGGGTTGTCGGCTGAATAGCTGTGTCCAGACTTTTGAAACTAAAGGTTTTAAAAAAAAAAAAAAAAAAAAAAAAAAAAAGCTCCTCCAGCAAATCAAACCAGGGCGGATATTTGCACCGGAGAATGTGATACACCCATGGTGACATCGGAAGCCTGTGAAATTAAACGTAATTGCACCATTTCTCCAAATCCGCGTTAAAGACAACAGTTGTGTTACCCTGTCATTACAACCTAGCTCAGTGCGCCACTCGAATCGATATCGAAAGGATGAAATGCTTATCCTCGAACCTGCGGATTTTCACCCACACCTTCATTACTGAGGGGTCATCAGGCTGTGCCCATCCCCCTCCCGTGAGCTCAAGTCAAAAGCAGGGGTGTCTGGGGAAGTTGGGGGTGTTGATCTCGCGAAAGAGGGTGGGGTTTGGGCACCGCTGGCATTATAAGCAGGACCAGACCCTCATATATGCAATGAACTCAGGCATTTGATCGGCTCGGGTGCGCGGAAGAAGACCCCTTCTCTAGTTCCAGGTAAGAGCGCACCTCGACTCTCTCGTATGCTGGGTCGCAAGATGACGACCCCTTCTTCCTAAGGACCACGGCCCAATTATCAGACGGGTTTATATAGCTCAGGGGGCTTCCACTTCCAGTCTCCCGAACTCCCTCTCTGAACTCCAACTGACGAGACGTGGACTTTGTTTGTATACGTTTACAATGCGTACCCCGCTTTCATGCTGCAGGTCCCCTCGCTCAATCTTCTCCCCTCCGTTGTATCTTTCTACCTTCTTTCCGAATTTGCTCTTCGGCTTTAAGGAATCCTAAACGTAAACGAGGTACATGAATCAGCACTTACCTACCGGCCCTTTGTACTGTAAGCGGCCGCTGCTGGCACGTTCTGTGGCCCCTGTACCTTTAAGTGAACAGTATTTGAATGTCCCAGCAGGGCCTCTGTACTTTCCCAGGGTAGGGTCCAGTTAGCTCGCTCCTGAGTCGTTATTGGCACCATGCTAACGGGGCACCATTGGGCATTCTGCCCAGGGATGCTACATTTTACACTGGTTTCTGTCACCAACTGAACTTCCGGAAGTGCCGCTCCCAATGTGGTTGTCAGACCTCGAGTAACTACCATAAGTAAATGCACACCTGCTGCAGGTCGCACCCTCACCCCCCAGCGAGGCATTCTTCAGCACTAGGAGGGACCAAGAGGGAGACTGCCCCATGCTGACCTGGTGCGGACACTGTCATGGTGGGGACACTGCTTATGTATATATCCTTCCTATGATCTCAGACCTAGCAAGTGGGGCCTCAGGGGCTAACAAGCATTGGCATAGCCAATAGGTCTCGCTTTTGGGACCTTATAAGTATTGAGTTATGCAACTGTTGCATGGCTAAACACTTATAAGGTCCCAAAAGCGAGACCTATTGGCTATGCCAATACTTGTTTATTTCTGTTATAGTGCTACTCATCAAAATGCAGAGTGTCAGAGCGTTGTATATCACACATTACACTGACAACAATTCATACAAGTTTGTACATCAATGCTCAGTATATGTTACAGAAGACTGGGAGGGTTACAAGGTGTAGTTGTCGCATATCCTCCTTCATAGCTCACGGTGCTCTATTAGAAGGATTGCTATTTTTGAACTGCACGTATCAAAATGAACTCTGTGTTAAAAGCAGTAACCCACTTTCCTATCTACATAAAATAAAAATCTGTCATCTTCATGTTACATGATGTGCCTTGCAGGAGACACATTAACCCTCTATACTACTTTGAGTCTAAAAGGTAACAGCACAAAATAGATCTTTCCTGCAAATGTGTTAATCACCTAAAGTTATCTTCCCATTATTATTATTCCCTCAGATTTACAGGGAAGCCAAAGATCTCTACAGCAGGTGCCTTAGCCGCATGCGTTATTTTAAAATGAGGACTTAGCAACCAATTGAGTACAACAGATTTACTGGCACATTTCTCCTTTTTCCAATTTCTTTGTGATGGAGTATTTAAAAAACAAATGTATAAGTTGAGGCCCAGGTTTTACATCAGGTTTGCTTCACTTTTCTGTCACAACCCTAATGCAAACTCTATTTTGGGATTTACAGTGCCATACAAATTCTGGTTGCGTTGATTTGTTTAAAAATAAAACACGAATGCAAGGCAGCTCTTTGCCCTGCCTTGTTACCTTGCATCAGGTAGGCGTCACATGTGCAAGCTTTTAAAGCACTTTCATCTACATGGAAATGTGCTGTATATGGACTATTATGCCTGGGGGAGATAATTTGTTCAGTTCTTGGGTAAAGGAAGCTATACCTGACAAAAGGCAATATTGTTTAAGAGTAGCTTACAAAAATGTGAGTCTTGTGCCTAAATCAGGAGTGTTGGCATGTGTATTTGTAATGCGCTCTAATGTATGGGAGATCTGTTAAACATATATATGCAAGGTCTAAAGATCTGATGTCATTAATATCAATATCACGCCCTGTAAAGTCACAGGTTGTGATGCCACTTCCTGTGATGTCACTTCCTGTAATGCCATGCGCGATGTCACGTACCGTGATGTCACTTGCATACTGCCTAACTTGGTTAGTACCCTCACTTTTGTTTTTAGGACTTGTACCCTGCCCGTGAGGGTATCCACGTGTTTGTGGAGGGTTCGGAATTCAGCCTAGACGTTGTAATGAGGGTCTATGTCGGCTGTTTGCAATTAGTCAAATACCCTCTCGTAGTGCTAAATGTCCCTCAAGGACCTTCCATATTCATGTGCAGCCTATATGCTTTCGAGCTTATGGATTAAACAAAATCCATACATTGTCGAAACTTGAACATGTGGTAGCCTTACAATTCTAATGGGTGTCAGGGAACGTTGCTTTATCCCTTGGAGAAAAGACTTTGTATTTTCTTCAAAATAATCTCTTCAAAGAATATGATATTGTGTAATTAATGATCTGAGGAGCGAGGTTTTCCATTATTAAGAATGCTGTAGCTGGCTGAGTATTAGCCCTTTCATAATGGGTAATTGGCAATTAAAAATTAAAATCCATGTTAATGGACACTGTGATCATGTACAGCAAGTGACGCACAGGATGACCAAATGCACTTTTTTCCTTTTTGTCTTTATCAAACGAATTAAATATTAGACAAAAATGTTGGAGTACATCAAAATACGACAGCTGTAGGTCATTTCCAGCTTCGTCTTTAATTCGTTTTCACGGTATTCCTAGTATGGCAAATGAGCAGACAGGCTTAAAGTGCAGACTTTTTTGATTAGGCCACATTCGAGAATTCTTTGTACCACAGATGATATCCTTTAGCAAATATGAATCCCACTGGGCCAATATATTGCAGATGAGAGCAGTCAATAACTGAGAACTTACCCCAAAGGGCCAGACAAACACGCTCAAGGGAACCTCTGTCCCACATGTCTTCCTGAAACTGAACAAAGAACCAGTGAAAAAAAACAATGTAAAAGTCCCAGTGAAGGTGAAGCAAAGATCACTGATAGACCAATGACCTATGCTTATGATTAGTAGAGACTCAAGTAGTCACACAAAATCATAGATGAGCATTGGTTCACTAACATGACTACATCCATCAGAAATCAACCTAAAACACAAAGTGCCACCATCTTCACACTCTCCCCAGGCCCTTGAACCAAATGACACTTTCAAGTCACTTTCACTAATACAGAAGTAGCCAAGGGATGATCGCCCAAAATGCACATTCACACAACATTAAACAAGCATCAACAAAGCTAATATGTTTGGTTTTTTAATAGTGCCTCCACACAGATGCACACAACCTTCATGGCCACATAGTGCATGCACATTGGCCAGCACATCAGGCACCCTTGCACAAAGGCACACATGATCCATGCACTCAGTCATATACAACCATGGGAAAACACAACCACAGGGTAAAGGGCAACAGTAAAGCAAACCCAAATCATGTATCACTAGACACACAAGGTAAAATGCAGCATGTGAGCACAATGTTTTTGTTTACCAGGGAGAGCAAAACATTGTTCAAGAGGGAGCACCAAGGATTCACATCTCTAGAACTCTGGTGGATGTGTCTCAGAGGGGAATTGTATTCTGATCCTCAGGGGAGCAATAGGTGAAGTCACTCAGGTGAGCACTGGCTGGTGTGCCTCATGAAAGCAGTAGGTTTTATGTTTCATTGGAGCATTCGGAAATGAAATGTTGAGGGGCTGAGGGTCATAATTTTTGTGGGGGCACAGCTTGAAGTGCCACTCTGGGCACATGCAGAGCTTTCATGGCAGCAGATGGTGATGTACGATAGAAGGCCATGTTGGCTGGGACTGTTATGTCTATACTGATAACGATAAAACGAAATACCTGTCATATAATGCAGAGATGGATTATGGAAAATGTCATAACTTGCTGAAGGGTCACAAATGACATGAGCTACTTTAATTAACAATGTACAAGGAAGGGTAGAACGAAAATAAAAAAAAAAGTAACATATATTGTTGCCTTTTATTAATTTGATATAGTTGTTGTTTTGCTGTTTTATGGCTTACTGTGGATTTCAGGATTATTTTTCCAAATAAAACTGTTTGTCTTTAAGTACAATTTTACACATTTACATCTACTGAACACGTGTACCATGCAGCAAACAACATAACAGGTTCGTAGAAAAATACCAAAACATCAAAAAGGGTTGTTAGAGGAAGAACAGAGAGGACTCATCTTCCAAACGTATAAGCAAATAATCAAGAGGAGTCACTCTTTAGGTAAAAAGAATATAGTATCAACCTCATAATGGCAAATAATTTCTTTTCTTTAAATAACCCTCACCTACCAGGGTTACCCCTTGGTGGCATGCTTCATCATAGGGTTCTTTCCTAACGCGCTACGGAAAGGAGCGTGCTGCGACCAACGGATACGTGGAAGCACTGATAATGTCTATCATAAATATCGGAGTGGGAGTTTGTTTATATATAAAGGATAAGGTAATAATATCTGTCTAGTGGGAAAAAGGTTATTTATTGGATCCCCTAGTCGAAATGGTTAAAAAGTGGGGAGATACCCTATATCTACAGAGACATGGAACCAGCATGGGAAGCACCTTTGCTCTTAGTGTGGCTGGTCTGTATGTATACCACCTTGAAAAACATAAGATTCTAGCAACACAAAACCCCTACATCACCAAAATCATTCTTTTGAAAAGGTACGCAGATGAAATTTTGGTCGTTTGGCAGAGGGATAAAAGAACAGCAAAAGGGTTTCGGCACTGGCTGAATAGATTTCCTCAAATTTACACAAAGTATATCGAGAACGGAATTGGTCTTCCTAGACTTAAACATCTTCTCAGATGAAGAGGGATTGAAAACTACCACCCATTTCAAACCAACGGCAAAAAACTGTCTGCTTTCTTTCAACAGTTTCTATCTGAGACGCCCGAAGGAAAATCTGCCTTTTGAACAATTCTTGAGAATTTAACGCAATTGTTCTGAAGTGAGTGACTACAACACACAGGCTGCAAATCTGGCTTCCAAACTTGAGGCAAGGTAATACCTACAAAGGATTGTAAAAAAAAGCCATGAACCAAGCCAAGTATAACAACAGGGAAGCCCTACTGGAGCTTCCAGCACAAAAAGAAAAGGAGGTCTGTCCCATATGCATCACTACCTATAACTGCCGGTCTAATCTAGTGAACAAAGCCATCAATAATCTGTCAAGAATTCCTGTCATACAAGGGAAACACGCCCTTATGTAAACAGGAGAGCTGTTACATAACTCAAGGAAAACACGCCCTTATGTAAACAGGAGAGCTGTTACATAACTCAAGGGAAACACGCCCTTATGTAAACAGGAGAGCTGTTACATAACTCAAGGGAAACACGCCCTTATGTAAACAGGAGAGCTGTTACATAACTCAAGGAAACACGCCCTTATGTAAACAGGAGAGCTGTTACATAACTCAAGGAAAACACGCCCTATAAAGGGAGGAACCGGGAGGTACAACGCTGTCGGATATTGTGTTCACACCGACATACCTGCTTCGTGAAGAGCAGTGTTCCGGAGTGGTGCTCCAGTAAGGCAAGAACGGAGGTAGGTCGAGTCGTTACTCCCTGGGCCGTGTCTTGCCCCATCGTCACCTGTGAAGGACCCGGAAGCTCTACCGGTCAACCATTGAGCTTCGCTTTTTGACTCGGCTGAGTCCAAGCGCAGTGGCGCTTTTGCTGGTTGGAGTCGTAACTCCCAGCCCGACCAGAGACACAGGGACTGCCAGCTGTAACGCACACCAGGAGGTGTTTGCCGCGTTACAGACTCGGAAGTCCACAGGATCGATCGAGCGGCTGCTCTCGGTTCAGTCTTCTTGCTTGTGATTGGGGTATCGGTGACGCATCACCAGGAGGTGACTCCGCGTCCCGGTGCAGTCTGAGGAAGAGGTTGAGCGGCTGCTCCCTTCAGGTAGAGACCCCGGCTGGGTGTTTCCCTGACTCCTCGATTCTCACCAACACTCTTCGTGCCCCTCACAGCCTACCGATTGGCATTGTCGGCCATTTCATTTCTGCCCTCTGTTGGCATACGCCGGGACCGGCGTATATGCAGAGGACGGTTAGGACCATCCGTGCTGTGGGCTGGTAACGTACTTAGCCTGGAGGATTCCAGTGACTATAACTTGTTTATTCTTTGTATTATATTTGCCTTCATTAAAACAACTAACCCTTCACTAGTGGTTGCGTCCTCATTGTCGTGTCTGTTAAACGATCCTGAGACGTTCAGGGCGTTACAAAATATCCGACCTTAATAACACTAACTGTCTCCCGGTCGATAACAGACATGGCAACACTTGATGATGTGCTGGCTGCTTTAGCGGCCATGCAAGTTGAAGTGGCTGCCTCTAGGCAAGAAACAGCCGATGTAAAAGCCAGACTGGATGCTATCCAATTGGACCCGCTCACGCCCAGCACCTCCCTCACGAATCAGACCCCTGCGGTAGTAGTGGAAATGCCGGTAGCCATCCCCTTGGCGACACCAGAGAGGTACAGTGGGGATCCTAACACAGTGCAGGTATTCCTCACACAAGTGGCGCTACATTTATCGTGCAAACCAAAGGCGTTCCCCACGAGTCAGGCTCGTGTGGCTTTCCTTATATCCTATTTGGCTGGAAACGCGGCACAATGGGCCGTACCTCTGGTGAGCAGGGACGACCCCCTCTTATGTGATTGGGGTGCTTTTCGTGAGGAATTCCTGAAGGTATTCGACAGAAGGGCTGACTCGTACACGGCGGACCGTGAAATGCTTGAGTTGAGACAGGGATCCAACGACCTGGTGCAGTATCTCAACGCGTTCCGAAGGCTGGTTGCGGAAACCAAGTGGCCTGTTGCTAAACAGACGGCGCTCTTCCATCAAGGGCTGTGCGATGAGCTCAAGGACGCCGTGGCTCATATTGACCCTCAACCCAAGACATGTGAGGGCCTTATCAACCTGGTATTACGGCTGGAACATAGGCTAAGTGAAAGAAAGGGGGATCATGGGAGAAAAGGAAAATCCCTTCCATCCTATGTGACGGTGGGAAGTCCTGAAACTTCCACCGCATCCAAGGGAGAACCCATGGACATCGGCGCAATACGAGCGAGCCTCACAGCCACGGAGAAAGAGTCACGCCGTAAACAAGGATTGTGCCTATATTGTGGCAAAAAAGGCCACTACGTACGTGAATGCCCTGCCAAACCGAAGACGTCACGTTATCGGGCCAACCGGTCGGTAACAGCCGTGGTGGACATACCGGCGGAAAACTAGAGGACTCCAAGACCAGAGAAGGGGCATCTCGGAGTCACTCATCCATCCCTTCACTTTCCAACTCGGTCACTAAGGGACAACGACACCTGTTTATCACGGTGCACGTGGGAGTGCATGACCAGTGGATACCCGTTGTGGCCATGGTGGATTCAGGGGCCACTGGCATGTTTATGGACCACAACGAGGCATGCAGGCTAGGGCTAGTGCTTCTTCCCAAAGCTGTACCCGAAGACGTCTATGCTGTAGACGGAAGGCGATTGGTGACGGGGCCCATCGGGCAGCACACGGGGGTCCTTCCGATGAGATATGGGTGGAACCATTTGGAACAAATCGATTTTAACATCATCCGAGCGCCCCAATATGGCGTCATATTGGGATTGCCGTGGCTACAGAAACACAACCCCTTTGTGGATTGGCCAACACATCGCATCGAAATGACGTCACCGTATTGCATCCTGCATTGTGGAATAAGAACGGAATCCCTTGACGCAGATGAGAGCGGGAGTCAGACGGTGGCTACAGCGGCAGAAAAAGATGTGGCTCTCCCCCAGGCTTATCACAGTTTTGAGGATGTATTTGATGAGGTGAAGGCGGAAGTGCTACCACCACATAGACAGTTTGACTGCCAGATCGACCTGGTGCCAGGGGCCAGCGTTCCCAGCGGCAGGCTGTATGCCCTGACGGAGCCTGAAAACGTGCATCTCCGGGGGTACCTGGATAAACTCCTCAAGCTAGGATTCATCCGCCCGTCCAAGTCTCCGGCCGCCTCGCCACTCTTCTTCATCCCGAAGGCTAATGGGGAGCTGAGAGCCTGTGTGGACTTTAGGGCATTGAATGCGATAACCATAAAAAATGGGTACCCCTTGCCTCTCATCAGTGTACTTCTGGAACAGGTCAAGAAAGCTTGTATCTACACCAAGTTGGATTTGAAAGGGGCATACCATCTGGTGCGCATGAGGGACGGAGACGAGTGGAAGACCGCCTTTAAGACCAGGATCGGCCTTTTTGAGTACCTCGTCATGCCGTTCGGTCTGTGCAACGCCCCGGCAGCCTTTCAGTACTTTTTGAATGAGGTATTCAGAGAGGAGTTGGATATCTACGTGGTCGTATATATCGACGACATCCTCATCTATTCGTCCAGTGTGGAGGAGCACGTACACCACGTCAAAGCTGTGCTCCAAAAGCTGAGGGAAAACATGCTGTTTTGTAAACTCAGCAAGTGTGACTTCCACGTCACATCCGTGGAATTCCTCGGAGTGATGCTGAGTCCAGAGGGACAGGAGATGGCAGAACGAAAGATCAAGGCGGTGAAAGAATGGCCGGTGCCCCAAAGCGTGAAGGACGTCCAAAGTTTCATTGGCTTCGCCAACTTTTACAGGCGGTTCATAGATGGATTTTCAGGAGTGGTGGCCCCAATCACACAGCTACTGAGGAAGTCCAAGGAGTTTGTCTGGTCCCCTGAAGCGAACAAAGCCTTTGAGGCCCTGAAAAGCGCCTTTGGTAAGGCGCCGGTGTTGGCTCACCCCGATCCGGATCTCCCCTACGTGGTGGAAGCGGACGCGTCGGATGTGGCGCTGGGGGCTATCTTGTCCCAACGCAACCACGACACAGGGGTGCTTCATCCCGTTGCGTACATGTCCCGCAAACTCAACGACGCCGAACGCAACTACCATATTGCGGAGAAGGAGCTTCTCGCAATCAAGGACGCCTTCACCGAATGGAGGCATTGGTTGATGGGGGCAAGACATGTGGTATCGGTGTACACGGACCATCGGAACCTACAGTTCATGACTGCCACTAGACACCTTTCTCCCAGGCAGCTGCGGTGGATGATCTTCTTTGCGGGGTTCAACTTCCGCATCACATATCGGCCGGGGACGGAAAACCGAAAGGCGGACGCCCTGTCCCGTCAATCTGCAGTTAAGGAACCATTGCCTGCGACCGAGCGTTCCATCATTTCCCCGAGGATGGTATTGGGGGTTATCCAACCGGATACTTTCCTGAGGGGAATAAAGAGAGGGATCAGGTCATTCGCATGGCGGAGGTGGCTCCTCAGTCACAGAGAATGGCAGCTGAAGGACGGGATACCCCTGAAGGGCAGGTGCCTATTGATACCCACGCCTAGGCTAAGGAAACAAGCATTCATCTGGTGCCATGACTCTCCATGCGCAGGTCATTTGGGCTTTGAAAAAACGGTGGCTAGCATGGGACGGCATTTCTGGTGGCCAACCATGAGAGTGGATGTCAGGAGGTGGGGACAGGAGTGTCCTACGTGTGCTACCATGAAGGCCGACCATGGCCGAACCCAAGGGCTCTTACATCCACTTCCAACCCCGGATAGACCATGGGATAGCATATCACTGGACTTCGTGGTGGGCCTACCGGTAGACCAGGGGATGACGGCAATACTGGTGGTGGTGGATTACTTGACGAAAATGGGGCACTTCATCCCCTGCAAGAGAGTCCCTACGGCCGGGGAATTGGCGTCACTACTTCTAAAGAATGTGGTACGACTGCATGGATTACCTGGGGTGATCGTGTCGGACCGGGGGTCGCAGTTTACTGCGCAATTCTGGAAGACTTGGTGCACTGCGCTGCATGTTAAGACCGCCCTGTCCACCAGCTACCACCCTCAAACGGACGGCCAAACCGAGCGCCTGAACCAAACGCTCAAACAGTATCTGCGATGTTTTGTGGACCAGGGCAGGGAAGAATGGGTCGACTTGCTATGGGTTGCAGAGATAGCCTATAACAATGCCACTCACAGCTCCACACAGTCATCTCCGTTCTATAGCAACTATGGCCAACATCCCAGGTTCTTGCCATTTCTACATCCGTTCAGAGAGGACAGGATTCCCGCCACAGCGGACAGGGTGGCACACATAAAAGACACATTGATGCGCTCAAGGGCTGTCCTAATAGAGGCCAAGAGAAGATACAAGGCTGCGGCAGATAGGAAGAGAAGGCCCGGGCCACTGTACCGCACTGGAGACTACGTCTGGATATCCACAAGAAACATGAGGTTTCGAAAGAACAGTGTGTTCCATCCCAAGTACATGGGCCCCTATCGAATTACCAAGTGTATGGGTCCCGTGAACGTGAAGGTGTGCTTGCCCCAGTCATTGCGGATACACCCTGTCTTTCATGTATCATTGCTCAAACCAGCACCCTCCAAGCCGTCTGGGACACCTCGGCCGGTATGCGTGGAGTCGGAGGTGGAGTATGAAGTGTCGGGCATACGGGCGTCCAAATGGCGCAGGGGGAAGCTGTGGTACCTGGTTGCGTGGAAAGGCTATGGCCCGGAGGAGCATTCATGGGAACCGGCTGAAGGGGTTCATGCTCCGCGCTTGGTCTCCTTGTTCCATCGGCGTTTTCCTGCCAGCGCTGGACCCGTGGGGAGCCGCTGAGAGGGAGGATGTACTGTCAAGAATTCCTGTCATACAAGGGAAACACGCCCTTATGTAAACAGGAGAGCTGTTACATAACTCAAGGAAAACACGCCCTTATGTAAACAGGAGAGCTGTTACATAACTCAAGGGAAACACGCCCTTATGTAAACAGGAGAGCTGTTACATAACTCAAGGGAAACACGCCCTTATGTAAACAGGAGAGCTGTTACATAACTCAAGGAAACACGCCCTTATGTAAACAGGAGAGCTGTTACATAACTCAAGGAAAACACGCCCTATAAAGGGAGGAACCGGGAGGTACAACGCTGTCGGATATTGTGTTCACACCGACGTACCTGCTTCGTGAAGAGCAGTGTTCTGGAGTGGTGCTCCAGTAAGGCAAGAACGGAGGTAGGTCGAGTCGTTACTCCCTGGGCCGTGTCTTGCCCCATCGTCACCTGTGAAGGACCCGGAAGCTCTACCGGTCAACCATTGAGCTTCGCTTTTTGACTCGGCTGAGTCCAAGCGCAGTGGCGCTTTTGCTGGTTGGAGTCGTAACTCCCAGCCCGACCAGAGACACAGGGACTGCCAGCTGTAACGCACACCAGGAGGTGTTTGCCGCGTTACAGACTCGGAAGTCCACAGGATCGATCGAGCGGCTGCTCTCGGTTCAGTCTTCTTGCTTGTGATTGGGGTATCGGTGACGCATCACCAGGAGGTGACTCCGCGTCCCGGTGCAGTCTGAGGAAGAGGTTGAGCGGCTGCTCCCTTCAGGTAGAGACCCCGGCTGGGTGTTTCCCTGACTCCTCGATTCTCCCCAACACTCTTCGTGCCCCTCACAGCCTACCGATTGGCATTGTCGGCCATTTCATTTCTGCCCTCTGTTGGCATACGCCGGGACCGGCGTATATGCAGAGGACGGTTAGGACCATCCGTGCTGTGGGCTGGTAACGTACTTAGCCTGGAGGATTCCAGTGACTATAACTTGTTTATTCTTTGTATTATATTTGCCTTCATTAAAACAACTAACCCTTCACTAGTGGTTGCGTCCTCATTGTCGTGTCTGTTAAACGATCCTGAGACGTTCAGGGCGTTACATAAACATTGGTGCATATTAAACAGCTGTGACTGACACCCCTCTGCCTAAACGGATGTTTTCTCACAAAAGAGGCTGCAGTTTATGGGACATGTTGATACACACTTGACCACGTATCCTGATGGATACATCATCCGTACAGGGTTTTATCACCCCTCTAAGGGGACACCACCCATGTGGAATCTGAAGTGTGTGAAATTTGACACAAACAATTAAAACTATCACTTTCAACAACAACACAACATGGGAGATGCAACGTTTCACTAATTGCAACTCACAACGGTCTAACTCTGTGTCTAAGGGGAACAGTCCATGCTCGAATTGCCAAGCCATGTCTTCCCTGAACCGGAAACAAGCATCCTGGGACCGGTTTCTGGCTAATCAGCCATCATCAGCCAGGCTAGCTTGAATCCAGTAGCAAAGTGAACAAGGGACCCACGTCTAGCCATACCCTGCCAACTTAGGGCAAACAAAGCAAAACCAAAAGAGATGACGGACGGAGTGTTGAACATTGCAAGCACTCACCCCCAGTCAACTGATCTGGATTTAATCCATCATCATTCTTTAGCTCACTCCCCCACCCCAGTTCAGACATGGCCATATGCAAATCAGTCTGACCCTGTGCCCCATGGGAACAGTCCAGCCCGAACTGCCAAGCCATATCTTCCCTGAACCGGAAACAAGCATCCTGGGACCGGTTTCTGGCTAATCAGCCGTCATCAGCCAGGCTTGCTTGAATCCAGTGGCAAAGTGAGCAAGGGACCCACGTCTGGGCATACCCTGCCAACTTAGGGCAAACAAAGCAAAACCAAAGGGGATGATGGACGGAGTGTTGAACATTGCAGGCACTCACCCCCAGTAAACTGATCTGGGTTTAATCCATCATCATTCTTTAGCTCACTCCGCCACCCCAGTTCAGACATGGCCATATGCAAATCAGTCTGACCCTGTGCCTCAGGGGAACAGTCCATCCGAACTGCCAAGCCATGTCTTCCCTGGACCGGAAACAAGCATCCTGGGACCGGTTTCTGGCTAATCAGCCATCATCAGCCAGGCTTGCTTGAATCCAGTGGCAAAGTGAGCAAGGGACCCACGTCTGGGCATACCCTGCCAACTTAGGGCAAACAAAGCAAAACCAAAGGAGATGACGGACGGAGTGTTGAACATTGCAAGCACTCACCCCCAGTCAACTGATCTGGCTTTTAATTAGGCCTGGGCGAAAATATTGTTCCGTCCGCGGAAATTGCGATCATTTGACATTTTCGCATTCCGCGGAGAGCGCGAAAATGTCAAAAATTCCGTTTTCCGCAGCTTGGCGATAATTTGTTTCTTGCTCGCGCTGTAAAATAATACATTCTCGCGCGCGCGCGATCGCCTTACCTGAATCCCTGCGTTTGCCAACAAGTTTTTTTGATCCGGTCGCGTTCTCCATGAGATGTTGTATTGTTTTTAGCCATTTGCGCTGTCTCGCGACAGATCGCGCCCGCAGTGACGTCATGCGTCGCGCGATCACGTCTTTCTTCTCGCGATCATGCACCGCGAGACAACTCAAAACAAGATGGCCGCACCCGCAAGCAACCACATGGGTAAGTTGGCGACCCGCAACCATGCAGAAAATCTCGCGAACATGCCGGAAAAAAACTTCCGCATCTTCGCGATATTTACGCTTGTTTGCGATAATTTTAAACATTTTCGCGATAATTTGCGAAAGTTAATTTCGCAAATTCCGCCCACCCCTACTTTTAATCCATCATCATTCTTTAGCTCACTTCCCCACCCCAGTTCAGACATGGCAATATGCAAATCAGTCTAACCCTGTGCCTCATGGGAACAGTCCAGCCCGAACTGCCAAACCATGTCTTCCCTGGACCGGAAACAAGCATCCTGGGACCGGTTTGTGGCTAATCAGCCGTCATCAGCCAGGCTAGCTTGAATCCAGTGGCAAAGTGAGCAAGGGACCCACGTCTGGGCATACCCTGTCAACTTAGGGCGAGCAAAGCAAAACCAAAGGGGATGATGGACGGAGTGTTGAACATTGCAAGCACTCACCCCCAGTCAACTGATCTGGTTTTAATCCATCATCATTATTTAGCTCACTCCCCCACCCCAGTTCAGACATGGCCATAAGCAAATCAGTCTGACCCTGTGCCTCATGGGAACAGTCCAGCCCGAGCTGCCAAGCCATGTCTTCTCTGGACCGGAAACAAGCATCAAGGGACCGGTTTCTGGCTAATCATCCATCATCAGCCAGGCTAGCTTGAATCCAGTGGCAAAGTGAGCAAGGGACCCACTTCTGGACATACCCTGCCAACTTGGGTGGCGGAGTGAGCTAAAGAATGGTGATGGATTAAAACCAGATCAGTTGACTGGGGGTGAGTGCTTGCAATGTTCAACACTCCGTCCATCATCCCCTTTGGTTTTGCTTTGTTCGCCCTAAGTTGACAGGGTATGCCCAGATGTCGGTCCCTTGCTCACTTTGCCACTGGATTCAAGCTAGCCTGGCTGATGACGGCTGATTAGCCACAAACCGGTACCAGGATGCTTGTTTCCGGTCCAGGGAAGACATGGTTTGGCAGTTCGGGCTGGACTGTTCCCATGAGGCACAGGGTCAGACTGATTTGCATATGGCCATGTCTGAACTGGGGTGGGGGAGTGAGCTAAAGAACGATGATAGATTAAAAGCCAGATCAGTTGACTGGGGGTAAGTGCTTGCAATGTTCAACACTCTGTCCATCATCCCCTTTGGTTTTGCTTTGTTCGCCCTGAGTTGGCAGGGTATGCCCAGACGTAGGTCCCTAACTCACTTTGCCTCTGGATTCAAGCTAGCCTGGCTGATTAGCCAGAAACCATTCCCAGGATGCTTGTTTCCGGTCCAGGAAGACATGGCTTGGCAGTTCGGGCTGGACTGTTCCCATGAGGCAAAGGGTCAGACTGATTTGCATATGGCCATGTCTGGACTGGGGTGGGGGAGTGAGCTACAGAATGATGATGGATTAAAACCAGATCAGTTAACTGGGGCTGAGTGCTTGCAATGTTCAACACTCCGTCCATCATCCCCTTTGGTTTTGCTTTGTTCGCACTAAGTTGGCTGGGAATGCCCAGACGTGGGTCTCTTGCTCACTTTGCCACTCGATTCAAGCTAGCCTGGCTGATGACGGCTGATTAGCCAGAAACCGGTCCCAGGACGCTTGTTTCCGGTCCAGGGAAGACATGGTTTGGCAGTTCGGGCTGGACTGTTGCCATGAGGCACAGGGTCAGACTGATTTGCATATGGCCATGTCTGAACTGGGGTGGTTAAGTGAGCTAAAGAATGATGATGGATTAAACCCAGATCAGTTGACTGGGGGTGAGTGCTTGCAATGTTCAACACTCCGTCCATCATCCCCTTTGGTTTCATTTTACATGAGCACCAGTTTAGTTACAGATAGATACATTCATTTTTTTTAGGCACAGGGACGTTCAGGTATTTGCCCAGAATCACAGGATGTTGCGTGTCATTGCCAAGATTCGAACCCGGTTCCCCAGCTTCGAGGTCAACCGCTTTAGCGTAAGGCTACATCCTTTGATTCATGATCAATTTTGATTCATACATTGATTCATGATTGATTTTGTTGACATAATACATGGCTAGACTCGAACACATGATAAAATAACAACTTCTAGCTCTATTTCCCCATTATTCCCAAGCCTTGCAATTCCCCCAAAAATTGTTTTACTAGTTTTTTTAATAATTAACCTTTTTTTAAAAATGGAAATCCAATTTCTGCTCTGCCTTTTAACTGAGCCGGGTGCAAATCCACGGCTGTGGGCATGACGTGGCGTGTCCAAGAAAAAGTGATGACAGTGATGACAGTCTAAAAGGATGCGGTCTAGTGCCACATCCCCACGAGGATGCTAACAATGGCACGTTCCCTATAATACGGGACACGCCATGTCCCTCCCGTATCTCCAGAGGCAGGGGCGGCCGGTTATCCCGCAGCGAGGGAGGAGCCTTGAGGAAGCAAGTGCTTCTTGATCCGATTAGAAAACTGCACTCAGTTTTTCTGAATCCCTTCACTAACGAAATATTTACTCTGTTTACTTTTGTCTAATTACCTCCGATTTTATACATATTTCACTTCCCCCAACAGAGTGTGACTACTGGCGTCACTTCTCCCCCGTTTGTACTAATGATACCTGATTAAGACGTATTACATGTATGTAATGTCATGTATGTTTCATTTGTAGTACGTGTTTTATGTGGGTTTTCACTCATGAAATGTCCTCAAATTCTGCTCAATTTTTTGATACATGAGAAGTATGAGAATATCTACTCAGAAAGGTGTTCAATGTACACAATTCAATGCTATAATGAGGCCCATGGGCCGTGTTTAATTCAAATTCATCTTTCTCATGCCCTCCTAGAAATCATAACAGAGTGTATGAATTCATTTTCAAATCTTATTTATCTCTACTCTCAATTGGAGATACAATATTTTGATGACTAAAGCAGTGGTAACAGGAAGTAACCCCCTTAGGTTGTGATGAATAGCTTTGGGGTATCGCTTGAAACTAGTCGACCAGAGAAACTTAGGGACATCATCCCAGTGGTCTCCCACCATCCCCACTTTTTGACCATATCTACTAGGGGATCCACTAAATAAACCTTTTTTCCAATAGACAGACGTTTTTAACTTAATCTTCATATATAGACAAATATCCACTCCGATATTGATGTATTCTGTATAGGCATAGACACTATCAGTGCTCCCACGTATCCTTCGGTCTCAGCACACTCCTTTCCATAGCGGGGGAGGGAAGAACCCTATGATGACACATGCCACCAAGGGGTTACCCTGATGGGTGAGGGCTATTTAAAGAAAAAAAATCTTTTCCATTACGAGGTTGACATTATAACCTGTGAAGAAAAATACAACAGCACTCACTGTACATTGGCGAAATGAGGCAGTGCACAGTCTGACAAAATGATTTCAGCGAAGATTGAGTAACATTTATACCAGTGATAATTATAAATGCTATATGAAGAAAAGAATATAGTGTACAATAAAAACTCTTTTCCAGAAGCTGACAGAGCCAGCCTAAAAATCACAAAACCAGCAGTCACCTCTTGCATCACAGGATATTGTACTCCAATTATGCATTGGCAATGAGATCTTCCTTCACAACATCCATGAAGTCAAAGTTAAAATTAAACTGAAAATATGCTTAAAAAAATCAGGAATTATTAAAACATCAGCCTAGAAGCTTTAAATTACTGACAGTAAAGGACAAATATAAAATTAAAAGCAACATACATCAAGAGAAGTATGCGCAGGTACCCTTGTGATTCAGCAGAAAAGCACACTCAAAGGAAACTACATCCACCACCCACCAAGCATCTTGTTGCAAAAAACAGCATCTGTTCAAGCATTCCTATGTAATAGACCACAGTACACTCCATAAGGAGGAGGATGCAGAATAACAACCTAAGGCAGTAGGTACCTTAACTAGCCACAGGGCCTGATTTAAATCTTGGCAGATCGGGTCCCGTCTACTTGGCGGTCCACCCGATCTATTTAGATGTTAGTGGGTCCATGGACGAAAGACCACCCAATTGCCACCAACACCACCAGGAATTTTCACCAAAGTCAACGGTGTCATAGGCAGAATTTGCTGTCGACGGGAGTCCAGCCAAGATTACATCCGGGCCAATCGTAATGTGCCTTTCCATCAAGGAAACTGTGGCAGGGTTACCACCAACTTTGATTTGGTAGAATCAAGGGAAATGATGTAGAAACTTACATTTGTTTCTGTTTCCCTCTTTCATTTCTATCTTCAACCCAATTGTCCAGGTCCTCCCTTTGCTGCTACTACATGACCATGATGCTAATCAACTCTGTTGTAAGGTAAGCTTCTTTTACCCATGTCTTACTATGAATAGTGTGTTGATAATTGCTTCAGTCTTGTGGATTTTTACATTGCTCTTACATACATTTTTATGTGAAATGAATCAGTGTATATTTTACAACCTACCAAGCTAAAATGAACACACCTGTATTGACACTTACAAAAAATTATATTGTTGTGGTGGTTGTTGGTGTTGTGCTCATGGTGCCTGTGGGTGTGCATTCAGTAATGTGTGTGTGTTGTTTGTCTGCTATCCACTATGTAAGAAAAGGGGCACAACATATTACCTATTTTAGAAGCAAACACAACTGGGTTGCGCGCACTGCGACCTAAGATGGCTGCTTGACATCGGTGCTTCGCATCTCACCTGACCTCACACACGCCCCGGAGGGGCTCCAGCATCTTTCTTCACATAACAATGCCAGATTCCTGAATCAGATTACTAGCGCCTCTGGAGGGTGCAGTTTTCAAATTTAATTCCAGTAAGGAAGGAGGGGAATTATGCAGGTGACTCTTACTGCTTCTTAGCGACCGCCATTTTGTCTCTCTCCCTGACGGATTTTTCTCACATGTTGTCCCAAACTGGCATTTTTCATCTCTTCTGGCATGTTTCAGACATTTACTTCAAAGGAGTACTATTTTAATGTTGGAAGTCCTCATATTTTGTCGTTTTTGCTGATCAGTGTTGGGTACTCTGCCTATCCTCCTGCATGATGCGTATACTTCCCTGTGCTCTCCACTCTTTACTTATGGTAGGAGCGGACGCTTTCTCCTGAATTGGATTACCATGGCTTCTTTGGGGGCAGTCTGCGAAGTCTTCTTTGTGAGGAAATAAGTGAAGCTTGCTGGTGACTCTTTTTGCTGCCTGATGGCCGCCATTTTATGTATTTTCCTGCCGACTTTTTCCTCATGATTTTTTCACACATTTTGCTGACTTTCGGTATCTCTTGCTTGTTTCCTGCATTGTCTTACAAGGTCTTCTATATTAATGCTGGTGGTCGTCACTATTTTCTTTTTTTTCTTTTTCTGTTTGCTGTTTGTTGTGGAGCACTCTGCCTTTGCTCTCACTGATGTCAATGCCTCCCTATATTCTCCTTACGATATTTCATGGGTAGGAGCAATTGTGTACTGCGCCATGCCCAAAGATCAAAGCTGACTACTCCTACTACTTCTGGATCCAGTATCACTATCTCAAACAGATTTTCCTGCTTATTTAAAACTTCGTCTCACAGGGAAAGTTCCTCCATTTCAGAGTCCTACACAACGATGGCATCTTAAGTACCATTGCCTTCGACCACCGGCAAGAGGCTCAAGCAGGATCCTCCCTCTCCCCCTAAGTCTGCCTCGCCGGTTTCCTTAGACATGGATCTGTAAGAGATAAGAACTCTCTGACCCTTTATTGTGGAAATTAATGGCTGCCTATAAGCGATGGACTATAAATGGGCTTCCAAGGAATCCCGCGTTGCTGTGGTGGAACAACAGCTCAGCGTTGTACAGGATTCACCTTCTAAAATCTCCCTTCTGGAGAAGGAAGTCTTGCAACTGAGAAGAGCGACTGAGGACTTGGAAAATAGAAATCGTCATAATAACTCACGCATTTATGGTCTTCCTGAGGGACTTGAAGGTGATGACCCTGTTGTATTTTTCACCTCTTTTTTGACACAGTTTCTGGGTCTCCCTTCTGCAACCAAACTGAATCTACAACGGGCGCATAGACTGGGTCTTTGTCTTTCTTCCTCATCTGCGCCAACTAACCCTTGTGGAATAATTATTTTATTCTTACAAATCACTGACCTTCTCCTAGTACTGAATGCCGCTAAATCCAAAAAGAATCTCTCTTGGCATGGCACCAAAGTTTTTATTTCACAGGATGTTTCTTCAACGACTGCCAAATGATGCAAAGAGTTTCTGGATCTTCGTCCGCCTCTTCGTTCCTTGGGTGCCAGATATGGCTTGTTTCATCCTTGCATCTTCAAAGTTACCTTCCTCAACAAGACTTCCACCTTTGAGGACCCAGCTGACCTCAGAAGATTTATTCACGCTCATTCTACTACTTCAATGGAGACACCTTCTTCTCCCTCTGGATCTTGACTATTGTGCTCCTCCTCTGGCATTATTACATTGAAGTTACTGTTATAGTTTATATCATTTGGACCATATTGTTTTTTCTAGCTTTATTTTGCATAATTCTTGTTTCCTTTTACAGGTTCATTGAGGTTTACCTTGCTCCTCTTCATGTTCCCGTTCCTGCTCTTGTTTATTTTTTGATGTCCTGGTGTGTGCTGTCCCTGTTGTCCGTTGCTGCCTCATCCTTTCCTTTGTTCCCCGTAAGGTACGTATTGCAGTTGTAATTTAACATGTACTGTCTCCTCTTGTTTCTTATCTCTCTTACCTTCCTCTCTTCCCCCCTTTTCGTATCTTTTCCTTTTCTTCTTCTAACTGACTTCCCTATTTCTCCCCTTCTATTCCTTTCCTCGTGTGATTTCTTATCTTCTTTTCCCATTTTCTATTTTCCTCTCTTACCTTATATTATTATTGTTGCAGATATTGTTCTCTATGTATTTTTGATGGTTTTGCATTCAAAGTTATCTCCTGGAATGGGAATGGTTTTATTAACCAATTAAGAGACAGAGAATACTTTCCCACCTTGCTTCTTACAACCCTGAGTTTGTCATCCTACAAGAAACCCACCTTTCAGAACCTGAAGCATTAAAATTGAAAAAAGATTGGGTGGGTTCAGTCTTAGTTTCTCCCACCTCTAACAAGAAAAATTGTGTGGTTATTTTATGTCACAAGAAGCTGAATTGCAAGGTTGTCTCGCTAGAGACTGGTACAGAGGGTAGATGGGTGTTGGCGAAGCTGCTAATTAATAACATATATTTGACTGTATTCAATGTTTATGGTCCTACCCATCCTGATTGTTCTTTTTGGCCTTTGATTACTCAGAAATGTATACAGTTTAAAGATGATTTCTTTAAATTAGGAGGTGACTGCAATCAGGTCATTGACCCCTTTATTGATCGCCAATCTCAGACACGCTTTGTTATCCATAAAACACACAAACACTTTCTCGACACCATTTCCCAAGTTCACCTTGTGGATGCTTGGAGGCTTTCCCATCCTAATGCACTTGACTTTTCTTTTTTTCTCTCCTCCTAATAACTCTCTTTCCCGCCTTGACTATATTTTTCTATCTCAATCTTTATTTCAAAATTTACTATCTTCCTCGATTGAACCTATTGTTATCTCTGATCATGCCCCAATTGTGGTGGATCTTGATTTGCTCCCTCCACATTCTAGGTCTGCCCGATGGCACTTTAATAACTCTCTTCTTCTTGATCCTCTTTTCTCTTCCTCTTTTACTTCTTTTGCTAATGAATTTTTTGACCTAAACAACACTCCCAGTACCCCCTCATATATTATGGGATTCCTGTAAGGCTACCGCGAGGGGCTATATTATAGATTTTGTTTAAAAAAAGAAGAAACATTTCCTCAAGCAATGCAAAGATACACTAGCAAACATTAAATCCCTACAACATACGTTTTATACCTCATCGACAGACTCAGTATTGCCCGCTCTTATTCGAGCCAAATTGGCCTTTAATAAAACCACAATTGATAATGCATCTTCCATACTTCTCCGCAGTAGCGCTCGGTATTACGGCGGATGTAACAAAGAGGGAAAACTCTTGGCAAACTACTTCAAGTCCCGTAAAGACCGTACTCTGATTGACACTGTCTATTCCTCAGACGGTACTCCCATTTACAAAGATCAGGACATCCTTAAGGAATTCATGCTTTTCTATAGAAACCTCTATACCCCTGAATCTCCCCCTTCTCCTCCCCTCATTCAATCTTATCTTAAGGCTCTTTCAACTCCATCTAACGACCATCTTAATCTTTCTGACCTTGAATCAGACTTATCCCTTCAGGAATTATCCCATGCTTTAACTCCTCTAAAGAAAGGGAAAACCCCCAGTCCTGATGGTTTTTCGGTTGAATTTTGCTTGCATTTTTCTACTTCTACATCTTTTTCATTCCTTTCTTCTTTCTGGTGAGACGGAAGGCACTTTCCAGGAGGCCACGATATGTCTCATGCATAAGGAAGGACACGATCCTACGTTTTGTAAAAACTACCGCCCAATTTCCTTGGTTCACGTAGATTATAAAGTGGTTGCCAAAGTGCTTGCTTTGCGCCTAATTTATGCCTCATTTGGTGGGTAAAGAACAATATGGCTTTGTTAAAGGCAGGTTGACCTTGGATAACTCTCGCCTTTTTCTGAACGTTCTCAACAAAATCCCCTCTCTTTCCACTTCCCTGGCAGCCATCTTTGTTGATGCTGAAAAGGCGTTTGATAGTGTTGACTGGTCCTTTTTATTTGCATCTTTTAAGGGGCATGCTTTGGTCCCAAGTTGATTTCACTTATTTCTTTATTATATTCTGCCCCTAGGGCCTCCGTACTTGTTAATGGATGTGTCTCTTCTCACTTTTCTCTTCGGCATGGTGTTCGTCAGGGCTGTCTTCTCTCCCCTCTTCTTTTTATTTTGGCTCTTGAACCCTTTTTATCCTCAATTCGTAATAATGTTTCTATTTCTGGTTTCTCCTATTGTGACCATCATCTAAAACTTTCTGCATATGCCGATGACATTCTCCTTTTTATCTCCAATGCTGAGACCTCTCTCCCTCCTCTATTAGATGAATTCACCTCTTTTTCCCTTGTTTCCGGATATACAATTAATTCTGATAAAGGAGAGATTCTACCTCTTACAAAACTTTGTCTTCCGCATTCCTTTTCTGCTGCCGGTTTCGCATGGTCTCCTACCAAAATTAAATATTTAGGTATGTGGTTCTCCAATTCCATTACATCCTCTGTGAAATAAACTATGACCGCGGTTCTCTCTCGGATCGATAAATTACTCTCTTCCTGGAATCCTCTTTTTATTTCTTGGAGGGCCCGGTTAGACTCAATTAAGATGATGATTACCCCTATATTGATCTATACCCTTTCCATGATTCCAGTCCGTATTCCTGCCTGCTACTTTAAAATAATTGACTCTCGCCTTTCTAAATTTTTTTGAAAAGACAAAAAAGCCAGGATTTCCTTATCTTCCCTTTGTAAGACAAAATCTAATGGAGGCATGAACTTCCCTGATTTTCGCATATACCATAAATCCTTTTGCCTTCGTCAGGCCTCGAAGTGGCTCCTAGCTGAACCTTCTTCCTTTTCTCCCCTGTGGTTTTCTATTGAACGCGCTCTGCTATTACCCTTCTCTTTTAGAGAAGTTTTGGCCTTTTCTGCTAAGACTCCTCTTACCTCTCTCCCCTTATTTAAACACACTTGTTCCCTACTAAAACCTTTGTCCTATTCAAGGCTTATTTCTAGAGAATCCCTTTTAGAGTCTCCAATTTGGCATAATACTCTTATTACTATTATTAATAGGCCCATTTTTGGGAAATCTTGGAGGCTTAAGGGGATAATCTGGGTTAAAGATTTATTGGATGGCCATACTCCGCCCTCATTTCCCCAAATTCAAACCACCTTTCACTGTCCACACTCCTTCTTTTAAAAATTCTCTACTCTTTTAGCGGTTATCCTTGATATTTTTTATTCTCTTCTCTCTATTCCTCCTCCCTCTGAACAAAACCCTCTTCTCAAAGTTCTCCTCACTCTTCCCAAAGCTTCTCTCATTTATAAACTTTTCCTGTCTCCTAATCCTGATCGTGCTAAAACTAAATTAGAACGCGCATGGGAATCTGACCTAACATGTGATTGGACTATTATCTTTTGGGACAAACTCTGGTCTCGTTCTCTTAAAATCTCTCGCTCTGCTTCTCTTACTCAATCTATGTTTTTCCTTTATCATAGACTTTACTTTACTCTTGTCTCTATTGCTAGATTTTCCCACTCTGCTGATACTAATTGCTTGTCTTGTGGCTCTCCTAATGCTGACTTCATTCATCTTCTCTTTCTCTGCCCCTCCGTTTCCACCTTTTCGGGGAAGGTTTGGACCTATATCTCTCACCTGTTTAACATTATCATTCCTTATTATATCCCTCTTCTTTTCTCTGGTAGTTTGTTTCATTCTTTAGCCCTTCCCACCCCTATGCATGGTCTCTTTGACCTCACGTTAGCTCTTGATTTTCAACACATAACTCTTAATTGGAAAACACTTGCAAAACTTTCTGTCCAGCATTGGTGGAATAGTCTATGCCACTTTCACCAACTTGATATTGCTTTCGCCTCCTCCTGTAAGCCAATGGTTAATAGAGAACTTTTTTGGCTACCACTCACTTCTTACTTAGATAAATTGGTGTTATCAGATAGTTCTTGTTTGAATGCAGACAATTTTAAGCCTCCTTAAATGTTTATCTTCTCTGCTCTTTCCTTGTAATTCTTGTTAATTTGTTCTCTCTATTACTATATGATACTTATTGTTTGCATTCCTATGTAAATATGCAATTCCATATTTTTTCAATGTGTAAGAATCCCTGTTTCTCTCCCCTTCCCCTCCCTTCCTCCCCCTATCTTCTCTCTTTCTCTTCCCCCTTTCCCTCCCCCCTCACTTCATTTATAAACTTAAACAGCTTTCTCTTTTACTTAGCCATTAGCCATATTATTATTATGTATTATTCCAGTATGCCACTTTCTGTATTGCTGGCCTTGTAATTTCTATTATTATTCAAATAAGACTTTTCAAACATAAAAGAAGCAAACACAACATATATGTGTATTGACACATAAACCAGTAGTACTTACCAGTCTCAACTCCACTAGGGACTCACTACATAACGAAACCACTGCTAGGACAACGCCAGCACAACGGGGACATCTAAATAGGCTCAACCCAAACCCGCCAACCTGACGGCGATGGAGTACTGTTAGCTAGTGGACAAGTCCACTGGCTCGATGACAGTGTGCCACTTATGCTTCAGCTTTGACCAACCACTTGGCCACTCAACTGCCTCAGAGGAGACTTATTTACTTCAGATTAATCTTATGTTATCCTAGGCACACAACAACTCTATTTTATATTTTAATCACTAGCTTCTACTCCTTTTTCCGGTGGCTATTAGTTGAAGAGGAGAGGTTACTTTTCAGCAGAGTGAGTTGAATAAGAAAAATGCCAGAGCAGACATACACAAGACACAGTGAACACACTTTATAATCCTCTGTTCAACACCCTACCCGTAAGCGACGACCTCTAATGTGCTGAGCTCAGAAAATAGCTCCACCATTATATTTAATTTTTGGAGGAAAAAACACAGACATTTAACTCTAGTGTTTAGGCCCTCAGATATTTGATCATGGTGGTGACTTAGGTGAGAATGAAAAGACGTCTAATGATCTTAGGAACTACAGCACATATTACTAATAAAGTGCCATTTATTTTATGTTTTAGCATCACATCTAATTTAGAGGCTGAGTCATTGCTTTAACAATGGACTCATTTAGATAGCCCTAAGATATTATTCTAGTAGCTTATAGGAGTAGGTTATTCTTCTCTCAAAGTACTCATTTGGTCTAAATTAATAATTCACTTACGACCTTCTATCACCACCTAAAGGACATACAAAAAGTTAAACGAAGGGGGTTGAAAAAGATTGTTTACTACTAAAATGAACAAAACTCTGAGCGGGTGCATAGGGAACTAGAATCTTTAGTACACTTTCCATCATCTACAGAATCCCAAATAAGAATTACTGGGGAAAAAAGCTCTTACTATAAAGCCATATGGGCCGCTAAACAAGTATGTACAGATGCACAAAGGTTGGCAATAGTGATTATTAAAACATAAGCAAAACAACGTCAATTCTGGCTTTCTATCAACAGATTAGGTAAAGATACAGATTCTGACTTGAAATATTCAAAGGAGGGGGAAATGTGAGGCTTAATCTTTTCTTCCTTCAAATAATGCAGTATGAGAGATCTACTCCACTTCATCATATATTATCAATGAAACATCTTTTCAAATATTAACCGGCAGCAGGCAAAGTGGTTCTACAGGCCAAAAGGCCTGCATATACCTGTTTTCAAGAGTCATATTCAATCATGACTAAAGTGGCTCACACTGCTATTGAATACAGTGACTGAAATTGCAACGTCACCAAACTTTTAATAGGGGTCTGTATTTATTTTAAAAAACATGTCTTAAATGAAAGTGGTGCATCACAAATTGTGACCATGCAGTGCATATGCCTGCATTATAAACAATAGTACACCATAGTTCAACAGGCACCCCAGCACAAATTACAAACTTTTTGGGGTAACCCACCACAATAGTGGCTGACGGAATCTTGCATTAATCTCACCATGTCTGCCACATGACTACACATCTCCTAGTTAGTATCCGACTAGCAAAAAGCTTGCTCTGACCTGTATCCCACTTAAAACAATATAAATAAAGAAATGTAACCGTCCAACAAGTCAACAATAAAAGGCAGCATTAGCCCACCCTCACAGCAGTATCTCCTCCCACTACTCCCCAACTTTAATCACAGGGGAAGGCAGGAGGAGAGGAGGAGATGGAAAGTGCAAGTGCACCAGGAGTGGAGGAGGGGAGATGAAGACAAGAAACACCAGGGGCCCCACCTGTGTCGGCCACATCTCTACCTACCAACACCTATGCATGTGAACAGACACATACTCCATGAACCTATGGAAGTGGTTCTACACCCCCGCAGCAAGCACCATCAAGCCCAAACCCATCGTCTTTCCAGGAAAGGCAGCAGACGATTGCTTTTTGGCTGCCAACCGTTCCAACATATCTCCCCACATTTCAAGGTCTCTCTCTTTATTCTCATCCATACGCACCAGCTGCAACCTCCGCTCCTCCGCCATCCCCCACTAATGCATAACCACTGGTGGGCAGCGGACAGACTGGGCTGTGTCCAGTAAATGGCGAGGCACCCCTTAGCCAATACTAATCCTAAAAAGGTGAACCTGTGTTTCATCTTAGCTCCTCGCTTGGGGGTCAGGAGTACACCATATAGGCAGTGTTTGATTGGGGCCTCCAGCCAGACATGAGTGACCCCTGTAGCACCCACAATATCTCCTCCCAATACCCTGTAGCCTACAGCACTGCCACATAATGTGCAAGAATGCTGCCGGCTCCACCCTGCATCTATGAAAACTCAGAGGATCGTGCGGCACTAAACCTGTGTGGCTGCTGGGATGTTAAATAGGTGTGGTGCAAATAATGAAATTGGGTGAGTTTGCTCCATGCATCACTGGCCACCACCCAAACCTGAGAGCAAGCTTGTCGCCATTCACCCTCCTTGAGAGATTTAGGCAGATCGCCCACCCATCTGTCATAGACTTCCATCATATCCTTCTTGCCATCAACCTTCAGAGCCTTATATATGTGGGATATTGTGCCTTTGGAGGAACCCTTGTCCAGCAGCAGCCGCATTGTCTGTGACTCTACAAGTTTTTCTGGGATATTGATCCAGACTTCACATGCCGTGTGAGACACCTTAACATACTGTAGAAATTGGCCCGGCCCCAGCTGGAAAAGCTCCTGCGCCTCTCTGAACTTGAGGAAAGTGCTGTTGAGGTATAGATCACCAACTGTGGTGCAGCCCCCTCATAACACTGCATCAGATGCATCATGGATTGTATTTATTGGAAACATGCCAACCACTTAAGGGGCAGTAACTTGGGGTTTGGCGCCCTACTCAGCACATACTTGACAGTCTGCTCCCAGACCTCCGCCACCTGCTGATTAAAAAGATGGGCAGCCTTTAGAAACTCTTGTCCCTCATATCAGGCACCCAAGGAGGTCCATTCTAGAACCCCACTCCGCCAATATTTCCTTTTCACTATTCTGGCCGTATGCGCACCACTGTGCCACATATTGTAATAATCCGGCAAAATGGTACATCCAGAGATCCAGCAGACCCAATGCCCCTATCTCAGTGTCCAACTTCAGGATATCCAGCTTCAACCTGCTCCTCTTACTGACTCACACAGGGCTTCCAAAAGGCTGCTCAACTTAGTAAAGGTGGATTTCGGCATATGACATAGGGAGTTCTGCATATATTATCTCCTTTCATACTTTAAAACTTCTTAATGCAAATATGCTGTTTAGCGCTAGATTTGCGCATTAACTTACAATATGCCCCAAGCCTCACGGGTTATTTTGTACTTAAAACACCCTTGTTTACATGAGTCACTAATCACTGGGGAATTAGTGACTTAAACATGCTTCTGAGTCTGTGAAAGATACACTTCTGTGTTGCCTTGTTAAGTGTTGGCGAAACGTTAATCCTTGAGAAAGGTGGAGCAGTTAAGAGATAATATTCTGCTGACCACTCCTCTTGAAAACTGGCCTGAAAGATGGAAAACACATAACCTAAACGCCCCTAAAAATATGCTCTTTATGCAATGCCACTACCCTGACTAATGCCTCCTCAGAAAGAATGTTGCCCCATTGGATTTTTTGGTGAAGTGTGGCGCTTAGGAGTTAGCACATGCACTGCATTTCAAACCAAACACCCTGCAATGGTCCAGTGGTCAAGTTAGAAAACAATTAGTGTGAAACTAGAAATCTCACTGGTGGCCATCTTGAGATTTCTCCTTCATTCCAGCTAAGCAGTGTAGTGAGCCTCCTGCATTTCACTGCACAGGCAGATGGGGTAATTCCCTTGTTTTCTTCTGCTGGATCTTTACGGAACCCCCACGCAAGGATGGGCCTCCTGGCCGAGGTTTAGTAGGACATTTCTTGTGGAAGGCTCTTGCTAATTTAGGTGCCTGAACGTCCATATGTAATTTCTAAGACCTTTCTTCAAGTCCAGGGCCTTTCCAGGCTACTAAATAATGGACCTGATCCTTTACCATCTTCGAGTCCAGGATTTTTTTCACTTTAAATTCTAAACCTCCTTCCAGTTCCAGGGGTTTTGGCAGTAGTGCTACGCTCAAATTTTGTGGCACCTTTTCGTAGCAGTGTGAAAAGAAGTACTGGATGTACCTTAACATATTTGGGCAGTTTCTGTTGACAAGTCACTGGGTTTCTGATCTTCTCTATAGAGCATGGTCCTATAAAGCAAGGTTGGAATTTTTGATTGACATTGAGTCTAAGGTTTTAGAAACTAAGCCATACCTTGTCTCCAAACTGGAGTTTTAGCTAATTTTTTCTTCTTTTATCTGCATGAACTATATAATGCTCTTTAACTTGTATCAAGCTTTTTACTGCTGATTGGTGCACTGAAACTAAGTGTTCTACTATATATATTTCTGCTGGGACCATGATATTCGTAGAACCAACTAAAGAATTTGGGTGTCTATCAAAGTTCAGAAAAAATGGTGAGTAACCTGTGGACACATTCTTTGCATTGCTGTGTGTGATCTCCGCAGCCCAAAGAAGATCTGGCCACTCCTGATCTAAAAGGAACAAGCTAAAATACTGTTCTAAGTCTCAATTAGCTCTTTCTGTCTGCCCATCTGTCTCTGGGTTGTAACTAGTGGAAAATCTAGTCTTAGTGTTTAACCCATTAGGAGAGGCCTTCCAGAAATGAGATAGAAATTGGGCAACTTAGTCTGAGATAATTACATCTGGATTACCACAGACTCATACTATGTGTTGGCTAAAGTGTTTTGCAAGCTGTTTAGCAGTAGGTATACCTTTCAATGCAATGAAATGGGCCATTTTGGTGAAAGCATCTTCACATACTAGGATTGTACTGAACCCTTGACAGGAGGGTAAGTCCACTATTAGATCCATGGTCTTTTAAGCCAACCCTTGCTGCAAATTTTAAATCACAAAAATTTCCCATGGTTCCTGAATCAATCATGACTGAAATCTCAGCCCAAGAAATGTGTCGAAACTTGACTGACATCAATTGAATTAGATGAGGAACTGAAGATTGTGATGTATTCGCTAGGTGATGGGTCCTTGGAGTTGTCTCATTGTCAGCACTCACGAGTCCAGTTTCTCCTACTGGTGGTGCCGCACGTTTTCCTTCTGCAATACTTTTGGGGGGGGCAGATGTATGTTTCCTGGCGCATCCCTGCAAATCAGCAGGGATGCGCCAGGAAAGATGTGTCACGCAAGTTTACCCTTGCGCCACCACAGATGCGCCGCATTTACAATGCAGCGCATCGTGGCGCAAGGATAAACAGATGCGTGACGCATCTGATGGCGTAAGGGCGGCGCATTGCTGGAGTCGTGTCGCAAGCACGATGCAACTCCAGCAATGTTTAGGGGCTGCCCATATCTAACATGCTGCGTCATGCCTTACGCCTGCTTCAAGCAGGCGTAAGGTTTTGACGCAGCAGAGTCGGAAAAGTGACTGAGTGAAATCTTGTAGATTTCACTGCGTCACTTTTCCGAGGCTTTTTCCGCTGGAACGCCCGCCCTGCATACATTAAAACTGATGCAGGTTTAATGTGGCGCACAGCTTTATACCGTGATGCATCTCCATAGATGCGTCTCGATGTAAATAGGGTGCAACGTGGCGCAGGGTTTACGCCGCCGCTGCGTCACAAAAGTGACGCAACGGCGGCGTAAAAGTAGCGCAAGTCTAACATAAATCTGCCCCTTGATTTCTTTTGACAAATCTTCACTAAAACTCCACTTGCTCCACAGTATAAACATAGGTCGTTTTGTCTTCTCTTTTTCTTCCTTGGTCAGAGGCCCCCGGATGGTACCTAACTGCATGGGCTCAACTGCTTGATGATTATCCACTACTTTAAAAAAATTTGTTCTTGCTCTATCAAATCTTTGTGCACTTGGATGACAGTCTCTCTTCCTTTCTCCTCTTCTTTTTGATTTGTCAGTGTTCTATTTCCAAAACTAGGTCCGCAAGGGCTGAGACCTCAGTGGGTCTGTTGGGTATCTGGTCCAGAGCAGCCTTTGATTCCTCTTTTAAGCCCTGATAGAACACTGCTGCTCTATTGTTTTCTGGCTACTCAGTTTCCCCATTGTTAGAACTGGGGGTCTCTAGTTGGCAATGGCTTGCACCTTTGTCCAAATAGGGACCCTTGCATCTAGTCAGAGGAAGGGGGCTACACTCCTAAAATAACCCCTGTTCAACCCTGTGGTAGCTTGGCACAAGCAGCAAGGCTTATCTCAGAGGCAGTGTGTAAAGCATTTGTGAACACATACAGTAATACAGTGAAACCACTACAGATGAACACCACACAGGTTTTATAAAAACAAGTATTCTTTATATAGACTTAACACAAGACTCAAACGACAAAAATCCACAACACTGTAATCAGTAATAATACTTCAAGATGGTGGAAGTAGCTTAAAATAGGTTATTCACTTAAACGTAGTTTTTATCAAACAGATAACCCCAACTGGAGTTATCATGACGTAGAGGTCAAAGAAATCCCAAAATACGGCGCCGACGGCGAGGTGCGCAGCATCGGGCCCAGAGTCAAAACAGACCCACAAAGAACAGTACCTTGGAAAAAGCGATAACAAAGACAGCTCGCGGCGTCGGGGAGATGCGGCCTCATTGGTGCTGTGCAGCATCAGTTCCGTGCTTCGGGGGAGGCGATGCGTCGGGTCCTCAATGCTTGTGCAAAGATGGGGAGGCGTTGGTTCCTTACGTGAGAGGAGGTGAAGTCATGATGACGCCGAAACCACGGTTCCGTACGATGTCACAATATTGATGGATTCTTGACCACCCACGTCGAGGATCGGCTCCACGATGATGTCAGCTTCGGAGTCGATGCGGCACAGCAGCAGGTGTCGGGCCTACATCGCAAGTCAGAGCAGCGTTCATGGCTTATGGCAGGTTACGATGTTGAAAGTTGCACTGTCCCATCCAGGGTGGTGTCCCTCTATGCGCACAGCGTTGTGGGGTAACAAAGTTACCAATTTTCGCACAGGTTAAATCAAAGTTCATTTATTCATGATTAGAAATTCATTATGCTGTGTAGCAAATTGTCACATGTTGTATCAACAACGGTACTGACGGATATCCTCTATGCATTTCGGGTAAGACCCTTCATCAGGAGGAATCCTATAAACAGAAATAGGAGATAATATTACGATGTTGCTCACTGGCGTCGATGTGGCACGGCGGCCGGCATCGGGTCTACGTTGTAAGTTGGAGCAGCGCTCACGGCTCCGATGCAGATCACGGCGTCGCTCGCCGGCGTCGGTGTTGCAATTTCCTTCTCTAGCAGCCAGAACAGCAAGTTTCAGATGTAGGCAAGCAGAAGGGGTGAAGTCTTTGTATCCCTGAGACTTCAGACAGGAGGCAAGCTCAAATTCAAGCCCTTGGAGATTTTCTGCAAGATGATGAAAGTTGCAAATAAAAGTCTTTCTCCTTTCCTTGCAAATAAAGAAACCACTGCAGGCCAACCCCAGCAATTACAACTGGCACAGAGGAAGTCAAAAAAACTCCTTCAGATTCTCTGGTTCTTCTTGGCAAAAGGTCTGTCTTGATGTCCAGAAGTGATCTAAAATTCTGGGGTCTGGGTACCCCTTTTTGTACACACAAATCCTTTGTCTCTGAAGGCAGAGAGTGTCTGTACTAGTCCAAACCAGTTCTGGGTGCATTCTGCCAGTGCACAACATCTTCCTTTGTCGGTGTGGGCCAGGGTCATCAGACACACCACAGGGGGTGGAGCAAGCATTGTGGAAGGCAGGCACAGCCCTATTCAGGCCCACGTGCTACTCCTCCCACCACTCCCAATGCAGATAGATCTATTCAGCCTTGTGCTTAGTCACCCTGTCTCTTGTAGCCCCCTCAGCCCCTGTCACTCACAAACCAGACATGGAATACACAACCTAGCAGAGTCAGGCTTGGATGGTTAGGCAAGAAAATACCTACTTTCTAAAAGTAGTATTTTCAAACTCAGAATGTTAAAACCAACTTAACTAAAATATGTAGTTTATCATTCTAGTTCAGGCATACTAAATGTGATTTTCTACCATGTTCCCTGGGTCAGTTAGGATTATAAGATGTTATAATCAAATTGCCCATTCTGGCCTATGGGGACAGGTAGCCTTGCAATAGTGAAAAACGAAATTGGCTGTAATTCACTATCAGGACATGCCACACACATTAGGGCATGTCCTACCTTTCACATACATTGCACCCTGCCCTAGGGCCTACCTTAGGGGTGGCTACCATGTACAAAAGGGAAGGTTTAGGGACTGGTAAGTGGGTGCACTTACCAAGTTGACATGGCAGTACAAGACTGCACACAGGCTCTGCAATGGCAGGCCTGAGGCACACTTTACAAGCTGCTTCTGTGGGTGGCACAATCAGTGCTAGAAGCCCACTAGCAGCATTTGATTTACAGGCCCTGGGCACACATGGTGCACTGTACTAGGGTCTGACAAGTAAATCAAATAAGCCAATCATGGAGTCCCTAATCCATTACAGTAATTTACAATAGGGAGCACTTTCACTGTGGCACTGAATAGCAGTGGCACAGTCGCCAGTCAGAGCAGCGTTCATGGCTTATGGCAGGTTACGATGTTGCTCACTGGCGTCGATGTGGCACTGCGGCCGGCATCGGGTCTACGTTGTAAGTTGGAGCAGCGCTCACGGCTCCGATGCAGATCACGGCATCGCTCGCCGGCGTCGGTGTTGCAATTTCCTTCTCTAGCAGCCAGAACAGCAAGTTCCAGATGCAGGCAAGCAGAAGGGGTGAAGTCTTTGTATCCCTGAGACTTCAGACAGGAGGCAAGCTCAAATTCAAGCCCTTGGAGATTTTCTGCAAGATGATGAAAGTTGCAAATAAAAGTCTTTCTCATTTCCTTGCAAATAAAGAAACCACTGCAGGCCAACCCCAGCAATTACAGCTGGCACAGGGGAAGTCAAAAAAACTCCTTCAGATTCTCTGGTTCTTCTTGGCAAAAGGTCTGTCTTGATGTCCAGAAGTGATCTAAAATTCTGGGGTCTGGGTACCCCTTTTTGTACACACAAATCCTTTGTCTCTGAAGGCAGAGAGTGTCTGTACTAGTCCAAACCAGTTCTGGGTGCATTCTGCCAGTGCACAACATCTTCCTTTGTCGGTGTGGGCCAGGGTCATCAGACACACCACAGGGGGTGGAGCCAGCATTGTGGAAGGCTGGCACAGCCCTATTCAGACCCAGGTGCTACTTCTCCCACCACTCCCAATGCAGATAGGTCTATTCAGCCTTGTGCTTACTCACCCTGTCTCTTGTAGCCCCCTCAGCCCCTGTCACTCACAAACCAGACATGGAATACACAACCTAGCAGAGTCAGGCTTGGATGGTTAGGCAAGAAAATACCTACTTTTGAAAAGTAGTATTTTCAAACTCAGAACTTAACTAAAAGATGTAGTTTATCATTCTAGTTCAGGCATACTAAATGTGATTTTCTACCATGTTCCCTGGGTCAGTTAGGATTATAAGATGTTATAATCAAATTGCCCATTCTGGCCTATGGGGACAGGTAGCCTTGCAATAGTGAAAAACTAAATTGGCTGTAATTCACTATCAGGACATGCCACACACATTAGGGCATGTCCTACCTTTCACATACATTGCACCCTGCCCTAGGGCCTACCTTAGGGGTGGCTACCATGTACAAGAGGGAAGGTTTAGAGACTGTTAAGTGGGTGCACTTACCAAGTTGACATGGCAGTACAAGACTGCACACAGGCTCTGCAATGGCAGGCCTGAGGCACACTTTACAAGCTGCTTCTGTGCTGCAAGCCCACTAGCAGCATTTGATCTACAGGTCCTGGGCACACATGGTGCACTGTACTAGGGTCTGACAAGTAAATCAAATAAGCCAATCATGGAGTCCCTAATCCAATACAGTAATTTACAATAGGCAGCACTTTCACTGTGGCACTGAATAGCAGTGGCACAGTGCCCAAAGTATCTAACCAGCAAAAACATATCAAAAACAGAGGACACAACAGCGAAAAATGGAAGGGAGACTCACACCAATTGTACCAGGTCTAACACCCATCAACGTATTAACTTGTGCAAGATAGGTGACTAGATTTCTATTCCCCCGCTTTTGTTCCAAAAACTCATTGTCCATAGATTGTGAAGCTTTTTTCCTGTCAAAAATTCTCAGGAATTCTTTTTTGAATTTGTCGAAATTGTACAAGGATGGGTGATCTCCTGAGACCAACGGCATTGACCATGACGCTGCATCTCCGTTGGGATGGTATGAAACAAAAGCCGCACATGATTGTGCGCCTGGGAAAATTGAAGATCGAAAAATGAAATGAAGAGAACATTGGGTCAGGAAGATTTGTGCCTTCTGAGGGTCTCTGCTAAAGTGTTCAGGGGGGACAAGGGTATCACTGGTGATGAGTGAACTACCTGTGTGTTTATTCAGGGCATGGGATTACTCGTTGAACTAAAGGCCTAATCAAAAGGTGACAAAAGACTAAAATTAGCCCCTGGAATCATTCCACTCATTTTGGATGCCAAGTCTGAAGTTTCCTTCCATGAAGTTAATAAATCTTGTCTCAAACATTTGTTTTCCTCTCTAACTACCACTAATTTCTTTTGAATTACTTCTAGTAACTCTCCCAAATTTTTTAAGTTATATCCCTCAGCCATTCTGCCAAGGTGAAATTTCTTTCATATGGGCACTTCACTCTGTCAGACTTACTGTATGAAATACTCAACTTTCAGAGGAGCAGAATGATGACTAAGGGCCTGATTTACATCTCGGAAAATGGGTTGCTCCCTCACAACGGTGATGGGTAGCCTGTCCGCCGAAATTGAAATCCCATAGAATATAATGGGATTTATATTTCCGCCGATCGGATATCCGTCACCGCTGTGATGGAGTAACCCATCAGCTGAGATCTAAATCAGGTCTAAGTCCAAGGACTTCCCCCAGAACCCACTAACTCTCCCAAGTTTCTTAACACTGGAGAACAGGGGCGCTCAGAGCGGGGAAAGGGGATATGGAGAAGAAGAAGAGACTGCCTTTGTACAATATTGTCTGTGTTCTTCTCACTATGCTGCTAACCTTCACCAATTCAGATGTGGTATCGGTTGTTAGTCTCTGCCCACTTCCTTACTTATATGTATTCTAATACATTAGTCTTATAGATTCTGTGCTGTGCCTACATACCCCATAGGACAACCCACTAACTCTCCCAAGTTTCTTAACACTGGAGAACAGGGGCGCTCAGAGGGGGGAAAGGGGATATGGAGAAGAAGCAGAGACTGCCTTTGTACTATATCGTCTGTGTTCTTCTCACTATGCTGCTAACCTTCACCAATTCAGATGTGGTATCGGTTGTTAGTCTCTGCCCACTACCTTATTTATATGTATTCTAATACATTAGTCTTATAGATTCTGTGCTGTGCCTACATACCCCATAGGACAATGGGCTTTGCTTCTCTTCTTATTTAATATACACAGTTGTAACATTGTATTTATCCATTTTTACAATCAATATACTAGTTTTCAGGGTACTTAATATTCTCTTTTACAGGAATACTTGTGTGACTTGAGGAGCTATAGAGAGTATGCAATGAAGTCTACAGCTCCACTCAGAACTGTGTGGTAAATACTGCTTTGATATCGTATTTCTTTTGTGAAGAACCTTCTCTTCACATGCTTCAAAACTTCTTGATACAAATATGCTGTCAACCACTAGACTTTCTGATTAACTCATGATATGTTCCAAGCCTTGCCTGTTGTTTTGTTCTTAAAACACTTGTGTCTACACAAGTCTCTAATCCCTTGGTAATTAGTAAATTAAAGATGCTTCCATGTTGTTGAGGATTTGAGTGTGTAC
This sequence comes from Triturus cristatus, assembly GCF_964204655.1. Classification (NCBI taxonomy): domain Eukaryota; kingdom Metazoa; phylum Chordata; class Amphibia; order Caudata; family Salamandridae; genus Triturus; species Triturus cristatus. The sequence goes on along the minus strand of NC_140593.1, from coordinate 481,874,945 downwards.
TGAGTCAATGCAAGAAACACCTCCTTGTTGCCTTAAGTTTCGGCAAGACACTAATCCTTGAGAGACGTGGAGCAGTAAAGAGACATTATTCTGTTAACCCCCCCTCTTGAACAGTGGCCTGTAGGATGGATAAGATGTACTTGAAATGCTCCTAAAGTAACATTCTTAATGCAGCACCAATACTCTGACCACCTAAGGCCACAGTAGGGATCTCTTCAGAACGAATGTTGCCTCATTGAATTTCTTGGTGAAGTGCATCGCTTCAGAGTTAGCGCAGGCACTACATTCCAAAACCAATGCTCTCTAATGTTCCAATTGCTCAGTATGAAAACAGCCAGTGCGAGACTCTAAAAATCTTGCTGGTGGCCATCTTGAGATGTCTCTCATCCAACCTTCGATCCAGTTTAGCAATGTTGTGGCTTGTTGTTGTTTTGAGAGCCTCCTGCTTTTCACTGCACAGACAGAGGGGGTAACTCCCTTGTTCACTTCTCCTAGATCATGACAGGCAGACACTCAGATACCACAATCCAAGTCTGGACATGTGCCAGAGGTTGAGTATATGTTACATCCTCGCATGCTCCTGCATGAAACCCTCACGCTTATTGTTCTCTCTCATCACAAAGCTGTGCATGATATGATTTGTGTTCTAACACCATTATGGAACGGAGGGCTGCTGTCATATTGGAAGCCAGTTGCACTGGTCTTGCCTGCTTACCAGTCCTGCCCAGGTTGCTGTGCTGCTTAATAAAATAGTTGGAAATATTTCTGCTTTTGGGCATTTTAACTTGCAATAAATTGGCGACGAGGGTGGGAAATATTTCTGCTTCTGTACATTTTAACTTGCAATAGTATGCAGCAAGCGCACCCATGAAAAAAATACCAGCCCCAGCCCCATCCTCCTCAGCACCTCCCATAGATATTCCCAACTGAGCCTGTTGAAGGCTTTTTCAATATCTAATGCCACCACTGCAGCCTGCAAGTCTTTCGTCCACAAAAGGTAGCACATGGGACAGCCTCCACAGGTTCATCTGTGTCCCACTACCTGACATAAATCCACATTAATCTTTGTGTAACAAATGGCCCACCACCTACCTAACCTCGTTGCTAGGGCCTTCGCTAGGATCTTGGTATCGACTCCCAGCATGGACAGGGGCCACTATGAACTTGGGTCTGTTGGGTTCTTACCAGGTTTCAGAAGCATGACAATTTGGGCCTCCTGTATAGATAGAGGTAGCAGCACACTGCGTCTGGACTCCTAAAGAGTCTCCAGGAGGCAGGGCACCAGAAGCCTAGCAAATGCATAGTGATACTCTAACGGAAGCCCGTCCGGGACCATGCACTATGTCATTTAATGGACTGCCTTCTGCAGCTCCTCCAACCAGAGCTCTTCCTCCAGCCCCTGCCCCTGTGACTGCATAAGACGAGTGAACTCCAAGTCATCCAGGAACTGCCAGGTTTCCACTAGGTGATCCTGGATCCCAGCATGATAAACCTCTGCCAAATGATCCTGCAAGAGCAAATTGATGCCTGCCTGTGTCCAGCCATAGTGCCATCCCTTGGCTTCAGTGAGAGGATAACTAGGGGTGGGTGTTCCCTTTCTAGCAGCTATGCCAGCATCCTCCCTAACTTTTTTCCCTCTCTATGTTGTCACTGTCAGTAGTCACGCTGGATCAGACTGTCCAGCCTATCCCATATTTCCCCAGTATGTTGCTGCATCAGCAAGAAGGCCTACTGTTGATCCCCATCCACATGTGCATGCGGCTAAGGTCTGCTAGAACCTTCTCTTACCCAGACTACTTTGCCTTAAGGCAGCTACGCATACCACTAATGCATGACATACATCCACAGCAGAAGGATTCCGACATAGGGAAACAGTTCCCTTCTCAGCTCCAAGTAGAAGCCTCCATCATCAACATTTGGTGCTTACACATTCAACAGGCATACTTCACCTCATCCAGTAAACCATGTAATAAAAGGTACCTTCCCTCGATATCTGCCTTAAAGCCACAAACCCGAAAGGGAACCTGCTGTGCCACCCAGGTCCCAACCCCACAGGCATTGTTGGAATACGTGGCAGAGTAAAGGTGCCCCCTCCAATTCCTATGCACCTTGTGGTCCTTACTCTCTATTAAATGGGTTTAATGTAGCAGAGCAATATGTATACCCTGCCTGCTCAAGTATGTCTGTACCCTATAATGTTACACATATGAATTGTGCTCAGGGAAATTCCACGCCACCAACTTAAAGTGTGTCATTATCCCAGGTTAGCCCATTCCCCCACCCCCTCCCACCACCACAACCCCCAACTGCACCGCCGCTGCTGTCCAATCTGAACTCTAACCATACACCCCATCTCACCCACCAGGTAAACACAAAAAAACAACTTGTGCCTCTGCAAACATCTTGATCTCCCATAAACCCACCCAGTTAAGAAATCGTCACATGCCCACATAATGTCCAAAAGGAATAAAAGGAAAGCAACAATTGACTAATTCAACAGTCTCACACAAACACATCTGCAAGAATCAACTGGAAAATGTATCTTGGGAGAGTATGCCTGGTGCTGGCCACAACTCAGCTGCCCCCAAGTGTCTCACCTCCACTCCCACATCTGCCCACTTGCATGCCTCTCACTGACCCTATACCTACACATCCACAGCCACAGCACTACCACAAATAACCACTCAAAACACGCGCTTCATAATCCCCATCAGGCAAAGCCACAGGGGAGGAGTGGGTCTGCCCTTTTACTCAGCACTCACTGCTCACACTTGAATGCAAGCATAGGCCCTAGGAATTGTACTGGTCAGAAAAATAGGCTGCTTATGAGGGTGTCAATCTCGGACCCGCCACTGCTATGGCTCTCAGAATAGGCTGATCCAGGAGTATGTGCAGGTACTGATTCCCCTGCCGTTGGTACATGGTATTATAACATCAGGACTCCACTGTGGCTGAGGTCTCCTCCACCACATTCACAGTGATGTTGTCTGAATTGCTAGCAGTCCCTGCCTCTACAAGCACCCTTGCCTCCTCTTTCTCTGCCGGACCACCACCCACTGGGACACTGGGAGGCCACTCCACCATGTCACCTGCATTTCCTCACTGGCCTCGAGTGGCATGTGTTCTGGACCCAATACCCAAAGCTCGGGCTGGTATTCGACCATCTCTCCCCATCTCCAGTCAGTCCCACACCACTTTGGGTGTGTTGAAGAAATGCATACGGCATGTAGCACCTTCATCTTTGCTGGGTATCAAGTACCGCAAGGCCCTTGGCCTTCAGTTTTTCACTTTCCCAAAGGACATCCACAACGGCTGCACCTTCCTCGTAGAGTGCAGCAAAATATGGTTCACCATGTTCTAGAAGGTGGGGTCTCCATACTTGGACTGCCTGCAGGACTGCATCTCTCACAAAAGTTGAGTATTTTTGCAATAATTGTGCTTGGGGACACCCCCACTGGGGGACTCAGGCCAAAGCACGTTGAGCCCGGTTGATCACAAACAGGGGAGACAATTTGACAGCCGGTATGATCTCCGTAATTCAACGTTCAAGAAAGAGTTCCGGGGTCTGCCCCTCTACACCCTCCAGAAAGCCAACAAATCTGCATCGTCAGCTCTGTACTCCCATGCAGAAAGGTTAGTTAGTGTAGTCTTCAAGGTGGCAACCTCGTCATGTGTCCAGGGACCGTTCTGGAATTTTACGCAGGTCCACATGCAACAGGTCAACAACCAGAGATACAGAATAGATCTTGGCTTGTACCACAGCACAGGATGCATCATTTGCAGCAAGGATTTGAGTTCCTGTGGGACCCTGCAGCTCCTCTTGGTCTACTGTTTGAACCTCTCGGAGAGGATCTCCCCTCGCACTTATCTCAGGGGCCATGAACTGGTCAATCTTGGTCTGCTGCACCCCTCACTGCAGCCTGCCCTCACAATTTGCACTGTAGGTCTCTAAGAGGAGAGGGGGCAAGTCAGTCCACAGTGTTCCGCTCCCCCTATCGTTTCATTCACAGTCCTTCCTAGGTAACAAACAATCACAACTGAATGGGTATTTGCATTAAGGATCTGCACATCCACACAATCAGACAATGGCACAAAAATACCTTAAATTTTGCATATCGAGGTGCTACAATTGTGTTGGCATTACCCACCCATCAGGGTATGAGAAACGTTAGGACAAGTACTAAAGCAACATATAGATTCAAAATACACCTGAGCACACCCAAAGATGATATCTGTAATCCAAGGGTATAGTTAAAACCTAAGCAACATGTACAGCAATCAATTATTCAAATGTCCTTTGGCATTTTCGCATAGAAAAAAACTTTTCCATCAGGTCTTGTCGCAGAGTTTTAATGATCAGAGAAGTGCGCAGAACAGCAGCAGCCGACGTGCGTTTCGCCCACAGGGCTTTTTCAAGGCTGCAGAAAAATACATATATAACAATAATTGTACAGAAATCAGATGTGACTAATTAGAGTCACAATGACATTTACATGAATTAAGATGCCCTTAAAAACACTTCAATTGCGAATGCATATTCGTATGTCCATAATATCCTATGTTGCATATCCCACCTCCATGTGCAGATTTAACTTAGACATGGAGGTGTACGGATATGCAGCAACAAACTTCTAATAAGTTGATTTGACAAGAAAACGCCAAATAATTTGCACTCAAGTATAACGAAACACAATTCCTATTGGAACACAGAAAAAACATCCAGGTTACAGGTTAAGAGCCATGGATGTAATCTACCATTCGCCATGAGTATATCCTCAATACTAGGACTATGCTTCATTTAAAACCTGCTAAGATCAAAAGAAACCCACATAACTGAAAGTGGTGATTGCCGAACCCCGTGTTGAGAGTCAAGCCATCACAACATGACGGATTAAGAAAGTAGAAGAATAAACTCACCACGTGAGTAGTACCACCACCAAGGCGCCAATAGTGAAACCCGGAGCAAAGTTGGAAAATTCAAAAGCATAATTTCCACAAACTTGTGGTCCGCACTCAAAGTTAAAGATATTCCTCCCACCTTAAGTTATTGAGGCTATATCTTCTAAATTGATCAATGTTGAGAGTTGTATGCCCGTCATTCACTAGATTGATTCTGAAGGGAAAGGGGAAGGTTTTATATCTAAAATTGGTGAGCCAGGGGGTACAATACAATAACATTGGGTAATCCAAGTAGTAACCATGTGACTTACCCCAAGTCACAAGCGTCCAATAGATCATATTATATCACGTCAATGTGTTAAATTACGACACGTTCTAGGAAGACAGTTTGTCGTCGTTACGGATGAAAATCCCATTAATTCCTGGGAAGCTGGAAGTGGACCTTGATACGTCCTATGTTGCAAGGTCAGATGGATGGCATATTGGCGATACAGGTTCCAGCCAAATATAGATGAGAAAAGAAAGAAAAAAGAATTTTTTTTCCGGACATTAGTACTTGTATGCCCTCGTACATGTGTCTAACTAAACAGTAACGGTTTAGGTTTTAAACGCATATGTCCTATAGTCAGGCTATCAAATGGAAAGAAAAATAATCACCTTGTTCGTGGAATGAAATCTTGTCAAGATCGAGTGGCAATACGGTGTTCTATAAACTCGGGTGCCATTTTAGCAGTCTTTGTACTCGCGGCAAATGGCCATAGAAAGCGGACTGTGAATGTGATCCAAAGAATCGTGTATTCTTTCTGAAACTCTGATAAATGCATGTGCACTACAATAACTGATCCTACGAAATAGTGGAAATTAAGCTTACAACCATGATATAGATTGTTTGTCACATTTGTCCATCAAGAACATGAGAACGAAAAAAGTTACTCACATGGAAATAGACAGAAGACTAGCTTCACTCACAGCGCATCGCGCCCAAGATATCCAAGTTGTAATATTAGTTGACCATATAGAGAGTCATTATTATTGATGGCTCGAATTGTAAAAGGTATAATTATGGGGATGAGCATAGGAACCATATGTATGCTAGGAAGTCCCTTTGGTATTCCAATGCTTCACATGGGAATTGAAAACTGACTTATTTCACTCCTATCGCATAGAGACCATGATCTCCAAGTCATAATGTTAGTCAACCGTATGAAAAAAGACATCATTAATGATTTCTCAAATAAAAACAAGCACAGTTAGGGGATCAGCATGAAAAACCATATGCATGCTAAATTGGTCCCTTGTACAATATCAAAACTTCACATATATGTCATTCCGTGAACGAAATTAAACCTATCTAATTAGGTCTCCAAATACCAGTATATACCACTAAGTTGTATATCTTGGTGATGGTTGGTCGCTGTGAGTGAGGTCCCTGTGTCCCTGGTTAAAAGGGCACATATATAAGTAGGGACCGGTCCAGTGATCTCAAAGACATGACACAGGCGAAACAAAGTTGATCTGACTCAAAAAAGTTATTCCTAGGTAACAACCAGAAAGTTTCTCAACAGGCACTGCCAGCTACCAATGGAAGGAAGGGAACACAATCTTCAGCAAGTCCTAGCCATGTTACATTTCTGGCAATAATCTCAGAGATAAGGGGGTGGGGATTGTCCATCACAACTCCAGCAGAACCACTGGTCTCGGGGGGGGCTAGGGGAGAAGAGTAGAGACACAACCCTCCTGGCCCAACCACAACACAAAGTCCACCAAGTTGCTCTCTGGGAAATGTGACAGTGGAAGGACCCACCAACTCACAAAGTCCAGCCCTGAGTGACCGACTCAGTGTCTAGCAGAAGCTCCCTAGTGGCTCATCAGTCATCACAGCAAGGAGAGATGGAAGCAGTCCCTGTCCACATCAGGCAAGAAGCTGGGGTGAACACCCATTGCTGCCACCACTCCCTCTTCAGGACTGTGTGTCAGTGGGTCAGCTGCCCCCAGGAGCTGGCCGAACTTCAGGTTCAGTAAGGTGGAATGGGGTGTGCTTCGCAGGACCCACTGCACAGGCTCCCGAGCCGCAATCCCCAGCTTAAGGAGCCATTGTCTACATGGCAATCATTGTCTCTCTCTGCCCTCTCAGGTGCTGCACTGGTGCCAAGCCACTCGCCAGATGACCGGGGGGAGCAACAGCACAATAGCCCCCAGCTGCTACTGGTCAAAGGCCTCCATGGTGCTGGGCCAATCAGCAGGCGTCATCACTGCATTCAATGTCTCATGCCCTAGGGGGTGAAGCAGAGCGCCGCCACCAGAAAACAAAACTGGTGCCACTGGCTCCTGATTGGATAAAAGAGCAGCCCCAGTGTCTTCTCCTCTCCTCGTGGGGACCATAAACCAACTCACTCCACTACGCTTTAACCTCACAGTAACATGGCCCCCAGCTACCACGCCTCAGCAGCCAGTGTAGATCAGGCTGGCAGCTGGGACAATGGGGCCACACCTTGCCGCATTGGAGCTCGTTTGCTCCACACCATCACATGACTCAGAGCGACCACAGGCCGCCTCTTACAATGCCCTGCAAATGCCCCATATGGCCAGCTGCTCCCTCAAGTGGCATGGGGTGTCACTTTGCCACATCACTCTATACAAAGGTATCCACCAAGGCCCCCAAAAATCAGCAAGGTGCGTGGCTCCTATCCATGCAGCAATGAGCCAGGATTAGGGAGGATATTTACTGGCCAGGATGGGAGCTGTAAAGGCTATGTCCTGGTGGCCTTTTTGTCAGACCGTGCCCCCCAAGTGCTCTGTACCTAACTGCTTTTTAAGAAAGGCAGTGTGTAGGGCACAAGGAATTATTATTACATTGCCATTTAAGATGTTGACGCAAAGACAAAGGCAATACCTTTACTTAAGGAATTTGAAGAATAGGAGAACGAAAGGGGTTTCTTACATTTTACCAACCTGGCTTTAGTGTTTAGCAGAGCCTCATAGACAATATTTTCGCTAGTTCTTTACTCACCTACCCCAATGCTCACATCATCAGGACTAAGCCTTCTGTGTGTCTTTTGCATTGGAGCAAAACCTTGAATGGCATAAGGAGGAGCCTACTTTGGAGCAAGCTAAAGGTAAGGGGATTTGACTCTGCTTACAGTATCTGATTGTCAGCCCTCCTCTTTTAGCATACACATGGCATATTCTTGTTCATTTCTTGCTAGGGCCTTGCGTATCATACTGCTGAGTCGACACATTTAAGTACTGGAATATGCAGAATATAGTATTCTATATAGCCCCTTTGTCACGATTGCCGTTCCCGCACAACAGGCGGACTACAAAGATGACCGGCTCCCGCTAGCGGGTATGCGCGGGAACCGGACGGGCAGCTAAAAAACCCTGTGATCCCGAGTGGAGACGCTTCACGTTCCTGCATCGAGAAACAGTAATCCTTCCCGGTCACTTACCTGCACTTCTGGGTCGTCGTTTGGCAGCCTAGGCATTCTTTTGTTGCGTCGGTGTTCCTTGGATCTGCTTTCCATTTCCCTGGCTTCTCGTGTCCTCTTGAGGTCCACGTCACACCGGCAGTAGGCTCCAGACCCCTGGTGAGTTCCATACCTGAATCAAAAAGACAGAACAGAGACTGCAAAGATGGCTAATTTTTTTTCGGTAACAGCGCTTTTGCACTGCCTTTACTAAATATAATTTGAGTTATTTACATTACTTATCTGACATGGGCTCGGAGTTATGGAGGTCGACTCTTGCTGCTAATTATCTTTAATAGTGCTGTAGATTCCTGAAGAATAATAAGGAACATTGTTAGGTCTAACTGAAGCTAAGGTGGATTATTCAGTGCATTTAATAGCGTCACAGAAAACCTCATGAAAGAACAACTCTAGTTTGTCATTACAAGTTTTTAGGTGGGTTTCTGTACAGTTTTCTCTTCTACATTTTTTCTCATTAACTACGATTTAACCTAGAATACTTTATTTCTTATCCCTTTTTCTTTCTAGACATACGATACATTGTTGCTTACATTGGTCACCGGAATACATGGGAGAAGGGAATTATTCAGGTAGATATAAAACACACATAGAAAAACTTAATTATAGGATTAGAAATACCCTGCATACTTACCTCTTGGTCTGTCCTTTTCTCACAACAGAGATTTCTCTTGGCTGACTGGTTCTGTCCCAGAGTGGGGTGCGACGTGGAACCCTTTTGCTTTTCTCCTTGTTTTCTACCTTCTTCCCCGGGTTACTATTGGCACTTTGACTTAGTTGGGTATAATAGATGACCAGGAGAGGTTGAGGACCTTTCATCATTTGTATGATGTTCTTGCGGAAATGTGAGTAAAGTCTGACACCCTATTGGGTTAGAAATACCTCTTAATGCATTAGTTATGTACAATCACTCTTCTAAACTGGTGCTGAATACCTCTAAATTGAGTGTCTGGCACTTACTAAAAGCCACAAAGCTCAATGTTGGTAGAAGATTGACATCAAATACATCCTACATTCATCCATAAACATTTGGGAATGTTACTATCAGACACTAGGTCCCCCAAGATACCATCTAGCAAAGCTCAAAATGAGGTATTCCTTGTTAGTTTATGCTCATTGCAAGTGTTATAAAAAATTGGAGAGACTGTCTACCTCTGCTATTAATAGAGCAATGAAAGCCAAAATCCATTCTTTTTTCACCTATGGGATGGGAGCTTTTTAAAAAAAATTGAATCCAGACTAGGCAAGGCAAATTGGAATATTTACATAATGCTTTTCAATTTTCCACATTTCATGAGCCAAGCCCAAAAGAGAATGGAATTTAATTTAATTTTTGAAACGACCTAGTGAGCATGGCTTCTTATATAAAGTTATGTTGTTGCCATTGGTAGGCTACTGATGACTCTCTTAAACAAATCTAGGGTTTGATGTATCAAAGTTTAGTGAGTTACAAACCAATTGCAACAGATGAATTGGCCAACTCTGATGAATCATGTGTCACTAAATATAGGTTCACTAAAATAGCGTGGCTAACCAAATATTTCCCATTTAGCAATTGGTGTTTGTCATTTCTAAATTGTGATATCCTGTTACAGAATAATACTTTGAATGTAAAAACATTCACAAAGAGCACATGCAAAGTACCATGAAGTTATATCAGGTGCAATGGATAAAACAATCACCCAAGATACATTGGGAACGTTCACAATCGCAGCACTCTATGCACTTTTGAGGAAGAGGAGGGAAGAGATGAGAGAAGATTTTTACACAGAGGGTGACCTTGTTTGAATGAGTAGATGAGGAGGTTTACAGTAAATTTAGTAAAGAGGAGATTTAAAATTTGATTTCTGAGCTGGAAATTGTATTAGAGTTGTCTACCCAGAAGGAAGATTGGCTATCCCGACACATATTCTTTTTTTGCGCAACCTTAATTACTTTTCATCTGTTAGTTACCAGGGTACAGTAGCCTAGGCTGGGTAGATATCAGAGGGTTCTGTCAAGTATATTCTAAAAATGTCTACATACCATGCTAGAATAATTACTTGTTGATAATTTGTTTCACACACACCAGCCAATTTACAAGCCACAAATGTAGCATTTGCTCTATTGCCCATATTCCAAATGTAATTTGAAGAGTGAATGTAACCCATAACCTCAATTTTCCACCTTCAGAGATGAGTACACATATAGGAATCATCTCTTAATATACACCACTTTCTCAATATACAGGTGGTCTGCAATGCCTTATGGCTTCTATATTTATAGACATTGTGCTCTATATAACCATCTAGCTTGATAAGAGAGAGTGTTGAAGTAAATCATATTTTTAACACTAAGGTGCCGATCACGATCCGGTAAAAAATTCCCCCGTGCGACTCGTATCGGGTCTTTTTACCGTACGAATCGTACAAGTGCCGTACGAACTGGCAATCACGATTCGCATGGTAAAAAGTCCATACGAACCGCACTGGGAATCAATCCCCACACGTCCTCGGGTCGGAAAATGTGTCCGACACGTCCTCGGACGATTTACCTTACAAACGTGAAAATCCAAGTCCGACCGAGGAATCACGATCCATCCCGTGCGTCCGAGGTTACAACCGTATGGAAAAAACACCGTCCGCACCGAACTCCTACAGCAACCATGGAGACATGTGCCCGCATACGTGCCCAACACTCCCCCCAGCCCCCGTACGTCCGACACGTACCCCCCGTATATGTATACCCCCACCCGTCTAGGTACACCCCAGTACGTTCCAGTCGAACCCCCACCCCAGTACGTGTCATAGCCCCGTCTACCTACACCCCAGTACGTTCGAGCCCCACCCCCACCCCAGTACGTGTCATACCCCCCGTGTACCTACACCCCAGTACGTTCCAGTCGTACCCCCACCCCAGTACGTGTCATACCCCCCGTGTACCTACACCCCAGTACGTTCCAGTCGTACCCCCACCCCAGTACGTGTCGTACCACCGTGAACCTACACCCCAGTACGTTCGAGCCCCACCCCCACCCCAGTACGTGTCATACCCCCCGTGTACCTACACCCCAGTACGTTCCAGTCGTACCCCCACCCCAGTACGTGTCATACCCCCCGTGTACCTACACCCCAGTAAGTTCCAGTCGTACCCCCACCCCAGTACGTGTCGTACCACCGTCAATGTACACCCCCCCACCCCAGTACGTGTCGTACCACCGTCCATGTACACCCCCCACCCCTGTACGTGTCGTACCACCGTCCATGTACACCCCAGTACGTTCCAGTCGTACCCCCACCCCAGTACGTGTCGTACCACCGTCAATGTACACCCCCCCACCCCAGTACGTGTCGTACCACCGTCAATGTACACCCCCCCACCCCTGTACGTGTCGTACCACCGTCCATGTACACCCCAGTACGTTCCAGTCGTACCCCCACCCCAGTACGTGTCGTACCACCATCAATGTACACCCCCCCACCCCAGTACGTGTCGTACCACCGTCCATGTACACCCCAGTACGTTCCAGTCGTACCCCCACCCCAGTACGTGTCGTACCACCGTCTATGTACACCCCAGTACGTTCCAGTCGTACCCCCACCCCAGTACGTGTCGTACCACCGTCAATGTACACCCCCCCACCCCAGTACGTGTCGTACCACCGTCCATGTACACCCCCCACCCCTGTACGTGTCGTACCACCGTCCATGTACACCCCAGTACGTTCCAGTCGTACCCCCACCCCAGTACGTGTCGTACCACCGTCAATGTACACCCCCCCACCCCAGTACGTGTCGTACCACCGTCAATGTACACCCCCCCACCCCTGTACGTGTCGTACCACCGTCCATGTACACCCCAGTACGTTCCAGTCGTACCCCCACCCCAGTACGTGTCGTACCACCATCAATGTACACCCCCCACCCCAGTACGTGTCGTACCACCGTCCATGTACACCCCAGTACGTTCCAGTCGTACCCCCACCCCAGTACGTGTCGTACCACAGTCTATGTACACCCCAGTACGTTCCAGTCGTACCCCCACCCCAGTACGTGTCGTACCACCGTCAATGTACACCCCCCCACCCCAGTACGTGTCGTACCACCGTCAATGTACACCCCCCCACCCCTGTACGTGTCGTACCACCGTCCATGTACACCCCAGTACGTTCCAGTCGTACCCCCACCCCAGTACGTGTCGTACCACCGTCAATGTACACCCCCCCACCCCAGTACGTGTCGTACCACCGTCCATGTACACCCCAGTACGTTCCAGTCGTACCCCCACCCCAGTACGTGTCGTACCACCGTCTATGTACACCCCAGTACGTTCCAGTCGTACCCCCACCCCAGTACGTGTCGTACCACCGTCAATGTACACCCCCCCACCCCAGTACGTGTCGTACCACCGTCAATGTACACCCCCCCACCCCTGTATGTGTCGTACCACCGTCCATGTACACCCCAGTACGTTCCAGTCGTACCCCCACCCCAGTACGTGTCGTACCACCGTCAATGTACACCCCCCCACCCCAGTACGTGTCGTACCACCGTCCATGTACACCCCAGTACGTTCCAGTCGTACCCCCACCCCAGTACGTGTCGTACCACCGTCAATGTACACCCCCCCACCCCAGTACGTGTCGTACCACCGTCCATGTACACCCCAGTACGTTCCAGTCGTACCCCCACCCCAGTACGTGTCGTACCACCGTCAATGTATACCCCCCCACCCCAGTACGTGTCGTACCACCGTCAATGTACACCCCCCCACCCCTGTACGTGTCGTACCACCGTCCATGTACACCCCAGTACGTTCCAGTCGTACCCCCACCCCAGTACGTGTCGTACCACCGTCAATGTACACCCCCCCACCCCAGTACGTGTCGTACCACCGTCCATGTACACCCCAGTACGTTCCAGTCGTACCCCCACCCCAGTACGTGTCGTACCACCGTCTATGTACACCCCAGTACGTTCCAGTCGTACCCCCACCCCAGTACGTGTCATACCCCCCGTGTACCTACACCCCAGTACGTTCCTGGCGCACCCCCAACACAACCTCCTAAGTACGGAGCGCACCCCATGCCCCAACATCACAACCGCATGTACGAGTCGTACAAAGCCACACACAAGGACATAATCGTACAACCAAATGGCCCATGTACACACCGTACACACGCTCAAAACGCACGTACACAACAAGGACAAAACAAAACAACACAAGAATACACCATTCGAAAGGCACACAGCCACTAAACATGGCCAACAACCACTAAAATAACACAATCACTGACCTGCAACTGTCAAAAACAAACAGAGGCCCAATACACCACCACTCCTTATAACACACCCACCCAAAATTCAAACACTGCCACACCCACCCATGGACCAATAAAAAGGGCCCACACACACAAACCATGAGCCTTTGCAACAGACTCACTGCTGCCAGACACCACAGAACCAGACTACAAGCTACACCACATCTTACACTTGCACACCTTCACACGACCACCCTCACAAACACTCTCTCATCACATTCACACACACACACAACCATCCACCCCCCCCCCAACATCCACCCCCCCCCACACCCACACCATCCCCACCCACATCCCTCACCATGCCCACTACCAAGAATCCAAAGTTCAGTCACCGAGAGTTGGAGGTCCTTGTTGATCAAATCCTCAGAGTCGAGCCACAGATCTTTGGAACATTGGTCAGAAGCACCAGCCAGGCAGCCAAAACAGCCATGTGGCAGACCATCGTCGATGCTGTGAATGCTGTTGCGGACACCAGGAGGACCAAGCAGGATTGCCAGAACAGGTGGTACGATCTGCGGAGGAGGGTCAGAGCCAAGAGGCAGGAGGAACACGACCAGGCCAACGCCACCGGAGAAGGGCCCTCCCGCAGAGCCGTACAGTACCATCCCTGGGAGGAGAGGGTGATGGCCATACTGCCGGTGGAGGCAGTTGAAGGAGTAGAAGGACTCCGAGACCCGGGTGAGTACACAAACAACGCACCTCACATGGGGGGAACTGCAACCACAACCAAAATTAATAACAGGCACGCAACCACCACAAGCCATCGCATGACTCAACCACACTCCATGAGCAGGCACATGCCACTGCTGCCACCATGCCCCATGCACCCAGCTGGACAATGTCAAGTCACAGGCCACAGAAGACAACAACACATGACACGGTAACCCGGATGGCGGGAGGCTGGGCACCAAGAATCACATAGTGCGACTCCAAAGCAGACAACAATGCCCTCTGCCCATATGGCCTAGGTCACAGCCAGACAAACACTGTGTCCCAACACAGGAATGACTTGCCAGCAAATGGCGGACGCCTTGCATCAACACATGGGGGTGAAGGCACTGTTTTGCACATGACAGCAGCTAATGAACATCCAACATTGTGAAAGAGTGGCAGCACACACCACCACAGCAGCAGCGCACAGACACACAGCAGACAAAATGGGTGCCTGGAGATCAGAAACAAACTCACATCAACAGGCCAAGGGCCACTCAAAGATCTGCTAACAGTGTGTGCCCAGGAAGCTGGGCCAAGGTGACAGAGGGTGACACACGGAGGGAGGGAGAGGGGGACACAGAGGGAGGGAGAGGGGGACTGAGAGGGAGGGAGACGGACAGAGGGAGGAGGCTGACACACAGAGGGAGGGAGAGGGGGACAGAGAGGGAGGGAGAGGGGGACAGAGAGGGAGGGAGACACAGGAAGATGGACAGAGGGAGGAGGCTGACACACAGAGGGAGGGAGAGGGGGACAGAGAGGGAGGGAGAGGGGGACAGAGAAGGAGGGAGACACAGGGAGAGCAAATCAGTCCTTTGGTGTGTGGGAATGTCTGCTCGTCAGCAGGTGGACTGCGTGCATGTAGACAAGGGTGGCCAGTGCCAGAACCCCCCCTCTTCATCATGGCAAAACGCAGGGCCATGTCACAACCTGTACACGAGCACAAGGACATCCACCTGCATCATATAAGTGTGTGGATCCACTCCATGTGCACATGTACAGTGCTACAAGGAAGGCGCAAATGCATGGCTCGCCACACATGCACACTCCACTGCTGACTGCAGTCACACTTGACGCAGCAAGTAAGACTGTGCCACACATAGTTAAAGGGGCCAAATTGGTGGCCAAGGGACACACCCATGCACAAGTGCACTGTGAGTGGAATGCAAGACAGATCCTAATTCCAAGAGGAAATGTGCCAACTTTGTAACGGATGAAACATGGATGTTGCATGGATCAAAATTAACATTTTCTCTCTCACACACAGGTCAACGTCGTACTGCACCCCCCAACACTGGGGGGGAACACTCACAGGACCCGTATCTGCAGGAGACCGATCCCACCGGCAGCGACCACTCTCACCACTCTGCGGACGACCCCGACCGACCTGGCCCCTCTGGTGTCCAACCACCTGCAGCACCTGCGTCAGGTACAACCGTGCCAACCACCACCCCCACTCCTGCCACATCCCAGGAGACACCCAGGATCCCTGCCCCAACACCACAATGCAGCCAGGCTCGCCAGGAGGGACACGGTGTCCCGGGCACCCAGGAGGAGGCAGGCGACAACGCCAATGCCACCCCTCAGGGGTCCCGGAGACCCGATGTTCCCACAAGTGCAGGCCAGATGCAAGTGGGCAGGGGTGGTGGGAGTGGAGGACGGCGGAGGCGCGAGCCTGACCAGTTGGCTGGGGATCCGGTATTTGCCCATGTCCGTAACATCCTGGACTCATACCGGCAGGACACCACGGGCATGGCCCAGGTTGTGTCCGTCCTCGAGGGGATCAAGGTCCAGCAGGCCCAGCAACATGCGGAGCTAATAGCCTGTCTACAGGTACACCAACGGAGGATGGAGGACAGACAGGCTGAGCAAGTGACGGCGTCCCAGGGGATTCACGCTGAACTCCGTCGGATGGCCGACACCATGGCCGACCCTCCCTGTGCCAGAAGGCGGAGAACATCACCACCCACAGGGAGGGATCATGAGGAGGAGGAGGAAACATCCGACGGAGCATCCCAGATGTCGTCACGGCCTGCTGGTGAGGTTCCCCGCAGGAGGCCGGGTCGTCCACGGAAAGGACCGTGAGGGTGGCTGCTACATCACCATCTCCCAGGACACCTGGCCTGGCACCTGGCCCACTGGAGCAACAGCATCACAGCATCAAGAGACATTCTCTGCCACATGGCCCTGCTGGTCACTGGCTGACCAATGTTGACAAAGACTGTGGCATGGACTCTGAGGATTTCCAATGGCAAGGACACCAACTCCCCTACTGAACTTTGGATTCCCTAATCCCGGAAAGCCCCTCACTTTGTCCCCCCCCCCCCCCCCAATAATAAATCACACTATTAAGAGTAGATGCCTGCTGGTAGCATTATTACCTAACATGTGTCTTGTACAGTCTAAACATGCCTGAGTCATCTGTTCACTTCAACCATCCACACCCTGGGGCCTGAGTCTGGCACAGGACACATGGGTCACAGTTTATTAGGCAAGACAGACATGGAGCACCATACACACCCGTGATGGTCAGAACCAGCTGAGGGGGTGGCCGAACAACCGTGCTGACAGACACATTGAGTACAGCAACAGTCATGCGCAGAGGTCAGGGATCCTGGCCCGTGTCCTGGGGGGCACCCAGGTATGTGTAGACAGGTGGCAGAACCATGTCCTGCAAGCTTGAGTCCGGTGGATGCAGAGAATGGGGTCATGGACAACGTTGGATGCATGGGGATGGCACATGTCACAATACCCACACAGTCATGGACATCATGCCCAATACACAGTCTCAGCACACACACACAGCTTGCATCTTGCCACTCGACACATTGACACATAGCCACAATCAGGGAATACCATGCCAGACATGCAGGATGCACCGTGCCAACACACCAGCACTGACTGAGAAGAGGCACCTTGGAGGCATAGGAACACCTTTATTAGTCATGTTTTTGGGATTGCAGAGGAAACTTGAAGTACACATGAACACATCATGTGGAGTAACATGTGGCTCCAACACTGGCACCCCCCTTCTGCAGCACAAATGCGTGATAGCCATGGAACTGGCACACAAGCGTCGGCTAACAGCTAAACACCCACAGCTGCTCACGGAGAGCCTGCCATACACCATACATCCGCTGATGTGGAAGTCCCACGCCATGTCAAGACAATGTTAACCATATGTGTCCGAGGGCAGTGTCACACACATTGATGCCATCATCACAATCCACTATCCCATCACTGATGACTGACAACCAGGCAGCCCATCTATTCAGGTGTACCCAGCTGCATGTCGTGTCCCATGGGGATGCCACATGTCTGCAGAGGAACCAAACCCCGACCGGGGCAGTGTGCACACATCGTGAACAACTGCCACACCCAATACACCCCAGATGCATCCCTTACCCCATGGAGACTTCCAAACGTGTCCGTGCCTGTAACGCTGAGTCAGCCCACGATGTCATGTCCATGAGGAATAGCAGTGCCACAACAATGCAACCAGCAAACGGCATGCGCAGGTACCTGGGGAAGAGAGACACACAAGAAGTCAGCCACAAAAAGCACAGCCACTTGCATGTGCAGTTACTCGACACATGTATGGATGACAACATGCTAGGTCACAATTCTGACTGGGGAAATACTACCATCACTGCCACCATCACTCCAGAGACACACCCACACACACCTCTGACCCACGTGCCATACATGCAGGTGGAGACACACATCACAACGCATGCCACACGGGGACCAATGCGTGCACACTCAGACACTGGTACTCACCACTAAGCAAAGAAGTCGCGTATGAGCCGAGTCCGGATGTCCTCTTGCGGCTCCACATCCTCCACATCACTAGCCCCATTGCCAAGCTCTTCGTCCTCCACGGGTGGATGGTCCTCGTCATGTTGATTCAGGATGAGTGGCACAGCTCTTTCAACTGCCATGTTGTGCAGCATGCAGCAGACCATGAAGATCTTGCAGACCTTCGCCGGGGCATAAGGGAGTGCACCGCCGGTCTTGTGGAGGCACCGGAATCGGCTCTTCAGCATGCCAAACGTCCTCTCTATCACTCGCCTTGTCCGGCCATGGGCGGTGTTATAGCGGAGCTGGGCCGGCGTGATGGGGTTGCGGAGAGGTGTCAGCAGCCAAGGCATGTTGGGATAGCCAGCGTCCCCTACATGGGAAGCACATGGACATCGTTAGAACTGGTGTAGCGGTCGTGCTGGTCGGCTATACAGAATACAGGACAGACAGACTGTACCCACCAACAACACATGCCCGTTCGTTGCGCAGCTGCATCATCATATCAGGCATCCCGCTACGCCTCATGATGTAGGCATCGTGTGCTGATCCTGGGAAACGAGCACAGACATGTGAAATCACCATATTGGACAGACACACCACAAGGGCATTGATGGAGTGGTAGTGCTTCCGATTGCGGTACGCCACCTCCCGTGCGTGTGGTGGTACCAAACCTACATGTGTCCCATCTATGGACCCAATGACATGGGGCATCCCTCCCAGGGCATAGAATCCACGCTTGACCTCAGTCATCTGTTCAGGGGTTGGGAACTTGATGAAGTCATCCAGGTGAATCAACATGGCCTCCAAGAAATCATGCAGCACACCGCTGAACATGCTCTGGGACATGCCACCAACATGAGCTATGGTATTTTGGAAGGTACCCGTGGCCAGAAAATGTAGGGCAGCCATTACCTTCAGCTGGGGTGTCAGTGCCGTAGGATACCTGTGCTGCGGTTGCAGGTGTGGTGCCAGTCTCGCCGTCAGCTCCAGAATCAACGGTTGGGTGAAGCGGTAGAGCCGGATCCTGTCATTCTCCTGCATGGTAGCCAAGTCTGGAATTCTTCGGGCAACAGGAGGCGCTCTGCAGTAATTTGGAAGTGACAAGGAAGAGTGAGTGCACTACGAGAACAACTCATGTCTACTGAGCACATGTAAATCTGGCAATACACACATGCCACATAGGGAGTCAGGCATGTGCTACATGCCCAGGACACGTATGGATGCAAGGTGACACTCCTTCCAAGACCCAGCTACACACGGTGATTGAGAACCTCCCCATGCCACGCCATGGAAATAGCTGTGTCCCAGTGCAAGTGCACTGCCCGACGCAACACAGGAGTGACATACACCCACACATCAGCAGAAGTGTGATGCCGATTGCAGAGACTGGTAGCGGAACACTGGAGCCACAGGTCACATGACATTACACTAGTCCAGCCCACACACCTTGCCATGAAGGTGCACATGTCATGACTCACCACACATTCCTTGTGAGTTTGCTGACATGGCCTTGTCACGCTACTCCGTGTCCCATGCATACATGTGCACCTCACATCCGATAACACATGTGGCATGGTGTTGGGAACAGTGTGCAATGACAATCTACACACAGCCACATGTTGGTTGCTGCAACGGCTGCAGCTTTTGAGGGTGCTACAACATCAACCTGATGTAAATCCCGGACACATATATGACATAGTCACATTGTGCACTGTGGGTAGTGACAAGTCATGTGCCATGACCCCTGTACCGGGCATCATGGGACACTTCCGTGTGTTGGTGTCCGTGCCATGCCAGTGACGCTCACCCCAAGTGCGCAGTCCCACATGCACACATGTCAAAGGAGTCAAGGGCATGCCTGGCACACATTGCACCCTCACACAGTACACATGTACACATCTCATCATACATCTGGTGCCTTCTCCACTCAGGAGGCATGTTCCACATCACAGCCTGTGACACCTGTGCCCCACACATGTAGTAATGCACAGACGATGCCTTGATGTCCATTCCTGGACAAGTATGTCCATCCATGGACAAGTATGTCCGCCCTATTCCTACATGTGTGTCGCCTATCACCACAGTGATGTGTAAAAAACCGCCGTACTGCTGCTGAGAGGGCCTGTACATGTTCCCAAATCACTGTGGGAGTGCTGCCGTATGTGTACCCATCGTGATGGCGAGCGTACAGGCATTTGTACGGTCGTACCACTACGGGTACGCATACGCGTGCAGACCCATAGTGATAGTGAGCGTACATGCGTGTGTACGGTCCGTACCACTACGGGTACGCATACGCGTGCAGACCCATAGTGATAGTGAGCGTACATGCGTGTGTACGGTCCGTACCACTACGGGTACGCATACGCGTGCAGACCCATAGTGATAGGGCCGTACACACGCATCTACGATCACTATCACTATGGGTCTGCACGCGTATGCGTACCCGTAGTGGTACGGACCGTACACACGCATGTACGCTCACTATCACTATGGGTCTGCACGCGTATGCGTACCCGTAGTGTTACGGACCGTACACACGCATGTACGCTCACTATCACTATGGGTCTGCACGCGTATGCGTACCCGTAGTGTTACGGACCGTACACACGCATGTACGCTCACTATCACTATGGGTCTGCACGCGTATGCGTACCCGTAGTGTTACGGACCGTACACACGCATGTACGCTCACTATCACTATGGGTCTGCACGCGTATGCGTACCCGTAGTGGTACGGACCGTACACTCGCATGTTCGCTCACTATCACTAGGAGTACGCATACGCGTGCAGACCCATAGTGATAGTGAGCGTACATGCGTGTGTACGGTCCGTACCACTACGGGTTCGCATACGCGTGCAGACCCATAGTGATAGGGCCGTACACACGCATCTACGATCACTATCACTATGGGTCTGCACGCGTATGCGTACCCGTAGTGGTACGGACCGTACACACGCATCTACGATCACTATCACTATGGGTCTGCACGCGTATGCGTACCCGTAGTGGTACGGACCGTACACACGCATGTACGCTCACTATCACTATGGGTCTGCACGCGTATGCGTACCCGTAGTGTTACGGACCGTACACACGCATGTACGCTCACTATCACTATGGGTCTGCACGCGTATGCGTACCCGTAGTGGTACGGACCGTACACTCGCATGTACGCTCACTATCACTAGGAGTACGCATACGCGTGCAGACCCATAGTGATAGTGAGCGTACATGCGTGTGTACGGTCCGTACCACTACGGGTTCGCATACGCGTGCAGACCCATAGTGATAGGGCCGTACACACGCATCTACGATCACTATCACTATGGGTCTGCACGCGTATGCGTACCCGTAGTGGTACGGACCGTACACTCGCATGTACGCTCACTATCACTAGGAGTACGCATACGCGTGCAGACCCATAGTGATGGAGAGCGTAGGCATGCATGTACGGGCCGTTGCCATGCATTTGGGGTGCCCTAGGGCCCCGAAACGCATCGTACCTGTGTGTGATGCTCCAAATTACATAGGGGACAAGTATTAAGGCCTACATGTAGCTGGTTGTCATGGAGACCAAGTTCAAAATTCGAAATTGTTCTGGAAGGTGCACAGCAGAAGTCAGTTGGAATTCTTCTACTTTGTTGCAATGTGTTTGTGGGGCTGACATCATGCAGGAGAATGAAACCGATAGAGAACCCACAGACTGCTAGGTTTGAAGGGATTGGTGGAAACATAGGATGCAAATGTGAGTGACCAATCACTCTGTACTCCTGTGCATGAGACTGGGCAGAAGGGCACATATAAGGCAGCCAGGTCCCATGAGGGAGCACTTGCCTGCACATCTTTGCATTCGTCGACCCAGCTGCTGCTGCTGATTCCCTGGAACCATGTCAAGGGCTCTGGAGAGGACACAGCCATTCACCCTGGAGGAGAACATGGCTCTGCTGGATGTGATCCTCCCACAGTACTCTATGCTGTATGGGCGACCAGGGTATCAGGTGAGTGCATAGGCCACTGCCACAGACTGTCCCTATGTTGTGACTGTGACTTCTGCCATTGCGTCCAGGTGTAACACACATGCCATGTACTGTCGGGGTGGTCCCAGGGGGGGTGCCTGATGTCTCCCAGCAGTGCCCTGAGACAGGAGGGGTGGGGGCCTATCACTCCCAGCAGTGCCCTGAGACAGGAGGGGTGGGGGCCTATCACTCCCAGCAGTGCCCTGAGACAGGAGGGGTGGGGGCCTATCACTCCCAGCAGTGCCCTGAGACAAGAGGGGTGGGGGCCTATCACTCCCAGCAGTGCCCTGAGACAGGAGGGGTGGGGGCCTATCACTCACAGCAGTGCCCTGAGACAGGAGGGGTGGGGGCCTATCACTCACAGCAGTGCCCTGAGACAGGAGGGGTGGGGGCCTATCACTCCCAGCAGTGCCCTGAGACAGGAGGGGTGGGGGCCTATCACTCCCAGCAGTGCCCTGAGACAGGAGGGGTGGGGGCCTATCACTCACAGCAGTGCCCTGAGACAGGAGGGGTGGGTGTGATGCACAGTGTGAGCCTTGATCATTGATTGTGACATTGCCATCATTCCACCTGTGTACCCACTGTGGCACGTACTGCTTTTTCCCTCACCAGGGGATGATGTCCCTATGACAAAGGTGCAATGCGTTGGCTGCATGACATGCCTTGTTGTAACCAGCTAATTTGTACCCATATGTCTCTCTGTGACATGTGGCTGGTGTATTGATGTGGTGTCACTTGTTCCTCCTCACAGGTAGGCGCCACTGCCAAGGAGCAGATCTGGCTGACCGCCGTCAGTGCCGTGAGGGGTGTGGATGGTCGGAGGCGGAGCCTGCCCCAGGTGAGGAAACGCTGGCAGGATATCCGGTGCTGGACGCGGAGGATTGCACGGCTCCTGCTGGGGGACTCACCTGAGAGCCACAAGAACCGCGGCCGCCGCCGTCTGAGCCACCTCCACAAGCGTGTGCTGCCGGTGGTCTTTCCAGACCTGGAGAGGCGCTTACAGGCGATGCAGCAGCCGGAAGGGGGTAGGTACATGTGTGTTTGTTGTGTGTAACCGGCATTTGTAAGGGCATAGTAGCATGAATTCACTGGCAGGGTTTAAAGGTGCTGTGCAGATCCTGTTTGCCCCAGTATAGCGCTGTGCCCCTGCCACCCTTCCCCTCCTTGCAATGTGTTCCCTGGTCTGTGTGTAGTCACTCCTTCACAAGGTAATGTAGGCTGGCGCTTTGTCCACGAGAACAATGACTGTAGCATCATGTGTGGGGGTGGTGTGTAACAGGTTGTGGGACCTTGCCTGTGCACTGTCAAGTTCACTGCATGTGGGTTCCATGTCAGTTGGCACTGATGCTGACTCCAGACATGGGAGTTGGTCTCTCATGTGTCATGCCTTACAGCGCGCATGTCCTATGTAGTGGCCTGTGACATGATGTGCATGAGTGTGCGATACACATATTGCAGGGATGGTGACGTGTATTGCAGTCATTACCATTCAGTAGCATGTAGTTGTGTGCCCACTACTGTCCCCTGGGGCAGCTCTTCCTCAGTGGTGTATGTGTCATCATAAACGTGGCCAATCTCAGTGTCTACAGCGTAGGTTGTGCTCTGTGCCATTGTCCCCTGTCACCATGTATATTGACGTGCTATTTTGTACAGGTGTCCACTGTGCAGCCTGACCTGATTGTCCTTCTTCATACTCACAGTTGCCAGTGCCTGTGTGTCTTGTTATACTCTTCTGAGGATGGGCACTGGTACCTCATTATTTGTACAGGCGCACCTTGGCTGTTTGGCGTCCAATCTTGCTTTTTGCCTGCCCCTGTGTGTATCACCCAGACTATGAGATGTTGGTGCCACCTGTGTCTCAACAATTTGCCTCGTGTAGGGTCTTGTTGGGGCGGGCAATGCCTATGTGTCAAATCCTGATTTCCACTTGCTGGGTCTGGGCAGTGTGTGATGTGTCTGGACACACACGCAATGTGCAGTGACCGAGTCATGTTGGGCATGTTTTCAGCATTACCTATGCAGCATGTGTCTCAAGTTCATGGATATGGTCCCTGGTCATCGGTATTTTCGCCAACGCTGTGTGGTGCAGATGCAGTGCTGGATTGTCCCCAGGGCCTGGGTGCTATGTCAGACTCCGTTTCCTGTCTTTAGCTATTGTCTCATGCTCTCCATGGTATTTCAGTGGCATGGTGGCTCAACCAACTGTGTGTTTCATGCCCTACATCGGTACCCTGTTCAGTAGATGTTAGGGATCTTCCTTTTCAGGCTATGCAATGTTACCTATGTAGATTGGACTCATGTGACAGATGTGTACAGGTGTCTGATTAATTTCTGTCTCTCCACCCTGCCCACAGCATCGTCGGGGGACACAGAGGGAGACATGGACACAGACCAGGCGGAGGGACCGAGCACCAGTGCCAGCCGTGACATCGGGTCTGGCACATCGAGTGGGACAGAGGCGGAGGAGAGTGTGGCCGAGGACCTGTCGACTGGCACATCAGACTACGAAGCTGACAGGTCCGGGGAGGATGTCTCCGAGTGGGCGGAGGCTGCATCAGCAGCTGACAGCGGAACAACACCTGGCACCGCCCCCTCAGTTTCCATCAGCCGCCTCCCACTTGCTCGTGTCCCTTCCCAGCGTGCCCGGTCACAGCATGTCTCCTTCCTGCCAGGCACCGCACCCCCTGCCCCTGTCTCCACTGCTGCCGCCAATGCAGAGTCTGTGGACATCCAGCGGCAACTGCAGGTTGGTCAGGCTGCGATCCTTAATGTCCTCCATGCCCACGGCAAAACCCTCACCAACATCGAGGCTTTCTTGGAGGGCATTCATTCATCGCAGGCTGACCAACGCAACTTGCTGAGGTCCATAGACTCCACACTGACTGCAGCAGTGGGTCTCCTGCAGCGCGACCTCCCCCCACCTACCCCTGCCCCATCCACACTTCCCACTCCCATGCCTGTCCCACGTACACCCAGACGTCGGCATGCACCCACATCAACGGACACGGGCACCACACCAGCAGGGAAGGTCCACCGCACTCCTCCTGACACGCACACAGAGGGTGAGGTAGGCACACCCACTGGGTCGGGGGGCAAACGTGTGACACGCAGCCATAGTGGGAGTCCGCATTCCACCCAGTCCACTCCCTCCAAATCCCCTCCCCTCAGCTCTCCTGGCCACATCTCCCCCAAGGACTCCTTCATGGCCGCTCTGTCCCTGAGCCCCACGGTTACACCACCACGCAAGCGGTCAAGGAGGTCCCCGGTCAGGGTGGTTGAGTCTCCCCCCCTGTCTCCACCCTCCCCCAGTGGCGCTGCGACCCATCCCTCTGACCCCCCCCCCTCCTTGGGGCCTGAGGTCCCTTCGGGTGCAGGGGACTCCCTGGAGGACCTTGCAAAGGTGTGTAGTGCCATCCTGGCCTCCGCCTTTGGCCCTGCCCCACCCCCTGTGGTGGAGTCCTCCATCCCTGCACCCACAACGCCGCCCCTTTGCCCTGATGTCCCTGCGGTGCCTGTTGCTTCCCCCCCCCTGATGCCCTCACCAGTGTGGAAGACGATGCCATTTGACTGTGCAGGCAAGGTAGGGGACACGCATCCCACTGTGTCCCCCATCCAGCTGAGAATCATTGACTGCCCTATGGGCTTTGTGAAGATTGAACTGCCTGCGATCCACGGACATTGTGCTCATGCTGAATAAAGCTTAATTTTTTTTTCATTATCACACTACTGCTATGCTGGTATTGGTGTTGGTGGGGCTGCTACATGGTTTTGGGTGGTGTGTAAGGGTTTGGGTGTGTGGGATGTGTAGTAGTGTACTGCTCATTGGTGGGACCCTGGGATCTGTGTGCCATCACAAGGTGTTGGCTAACTTTCTTGGTTCATGTAAGCAGTTACTGCATGGTGCACTTGTCCCAGGGTGTATTCCTTCCTCTGTGTACCCAGCTTTCTTCCCTGCAGGGTGTTCCCAATGTTTAGCGCAGAGCTGTGTCTACATGAGCTGTGTGTGTGACGGAGCCCTTCTACTTTGGCCATGCATGCAGGGCCATGTGTCCACCTGGGGGAACAACCTTTACAACGCAACTTTTACAACGCACTACCTTTACAACGCATTTTTTACAACGCATAATCCATTACAACGCATGACATTACAACGCATGACACTACAACGCATTTTTAAAAACTACCTTTACAGCGCATTCCATTACAACGCATACTACCATTACAACGCATACCATTACAACGCATAATATTACACTACACTATCCAACACTTACCCTACTGTTGCTCCCCCTGGAGTTAGAATAGTAATTTTTACCCCTATACTATCCAACACTTACCCTACTGTTGCACCCCCTGGAGTTAGAATAGTAATTTTTACCCCTATACTATCCAACACTTACCCTACTGTTGCACCCCCTGGAGTTAGAATAGTAATTTTTACCCCTATTCTATCCAACACTTACCCTACTGTTGCACCCCCTGGAGTTAGAATAGTAATTTTTACCCCTATACTATCCAACACTTACCCTACTGTTGCACCCCCTGGAGTTAGAATAGTAATTTTTACCCCTATACTATCCAACACTTACCCTACTGTTGCACCCCCTGGAGTTAGAATAGTAATTTTTACCCCTATACTATCCAACACTTACCCTACTGATGCACCCCCTGGAGTTAGAATAGTAATTTTTACCCCTATACTATCCAACACTTACCCCACTGTTGCACCCCCTGGAGTTAGAATAGTATTTTTTACCCCTATACTATCCAACACTTACCCTACTGTTGCACCCCCTGGAGTTAGAATAGTAATTTTTACCCCTATACTATCCAACACTTACCCTACTGTTGCACCCCCTGGAGTTAGACAAGTAACTTTTACCTCTATACTATCTAATACTTACCTTAAATGCAATTTAATATTATGCGTTGTAATGGTATGCGTTGTAAAGGTATTATGCGTTGTAATGGAAATGCGTTGTAAAGGTAGTTTTTAAAAATGCGTTGTAGTGTCATGCGTTGTAATGTCATGCGTTGTAATGGATTATGCGTTGTAAAAAATGCGTTGTAAGTGCATGCGTTGTAAAAGTGTGCATTGTAACGTCATACATCCGTCCACCTGCAACAATCGTGGCATCCTTGGTGATCACTGTACTTGTGTGTGGAGTCTGTTGACATGAGTTCATGGGGACATGTTCCCTTGTAGCCAGTATGCATGTGGATAATTCTGGCCTCACACACATGTGTTACACCCCTCCTGTCTCAGGGCACTGCTGGGAGGACTCCACACCCACCCCTCCTGTCTCAGGGCACTGCTGGGAGGACTCTGCACACACCCCTCCTGTCTCAGGGCACTGCTGGGAAGACTCTGCACACACCCCTCCTGTCTCAGGGCACTGCTGGGAGGACTCCACACCCACCCCTCCTGTCTCAGGGCACTGCTGGGAGGACTCTGCACACACCCCTCCTGTCTCAGGGCACTGCTGGGAGGACTCTGCACACACCCCTCCTGTCTCAGGGCACTGCTGGGAGGACTCCACACCCACCCCTCCTGTCTCAGGGCACTGCTGGGAGGACTCTGCACACACCCCTCCTGTCTCAGGGCACTGCTGGGAGGACTCCACACCCACCCCTCCTGTCTCAGGGCACTGCTGGGAGGACTCTGCACCCACCCCTCCTGTCTCAGGGCACTGCTGGGAGTGATAGGCACCCACCCCTCCTGTCTCAGGGCACTGCTGGGAGGACTCTGCACACACCCCTCCTGTCTCAGGGCACTGCTGGGAGGACTCTGCACACACCCCTCCTGTCTCAGGGCACTGCTGGGAGGACTCCACACCCACCCCTCCTGTCTCAGGGCACTGCTGGGAGGACTCTGCACACACCCCTCCTGTCTCAGGGCACTGCTGGGAGGACTCCACACCCACCCCTCCTGTCTCAGGGCACTGCTGGGAGGACTCTGCACCCACCCCTCCTGTCTCAGGGCACTGCTGGGAGTGATAGGCACCCACCCCTCCTGTCTCAGGGCACTGCTGGGAGGACTCTGCACCCACCCCTCCTGTCTCAGGGCACTGCTGGGAGGACTCCACACCCACCCCTCCTGTCTCAGGGCACTGCTGGGAGGACTCTGCACACACCCCTCCTGTCTCAGGGCACTGCTGGGAGGACTCCACACCCACCCCTCCTGTCTCAGGGCACTGCTGGGAGGACTCTGCACCCACCCCTCCTGTCTCAGGGCACTGCTGGGAGTGATAGGCACCCACCCCTCCTGTCTCAGGGCACTGCTGGGAGGACTCTGCACCCACCCCTCCTGTCTCAGGGCACTGCTGGGAGGACTCTGCACACACCCCTCCTGTCTCAGGGCACTGCTGGGAGGACTCTGCACACACCCCTCCTGTCTCAGGGCACTGCTGGGAGTGATAGGCACCCACCCCTCCTGTCTCAGGGCACTGCTGGGAGGACTCTGCACACACCCCTCCTGTCTCAGGGCACTGCTGGGTGGACTCTGCACACACACCTCCGATTTCAGGATATGTACGCTTGGAACATACACGGTGGGGGTACGCTCAATGCATTCGAGGTGAGGGTACGAGTCTACTTACACTGGTGTGGTGGGGGTACGCTCCATGCATACGCGGGTGGGGGTACGGGTCGTACTTACACTGTTGGGCTGGGGGGTACGCTCCTTGCATACGCGGGTGAGGGTTCGAGTCGTACTTACACTGTTGGGCTGGGGGGTACGCTCCTTGCATACGCGGGTGAGGGTTCGAGTCGTACTTACACTGTTGGCATGGGGGGTACGCTCCATGCATACGCGGGTGGGGGTACGGGTCGTACTTACACTGTTGGGCTGGGGGGTACGCTCCTTGCATACGCGGGTGAGGGTTCGAGTCGTACTTACACTGTTGGCATGGGGGGTACGCTCCATGCATACGCGGGTGGGGGTACGGGTCGTACTTACACTGTTGGGCTGGGGGGTACGCTCCTTGCATACGCGGGTGAGGGTTCGAGTCGTACTTACACTGTTGGGCTGGGGGGTACGCTCCTTGCATACGCGGGTGAGGGTTCGAGTCGTACTTACACTGTTGGGCTGGGGGGTACGCTCCATGCATACGCGGGTGGGGGTACGGGTCGTACTTACACTGTTGGGCTGGGGGGTACGCTCCTTGCATACGCGGGTGAGGGTTCGAGTCGTACTTACACTGTTGGGCTGGGGGGTACGCTCCTTGCATACGCGGGTGAGGGTTTGAGTCGTACTTACACTGTTGGGCTGGGGGGTACGCTCCTTGCATACGCGGGTGAGGGTTCGAGTCGTACTTACACTGTTGGGCTGGGGGGTACGCTCCTTGCATACGCGGGTGAGGGTTTGAGTCGTACTTACACTGTTGGCATGGGGGGTACGCTCCATGCATACGCGGGTGGGGGTACGGGTCGTACTTACACTGTTGGGCTGGGGGGTACGCTCCTTGCATACGCGGGTGAAGGTTCGAGTCGTACTTACACTGTTGCCATGGGGGGTACGCTCCATGCATACGCGGGTGGGGGTACGGGTCGTACTTACACTGTTGGGCTGGGGGGTACGCTCCTTGCATACGGGGTGGGGGTAGGGTCCGTACATATCCGTCCCCACGCTATGTGATGTTTGTGCGGCCCGTACCCAGGCCTTTGCCACGTGGGTGCGATCCGTCCCGCCATTGTTGGGGTGACGTGTGTGGGCGTGGTCCGACTTGTACCCACGCTCTTCAGGCGTGGGTACGGGACGTACCTGTCTGGTTGTGTTGCCGGTTCGCGTGGTGACGGACTTCCGTTGTGGCGGTCGCTGGCTTATCAGGACACGCCCCCACCCCCTCGTGGTGACCAGGGCATGGGAGTCAGGTATGTCCAGGCCATGTGTGGTGTGTGACTTATGTGGTTGTTTTGTGGCCTGCCCTGGTCGTGCCACCCCCACCCCACCCCACTTTCCCCCCTCCCTTAGTGATTCTGACCTTCTGCGGCGTCTGCGTCGTAACCTGTAGAGGAGGTGTACTGCTATGAGGGCAGGGATGACTCGTAGGTTCGGGTCCATGTCTGTCCGTCGCGTACTGGTACTCCTTGCTCGCGTCGTCCTGTCGCGTACGGGTCCTCCTTGATCGCGTCGTCCTGTCGCGTACGGGTCCTCCTTGGTGGCGTCGTCCTGTGTGTCCGTCACGTACTGGTCCTCCTTGTTCGCGTCGTCGTCTGTCCGTCGCGTACTGGTGGTCCTTGTTCGCGTCGTCCTGATTTCCCGGCAGTTTTTGGCTGCCGCAAAATATTCACCGTGCGGGGTGACGTCGGTGCGAATCGTGATTCCTGGGTCGTGAATGGCTGGCTGCGAGCGTCCCGACGTCAGGTCGGCGCTTTCCCGGATCGCATTGGTAGGTGTTTTTTTGTTCGGTCGGGCTTTTTTACGATTCGTACGGTAATGGTGTACCCGTGCGAATCGTAATTCCTTGTTTGTGAAAATTGACGACCGGGTACGCGTCGGGCGGAGATTGTGCTCCGTCCGACGGTTCGTACCCGGTTTTTGCAGGATCGTGATCGGCACCTTAGTATGTTTTTACTGATTAGTAAAAATATGTAAAGCTTACCTGTGACCCTAAAGCTATTGCTTGACTCAGTTCCCTCACTGTTCCTGACATAAGGGAGAGTGAGGATATATTCTCAAAAGAGATACCTAAGTTCCCGAGTAATGAATGAATCAGACCAACAGGAGAGGTAACCTAGCTGTTAGTGTGGGTGGAAGCAACCTATTTTTAACAGACTCTTTCCCACATATCTCTACATGGCATGCCATTCCTTAATATGTTTTCAGTCTCACACATTACTTCTTCACTGTTAAACTATAAAGAATATATGACAGCCCATTAATGAAACCAAGCCTGCTTCATCTCACACACCCCTGCTTCCTGTACAATCCCACAATGGTCAGTGTAGGACAATACCTCTTTTTGCATCATCTCCCCATTTTTCTGGACTAATGCTGATGGTTTTGGAACTCTGGTCACTGGGAATGAGCTAACCAGGACCCAGTGCATGTATTCTAAAGTCTAAAAACGTTTCAACTTGGATAATATCCCTGATTGGCACATTTAACTTATCTATAAGTCCCTAGAATATGGTACTCAGTTTAATTAGGGTCTGTAAGTAAAGTGCCACCAGTGGACTACAGCACCTATTGTGCCACCACTAAAATTACAAAGCATGTCTTCGGGCCTGCCATTGCAGCCTGAGTGTGCAGATTTAAAACAGCAAATTGGACCCGGCACAGTAAACCGCTTCCCAGGCATGCACCTTCTTTTCTAGTTCTTATAAGTCTCCCCTATGGTAGGCCCTAAATGTCCATAGAGCACAGTGTATGGCATTTAAAAAGTACGATATGTTTACTAAAGCTTTACATATCCTGGCAGTGACATTCGCCAATCTTTTCCTCCACTGCGTCAATGCTGGCTTCCCCATAGAAAAATACTAAGTAACACCGTAACACATCATAATGCATAACTTCTGTTTGAGACAGCTAAAACAATGAGTCAGGGACTCAAATTAATAATAATTTAATATCCAATTTAATGGTGAAGGTCTATTTTAAATTGCTATTTTGAAAGTGGCCCTTATAGAAAGTTGGCATGTTCCTGTCAAGAAGTTAGGCTCCACTCACCTGACCAATGGCAGCATTCTGCGGAAATGATGAGTAAGTCACCAATACTCCCATTATCTGGATACGTACACAACAAGAGTTGTGACTGTGTGATGGCAGAAGGCCTCAGGTAAAGGAGATTGGGGTGAGAGAGAAGACAATTTCTCCAACTTCAGGGAATAAAGCCTCTTCTGTGTATGACTTCTCTTCTCCAGGTTCTGAAGGGGAGTTTGAAGGCCATCTGCCTGATGCTGTGAAAAGTGAAGGTGGAAGAACATCAACACAATGTAACATTTTGTGTTTCTTTTCACTTGTGAATGTCTCAACAGTTGATTTACCTTTCTGCTTGCCCATGGGAAGCCACCTGTCTTCAGTTGCTCCTTACTGATACTGTGTGCACTCAATATGTCCCTATGAGGTTTCTACTAAAAAGAAACAAAAACATATGAGATGCGTTGTTACCAGGATATTGCCGCATAAACAACTTCTTGTTACCATGATATTTTCTCACACACTACTTTTCCCGTATTTGTACCTCCTAAAATGTGTTATAAGGCTAAGATTTTTACAATGTTTGCTAGAATGCCCTTTACACTTCGTGACTATTTGTACTTACACACTGTTCTTATTAAGCTTATTACATATACACAATTCACAAAACAATAAAGCTTTTTAAGTTTCTGTGCGCATATTATCCATTGTTAATTATGGATGCATTTGCTTCCAACTTCAAGTCCTTGTACTTTAGTGAAGCGTCCTCCAAGCTTTATCTATTAGTGCAACCCCAAATACCTATTATGAGCAGGAGCAGATGTTGCAGCTCCTGTACCTGGAACAGGATCATGTAGGGAAGATCTTTTTTCATAAGCTAGTATGAAGAGTTGCTCTCACCTCGAGAGTCAGGAAGTCAAGCAGGGGAGCAGCAAAAGTATGAGGTCATTATAGTATTGCACCAAAAGTGGGACAGGGAGTGGTCCAAGGCAGATTCCAGGCAGAGGGGTGAGGTCTTTACCAACAAGGAACATGAGAATAAGAGATGAGCGATCAATATAATGACACAAACAGCTAATCACTCACCTACCATTCATTGGTAAAATCATTGAAAAAGTAGTATATATTGAACTCCATGATCATATCAGTGCTAACAATGTACTGCATGACTACCTCTCTAGCTTCAGATCATAATGCAGCAATGAGACTGCAACCTTACACATCGTAGACAATGCCCTCTTGACCACGGATGCACCCTGTCGCATGATAGTGCTGGGGCTCTCAGCTACCTTTGACGCAGATAATCATAACACCCTCCTATGGACCTTAGAACCTAGAAGGAGATTCACTGGCAATGTTCTTCACTGGGTCTCATCCTACCTTTCCAACCAATACCAATTTGTTAACATGGGCATCCGGTTCCCTATCACCTGTGAGAATTCCAGGGTTCAATACTGCTCCCTGTCACCTTCAACCTTTACATGGGGCTGCTTGGTGCTCTGCTTACGGAAACCAGCAAATGCCGAAATGAGTAACCGCGTTCTCTAATATCATTGCAGAGAACGAGAGTTAATCTAAACAAGTGAGCGCCGCAACTGTGAAGAGAGGATCCAGTGAGCGTTTGAAATGCCGAGATTGCATTAGACAGTGAATGCCCGGCAATAAGGTACAAAGAACTAAAAGTCTAGCTTAATTAAGCATGACAAACATTTCATCTTATAAAAGTATGACTAAGCATGTCCGTTATTTACAGGACGTTACACGCAATTTCCCCACTAACTGCTAAAGGACCAAAAGACAAATAGAAGGTAGGAGACAACTGCCAACGGTCGAAATATCTAAACATAGCAGTAAAAAATGCACAATATTGAAAGTGCTCTGTTTCTAACAGAACCCCTAGCTACTGAGAGTAGGCATCTCTTGGTGAAGCGTATACCACAAAGAGAAGACTAATAATAATCCTCAGGTAAACAACTTGAGTAGAATCATTGAGATTAATGAATAAAAGGTGAAATAGAAAGGAGCCCCTTGTAACAATTGTTTTATGTCACACTCCCCTACAGAAATCACCATTGCTGCTAAAACTCAATTGCCCTGATGAGATTCCTGGTACTCAAAGCCCAGGATTTGAAACGCGTCGGCAGATAAAAATACAGAGGATTGCTGAATAATTCAAATCTGTGAATAGAGAGAATATCTCAATTTTTTCACAAAATAACAACTTTCCCTGTATTATGTTGGATACCGAATATAGACACTGAAAGAGTCTTTAGGATCATAACGAAGAGTGTATCATCAATTGTGATATATGTATTGGATGTTTTTCCTAGAGTTTCACATTATATTTATGTAAAATGTGATTGTGATATATGTTGTACGGCACATTTATGCTTTATTTATTTATGTTTATTAACACCTTTTTGTAAACAAGGTTGTATAGAGTTTTGATATGACCAAACACTTGTCTTTTTCACACTGAAAAAAAGTAGCGAAGAACAAAAACTCAGTGAAAATAAAAAGGTTAAACTAAAATACCAGTTCAAACTGAAATCAATGTGTTTGACTATTTAGCACAATTATTTAGCTTACAAAGAACACAAGGCACAGGCTCATTCTTTTTTTTCAATCTGCTTACAGAAAACAGCATCACGATTTACCAATATGCCAATGATAAACAGCTCTACTTGAAAGTCTCCACTTCTTCAGACATCCACCTCCTCAAGCACTTATTGTACATCATCCAGACCTGGATGTTCAGTGCCTACCTGAATCTCAACCCAACCAAGACAGAACTCCTGTTGTTTGCCAAGAATAACAAACAAGATACAGTACCAACCTAGCCAAATGTCATGCACCTTGATGGATTCATGACTTCTCAGACCCCAAGACTGGCACCCCTTATGGGCATCCTACATGCTCCAGCATGTCTCATCCATCAGCAATACAATTACATCAGCCCCATCCTGGTGGAACTCCATTGGCTTCCCTTGCCAGCCCTCACCATGTTTAAAGCCATCTTGCAGACAAGCTTACTGTCTGTGATGGTTCTCAGTACAGCTGCAGGCAGGACAAAATCAGACTGCAGACTAAAAGGTGCAAATAGGAAACAACAGAACAGCAGGGAGTTAAAAACTCACTGCTTTAAAGAACACATCACAATTCATTAATGGTCCACAACCCAACATTCTCTCTTGTCATTCATTGGCTTTTTCACTTGTCTTTGACCCTGTGCAGCTCTCTACTGCCTTTTGGCTAGGTTTGAGCTATAAAAATACCACATAAATACATATACATATAATATATTTATTACCAGTTCCAAAGTTGTAATCATTCATTTATTTATAGTCCTCATATCACCATCAGATCGTGTCATGTTTTCTATGGGATAGTAACCAACAACTATTAACTTCAGGCTTACCATAATTTCTTGCCTAATATTTGCCATCAATATTCTGCTCATGTCCTCCCAGAAACTTGCAAGCTTTGGCAGTTGAAAAATATTTGCTCGACAGTAGCTTCTTGTAACCCACATTTGTTGCATTTGCAGGATTCTTTTCAAAACATGGCTAGTTTCTGGGTAGTCCAAAGGACTATGGAGAGTGAAGAAATTATTTTTCCTTAAGGCACCAGATTTAACACTAGAAAAATATATTATATGATACTTGCCATAAATCCTCAAGCTCCTGCGTCAGTACATATCCTTACCATACTCAATGTGACTCCACTTGCTTGGCCTCTTCCATGTTAAAATGTCCCCAAATAAATATGGTGACTTCCTTCTTTAGAGCCCACACCACGTCACATATTCTCTTCCAGTTCTTGATTATCACTATCTATTGCCCTTTGTGTTTTCCACCAACGACTGGAGTTCGATATATTAAAAGCAAGCAAGGTTTCCAGATGTTTTCTCCAAAATCTTATTCTGAATGATCAGGTCTTTTCACAAGCCTCCCCAGGAGGTAAACACTGAGTTTCTTAAAGCCAAGTTAAGTTTATCTAACAGGAACATTGGTGTTCCCGGAAAATTCTACATTGGAGCCAAATGTGAGCAATATTATATGCCCTACAATCTTCCTTATCATAACCTAGGAATCTGAACTAGCTTTCAAACTTGAAAACAGACTTTTAAAAAGAATTATGGCTCTCCAAATTTATATATAAAAAAAAGCTTAATGTCAATTCCTTAGCATGGCTTTATAAAATTTCCCTATGGAGAATCATCCGGCTGGGACATAAGCATTCTGCTGTTCTTGAACTGAAAAGAGAGGCAATTTAATTGTAAGTCTGGCAATGACAGCCCTCTATTGTACAGCTTCTTTCTGAGCTTTTTCCAAGCAATTCTAGAACCTTTTTAGCCTCACATAAAACTGCCTATTTTGCTCTGAATTCCAAGGATGCTCTCTTTGAGACAAGTCAGGGGAATTAAATTAAATAAGAAAGTCAATTTAAAGAGAATGATCATTTTGATTAGGTTTGTTCTTCCGCATATAGATACGGTAAGTTTCCCTTTTTTTTAAGAAAGGTATCAATTTTCCAGACTATTTTTTCAGGTTGATCTCAGGAAAATCAGAAAGACCTTCTGTTACTGTGACCCACAAATATTTTATTTCCTTAAGCAGCTTGCTTTCACGCCTTACTTTTGTATCTAAAAACCTTGTTTATCTTTGTTAGTCTGATATGCTGATATTTCCCCTTCACCAACGTCTCATCCCTGTTTATCGAGGTCATATATCAGCTGTATACAGAATAATGTCGTCATTGGCATATAGAGTAATCTTTATGTACAGGCCAGGTGACTTAAAAGGGATTATCTTATGGCCTTCCTTTATTACCTGAGCAAAAGGTTCAATAAATAATATCAAAAAGTAGAGGTGGGAAAGGGCACCCCTGCTTCGTTTAGTTCTAAATATTTATTTTCTCAGTTAATGAACCGTTCACTAGCATTTATGCGTACGGTGCTCGGCATGATTCTATCACTCTGTCAATATAAACGTTGTTTATCCAGAATGATCTCAATACCTCTCACAAATAGGTCCAATTTACCATGTCAAATTCTATAACTGCATCTAACATGACAATAGCCAAGGGCCTTTATTAATCTCAGCTAAATCTATTGAGCTTATCAAGAGGTATGTTAATTCAGGTAAATTTTTTTTTTTTTTTTTAAGCTTTATTCGGAAAGTTAATTTCAATCCATAAAAGCAAATACAATATAATATTTCAATACTTAAACATTAAAAAAGATTCTCATATAACAATACTATTTAGAATATGTGCAAAAATAGCAATATTTAAAAAAAATAAAAAAAAATACAAGGTTAAATATCATTTTCAGTTTAAAACGGAGGGAAAGAGAGATAGCCCCCATCTGCAAAATTCAGGTAAATATATAACAGCTATAAATCCCTTTTGATCTGGGCATATAATGTAAGGACTCACGTCTGTGTGCCTCTTTGCCAGTGCACCCATAACTACTTAATATTCACAATTCAAGAGGGAAATAGATCAGTATGAATTGGTCTTATTAGGGTCTTCATATGGTTTAAAATGAGCGTAATAGTGGCTTCATTCCAGGAAGCGGGGATTGTTGCTCAATTACAGGAGATGTATTGAAAGTGTATATACCCCCTACACCATAAATTCTTTTTAGGTTGAGCCTGGGCAGCTCATGCGGTGCTCTGGGAGGCATGCTGCATTCAGGTAGGGACTTGAAGCTCTCCCAATTTCCCACCCATCTTTTCAATTGGCTCCTGTTAAGTGTCCTTTCTAAATAGTTGCTTTTTATTAATGAATAGGCTTAGTAGTCCCTCCATGGTACCACCTTGCCTGCATTTGTAATCTCCCATGAGGACTGGACTTTTTACTTGTGTTGTTACACAGTCTGCTTTATCTAGGCTGTGAACACTATTTTCTTCAATGATTTGCATCTATTCCACCCACTACATACTTTTCTACAAGCAGAATGCCGCCTGCTTTAACTATAGCGGCTGCGTTTCTTTATTTATTAACTTTAGCAGCGCGGTCCGCTTTAAGTATATCGTGCACGCGTCTTCATTTGTTTAATTTGATAGTGCGGTCCACTTTATCTTCAGTGGCCGCACTATAAAACAATTTTTTTTTTGCAGTGATAGCCCCCATACCATTCTTTCACTTACATAGCAGCAGCGACCCTATCTTTAGACGCTGCTGCCATATTCAGGTTAGAGCGATCCGCGTCTAAAAAAAGAGGAATGCCCACCATTAAACACAGAACAAGGGGACCCGAAGGGATCAAGGGTAGTAGTAAGTTATAAGAAACAGCGGTCCCTTTCAAGAAGAATACATCCACATAGCCACAAAACTACAATCAGGATTGGGTCTCTTTCTGTCCAAATGGATGGTTTTAGGATTTATTTAAAAAAAAAATTAAACATGGAAACATTATATTTACATAAAGTGAGCAGGAGGTGACGGGGGTCTGGAAATCAACAGATGTCCTTACCTCAGGCATGTAACTTAAAGTGACTTTTTAGTGAAAATAGGTAATAACAACAGTCACAATAAAAATAACATCTTGTACTCCGTATAAATCATAAATGAAGGTTAGAGTTAAGACGTGGCTGTCGACGACGTTTTGATCCCCAACAATGGTATGGGATCATCATCAGTAATAATGAATCAAAACATTTCTGAGAAGTTACTATAGATGCAGTGAGAGAGACACAGTTCAGGTGGAGAGGAACGGTGTCCAACCCAAGGCTGATGGATTCAGCACGAACAATGTCCCATCCAAGGCGGCAAGTGCGTGCGCGGCGGGTCGGCGGGATGAGGACGTAGGGGAGAGCATGGTCTCAACCCCAACTCGATCCATTAGTGAGTGTGGAAAGGTACGGGCAGTGCATAATAGCACACCTGGCGTGCGGGGAGACCAGGAATTAATCCAAGGATGAGAGGTCTGCACTCTGCAAGTCCGGACCGCAATCCTCGCAACCTCAGTGCAGTGATTGTAGTTTTGTGGCTATATGGATGTATTCTTCTTGAAAGGGACCGCTGTCGCTAATAACTCACCATTAAAGTGAAAGCACGTCATGGGGCGCTTTTAACCCAAAAAAACATTTGTTTGTAACAAATGTTTTTTTTTGTTAAAAGCGCCCCCTGATGTGCTTTCCCTTTTATGTTGGCCACGCCTCTTTTTTTAGACTTGGCTCTCTGTAACATGAATACAAAAAGCAGCATCTAAAGGAAGGGGCACGGACACTATGAAAGTGGTCTTGCATTTGCGAGCGTTTTAAATATTGCCATTAGAAATTGCAATGACTTTTAAATATGTGTTGGTTTGCAAAACACATAAATAAGAGGCATTGTCATTTACAATGCGAATAACTTAAACTCTTGTAAATGCGAAACCTATGGCATTGCAAATGCTTGTTTCTATCTGTTGTCCAAGACCACGCTATTGATCTGTGTCTGTAACCAATGTCAGCTTCTTATTATTTCATGAACATTTCCCCACAGCTGCTAGCTCAGGTGTATGTTTTGTTAAAATCAATGATCCATCACCTTTCACAATTGAAAAATCTGATACTGAATTATAAAATAGTAAAGACCCGTGTCACTTTGCTAGGTATCTTTACTTCAGAAGCCATCACATATACATAATATAGAGGGTGACAAACAAACCATGCACAATGATGACAAATTTACATAAACATTATGTAACAAAAATATACAAATCTACATTTAATGCAAAGTTACTTCATGATAAAACGTGATGACTTGTTATTTACATAAATGTGTCCAACATATATATTCGCCTGTTATATTCTTTGTGGAGTAGTGTCCAAAAATATCCACCAAAGGTTAAATATTACAATTAACTGGGGACCTCTTGTTAAGACTAATCAAGTGCTGGGAATTCAATGACTTCATGCCTGGTTTGAATACGAGGTCCAGTCCTTACAAAACAGGGGGCATATTATCGAGCCAGGCGATGAAATTATCGCCGCTTTAGCGGCAGAAAACGGCTGCTAAAACGGCGATAATGGGCTTGATAATATGCTCTATGGAATTCCAATAGAAACCCATGTTAGATGTGAAGGACATCTAACATGGGCTTCAATTGGAATTCCATAGAGCATATTATCAAGCCCATTATCGCCGCTTTGGCGGCCGTTTTCTGCCGCTAAAGCGGCGATAATTTTATCGCCTGGCTTGAGAATATGCCCCCAAATGTTTTATGATTGGTCATGAGGAAAGCCATATAGCTATATCTTTCAAATTGCCACTAAAATTGTATATTTAAAGAAACAAGACAGAGTTAAACACCCTGGTAAAGCACTGACATGCATATGCCTACTCCAGTGAAACCACAATTTTACATTTCTTAAATAGTCGTTCAGATGATAAACTAAAGTACTTCATTTAGCTTTAAGAAGAGATGTATTTGTGATTTTTATAATTCAGATTTATAACATGCAATTGCTTTAATTAAAGGACATTTTCGTTGTACTCACTAGAGATGAAATTAAGCATGCATCATATTTTTCGTAATAACTTCAACAGCCAGACCGGAAAAGAGGAAAAGTACATTTTGAGGCACAGCCCTTGCTATAATAACTTTTTGATTTATCTGATTTATGCTAGTTTGACAGAGTTGCAAAATTCTACGATGTGATTATAAAGAGAATAGGGCGCAATGAGGTTAATTAAAAAACAGATCTGCAAGACCTGGGATTTGCAAACGTCTATGATTGGAGAGATTGACGGACTGATTCCGTTTTAAAAAATGGATGTTATTAAGAGGTCTTGAAGTATTGTGCTATAAAGTGATAAATTACCCAGAGAGGCCCCAGAGACTTTAGAAATATTCCTTCTTAAATGGCAATGCGATGTAGAATGCATTTGCTTTCGGAGTATGTCTACTCCATTTTAGAGAAAACCTTAAGGAAGATGCATTTCTATATATCTCATTTTAAAACATGGATTGTAATGATTATGTTTACATACATTGGTAAAATGATTCTCCCTGCATACTTTTATTAGGAACAGTTGTAAAAATAATTTTTACAGGCTTCCTTGAAATATGTTTACCTCTGCTCCTTTAAAAATAGAATCTCAGTGGGAGATCATGTCAGTCGAAATAATTGAAAATCTCTGTGGGTCTCATGTTAGGGTTACAGAAAGCACAAGTCAACAATGTAAACATCTTGTACTAGCCCACTTCTCTAAAAAGTATTTCAAATGTGTCCATTGTTCTTGCCTCCAATACACAGTCATCATTACCTTAAATGATAAAGGGCACGATGTACTAAGAGTTAGGTTGGAAAAAAAAGTGGTCACAAATTGAGCACCATATTTTTGCAACCTGGTTCTGATATTAAATGTGACTCATGGAAAACAGGTAAAATTGCAAAATCTAAAGTCAAAGGGAGTCACAGAACGACCTAACTAATGAATAGTAATTAGCTAGGTCACTCTTTGTGCTCCCTTGTGAATGGCTACAGGCAAGCATGGTGGCCTGCAAAGAAAGGTCGCAGGTCATCATTCTTGTGCTTGCATTCCCAAATGGTAAATTTGTAAAGGTCTCAAGTCTCAACCTTTGGTCTGATCCTCCAATCTATTAACAACACCTATTAAGTCCTGGATACTAATATTGGTGGGACAAGTCATGTTCTTGCTCAGGCATGTTTGGATGAATACCACAAACAGAGTTAGACAACTGATCATTGCCCAGAGAATGAATTACAAGTATCAAGATTCTGTCCTGGAGACTACATGTAAAAAAAGTACCTTCACTTAAGACTCAGCCCTTTCCAGACTATAAAAACCTGCGCAACAATAACTCAACAGAGAGGCAAATGACTGATGAGGCATATCTATCATCTAGCAGTGTACGAAAATATATATATATATATATATATATATATATATATATATATATATTACCTACTGGCGGTCGCCAGTAGGTAGTTATAGTTAGGACCACGTTTCCATAGGAAATCCGCAACATTCTATTTGGAATAACTTTTGCGCCGGCTGACGAATCCTCGCGAATATATATATATATATATATATATATTGAGGCTCTAGCTTGGGGCCGTAGACTTAGGAAGCACTGGAACACCACGAAGGCTCCAAGCATCAGCCTTTATTCAAAGGTATGGAAAACATGCCTCCGCAGATACCTTTAGCAGTCACACGCCTGCCTGACGCGTTTCGATAACTCTTCTTCAGAGGGTTCTGGAGAATGAAGTGCACTGCCGAACCTCCCTTTTCTGTCCATCGATAGCCCGCCCCCTGATGGGCTGCTTTGTATAAGACAGTGC
The DNA here is from genome assembly GCF_964204655.1 of Triturus cristatus. Taxonomy (NCBI): domain Eukaryota; kingdom Metazoa; phylum Chordata; class Amphibia; order Caudata; family Salamandridae; genus Triturus; species Triturus cristatus. The sequence goes on along the minus strand of NC_140593.1, from coordinate 481,832,782 downwards.
TGAGGATATTGGGAGTTGTAGTGCCGGTTTAAAGTGCAATGTTCTGCCAGCTTTTTAAGACCCGCAAATGGGCCTCCGCATCGGGTGTTTTCCTAATCCTGTACCATGGTGCTCCACAACGGGGCTGGCTGGATGACAGTCCCTATGGCTCCCAGGTTCACGGGATGGTGCATTCCTGACGGCACGGCAACCGTCATTAAATTGAGGCTCTAGCTTGGGTCCGTAGACTTAGGAAGCACTCGAACACCACGAAGGCTCCAAGCATCAGCCTTTATTCAAAGGTATGGAAAACATGCCTCCGCAGATACCTTTAGCAGTCACACGCCTGCCTGACGCGTTTCGATAACTCTTCTTCAGAGGCTTCTGGCGAATGAAGTGCACTGCCGAACCTCCCTTTTCTCTCCATCGATAGCACGCCCCCTGTGATTGCACTTTAAACCGGCACTACAACTCCCAATATCCTCAGCACTGTCTTATACAAAGCAGCCCATCAGGGAGCGTGCTGTTGATGGATAGAAAAGGGAGGTTCGGCAGTGCACTTCATTCGCCAGAAGCCTCTGAAGAAGAGTTATCGAAACGCGTCAGGCAGGCGTGTGACTGCTAAAGGTATCTGCGGAGGCATGTTTTCCATAACTTTGAATAAAGGCTGATGCTTGGAGCCTTCTTGGTGTTCGAGTGCTTCCTAAGTCTACGGACCCAAGCTAGAGGCTCAATATATATATATATACAGGTTTCAGGGATGTTATATTTAGTTGGACATTTCACTCGTACAAAACCAGAGAAATTCGGCCATTATAGGGGCATATTTTATTATCAAGGACGGCGTTACAATTATCGCCGCTTTAGCGTCAGAAAACCGCCGGTGAAAGCGGTGATAATGGGCTTGATAATATGCCGCAGAGAATTCCAATAGAAGCCCATGATCTGGTGTGAACATGGGCTTCTATTGGAATTCTTTGCGGCATATTATCAAGCCCATTATCGCTGCTTTAGCGGCGGTTTTCTGCCGCTAAAGCGGCGATAATTGTAACGCCGTCCTTGATAATATGCCCCAGGGTTAGTTGTGCTAACTATAACTCGCGCCCCCGCAATGCAGTGCTGATGATGTCACATATTACATCACTCATGACATGGTCAGTGACATCACTGATGACATCTCAAATGACATCATTGATGATATCATCCACATGATCACCTGATGCACCTCCTCACACCCTAATATAACCTTTGATACATCCCCTCTGAAATACAGACTACCATTCTCAAAACCATAGGCACACCAATACCAGTTAGTACATACCCACTCACTGATTCATAGGTCTACACTCACATCCACTCACCCATACAGTCACTCATACACGCAGTCACTCATTAATATAGCCACTGAAATATGCACTCATACACCTGTACAGATATTCACACACCGCCACTCACCCATAGTTACTCACAAAGCTAGTCAGTCTTGCAAAAAATCAATCACACTCCCATTTACTCACCTATACGGTGATATACACACCACCTCACTTATTCATACAGATACTAACACATACTTACTCTCTTATACAATCACTGACCCAAGCACACACTCAACCATACAGCCACTCTCACAATCACTCACTCTCACATATAGTCATTTTTATTTGTATGCCATTATAGTCTCACTGTTGCTCTCCATGGTGTGTCTTGCTTCTAGTGCCCATCCTGCCTGACCTCCATGGTCCGCTTGCTGCTCCTGACCCCTTGCCCCCTGCCCTCTGTTTTCCCATGTGCAGACCCCTATTCCCTCCCTCCTGGCTTGTCTGTTCCATTGTAATGCCCCTGATCCCTCCACCCTGCCCTTTATGGTCCGTTATGCTGCAGCTTTCTCGCCTGTCTGTCCATTATGGTCAGCTAGCTGCCATTGCCTGTTTCCCCTCTGTTCTCTGTTGTCCATGTGCATGGTCCTGTCCCCTCCCTATTGCTTTGTATGGATTGTTGTGCTGCACTCCTGTTCCGCATGCCCTGTGTGGTGTATTGTGCTGCTACAAACCCTGATGCCTGCCCTGTATGGTCAGGTTGGTGCACCTCTCCATGTCCCTCCTGTCCTCTGTTATCTGAGTCCATGTCCCTACCCCAATTCCTCCTACCTTCCATGATCCAATGTACCATACTTGCTTACATTTTGAACTTGGTAAGAGGGAGATTTTGAAACAAAAACTGGGGTATTGATTTTTCCCATTGACTTACATTGAAAAAGAGGAGATTGTAGACAGGAGACAGATCAAATAAAGCCCATTTGGGCTTAAAAACATTGGGCGTTTCCTGGCTGAATCGGGTCTGTTGGCATGTATGGTTGTAGTACCACTGCCTCTTCCTTCTGCCCACACTGGTCTATTATATTGCCACAGCTTCTCTTGCCTGTCCTGTATTGTTGGTTTGTTGTCCCTGCCCCCCTTTCCACTGCCCTCCATAGACTGTTGTGCTGCCACTGTCCTTCCTGCCTGCCCAGTGTGGTCAAATTGTTGCCTCTGCACCCTCCTACCTGCCTTCAATTTTCTGAGTCTGTGCCCCTGGTCTCTGCCTCTCAACAGTATTCTAATGAACAACTAGATTGCTAACAATCTATATTTATTACAAAAGTGTGGCACACCTGATGTCATATTGATGTAATCAAAACTGTAATACCTAGAGCTTTTCCTTAAGAAATTACATAGATGAGAGGGTCTTTTTTGCATCGAAATTATGGTTAGTGCCCTAAAAAACTAAAATGAGGACATATTTTCTGAGTTTTCAAGTAGCGACAAAGCACTTTTAAATTATTTGTTATCTTTATGTTTTTTAATACAGTTGACCACTTAATTAAATGTTTCACTTAGGGGAGAGGATGTGGTGTTACTTCCAGAGCTGCAGACTTTGCAACTGGGGAACCAGGATGGAGTTTCTGCTTCAGCTCGACATTTTGTGATTCTGGTCAAATCACTTAATCTCCCCATGTCTAAAACCAAAATGAATTTGTCCTTGTGTGATGTAACCAATGCTCATGTAAAGCACTCCAATACCTGACCAGTCTGCACTATATAAAACTGCAAAAACATGAAAAATAAAAAGTGTTTTGCACACTTCTGTCATTGGGCTACATGTGGGCTACATCTGGGTGATATTTGTGCTACATTTGGGCTCTTTTGTCTCTGGAGGCCATCTTGGGAGAATTATTTGTTATGTGTGTTATAAATATTTGTTGACATTTTGAGAAAATTGCATCATAAGTACAGTAAAATTAACAATAACTTACAATTTGAATGATATAAATAAATATACGGAATATATGGAAAAGAAAAAGAGAAAATGTATATATGATAAATACTATGCACCAATAAATAACACTTACAACTATAAAGATAAATAGTAAGGTAAGCAGTTGAATACATATGGTGTGAGAAATGTTATATAATTAAATAATGCAAGCAACATATATAAGAGATATAAAAGTCTTAAAGAATCAATCATAGGTTAACTCAATAGATATATAAATTGACTATATAAATTAAATAATATATATAACTACAAATATAGAAAATAGTAACATGACAAATCTCCTCAGCCCTAAGTAAGACTGTTAGCGCTCTAGTTGTTCTATAAAACACTCTGGAACATTCTGTCATTGGGCTATACGTGGGCTATATCTGGGTGATATTTGTACTACATTTGGGCTCTTTTGTCTCTGGTGGCCATCTTGGAAGACTTATTTGTTATGAAGTTTCCTAATTTCCTTATTTGCTGCAGTCTCCTCAATAGGAAATACTTTCAGTTTTTTACTTTGATTCCATCAAGAAGGCATTCAGATGTTTCACACATTTGCCGTAAATTCAGAATGTTAGCACTCTAGTTGCTCATTAGATCACTGTAGTAAAGCTACTTCTCACTAGTGAAGGCTGCTGCTGGTATTCAAAGTGCATATTTCAGTCTGCATGTCAGAATGTTTTAATGAAATAGAAGAGGATTTGAGAAGTCAAAATGTGCCCTAATTTTTCTTTCTGCAGCACTAATCATAATTTCTATGGCAAAATGAACCCCCTAATTTTGTTCCTTTTTGAATAAATTAAAGGTTTTAAGTGTTACCACTTTATTCCAATAAAGATGGCTTCAGGTGTGCCATACGTTTGTCATAAGTAAGACTTTTAGCTCTCTAGTTGTTCTATAGAACACTCTGGGACAATCTGTCATTGGGCTACATGTGGGCTACATCTGGGTGATATTTGTGCTACATTTGGGCTCTTTTGTCTCTGGTGGCCATCTTGGGAGACTTACTTGTTATGAAGTTTCCTAATTTCCTAATTTACTACAGTCTCCTCAGTAGGAAATACTTCACGTTTTTTACTTTGATTCCATCAAGAAGGCATTCTGATGTGTCACACATTTGCCATAAATTCAGAATGTTAGCACTCCAGTTGCTCATTAGATCACTGTAGTAAAGCTTCTGCTCACCAGGGAAGGCTGCTGCTGGTATTGAAAGTGCATGTTTCAGTCTGCATGTCAGAATGTATTTAATGAAATAGAAGAGGATTTGAGAAGTCACTCAAAATATGCCCTAACATTTCTTTCTGCAGCACTAATCAGAATTTCTATGGCAACATGAACCCCCTCATTTTGTTCCTTTTTAAATTAAATGTTTTAAGAATTACCGCTTTATTCAAATCAAGATGGCTTCAGGTGTGCAACACGTTTGTCATAAGTAAGACTGTTAGCGCTCTAGTTGTTCTTTGGAACACTCTGGGAAGCTGCAGTAGAACACAAAGGTATCAACTGACAGTCTCTGCCCTTGTTGGATATACATGTTTTACTGAAAATGTTAGACTTCATTCTCACATGACTGAGAAAGATAATGTGAATTTACAGGAAATATGCTTTCATTTTAGCTTCTAGAACACCTTCCAAACCTCTGTGGGAAAAGTATGAGAAAATAGTTTTCTCTCAAACATGATTCATGATATCCCAGCAGAAGACTTTTTCACAGGGTAAAATCACCTTAGAACACACCACAATTCCTAAAATTAGTATGGTACCATCAATAAATGATTTATAATGTAACTAAAGTCTTATCACCCTTTATACGTTCTCCTTTTGGTGACCCTCAAAACCTTCCATTCACTGCAATGCTTTTTAATGAGGTGCTATCATGTATATTGGTCCCAAGATGGCTGCCAACACTTCTTGGCTGAAGTGCTGACAGCCAATCTGGTCTCACGATGAGATGTGTGGTTAGGCTCCGCCCAGATATATAAGTTATTTTTCCTTTAATATTTGAGAAACTACAGAACGGATTTACACCATTTAACAAAAAGGTCGCTTTCTGAAGCAAGAGCTACCTTTCTGTCAAATTGGTGTAATTCCGTTCAGCAGTTCGGGCTGTAGCTTTGTCTAAAGTTTCCTATGGAAATTTACATGGGGAAAACACGTTTTGGGACCCCTCTTTTTTCTCGGCCCCCGCTTGACGAATCACCCCAAAACTTTCTACACGGGAGCTGACTGGAGCGCCCCACTAGTTTTGAATATTTCGCAAAGATTCGTCAAACAACGCCAAAGTTATTGGGAGAACAAAAAAATGCTTTATCTATGAAAATTAGGTCATGACCATAACTACCTACTGGCGAGCGCCAGTAGGTAATATATCAATGGATTTGGTAAAATTGCTTATTAAGTATGCAGAAATCGACCGTCATGCATTACTTATCGAAATTGCAAAGATTGAAGAACCACTAAGCAAATTAGAACCCAATGATTTCATAACCAAAACAAAAAAAGACATTCAAGATCGTCTAAACAAACAAGAGGAAAAAATCTAAATGCGCAAACAATTTAAATTTGCTGGAGATAAAACTGATTATGAGGAGGGACGTATTTACACATTTGCACGTAAATATGAACAAGCTAGAAAAACTAAATTCAGCGAAAAACCAGTGGAAGCGGCAACCAGACAAATACGGAGCAATAGCAATACCGGAAACATAGCTATATCCAGTACTGAAGGAGAATCACTCACCAGTGATACAGCATCAGACATTGAAAGTATCAGCAGTTTCGGTGAAAATAGGAATACAAGAGTACTTGATTTGGGGGAAGAGGTAGATTTTTTAGCCTTAGACCGCCGCCAAACACTGAGATCTCGGAATCAGCAGAAGCAAAGAGAACCAGACGAACAACAAAAAGGAGAGAAAGGCGCAAAAAGAGAAAATGTAAAATCAAAGAGAAAAAAAGTCAATGGCGCAAAAAGTAAATGACAACACTATAATCAACCTCTCTCCCTTAGTCCTTTCAGAAGCAGAAAAACAACTGCTTGCTTTAGGACTATCCTTTTGTCCAGTCAGTGACTTCAATTATACCAGTACCAGGGTGGATATGTTTTGCTTTATTCGAAAATTAAAATTGAAAAAATTCTTTGCAGTAAAGGAGGGCTTAAGAAACACACAACATAAAAAAGCCATCATCAATACAATAACTATGACACTCCAAGCATCAGATGTTTCGACACTGCTTACTTTGATTGATTTAGATAAAAAGGGAGAAGAAAGAGATTACAATATGCCCAATACTCCATCAAAACAAGATATGCTCACGGATGCCAGCATTAGACAGCAAGGAGCAGGCATGAGTCCATTCAAAGCAAAATCTTCTTTTGTTCCTACAATGCCAAAAGATGCTATAGATATTTTTCATGAATGTGTTACAGGAGAAATAAAAAAGTTGCATCATCAGGTGAAACACAAAAAACGAACTAGAACACATCAGGAAAAACTATACAATAATCTGATGAAAAAATTGAATGACAACCAGGAGTTAGTAGTTACCAAATCAGATAAAGGTGGGAACATTGTGATCTGGTCGTGAAAAGATTATGTCATAGAAGCCCATAGACATGTGGATGATACAGCATGTTATGAAAAAAACAGTTATCAAGAATACAATTTAGCTAAAAAACTTTGAGTAAGCTCTTGTCAAAATGGAAAAGGGAAGGAATGATATCTAATGACGAGTACAAATATTTGAAAGTGGATTTTCCTATAATATCAAGATTATATTTCATTCCCAAAGTCCACAAAAACTGTTCACCCATTCCAGGTAGACCAATTATATCGGCCGTAGGTAGTATGGGAGAACATGTGACAGAATACGTGGACTATTTCCTACAAAGTTTCGTCAAAGAGCTTCCTACATACATAAAGGATACTGGAGACTTTCTGACTCAACTAGAAAATATTAGATGGTCTGAAGATTTGATGTTCATTGCTCTAGATATTGAATCATTATGTACGAGCATTCAACACAGTACTGGTTTAAATGCTGTTAAACATTTTCTTGACACTAGACCAGCCGAGTGTTACAATCATAACAAATTGCTGATGGAGCTAATCTCATGGTGTCTCAATAACAATTTCTTTGTCTTTAACAATGAAGTATATGTCCAGAAGAGAGGTGTTACGATGCGTGTTTGCACGTAGGCTGGTGGGAGGAGCAGGTGCTCAAACGCGCGCACTCTATGAATTTCAACAACCATGTACGTCACTGGTTTAGATTCATTGATGACATTTTTATTGTATGGAGTGCGAATGCTAAAAGTGCTACTGATTTTGTTCACAAAATTAACCAGAATACAGCTAACCTGAAATTTACTTCCTAGATGAGCAATGAAAGTATTGAATTTTTGGATGTTAAGGTGTTTGTAAAAAATTGAAAAATTGGCACTACATTGCATTGAAAAGCCACTGCTGGCAACTCTATATTGCATGACAGCAGTGCACATCCCAAACACCTTATAGACAATATCCCCTATGGGGAATTGTTAAGGCTCAAAAGAATCTGTACCAATCCCAAAGACTTCGAATCATGCTGCGAAGAAGCTTTGAGCAGGTTTAGAGAAAGGGGATACAATGAGAAAAGACTACAGGAGGCAGTGAACAAAGTCAATTTAAGATCTAGGGAATCTCTTCTTCCTAAACCTAAAGATGATAATGATACAAGTTTAGAAGATGAAGTACCCAGACTTATCAATACATAAAATAGACAGGAGAGAAAAATTTGGTTGATTGTTAAACACAATTGGCCCATAATAATGACGGATGGTGTATTAGCCTCAAGACTTCCTGACCAACCCACCATCACCTTTAGAAAGGGTCCCTCGATGCGTACACAAATTGTGAAAAGCAGCCCAGAACTTACTACCTCCAGTACTTGGTTTTTTAGATGCACATCGTGCCGGGCATGTAAGTTTGGGGTTAACACCACTGAGTATTTTACCCCATTCAGCCCCACAGCAATTGCATTCAAGGGCAACTTTGGTTGCAGGACTGAATTTGCGGTCTATGTTCTGACATGCACCCGTGGCCTACGCTATGTAGGCAGCACCAAGCTATAGGTGCATGTCAGAATATTACAGCATCTACGTGCAATTGTAAATAATGACCAGATGTACCCTGTGGCACGACATTTTAAGACAGAATATAACAACGATCTTAATTGCCTAAGGTATTATGTCATCAAAGCGGTACCAAAACCACGTAGAGGTGGGGACAGGGAAAAAATCCTGCGAAAACTGGAATCTACAACAATCTTAGAATTAGATAGCAAGGTCCCTGGGTTAAACAATACTGAGGACCTCCACCATTTCTTATAAATATTTATTGATATATATGGGGAAACCATCATTTTTTACTAGATTCCTGTTGTTCAGCATAGATGACCTTTGCAACACAATGATATGACCATTTAAAACTCTCCTCTTGTATATGCATTAATGCAGTGAAAAAAAACAGAATGTTTACGCTTCTCATCAAATTAACTGTTTTAGTATACTATGAATGTATAGTTTGATTTTTTATTATTAACTTTTTTATCACAATTGTTAAGGTAGCACTTGCACTTTGTTCAGGATCATGTAAATATTTATGAGTATTTCATTAATACATGATTCCTTAAATTTCATTGCAACATTTCCACATTTTAGCAAGACGGATAAATGTATGATAGAGTCGTAGTTTTTCTTGGACTATATTGCAAGTTATATAAAGTGTAAATTAATTAATTAATTTGCACTTAGATCTTTTGTTTATACAATAATAGCGATTTTGCACATATAGATATTTAACTACGTTTTTAACCTACGTTAATTCATTGTTTTACTCTTGCTGTTGGAACAACATTATTTATGGATGAGAAAAAATATTTATATATTTATTATAATATTTATGTATTTATATATCTATTCAAACTCCAGCATTTTATGGTATTTTACCAATATATCCATTGTGCTTTTATCGCCTATTGAAAAACAGACCACATACATCTACAGAATGTTGGAAATGTTTAAGTAATTTTACTATCTCTATTAATCACGTGGTGTTTCAACAAGTTAAAAAAATGTCAAACAACATTTACCCTGTATGTGAACAAGGACTGGTGTAGTCCGAAACGCGTCATCCTTGCGGAATAAAACAATTGATTGCAGCCATACCTTACAGTGGTCCGTCTCTCTCTATTCGCCAAAGTTGGAAGTTGGAGAGTTGTCTGCTCTATATACGACATTTGCTGGAAAAGAGTGCAGGTTTATTCCGAGGTATCGGATTGTCGTGGCCCGCCACCCTACCTCTGGATGTGAAGAAACTGCCGGCATTAGCGGGTCCATGACTGCATGGAAAGACGCAGTCACTGCACAGGCGTCTTCATTCCTCCGCGGCGGAGGGAAAGGTGCGTTGAAAGTAGGGGACATAATGACTTTGGTGACAACTGGGTTTAAGCTCTCTCCCTGGCACCACGGGCGAAAACAACATCCTCATTGGAACTTTGCTATAACACACTGCATTGTGGGGCTGGTAGTTCTTCATTCCGAACTACCGTCTGGCAACGTGGTCCAGGTGCGCGCCTCACCACATGGAAGGAGGTGCTTATTTTAGAACTAGCTTGGAGAGACTTGTGACAAGGAAAAGGCATCTGATGAAGGCAGTCGCTGAAACGTGTTATGCCCAAATCCTCAATTAAAGTTATTTTGAAGCACCGCTGTGTCCCTTGAGTCTGCTCGGAACGGAGGAGAATTGTGGTTGATATTTAGCATGTTTCCAGTTTCACGCACAAGTGACCCTTTCATCAAGAGGCCGCGACATTTGCTGGAAAAGAGTGCAGGTTTATTCCGAGGTATCGGATTGTCGTGGCCCGCCACCCTACCTCTGGATGTGAAGAAACTGCCGGCATTAGCGGGTCCATGACTGCATGGAAAGACGCAGTCACTGCACAGGCGTCTTCAGTCCTCCGTGGCGGAGGGAAAGGTGCATTGAAAGTAGGGGACATAATGACTTTGGTGACAACTGTGTTTAAGCTCTCTCCCTGGCACCACGGGCGAAAACAACATCCTCATTGGAACTTTGCTATAACACACTGCATTGTGGGGATGGTAGTTCTTCATTCCGAACTACCGTCTGGTAACGTGGTCCAGGTGCGCGCCTCACCACATGGAAGGAGGTGCTTATTTTAGAACTAGCTTGGAGAGACTTGTCACAAGGAAAAGGCATCTGATGAAGGCAGTCGCTGAAACGTGTTATGCCCAAATCCTCAATTAAAGTTATTTTGAAGCCCCGCTGTGTCCCTTGAGTCTGCTCGGAACGGAAGAGAATTGTGGTTGATATTTAGCGTGTTTCCAGTTTCACGCACAAGGGACCCTCTCATCAAGAGGCGGCGAAATTTGCTGGAAAAGAGTGCAGGTTTATTCTGAGGTATCAGATTGTCGTGGCCCGCCACCCTACCTCTGGATGTGAAGAAACTGCCGGCATTAGCGGGTCCATGACTGCATGGAAAGATGCAGTCACTGCACAGGCGTCTTCAGTCCTCCGTGGCGGAGGGAAAGGTGCGTTGAAAGTAGGGGACATAATGACTTTGGTGACAACTGTGTTTAAGCTCTCTCCCTGGCACCATGGGCAAAAACAACATCCTCATTGGAACTTTGCTATAACTAGGCCTGGGCAAAAATTTCGTTCCGTTCGCGGAAATTGCGATAATTTGACATTTTTGCGTTCCGCGGAGAGCGCGAAAATGTCAAAAATTCCGGTTTCCGCAGCTTGGCGATAATTTGTTTCTTGCTCGCGCTGTAAAATGATACATTCTCGCGCGCGCGCGATCGCCTTACCTGAATCCCTGCGTTCGCCGACAAGTTTTCTTGATCCGGTCGCGTTCTCCATGAGATGTTGTATTGTTTTTAGCCATTTGCGCTGTCTCGCGACAGTTCGCGCCCGCAGTGACGTCATGCGTCGCGCGATCACGTCTTTCTTCTCGCGATCATGCACCGCGAGAACAACTCAAAACAAGATGGCCGCGCCCGCAAGCAGCCACATGGGTAAGTTGGCGACCCGCAACCATGCAGAAAATCGCGCGAACATGCCGGAAAAAAACTTCCGCATCTTCGCGATATTTCTGCTTGTTTGCGATAATTTTAAACATTCTCGCGATAATTTGCGAAGGTTAATTCCGCAAATTCCGCCCACCCCTAGCTATAACACACTGCATTGTGGGGCTGGTAGTTCTTCATTTCGAACTACCATCTGGTAACGTGGTCCAGGTGCGCCCCTCACCACATGGAAGGAGGTGCTTATTTTAGAACTAGCTTGGAGAGACTTGTCACAAGGAAAAGGCATCTGATGAAGGCAGTCGCTGAAACGTATTATGCCCAAATCCTCAATTAAAGTTATTTTGAAGCCCCGCTGTGTCCCTTGAGTCTGCTCCGAATGGAGGAGAATTGTGGTTGATATTTAGCGTGTTTCCAGTTTCACGCACAAGGGACCCTTTCATCAAGAATCGGCGACATTTGCTGGAAAAGAGTGCGGTTTATTCCGAGGTATCGGATTGTCGTGGCACGCCAACCTACCTCTGGATGTGAAGAAACTGCCGGCATTAGCGGGTCCATGACTGCATGGAAAGATGCAGTCACTGCATAGGCGTCTTCAGTCCTCCGCGGCGGAGGGAAAGGTGCGTTGAAAGTAGGGGACATAATGACTTTGGTGACAACTGTTTTTATGCTCTCTCCCTGGCACCATGGGCGAAACAACATCCTCATTGGAACTTTGCTATAACACACTGCATTGTGGGGCTGGTAGTTCTTCATTCCGAACTACCGTCTGGTAACGTGGTCCAGGTGCGCGCCTCACCACATGGAAGGAGGTGCTTATTTTAGAACTAGCTTGGAGAGACTTGTCACAAGGAAAAGGCATCTGATGAAGGCAGTCGCTGAAACGTGTTATGCCCAAATCCTCAATTAAAGTTATTTTGAAGCCCCGCTGTGTCCCTTGAGTCTGCTCGGAACGGAAGAGAATTGTGGTTGATATTTAGCGTGTTTCCAGTTTCACGCACAAGGGACCCTCTCATCAAGAGGCGGCGACATTTGCTGGAAAAGAGTGCAGGTTTATTCTGAGGTATCAGATTGTCGTGGCCCGCCACCCTACCTCTGGATGTGAAGAAACTGCCGGCATTAGCGGGTCCATGACTGCATGGAAAGATGCAGTCACTGCACAGGCGTCTTCAGTCCTCCGTGGCGGAGGGAAAGGTGCGTTGAAAGTAGGGGACATAATGACTTTGGTGACAACTGTGTTTAAGCTCTCTCCCTGGCACCATGGGCAAAAACAACATCCTCATTGGAACTTTGCTATAACACACTGCATTGTGGGGCTGGTAGTTCTTCATTTCGAACTACCATCTGGTAACGTGGTCCAGGTGCGCCCCTCACCACATGGAAGGAGGTGCTTATTTTAGAACTAGCTTGGAGAGACTTGTCACAAGGAAAAGGCATCTGATGAAGGCAGTCGCTGAAACGTGTTATGCCCAAATCCTCAATTAAAGTTATTTTGAAGCCCCGCTGTGTCCCTTGAGTCTGCTCCGAATGGAGGAGAATTGTGGTTGATATTTAGCGTGTTTCCAGTTTCACGCACAAGGGACCCTTTCATCAAGAATCGGCGACATTTGCTGGAAAAGAGTGCGGTTTTTTCCGAGGTATCGGATTGTCGTGGCACGCCAACCTACCTCTGGATGTGAAGAAACTGCCGGCATTAGCGGGTCCATGACTGCATGGAAAGATGCAGTCACTGCATAGGCGTTTTCAGTCCTCCGCGGCGGAGGGAAAGGTGCGTTGAAAGTAGGGGACATAATGACTTTGGTGACAACTGTTTTTATGCTCTCTCCCTGGCACCATGGGCGAAACAACATCCTCATTGGAACTTTGCTATAACACACTGCATTGTGGGGCTGGTAGTTCTTCATTCCGAACTACCGTCTGGTAACGTGGTCCAGGTGCGCGCCTCACCACATGGAAGGAGGTGCTTATTTTAGAACTAGCTTGGAGAGACTTGTCACAAGGAAAAGGCATCTGATGAAGGCAGTCGCTGAAACGTGTTATGCCCAAATCCTCAATTAAAGTTATTTTGAAGCCCCGCTGTGTCCCTTGAGTCTGCTCGGAACGGAGGAGAATTGTGGTTGATATTTAGCATGTTTCCAGTTTCACGCACAAGGGACCCTTTCATCAAGAGGCCGCGACATTTGCTGGAAAAGAGTGCAGGTTTATTCCGAGGTATCGGATTGTCGTGGCCCGCCACCCTACCTCTGGATGTGAAGAAACTGCCGGCATTAGTGGGTCCATGACTGCATGGAAAGACGCAGTCACTGCACAGGCGTCTTCAGTCCTCCGTGGCGGAGGGAAAGGTGCGTTGAAAGTAGGGGACATAATGACTTTGGTGACAACTGTGTTTAAGCTCTCTCCCTGGCACCACGGGCGAAAACAACATCCTCATTGGAACTTTGCTATAACACACTGCATTGTGGGGATGGTAGTTCTTCATTCCGAACTACCGTCTGGTAACGTGGTCCAGGTGCGCGCCTCACCACATGGAAGGAGGTGCTAATTGTAGAACTAGCTTGGAGAGACTTGTCACAAGGAAAAGGCATCTGATGAAGGCAGTCGCTGAAACGTGTTATGCCCAAATCCTCAATTAAAGTTATTTTGAAGCCCCGCTGTGTACCTTGACTCTGCTCGGAACAAAGGAGAATTGTGGTTGATATATTTATATATATATTACCTACTGGCGGTCGCCAGTAGGTAGTTATAGTTAGGACCACGTTTCCATAGGAAAACCTCAACATTCTATTTTGAATAACTTTGGCGCCGGTCGACGAATCCTCGCGAATTTCTCAAAATAGGTGGGGCGCTACGCTCCGCTCCTACCCTGAAAGTCTCGGGGGGATTCGTCAAGCGGGGGCTGAGATAAAAGGGGGGTCCCAAAACGCGTTTTTCCCATGCATTTTTCCATAGGACCTTTAGAACGAGCTACAGCCCGAACGGCTGAACAGAATTACTTGAAATTTGGCAGAGAGGTAGTCCTCAGGTCAAGGAAGTGCCTTTTGTAGGTTTGGTGTAAATCTGTTCAGTAGATTCTGAGAAAATAGCCTTTAAATCAATATATATATCTGAGCCCGCTTACGGTACGCTTACCGTACGCTTACGGTAAGCGTACGGCGGCGTGCGCGAGCGCGATTCTGATTGGCTCTTAGATCTTAGTAAACATTCGAATCGGTCGAAACCAGGAAGCGGCGGCCGCCATTTTGTGTATTTCACTCTGAAAAAAAAGAGTGAAAACAAGGAAAGGGGGCAATGAGGAGAGTTACAGACCCCCTAACATTTGTAAGGGGGTCAAAGAAGGACAGAAAAGTACAAAAAAAACATTTATTGATTTAAAAAAAAATCACGGGGTACGCGTACGGTAAGCTTACGGTAAGCGTACGGTAAAAAAAAAAAAAAAAAGATAAATGAAAAGCAGATTTAAGAGTTTAGAAATTAGGGAGCTCTAAAAAGAGCTGTTGTGTTTATGAAGTCATTTTTTTAGTGGTACCTACAAGTAAGTACCGATGCAGAGTCTAAGGTTCAAGAGGAAGACTCTGTTCCCTTCATCATTGAAGTGCACACCATCTCCTCTATAAATGTCTTGCATGTCATAACGCAAGTTGTTGTGGTAAATGGCACCCATACCATAGTCACGGAGGAAAGCAGAAACAGATTTGTTGACGTGCTTTCTTGCTTTGTCAATCTGTGGACAGAAATGATTGGACCAGTTCCATTTTTGCCTTTGGCATATGTTGGAAAACACAAAGGCAGTTTTAGGGAAAAGTGTAAACAGTTGTGCAAAGGTGTCCTTCATAAGCATTTCCAGACCTACCCCAGTCAAAGTGCCTAGGTCATTGCCACCACAGTGCACTATTATGAGGTCAGGGTGTTGGATTTGAATGAAGGATTTCACCAATGGCATCAATTGGTGCCACTTTAACCCTCTCTGACCAATCCATTTAATGTCTACATTTGGCAAAGCAAGGTCTCTCACCATATCTGTTTTCTCTGCAAACTTTTCACTCCAGAAGACATAGCTGTGCCCTACAATCCACACTGTGAACATCTTCAAAGGAGAACTGGATGCACTCAGGAGGTGTCTTTCAGTAGAATGGCAATAAGAAAAGAAAGACAGTTTGGAAATGGAGGCATACATATTTTTTTAAAACAAAAAGAACTGATTGGCTGTTTCATACCATTCTAGAATAAAAACTAGGCTGTATGTGAAAATTAATAGAAGCATGTTTTGTATTGGTACAAAAAAATGTGTAACCAAAGAACAGTACTATGGATTTGCTGTAAGGTTTGAAAAGTCAAGCACTCTTGCTCTGTGGAATTGAAACATTGTGTGTCGAACTTCTGACCTAACTGCACACAGCAGTGTTCCATGAGCTGTTGCTATGGTAGCAGGCAGAAGTCAAGTTGGGGGAAGGGTACTAGGCAGAAGTCAAGTTGGGGGCAGGGTACTTTTGGAAAAGGGTTGGTTTTCAACCAATAGAAATGTGTGAATACATGTGAAAAAAAGGGGGAAGCACTGAGATTTGAAACTTACATGTATATGTGTGGAAAAATAGAGGGAAAGTTTGCCATTATCTGGTTCTGCTGAGAGGAGAGAGGTGAACAGAACAGAGATCCTGGCTCTGATAATCTGCTGTTTGAGTGTCACATTTCTTTCACAACTAACTAATTTTAAAGGTGAGTTTACAGTTTGAGAGGGGATGTATGTGGTAACTTAAGAAATGAATAATAGAAATGGGAATTGTTTTTGTTGTAGTTACACATGGTGGTTTCATAATGTGTCAGTGTGTAAAAGTGATTTACACTTGCCCCGAAAAAAAAAAAGAGCAGTAAGTGTGCTTTCAAATTGGCAAAGAAATTTCGTTTTGGCACTAATGTGAAAACATGACTCTGTGTGCATAGAAGAATTATAGGCAGAGATTTATTGCGTCTTGCTCTGGTGATTTCACAGTTGCATTAGATGGAAAGGGGGAGCGAATTTTGGGGGGAAGAAGCAGAGGCTTAGCACACACCCATGTCCTTGCCGTGTATAGTCATGCACAGTATTTACAAGCGAGTGGGGTTTTCAGGTTTCAGTCTGTAATGCAAATACATTCAGCATCACTAAGGCTGGTTGCCCTTGGTGGAGTGTAGGCAGTCACAGAGAATGCACATGGTGGTGGTCTGAAAAAAAAACAGCTTGGACACGTGCAATTAAATAAATCAAAAATAGTGGTTTCATAATGTGTCAGTCTGTAAAAGTGATTTCAAATTGTAAAAAGAGATTTTCACTTGGCCCGAAAAAAAAAGAGCAGTAAGTGTGCTTTCAAATTGGCAAAGAAATTTCGTTTTGGCACTAATGTGAAAACATGACTCTGTGTGCATAGAAGAATTATAGGCAGAGATTTATTGCGTCTTGCTCTGGTGATTTCACAGTTGCATTAGATGGAAAGGGGGAGAGAATTTTTGGGGGAAGAAGCAGAGGCTTAGCACACACCCATGTCCTTGCCGTGTATAGTCATGCACAGTATTTACAAGCCAGTGGGGTTTTCAGGTTTAAGTCTGTAATGCAAATACATTCAGCATCACTAAGGCTGGTTGCCCTTGCTGGAGTGTAGGCAGTCACAGAGAATGCACATGGTGGTGGTCTGAAAAAAAAACAGCTTGGACACGTGCAATTAAATAAATCAAAAATAGTGGTTTCATAATGTGTCAGTCTGTAAAAGTGATTTCAAATTGTAAAAAGAGATTTTCACTTGGCCCGAAAAAAAAAGAGCAGTAAGTGTGCTTTGAAATTGGCAAAGAAATTTCGTTTTGGCACTAATGTGAAAACATGACTCTGTGTGCATAGAAGAATTATAGGCAGAGATTTATTGCGTCTTGCTCTGGTGATTTCACAGTTGCATTAGATGGAAAGGGGGAGCGAATTATTGGGGGAAGAAGCAGAGGCTTAGCACACACCCATGTCCTTGCCGTGTATAGTCATGCACAGTATTTACAAGGCAGTGGGGTTTTCAGGTTTAAGTCTGTAATGCAAATACATTCAGCATCACTAAGGCTGGTTGCCCTTGCTGGAGTGTAGGCAGTCACAGAGAATGCACATGGTGGTGGTCTGAAAAAAAAGCAGCTTGGACACGTGCAATTAAATAAATCAAAAATAGTGGTTTCATAATGTGTCAGTCTGTAAAAGTGATTTCAAATTGTAAAAAGAGATTTTCACTTGGCCCGAAAAAAAAAGAGCAGTAAGTGTGCTTTCAAATTGGCAAAGAAATTTCGTTTTGGCACTAATGTGAAAACATGACTCTGTGTGCATAGAAGAATTATAGGCAGAGATTTATTGCGTCTTGCTCTGGTGATTTCACAGTTGCATTAGATGGAAAGGGGGAGCGAATTATTGGGGGAAGAAGCAGAGGCTTAGCACACACCCATGTCCTTGCCGTGTATAGTCATGCACAGTATTTACAAGCCAGTGGGGTTTTCAGGTTTAAGTCTGTAATGCAAATACATTCAGCATCACTAAGGCTGGTTGCCCTTGATGGAGTGTAGGCAGTCACAGAGAATGCACATGGTGGTGGTCTGAAAAAAAAACAGCTTGGACACGTGCAATTAAATAAATCAAAAATAGTGGTTTCATAATGTGTCAGTCTGTAAAAGTGATTTCAAATTGTAAAAAGAGATTTTCACTTGGCCCGAAAAAAAAAGAGCAGTAAGTGTGCTTTGAAATTGGCAAAGAAATTTCGTTTTGGCACTAATGTGAAAACATGACTCTGTGTGCATAGAAGAATTATAGGCAGAGATTTATTGCGTCTTGCTCTGGTGATTTCACAGTTGCATTAGATGGAAAGGGGGAGCGAATTATTGGGGGAAGAAGCAGAGGCTTAGCACACACCCATGTCCTTGCCGTGTATAGTCATGCACAGTATTTACAAGGCAGTGGGGTTTTCAGGTTTAAGTCTGTAATGCAAATACATTCAGCATCACTAAGGCTGGTTGCCCTTGCTGGAGTGTAGGCAGTCACAGAGAATGCACATGGTGGTGGTCTGAAAAAAAAGCAGCTTGGACACGTGCAATTAAATAAATCAAAAATAGTGGTTTCATAATGTGTCAGTCTGTAAAAGTGATTTCAAATTGTAAAAAGAGATTTTCACTTGGCCCGAAAAAAAAAGAGCAGTAAGTGTGCTTTCAAATTGGCAAAGAAATTTCGTTTTGGCACTAATGTGGAAACATGACTCTGTGTGCATAGAAGAATTATAGGCAGAGATTTATTGCGTCTTGCTCTGGTGATTTCACAGTTGCATTAGATGGAAAGGGGGAGCGAATTTTTGGGGGAAGAAGCAGAGGCTTAGCACACACCCATGTCCTTGCCGTGTGTAGTCATGCACAGTATTTACAAGCCAGTGGGGTTTTCAGGTTTAAGTCTGTAATGCAAATACATTCAGCATCACTAAGGCTGGTTGCCCTTGGTGGAGTGTAGGCAGTCACAGAGAATGCACATGGTGGTGGTCTGAAAAAAAAACAGCTTGGACACGTGCAATTAAATAAATCAAAACTAGTGGTTTCATAATGTGTCAGTCTGTAAAAGTGATTTCAAATTGTAAAAAGATATTTTCACTTGGCCCGAAAAAAAAAGAGCAGTAAGTGTGCTTTCAAATTGGCAAAGAAATTTCGTTTTGGCACTAATGTGAAAACATGACTCTGTGTGCATAGAAGAATTATAGGCAGAAATTTATTGCGTCTTGCTCTGGTGATTTCACAGTTGCATTAGATGGAAAGGGGGAGCGAATTATTGGGGGAAGAAGCAGAGGCTTAGCACACACCCATGTCCTTGCCGTGTATAGTCATGCACAGTATTTACAAGGCAGTGGGGTTTTCAGGTTTAAGTCTGTAATGCAAATACATTCAGCATCACTAAGGCTGGTTGCCCTTGCTGGAGTGTAGGCAGTCACAGAGAATGCACATGGTGGTGGTCTGAAAAAAAAGCAGCTTGGACACGTGCAATTAAATAAATCAAAAATAGTGGTTTCATAATGTGTCAGTCTGTAAAAGTGATTTCAAATTGTAAAAAGAGATTTTCACTTGGCCCGAAAAAAAAAGAGCAGTAAGTGTGCTTTCAAATTGGCAAAGAAATTTCGTTTTGGCACTAATGTGAAAACATGACTCTGTGTGCATAGAAGAATTATAGGCAGAGATTTATTGCGTCTTGCTCTGGTGATTTCACAGTTGCATTAGATGGAAAGGGGGAGCGAATTTTTGGGGGAAGAAGCAGAGGCTTAGCACACACCCATGTCCTTGCCGTGTATAGTCATGCACAGTATTTACAAGCCAGTGGGGTTTTCAGGTTTAAGTCTGTAATGCAAATACATTCAGCATCACTAAGGCTGGTTGCCCTTGCTGGAGTGTAGGCAGTCACAGAGAATGCACATGGTGGTGGTCTGAAAAAAAAACAGCTTGGACACGTGCAATTAAATAAATCAAAAATAGTGGTTTCATAATGTGTCAGTCTGTAAAAGTGATTTCAAATTGTAAAAAGAGATTTTCACTTGGCCCGAAAAAAAAAGAGCAGTAAGTGTGCTTTCAAATTGGCAAAGAAATTTCGTTTTGGCACTAATGTGAAAACATGACTCTGTGTGCATAGAAGAATTATAGGCAGAGATTTATTGCGTCTTGCTCTGGTGATTTCACAGTTGCATTAGATGGAAAGTGGGAGCGAATTTTTGGGGGAAGAAGCAGAGGCTTAGCACACACCCATGTCCTTGCCGTGTATAGTCATGCACAGTATTTACAAGCCAGTGGGGTTTTCAGGTTTAAGTCTGTAATGCAAATACATTCAGCATCACTAAGGCTGGTTGCCCTTGCTGGAGTGTAGGCAGTCACAGAGAATGCACATGGTGGTGGTCTGAAAAAAAAACAGCTTGGACACGTGCAATTAAATAAATCAAAAATAGTGGTTTCATAATGTGTCAGTCTGTAAAAGTGATTTCAAATTGTAAAAAGAGATTTTCACTTGGACCGAAAAAAAAAGAGCAGTAAGTGTGCTTTGAAATTGGCAAAGAAATTTCGTTTTGGCACTAATGTGAAAACATGACTCTGTGTGCAAAGAAGAATTATAGGCAGAGATTTATTGCGTCTTGCTCTGGTGATTTCACAGTTGCATTAGATGGAAAGGGGGAGCGAATTATTGGGGGAAGAAGCAGAGGCTTAGCACACACCCATGTCCTTGCCGTGTATAGTCATGCACAGTATTTACAAGGCAGTGGGGTTTTCAGGTTTAAGTCTGTAATGCAAATACATTCAGCATCACTAAGGCTGGTTGCCCTTGCTGGAGTGTAGGCAGTCACAGAGAATGCACATGGTGGTGGTCTGAAAAAAAAGCAGCTTGGACACGTGCAATTAAATAAATCAAAAATAGTGGTTTCATAATGTGTCAGTCTGTAAAAGTGATTTCAAATTGTAAAAAGAGATTTTCACTTGGCCCGAAAAAAAAAGAGCAGTAAGTGTGCTTTCAAATTGGCAAAGAAATTTCGTTTTGGCACTAATGTGAAAACATGACTCTGTGTGCATAGAAGAATTATAGGCAGAGATTTATTGCGTCTTGCTCTGGTGATTTCACAGTTGCATTAGATGGAAAGGGGGAGCGAATTATTGGGGGAAGAAGCAGAGGCTTAGCACACACCCATGTCCTTGCCGTGTATAGTCATGCACAGTATTTACAAGCCAGTGGGGTTTTCAGGTTTAAGTCTGTAATGCAAATACATTCAGCATCACTAAGGCTGGTTGCCCTTGGTGGAGTGTAGCACTGTGGACATGGGCTTTTTAAAAAATCTGAAAAGTGGTTTCATAATGTGACAGTTTGTAAAAGAGATTTTCACTTGCCCAAAAAAAAGAGCAGTTTGTGTGCATTCAAATTGGCAAAGAAATTTCGTTTTGTGACTATTGTGAAAAGAAATGTAGTAATATATTTAAATACAATAACAGATTTTTTTTTTAGTTTTTTTCAGGTATTGCTGAAGAACAGTGAACAAAATTTAAGATGCCTACAAAATCTCGAGTTCAAAAAACGCTAAAAAAAAAACTATATTTGAAGACAACTGGAGGACCAAAGTTAGTAGAAGATGCTGATGTTGGGAAAAAGAAAAAATCTTCTGGTAAGCAAAAAAAACAATTCCTAAACAAAATATTTAAAACAAAGAAAAATGTACAAAATGTCTGTTCTCGGAAAAATGTAACAAAACATAGAGAACAGCAAAAAATTGAGAATTTAGTTAATGCAAATATACCTTCTGCAATTGAAAAGTTTAACATAAACAGAAAAACAGCATTTAAAGAGATACGTAGAAAAATGTTTCAGAGAAGAGTTATGTCCAATTTGATAAAGGATATAAAGAAATATAAGCAAAAGGCTAAATATTACAAGAGAAAAAAAGAAATTGAAGCCATTGCAGCAAAAGCATTAGAATTAAAAAGGAAACTATTCATATTAATTTTGAATAGGATGCGTACATTAGACAAAATGGTTAATGTACTGAAATCACATAGCAAAAGGAAAAGAGTAGTGAACAGAACAAACTTTTGTAAAGTGTTTTTAGGCAAGTGGATGCATAGTTCAAGTAGTGAACCTTTTTTTAATGAAGAAAGCTATTTTCAAAGTAATAGTTTGCTGCATGCAGTTGACACCAGAGGTCGTTCATACGAAGTAAAAAATGGTTGCATAATGGAGAAGGAGATAATGGTTCCAAGAGATGAGGTACAAGTGATGGCAGATGAGGCAATGGGGAGACGTCCTAAAGCCCCAGTGTACACTTGGAATTGTAGTAGTATTTGCACTGTGCGTCAGGAATCTATTGACAGATTTCGAGAGTTTCTAAGAGAATATAGTAAAAAAAGTGTAAAACAAAAGATTAAGGTGCTTCAAAGTCTGGATCCATGCAGAGTGAGAGAGAATACTGGTTTGCAGGGTCATTCTCTTGCTTGTCTATCTAGAAAAGTGTGCAATAGTGTTTTCCATCATTTTAGGATGCTGGCTGTTCATCATACTGAAATGAGAAAGTTTGTGAGACGGTTGTATTTTGCC
Organism: Triturus cristatus; assembly: GCF_964204655.1. Lineage (NCBI taxonomy): Eukaryota > Metazoa > Chordata > Amphibia > Caudata > Salamandridae > Triturus > Triturus cristatus. The sequence goes on along the minus strand of NC_140593.1, from coordinate 481,810,334 downwards.
AAAAGTCCAGCAATAAAGTTAAATGAATTGAATAGGGCTCTGTTCCGAGGAACGGTATCAGATGTAGAGAAGGTTGTTGATGAAATTCAGTTTTGTTACTTTGGTCCTGAACAAAACAGTGCAGAGAAGGACACAGTAAATGAGGAAGAAGTGGAAGAGAATGTAGAACCCTCTGTAAGTAACACATTTAATGATCACATAACAAAATTTGCAATAGTCTCTAATGAAAGACCAAATTTTACTTGTATTTGTTGCCGCAGAACTCATTATAGAAAACAAACTAGGAATGTTGATCTCTACAGAAAGAGTGAAAATGAAGATAATTATAAGTGGAAGGATTTTGCCACATATATATTTCTAGAAAATTGTTTTGAATTGGGTGAAGATCAGCGTATTTGTAAATACTGTTATAACAAGTTAGAGGAAAATAGAATGCCGACCAGAGCTGTACATAATAATTTAGAATTGGATGCTATTCCTGCTGAACTTTCTGAATTAAATACATATGAGTCTATACTCATTCAATGTGTTCATCCGTTCCAGACCATAGTACGTATGGAGCCCAAAACTGGTAAATTACCTCCTTCAGATTTACTGAGAGGTTTAAAAGGTAGAGTGGTGTATTTGCCCTTGGATTTGAAAAAAAATATGGAAACTATTGATGCGGATACTTTGGAAACTGAACCATTAATTATTCTGGTTAATGGTGTACCTACAAAGAATAAGAAGATTTGGCAGGAGCTGGTAGATGTGCGGAAAGTACAAAGAGCAAATTTGTATTTGAAAAAAAATAACAAATGGTATGAATCAATTTATATAGAAGAAGAAGAAGAAGAAGAAGATTTACAAGGAGACACAGAAACACCAACTGGACAAATTGAAAAAGTGGACAAGTCAAAGGAAGAAGAAATTTATGAACATTTTAGCATACATCCTCTCCATTCGAAAGAAGTTATGGGAGACAATATTGATCTCTTTCAGATGAAGAAAGCAAAAGGAAATCCCGTGAGTGTATGGGAGGAGAGCTTGGAAGCTCGATGTTTTCCCCAGCTGTTTCCTAAAGGAAAAGGAGGACGATACGATGAACGTCCAGAACAGATTCCAGCTTCAGAGTATCGAACTACAAGACTATATGCTGAAGATCCCAGATTTCGACAAAGTATTCCTTATTTGTTCCATCTTTTATTTGAAAGCGACTTGTCTGCACTGTCTTATGCAGTAAATCACATTTTAAAAAGTGGAGTACATTTACAAAATGTGTCTGCTAAGGATTTTATGGAGAAAGTGCAGCACCGAGATGATCATTTGGAAACACAACTGATCAATCTGATGGCTTGTCAGCGTGGGACAAATGAATATTGGTACCGACGCCATGGTGAACTAAAATGCATGTTACGCAATTTAGGAACACCAACATGGTTCCTTACCCTAAGCTGTGCCGAGTACGCTTGGGATGATTTACTGGATTTTCTACGAGAGGCCAATTCAAACATTAAAAACATCGAATACAAGACAGCAGGAGAACTGTGCTCATTGGATCCGGTTAATGTTTGCAGATATTTCAATCATAGATTTGAGGCTATGATGTCCTTCATCTGCAATAAAAAAAATCCACCCCTTGGAGAAGTAGTGGATTTCTTTTGGAGAAAAGAGTACCAGGCAAGAGGTGCTCCTCATATTCATATGCTGCTGTGGATCAAGGATGCCCCAAAGTTTGGAACAGATACTGATGAAGCAGTGTTATCTTACATTGAAGAATATGCAACATGTGCTATACCAAAAAGCACAGAAGAGAACAAGTTAAAGGAGCAAGTTCTACGTTTCCAAAGTCATCGGTGTGGAAAATACTGTCGACGGAAATACAAGAGCAAAGAAAAATACTACACTAAATGTCGATTTGGATTTCCTAGACCTGTTCTTTCAAATGGAAGAGTCAACAGTTTTATGTCAGCTGTGAGACATACTATCACAAGAAAATCACCTAAGAATACCTACAACCTTAAAAGAAAAGAAGAATCTAAAAATATAAATGACTACAACCCAGTCATTTTATCCATGTGGAACGCTAACATGGATATACAGTATGTTGCTGACAATTGCATTGCTGTTGCTCGATATGTAACGTCTTACATTACGAAATCAGAAAAAACAGAATTGAAGGAAATGTGGGAAGAGATTTCTCACGAGAAGACTGTCAGTAAGAAGCTGTACAGTTTCAGTTTGAAGATGTTATCGCATCGAGAAATTGGATCCTACGAATGTTCAGATAGGTTATCTTCTGCAAGTCTCTACTCGAAGTCAAGAAGAATAATTTGGGCAAGTTTAGGCCTTGCAGCAATGAGAAATCGGGTACTGAAATCTGTTGGAGAAATTGAATATTTGGCTGAGAATGACCCAGAAAGTACAGATATATTGAAAACAAACATGTTGGACACATATTATCCCAAGAGAAGTCATCATCTGGAGAACATGTGTCTCTATGAAGTGTTACAGAACTACATTTATTCACGGAAAGCTGCAGAAGACATCAACAGTGGAAAATATAAAGTTGTTGGTGAAGAAGGATGTTTGGTGAAGCAAACCAAAGGAAGTTTGATAAATCACCGGAAGCTGAGTTGCGACACTACCGACAAGAAAGAATTTTACTACTTGGCTCTTTTACAGTTGTTTAAACCATGGCGTACAGAGGATGAACTACTGGGAGAATTCCAGAGCTATGAAGATTCTTTTAATGCTTGTAAAGACAGCATACAATGCAGTACATTCTCAACTTATCTGCAAATGTTAAATGAAGAAATTGAACAGGAAACTACAATTGCAGCAGAAATAGCTAGAGACAGTTCTCAGGACAGCCAAAGTTCAGGAACATACAGTCAAGATCCCCTAGGACAACCAATCGTTGAAAATGAAGCATCAATAGCCATGAATGAAGTGGAAACGGCTATGAATCAAGGTCAAGAAGAATTTATAGACTTAGAAAATTTGGAAAGACAACTGAATCAAGAGCAGCAACAAATTTATGAAGAGATCAAAAACAAAATTGATCACGGATTTCTACATATCAAAAAAGAGTGCTCATGCACATCATTTCATCCAATCAGGATGTATGTAAGCGGACAAGCTGGCACTGGAAAAAGTTTCCTAATTAAAGTCATCAGAAGCTACCTAAAGCAAAAAACGGATTCTACTTTGTCTTGTGTGGTTACTGCTCCAACTGGGTTAGCAGCATATAACATAAAAGGAATCACCTTACATCGTTTGCTAATGTTACCAGTGGAGCATGAGAACAAAATACAATTCAACAAGCTAACTGGAGAAGCATCCTTGGAAGTTTCAAGAGTATTGAAGAAGATGCAAGTTCTCATTATTGATGAGGTGAGCATGGTATCGAACTTAATGCTTGCCTTTGTGCATTTAAGAATGCAGCAAATTTTGAAGACAGACTATGACGTGTTATTTGGTGGAAAACACGTCATAGTTTTTGGGGATCTTTTGCAACTTACTCCAGTTAAAGGACAACCAGTGTTTAATACTGTGACACATGAAGACACGAAGAAGTCATTGGGAAGCATTGGAAATACAAATATTTGGTCCTTCTTTGAGTACAAGGAACTTACAACTAATATGAGGCAAGCAAACGATGAAGAATATGGAAGTATTCTGAAAGATATCAGGATTGGAATACTCACAGAAGTTGGGAAAAAAGCATTACAGAGTCGGCTGCTACATAATTTATTTCCAAAGGAAGAAATAGTTGCAGAGAAAATATACAAGAATATTGCAGAAAACAAAAGTGTCATCTGCTTAATGCCAACTCTACGTGAATGCTCAATATTTAATGAGGAGCTTTTGAAATTGGAAAAGGAAGACATCAGGAAATTGGAAGCAGTGGACAAAATTGAGGATGGAAGAATTACTGTCACAGTAACAGGCAAACTGAAAAATAAATTGGACTCACTAGAGAAGAACATCTCCAAAACAGCAGGATTAGAAAAAAATCTATATGTTTGCATGAACTGTAGAGTGTTTTTAAGGAGAAATTTGGATGTTGAGAAAGGCTTAGTGAATGGAGCAATGGGAAGAGTTGTGGGTTTTATTAATTATCAGAAAAAAGAAGGAATTGAATGTTTAAAAATAAAATTTGATCAGATAGAAGAAGTTAAAGATATTTGTCGTTGTACAGTTCGTTTTATGCTTGTGAAAGACTTATATGTACGTAGGAAGCAGTTTCCGTTTTCTCTAGCATATGCTGTAACTATTCACAAGTCTCAAGGATTGACTGTAGATTGTGCATTTGTGAACATTGGTTCAACTGTGTTCAAAGAAGGTATGGCATATGTAGCTTTGTCACGAGTCAAAACATTATCAGGTTTATTCATGATAGACTTTGATGACTCAAAAGTTAGTGCTGATACAAACTGTGTAAAGGAGTATAATAGATTAAGAAGAAGCTATGCTCCTCATTTAGGTCAGTATCCTGTGTTGGAGAAACGTGTAGTTTCTCGTAAAAGGAGAAATGAGAATATCTGTAATGAAGATGTAGAGAGGAGGAAAAAAAAGAGGAGTGATGTAATTGCAAGCAAAAAGAAAAAGGAAAATGAAGAACAGGTTGTAGGATGTCATTTTGAAAATAGCTCTGGTGTCAACTGCTACGCTAATGTAGTGCTGAATGTTGCATTTTATCTGGAAAGTTTGCAAGAGCAGATAATAGTAAATCAGGGAAAAAGATTCTGTTCAGAGCTGAGTCTCCTTTTTCAAAAGCTGAGTAAAGATAAAACTCAAATAGAAAGTGCTACTGACATTAGAAAACTTTTAGATGTATGTTCAGGACGAACACAGTTTTCTCAAAATGAACAGCAAGATGCACACGAATTTTTGATGTATTTTCTTCAGGTAGTGGAAGAAGAAGGAGTTCCCATTGACATTTTTTTTGGTCTCTCTTATAAATGGGAACATAGTTGTGATAATTGTTATAATATATGTGGCTCTATTGTTGATAATGAAAGGTTTATTTATTTGACATTGCCAGAGAGTAAAACAGTCACTTTTGCAAAATTAGTTAAAGATGCTAATCATAGCATGAAATGTGGCGAGTGTAATTCTGACATGTTATCAACATTAATTTTAAGGGAATACGGACAGTATGTAATTTTAATGATGCAACGATGTAGAGCTGATGGATCAAAATTGGATACTTTAATAAAGAAGTTTACAGGACAGCAATTATCAATTTCAGGAAAAACTTTTGTAACTGTTGCAATAATTTTCCATGATGGACCTACTGTTACTTCTGGACATTACACAGTTTATCTAAAATGTGAAAAAGGCTGGACACTGTGTAATGATTCCCAATTGATTTTCAAACAACGTTTGCCTTTTGATTTAGCAAATTCCTATCTAATCTTCCTGAAACCTAAATTTTAGAGAGACTTGGCAAGATCTGGACAAAATAATTTTACCATTTTACTGGATTACCATTGCAATTTTGTAGAAAAAATATTTTTAAAATTATCATTTGGCCTAAAGGAAAGATAACCAATTGTAATGTGGACTTTTTTAATTTTTAATGCAATTTTGAAAAACCAATAATTTAGAGATAATCGGTAACTTCTGCACATTTTAAATTTTGGAATGCTATTGAACTGCCAATGAAAATTTTTTTCAAAAATGATTTAAAAAATTACTATTTGGCCATGTGGAAAAGTAAGCAATTCTATTGTGGACTAAATAAATTATTCAAAAAATTTTCGTGAACCAAAATGTTACAGAGAATCGGTGAGATCTGGACAGATTAAACTTTAGAATTTTAATGGATTTCCCTTGGAAATTTATTCCAGGAAAAAAAAAAAAATACTATTTGGCCTAAAGGAAATAAAATCAGATGTATTTTGGAGTTATTTGAGATATAATATTGTGATTATACTTCTCAAACAAACATATCAGACGGTATTTTAAAGAAAAAAGTATTGTTTTTAGATGATATTTTTTTAGAATAATATACATTTCTGTAATGATAAGTTTAAGTGAGAAGAGATTCTGGGCTTTTTTAATACAATCTTTGTGATTGTTAATTTTTTTTGCCCGCTGTAAAATGATGAATGCAATTGCTTTCACAATTAATAGTGAAATGCAATTTATTCTGAAAACAGCAAAAATAAGGCAAAAATATTTTTTGGTAAAAAATGTAAATATGTGTACTGTATTATTAAATGGTTTAAAAATATTAATACTTTTTTCTTTATTTTCAGATCGATATAGAAAATTTTCGGAAACTACAACCATTTTAAAAACTATTTTTTAAAAAAACAAATGAATAAATATTTTTTTGAGTGAGTATGGTAAGTCAATAATAAAAATTGTAGTCTCTCAAGGACTTTATAATGTGATAAATGATTTTTAGTGTTTTTTTTTAAAAAATAAAAAAAAGGTACGCTTACCGTACGCGTACGGTAAAAAAAAAAAAAAAAAAGTTTTTAAAAACAAGTAAAAAAAAGATGGAAGATAAGGTTGGCTCTTAAAAGAACCGTTGTGTTCATGCAGGGACAGAGGAAAGGAAGCATGGGAAAATCATTCAAAGCTACAAATGTGCTGATCTATTTTGTTGTTTACTAGGGAAACACTGGTCTCCCTATGACAAATTAGACCTTTACAAAATGTGCAATGAATATCAACCTTCCGAAATCGAAGGTTCATTTCCAGAGGGCCAGCAAAAGGAGATTCTCCCCCCACAGATGAAGGGCTCACCTGACCTGCAGAAGAAGGAGTAAGCCCTGCAGGTGATGGTCCAGGCTGAGCTGCTGTGGATGTACTGGCTCGTCTTTCTGAAGAGTTACCTCCAAAAAGATGACCATGTGTCCTTCTGTGTACATCCTGGAGGTGTCTCTTCATGGTGTGATTCCCAAAGGAATACTTCCTGTTAGGATTACCTCTAGAAAGTACACGCTTACACAGCTTGCAAGTAACTAAGGGTGCATTCACCTTTTGCTGGCCTTCTGGAAAAGTAAAATAATCCCAAACATAAGAAGGCTTTACTTTCCTCGCTCTCTGCCTCAAGACAGTGCTGCTGGTGCTAGCCTCACTCTCAGAAGAGCTCTGCTGTTCTGCCATCGTATCCCAAAGACAAACCAGCTCCTTCTCCCAAGGGATCACAAGCAGAAATGAGGGGAATGGGTGTGGTGTAGGAAAGTTCTAGAACTGAAAGTACTTTCAACCAATCAAAAGTTGTGTTTCATGATCACATGACCTACCGTACGCTTACGGTGCGCTTACGGTGCGCTTACGGTACGCTTACGGCAAAAAGTACGCGTGCGCGTAAAAAAGACACGCGCTTCCGCGCATGCGCATAACAGTCACTTCCCGGCACTTCCGCGTAACGTGCGCGTGTGGCGTAAGCGCGCACGCGACCCACGCGCAGTACGCGCGGCTACGCAAAGTACGTAACTATACGCAAGCAGCGTAGATAGATTACGGGCGTTGCGTAAACCGTACGCTTACCGTGAGCTTACGGTACGCGTACTATAAAAAAAAAAAAAAGAAAAAAAAAAAAACTGGAAATAACTTTTACATGTTTATTTTAAAAAATTTATATAAAATAAACGCCAGTAGGTAGTTATAGTTAGGACCACGTTTCCATAGGAAAACCTCAACATTCTATTTTGAATAACTTTGGCGCCGGTCGACGAATCCTCGCGAATTTCTCAAAATAGGTGGGGCGCTACGCTCCGCTCCTACCCTGAAAGTCTCGGGGGGATTCGTCAAGCGGGGGCTGAGATAAAAGGGGGATCCCAAAACGCGTTTTTCACATGCATTTTTCCATAGGACCTTTAGAACGAGCTACAGCCCGAACGGCTGAACAGAATTACTTGAAATTTGGCAGAGAGGTAGTCCTCAGGTCAAGGAAGTGCCTTTTGTAGGTTTGGTGTAAATCTGTTCAGTAGATTCTGAGAAAATAGCCTTTAAATCAATATATATATCTGAGCCCGCTTACGGTACGCTTACCGTACGCTTACGGTAAGCGTACGGCGGCGTGCGCGAGCGCGATTCTGATTGGCTCTTAGATCTTAGTAAACATTCGAATCGGTCGAAACCAGGAAGCGGCGGCCGCCATTTTGTGTATTTCACTCTGAAAAAAAAGAGTGAAAACAAGGAAAGGGGGCAATGAGGAGAGTTACAGACCCCCTAACATTTGTAAGGGGGTCAAAGAAGGACAGAAAAGTACAAAAAAAACATTTATTGATTTAAAAAAAAATCACGGGGTACGCGTACGGTAAGCTTACGGTAAGCGTACGGTAAAAAAAAAAAAAAAAGATAAATGAAAAGCAGATTTAAGAGTTTAGAAATTAGGGAGCTCTAAAAAGAGCTGTTGTGTTTATGAAGTCATTTTTTTAGTGGTACCTACAAGTAAGTACCGATGCAGAGTCTAAGGTTCAAGAGGAAGACTCTGTTCCCTTCATCATTGAAGTGCACACCATCTCCTCTATAAATGTCTTGCATGTCATAACGCAAGTTGTTGTGGTAAATGGCACCCATACCATAGTCACGGAGGAAAGCAGAAACAGATTTGTTGACGTGCTTTCTTGCTTTGTCAATCTGTGGACAGAAATGATTGGACCAGTTCCATTTTTGCCTTTGGCATATGTTGGAAAACACAAAGGCAGTTTTAGGGAAAAGTGTAAACAGTTGTGCAAAGGTGTCCTTCATAAGCATTTCCAGACCTACCCCAGTCAAAGTGCCTAGGTCATTGCCACCACAGTGCACTATTATGAGGTCAGGGTGTTGGATTTGAATGAAGGATTTCACCAATGGCATCAATTGGTGCCACTTTAACCCTCTCTGACCAATCCATTTAATGTCTACATTTGGCAAAGCAAGGTCTCTCACCATATCTGTTTTCTCTGCAAACTTTTCACTCCAGAAGACATAGCTGTGCCCTACAATCCACACTGTGAACATCTTCAAAGGAGAACTGGATGCACTCAGGAGGTGTCTTTCAGTAGAATGGCAATAAGAAAAGAAAGACAGTTTGGAAATGGAGGCATACATATTTTTTTAAAACAAAAAGAACTGATTGGCTGTTTCATACCATTCTAGAATAAAAACTAGGCTGTATGTGAAAATTAATAGAAGCATGTTTTGTATTGGTACAAAAAAATGTGTAACCAAAGAACAGTACTATGGATTTGCTGTAAGGTTTGAAAAGTCAAGCACTCTTGCTCTGTGGAATTGAAACATTGTGTGTCGAACTTCTGACCTAACTGCACACAGCAGTGTTCCATGAGCTGTTGCTATGGTAGCAGGCAGAAGTCAAGTTGGGGGAAGGGTACTAGGCAGAAGTCAAGTTGGGGGCAGGGTACTTTTGGAAAAGGGTTGGTTTTCAACCAATAGAAATGTGTGAATACATGTGAAAAAAAGGGGGAAGCACTGAGATTTGAAACTTACATGTATATGTGTGGAAAAATAGAGGGAAAGTTTGCCATTATCTGGTTCTGCTGAGAGGAGAGAGGTGAACAGAACAGAGATCCTGGCTCTGATAATCTGCTGTTTGAGTGTCACATTTCTTTCACAACTAACTAATTTTAAAGGTGAGTTTACAGTTTGAGAGGGGATGTATGTGGTAACTTAAGAAATGAATAATAGAAATGGGAATTGTTTTTGTTGTAGTTACACATGGTGGTTTCATAATGTGTCAGTGTGTAAAAGTGATTTACACTTGCCCCGAAAAAAAAAAAGAGCAGTAAGTGTGCTTTCAAATTGGCAAAGAAATTTCGTTTTGGCACTAATGTGAAAACATGACTCTGTGTGCATAGAAGAATTATAGGCAGAGATTTATTGCGTCTTGCTCTGGTGATTTCACAGTTGCATTAGATGGAAAGGGGGAGCGAATTTTTGGGGGAAGAAGCAGAGGCTTAGCACACACCCATGTCCTTGCCGTGTATAGTCATGCACAGTATTTACAAGCGAGTGGGGTTTTCAGGTTTCAGTCTGTAATGCAAATACATTCAGCATCACTAAGGCTGGTTGCCCTTGGTGGAGTGTAGGCAGTCACAGAGAATGCACATGGTGGTGGTCTGAAAAAAAAACAGCTTGGACACGTGCAATTAATTAAATCAAAAATAGTGGTTTCATAATGTGTCAGTCTGTAAAAGTGATTTCAAATTGTAAAAAGAGATTTTCACTTGGCCCGAAAAAAAAAGAGCAGTAAGTGTGCTTTCAAATTGGCAAAGAAATTTCGTTTTGGCACTAATGTGAAAACATGACTCTGTGTGCATAGAAGAATTATAGGCAGAGATTTATTGCGTCTTGCTCTGGTGATTTCACAGTTGCATTAGATGGAAAGGGGGAGCGAATTTTTGGGGGAAGAAGCAGAGGCTTAGCACACACCCATGTCCTTGCCGTGTATAGTCATGCACAGTATTTACAAGCCAGTGGGGTTTTCAGGTTTAAGTCTGTAATGCAAATACATTCAGCATCACTAAGGCTGGTTGCCCTTGCTGGAGTGTAGGCAGTCACAGAGAATGCACATGGTGGTGGTCTGAAAAAAAAACAGCTTGGACACGTGCAATTAAATAAATCAAAAATAGTGGTTTCATAATGTGTCAGTCTGTAAAAGTGATTTCAAATTGTAAAAAGAGATTTTCACTTGGCCCGAAAAAAAAAGAGCAGTAAGTGTGCTTTGAAATAGGCAAAGAAATTTCGTTTTGGCACTAATGTGAAAACATGACTCTGTGTGCATAGAAGAATTATAGGCAGAGATTTATTGCGTCTTGCTCTGGTGATTTCACAGTTGCATTAGATGGAAAGGGGGAGCGAATTATTGGGGGAAGAAGCAGAGGCTTAGCACACACCCATGTCCTTGCCGTGTATAGTCATGCACAGTATTTACAAGGCAGTGGGGTTTTCAGGTTTAAGTCTGTAATGCAAATACATTCAGCATCACTAAGGCTGGTTGCCCTTGCTGGAGTGTAGGCAGTCACAGAGAATGCACATGGTGGTGGTCTGAAAAAAAAGCAGCTTGGACACGTGCAATTAAATAAATCAAAAATAGTGGTTTCATAATGTGTCAGTCTGTAAAAGTGATTTCAAATTGTAAAAAGAGATTTTCACTTGGCCCGAAAAAAAAAGAGCAGTAAGTGTGCTTTCAAATTGGCAAAGAAATTTCGTTTTGGCACTAATGTGAAAACATGACTCTGTGTGCATAGAAGAATTATAGGCAGAGATTTATTGCGTCTTGCTCTGGTGATTTCACAGTTGCATTAGATGGAAAGGGGGAGCGAATTTTTGGGGGAAGAAGCAGAGGCTTAGCACACACCCATGTCCTTGCCGTGTGTAGTCATGCACAGTATTTACAAGCCAGTGGGGTTTTCAGGTTTAAGTCTGTAATGCAAATACATTCAGCATCACTAAGGCTGGTTGCCCTTGGTGGAGTGTAGGCAGTCACAGAGAATGCACATGGTGGTGGTCTGAAAAAAAAACAGCTTGGACACGTGCAATTAAATAAATCAAAAATAGTGGTTTCATAATGTGTCAGTCTGTAAAAGTGATTTCAAATTGTAAAAAGAGATTTTCACTTGGCCCGAAAAAAAAAGAGCAGTAAGTGTGCTTTGAAATTGGCAAAGAAATTTCGTTTTGGCACTAATGTGAAAACATGACTCTGTGTGCATAGAAGAATTATAGGCAGAGATTTATTGCGTCTTGCTCTGGTGATTTCACAGTTGCATTAGATGGAAAGGGGGAGCGAATTATTGGGGGAAGAAGCAGAGGCTTAGCACACACCCATGTCCTTGCCGTGTATAGTCATGCACAGTATTTACAAGGCAGTGGGGTTTTCAGGTTTAAGTCTGTAATGCAAATACATTCAGCATCACTAAGGCTGGTTGCCCTTGCTGGAGTGTAGGCAGTCACAGAGAATGCACATGGTGGTGGTCTGAAAAAAAAGCAGCTTGGACACGTGCAATTAAATAAATCAAAAATAGTGGTTTCATAATGTGTCAGTCTGTAAAAGTGATTTCAAATTGTAAAAAGAGATTTTCACTTGGCCCGAAAAAAAAAGAGCAGTAAGTGTGCTTTCAAATTGGCAAAGAAATTTCGTTTTGGCACTAATGTGAAAACATGACTCTGTGTGCATAGAAGAATTATAGGCAGAGATTTATTGCGTCTTGCTCTGGTGATTTCACAGTTGCATTAGATGGAAAGGGGGAGCGAATTATTGGGGGAAGAAGCAGAGGCTTAGCACACACCCATGTCCTTGCCGTGTATAGTCATGCACAGTATTTACAAGCCAGTGGGGTTTTCAGGTTTAAGTCTGTAATGCAAATACATTCAGCATCACTAAGGCTGGTTGCCCTTGGTGGAGTGTAGGCAGTCACAGAGAATGCACATGGTGGTGGTCTGAAAAAAAAACAGCTTGGACACGTGCAATTAAATAAATCAAAAATAGTGGTTTCATAATGTGTCAGTCTGTAAAAGTGATTTCAAATTGTAAAAAGAGATTTTCACTTGGCCCGAAAAAAAAAGAGCAGTAAGTGTGCTTTCAAATTGGCAAAGAAATTTCGTTTTGGCACTAATGTGAAAACATGACTCTGTGTGCATAGAAGAATTATAGGCAGAGATTTATTGCGTCTTGCTCTGGTGATTTCACAGTTGCATTAGATGGAAAGGGGGAGCGAATTATTGGGGGAAGAAGCAGAGGCTTAGCACACACCCATGTCCTTGCCGTGTATAGTCATGCACAGTATTTACAAGGCAGTGGGGTTTTCAGGTTTAAGTCTGTAATGCAAATACATTCAGCATCACTAAGGCTGGTTGCCCTTGCTGGAGTGTAGGCAGTCACAGAGAATGCACATGGTGGTGGTCTGAAAAAAAAGCAGCTTGGACACGTGCAATTAAATAAATCAAAAATAGTGGTTTCATAATGTGTCAGTCTGTAAAAGTGATTTCAAATTGTAAAAAGAGATTTTCACTTGGCCCGAAAAAAAAAGAGCAGTAAGTGTGCTTTCAAATTGGCAAAGAAATTTCGTTTTGGCACTAATGTGAAAACATGACTCTGTGTGCATAGAAGAATTATAGGCAGAGATTTATTGCGTCTTGCTCTGGTGATTTCACAGTTGCATTAGATGGAAAGGGGGAGCGAATTTTTGGGGGAAGAAGCAGAGGCTTAGCACACACCCATGTCCTTGCCGTGTGTAGTCATGCACAGTATTTACAAGCCAGTGGGGTTTTCAGGTTTAAGTCTGTAATGCAAATACATTCAGCATCACTAAGGCTGGTTGCCCTTGGTGGAGTGTAGGCAGTCACAGAGAATGCACATGGTGGTGGTCTGAAAAAAAAACAGCTTGGACACGTGCAATTAAATAAATCAAAAATAGTGGTTTCATAATGTGTCAGTCTGTAAAAGTGATTTCAAATTGTAAAAAGATATTTTCACTTGGCCCGAAAAAAAAAGAGCAGTAAGTGTGCTTTCAAATTGGCAAAGAAATTTCGTTTTGGCACTAATGTGAAAACATGACTCTGTGTGCATAGAAGAATTATAGGCAGAAATTTATTGCGTCTTGCTCTGGTGATTTCACAGTTGCATTAGATGGAAAGGGGGAGCGAATTATTGGGGGAAGAAGCAGAGGCTTAGCACACACCCATGTCCTTGCCGTGTATAGTCATGCACAGTATTTACAAGGCAGTGGGGTTTTCAGGTTTAAGTCTGTAATGCAAATACATTCAGCATCACTAAGGCTGGTTGCCCTTGCTGGAGTGTAGGCAGTCACAGAGAATGCACATGGTGGTGGTCTGAAAAAAAAGCAGCTTGGACACGTGCAATTAAATAAATCAAAAATAGTGGTTTCATAATGTGTCAGTCTGTAAAAGTGATTTCAAATTGTAAAAAGAGATTTTCACTTGGCCCGAAAAAAAAAGAGCAGTAAGTGTGCTTTCAAATTGGCAAAGAAATTTCGTTTTGGCACTAATGTGAAAACATGACTCTGTGTGCATAGAAGAATTATAGGCAGAGATTTATTGCGTCTTGCTCTGGTGATTTCACAGTTGCATTAGATGGAAAGGGGGAGCGAATTTTTGGGGGAAGAAGCAGAGGCTTAGCACACACCCATGTCCTTGCCGTGTATAGTCATGCACAGTATTTACAAGCCAGTGGGGTTTTCAGGTTTAAGTCTGTAATGCAAATACATTCAGCATCACTAAGGCTGGTTGCCCTTGCTGGAGTGTAGGCAGTCACAGAGAATGCACATGGTGGTGGTCTGAAAAAAAAACAGCTTGGACACGTGCAATTAAATAAATCAAAAATAGTGGTTTCATAATGTGTCAGTCTGTAAAAGTGATTTCAAATTGTAAAAAGAGATTTTCACTTGGCCCGAAAAAAAAAGAGCAGTAAGTGTGCTTTCAAATTGGCAAAGAAATTTCGTTTTGGCACTAATGTGAAAACATGACTCTGTGTGCATAGAAGAATTATAGGCAGAGATTTATTGCGTCTTGCTCTGGTGATTTCACAGTTGCATTAGATGGAAAGGGGGAGCGAATTTTTGGGGGAAGAAGCAGAGGCTTAGCACACACCCATGTCCTTGCCGTGTATAGTCATGCACAGTATTTACAAGCCAGTGGGGTTTTCAGGTTTAAGTCTGTAATGCAAATACATTCAGCATCACTAAGGCTGGTTGCCCTTGCTGGAGTGTAGGCAGTCACAGAGAATGCACATGGTGGTGGTCTGAAAAAAAAACAGCTTGGACACGTGCAATTAAATAAATCAAAAATAGTGGTTTCATAATGTGTCAGTCTGTAAAAGTGATTTCAAATTGTAAAAAGAGATTTTCACTTGGACCGAAAAAAAAAGAGCAGTAAGTGTGCTTTGAAATTGGCAAAGAAATTTCGTTTTGGCACTAATGTGAAAACATGACTCTGTGTGCAAAGAAGAATTATAGGCAGAGATTTATTGCGTCTTGCTCTGGTGATTTCACAGTTGCATTAGATGGAAAGGGGGAGCGAATTATTGGGGGAAGAAGCAGAGGCTTAGCACACACCCATGTCCTTGCCGTGTATAGTCATGCACAGTATTTACAAGGCAGTGGGGTTTTCAGGTTTAAGTCTGTAATGCAAATACATTCAGCATCACTAAGGCTGGTTGCCCTTGCTGGAGTGTAGGCAGTCACAGAGAATGCACATGGTGGTGGTCTGAAAAAAAAGCAGCTTGGACACGTGCAATTAAATAAATCAAAAATAGTGGTTTCATAATGTGTCAGTCTGTAAAAGTGATTTCAAATTGTAAAAAGAGATTTTCACTTGGCCCGAAAAAAAAAGAGCAGTAAGTGTGCTTTCAAATTGGCAAAGAAATTTCGTTTTGGCACTAATGTGAAAACATGACTCTGTGTGCATAGAAGAATTATAGGCAGAGATTTATTGCGTCTTGCTCTGGTGATTTCACAGTTGCATTAGATGGAAAGGGGGAGCGAATTATTGGGGGAAGAAGCAGAGGCTTAGCACACACCCATGTCCTTGCCGTGTATAGTCATGCACAGTATTTACAAGCCAGTGGGGTTTTCAGGTTTAAGTCTGTAATGCAAATACATTCAGCATCACTAAGGCTGGTTGCCCTTGCTGGAGTGTAGCACTGTGGACATGGGCTTTTTAAAAAATCTGAAAAGTGGTTTCATAATGTGACAGTTTGTAAAAGAGATTTTCACTTGCCCAAAAAAAAGAGCAGTTTGTGTGCATTCAAATTGGCAAAGAAATTTCGTTTTGTGACTATTGTGAAAAGAAATGTAGTAATATATTTAAATACAATAACAGATTTTTTTTTTAGTTTTTTTCAGGTATTGCTGAAGAACAGTGAACAAAATTTAAGATGCCTACAAAATCTCGAGTTCAAAAAACGCTAAAAAAAAAACTATATTTGAAGACAACTGGAGGACCAAAGTTAGTAGAAGATGCTGATGTTGGGAAAAAGAAAAAATCTTCTGGTAAGCAAAAAAAACAATTCCTAAACAAAATATTTAAAACAAAGAAAAATGTACAAAATGTCTGTTCTCGGAAAAATGTAACAAAACATAGAGAACAGCAAAAAATTGAGAATTTAGTTAATGCAAATATACCTTCTGCAATTGAAAAGTTTAACATAAACAGAAAAACAGCATTTAAAGAGATACGTAGAAAAATGTTTCAGAGAAGAGTTATGTCCAATTTGATAAAGGATATAAAGAAATATAAGCAAAAGGCTAAATATTACAAGAGAAAAAAAGAAATTGAAGCCATTGCAGCAAAAGCATTAGAATTAAAAAGGAAACTATTCATATTAATTTTGAATAGGATGCGTACATTAGACAAAATGGTTAATGTACTGAAATCACATAGCAAAAGGAAAAGAGTAGTGAACAGAACAAACTTTTGTAAAGTGTTTTTAGGCAAGTGGATGCATAGTTCAAGTAGTGAACCTTTTTTTAATGAAGAAAGCTATTTTCAAAGTAATAGTTTGCTGCATGCAGTTGACACCAGAGGTCGTTCATACGAAGTAAAAAATGGTTGCATAATGGAGAAGGAGATAATGGTTCCAAGAGATGAGGTACAAGTGATGGCAGATGAGGCAATGGGGAGACGTCCTAAAGCCCCAGTGTACACTTGGAATTGTAGTAGTATTTGCACTGTGCGTCAGGAATCTATTGACAGATTTCGAGAGTTTCTAAGAGAATATAGTAAAAAAAGTGTAAAACAAAAGATTAAGGTGCTTCAAAGTCTGGATCCATGCAGAGTGAGAGAGAATACTGGTTTGCAGGGTCATTCTCTTGCTTGTCTATCTAGAAAAGTGTGCAATAGTGTTTTCCATCATTTTAGGATGCTGGCTGTTCATCATACTGAAATGAGAAAGTTTGTGAGACGGTTGTATTTTGCCAAAAGTCCAGCAATAAAGTTAAATGAATTGAATAGGGCTCTGTTCCGAGGAACGGTATCAGATGAAGAGAAGGTTGTTGATGAAATTCAGTTTTGTTACTTTGGTCCTGAACAAAACAGTGCAGAGAAGGACACAGTAAATGAGGAAGAAGTGGAAGAGAATGTAGAACCCTCTGTAAGTAACACATTTAATGATCACATAACAAAATTTGCAATAGTCTCTAATGAAAGACCAAATTTTACTTGTATTTGTTGCCGCAGAACTCATTATAGAAAACAAACTAGGAATGTTGATCTCTACAGAAAGAGTGAAAATGAAGATAATTATAAGTGGAAGGATTTTGCCACATATATATTTCTAGAAAATTGTTTTGAATTGGGTGAAGATCAGCGTATTTGTAAATACTGTTATAACAAGTTAGAGGAAAATAGAATGCCGACCAGAGCTGTACATAATAATTTAGAATTGGATGCTATTCCTGCTGAACTTTCTGAATTAAATACATATGAGTCTATACTCATTCAATGTGTTCATCCGTTCCAGACCATAGTACGTATGGAGCCCAAAACTGGTAAATTACCTCCTTCAGATTTACTGAGAGGTTTAAAAGGTAGAGTGGTGTATTTGCCCTTGGATTTGAAAAAAAATATGGAAACTATTGATGCGGATACTTTGGAAACTGAACCATTAATTATTCTGGTTAATGGTGTACCTACAAAGAATAAGAAGATTTGGCAGGAGCTGGTAGATGTGCGGAAAGTACAAAGAGCAAATTTGTATTTGAAAAAAAATAACAAATGGTATGAATCAATTTATATAGAAGAAGAAGAAGAAGAAGAAGATTTACAAGGAGACACAGAAACACCAACTGGACAAATTGAAAAAGTGGACAAGTCAAAGGAAGAAGAAATTTATGAACATTTTAGCATACATCCTCTCCATTCGAAAGAAGTTATGGGAGACAATATTGATCTCTTTCAGATGAAGAAAGCAAAAGGAAATCCCGTGAGTGTATGGGAGGAGAGCTTGGAAGCTCGATGTTTTCCCCAGCTGTTTCCTAAAGGAAAAGGAGGACGATACGATGAACGTCCAGAACAGATTCCAGCTTCAGAGTATCGAACTACAAGACTATATGCTGAAGATCCCAGATTTCGACAAAGTATTCCTTATTTGTTCCATCTTTTATTTGAAAGCGACTTGTCTGCACTGTCTTATGCAGTAAATCACATTTTAAAAAGTGGAGTACATTTACAAAATGTGTCTGCTAAGGATTTTATGGAGAAAGTGCAGCACCGAGATGATCATTTGGAAACACAACTGATCAATCTGATGGCTTGTCAGCGTGGGACAAATGAATATTGGTACCGACGCCATGGTGAACTAAAATGCATGTTACGCAATTTAGGAACACCAACATGGTTCCTTACCCTAAGCTGTGCCGAGTACGCTTGGGATGATTTACTGGATTTTCTACGAGAGGCCAATTCAAACATTAAAAACATCGAATACAAGACAGCAGGAGAACTGTGCTCATTGGATCCGGTTAATGTTTGCAGATATTTCAATCATAGATTTGAGGCTATGATGTCCTTCATCTGCAATAAAAAAAATCCACCCCTTGGAGAAGTAGTGGATTTCTTTTGGAGAAAAGAGTACCAGGCAAGAGGTGCTCCTCATATTCATATGCTGCTGTGGATCAAGGATGCCCCAAAGTTTGGAACAGATACTGATGAAGCAGTGTTATCTTACATTGAAGAATATGCAACATGTGCTATACCAAAAAGCACAGAAGAGAACAAGTTAAAGGAGCAAGTTCTACGTTTCCAAAGTCATCGGTGTGGAAAATACTGTCGACGGAAATACAAGAGCAAAGAAAAATACTACACTAAATGTCGATTTGGATTTCCTAGACCTGTTCTTTCAAATGGAAGAGTCAACAGTTTTATGTCAGCTGTGAGACATACTATCACAAGAAAATCACCTAAGAATACCTACAACCTTAAAAGAAAAGAAGAATCTAAAAATATAAATGACTACAACCCAGTCATTTTATCCATGTGGAACGCTAACATGGATATACAGTATGTTGCTGACAATTCCATTGCTGTTGCTCGATATGTAACGTCTTACATTACGAAATCAGAAAAAACAGAATTGAAGGAAATGTGGGAAGAGATTTCTCACGAGAAGACTGTCAGTAAGAAGCTGTACAGTTTCAGTTTGAAGATGTTATCGCATCGAGAAATTGGATCCTACGAATGTTCAGATAGGTTATCTTCTGCAAGTCTCTACTCGAAGTCAAGAAGAATAATTTGGGCAAGTTTAGGCCTTGCAGCAATGAGAAATCGGGTACTGAAATCTGTTGGAGAAATTGAATATTTGGCTGAGAATGACCCAGAAAGTACAGATATATTGAAAACAAACATGTTGGACACATATTATCCCAAGAGAAGTCATCATCTGGAGAACATGTGTCTCTATGAAGTGTTACAGAACTACATTTATTCACGGAAAGCTGCAGAAGACATCAACAGTGGAAAATATAAAGTTGTTGGTGAAGAAGGATGTTTGGTGAAGCAAACCAAAGGAAGTTTGATAAATCACCGGAAGCTGAGTTGCGACACTACCGACAAGAAAGAATTTTACTACTTGGCTCTTTTACAGTTGTTTAAACCATGGCGTACAGAGGATGAACTACTGGGAGAATTCCAGAGCTATGAAGATTCTTTTAATGCTTGTAAAGACAGCATACAATGCAGTACATTCTCAACTTATCTGCAAATGTTAAATGAAGAAATTGAACAGGAAACTACAATTGCAGCAGAAATAGCTAGAGACAGTTCTCAGGACAGCCAAAGTTCAGGAACATACAGTCAAGATCCCCTAGGACAACCAATCGTTGAAAATGAAGCATCAATAGCCATGAATGAAGTGGAAACGGCTATGAATCAAGGTCAAGAAGAATTTATAGACTTAGAAAATTTGGAAAGACAACTGAATCAAGAGCAGCAACAAATTTATGAAGAGATCAAAAACAAAATTGATCACGGATTTCTACATACCAAAAAAGAGTGCTCATGCACATTATTTCATCCAATCAGGATGTATGTAAGCGGACAAGCTGGCACTGGAAAAAGTTTCCTAATTAAAGTCATCAGAAGCTACCTAAAGCAAAAAACGGATTCTACTTTGTCTTGTGTGGTTACTGCTCCAACTGGGTTAGCAGCATATAACATAAAAGGAATCACCTTACATCGTTTGCTAATGTTACCAGTGGAGCATGAGAACAAAATACAATTCAACAAGCTAACTGGAGAAGCATCCTTGGAAGTTTCAAGAGTATTGAAGAAGATGCAAGTTCTCATTATTGATGAGGTGAGCATGGTATCGAACTTAATGCTTGCCTTTGTGCATTTAAGAATGCAGCAAATTTTGAAGACAGACTATGACGTGTTATTTGGTGGAAAACACGTCATAGTTTTTGGGGATCTTTTGCAACTTACTCCAGTTAAAGGACAACCAGTGTTTAATACTGTGACACATGAAGACACGAAGAAGTCATTGGGAAGCATTGGAAATACAAATATTTGGTCCTTCTTTGAGTACAAGGAACTTACAACTAATATGAGGCAAGCAAACGATGAAGAATATGGAAGTATTCTGAAAGATATCAGGATTGGAATACTCACAGAAGTTGGGAAAAAAGCATTACAGAGTCGGCTGCTACATAATTTATTTCCAAAGGAAGAAATAGTTGCAGAGAAAATATACAAGAATATTGCAGAAAACAAAAGTGTCATCTGCTTAATGCCAACTCTACGTGAATGCTCAATATTTAATGAGGAGCTTTTGAAATTGGAAAAGGAAGACATCAGGAAATTGGAAGCAGTGGACAAAATTGAGGATGGAAGAATTACTGTCACAGTAACAGGCAAACTGAAAAATAAATTGGACTCACTAGAGAAGAACATCTCCAAAACAGCAGGATTAGAAAAAAATCTATATGTTTGCATGAACTGTAGAGTGTTTTTAAGGAGAAATTTGGATGTTGAGAAAGGCTTAGTGAATGGAGCAATGGGAAGAGTTGTGGGTTTTATTAATTATCAGAAAAAAGAAGGAATTGAATGTTTAAAAATAAAATTTGATCAGATAGAAGAAGTTAAAGATATTTGTCGTTGTACAGTTCGTTTTATGCTTGTGAAAGACTTATATGTACGTAGGAAGCAGTTTCCGTTTTCTCTAGCATATGCTGTAACTATTCACAAGTCTCAAGGATTGACTGTAGATTGTGCATTTGTGAACATTGGTTCAACTGTGTTCAAAGAAGGTATGGCATATGTAGCTTTGTCACGAGTCAAAACATTATCAGGTTTATTCATGATAGACTTTGATGACTCAAAAGTTAGTGCTGATACAAACTGTGTAAAGGAGTATAATAGATTAAGAAGAAGCTATGCTCCTCATTTAGGTCAGTATCCTGTGTTGGAGAAACGTGTAGTTTCTCGTAAAAGGAGAAATGAGAATATCTGTAATGAAGATGTAGAGAGGAGGAAAAAAAAGAGGAGTGATGTAATTGCAAGCAAAAAGAAAAAGGAAAATGAAGAACAGGTTGTAGGATGTCATTTTGAAAATAGCTCTGGTGTCAACTGCTACGCTAATGTAGTGCTGAATGTTGCATTTTATCTGGAAAGTTTGCAAGAGCAGATAATAGTAAATCAGGGAAAAAGATTCTGTTCAGAGCTGAGTCTCCTTTTTCAAAAGCTGAGTAAAGATAAAACTCAAATAGAAAGTGCTACTGACATTAGAAAACTTTTAGATGTATGTTCAGGACGAACACAGTTTTCTCAAAATGAACAGCAAGATGCACACAAATTTTTGATGTATTTTCTTCAGGTAGTGGAAGAAGAAGGAGTTCCCATTGACATTTTTTTTGGTCTCTCTTATAAATGGGAACATAGTTGTGATAATTGTTATAATATATGTGGCTCTATTGTTGATAATGAAAGGTTTATTTATTTGACATTGCCAGAGAGTAAAACAGTCACTTTTGCAAAATTAGTTAAAGATGCTAATCATAGCATGAAATGTGGCGAGTGTAATTCTGACATGTTATCAACATTAATTTTAAGGGAATACGGACAGTATGTAATTTTAATGATGCAACGATGTAGAGCTGATGGATCAAAATTGGATACTTTAATAAAGAAGTTTACAGGACAGCAATTATCAATTTCAGGAAAAACTTTTGTAACTGTTGCAATAATTTTCCATGATGGACCTACTGTTACTTCTGGACATTACACAGTTTATCTAAAATGTGAAAAAGGCTGGACACTGTGTAATGATTCCCAATTGATTTTCAAACAACGTTTGCCTTTTGATTTAGCAAATTCCTATCTAATCTTCCTGAAACCTAAATTTTAGAGAGACTTGGCAAGATCTGGACAAAATAATTTTACCATTTTACTGGATTACCATTGCAATTTTGTAGAAAAAATATTTTTAAAATTATCATTTGGCCTAAAGGAAAGATAACCAATTGTAATGTGGACTTTTTTAATTTTTAATGCAATTTTGAAAAACCAATAATTTAGAGATAATCGGTAACTTCTGCACATTTTAAATTTTGGAATGCTATTGAACTGCCAATGAAAATTTTTTTCAAAAATGATTTAAAAAATTACTATTTGGCCATGTGGAAAAGTAAGCAATTCTATTGTGGACTAAATAAATTATTCAAAAAATTTTCGTGAACCAAAATGTTACAGAGAATCGGTGAGATCTGGACAGATTAAACTTTAGAATTTTAATGGATTTCCCTTGGAAATTTATTCCAGGAAAAAAAAAAAAAATACTATTTGGCCTAAAGGAAATAAAATCAGATGTATTTTGGAGTTATTTGAGATATAATATTGTGATTATACTTCTCAAACAAACATATCAGACGGTATTTTAAAGAAAAAAGTATTGTTTTTAGATGATATTTTTTTAGAATAATATGCATTTCTGTAATGATAAGTTTAAGTGAGAAGAGATTCTGGGCTTTTTTAATACAATCTTTGTGATTGTTAATTTTTTTTGCCCGCTGTAAAATGATGAATGCAATTGCTTTCACAATTAATAGTGAAATGCAATTTATTCTGAAAACAGCAAAAATAAGGCAAAAATATCTTTTGGTAAAAAATGTAAATATGTGTACTGTATTATTAAATGGTTTAAAAATATTAATACTTTTTTCTTTATTTTCAGATCGATATAGAAAATTTTCGGAAACTACAACCATTTTAAAAACTATTTTTTAAAAAAACAAATGAATAAATATTTTTTTGAGTGAGTATGGTAAGTCAATAATAAAAATTGTAGTCTCTCAAGGACTTTATAATGTGATAAATGATTTTTAGTGTTTTTTTTTAAAAAATAAAAAAAAGGTACGCTTACCGTACGCGTACGGTAAAAAAAAAAAAAAAAAGTTTTTAAAAACAAGTAAAAAAAAGATGGAAGATAAGGTTGGCTCTTAAAAGAACCGTTGTGTTCATGCAGGGACAGAGGAAAGGAAGCATGGGAAAATCATTCAAAGCTACAAATGTGCTGATCTATTTTGTTGTTTACTAGGGAAACACTGGTCTCCCTATGACAAATTAGACCTTTACAAAATGTGCAATGAATATCAACCTTCCGAAATCGAAGGTTCATTTCCAGAGGGCCAGCAAAAGGAGATTCTCCCCCCACAGATGAAGGGCTCACCTGACCTGCAGAAGAAGGAGTAAGCCCTGCAGGTGATGGTCCAGGCTGAGCTGCTGTGGATGTACTGGCTCGTCTTTCTGAAGAGTTACCTCCAAAAAGATGACCATGTGTCCTTCTGTGTACATCCTGGAGGTGTCTCTTCATGGTGTGATTCCCAAAGGAATACTTCCTGTTAGGATTACCTCTAGAAAGTACACGCTTACACAGCTTGCAAGTAACTAAGGGTGCATTCACCTTTTGCTGGCCTTCTGGAAAAGTAAAATAATCCCAAACATAAGAAGGCTTTACTTTCCTCGCTCTCTGCCTCAAGACAGTGCTGCTGGTGCTAGCCTCACTCTCAGAAGAGCTCTGCTGTTCTGCCATCGTATCCCAAAGACAAACCAGCTCCTTCTCCCAAGGGATCACAAGCAGAAATGAGGGGAATGGGTGTGGTGTAGGAAAGTTCTAGAACTGAAAGTACTTTCAACCAATCAAAAGTTGTGTTTCATGATCACATGACCTACCGTACGCTTACGGTGCGCTTACGGTACGCTTACGGCAAAAAGTACGCGTGCGCGTAAAAAAGACACGCGCTTCCGCGCATGCGCATAACAGTCACTTCCCGGCACTTCCGCGTAACGTGCGCGTGTGGCGTAAGCACGCACGCGACCCACGCGCAGTACGCGCGGCTACGCAAAGTACGTAACTATACGCAAGCAGCGTAGATAGATTACGGGTGTTGCGTAAACCGTACGCTTACCGTGAGCTTACGGTACGCGTACTATAAAAAAAAAAAAAAAAAAAAAAAAAAAACTGGAAATAACTTTTACATGTTTATTTTAAAAAATTTATATAAAATAAATATTTAATGATTTTAAAAATTTAAGCATAGTCTTTATAAAAGGTAAGAAAATTAAATTAAAAATATGTTTGAAAAAAATGAAGAATAAAAAAAAAAAATAGCATTTAAAAAACCTTGCAAATTCACTGAAAAAACCATGGGTTTCACACACGTTATAGTTAGGAATTAGCATTTAAAAAACCTTAGAAATTCACTGAAAAAACCATAGGTTTCACACACGTTATAGTTAGGAATTAGCATTTAAAAAACCTTAGAAATTCAGTGAAAAAACCATAGGTTTCACACATGTTATAGTTAGCTGGACATTTTACTCGTAAAAAACCAATGAAATTGCCCCGTTATAGTTAGTTCAGCTAACTATAACTCGCGCGCCCGCAATGCACTGCTGATGACGTCACATATTACATCACTCATGACATGGTCAGTGACATCACTCATGACATCACTGATGACATCTCAAATGACATCACTGATGACATCACTGATGACATCATCCTTGTGATAGAGTGGCAGACCTCCTCTCACCTTAATATAAGCTTTGATACACACATTCAAAAATAGAGACTAAAATTTTCAAAACAATGGACATACCAATACCAGTTACAACAACCTCTTCAGTAATTCTAAGATCAACATACACATCCACTCATTCACCAACAGTCCTATACAGTCACTCATACATGTACTCACTCATCATATGTACTCATACACCTATACATCCTGTTACATAATGCCACTCATCCATAGAGTTACTCACACACATAGTCACTCATGCTAGTAAAGAATCAAACATACATTCACCTGCATATACAGTTATACACACACCACCACACTTACTTCTACGGAAACTTACACATACTTAGTCTTTTAAACAATCACTTATAGAAACACATACTTATTCATACAGGAACTCTTTCAATCTCTCCCTCTCACATATACTCACATATATACACCAATAGTCACATATACTAGTTTAAAACATATGTAGTTACTCATAAAGACACTATTGAGACAGTCATTCACTCACTAACACACCAATACACACACGCATCCACCCATGCAGTCCTGCACACATGCTCTGTTCAACACATACAAACAGTGAGTCACTCATTCATGCACCTATGCACTACGTCATACCCCCCACCGAACCATGGCACTTGGTGGGCCCTCAGTATTGAAGGGAAATTATATCCCCAATTTAAAACGTGCCATAGTGCGTGTTTGCACACGTCACCTCAGGCCCCGTCCCCTCCCTTCACCACTGTGTAAACGCGCCCTGTGGCTGTTCTAAGTCGAGAGATTAAGTCCCCTTGAATCCTAAGGGTCCCTAGGGTCAAACTAGACCACTAGGTACCTCCAGTAAGCGCCACAGAGCTGCGTTGCAGAGAGGTGTAAAAAGGGGCTTGGCCTCAGAACACCTGGCTGCAGCGCAGCTCCCTGGTGCATACTGGAGATGCCTGTTGGGGGCGCGTTTGCAGAGTGCTGCACGGAGGGGGCATGGCCTCCGGCACGATGCTAGTCTTTTATTTATTTTAGTTTTTTAAGAAGGGGGGCTGTTTGGTTTGGTTTGCCCTGATGACCCCATCCCCCAGGGCCAGTCTCCTAATTATATTTTTTTGACCCCAATCCCCAGGGCCGGCCACTGTTTTTTATTATTTTTAAAAAATATATATTCATAGACACACCTAGGACATGCTGGACAAACCGTACGTACCTATCACCATGACGATTTGCGTGATATTCATTAAAAGGCGACTATGCATGCAATGAATCCACGTGGAATGTATTTACACCACTAGTGAAGCTCTGACATGTCTGATGCCCTACCGTGCCTAATCCTGGTAGA
Organism: Triturus cristatus; assembly: GCF_964204655.1. Taxonomy (NCBI): domain Eukaryota; kingdom Metazoa; phylum Chordata; class Amphibia; order Caudata; family Salamandridae; genus Triturus; species Triturus cristatus. The sequence goes on along the minus strand of NC_140593.1, from coordinate 481,784,021 downwards.
CACCCTTGTCGTTTATTTATACAAACATGGGTAGCTATTGACGGGCACATTTAATACACATGCACACCAAGCCATTCAAAGGGGATTCGACAAAAATTCGACCAAAACTATGCAAGAAACCCCCCTCACGGTTAATAAAACACACATCCACTGCCGGATGTGTAATACTTTTTATTTTACTCTCTGGAAAGGGGACGAACATCACTTGAGAGTCACAGCGTGCTCCTGACAGAGCCCAATGCTGTGTTACACCCACCATTGCCTGCCGAGTGCCACACACCTCTGTGTTGTATTCCACTAGCTAGTGCATATGCTATGACACTCTCTAGCCCATGTGCACTGTAACACCACCCCGTGAATATGTCATGCCACACTTGTCTTCGCACGGGTTATATTGCCCCATCTAACGTGCCTTTCTCGATGCCTATGTTATAACGCACAGTGCTATGCCATACATATTACAATCTGGGATCCATATCTTTGTCACAGTGCATATGCAACGTTACACTCCCCAGCACATATTTTATATTACAACTTTAGAGACTAGTTAGGTTACACAACACTGCCCTGTGCATATTACACTCCAAGGCGCATATCGCATAGCACGCGCTAGTGCCTGTGCTATCTCGCGCTCTCCAATGAATCTGTCATTGCGCACAATGTATTGCATATTATATTTCACGCCCGGTTCATCTTATATCACACTTTTTGGTGCATAGTTTATACCATACACTATATCTAGTTTTCATTTTCAATCGTGCTCTCAGGACTATGTTCTATATAACACTGTGTTCACCTACCCTTTTCACGGGCATTACATTTTGCGATAGGGGGTGGAGGGTCAGGGGGTGTTTCTGCCAAGTGAGCCCGGAGTCACAGTCACAAACGTCCTCTTCTTCCTGAATAAAAGTGAGAATATGCTGCATACTTGTTCATATTTTAAGTAGTTCGCACAGACACAATGTTTTAAAAACAATAAAGTTCCTAATACCCGCCTTCTCTGAACAGTTAGCTTGCTGCCCCATCCCCTTCCTCCCTATCCTCTGTTGTGTGAATCCATGGACTAGCCTCCCCCCTCCTGCCATGCATGGTCTGATGTGCTGCCACTGCCCTCAATTTAGTATGATGTACCAGTCCACTCCTCCTGCCCTCCATTGCCCAATTCTATGCCCCATCATTGACCTCCTGCTTAAACTCTGTGCTTAGCTTGCTGCCCCTATTCTCCTTCCCCCTGCCCTCCGATGTCTTTGTGCATGCCCCTGCTCCATCCTTTTTGCCCACCATGTCCCATGGACCTGCCACTCCTATCTACTCTGAGTGTTCTGTTGAGCTGCCACTCCCCTCCCACCTGCCTAGCATTGTCAGATGACTGTAACCTGTCCCTGCCACCTCCACCCTGCCTGTCCACATGCCATGCCCCTATCCTCTTCCTCCTGTCCTACATGGTCCATTGTACTGCCACACCCTTCTGCCCTCCCTGGTCTGTTGTGCTGCAACTGCTCCTCCTGCCTGCCCCGTGTGGTCTGTTGTGAGGTCCCTTCCCCTGAACTTTCTTGTCTGTGCACAGGTCCTGACCCTCCCTTCTATCCTCCATCGTCCTTTGTGCATGCCCCTCCACCCTCCTTCTTGCCCATCATAGCCATTGTGCTGCCACTAACCCTCCCACTTGCCATGCATGGTCTTCTGTGCTACCATGGCCCCTCCCACCTTCCCTGTGTGGTCAGTTAGCTGCCCCTGACCCCCTCCCACCTTCCCTCCATGGTCTGTGTGTATGCCATCACAGTCTCATTGTTGCTCTTCATGGTGTGTCTTGCTTCTAGTGCCCATCCTGCCTGACCTCCATGGCTATCTTGCTGCTCCTGCCCTGCCCCCTTGCCCCCAGCCCTACTCCCTCCCTCCTGGCTTGTCTGTTCCATTGTAATGCCCCTGATCCGTCCCTCCTGCCCTTTATGGTCTGTTATGCTGCAGCTTTCTCTCCTGTCTGTCCATTATGGTCAGCTAGCTACCATTGCCTCTTGCCCCTCTGTTCTCTGTTGTCCATGTGCATGGTCCTGTCCCCTCCCTCTTGCTTTCTATGGATTGTTGTGCTGCACTCCCGTCCTGCATGCCCTGTGTGGTGTATTGTGCTGCTGCAAACCCTGATGCCTGCCCTGCAGGGTCAGTTTGGTGCACCTCTCCATGTCCCTCCTGTCCTCTGTTATCCAAGTCCATGTCCCTATCCCATTTCCTTCCATGATCCAATGTACCATACTTGCGCACATTTTGAACTTGGTAAGAGGGAGATTTTGAAAAAAAACTGGGGTATTGATTTTCCCCTTTGAGTTACATTGAAAAAGAGGATATTGTAGACAGGAGACAGATCAAATAAAGCCCATTTGAGCTTAAAAACATTGGACGTTTCCTGGCTGAATCGGGTCTGTTGGCATGTATGGTTGTACTACCATTGCCTCTTCCTTCTGCCCACAATGGTCTATTACATTGCCACAGCCTTGAAGGAGGGTAGATTTTGTATCACAGGGGACCCCTGGCCCGTTCTGTCCACACCTGAAGTATGAGACCCTTGTCCTTGCCCTGCCAGCTGCATTTGTAGGCCGTATTAAATTGACCAGCGGGTCCTGTGTTGCTATATAATTATCCTGAGACATCCTTACCACTCAGCCAGCATAAAACCCCTGTGTAGGCCCTTCTGTTCAATATGTAGGCCTCTTTGTTAAATTGACCATAGCTCTGCAATTTTAGTGTATAGCAGTCTGAAGGCAGGTCTGCGAGGCCTTCTGATCCAAACTAGTAGCCCCCAACCTACCCGAGTGCTCCGTGCTCGGTATCAAAGTTCAACATCCCCCTGAAGCTGTCGACATACAGTAGGCTGCATCCTGGACTGGTACTTGCTTCCTGGGCAGGTTTCCCGCTTTTAAGGAAGTGGCAACCGCAGAGCGTCAAGTTAGGAGAACTGAGGAGATTTTATACATGAATATATTGAATTCCCGTACAATACCCATTATTTTCTGCTTGCTCTATGGAACTTACGATAAGCGATTGGCCTGAGAGACTGACCTTTTCACCCAGTCCATTGTCAGCATTAAGTGGGTAAATGACGAAATGTCTGGTAAAATCTGCAGACGAAGCTTTTGGGTAGCATACGTAGGTAGATGTAGCGTGCAAAGGAGCCCACAAAATGATATAAAAAGGAGCACCCACAGATATCGACGGACTACCTCGCCGTCTGTATGTAGGTTAACAGGCAGTGCAGGTTTTCCCCAAGAGCTGGGAGCTCTTGTCTTCCTTTGCTTAAAATGTCTTGCTCTGCTTTGCTTGAAGTATCTTATTCTATTTTACCTATATGAAATGTCATGTTATGTTTAACCATTGTTCTCTTTACTTTTGCATTTAAAAGATTTTGTATTGTAATTGCAGGAATGCTTGCTCTAAGAGTAAACGTGAGTGTTCCTAGGTAACATTTTCCTTGGTGTAACTTGTTTCTCATGATGCATTTATAGATGTGTTTTCTCTCTCTCTCTGTCAGTACATTAATTGAGATACAGAGAATATTATGACAGCTGTATGATTATCTGGATTCTGTATTTTGTACTTTATGTCTCTATTCTGCGGTTTCTTTGAAGTTGCATCTTCTCATTAAACTGCCATTGTATTCTGCCTCCAATTCCATGTCTCATATGTCGGTTTTCTTCATTTTTGGAGCAAGCGTTCCTAGGCACCCCGGCTCAAATTAAGGTGCCCCTTTTGTCCCTGACTCACTCTCCTGCTCAGTTCTGTGGTGGCTCCCGGGGATCTGGGGACCGCCCCTAGCTTCCTTGACCCGTAATAGATCTTCCCTCCAACAGCCTCTCTTGCAAGTCCTGTATTGTTGGTTTGTTGCCCCTGCCCCCCTTTCCACTGCCCTCCATAGTCTGTTGTGCTTCCACGGCCCTTCCTGCCTGCTCAGTGTGGTTAAATTGTTGCCTTTGCACCCTCCTACCTGCCTTCAATTTTCAGAGTCCGTGCCCCTGGCCTCTGCCTCTCAACAGTATCCTAATGAACAACTAGATAGCTAACATTCTATATTTATTACAAAAGTGTGGAACGCCTGACATCATCTTGATGTAATCAAAACTGTAATACCTAGAGCATTTCCTTTAGAAATTACATATATGAGAGGGTCTTATTGGCATCAAAATTATGGTTAGTGCTCTAAAAGACTAAAATAAGGACATATTTTCTGAGTTTTCAAATAGCGACAAAGCACTTTTAAATTATTTGTTATCTTTATGTTTTTTTATCCAGTTGACCACTTGATTAAATGTTGCACTTAGGGGAGAGGATGTGGTGTTACTTCCAGAACTGCAGACTTTGCAACTGGGGAACCAGGTTGCAGTTTCTGCTTCAGCTCGACATTCTGTGATTCTGGTCAAATAACTTAGTCTCCCCATGTCTACAACCAAAATGAATTTGTTCTTGTGTGATGTAACTAATGCTCATGTAAAGCACTCCAATACCTGACAAGTCTGCACTATATAACACTGCAAAAACACAAAATAATAAGTGTTTTGCACACTTCTGTCATTGGGCTATATTTGGGCTACATCTGGGTGATTTTGGGCTACATTTGGGCTCTTTTGTCTCCGGTGGCCATCTTGGGAGATTTATTTGTTATGAAGTTTCCTAATTTCCTCATGTACTGCAGTCTCCTCAGTAGGAAATGCTTTCAGTTTTTTACTTTGATTCCATCATGAAGGTATTCAGATATGTCACACATTTGCCATAAATTCTGAATGTTAGCACTCTAGTTGCTCATTAGATCACTGTAGTAAAACTACTGCACCATGGAAGTCTGCTCCTGGTATTAAAAGTGCATGTTTCAGTCTGCATGTCAGAATTTTTTAATGAAATAGAAGAGGATTTGAGAAGTCACTCAAAATGTGCCCTCATTTTCTTTCTTCAGCATTAATCATAATTTCTATGGCAAAATGAACCTCCTCATTGTGTTCCTTTTTAAATTAAATGTTTTAAGTGTTACCAGTTTATTCCAATCAAGATGGCTTCAGGTGTGCCATACTTTTGTCATAATGAAGACAGTAAGCGCTCTAGTTGTTTTTAAGAACATTCTGGGACATTCTGTCATTGGGCTATACTTGGGCTACATCTGGGTGATATTTGGGCTACATTTGGGCTCTTTTGTCTCTGGTGGCCATCTTGGGAGACTTATTTGTTATGAAGTTTCCTAATTTCCTCATTTACTGCAGTCTCCTCAGTAGGAAATACTTTCAGTTTTTTACTTTGATTCCATCAAGAAGGCATTCAGATGTGTCACACATTTGCCATAAATTCAGAATGTTAGCACTCTTTTTGCTCATTAGATCACTGTAGTAAAGCTACTGCTCACCAGGGAAAACTGCTGCTGGTATTGAAAGTGCATGTTTCAGTCTGCATGTCAGAATTTTTTAATGAAATAGAAGAGGATTTGAGAAGTCACTCAAAATGTGCCCTAATTTTTCTTTCTGCAGCACTAATCATACTTTTTATGGAAAAATGAACCCCCTCATTTTGTTCCATTTTAAATTAAATGTTTTAAGAGTTACCACTTTAATCCAAGCAAGATGGCTTCAGGTGTGCCATACGTTTATCATAAGTAGGACTGTTAGCGCTCTAGTAGTTCTTTGGAACACTCTGGGAAGCTGCAGTAGAACACAAAGGAATCAACTGACAGTCTCTGCCCTTGTTGGATGTACATGTTTTACTGAGAATGTCAGACTTCATTCTCACATGACTGAGAAAGATAATGTGAATTTACAGAAAATAAGCTCTCAGTTTAGCCTATAGATCACCTTCCAAACCTCTGTGGTAAAAGCATGAGAAAATATTTTTCTCTCAATCATGATATCCCAGCAGAAGGCTTTTTCACATGGTGAAATCACCTTAGAACATACCACAATTCCTAAAATGAGTATGGTACCATCAACAAATGATTTATAATGTAACTAAAGTCTTAAAACCTTCTATTAACTGCAATGCTTTTTAATGAGGTGCTATCATGTATATTGGTCCCAAGATGGCTGCCAACACTTCTTGGATGAAGTGCTGACAGCCAATCAGATCTCAGGATGAGATGTGTGGTTAGGCTCCGCCCACATATATATATGCTTTTAAATGCTATTTTCTCAGGAAATACTGAACAGATTTACACCAGACCTGCAAAAGGCACTTCCTTGACCTTATGGCTACCTCTCTGCCAAATTTCAAGTAATTCTGTTCAGCCGTTCGGGCTGTAGCTGTGTCTAAAGGTCCTATGGAAAAATGCATGGGGAAAACGCGTTTTGGGACCCCCCTTTTTTCTCGGCCCCTGCTTGACGAATCCCCCCGAGACTTTCAGGGTAGGAGCGGAGCGTAGCGCCCCACCTATTTTGAAAATTTCGCGAGGATTCGTCGACCGGCGCCAAAGTTATTCCAAATAGAATGTTGCGGATTTCCTATGGAAACAGGGTCCTAACTATAACTACCTACTGGCGACCGCCAGTAGGTAATATATATATATATATATATATATATATATATATATATTCCGCACAAGGTTGCCCCAAAGAAGATGCCTCTCAAGTAGGGGTTACAGCACAAACCATCACAGGCAGCATGCCCTTCAGCAGAAAGCCGGTCTCTCGGTGGCCAAACGCGTTTCGAGCTCCCTCGAGCTCTTGTTCACTGGCAGAAATGAGGCAGGAAACGAAAATTAAGAACAGCTGCTTTATTTAAATTTCAGCGTGAAGTGCAGTTCTCTCACCCAATTGGGTATACGGATCATTAAGTGAATTTTGTGGCAGGACTTGAATCCACTTGGTGAAAGAACGTTGGAATCTACGTTTGGCTGCTATTATTGGACTACCATGACCATCAGGCCATTCTTTTCAACGCCCACTAGGGCGGGATTCCTTATTTAAATAAAGCAGCTGTTCTTAATTTTTGTTTCCTGCCTCATTTCTGCAAGTGAACAAGGGCTCGAGGGAGCTCGAAACGCGTTTGGCCACCGAGAGACCGGCTTTCTGCTGAAGGGCATGCTGCCTGTGATGGTTTGTGCTGTAACCCCTACTTGAGAGGCATCTTCTTAGGGGCAACCTTGTGCGGAAAATATATATGTGTATATATATATATATATATATATATATATATATATATATATATATATATATATATATTGCACAGAAGTTCCACTCCACAGATCCACGGAAAAGAAGACGAGCCACACCAGTCTCGCTAGAAAAGTGTACGTTTATTTTACACAAGGGGCAGAAGACGCGTTTCGGCTGACACGCAGCCTTGGTCACATGACCTTTCGGGTGAACCAGGAAGTATATAACACATTTGTGATTTCAGCACCTCACAGCGTGCATTAGGTGAAAGTGAAAACAGACTTGGTCGGACCTGGGAGAATAACATCAATGGTACCGTGTTGTAGGAGTTTCTCAACCATAGTGGTTCATGGACAACAAATATTATATAATTGTTTAATCGACCCATAATATCATTAATTGCAAGTTAATTGTGGGGACAATAATACAACAAAAATCTCAAAAAAAGGTGAAACTCTGTACTCTGAGCTTACTGCATTGCGTGAATTTAAAGCAACATGAATTAGTATCCCTGAGGTATTAAACAGTGATGGTCAGTGCACAACAATCAAGGTGTGTTTCGCATTTGGGGAGAGTTCTGACGTAATGGTTGACGTACCACGTAATCAGATCAATGCTAAACCATTACAGTGCTAGCAAAAAAAGTTCAGGTATAGTACCATGAAAATTCGTCTTCGATTAGCGCTACGTGTCTATCTATAAAGAATAAGAATAAATATAAAATTACATATAAAGGTGCATCGTAGGGGTATAGTACCCTCATATTAGCATAGTGTATATCAATCCAGTGATAGATGTGTGCATATCCGGAACCTTATCAATACGTCATATCCGTGACTATTCGTAATGAACTTGTCTATCCGTGAGCCCCCAAGCTGCAGAAACAACAATAATAAAAGATAATAATATATTAGTGCTTTGGCGCATACTGAACATGTGACAATCATGTTACATTGACCAAACAGGGTAGAGCAATTTGTCTCTGGTTTATAAATTGTCCATATATCCTACACAAAGAAAACAAAACCCAGGAGGACCAAACCACAATGGGTATACAAGTGAAATTCAAAATTGAATACATAAAATATACATATGTAAAACAGGTTTCACAAAGGGAGGGCCAAGCCTGGCTAAAAAACATACAAAGATTTCTTACAGATGTGAATACATTTCTTCATCATTATTGAGCCCTATTGGAAAAAGGCTGCCCGTCTGCAATATGAAGCGAGATTCTAGTCTCCTAAGGGACTGCATTCTGTTGCCACCCCTAGGATGCTTCGGCACACTGTCAAGTACAAAAAACTTTGCTTTTGTCCAGTCACTGGAATGATGTTCCCTGAAATGTCTGGCGGTGCTGTAACTGAGATCTTGGTTGGTGATTGCTCGCCAATGTTCCAAGATGCGTTTCTTAACTGAAAACGTGATTGATCCTACATACCACTTAGGGCAGGGACAAGTGATGGCATATACAACATAGTCAGTATTGCAGTGGATCAGTTTTGGGATCCTCCACAATTTCCCTGTCTTCTGTAGGGTGACCTCTCTGACATCCTCAGAGTGACTACATGCTTTACATTTCTTGTATCGTTTGAAACCCTTACCTTGTTCTAACCAGGTCCCTCTCTTAGGTTTGAAATGGCTATTGACCAGTAGATCTTTCAAGGATGGATTCTTCCTATATGAGAAGGATGGATTAGGTCCAATCCTGGTTGACAGAATGTTGTCCTGTATAAGGATATCCCACCTTCTCTTCAAGATGTTTCTCAATAGATTTGCCTGAGTGGAAAAGGTGGTTATAAATCTGAGTGGTGTCAGATCGGTAGGGGTAGTTTTCTGTGCTCTGGTTGTCTTGAAGAGGGCCTCAGTTCTATTGATGTTATCTACTTTGCGTACCCCCTTCTCAAGCATCTTATCAGTGTATCCCCTCTCTTTAAATCTGATCAGCATATCTTTATTAATACTCTGATATGCCTCCTCTGTGCTGCAATTGCGTTTAGCTCTAAGTAGCTCTCCGTAAGGGAGACTCCACCTAAAACTGGGCATGTGGCAGCTGGTAGCATGTAAGATGCTATTCCCAGAAGTTTCTTTCCTGAACAGGGTTGTGGTTAGGGTGTTATTAGTGATATTCAATTTGATGTCATGAAAATTAACAGTCTGTTGACTATGTACCATAGTGAATCTCAGATTCATGCAATTTTCATTCAAAGCATTGTAAAACAAGCAGAGATCGCTTTCAGTCCCTTCTCAGATGAAGAAAATATCATCTATGTACCTAAGCCAGAGATTAACGCTTTTAGTCCATTTGTCCAGGTCCTCGCTCCAGAGCACTTGCTTCTCCCACCAGCCCACAGTGAGATTCGCGTAGCTGGGAGCGAAGCAAGTGCCCATCGAAGTACCTTGCGTTTGTTTGTACCAGCTACCATTAAACATAAAAACGTTCTCAGTTAGGCACATCTCAACCATCTGGAGGATCATCTGTGTGTGACCAAGCAGGTGTACACTCCTGGTTTTGAGGAAATCCTGACAAGCTCTTATGCCGTCAGGATGACGGATACTGGTGTACAGACTTTCTACGTCAAGGCACACCATCCAACAATTAGGACCCCAGTGTAAGTTCTCAATTTTTTTAAGGAAGTCCTTGGTGTCCTTGACGTAGGAGCTAAGGTCTTTGACAAAGGGGAAAAGGAAATGATCAATTTAGATGGAAGTATTCTCAAATAGACTATTTTTGGAGGAGACAATGGGATGCCCTGGAGGATTTATGGGGTCCTTGTGTACCTTGGGCAAGAGATAGAAGGTGGGTGTGGTTGGTGTAGTGTTCGTAAGGAACTTTTTCTCATCCCAACTAATGAGTTCTTCCTGAGCCCATTTATCAATCATATCATGATATCTATTCTGCAGTTTGTCAAGGTAACTCTTGTCTATCCTCTCATAACAGGTACTATTTGAGAGTTGTCTGTTTGCTTCTTTGACATAAAATTCTCTGTCCATAATGATCACATTTCCCCCCTTGTCTGATGGCTTAATCACAATGTTTTCATCTTTTTGTAAAGAGATTACAGCGTCCCACTGTTCTTTTGTGATGATCCTCCTGCGTGTGTACGTGTATGTGAGTTTGTTCAGATCACCAATTACAGCATCCTGAAAGACATCAATATTGTCCCTCGGTAATTGTGGGATGTATTTTGAACTGGGTCTAAAACTCGTTTGAGGGGTGGAATGGTATCAATATATCGATGACACTATATCGTAAATCTACAGCAGGGAACTCCACTTTGTTTGCTACTAGTAATCATCCACCCAAACTCATTCAGAGTATTCCTTACGGCGAATCATGCACGTTTCTTTATAACATATTTGTCTATATGACATGATTCGCCGTAAGGAATACTCTGAATGAGTTTGGGTGGATGATTACTAGTAGCAAACAAAGTGGAGTTCCCTGCTGTAGATTTACGATATAGTGCAGTCTGTATATTTCCATCTTCAATGAACACCTTCAGGTCCAGGTAGTCCGCTGCCACCGGACTCACTGTGCCCGAGAAGTGCAAATTGAGATGGTTATTATTAAGGACATCAATATAACTAAGAGCTGAATCCACTGTCCCTTGCCACACAATGAATAGGTCATCGATATATCGATACCATTCCACCACTCTGCCACTACTCTGTCCTGTATAGGTTTTGGGCACCTGCTCCTCCCACCAGCTAACGAATAAATTTGCATAGCTGGGTGCGAAGCAGGTGCCCATAGTTGCGTAATCTGAATGTGCCGATATTTGGCTGAATGCATAATTGATCTAAAGTTGCATAATATAATTGTGCCGATACACGGCCTAAATAGCAACAAGAAGTGATTGTGCAATTAGCATTTTCTTAAAATCATGTCATATAGACAAATATGCTATAAAGAAACGTGCAGCTAATGAATTTGCATGGAATGTGCACCAATATGCATCACTTCAAAATGGCACCCACGTTAGAAAATGAATGTTTGTCCCTTCTTGATTTTGAAGCTCTATGTGAACGCTTTTTAAACATGCCTCTTTCGATGTGTCATGAACACCGAAGAAGGCTTTTCGCCGAAATGCATTTGTTTGCTGTTGGTCGTTGAATAAAGAACGATTTTCAATGCCCCCCTCGAGTGCGGTATTTCTTCAGAAACGAGGGAATTGAGCTTTAATTGTTAGCGGCGTCCACTACCGTATAACCGCACCCGCCCGAGAGTGCTTCGGATGGAGTTGAAGTGGAGACTGAGCGAGGATATATATATATATATATATATATTCACTGAAAAAACCATAGGTTTCAGGGGTGTTATAGTTAGCTGGACTTTTCACTTGTACAAAACCATTGAAATTTCCCCGTTATAGTTAGTTCAGCTAACTATAACTCGCGCGCCCGCAATGCACTGCTGATGACGTCACATATTACATCACTCATGACATGGTCAGTGACATCACTCATGACATCACTGATGACATCTCAAATGACATCACTGATGACATCACTGATGACATCATCCAGTGAATGTGTGTTTTTCTGAAAATTAAATATGTTTTATATATGTATATCTCAAGGTCGATGGAAGAATAAATGGGTATATAAGTGTCTAAATGGATTACTTGTTTTTGAAAAATTGATTGTGTAACTGACTGATTAAGTGTATCATAGTGAATACATGGCTTAGTGAGTAATGTTTAAATATGTAAATATCTGTATCAGTCTCTCACTTTGTGTATAAGTGGCTGCATGGGTTGGTGAGTAGCTACATGGGTGTCTATATAGGTTATTAGTTGGTTTTTTGAGTATCAGTCTGAGTGTCTGCATGGTTCGGTGGGGGGTATTACGTAGTGCATAGGTGCATGAATGAGTGACTCACTGTTTGTATGTGTTGAACACAGCATGTGTGCAGGACTGTATGGGTGGATGAGTGTGTGTATGGGTGTGTTAGTGAGTGAATGACTGTCTCAATAGTGTCTTTATGCGTAACTACATATGTTTTAAACTAGTATATGTGACTATTGGTGTATATATGTGAGTATATGTGAGAGTGAGAGATTGAAAGAGTTCCTGTATGAATAAGTATGTGTTTCTATAAGTGATTGTTTAAAAGACTAAGTATGTGTAAGTTTCCGTAGAAGTAAGTATGGTGGTGTGTGTATAACTGTATATGCAAGTAAATGTATGTTTGATTCTTTATTAGCATGAGTGACTGTGTGTGAGTAACTCTATGGATGAGTGGCATTGTGTAACAGGATGTATAGGTGTATGAGTACATATGATGAGTGAGTACATGTATGAGTGACTGTATAGGACTGTTGGTGAATGAGTGGATGTGTATGTGGATCTTAGAATTACTGAAGAGGTTGTTGTAACTGGTATTGGTATGTCCATTGTTTTGAAAATTTTAGTCTCTATTTTTGAATGTGTGTATCAAAGGTTATATTAGGGTGAGAGGAGGTCTGCCACTCTATCACAAGGATGATGTCATCAGTGATGTCATCAGTGATGTCATTTGAGATGTCATCAGTGATGTCATGAGTGATGTCACTGACCATGTCATGAGTGATGTAATATGTGACGTCATCAGCAGTGCATTGCGGGCGCGCGAGTTATAGTTAGCTGAACTAACTATAACGGGGAAATTTCAATGGTTTTGTACAAGTGAAAAGTCCAGCTAACTATAACACCCCTGAAACCTATGGTTTTTTCAGTGAATTTCTGAGGTTTTTTAAATGCTAATTCCTAACTATAACGTGCCTGAAACCTATGGTTTTTTCTGTGAATTTCAAAGGTTTTTTAAATGCTAATTTCTAACTATGCCTACAGAGATAGGACATGTGAAGAAAGAAGAAAAAATGCACAGAAAGAAACAAAAGAAGTGCAGAAAGAAGCAACAGAAGTCCTCAAATACGAAGATAAGTGCAGGAAGAAGGATAACGTGCAGAAAGAACAAAAAGAAGAGCAGAAAGAAGCCTTGTTGCAAAATCATCCTGTACCCTCAACTTTTTCAGACGGATACTGGTGGTAACTGAGTCTGACTAACTAGTCCTAGAGCCAGTGCTATGTTAAAAGACACTTAGAATACAGTGAAAACACCTACATACACTAGGGAACATTATGCGTTGGGGTCCCCCTGTGATTAGCATGACCTCCTCTGTAAGCCCCTAGTGTATAATAGGGCATGGGGATTAAAACTACCTCTTAAAACAGGCCACAGGGCGTTTTTGCACACGTTAACTCAGGCCCCGTCCCCTCCCTTCACCACTGTGTAAACACGCCCTGTGTCCATTTTTAGTTGGGAGATTAAGTTCATTTGAATCCTGAGGGTCCCTAGGGTCCAACTAGCCCACTAGGTACCTCCAGTAAGTGCCACAGAGCTGCGTTGCAGAGAGGTGTAAAAAGTGGCACGGCCTGGACCACCTCTCTGCAATGCAGCTCAGAGGCGTTTACTGGAAGCACTTGGTGGGCTAGTTAGCCCCCAGGGGCCCTCAGTATTGAAGGGAAATTATATCCCCAATTTAAAACGTGCCATAGTGCGTGTTTGCACACGTCACCTCAGGCCCCGTCCCCTCCCTTCACCACTGTGTAAACGCGCCCTGTGGCTGTTCTAAGTTGAGAGATTAAGTCCCCCTGAATCCTAAGGGTCCCTAGGGTCAAACTAGACCACTAGGTACCTCCAGTAAGCGCCACAGAGCTGCGTTGCAGAGAGGTGTAAAAAGGGGCTTGGCCTCAGAACACCTGGCTGCAGCGCAGCTCCCTGGCGCATACTGGAGATGCCTGTTGGGGGCGCGTTTGCAGAGTGCTGCACGGAGGGGGCATGGCCTCCGGCACGATGCCAGTCTTTTATTTATTTTAGTTTTTTAAGAAGGGGGGCTGTTTGGTTCCCCTTCTTATTCTAATTTATTGGCCCTGATGACCCCATCCCCCAGGGCCAGTCTCCTAATTATATTTTTTTGACCCCAATCCCCAGGGCCGGCCACTGTTTTTTATTATTTTTAAAAAATATATATTTATAGACACACCTAGGACATGCTGGACAAACCGTACGTACCTATCACCATGACGATTTGCGTGATATTCATTAAAAGGCGACTATGCATGCAATGAATCCACGTGGAATGTATTTACACCACTAGTGAAGCTCTGACATGTCTGATGCCCTACCGTGCCTAATCCTGGTAGACACCCTTGTCGTTTATTTATACAAACATGGGTAGCTATTGACGGGCACATTTAATACACATGCACACCAAGCCATTCAAAGGGGATTCGACAAAAATTCGACCAAAACTATGCAAGAAACCCCCCTCACGGTTAATAAAACACACATCCACTGCCGGATGTGTAATACTTTTTATTTTACTCTCTGGAAAGGAGACGAACATCACTTGAGAGTCACAGCGTGCTCCTGACAGAGCCCAATGCTGTGTTACACCCACCATTGCCTGCCGAGTGCCACACACCTCTGTGTTGTATTCCACTAGCTAGTGCATATGCTATGACACTCTCTAGCCCATGTGCACTGTAACACCACCCCGTGAATATGTCATGCCACACTTGTCTTCGCACGGGTTATATTGCCCCATCTAACGTGCCTTTCTCGATGCCTATGTTATAACGCACAGTGCTATGCCATACATATTACAATCTGGGATCCATATCTTTGTCACAGTGCATATGCAACGTTACACTCCCCAGCACATATTTTATATTACAACTTTAGAGACTAGTTAGGTTACACAACACTGCCCTGTGCATATTACACTCCAAGGCGCATATCGCATAGCACGCGCTAGTGCCTGTGCTATCTCGCGCTCTCCAATGAATCTGTCATTGCGCACAATGTATTGCATATTATATTTCATGCCCGGTTCATCTTATATCACACTTTTTGGTGCATAGTTTATACCATACACTATATCTAGTTTTCATTTTCAATCGTGCTCTCAGGACTATGTTCTATATAACACTGTGTTCACCTACCCTTTTCACGGGCATTACATTTTGCGATAGGGGGTGGAGGGTCAGGGGGTGTTTCTGCCAAGTGAGCCCGGAGTCACAGTCACAAACGTCCTCTTCTTCCTGAATAAAAGTGAGATTATGCTGCATACTTGTTCATATTTTAAGTAGTTCGCACAGACACAATGTTTTAAAAACAATAAAGTTCCTAATACCCGCCTTCTCTGAACAGTTAGCTTGCTGCCCCATCCCCTTCCTCCCTATCCTCTGTTGTGTGAATCCATGGACTAGCCTCCTCCCTCCTGCCATGCATGGTCTGATGTGCTGCCACTGCCCTCAATTTAGTATGATGTACCAGTCCACTCCTCCTGCCCTCCATTGCCCAATTCTATGCCCCATCATTGACCTCCTGCTTAAACTCTGTGCTTAGCTTGCTGCCCCTATTCTCCTTCCCCCTGCCCTCCGATGTCTTTGTGCATGCCCCTGCTCCATCCTTTTTGCCCACCATGTCCCATGGACCTGCCACTCCTATCTACTCTGAGTGTTCTGTTGAGCTGCCACTCCCCTCCCACCTGCCTAGCATTGTCAGATGACTGTAACCTGTCCCTGCCACCTCCACCCTGCCTGTCCACATGCCATGCCCCTATCCTCTTCCTCCTGTCCTACATGGTCCATTGTACTGCCACACCCTTCTGCCCTCCCTGGTCTGTTGTGCTGCAACTGCTCCTCCTGCCTGCCCCGTGTGGTCTGTTGTGAGGTCCCTTCCCCTGAACTTTCTTGTCTGTGCACAGGTCCTGACCCTTCCTTCTATCCTCCATCGTCCTTTGTGCATGCCCCTCCACCCTCCTTCTTGCCCATCATAGCCATTGTGCTGCCACTAACCCTCCCACTTGCCATGCATGGTCTTCTGTGCTGCCATGGCCCCTCCCACCTTCCCTGTGTGGTCAGTTAGCTGCCCCTAACCCCCTCCCACCTTCCCTCCATGGTCTGTGTGTATGCCATCACAGTCTCACTGTTGCTCTTCATGGTGTGTCTTGCTTCTAGTGCCCATCCTGCCTGACCTCCATGGCTATCTTGCTGCTCCTGCCCTGCCCCCTTGCCCCCAGCCCTACTCCCTCCCTCCTGGCTTGTCTGTTCCATTGTAATGCCCCTGATCCGTCCCTCCTGCCCTTTATGGTCTGTTATACTGCAGCTTTCTCTCCTGTCTGTCCATTATGGTCAGCTAGCTACCATTGCCTCTTGCCCCTCTGTTCTCCGTTGTCCATGTGCATTGTCCTGTCCCCTCCCTCTTGCTTTCTATGGATTGTTGTGCTGCACTCCCGTCCTGCATGCCCTGTGTGGTGTATTGTGCTGCTGCAAACCCTGATGCCTGCCCTGAAGGGTCAGTTTGGTGCACCTCTCCATGTCCCTCCTGTCCTCTGTTATCCAAGTCCATGTCCCTATCCCATTTCCTTCCATGATCCAATGTACCATACTTGCGAACATTTTGAACTTGGTAAGAGGGAGATTTTGAAAAAAAACTGGGGTATTGATTTTCCCCTTTGAGTTAAATTGAAAAAGAGGATATTGTAGACAGGAGACAGATCAAATAAAGCCCATTTGAGCTTAAAAACATTGGACGTTTCCTGGCTGAATCGGGTCTGTTGGCATGTATGGTTGTACTACCATTGCCTCTTCCTTCTGCCCACAATGGTCTATTACATTGCCACAGCCTTGAAGGAGGGTAGATTTTGTATCACAGTGGGCCCCTGGCCCGTTCTGTCCACACCTGAAGTATGAGACCCTTGTCCTTGCCCTGCCAGCTGCATTTGTAGGCCGTATTAAATTGACCAGCGGGTCCTGTGTTGCTATATAATTATCCTGAGACATCCTTACCACTCAGCCAGCATAAAACCCCTGTGTAGGCCCTTCTGTTCAATATGTAGGCCTCTTTGTTAAATTGACCATAGCTCTGCAATTTTAGTGTATAGCAGTCTGAAGGCAGGTCTGCGAGGCCTTCTGATCCAAACTAGTAGCCCCCACCCTACCCGAGTGCTCCGTGCTCGGTATCAAAGTTCAACATCCCCCTGAAGCTGTCGACATACAGTAGGCTGCATCCTGGACTGGTACTTGCTTCCTGGGCAGGTTTCCCGCTTTTAAGGAAGTGGCAACCGCAGAGCGTCAAGTTAGGAGAACTGAGGAGATTTTATACATGAATATATTGAATTCCCGTACAATACCCATTATTTTCTGCTTGCTCTATGGAACTTACGATAAGCGATTGGCCTGAGAGACTGACCTTTTCACCCAGTCCATTGTCAGCATTAAGTGGGTAAATGACGAAATGTCTGGTAAAATCTGCAGACGAAGCTTTTGGGTAGCATACGTAGGTAGATGTAGCGTGCAAAGGAGCTCACAAAATGATATAAAAAGGGAGCACCCACAGATATCGACGGACTACCTCGCCGTCTGTATGTAGGTTAACAGGCAGTGCAGGTTTTCCCCAAGAGCTGGGAGCTCTTGTCTTCCTTTGCTTAAAATGTCTTGCTCTGCTTTGCTTGAAGTATCTTATTCTATTTTACCTATATGAAATGTCATGTTATGTTTAACCATTGTTCTCTTTACTTTTGCATTTAAAAGATTTTGTATTGTAATTGCAGGAATGCTTGCTCTAAGAGTAAACGTGAGTGTTCCTAGGTAACATTTTCCTTGGTGTAACTTGTTTCTCATGATGCATTTATAGATGTGTTTTCTCTCTCTCTGTCAGTACATTAATTGAGATACAGAGAATATTATGACAGCTGTATGATTATCTGGATTCTGTATTTTGTACTTTATGTCTCTATTCTGCGGTTTCTTTGAAGTTGCATCTTCTCATTAAACTGCCATTGTATTCTGCCTCCAATTCCATGTCTCATATGTCTGTTTTCTTCATTTTTGGAGCAAGCGTTCCTAGGCACCCCGGCTCAAATTAAGGTGCCCCTTTTGTCCCTGACTCACTCTCCTGCTCAGTTCTGTGGTGGCTCCCGGGGATCTGGGGACCGCCCCTAGCTTCCTTGACCCGTAATAGATCTTCCCTCCAACAGCCTCTCTTGCAAGTCCTGTATTGTTGGTTTGTTGCCCCTGCCCCCCTTTCCACTGCCCTCCATAGTCTGTTGTGCTTCCACGGCCCTTCCTGCCTGCTCAGTGTGGTTAAATTGTTGCCTTTGCACCCTCCTACCTGCCTTCAATTTTCAGAGTCTGTGCCCCTGGCCTCTGCCTCTCAACAGTATCCTAATGAACAACTAGATTGCTAACATTCTATATTTATTACAAAAGTGTGGAACGCCTGACATCATCTTGATGTAATCAAAACTGTAATACCTAGAGCATTTCCTTTAGAAATTACATATATGAGAGGGTCTTATTGGCATCAAAATTATGGTTAGTGCTCTAAAAGACTAAAATAAGGACATATTTTCTGAGTTTTCAAATAGCGACAAAGCACTTTTAAATTATTTGTTATCTTTATGTTTTTTTATCCAGTTGACCACTTGATTAAATGTTGCACTTAGGGGAGAGGATGTGGTGTTACTTCCAGAACTGCAGACTTTGCAACTGGGGAACCAGGTTGAAGTTTCTGCTTCAGCTCGACATTCTGTGATTCTGGTCAAATCACTTAGTCTCCCCATGTCTACAACCAAAATGAATTTGTTCTTGTGTGATGTAACCAATGCTCATGTAAAGCACTCCAATACCTGACAAGTCTGCACTATATAACACTGCAAAAACACAAAATAATAAGTGTTTTGCACACTTCTGTCATTGGGCTATATTTGGGCTACATCTGGGTGATTTTGGGCTACATTTGGGCTCTTTTGTCTCCGGTGGCCATCTTGGGAGATTTATTTGTTATGAAGTTTCCTAATTTCCTCATGTACTGCAGTCTCCTCAGTAGGAAATGCTTTCAGTTTTTTACTTTGATTCCATCACGAAGGTATTCAGATATGTCACACATTTGCCATAAATTCTGAATGTTAGCACTCTAGTTGCTCATTAGATCACTGTAGTAAAACTACTGCACCATGGAAGTCTGCTCCTGGTATTAAAAGTGCATGTTTCAGTCTGCATGTCAGAATTTTTTAATGAAATAGAAGAGGATTTGAGAAGTCACTCAAAATGTGCCCTCATTTTCTTTCTTCAGCATTAATCATAATTTCTATGGCAAAATGAACCTCCTCATTGTGTTCCTTTTTAAATTAAATGTTTTAAGTGTTACCAGTTTATTCCAATCAAGATGGCTTCAGGTGTGCCTTACTTTTGTCATAATGAAGACAGTAAGCGCTCTAGTTGTTTTTAAGAACATTCTGGGACATTCTGTCATTGGGCTATACTTGGGCTACATCTGGGTGATATTTGGGCTACATTTGGGCTCTTTTGTCTCTGGTGGCCATCTTGGGAGACTTATTTGTTATGAAGTTTCCTAATTTCCTCATTTACTGCAGTCTCCTCAGTAGGAAATACTTTCAGTTTTTTACTTTGATTCCATCAAGAAGGCATTCAGATGTGTCACACATTTGCCATAAATTCAGAATGTTAGCACTCTTTTTGCTCATTAGATCACTGTAGTAAAGCTACTGCTCACCAGGGAAAACTGCTGCTGGTATTGAAAGTGCATGTTTCAGTCTGCATGTCAGAATTTTTTAATGAAATAGAAGAGGATTTGAGAAGTCACTCAAAATGTGCCCTAATTTTTCTTTCTGCAGCACTAATCATACTTTTTATGGAAAAATGAACCCCCTCATTTTGTTCCTTTTTAAATTAAATGTTTTAACAGTTACCACTTTAATCCAAGCAAGATGGCTTCAGGTGTGCCATACGTTTATCATAAGTAGGACTGTTAGCGCTCTAGTAGTTCTTTGGAACACTCTGGGAAGCTGCAGTAGAACACAAAGGAATCAACTGACAGTCTCTGCCCTTGTTGGATGTACATGTTTTACTGAGAATGTCAGACTTCATTCTCACATGACTGAGAAATATAATGTGAATTTACAGAAAATAAGCTCTCAGTTTAGCCTATAGATCACCTTCCAAACCTCTGTGGTAAAAGCATGAGAAAATATTTTTCTCTCAATCATGATATCCCAGCAGAAGGCTTTTTCACATGGTGAAATCACCTTAGAACATACCACAATTCCTAAAATGAGTATGGTACCATCAACAAATGATTTATAATGTAACTAAAGTCTTAAAACCTTCTATTAACTGCAATGCTTTTTAATGAGGTGCTATCATGTATATTGGTCCCAAGATGGCTGCCAACACTTCTTGGATGAAGTGCTGACAGCCAATCAGATCTCAGGATGAGATGTGTGGTTAGGCTCCGCCCACATATATATATGCTTTTAAATGCTATTTTCTCAGGAAATACTGAACAGATTTACACCAGACCTGCAAAAGGCACTTCCTTGACCTTATGGCTACCTCTCTGCCAAATTTCAAGTAATTCTGTTCAGCCGTTCGGGCTGTAGCTGTGTCTAAAGGTCCTATGGAAAAATGCATGGGGAAAACGCGTTTTGGGACCCCCCTTTTTTCTCGGCCCCTGCTTGACGAATCCCCCCAAGACTTTCAGGGTAGGAGCGGAGCGTAGCGCCCCACCTATTTTGAAAATTTCACGAGGATTCGTCGACCGGCGCCAAAGTTATTCCAAATAGAATGTTGCGGATTTCCTATGGAAACAGGGTCCTAACTATAACTACCTACTGGCGACCGCCAGTAGGTAATATATATATATATATATATATATATATATATATATATATATATATATATATATATATATATATATATATATATATATATATATATATATATATATATATATATATATATATATATATATATATATATTATCTACTGGCGGTCGCCAGTAGATAGTTATAGTTAGGACCGAGTTCCCATAGGAAATCTGAAAATTCTATTTTGAATAACTTTGGCGCCGGTTGACTTATCTTCGTGAAATTTTCAAAACTAATGGGGCGCTCCGCTCAGCTCCTACCCTGAAAGTCTCGGGGTGATTCGTCAAGCGGGGGCTGAGAAAAAAGGGGGGTCCCAAAACACGTTTTCCCCATGCATTTTCCCATAGGACCTTTAGTCGAAGGTACAGCCCGAACGGCTGAACAGAATTACTTGAAATTTGGCAAAGAGGTAGTCCTCAGGTCAGGCCTGTGCCTTTTGCATATATGGTGTCAATCTGTTCAGTAGTTCCTGAGAAAATTGCAGTTAAAAGTACATAAATATCTATATGCACGCACCGTGCGCGCACGGTGCTCGCACGGGGTGCGCACCAAATGTCCGCGAGCGTAATTCTGATTGGTGGTTAGATGTCAGTCAACATTCAAATCGGTCGAAATCAGGAAGTATCGGATGCCATTTTGTGTGTGACAGTGAAAAAGAAAGGTGGAGAACGTGAAAAGGGGGCAGGGTAGAGAGTTCCTGACCCCCTAGCCTTTGTCAGGGGGTCCGTGAAGGACCCCAAAGGGTGAAAAAAAACATTTTATTTTTTTTTCAAAAAATCGCGGGGTGCGCACCCCTCCAGCCGCCATTTTGACTTTTAGAGGAAGAAGAGAGCTATAAACACAAGTGGAGAACGTGAAAAGGGGGCAGGGTAGAGAGTCCCTGACCCCCTAGGCCTTCTCAGGGGGTTCCTAAAGGACCTCGTGAATAAAAAAAAAACATTTCGTTTAATAAAAAAAATTGCCGGTACGCGCACAGTGCGCGCACCGTGCGTGCACCGTGAAAAACCCTTAAAAAAACCAACATTTTAAACTGTTTATAAGTTTATAGAAGATATTAACTATGCTGTTCAACTTTATCCAAATTCAAAAAAAAAGAGCTGAGCCATTCCATACTGCAGGATACAGTCAATCTATAACTATATACATAGGTAGTTTATTGTAAAATAAATATATAAAAAATATAATAATACATACATAAATTAGCATTTAAAAAACCTTACAAATTCACTAAAAAAACATAGGTTTCACACACGTTATAGTTAGAAATTAGCATTTAAAAACCCTTGCAAATTCACTTAAAAAAACATAGGTTTCACAAACGTTATAGTTAGGAATTAGCATTTAAAAAACCTTGCACATTCACTGAAAAAACCATAGGTTTCACACATGTTATAGTTAGGAATTAGCATTTAAAAAACCTTGCAAATTCACTGAAAAACCATAGGTTTCACACACGTTATAGTTAGGAATTAGCATTTAAAAAAACTTGCAAATTTTTTAAAGTGAATAGAAATATAAAAGACTTTTTCTAAAGAATATACTTGAAGATTTATTGATTACTTTTGTGGGTGGACTGTTCCTTCTGTTTTTGGATCTTGCTCTGCCATGCAGTAATATCACAGAACGGCTGATATTGGTGTGTATGTGCACCAACCCATCCTTTTTTAGAACTAAGTGTTAAGTGTGGTTTAGAGTTTCAACATTGGTCTTGTTTTTTAATTGATGTTATTTGATTGTTTCTGATTGATGAATTGTGTACTTTAATTGATGGAATGTGTCTTTTATTAGTATTGTTTTTATGAGCTAGGAGTTAATATTGTCCTGTATGTTTTATGGATTTGTAATCTGAAATAAACAAATAAACACAAAGGCACTATTAAATGGGTTTGGATTAGGCATTATAGAGTATAAAAAAAGATTGTGCTTTTCAAAAGTAAAAAGAACTAAAAATTATTCATTTAGCACCCTGCACTTTAAACTAAGATTTGTCTCTGTGCTACTTCGTATACCTAGGATCAAAACTATCCTCTCATTACGTAATTCCTCTTCTTAGGTATTGTATATATTATGGTTACCCATTATCTCTTGCAAATAGTGGACAGTGTTTATATATAGAATACCGTTGATTGCATATCAACATTGTAGTAAACATTGCCATCGCTGATTTGAATTGTTCTCTCTACTTTAATTCACATTTCTCCAACTAATGATGATAAGGAAATGTCCATAGCATTTAATTCTATTTAGAATTGCTGAATGCTAGTTAATGTTAACTAATATTAGCATAACATTTTCCCGTTGAGCCATCTGGTACTACTTTGTACAACTTAATTAGCATATAGTTCAATCTGAAAAGTACTCCCAATCTTCTACCTCTATCTCTAATGATAACCCCAGAGGAGAGGGGTCTGGCCTGGCAACTATTTCTGCTATGCCTGTCATTAATTTAACATCGGTGAGCAAGGGGAATCAGGAACACACTATTCACCTATATAAAATTATCTCCTGAAACATTGCTGGTATGCACACAAAATTGTTTAATGAGGAGTGGCTAGAGCATATTAGGGGCTTTGACATCATCTGCCTCCAGGAAACATGGCATTAAGACGATATTGTGATAGCCGTCCATGCAACACCTTCATCAGCAGAGAGGGCTAAAGGAGGGCTGGTGCTGCTAATTTCTGTAACATTTGGGCAGTACAAGCCTCTGTCATTAATTCCTCACCCAGGTGCCAACTAGTCTTGATTTCTAACCTGATTCGGGTCAAGTTACTGTTGTTAAACTGGTATTACAACATCTTTGACCAAAATAGCTGCCATGTTATTGAAGCCCTACAGGCAGAAATCAACACTATTTCAGGGAAGTGGCAGCCATTATGTATTCTATGGGTGAGGGATTTGAACTGCAGTACCTGCACGCATAGCACCAAATGAGTTTGTGGGATGCTGGACTTAGAGGGTCAGCCTCAGTCACAATTTATTCATAAACCACTGGGCGAGGCCTTCAATTCTATTATTATTGATAATGACTTGGGCCTTATCAATGATTTGGCCACTAGCCTTGTAGCACAGTGCCCCACTTATATTGGAGGAGATAAGGGGAGTTTTATAGATTTTATGTTCATTTTGAGAAGGTATTTGCCGCTTGTTGGTGATTTTGAGGTAGAACCAAATAACACCAGTGATCATAATCCCCTCACCATCTCCCTTAGTATGATAGCCCCAGTAGGGGAAGGTGATGGTCACCTTATTCAATATGACCGTAACAAAGGGGTAAGATAAACCCTATAGAATTTGAGGGAAAAATCGTGGCAGCGAATGTACACTCTATTATGAGATGCCTTCAACAAAACGCTTCCTCAGATGAGGTCATTTACAATTTTGAGTTTGTTTGTGCAGACATTGCTAAAAGACTTACTATACCTGTACAGATAAAGGAACCCCGAGAGAGGCGCTGGTTTAATACAGAGTGCTCTAGAGCCCAAAAGAATCCTAAAATGGCTCTTCATGCAAATCCTTGTGATAGAACCCAAATTAGAAGCTGAAGACAGGCATATAAAAGTGCTATTAACCAAAGGAAGGAACTGAGATTAGCTTGGGAAGATTTGGAGAGAGCCAGTGCCCTTAGAGGCTCTAAAATCTTTTGGAATATCATTCATTATTCATTCCATCTTTACGGATGAGGTTGGGCAGATGGACTCTCTAATCTTGGGGGAGGATTGGGAATCCCATTTCTCAGCTATATTTAATCCATATTGTGTTCAGTTAGAGGAGGAAAGTGAGGATCCACCCTCCGACCTAACCTTGGCCACTCAACTAAGTGTATCCCTCACGGTGGCTAAGGTTGAAGAGGCTTTAGCAAAAGGAATCTGTATAAAAGGCCCAGGCCCGATGGGGTCCCTCTAGATTTGTTTAAAAGTAATCCCAACCTCTGGGCACCCCTGCTGACCAATGTCTTTAAATCAGTGGGGATTGGCCCCATCCCAGTGTCATGGAAGAAGGCCATCATGGATCCTGTGTTCAAAAAGGGTAACAGGGGGGGCGTGGCTAAGGCACCGGAGGAAATGGCCGCCGTTCTGGGGAGCTCCATTGGAACGTAGCCGCGATGGGAGTCTTCCAGGTATTTTAAACGGTCACCCGGTCTTCAAAGCCGCACTATTCAGCAGCGGATCGCCTGCAGCCTCGAATGAGAGTTTTATGGACAAACGGGGTGAGAGGAGCATGTTGTTCTTTGGATTCTTGCCGCCCGCGGATCGCGCTTGAGAAGCGACCGCCATTTTGATGCCTCTACCGATCCCCGTGCTCTCTGCCTATCTTCTGCCTCACGTTACATTTTAAAATAACGTACTTTTTCTCAAAAAATGCCTAAGGCTTGAAATGTCACTGTTAAAGACTAATGGGTTAAGAGGAATTTCGCTTTACTTAGACATTTTGCCATTTGCAGTTTGCAGTTGAGGAGCACCCGCCATCTTGATGTGGTAACAGCTCCACTTGTCTATTGCCTATTTCCCACTTCATGGTACAGGTTAAATAACACATTTTCTTCAAAGCACTGGAAAATGAGATGTGAGGTCTGTTGATACCTGGAGGAAGAGGATCCATGCTGTTCTTAGGCTTTTTACTGTTTGTAAAACGCGGCTGAGAAACGGCTGCCATTTTGTTCTATCTAACACTCCCTAGGTCTACCGTTTATTTCATGCCTCACAATACAGATTAAAACAGTGTTTTCTCTTTAAAAAAAATCTGTCTTTTTCTTCATATGCTGTTAATACTGGACTCCTTCTAAAAGTATGCTGATTTTTGACTGCCATCTATAGGAATTTCAACTTAGCATTTCCCATATACGTTTTTGCCGCTATTTTAGATTTTGGAACTTGTTTTACTATTCTTCTCTCTTCTCATTTTTTCAATGGCAATGCCACGCTAAAATCGGAATACTTCTCAGCAAATTAATACGAAGGTGTCTTTGGAGGATATTACCATTCAGTGTATTACAAGACAATATAGAAGACGCAGCAAATGACACTTCTACCACAAAGAGCTCCTCTTCCCATACTTCTCGCCCAAGCTCTAAAATCTCCTCTAAATTACGCTCTACTTCTGCTCCTACGCCAGGAAAACGAGTGAAAACAAATCCTCCCTCTCCTACCAATACTTTCTCTTCTGTCTCTATGGAGCTACTACTTGAGGAAATTCGTTCACTCAAACCCTACATGGCAGAAACAAATTCTCGTCTTCAAAATATCGAAGATAACTGGTCACACACTGAACAAAAAGTTGAGGATCTTGAGAGAAAAGTCGCTTCAGTTCAAGTAGTCACTGACCAAGTTCCCTACCTGCACAGAGAAATTCAAAATCTTACACAACAAGTTGAAAATTTAGAAAATTAAAATAGGCGTAACAACCTACTCATCTACGGGCTTGCAGAAGGCCTTGAGGGATCGAATTCCTTATCCTTTTTTCAATCATTTTTGCCTACACTTCTTGGTCTCCCAAGTTCTCCAGCTTTGAACATTCAACGAGCGCACCGTTTAGGTCCAATTTCTCGTTCCTCTACTTCCTCTTCTTCTTCAACAAAGCCTAGGGGTGTTATCTTGTACTTTTTAGAATATACAGATCTACTTAAAGTTCTTCAGGCTCCCAAACAGAAAGGGAAGATTACTTAGAATGGCTCTAATATTTTCTTTGCACAAGACTATGCCAAAGTTACTGCAGATCGTCGGAAGAAGTTTCTGGAGATGAGACCTGCTCTGTGCTCCTTGAATGCTCACTATGGCTTATTCCACCCTTGCCTCTTCAAAGTGACTTATAACAACAAAACGACAAATTATGAAGACCCAGCGATGCTTCAACAATTCCTGAACTCTTGTAGAGATGAATCTATGGACATCCCTCGAGTATAATTATTCTGAATATTCAACCGACTTTATGTCATGGTTTTTGTTATCTCCTCCTCCGTGTTGTATTTTGTTCCATTGTAAGATTTGTTGTTAATATTATTTCTCTTTGGATTCTTTTAGATGCGGTTTTGTGATCTTTTGATTTATGTGATCTTCATGTATGCCTGGAGGTCGTTATCCCTTTGGCGCGTCCTCATGGAGTCTTCAGTCCGGTGTGCTGCCTTCCTCATGTGGTTCCACCATCCCCAGTCTCATTGTTTTTTTGTGGTATGTCTTTTTGACATCTTTATTGTCAAATGTTGGACTTGTATTGTATTTCTGTTCTGTGTTTCCCTCTCCCTCAACTATTTCCTTTCCTGTTTCTCCCTTTTCTCTTTTTCTCTTCTTACTTTTATATACCTTACAATAATCTTCTTATACATATTTCCTTCCTCTCCTCATTCCTGATTTTTTTCTCAATCTTTTTTTCTCTAATTTCTTTCTCTCATGTAGCAAGAATCCTAATTCTTATACTGTTTGCCTAACAACTGTTCATGTTTCATTTGATGGTTTATTTTTAGAGTTGTAACTTGGAATGTTGAAGGAGTAAATAACCCTATTATAAGACAACGGGTATTAACACATTTAACTAGATTAAACGCCGATATTGCATCAATTCAAGAAACGCATTTATCTGACAATGAAGCATCTAAATTGAAACGAGGTTGGGTAGGCAATATCTTTTCTTCCCCTGCTTTAGGTCAGAAAAATTGAGTCTCTATCTTATGTCATAAGAAATACCAGATTACAGTTGCCCATCAAGAAACTGATTTAGAGGGTCGTTGGAAAATTGTCAAAATTCTTATAAATCAAATACCTCTACTTCTTTTTAACGTATATGCACCAGTCAATGTGGATAATACATTTTGGATGCAGGTATCTGATGAACTTCTTTTTTCGATGATGAGTATATTATTTTTGGTGGGGATTGTAATCAGGTTTTTGACCCCATTTTAGACAGACACTCTTCTGTTAAATTCTCTAACACAAAGATACACTCACAGTTTACTTCCTCCATACGCCGTAAATTCTTAGTTGATATATGGAGGCTCTGCAATCCTGATATTCGAGAATACAGCTTTTACTCTCCTCCTCACCACTCACAATCCCGCATAGACTATCTCTTCTTTAGTTAATCCTTATCTCAACAAGTCTCCAATTCTGAAATTAGCTCTATTTTAATATCAGACCACGCTTCAGTTTTAGTTGATTTTGAGTTACTCCCTTTTACCCCCCATGCAGGTACATGGCGTTTTAACAATGTGTTGTTATCAGATCCTAACTTCACAAGCCAATTCATCTCTTTTGCTTCTGAATTCTTTTCTTTTAACTCTACCCCCGACTCTTCCCCTGTAATGATTTGGGACTCTTTTAAAGCTTCCGCCAGAGGCTTTATTATAAACTTTGTTTCGCAAAAGAAAAAAGCTTTTGAAGATAAAAACTCTCATTTACTTGCTAAAATGAAACAACTTGAATATACTTATTACCCTTCGAACTCTGAATCCGCGTTAAAAAACCGTATCGAAGCAAAATTCACATTTAATAAAATATCTACTGAAGCCGCTTCCTCTTCACTTTTTTAAAAAGCAGTGCTCGATACTATGGAGGCCAAAATAAGATGGCGAAATTGTTAGCGAATTACTTGAAAATTAGATGTGAACGGAACAAAATAGAATCTATACGGAATTACACTGGTTTATCTTTCTTTAACGACAATGACATTTTGAATGAATTTGTTTCTTTTTATAAAAATGTATATACCCCTGAACAACAACAATATCCGACAGATCTGTCTACTTACTTTCAGTCTATTGAGACCCCTTCGCCTTATGATACAGACTTTTCTTCCTTAGAAACCGATATCACTATATCTGAAATTACATGCACTATTTCGCTACTGAAAAGAGGGAAGCCTCCGTGTCCAGATGGATTTACCATTGAATTTTACACTCATTTTGCAAATCTCTTAATCCCTCATCTTTTATCACTTTACAACGCCTTTATCTCTAGTGGTTCTTTGTCTAGGACCTTTCAAGAGGCCATGATTTGTTTAATACCTAAAGAGAATAAAGATCCATCTCTCTGTAAAAATTATAGGCCAATTTCTCTAGTCAATTTGGAATATAAGATTTTTGCAAAAATCCTAGCGCTTCTCATTGATCCTATTTTACCTAATCTTATTGGCCCGGAACAATCGGGATTTGTAAAGGGTCGTCTGACATCTGACAATTCCAGTGTATTTTTTAACATCTTCAGCAAAGCTTCCTCTCTTGATTACCCCATTGCCGCTATAGCATTAGACGCAGAAAAAGCGTTTGATAGAATTGGTTGGGATTTTATGTTTCAGGCACTAAAATGGATAGGATTTCCTCCTAAACTATCTCTTATTTCTATATTATACTCAGGTCCCAAAGCTTCTATTTTTGTGAATGACAAAACATCAGATTATTTTCCACTTTTTAGAGGAGTACGTCAAGGATGCCCCCTCTTTCCTCTTTTGTTCATAATAGCTTTAGAACCCTTTTTAACTAAAATTAGATTAGACGAAAAGATTACTGGCTTCCAACTTGACTCCTCTCATGTCAAATTATCTGTTTATGCGGATGATATCCTGTGATATTGTTCCAGTCCGTCTACCTCTATCCCTTCCTTTTTATCTCAAGTTGACATTTTCTCTCAATTATCTGGTTATCGTCTCAATTCGGACAATTGTGAGGTCCTGCCTCTAAATGTTCTCTGTCTTAAACAAGACTTCATACAAACAGGCTTTTCCTTGCAAATCTCTAAGATTAAATATCTAGGCTTGTGGTTCTCCTCCAGCATCCCAGAAACATTAAAGATACATTTTGATAGTATTATTAAAATGTTATCTGATTCTATTGATCGCTGACACCCACTTTTCTCTCTTGGTGGGGACGTTTAGATTCCATCAAGATGATGCTCTCTCCTTTAATTCTTTATCTTCTCGCTATGATTTCGGTTCACATTCCTACATTTTACTTAAGAAAATTGACTCTCTTTTAACCAAATTCCTTTGGAAAAATAAACCTTCTCGAATTGCTCTAACTGCTCTAAAGGCGGATAAGTCATCTGGAGGCCTTACATTTCCTGATTTTAAATCATATCATTATGCCTTTTCTTTAAAACAATCCTCTTGCTGGCTCTCTGATGATCAACATATTCATCCTCATATCTGGTTGAATATAGAAAAATATTTTCTATCCCCTTTTGAATTTAAAGAATGTCTTGCTTTTACTAACAACAACTCTCTTTTTCGCTCTTCAGTCATCTCCCATACGCGTAAAATCCTTGCACCTCTTCTTCCTTCTTCTTATCCTTCATCTTCCTCGTTAGATCAACAGCCCATTTGGAATAATAATTTATTACGCATTAATAATCGCACCATTTATTGGAAAACATGGAGACTCAAAGGGTTACTCTGGATCTCCCAATTACTAATCAATAACATTCCTATATCCTTTTTGGATCTAAAGTAAAAAAATTCTTTACCACCCTCTTGTAAGGCTAAATATGTTTTACTTTGTTCCTCTCTTTCCCAATATCTTCATTAATATCATCTATTTCCACTCCTCCATCCAAATGCTCCACTATTTTTCCCTTACTATCAACTTCCACATCAGCTTCTTCTTTATATAAATGTTCATTTCCCTCTTCTATTGGAAGCAAGGGAAAGGCTGAATTGGCTTGGGAAAAGGACGTAGCTGAATGTTGGTCTATCTCCTTTTGGGACAAGCTATGGCTAAAGATACACAAGACATCCAGAGCTGCTAACACCTCTCAAACCCTATATTTTATTTATAAATGTATTTTATTCACTCCCGCAAAGTTAGCTTCTATTTCTCCATATTCTTCTTCCGCCTGCTGGTCTTGTCCTTGTGTACTTGCTGACTTAAAGCATATGCTTTTTGACTGTCGTCCCATTTCTCGTTTCTTGCAATTAGTCTTGTCTCAAATTAACAAAATCTTTCAAATTAAAATATCTTTTTCACATACTGACATTTTTTTAGGATCCTTATCCCCTTCCTGGCCTACTCCATCTCCCAACTCCAAACTAGTTGATTTATTATTAGCAATAGCCTTCCACTTGATAACTTCTAACTGGAAACAGGCAGACAAAGTCACACTCAAAGCATGGTGGAATGCTATTTGTTTTCATCATAGACTGCACACTAGCTATGTTACTCCCATATCTCTTT
Organism: Triturus cristatus; assembly: GCF_964204655.1. Classification (NCBI taxonomy): domain Eukaryota; kingdom Metazoa; phylum Chordata; class Amphibia; order Caudata; family Salamandridae; genus Triturus; species Triturus cristatus. The sequence continues at coordinate 481,753,026 of NC_140593.1, read as the reverse complement.
CCATTAAAAGAGATCTTTTATTGCTCCCACTAGCCTCTTATCTAATATGCGTTGCATCTACCAACACTACTCCAGTTAACTCTTCCAATGAAGTCCGGAAACCTCCTTGATGTAACTGTTGTCTTTATATTCCACTCACATATGCACTCATGATTACTCCTTTCGTTGTATTGTTTAATTACAGTTACTCTATATATTTTAAAACCTTCTTTTCCATGCCTATAAAGTTTGAATTCAGGTGTTATTTCTAATTTTGATGATGTTATATTTTATCTTTTTTCCTTCCCTTGTTTCTTTTTCCCTTCCTGACCCCCCCCCTGTTTTCCTCTTCTTTTTCCATTCTCATAAATTGTTATTTGCTGAAGATTATAATCTTATTATGTTATATCTCATTATATATAAAGTTTTCTTATGTTTTATTCAACTTTTTCTCAATAAACCTAAACTTTTTTTAAAAAAGGGTAACAGGAGTTATCCAGCCTGCTATAGGCCAATTTCCCTCATTGATGCTAAGGCTATGGTTTTGATGAGGGTCGTCCTTGCACGACTTGAAACCTGGGCAACCGACACAGGGATCATGTCAAGGACGCAATATGGCTTGAGGAGGGGGTTGAGCACCACAGAGCAGTGCCGCAACTTGTCCCTGATTATGGGCAAGAACTTGAGGGCTAGGGGTGGTTCTATCCACCTGGCCTTCATGGATGTCGTGCTATAAGATATGGTTCCCAGGGGGAAAAGACTAGATTATACCAATGGTCGTAACGCATTTTTAATAGACAAGGAAACTGACTTTCCCCGAATCTGTGGCAATCCGGTCCGGCTATAATCATATGCGGATGACACTGTGCTAATGGCTGTGACAGCAAACAGCCTTCAAAAGTCACTCAATGCTTTTACGGATTTTATGTCGGCTCTTGATTTAAAAGTCAATTTTATTAAACCCTATATTATGATGCGTGACTAAAACAAGAAAGTTTGCTGTAAGGGGGAAGACTATTGATAAGCTGACTAATTTTTAGGCCTGGGCTAAAATTTCGTTCCGTTCGCGGAAATTGCGATAATTTGACATTTTTGCGTTCCGCGGAAAGCGCGAAAATGTCAAAATTTCCGCATTCCGCAGCTTAGCGATAATTTGGTTCTTGCTCACGCTGTAAAATAATACATTCTCGCGCGTGCTCGATCGCCTTACCTGAATCCCGGCGTTCGCCGACAAGTTTTCTTGATCCGGTCGCGTTCTCCAAGAGATGTTGTATTGTTTTTAGCCATTTGCGCTGTCTCGCGACAGTTCGCGCCCGCAGTGACGTCATGCGTCGCGCGATCACGTCTTTCTTCTCGCGATCATGCACCGTGAGACAACTGAAAACAAGATGGGCGCGCCCGCGAGCAACAACATGGGTAAGTTGGCGAGCCGCAACCATGCAGAAAATCTCGCGAACATGCGGGAAAAAACGTCCGTATCTTCGCGATATTTCCGCATGCTTGCGATAATTTTTAACATTTTCGCGATCATTTGCGAAAGTGGATTTCGCAAATTCCGCCCACCCCTACTAATTTTACATACCTGGGGAATAATTTTAATAATACAATGAATTGGGGTCCTCTAGTTCCCGCCAGGGTACAACATACGAGCTGGGTTGTGGAGGGTCTATTTCGCTTTGCCTGTAAACTAGGTCACAAACCGGTGACCGAGTTGGTTACCCTAAATAAAGCTAAATGTCTATCCATTGCATCCTATGGGCAGGAGTTTGGGGTTACTACAAAAGCCGCCACCTACAGGTGGTGGAATTTTTTTTTATTAAAAGGCTATTGCTGACATCTAATATTGCCCCCTATACTCTTTTCCCATCATGAGTTGGGGCTGGAATATTTGCAGGATCAAATAGATACTGCCCCTCTGTTTTTATGGGCTAAGATTTGGCTGTCTGAGGATCTAATGTTTACAAGGGACGTTATCAAGGATTGTATTCACCTAGATAGTGCTTTGTCGATCCCCTGGCTACGATTTGTGAGAGATAGACTCCTTGAGATAGGCTTGGGGGACTACTACGACAACCCTGCCAATATTAACGTGAAATGCGAAGGTCACTATAAAAGTGGCTTATTATTCTAGGGCAAGCGAGCTACGCTCGCATGGAGAGGTGTCAGGTCCTTTACATGCTTTAGGTCAGGTCATGTATGTTTGTTCCCTGCACAACAGCAATTTTATCTTACTTTTACCACTAATGCCCGGATTCAATTTCTCTTAACCAGATTTCACTTATGCACTTTGCACTTTCTAGTGGCATTCCCAAAACAGTACGGATGGGTCAACAAACTCACACCTTTCCCTTGCGATAATATGGCAGCTCTGAGCACCCTGCACTTTATGTTGCTCTGCTCCTCTATGTAGAGGAGAGGGGAACATTTCTGGCCCCACTCTTGAGGGAAAATCAACCTTGGACCTATATTGAAGACTTTAACGTTTTGCACTCTTTGGCTACTATTGATATTAGCACTGCTGTGACTAAATTTATTGAAGTTGCAATGATCATTCGAAAACTTTATGAATCACAATAGATGATTGTAAATGTTGCAACCTTTTAAATCTCATATTTAAGTATTAATAAGATTTTAGGATTGATGCCATAGTATATCGTATAGAGTATTTGATGCTAAGAAGATTTATAGCCGTTTTTAACTGTTGAAATTTTCAGAAATGATTGCTTGTATGATTTTACCCTTGCTATTGCACAAACATGTTGTGGAGAAATTGTTAGATTGTAATGTATGTCTGTTAAACTTTTATGGTCTTTGAAGCCAAATAAAGTTATTTTGAACTTGAAAAACAATATGTACTGAAAGTAAATAAACTTTAACAAAAATGTAGGAGTTCAGTAATACAGAATTACCCTGATAATGTAGGTGTTAAAATTAATATTTCAGAATCAGTCTTGTTTTCTTGCCCACTGAATGGATCTTTTTTGGGGTGGGAAAAATCTGCAGTAAATGAAAAAAGTAAGAAAGCTGCATGAGCCCCAACAGACCTCAAATTCTCAAGGAAATTCTGAGTAACTCTAAGTATTCTTGTTTGTCCTGCTGCTAATCACATTGCTCGGAAAGAATACACCCATTCAGATTGGTTAAAAGATGGCTAATAAGACTGCTTTAAATAACACATGGTTTTAGCAGTTTGGAATGACCACTTTATTTACTTTTATTTGCTAAAGTATAGAATCATGAAAGATTAGCTGGTAACTAAGGCTGCTCAGAAAGGCCGTATTATCACAGCTAATCAACAGTATTTGCCTTGAAGGTGCATAGCCCACACACGTGTGCATGACTGACCCAAATCTCATCTTATCCAGGATGTTTTTTTTTTTTAATTGACATAGGAATTGTTCTCCTATTCGACTTTTCAATTAAATGCAGAATTCTTCCAATGCTGTCTAAGGTGTATCTATTCTTTATGACTCCTGACTGATAAGGGTCAATCAGATAAAGCATTAGGGAGGCCAGACCCTTAGTATAAATCTTAGTATAAATCTTGGCAACAGGTATGTTGGTCTACAAGATGCCCATGAGTCTTTTCGGCTTTCCTATTTTAAATATCAGGGCAATTTCAGCCTCTTTGTCAGTGACCGCTTTGGATTCACTGAATGAGTGGTCCAGTTTGGCATCTCTAGGGACCATCTTCTAACAGATTCTCTAATAGAACCCATTGGCAGGATATCTGGGCCCTGTGTTTTTTTGAACGTGGAGTCCTGACAGCTCCTGTGCAGCTTGTTCAGTCAATGGCACATGGCTGCTTTGTAAACTGCACTAAAATAATTTATAAATGGTGTTTATTAGTACCAGATAGGACATTGGGAAACCTGGGCCCCTTAAAAGTGCACTAACCAAACATTCCAAGTGTATCAAGTTAATTTTACCACTCAATGTAGTCCTCTCTCTCAGGGCTTGGAGGGAAGTTTTGTCTCTTTAACTCTGTTTAGTCTTGATCAGGTCAGTCTAGAGTTTTTTTTCCATTTCGTGTGTTGTATGGGGACCTCTTTCTTTTCTAGAATGTGTTGTCTTTCCATATATTTATCCTTTGACATGTTATGTATATTATTTTCCATTTCTAATTCTACCCAAGAATACCATTACATAAATTCCAGTTTGATGCCTTTTTTCGTATAAAATAAATCATTTCAGATGCTTCTCTCAAATTAATTTAAAGCTTTCTTTTAGAAGCACAAGAAGGTCTGCAACTTAAATCAATAAGTTTCTGCCCAGCGTTTTTTCTTTGTCCCACAAGGTCAGTGAAACAATGGAGTGATGTTGATTCCTGCCTTATCTTTTGACCCAAGGCATATGTCATTAAAGCAAATAGGAGAGTTTTTTGTTTGCTTCATGTAAGACTATAAGTGGGCAAGTGTACCTCACTGACACAGCTTAACAAGACCAAAACTGGTCTGGGGTTGGTGGTATTTCCTTCAGGACTGGACCTTGCCTGGCAGTTTGGGATGAACTGTTTCCATGAGAAGCAGCACCATTACTGATTCATATAAGAGTAACTCTGGCTACAGGAGCATGGTCAGCAAAAATGATGGCTTAGACTACTACACAGTGGGTTTCCAGTGATTCAGACTATTTGCAAGCATTCCTCCCATCACTTTTTGTGTGTTTGGTGTAATACCTAAAGTGGACAAGGATATGCCCCTGTGTGCATCCATTGCTCGCTTCATCACAGGATCCAAGCTACACCTCACTAACAAGACAATAACTGGTTTGGAGTTGGAAGTGTTTTCTTCTGTGTGGCACCTCAGAATGCAGTTAAAGATGGACCTATTTCAAAGAGGAGCATGTTCAGTACTGATTTTCACAAGGTGGGCCTTCTTCTAGATTGACACAGTGGGCAATAAACAAAGAGTTGGAATTAACCCTGGGGGTAGGAGTATGCTACGCTCGTGTAGTTTGTGCACCTAAGCGCTATACGAATTGCACGTAGCACAGTGCAAAAACGAGTAGCGTTGGCGACCACGAGAGAGTAAAATGACATCCCGGCGAGACTTTTTCCTCGTTCGCGATCAGCAACATCAACTTGCTGATCGCGAGCGTGGAAAATAAACCTCCCAGCGAGATTCTCAACGCGGGCAGGTCAGGTTTCTCATTGCGAGTGGTCGCGTATGTTCGCGACCGCTCGCGATGAGAAACAACCAGTCCGCGTTGAGAAAACTGCTGCTCGAGTACATATCTACTCGAGCGGCAGAAAACGACCGCTTGCACTGTGCAAGATGCCGTTTGCAATGATTGCACAGTGCGGACAAGCATCTGGCACTGTGCAATCAGTGAAACCAGCATTTTCCCTACCGCACTACGCAGCTCGCGTAGCTACACGTAGCTTGTGTAGTGCGAAGTGCACTTCGCGTAGCGTAGCGATACTACGCACACTACGGCCAGGGTTAGTTGGAATGCAACACAGAGGATTGCATGTACTATAGTCTTTTTTCAGGGAATCCTCCATCACTTAAAGCCTAATCTGAGGACTGCCAGAATCATGGTGATGCTGCGGTCCGAGCACCCTATTATGAGTTGCGCGGTCATACCGTAATTGGACCACTGGCTCTGCCAGGGAACTGCTTCTCCTTGGCAGTCTCGCAGCAGTCAGGGCCATTGTAAGATGCGGGTTTGTTCGCTGTGGCACCGCCATGCATATTGCAAGTTTCATGACGGCCAGCTTTTTCATGAAGGTCTTTCCTCCAAGAAAAGGCTGGCGGTGCTGAAACAAAGAGAGCCCTAGAAGGCCCTCTGGGCTCCCTCAGCTTGGAGATGCATGAAAGGAGACACAACATGTGCCTCCCCTGTGTGCATGTGCCCCAGTTCCTGCACAGCATGGACTTTACACTTTCCATTGGGGTAAGGCACCGCTGCCTTTGAAAAAGGCACCACCATGAGAGCCTGCCTGCCAGACCACAAAATTGCTTGCAATCCTGGCAGGCTGGAGGCAGCGACTCTTGGCAGTGCAGGAATGCAGCGGTGGTGGGCTGCCCTACCGGCAAAAGTCAGAATCAGCCCATAATGTGTTTGAGTTGAGAGGGGAGTCAAAATATATTGTGACAGAACATTTGCATCCACAGTATTCATATCAGAGAATACAGCAGAGTGTAACATTAAGAGAGATGTAACTTCTGTTGAAAAAGTAGGTTTTTCAGCTCCCCTTTCAATTAATCATACACAGCTATTGTCCTAAAGATGGTGGTGTGGAGTTTTACACTTTTGGTAAGCTTGCCAATAAGGATTGTTTAAGGGTCTTTTATTTCTTCAGTCTCATTGAGGCACTGGCCACTGTAGTGCTAGAGGCACTCTTGTGGTCTGACACCCTGCAATGACCTTTGACTACCATTATTTTAATTGACTTTAGTGTGTTATTTTATCCTAGCCTGAATGTACAATGTCCTGCATATGCCTTGATGCTCTTACAGGTTTATTTCTTGTAATCTTGCTGTCTTTCAGTGGGAGCTGTGACAGAGTAGGACAGCCTTGCCAATAACAGAGTGTGTGGGATGTGCATTTGAAAGCGTGAGAGGGAGAGAGAGGTGTGGAATATACTTTTTGGTCTCAAAGTGCAGTGTTGTGGGCAGTAATGCACACGTGCTCGGTGTTATACATTGAGAGATGAAGTATGTGATGCTATAGGACATTGAGATATGAAGTATGTGAAACTATAAGCAGTTGTGCACAATGGGTCAACAAACTCACACCTTTCCCTTGCGATAATATGGCAGCTCTGAGCACCCTGCACATTATGTTGCTCTGCTCCTCTATGTAGAGGAGAGGGAACATTTCTGGCCCCACTCTTGAGGGAAAATCAACCTTGGACCTATATTGAAGACTTTAACGTTTTGCACTCTTTGGCTACTATTGATATTAGCACTGCTGTGACTAAATTTATTGAAGTTGCAATGATCATTCTAAAACTTTATGAATCACAATAGATGATTGTAAATGTTGCAATCTTTTAAATCTCATATTTAAGTATTAATAAGATTTTAGGATTGATGCCATAGTATATCGTATAGAGTATTTGATGCTAAGAAGATTTATAGCCGTTCTTAACTGTTGAAATTTTCAGAAATGATTGCTTGTATGATTTTACCCTTGCTATTGCACAAACATGTTGTGGAGAAATTGTTAGATTGTAATGTATGTCTGTTAAACTTTTATGGTCTTTGAAGCCAAATAAAGTTATTTTGAACTTGAAAAACAATATGTACTGAAAGTAAATAAACGTAGGAGTTCAGTAATACAGAATTACCCTGATAATGTAGGTGTTAAAATGAATATTTCAGAATCAGTCTAGTTTTCTTGCCCACTGAATGGATCTTTTTTGGGGTGGGAAAAATCTGCAGTAAATGAAAAAAGTAAGAAAGCTGCATGAGCCCCAACAGACCTCAAATTCTCTAGGAAACTCTGAGTAACTCTAAGTATTCTTGTTTGTCCTGCTGCTAATCACATTGCTCGGAAAGAATACACCCATTCAGATTGGTTAAAAGATGGCTAATAAGACTGCTTTAAATAACACATGGTTTTAGCAGTTTGGAATGACCACTTTATTTACTTTTATTTGCTAAAGTATAGAATCATGAAAGATTAGCTGGTAACTAAGGCTGCTCAGAAAGGCCGTATTATCACAGCTAATCAACAGTATTTGCCTTGAAGGTGCATAGCCCACACACGTGTGCATGACTGACCCAAATCTCATCTTATCCAGGATGTTTTTTTTTTTTTAATTGACATAGGAATTGTTCTCCTATTCGACTTTTCAATTAAATGCAGAATTCTTCCAATGCTGTCTAAGGTGTATCTATTCTTTATGACTCCTGACTGATAAGGGTCAATCAGATAAAGCATTAGGGAGGCCAGACCCTTAGTATAAATCTTAGTATAAATCTTGGCAACAGGTATGTTGGTCTACAAGATGCCCATGAGTCTTTTCGGCTTTCCTATTTTAAATATCAGGGCAATTTCAGCCTCTTTGTCAATGACCGCTTTGGATTCACTGAATGAGTGGTCCAGTTTGGCATCTCTAGGGACCATCTTCTAACAGATTCTCTAATAGAACCCATTGGCAGGATATCTGGGCCCTGTGTTTTTTTGAACGTGGAGTCCTGACAGCTCCTGTGCAGCTTGTTCAGTCAATGGCACATGGCTGCTTTGTAAACTGCACTAAAATAATGTATAAATGGTGTTTATTAGTACCAGATAGGACATTGGGAAACCTGTGCCCCTTAAAAGTGCACTAACCAAACATTCCAAGTGGGTGTGGAATATACTTTTTGGTCTCAAAGTGCAGTGTTGTGGGCAGTAATGCACACGTGCTCGGTGTTATACATTGAGAGATGAAGTATGTGATGCTATAGGACATTGAGATATGAAGTATGTGAAACTATAAGCAGTTGTGCACAGTTGTGCATTGTGTTGTACATTGATGAGAATTATGAAGTTCTTACTATTGGCTTTCACATGGCCTCATGTCATCCTGAATTCTGACTCTGCCTTGCTTCAGCTTTTTCTGCATGCACAGCAGCGCTTGCAAGTTGTTTGGGTTAATCACGTTCAAGGATTGTTTTTGTGAGAGATTGTTTAATGTACTTTCGTGAGCTTCATCAATATAAAGGCTGGAACATGCGAGATTTGGAGAAGGGAACGTGGGAACTCCTTCCTGCCATGGGAATGCTTGCTTGGAAGCTGGCCAGTTCTGGTAAGATTCCTCTGGTGTAGATGGAGGTCTCTCTCAAACCTTATAGTGTATTTGAGATTATAAAGCTGAGGGTTGTTGACTTAGAAACCGGGAGTTTGGAATCCAAACGGGGATGGACGCGTCTACTTTGGAGAGTGGAACCCTGGTTGCTGAGTCTCTCAACCACGGCTGCTTAACTTCCCCAGTCAGGAGTGGGCTGAGATGCAGTGTTTGCACCAGGTGAAGTATTGAGTTTTGACTAGTGCCATTGTGATGCGTGGTTCCAGTGGCTGTCATTAAAGTGTTGAGTTTTGGTTATTGCCATTGTAATGTGTGGCCAGTGGCTTTGATCATTTGAGGTGTATTTTGTGATGTGTGAGTGAGTCAAGGTGCACATCCAAAGTGATCATTTGATGTATATATATATATCTGATCTCTTGCAGGACGTCCCAGTATATTTGCTCGAGTCTTATCTCATATTCTTTGCTGGTTGTTTATATAATTGTTTGCATATAAACATATATATCTCTTTGTGTATTTTAATATTGTGCATTTGGCATCTGGGAAAGCCTTTCTGTTAGAGAGCATTGTGTAAAATAAAACCCCAAGCCTTATTCTAAGAGAGAGAGTCCTTGCATTTTGTAAAATAAAACCCTTTTCTAAAGGTGTTGTGTTATGTCTCCTGCTTCGCCGAGTGTTGAGCCACCCTGTGGAAGATTTTGTATTATCTGAGAGGCGAAAGCAAGACAACCACTAGTAAAGATCAACTTTTGCTCAAAGTATATGGGGGCTCACATGAACACTGCTCTTGAAATAATGGGGTGACGAATTGAACTAAAGAATGATGATGGATCCTACCCAGATCTGTGACTGGGGGTGAGTGTCTGAAAAGTTTCAGCACTCTGTCCATCATGTCCTTGTGTTTGCTTTGTTCGCCCTAAGTTGGCAGGGTATGCCCAGACGTGGGTCCCTTGCTCACTTTGCCACTGGATTCAAGCTAGCCTGCCTGATGAGGGGTGTTACCCTGAAACCAGTTCCAGGATGCTTGTTTCCAGTCCAGGGAGGACCTGGCCTGGCAGGTCAGGCTGGACTCTTCCCATGAGGCGCAGAGTCAAGACTGATATACATTAAGCTGGGTACAAACTGGGGTGGCAAAGTGAGCTAAAGAACGATGATAAATTCTACCCAGATCTGTGACTGGGGGTGAATGACTGAAAAATGTCAGCACTCTGTCCATGATCTCATCGTGTTTGCTTTGAAATAATGCAAGCTACTTTTATATCCTGTTTCCTTCTATTGGGAGCCATTGAGAGAGACCATGATATGTGTAATATAGTCATACCCTCCGGTTCCATGGACCTCATGACTGACTACAGCATGGAGGGTTGCTGTGAAAGAAGTTAGATCAAGTTTGGGTATACATCGGTTAAGGGAGCTGAATAATCAAGTCTCAACATAAAGAACATTTGGATAACTAGCTAACATTCTGGTTCCAGGTTAAAAGGTTTGATTCCTCAAAAGAGTTTGAAGTGGTCCCCCTTTACCATCATATTGGTGTGTGCTTGCAAGCTAAGATTTGTGTCCAGAGTGAAAGATAGGGATTTAGCTGACAATTGAAGGGTTGCAATGTAACAATATAAGTGAGTTCAGCCATGTGTGAATCTATATGTGAAAGTTTGGTGTGGAAGGTAGTAGGAGCATGGTTTTGAGTTTGTTAACATTTTGATGGTTTGTTGACACCCAGACTTGAATTTGTGCAAAGACATTTGCAGCATTTTCCACACTTTCCAGGGAGCAATCTATGGGATATAACAGAGTCATCTGCATAAAAAGGTATAAGATGGTAGTATAATTTGAGTGTAGTACAGATTGAAGAGGATTGGATGGAGGATATCTTTGAGGCACTCCTTGTTGAACAGTGGTAGGATCAGATAAGCAGTTTGCTAATTTGATGAGCATACCACGTATGAAGTGAGCAAATAGGTGATTATGCCAGTGAACCCCATTCTCTTTTAGGATTGCAAGGAGAGTAACAAGGCTCATCGTCTCAGAGGTGGATTGAGGAGAATGGAGAGACGCAAGTTATTCTTATCTAGCATGAAGACAAAATGATCAGAAATGTTTGATGATTGGTGTTTCAGCGATACCTTTTAACATGAAACCTGATTAGAGATCATTTAGGAAATTGGTTTCCTCAATCAGGTTTGTAGGTTGAGTTTCCAAGCATCTCCATTACACTTTAGCCAGGAAGTTAAATATTAAGTTCGGTTGGATCCATTTCTGTCTTTTTTCAGTAAGTACATATATATTGCTGTTTTCAAGCAGACTGGTGAAGTTCAGTGTGATAACAAGTTATTAATCAGGCCACTCAAATAAGGAATTCAAGTGGATGTAATTTATTTTAGAATGGTAGCAGGAATAGGTTCATTATAGGGACAGAACTGTTTAGTTTTAGATATTATTGCGCATATTTCCATTGGAGTAACATCTTTGAATGAGTACCAAGTAAAACTTGGCTTGCTTCTTGTGATTTTAAGGAGTGAGGTAACAAGAGATCAATCTTCTGTGTCTTTTCATCAAAGAAGGTGGAGAATTACTAACACCATTGTTTCTTGATATTAGCAATTACAGCAGGTTTAGGTAGACTAATCCTTTACCTTCTCAAATAGTTCCTTTGGTCAGTTTTTGCATTAATGTATCTTCTTCTTTATATGGGTGGATTTGACCTTGAAGGCAAGTTTTATGTATTTGTTTCTGTCAGTCTGAAGCTGTGATAGATTTTTTGTGTTGAAGTTTTGGTCCTAAATTCATCAGATATTTTCAGAGGTCTTGAAGTTTGCTTTCAGCTCTTTAGAAATCCACTTTGATTCCTTTCACTTTTGTATTTTGATTTTTGGAGCATTCATATCCATTATCTTTCCTTTGTTGTTATATTACAGAGTTAGTTCACTGACTTCATATTCCAGGGACTGAAATTGGAATGTGTTTCCAAAGCTAGTCTGGTAGTATCAAAAATTCTTGTGTTTCAAACTAATTGTTTAGCCTGGCTATTTGTTTGAACTTTTGCTGAGATTAGAAAGAAGGGGGTGATCCTGTAAAACACAATCCATTATAGAGCCATCATACATTGTCTCTGTATTTCAATTTCCAGTAAGGTCCATTCTAGAAAAATATCTTTTGTAATAATTTTGTTCCTTGAGAAGTTTGTATCAGTTTAGCCAACTCAAGCAGTAAATATTGATGGCAAAATGGAAGGATTATGTTGCCTAAAATAAATGTATTTCCTCCTCTTCCTATAAGTAGTGGATGATATTAATTATACATTTTGTTTGTGAAATTCTGTTATGCCGGTTACAATATTTTTGTATTTCCTGTTAGCATTACTTTGTTAAATAGATATATTTAGTGCATTCTTCTTTCTCACACACAGGCATGCACAAAGACAGAGAGATAATTGGACCTAGGATTTTTGTATTGTAGTAAAGTGTTTGATGAAGATGTAACACTCTTTTTATGTTGCACGAAACAGGGCTACAGAGCACATAAAAATGCATTGTTGAAAATGGATTGAAATATATGATCAGGAAAAGTCTTTTATGGTAGGTTCAAAATAGTGCTATTATGTAACATAAAAATGAAAGCAAAATTAAATTGCCACAAAGTTTACTATTTCAGAGATTTTAAACCTTTATCTTAAACTTGGATTTGTGGATTAGCGTGTTGAGGCTTATACAGCAGAGCAAAACAAACGAATTAAACTCTGGGCAGAAACAAACTAAACAGAAGGAACCCATTGCTTAATATAGCATTTAATAATGATCTCAAACAAATTTAGAAACAGGATGTTTTTTAGCTAGGGGAGCTATGGTGCGCTGGGAAAAACATGTACGTAGGACAGATCATACAGTTTTGGTGAAGGGTGGAAGCCTGGCTTAGATTGCAGACCTCTTTGCTCATATTGTGGCAAATGGACCATTAAAACACAGGATCAAAAATTAACTTGGCTTTGAAAAAATGCAGATGGCAAAATTCAATTTTTCAAACACCTGTGTAGTGGATCTATTTTTTCCTGGGGAGGTAAAAAGCATGCTTTTTGGATCATCTGGCTGGGTTTCTGACGACTGTGTTGTTATGATGGAAGAAGAAAGTGAGAGCCCAATCAGCATTCTGGGATAACTGCAAACGTATAGGCATAGGGATTAGTCCTTGCTGCAAATAAATAAAAAAAATACTCTCCCACCACCCCTGCTGCTGCTGCTACTCTTCTCATCACCTTTGGTAAAGTGAGTGATGAAAATTTTGATGTTGTGAGCTAATTGATTTTGCATAGATTTACTCAAACCCTAACAATGTAATACTTTTTTCCTGCCCCTCTAATTTGCATCTTTATGCAAAGTAACATCAGTTCTGCAGGTTGTAATTGTATCTTTTCAGGTGAATATTATCCGTGTTTCAAGGCTCGCAAACATGTGATATTTGTTTACCAAAGGTTTGCAATATAATTAATTTTTAAAGCAATAAGGAACAACATTCCAAATGGTTTACATACCCAAGGAAACAGATAATAAGTTTTGTCTGTTTTAATAATGAAGCCATTAAATACCAAAACACTGCTTATCTTCTGTGCATGAAATTAATTTTTGAAAGAGAAAAACATAATATTTCATTGCTGCATCAAATGGATTTTATTTTAAACCTGTGCTTGCTGACACAACAGTCAACTACAAAAAAATGCAAGCAATTTACAAATTAATTTGCACTGTTTATTATACTTATTTGAACACCATAATCTCATATAATGTGGGTAGTTATGAGCATGCCTATTTTTCTTTAGAAAGTTCATTTACAAGCGAGTCAGAAAAATGTGTGTCAGGGACTCATTTTATAATATGTTGATTTAAATTTAAACCCCTTTAGAATAAACAAGGTTATTTTTAACAGAAAAACAAAAATCTATGTAAAGAATGGGGCCAGGGTATCTTTGCCCTAGCCCCCCTTTTTTTTAAGACATATACATACATCTGCAAGCCCACTCGCAAATTCACACAGGGCCTGCACTCAGCCCTGCGAGTGGACTCACAGATTCATAAAAGTGTAAAAAAAAAACATTATAACAAAATCCCCCAGGTGGCCAAATCCCAGGGGCAGTGTTTTATAAAAATGCAGGGGGTGCCCATGCAGCACCCCATGTGCCCCGGGGCTAAATGTAATAATAAAAGGACTCCTTCACCTACCCCAACAGCCCCGGGGACCACCACCTCTCAGGGTAAAATGTGATATTAAAGGAGGGGCTCCACGCCTTCCCCTGAAGACCCAGGGACCACCACCTCCCCCTGGACATTGTTTACAAATTTTACCAAGGTTGACCTAGTGACCACCACCTCCTGAGGGGAAATGTTGTAATAATGCGGGAGGCCCACATGGCCCCCGCAGCCCCGGGGACTACCACATCCCCAGGGCATTCCTATCAATGAATGCGGGCCTGGGGGACTGCCACCTCCCAAGGGCAAATCTTGTTTTAATGCATGGGGTGCTTTAGCTGCCCCGCAGCCTGGGGACCGCCATCTTCACGGGCAATGAATAATAGAAATTAGGGGGCCTGCAAGGAACCCCCAAAGCCCATGGGGCTGCCACCACCCTGGGCCTATTAATAGATGAAGTGTAGGGGGCTCAAGTGGCTCCCCTGCAGCCCTGGATATCAACACCACCTTGGGGCTCAAATAATGTAATGGAGGGACCCCGCGTTGCCCTCTCCTGGAGCCATAGATGCCCTGGGGATCACCACCCCCCACAGCTGAGTTCTGCTATGTCCCCGGGTGCCCAAAGCACTCACAATGGAGGCCAGGGCAGAGATGTCATTTGAGATGCCACCAGTGATGTCACTGACCATGTTATGAGTGGTGCAATATGTGAGGTCATAAGCAGTGCATTGAGGAGGCTCAGCTAAGTATAACTGCTGAATTTCACTGGCTTTGTACGAGTGAAATCTGAGCCTAACTATAACATCCTTGTAATTTATTTTTGTCAGTGAAAATATATATATACATATATATGTACACACACACACACACACACATATATATATGTATGGATATTTATACACATGTATACATACAGGTATATACATTATTATATATCAGTGCATAACCTTTGTGTTCAGTGACCAGCTGCATATGATTTTAACGCATATCAGAAAATATGCAAGACGCCCTCATGTCAGAGTGTTTTAAAATAATTTAATTGACCTTCAGCTGGTCTTATGCACAGTTGATTAACAGTCCCTCAACACTGACTTTCCTCTATTGAAAAAGTCCAATGATCACTTATGTAAATAGTGTTTTTAAAGCATTCAGGGACTTCGTTTCATCCCATTTAATCACCACAGTATTCAAAATCACAGTCGCAAATATTACATGAAAACAACAGGTTTCATGAGGTTATCTCATCACAAGCGAGTTTCTTTCTATTTGTTGTTATTTGTTGTTATATTTGTCTGATAGTACTACAGCTCATGTTAGTATCCAAATGCCCTACTATTTGTCTTTTAATTTTTAACCCATTGGTGAAATGATATGCTTAATTCCCACATGGTTCATGATTTCCATAAATTTCCATCATTCCTGCCCTCTAGTGGGCTGGTTCTACTCAACGTATATTATTCTATGGAATATATGCTTCCACCTTCACTGTAAATATACATTTATACCAGATGCACATATATCGTCATCTTTGTTGAATCTTCTTGGGTCCATTGTCTCAACATTTAAATTATACCTTTTTTTCGGATTTCTTATGGATACTTCTCTATTCTCAATGCTTTCATTGCCCTCAATCATATCAATATCATAAACCTTTAATTTATTCTCGTCACTGTCATGTTCCATATAAAATGTCTTTCTTGAGGACAGCTCCTGTTTTTGTATGTTATCGCTCTTGTGTGCACACAGTGTCTTTTTCATTTCACATTTAATACTTCCAATATAAGATAAAGCACATGGACATGTTAAAACATATATAACATATTCCATTTCTCTTCCTAAATTCTTCAGTTGTTTCCATATCTTTACATATTTTGCAGTGAATACAGGTGTATGGTCCATAGGTTCTGGAGTATTTTTTCTGAAGTGGCTATGAAGCTGAGTGTGTTTAAGGCTTTTTGCCTTTCTTATCGGTTACCACAGGATCATTTTGTAGAATCTTGTTCAGAGTTGATCTCTTTTTTAATATTCCTCAATTCTTACGTAGTGTTTGTATCATTTTTGTTTACTCTTTAGTCAGTATTAGAATCAACCTTATTTCATTTGTATCACAATGTTTTACTTTCCAGTGTTCTTGCTTTTTTCATTATGAAAAGATCTTTTCCATCCGATGTTGATGCTCTTTTTATACTCTTCAGTAACATATTTTTAGGGAAAACCCTCATCATGAATCTTATTAAGGGTTAAATATTCAATTTCTCTAATTCCTTTGTTGTTGAACAGTTTATCCTGATCCTTAAGAATTCTATCTTTAAAACACTGTTGGTGAAATCTCTTAGCATGCTGTACCTTTCTTTCTGATAATCCGTTGTAGTTTTTTAATATCAGGTTGAGCATTTTTTAATAAACCCTTTCACTTTTAAAGAATTTACTTGTACATCATAACAGCCCTTTTCCCTCTTCTCGCCTCTTCTTAAGTATTCTACACTATTAGTAAAGTCTTTTTTACTTTTGATTATCCTAAACAAAGTTGTACCATATATAGTACACAACAAATACTAAAATTAGAAATACAGCACCACATTGGTGTGAATGTTTGGACGGTAGTATTTTGATAGTTGCATGTTTCATTTAATTTCTGAAAATCAATTTCATCATTTCATGCTATACAAAACAAGTTCAAACGATCTACAAGCAGGGGCCATTAAATAGATGTGCCAATCTGCTCGGACACAGACTTACAAATTTTAGTAGCTCCTATATCTAATTATAATTTCTCCACAGTGGTCAGAGGTACATACATATATAGGTTACTGTCTGATGGTGTTTCAGTTATACCAAACACTAATATAGAGCTTTTGTGGTAAACAGACATGTTTTTCCAAATTCCACTTGGGATAAACTATGGTCTAAATTACATTTCACGTTTCCCTCTGCTAGCACCACTCAGCCATTAGTTTTTTTCTATAACATCATAGAGTAGAGATGACTGTGACTCTTTTACTTATATATTTGAATGTTCTTATGTTAGACTGTTTGGGTCACAAGTTTGGGAAACAATTACAGATGTATGCTCAGTACATTCACCTTTGGAAAATAAACATGTTTTCTTGGTGGTTCAAATATCTTTTGGTCTAATAACCAATGATTGGGAGGTTTGAAGACATTAATATTGCTATTGCTGTGCAAACTATCACATCAAACTTGAAACATGCTAAAATATTACTTTTTCCAGATGGGGGAGCATGATGTGTTATAATCATAAATCGGGCATAGCAAATACCTCATCAGTTCAAATGACTATGAAACAAGAGTTGTTCGGGATGCCCTTGCCTTTCTTTTTATCAAAACACGCCTGAAGAGTTTTTACATTTACTTTTGTTTTTTGCCCTCCCTATCTGGATATTAGTATAATGGTATTTTTGTAGTAAGATGAGGGTTATATTTTATATTTAACTGATTTCCTCAATCTACCTCTAAATCTTCCTGCAAATGTTTTCCTCCTTTCCCTTCTATGCCTTCGCAAAAAATCTAATGCATATGTATCATTTGGGATATATAGATTGCTGTATGTTAGACCTGTCGTGGTTTCACCTCAAACTTTGTGCCTTTCTCCTCCACTTTTGCGAATCTCAGTTTTTCTGGCCATAGAACGCTGCACACTTTACCACTGCTAACCAGTGCTAAAGTGCATGTGCTCCCTCCTTAAAACATAGCAATATTGGGTTATTCCTAATTGGCATATTTAATTTACTTATAAGCCCCTAGTAAAGGGTTACTACATGTGCCCTGGTCCTACAAATGAAATGCTGCAAGAGGGTCTGCAGTACTATTCGTGCCATCCACTGAAGTAAATGTAATGTAATAATCCATTTATAGAGCGCAACTGTCACTCCAAGGAGCATCATGGTGCTAAACGGAAACCAGAGATAGGAACTTCGAAACCTGGTTGACCACAGATCAGAATTTTGCAGAGAGAGTCAGATACGCTGAAAATACAGGTTTTCAGAGCTTTCCTGAAATGGGACTCGGAAGTAATCTGGCGAAGCTGTGGAGGAAGTTTGTTCCATGCCTTTGAGCCCAACACTATGAGTGACTTTCCTCCCTTTGTTGCCAGTCTGAAAGCCGGTATTTTTAGCAGATTGGCCTTTGATGATCTTAAACTTCGGGAAGGAACTTATCGCTTAAAGCGGGTGTGAAGGTATTGAGGGCCCGAGGAGTGGAATGCCCTAAAGGTGATGAGGAGGACCTTAAAAAGAACACGTTTGTGAATTGGCAGCCAGTAAAATGTACCTAGCGCCACCGATGCAGATGACTTCCTGGGCCATCTCAGTACTAGTCGTGCTGCAGCATGCTGAACCATTTGTAGCCTATGCAGGACTGACTTACTAGTACCTGCATAGAGGCTATTACAATAATCTAGCCTTGATGTAATAAGGGCTACGGCCACTGTTTTACTTGCTGAAAAGGTGATCAGATCAAAGAATCTCTTTAAAGTTTTAATAATATGGAAGCAAGTTCCAGCAACTGCCAGCGATTGCTGTTTAAATGATAAAGTGGTGTCAAATTTAATTCCCAAATTCCTAACCACATTTGCTGTATTTGGAGGAGGGGTGGTATTGGCTGGCCACCAACATTTGGGTGAAAAAAGGTGGTCTTGGCCTAGGGGTAGAATTTCAGTTTTGCAGAATTACACTTAAGATGGTTTGCATTCATCCAACTGAAAGTTGCAGTGAGGCATTTGCAGAGAATTTCTTCTGCCTGTGTGGTGTTATTCTCTAGTACCAAGATAAGCTGCGTATCATCCGCATATGAGATGGTATCAATATTGAAAGACGATATCAGCTTAATCAGTGGAGCCATATAGGCATTAAAGAGAGTCGGACTGAGGCTTGATCCCTGCGGTACCCCTGAGAGAAGTGCCTTCTCTTGTGACTTATATTGGCCAAGTGTAATCACTTGCCAAATGACGCAAGGCGGTCTAAAAGGATGGCATGTGAGACCGTGTTGAAGGCCTCCGACAGGTCTAATAATACCAACACTGCTCTTTTTGCCTTGATCCATAGCGGCTTTGAGATTTTCAGCCGTATACAATAGTGCAGATTCTGTAGAGTGTCTAAAACCAGATTGATTGGAGTGAAGCAAATTTGAATTCTCCAGGTATGTTGTGAGCTACTTATTTACACATTTTTCTGTCAGCTTACATAGACTTGGTAAGAGAAAGATGGGGCGCAAATTAGATAGGGTAGTAGGATCCGGAATTTGTTTCTTTTGAAGAGGCTTTACAGCTGCAAGTTTTCAATCAGCTGGGATCTTAGCAGTGGAAAGAGATGAATGTATTATATTGTTTATATTAGGGTTCACAATATCAATCCGAGTGTGTAATTGTACTGGGGGTCAAGGATCAAAAGGGGAACCGGATTTCATGGACAGAATTGCCTGGTGCGATTCTTCAAGAGAAATTGGTTTAAAAATATGCATACAAGTTTTGTTCAGATCTGCTCACAAATCATTATTAGTGAAGGAAAGGATAGGTGGGGGGGAATCTTTTTGTAGTATGCAAACTTTCTCTTCAAAGAAATCTGCAATGTCATTACAGAGACTCTGAGAGGGGGGAATCTCTTGTTGTAAACTTTTAGGATTTGTAAAGTGATTGACAATTTTAAAAATCACTTTCTGGTTTGCCTTGGTGTTATTGATTGCCTCAGTATAGTAGGCTTTTTTGGTAGTTTTAATCAAGGCATGGTATTTCCTAAGGGCTACTTTAAAATTATTTAGCTCTGTATCCTCATAATTTCGACGCCATCTGCGTTCTAATGACCTGACCTGGCTTTGCAATTCTTTTAGAGCTTTCGAGTACCATGGGGCAGAAGGCTTCTTGTTTGGTCTGTTTTGATTTGGAACCGGAGGTGCCATCCGAACTTTCAGGGCACACATCCACTGGCCAAAGAGCTGGGTATCAGCAATAGAGTCTTGTAGCAGCTTAGGTCTACACATCAGCGCTTCCGAGAGCAAATCTTGGTGAGCTGTGAGCTCCTTCCATCTGGGTTTGACATGTTGAGGGGCCTTAGTATTATTTTCCCTAAATGGGGGCCCCTTCTTAGAGAAAATCTTGAAAGGGATAAATTTATGATCGGTCCATGTTTGCTCAACTAGGGGCTTAACCTTAAGAGTTTTCAAGTTGGAGCAAATACAGTCCAACGTATGGCCTGCATTATGTGTGGCATCTAAGGAGCATTGTTCTTGTCTAAGTATATCCATTATCTCCTTAAAGCATGTTGCCCCTGGGTCATTTTGTGAATCTAAGTGGAGATTAACGTCTCCTAACACCGTAAGGTTGGAAAATCTAAGAGCTAATGTGCTGGTTACTTCTCCGATGTCTTTATAGGGTCCGGGTGGACGGTAAAATAGTACTCCCGCAAAAGAAAAGGAGTCATGTAACTGAAGACAGAAACTGACGCCCTCTGCTCCTGTTAAGTCAGGTAGTTGAGTTATGGAACACCTGTGGGTGTTGTGATGGATGATTGCCAGGCCTTCCCCGAGCTGCTCTAATCTGTCCGATCTCTGAATGAGATATCCGGGGGGGAGGGTATTCGCAATATCTGGGTTGCACCAGGCCTTGAGCCAAGTTTTGGTCACAAAAAGACAATCAAGGTTTTCATTAGATAATAAATCATGAATTTGAAGTGCATGTTCACCCATTGACCTAGCATTTATAAGGCCATCCCGCAGACTGCTCAGCATGGCAATCTTTTTTATTTGAGGAGCCTGAGTGGGCTTAAACACCTTTTTGCAGGTTTTACAACTAATCGGACCCTCCCATGTGGCAACATCTAATAGGTTGTGACACATAGTGGCTGCTGAATTGAGTGACAGTAAAAACTCCCTTGTAAGTGGCAGGCCTGGCAGAGGAGATGTAGCGTTTCTGGCCCTTGGCCCGGTCCAGGGGCAGACGGGAGCAGACGGGCTTGCCTTTGGCGTGCCGGCGACGCGCACGCTGCACGCATCCGCTGCATGTCGGCGCCATCTGCAGTTTATATTGCTGCTAGGCAGCTGATAGGACCAGGAGACTAGACCGTTTCTTAAACAAAATGGCCCCCGCAGAGTGTCCTAAAGGAAGTAGGAAAATTACAGTCAGGCGCTAGGTCGCGTTTTAGCCTCCCTCCACACAATCAGCACAAGCTGTGGTGGAACGGGGAGAGGAACGACGGCCACAGCGCTAAAAGCAGTAAGTGTTAATTAAAACCAACAGTATCTGGGGTA
Organism: Triturus cristatus; assembly: GCF_964204655.1. Taxonomy (NCBI): domain Eukaryota; kingdom Metazoa; phylum Chordata; class Amphibia; order Caudata; family Salamandridae; genus Triturus; species Triturus cristatus. The sequence goes on along the minus strand of NC_140593.1, from coordinate 481,731,864 downwards.
AAGGGTGAAAGTAAAACACCAAAACAATTTCGACTAAGCACTTTAAAATATACACAAAATCATAATTTTAAAAGAGATGTCAGAATTACAGAGAGCGTGTCCCCACCGTGCGAGCTCTGCTGATCACCCCATATCAATTAAGCAGCTATAAACTTGTCTCAGGCCTGTCATTGCAACCTGTGTATGCAGAATTTAATCTGCCATTCCGACCATGCACAATAACTCTTTTGTCAGGAAAAGGTTTTGTTTTTGCTACATATGTCACCTCCTTGAGTAGGGTGCACTGTGTTTACAAAGTTGGACATGTACTCAACTCTGAAATTCGTTTTTCACTTCTGAAAGGCCTACCTCTACCATATGATAACATTGTAGTTACCTTATTACATTTAATAAGCAGTTATTTATTAAATGGGAACGTGACCAGTTCATGTTCGGTGTCTTTGGAATTTTCATGAAAAATCCTCTTTCGTGGTATAATCAGATTGTAAATTCCAATTTTGAAAACGCCACTTTTAAAAGTTAGCATTTTCCTGCCGTAGCCATTTAGTGACTGTAGCCTGTCTCTGGGTCCCATGACTATTTGTAGCTGACAGTTGAGCTTTGTGTATTCCTCCTAGACAGCCACACACAATAGAGAGCTTAGTTATGCCAGGATGGGCCATCACTGGCAGGATGGGAGGGTAAAGCTGGTCTCAGCCCTACTTACTCTTGAATAGGCTGTGTCCTCCTTCCACACAAAGGGATGCATATCCCCTGTAGTTAGTCTGGAGCCAGGACAGGAAAAGCAGAATGCCCAGGGATTTCAAAGGGAATATCTAGAAACGTCTCCCACCTTCCAGAGGAAGGGTATCAGGTATAAATATTTAACCTCAGACACCACCTCTTCAGTACATTTCTGGACCTGTGGATACTCTGTTAAAGGACTGCTGTGCTGCTGAAAGGTCTGCCACTCTGCCAGGCTGCTGCTCTGAAGAAACTGCTGCCCTGCTGTGCTTCTGTGCTGCCTGCTGCCCTTTTACCTGGGTGAGAAGGACTGGACCTTCATCAGTTCAACTGAGGACCCCAATATGACTTCAAGGGCAACTTTGCTGTCTTCCTGACAGGACACTCAGGGACTAAAGGCTCCAACAACCTTGAACTCAGCCCCTGGACTCTTTCATCAGTGATTCTACCCTGCCAAGTGGTGCCACACAGTTCTGGACCCTAGGATGTGGGCCTCAGGTGCTCTGCCGGACTCTATGGAGCCAGGGCAACTGAGGCATCTGCTCTGCAGCACGGCGCATCTCCAAGAAGAACTAACGCATAGCCGCTGCTGCATAGTTCAGACTCGTAGCAAAGACCCGCATTGCCGTCACAGTCCACAGTTGCTTCAGAAGCGGTGCTGTGTGAGGCGTCTTTGGCTTAAGACCTTGCGTCCCTCTTCGATGGCAAGCTTGACACTGACCTCAGTCTCTGCATCGCAGCTCCTTGGAACCGATGCATTGACCCGATTGTACGATGCATCCTTGACACTGGTCTGAACAGCGCAAGCCCTCATCAACATGCTCTTTGACGATAACACATGCCCTCACACTGCAGCTTCATTACAGCGTATCTCGAAACTGACGCACTGCTTCAGCTGCACAACGCATCTGCGACGCGGATCCTCACAACTCTCCATGAATCGGTAGTTAGGTACTCTGTTTAGCAGGCCTAACTGGGTCCTTGTAGCTCACCCAAGCTCCATTGCGGTTGGCCTGAACTTTGCCCCGGTTTGGAGCGACCAAATATCCACAGTCAGCACTTGGTGCTTTTTTGTCTCTATTTTTACTGACATCTTTAAAACTGAATATCTCATTTGGGTTGTTTATTTTAAAAAAAATTACTATTATTCCAAACCTGTTGTGGGAACCTTTTGTGATGTGTTTTCACTATGTTAATGTTAGAAGTTTGCATAGATATTTTGAACAATGCTCCTAAGTTAAGCCTGCCTTCTCTGTACCAAACTACATGAGGGTTGAGCATAGGTTAATTTAGGGTTTACTTTTGGCTTCACCTTGAGAAGAATTGTGGTTGCTGGGAAGGGTTTCACCACCCTCAACCAGTAGCCCACTTTCTTACACTGTATTTTATTTAAATTATATGATTTTAATAAATGCTAATTAAACTAAACAAAAATACATCTGATCTTAAACTCCTTACCCCCGAGAAGTTGGTAAAATTATATAATTGGTTGTTATACCTTTAATTGTGGCACACAGGTATTATGCATTAACAATTTCTGCAGTATAAATGCAACATAAAATTAAGCAAATACTTTAAGTGTGCATTCCAATATATCTGTTTTTACTACATGAGTGTTTAAACTACTTAGAAGAGTATATGGCCATTATCGTGAAAACCTGCACTGGCTCAGCACAGAGCCAAGTGCCTGTTTTTTTCATTTGTGGTTTCTAAAGGTCATACACATAACTCAGGATTTGTTGGAGTGATTGCATGAAATTTAGAATAAGTTGGAAACAGAGAGACAGTCTCTCCTCACTGTTTCCTAATTGTTCTGTCTGTATTTCATTAATTACGCCGGAGACTAAGGGGCTGATTATGAGTCCGAATGCCAGACCGCTGTTGCAATGGTCGGAAGCATGCTGTCAAGCCGGTGGCATCTCGACTGCCGCATTGTGAGTTAACTGCTGGGCTAGCGGTGTGCCAACAGTGGTCTTCAGGTGGCGGCATGCTTCGGCTCACAGAGTTGTGCATGCACTGTTGCCAGTCACCATGTTGTGCATGGCACACAGTGCACCCACGACAGAACAGGCATAAGGTGACTCAACATGTGTCCCCAGCCACAATGAGCAAAACCACCCAGGGTGCTGTTTGCGGCCCCTTCCCTTCCTTTCCGCCAGTCTTTTGAATGGCGGGATCCCCGCCATGAAAAGGTCGGCAGAAATTCTACTTCTAATTGGCACAGCGGTGCCAGCATCAGCGCCACCTCCAATCCCCCCGCCTTCCCTACTGCTGTGGGATCCAGGATCTTGGCGATGGTAGCGGTCTTGTGGTGGTCAGACCGCCTTGTTAATAATCGGGCCTATTCAGTGGTGGTGTTTTTGCCGCCGATGCCATGATGGTCCCTGGACTGCAGGATTCATAATCAGCCCCTAAGTTATATGTATCAACTTTGAACACCACAGGTTGTATCATTTAAAATGAGCACTGAGGTGCTAAGTTCAGATACAGTGTTTGCCACAGTTTTGAACTGACTGTAGCCTTACATTTTTCAAGAGCTGAAGCAGTGCCATTTTACCATTTTAGACAGTGGTAAGTGGTTGCTTGTCATTGGAACATAAAATCATGGTACCTATTTTGGCTGGAAATGTAGCAGCATTGTTGACATATCTAGGAAAACAACAGAACATTACAAACTAACATACACAAATCAACATAACAGTACAATTAAAATATTTTAGGGACAACACAACAAAATTGTCAAAAGAAAACACAACATGACAATATCAATACAACACATCACTTTGTCATAATACTGCACAAAACAACAACAAAATACATCCTCACCACAGCACAACAAATATGCACAACCATATGTGTCACTCATTACCAGCTCCTGAATCCTGTTTTCCTAATACAATGTTAAAAGGTCTTAGTAGCAAGCAGTGCCTTACCTTACGACCAGGGACATGAAGGGCTCTATTACAAGTCGGGCGCTCCACGGACCGCCAGACTTAGCTGTGTGCGGCGGTGGCAGTCTCCCAACTGCCCTATTACAATTAGGGTGGTTGGACAACCATTGCCCCGCCACAGCCACCAGGGTGTTTCAGCAATCGGGAGGCAGTAATATGTTTGGCGGCACTGCTGCTGACCCACCAAGCCTATTACAAGTTTCCTCTCCTCTACGGTTCCACCACCATGAAAACCATGGTGGAGAGGAAACAAAGGGGGCTCTACAGGCCCCCCTGGTGCCTCACGCCCTCTGGATGCAAACAGTGGGGCAGAACATGTGCCCTCCTGTTTGCTTGCACACCAGTTCCTGCATGGCATTGATTTTTCAGTCCAAGACATACAGGAACTGTTTTTGGCATTCCCATTGAGGTGCCCATTTTCTGGGCACCGCCATGGGAACGTCAAAAACAAAGCCCGCCAGACAGGAGGAAACTTCAGATCTGGCTGGCAGCCTGACCAGGGTTTGACGGTGCGGCGGCAGGGAGTATCCGGCGCTTTACTGCGAAAGCCGTAATCAGGCCCACAATAGCACAATTAAAAAAAAAATGTGATCCACCCCACACACACTAAAGTGTGTGGGGTGGATTATTGCACTGTGCTGAGCCATCACTGCTCTTCCTCTTCATTATACAGCCCACATCTGTGTCTTTTTGCTTCCATATATGCAAACAATTGTGTGTATTGCTATCTGTCTGTGTGCACCTCAGATTCAGGGTGAGAAAATGTGACAACATCTGTGCTCCTGTGTTTACAAGCTGAAGCGTGTCTGTCATCGGCTTGCTCTATGTTTGCATATTTTTGTAAATGTGTGTTTGCAAGAATAAGGTATATCTGCACTTATGATATCATCAAATAGATCACTTTATGATATCAACTTACACCCCTTTAGGACTGCTGGCATCTCTTGTGCAGTACTACTTGGACACTGTTATAAGCCGAACAAACGTTTAATGGTTTATAAGTATCCAGCTTTTAATGGTTTCAATTGCTGGGTGTTTGTTCATGTTTTTATTATGGGTTATGTTAACACTTTATAGTCTTGTCTTTCAATGAAAATTGTATTTTAAAACATATAAAGTTCATAACTCCTAAGTAGCTATGTTTGAGTTGTACGTAGATTTTCTATATTTAACAAACACATTAGGGCCTGAGTACCAGTGGGTAGTTAGTTTCTGTCTGCTGTGTAAACCCTTATTTGCTCAGGGTCCAGCATTAGGAGTTGAGGGTTAAAATGTGATATTTATTGCCTCAATCTTCTTAAATTGTGTCATGTCAAACCTGCTGAAACTTAAAAGGGGAAAAACATATGGGGGCAGATTTACAAGCCCCTTGCGCCACTTTTGCGTCACTTTTCCCATGCTATAAGTGGCGCAAAAGTGGCGCAAGGGGCTTGTAAATCTGCCCCATGGGGTTTACTGTAGCATGCGGATTTTGGTCCATTAAACACCAAAATCTGCATGTTATTCGCCAGAAACTCATTATAGGTGCTTACATTATTCTTTTAAAATTAACCGTTTCTGATGCTTTCGAAATCAAAATGTTTTTCGGGATTCAATCAACTCACATTATTTAGGCAGACTTGCATTTTCTTCCTAGCAAATGGCTTCCAGAAAATAGACCTTCTCTCATAGATTTTAAAGAGAGTGATATCTCCCCTTCTTAGTTGTCAGATTGTAAATTTCAGGGAATATCAAAAACAATAAAATAGTTGGATACAAAAACGATATTTAAAGGTCAAATCGTAAAGTGATCATGTAGGCAATATTTCCCTGAGGTTCATTTTTAATCAAACATAGACGTTTTTTGCATCTCCATTATTGTGGCTTCCCCTCTCATAGAAAATGGAAGGACTTTTCCACACTGTCAGCTCCTTGCATTGTGTCATGTCGTGAAGTGCAGTAGTATCGAAACAGAACTTTATCAGTGTATTTCACTTCCCACCTGATCATGAATTTGACATTGATAGTGCTAAAAAATATTGCTCTAAAATGTCTGAGATAAAGCGTTTCTTTTACTGCTTTCGACAAGCATACAAATTGTTCTCTCAGTCCTTTTCTTTGCTCATTTCTGCCTGTCACACAATCCTCAGTTGTTGGTATAGTTACTTGATTGCTGCAGAAAACGGCAGCATCTGATGTTTAATACCATCTGGCAGATTATGTTTTCCTGCTTCTCTTCTTAGCTGTGCACACTTCTTAACTGTATTTCTGAGGGTCGATTACTGTCAAAATAATGTGATATTCATGCAGGGGATAAGCATGACAAACAGCGCTAACTTTGTTTGAAGAAACTCTCAGAGTGATTTAGCCATTTTGATGAAATCGTTTTTTGAGGCTTCCTCTAGGCGCAAAGAAGAGAGTTAATACATATATTTATTCAAAATGTCATTAATGCAAAATCAACAGAGGAATTTACCTTTGCGTTGCTGTCAGATGTCTTGGTTTCATCACACTTGATCTATAGTATTTCAAAAACATGCAAAGAAGCGATCACGTATTTCTGCAGTTATCATACTTAAAGCTAGGGACACAGTACATTGAAAACACCACAGGCAGGTGAACCAGTTGTGACAGTGGCTGGATATGTTCGGATATCCACTTGTCAGGCGCTTGAGATTGGTCTGCCCTGTCACTCGGGCTAGGGACAACTTTTTTTTCCTTTCGTATGATGAGTGGAAATGCGTTTATTAGTGTGTTCTAGTTATGCCACATTTTATATAAAAATGCCATTCTTGGCAAGATGGATGCCATTGCTGTCACTTGCTCCTGCTTTCACTCGTGTGGACATCTTCTACCAACAGGCTCGCAGAGCACAGTCAAGTTGACGTGTAGCAGTGTATTTCCACTGTTATGATCATTGCTTTTGATGAACATTTCTCTGTTCTCTGAAACAATATCACTGGCTTCTCTGCTGTTTTCCGTTCTGATCACTAGTCTATTAATTCGCTGACACTTTGAATGTTTCTTATTAGTTAGAAAATCACAGATGAAATTAGGATAGAGGGTGTTCAATAAGTCTTTTAGAGGTGGTGATTATGTATTAAGGTAATGATGCGTATTTTTCTCGTGCTCTGATTTGCTAAAGAAATTATACTTTTGCTCACACCACAATTATCTTGCATTCTTTCTGATTTGTTATGCAAGAAATGTGTCTAAGAACCCCTTGATTTTGGGGGTTTGAGCCAGCAGATTTTCTTATGCTAGGGTTGCTGCCCGATTTGTTTTTATTTTGCTGCACTTTTCGGACTTATAATTATAATTATAATTATATTATTATTATAGTCATTAGTCTCCTTTTTAGCATATATACACAGAGACCTGAAAGCCAGGGTTCGCATTGGAAGGAACGGCGAGGTCTCTAAGCCAATTGAAATTGGTAGGGGGGTCAGACAGGGCTGTGTCTTGGCCCCCCTCCTTTTCTTTTTATACATCAATGACCTATCTAAATCTCTACTGCCCCTAACTGAGGACGTCCCTAGCATCGACGGGAATAAAATCCCCGCGCTGCTTTATGCAGATGATGCTGTGCTAATGGGGCGTACCCCTAATGCCCTGAGAGCTTTGGTCAACGGTTTTGTGGAATTTATGGCAACATTAGATCTGTGTACTAATTTTAAGAAATCATTTCTAATGTCATGTGGGACTAAGAAGTATTTTAACCTTTCTATTGTATCTAACTCTACCAGATTGTCTAGCACCAGCACTTTTCCGTATCTGGGCCAGGTCTTTGCATCTAACGGTTTGTGGAATGATCACATTGCCCATTGCAATAGGAAATTTATTAATTCTATTAATACAATTCTCAGGCTACCCAAACCCAAAAACATAGAGGTAGTGCCTGCTATTGTCAAAATTTACAGACAACAATGCATTCCAACCGTTACGTACGGTGCAGAGGTATGGGGGAACACTGCCAGCTCACCTATCCAACGAGAAGAGAACAGGTTTTGTCGCAAAATATTGGGTGCCCCATTTTCCTCATCTACATATGCTTGTCACGGCGAGCTTCACTTATCCTATATAGAGGATTTTATTAAGGCACGCCCGACATTATTCTGGCTTAGGATTTGGAAAAACCCGGCCGCACAACTGACTAGGGAAATTATCCTGGATTGTTTAAAATGTGACAGAGGGCTGGTCATATCATGGTTGGCCGGAGTCCACAAAAGCTTAATTAGCCTGAATTTGGAACATCTTTTTATAAACCCTTTAGCCCACAACCCCCCAAGCATTAAAACTGTGGAAAAACTACTCTATGCATCGTATAAAGAAACTAGGCTAGCAGCTGAACGTAATAAAACCTCCGTTGCTAGATATATGCGAATAGAGCATGTATCCACAGTAATGCCTACATATCTCTTAAAACCTGTTGGCTGTTGGGAACGGGGTCTATTCTTCAGGCTAAGGACCGACACCATGAAATACTTACTGTCTTTTCCAACTGGCTATTCTCTGAACCTTGATCACACCCCCTGTCCATGTACCCACAATCTGAAACAATCAATGTTACATTTCTCATTCTTTTGTTCCTTCTATTTACCGCTCACGAAAAAATTTCTGATTCCGTACTTTAAATCCCGATGCGTAACTGATTATAAAATAGCCTATGAGTTGATGCTTGCAATTGATAATGATGAATTATGTTTCCGAGTTGGATCCTTTTTAAAAATGGCTGTACGTTTTCGTAATTCTATGATTTCGGACTAATTTCTTCTATGTCCAACTGTAAATAATGTTTTTAAACTGCACTTTTATGGATACGTTGTTTTTATCCGAATAAAGTTCATATTGATTGATTGATTGATTATTATTAATATAATTTCTGATTTTTACATAGTGTGTGTAACTTTGAATTTGAAAGCCTTCACCCTGAATCTAGTAATAAAACCTTTTAACTATTGATCTAGAACTCAAATTGTCCCATTTTCCTAACTTATGCCTAGGGTGTTCCATGATATGCAAATTCAATGTGTGGGAGAACCAGATAAGGTAAATGGAATAGGACACATTTTTGGGGTGTCTACATTTTGGGGTACAGTATTTATGCAGTACCAAAACAGTACAAAGTCAAAACACTACACACTACACAAGAAAATCCTCAAACCAATTTAGAAAAATAAAGTGAATTTTAATAAACGAATGAGATAAAAATTCCAAAAATCTAGCTATGGAAAATAGAGATCTGAATTTTCGAAGCTTAAATATTTAAAAAGCAATGTCATCTGTTTGCACATGACCAGTACCTAAGTGCAAGTTAAGGCTGATTGTGATGGAGCAGGGGCCGGATAAAGAAACCAGGTTCGAACTCATCAGACATGTTTACCTTTAGACTTAGGGCCTGACTTAGATCTTATCAGATCTGGTCCCGCTTACGTTTTTCCGTCAGATTCACTGCCCACCTACTAGTCAGTCTGCCCGCTCTGTTTAGATGCTGGCGGGTCTATAGACGATAGTCCGTCCTAGTGCTGCCGTCTCCACCAGATTTTCATACCCACATCAATGGCGCTATTGGCAAAAGCAGTTGTCAGTGGGAGTCCAGCTACGATTTCCACTGGACCAATCAAGATATGCCTTCCCACCGACATAAATGTGGTGGGGAAACTTCTATACCTAGGTTGCCAGTTTGGAAGGGATATAAGGTAGAAACTCCCTTTTTTCATTTTTCACACTTCCGTTTTTAACATTAAACCGATCGTCAAAGTACTACCTTTGCTGCTGCTACTTGACCACGAAGCAAATCAACCCTGTCATAGCTGAAATCAAAAGTAAGCCATTTTTGTTCTTGTTTCCTTTTGAATTGTCTGTTCACAATAGTTATGGATTCATGCATTTTTTAATCTCTCATACAAGCAATATTTTGGTAATGTGCAATGCATATGTGTGTAATGTTTAAGAACTGTAAAAACACACATCTGTATATTTTTACTTTAATGTTAAATTTGGTGCATGCTGCCTTCATGATAATGTACCATTCCACGATAATTACGTCAGTAACATACAAACTGGTATACACACATATGAAGTAGTGCAGGCCTAATTGTATAACAGTGCGTTACAATAGTTCCTTTGAGCATTGTCCAACCCAACATGGCGTCCCCGACCACACCTCACTGAGCCGAGCCCAGGCTTCTACATCTCTACAGAGAAACAAACCACAGCGTGGCTATTGAAAATGAACAGCGTACAAACATATAGATGCATTTGCATGCCTCGTTATGGACCACAACATCCGTCAGTGAACCCACCAGCCTCCCAAGAGTTTAGTGCCACATACATCCAGTCACATGTTAGTCTTCCTCATTCTCAGGAGACTATGGGGCATATCAGCAACACCCGGCGATAATTATCGCTCAGCGCTCTTAGCGTGAGGATAATTATCGCCGGGCAACATGCATTTTTATCACTGAGATAGCGTGCTATTAGCAACGCTTATCTCCTCAGCGATAAAAATCCTCACGCTAACTGCCTAACGTGAGATTATCGCTGGAAACCCAGCGATAATCTCACGTAGTGTGGCTGTGGCGTTAGCTTGCTGATAGCGACTCACAAATTTAGCCATGATATCCACCTTCCATAGGATATCATGGCTAAGTCAGTCCTGAAGCAGGCGTAAGGAAAGTAGCGATAACAGGGGTTATCGCTACTTTTCTTGCCGCTATGCTTCATAGCGTGGGGCTTGATGATAGGAGAAATGTCGCTTAGCGACATTTCTCCTGTCATGTTAGGTCAGGAACTCCCACTTTGTATCTCATTAGAGATGCAAAGCTGGGCGTAAAGAATCCCCACGCTAACGGAAGGTTTCACGCGTTAGCGTGGCCTTGCTAATTAGGCGATAAAATTATCGCCGCTTTTCGGCCAAAAACGGCCGCAAAAGCGGCGATAATTTTTTATCGCCAGTTTGTAAATATGCCCCTATGTGCGTTAGTCCTTTGCAAATCTGCGCTCTGAGATCATATGCAGCACACATTTACTACTCTTTTAGCCTTCACAAAATTTGGAGCCAGCGGCCCTTACCAGTTATCGCTGTCTTTGTAGCGCTCCCAAGGTTCCATGTGGTTAGGATGGACAGCTTGCCATTAGCACTTCCCAGCACCCATTGCACGCCTGTCGACAAAAAACATTTGTTGTGGAGTGGGGGGACTATGAGTAATGTAGTGTATTTTTGGGGGTTTCATTCTATACCCTAGTCTTCTAAAGCATATTAAACAGTATAACTTAGCCAGAGACTTAGTTTATCAAGTAGACAACTATGCATACTGTATTTGAGTTTTAATCTCTTTACCGCTACCTGGAGTAAGCCTAATCTTCTTGCTATTTCAACTTTCGAGAGAGACAAGTTTAGATAATTAATAACCCCGGGCGGGTAATTTCGCTCCACCAGCGGAGTTTCCAGAGTTTTGCCTACTCCGCGTTCCGTTTTCGCATGCGGAGTTTAGGCAAAACTCCGACTCCGTGGCGGAGCGGAGTTAGCTGGCCCCTCCACCCTCCCAAGGAATTATGGGGCATATCAACAACAACCGGCGATAATTATCGCTAAGCGCACTTAGCGCTAGGATAATTATCGCCGGCTAGCGTGGATTGTTATCGCTGAGATAGCGTGCTATTAGCAACGCTTATCTCAAAAGCAATAAAAATCCTCACGCTAAGTGGCTAACGTGAGATTATCTCTGGAAACCCAGCGATAATTGGCTTTGTTGTTCTCACCTATTCACAGCCTAGCAGGATACAACAATGCATACGCTATCTTCTCAGCAATCAGCAGCTTCTTAACCACCTGGTACTCCCGCCTGGCAGCCTGTACCGTCGCCTTGAAGTCCGGAAAAAAGGACAGTTTATTCCCTTGATGAGCTATCTTACCTTTTTCTCTGGACATTCTGAGGATGGCGTCTGGGTCTCGATAATTCAGAAGCCGGGCAATTATCCGCCTCGGAGGGGCTTCTGGTGGAGGACGGGTAGCAAAGGCATGATGTGCTCTTTCGACCACTAGCATAGTGGACAGGCGGTCAGGCCCAAAAATTTCTCTAAGTAGATCTTCAATGTACATCTCCATCTTGCCTGTGTTAGTTGACTCAGGCAATCCTTATGATCCTTATGTTGTTGCTATGGGATCGTGCCTGAATGACTGCAAGCACCCTCTCCATGTCATTTGTCTTGGTGGTAACCACTTCCAGGACATCCTCTGAGTCCGATATCTTTTTTTCGGCTTCTCCCAGTCTAGTGTCCTGTTTGTCTAATTGAGCAGACATGTGGCCCATCCTTGCATTGAGGGCACCCATTCTCCCATCAATAGATTGCAGGCTGTTCTGTATGGCCAGCAGCGTAGATTTCAATGAGGTGGTATTCTCAGTCGGGATTTCCAGTTCAGAGTCCGATGTCGCCCCTCGTTGTGCCTTAGTAGATTTTGGCCCTTCAAAGTTGAGTCGCAGCTGGAATTTATCTGGCCTAACCATTGTGTGGCCTGGTACTGTCCACAATAGGCCATAGTAAACCACACCGCGGGGGCCGGACTCTCGCCTTCTTTTACACAGATGACCCGATTGCGCACACTCAACACGGCAGTCCCGCAGGGTCCGCCTCGAAGACCAGACAGTGTCAATGATCCCGCTTCTCAGAGCACCCCCATGCGCCCACCCGGTACCTCAATGGTTGTGACAGTGACACACTGCAAACTGTAGGATGAGCTATGGCCCCAGGCAGCTAGGATCTTGCGTGGTTACAGTGCAGTTGTGAACAAGCAGGGCAGGCCCCGCGCTCCTCCACCCACGGCTATTAGAGGTTTAGGGTAGGCCAACAGGCTCTGCACTCACAGCATGCCCCAGCTTCGCCCCTGTGACCCATCAAGTAGTCCAATAGACAGTGCCTCCACCCAAACTCCAACAGATGTGGATCCACAGTGTAGGGGCGCGGGTCTCCTCAACAGGCCCGCTGCACCACCCCCAATAATGTCTGTAAGAGATCAGCAGGCCTGCGTTGTGTTGGGGCACCAGACTGGGTTGCCAATGTTGCCTCCCTCCACAATGCAGATTCAGGTGGACCGCCCGGCGGGGACCTGGTGCAAAGCACCCTGCATGCCGACTGCCTCCTCAAGGAAAGTAGCCACGTCGCAGCATCTCACCACAGACCTCAGGCCAGTACCATGAGATGTATGGTCCCCCAGGGGTGTGCACTCATCACTAATGCAGGCAGGGGCGCTGCTCTCCCACCGCGCACGTCCTCACCGTTCTGTTGTCCTCCGGTGGCAGCGTGCAGCTAGTAGTAGCCCGCAGCCCACTCAGTCTCAAGCAGCGAACTTCACCGCCACCTCCTGGGATGTGCTCTGGGTCCCCGAGGGTGCCTCATCAAATCTGGCGGGCCTCCTGCCGCCTCGGCCGTCGATCCACACACCCGGCAGTTGGGAGCCATTGCTTAGGGATTCAGCAGGCAGGTACATTCATCTGCTGCGGCCTCTGTAATCCTGGCCACTCAAGCCGCAGTGCAGCCGGCTGTCGCCATGATTCCCACAGGCCTGTCCAAACTGGGCTCAGCAAACAGCGATTCCCGCACCAAGCAGCACGGCAAAAACACCCTTCTTGTGCGCAGAATATGGCGTGTGCTTCGCCCCCAAGGTGAAGGGCGAAGGATGGTACAATGAGTACCGGATGTTAGTGGGATCGATGTGTCAGCCGGCAGAGCTGCACTAATGCACAGTCATCTTGCCGTGCGCCCTCTAGTGCCCCCCATAATTGGGATATTTTAAATGTATTAGAATGTAGATAGTGACAAGGCAAATGTTTGTTTTTCAATAAATGTAAAATCAAGGTTAGTTCTAAACTTTAAACATCTACGATATTTATTAAAGGCACATTTCACCTTATCTAGTGCATTTTCTGTATAATTTAATATACATTTTTTTTAGGTGTAATGCGTATGTGTTTATCTTTATCAATTATCAAATTAAAATAAACACACCTGTATTAACACTTAAAAATTCTTTTTAAAAGTGTTATTTTTAGGTGTAAGTGTCCATTATCATGATGAATGCTTGCACCAACATTTCTGTGCCCATGAAAATGCCATATTTTCACACTTATATTTGCATTGTCACTTAAAAAAGCCTTTGTCTTTACTGTCTGAAATTAAAGTCAGAATAGGTACCAAACATTTGTGAAGAAATGGGGTGCTTCTCTTAAACGGTGTGATTGTTGCCCAGAACTTGACTCCAAAACAGACTTCCAAAGGGTAACCTCATCAGGAAGGGGTATCTAGTGGGCACATAGCAAGCACCTCAAGGATCTTTCTTGGGAGGGGTGCGTTTAGGTTTGACAGGGGATAGGGACAGGTAATATGTAATATCAGGAGGAGGAGTATGGGTAGAAGGGGTGGGAGAAGATTGGATTTGGGAAGTAGTAGGAGCTGGAGTAGGTGATGTGCATGAGTCTGTATGTTTTGCAGGTGCATGTAGCTCTGGTGTATGTTGCATAGGTTTGGATGAGTGTTTTATGGCAGGTATCAATCAAATCAATCAAACAACATTTGTAGAGCACACTACATACCCGTGAGGGTCTCAAGGCACTGGGGGGCCGCTACTGATCGAACATCCAGGTCTTGAGTAGCCTCCTGAAGGTCAGCAGGTCTTGGGTGTGTCGTAGGTTCAGTGGGAGGGTGATCCAGGTCTTGGTGGCGAGGTGGGAGGAGGACCTCCCGCCAGTGGTTGTTCTTCGGATGCGTGGGACGGTAGCGAGTGCAAGGTCGGCGGAGCGGAGCTGGTGGTTGGGGGTGTAGAAGGAAAGTCATTTGTTGAGGTAGGCTGGGTTGGTCTTGTGGAGTGCCTTGTGTGTGTGGGTGAGGAGCTTAAAGGTGATCCTCTTGTTGATGGGCAGCCAGTGCAGGTTTCTCAGGTGGGGGTGATGTGGCCGTGGTGTGGTACGTCGAGGATCAGTCGTGCCGAGGCGTTTTGGATGCGTTGCCGTCGTTTGATGAGCTTTGTCGGGGCTCCCGCATAGAGGGTGTTTCCATAGTCGAGTCTGCTGCTGACGAGGGCCTGGGTGACTGTTCTTCTTGTATCTGTCAGGATCCACCTGTAGATCTTGTGGAGCATGCAGAGGGTGTTGAAGCAGGAGGAGATTGTGTTGACTTGCTTGGTCATGGAGAGTGTTGAGTCGAGGATGATTCCCAGGTTGCGTGCGTGGTCAGTTGGTGTCGGGGCTGTCCCCAATGCCATCGGCCACCAGGAATAGGTATGTGTTATTCGGGTGAGTGTGAGCATTTGTATTTGGTGGGTGTTATTTTGGGAGTAGGCATGCTTATGTGTGAGTTTGTTGGTTTTGAGGAGTGTGCTGTTGAGGTGGTTGGTATGGGTGTGGTGCATGTGTCAGTATGTTTTGCAGTTTCTTGTGTATGTCGGAGTGTGTGTGGTTTGGCAAGTGCTTGGTGTTCAGGTGAGTGTGTGCGTTTGTTTTTGGTGTGTGTTGTTTTGGGTATAGGTGTGCACATGTGTGAATGTTGTTTTGGATGAGTGTGCTGTTGAGGAGGTTGGTGTGGTTGTGATGTATGTTTGTATGTTTTTCAGTTGCATGTGGGTCTGGTGTATATTGTGTATGTTTGGATGTGTGTGGTTTGGCTAGTATCTGGTATTCTGGTGAGTGTGTGTATTTAGGTTTGGTCGGTGTTGTTTTGCATGTAGGTGTGCTTGTGTGTGAGTGTGCTGTTTTGAATGAGTGCTATTGAGGTGGTTTTTGTGGTTTTGGGTGGACTGCTGTATGTGGGTGTTCTGGTGGTTGAGGGTACGGGTGTGCTGGTGGTTGTGGTTGTGGCTGTGGCGAGGGTTGTTGGTGTACTGGTGGTTGTGGTAGTGGATGTGGGTAGTGGGTGTGGTGTGGTGGTGATTATGGGTGTTGGTTTGGTGGTGGTTTTGTTGCTTGTGGTATGATGTTGGTTGTGTTGGGTGTGGATGTAGTGGTTGTGGGTGTAGTGTAAAAAGTGTGTGGATGTTGTTTGAGTGTTTCTTTGTGTGTTTTAGTTTATGTGTGTGTGTGATTGGACTCTTTGTGTCTGTTGGAATAGGCACCTGCAAAGAAGTGAGTGTGCGTGGGATAGGAGTGGACCTTTGGGATTGGGATGATGAAGGAACCTGAGTTAGGGCAGAATGTTTTGCTGGCTGGAAGGATTCGATCAGTGAGGAGGCAAAGTCCTTCAAATTATCTCTACAGGCCAGATATTAAAACTATGAATGGCTTCCAGGTATGTTATCATTTGCTGTATTTGGCAACTAAGGCCCTGGGTGCCATCCAGGAGTGCAGTCTAGCCTACATAGATGCTGCGTAAGAGGTCAATAGCTTCCTCACTCAGCGCACTGGGGTGACAGGGTGAGGTGCCTGTGGCAAAGAAGACCCCAGCCCTGTTAGGTGATCGGATTTGGCCAACTGGGGAGGAGCAAGAGAGAGAGTGGAGATGGGTTTCTGGGTGGCAGACATGGATTCACTTGGTAGAGTTCCTGAAGGGTCCACTTCCAGTAGGGGCTGGTCGGTTCCAAAGATGATGTAGAGCTAGTGGTCTAGTTTTTCTAATTTTCATGTTGAAGGCTTTAAACATTTCTCATGCATGTTCAAAAAACATTTGTTCACAGTTTTGTTAGTTCCCAAGATTGCTCCTATATTAGTGTTTGATATTTTCTCTTCACCATTTTCAAATCTTTCCAGGAACTGTTTAGCACATTTAAATGGGTAGATTGGTGTTTTGACTACTGAACGTATGTCACAAAAACAATATAAATGAAAACAAACCTTAGTACATTGAGTATAAAATGCAAAAAAGCTGTTTTAAAAAAATGTGTTTTATTAATATAAAACTATGAATCAATCTTTGTTAAAATTTACTGAAATCTTGTACCAATTTTTGGATAAACTGAACACCTGTTTTTTTGTTTGGCCATTTCACAATGGTAACACCAACTTCATGTAGCTGAAGTATACTTCAAATGTAAAATATTTGGGTTCAAGTTTTCAGCACTTAAGTTGCTTAATAATGTATCACATCCTATGTATTTAATTAAGCTGTTGAAAAAATTCTAAATTAATTTTGTTTGTATAGTCTAATGACTTCTACAGCATAAGTTTGATACATTTATAACCCACTTTAGTACAGAGAAAAAATATGTATAGTTCGACTCTAAATGATCTTACGTTTTTTAAGACTTGTTTTACCATTTAGACCGTTTTTATAAAAAATAAGCAGGCTTTCAATTTAGGCAAAAATTGGTACAACATTACAGTACATTTTAAAAACACTGATTCACATATATTTTATGTTGTCAAAACTTTTTTTATTGAGTTTTTAGGATTCAAATTGGTGCATTTCTTATTGTCATATTTCAACCCTCATCTTACAGACATGCTATATAAACAAATCTCTTTTGGGCTTTCTTAATGGAATCCTCAATAACTGAATACATTTAACAAAAACTCTCATTATTACTCCCTCCCCCCCTCCCAACTCCCTCCTCTAAGGAAAATGAAAAGAAAACTAAAGCAAACACTCATCAACTAAAGGTAAAAGGCAAAGTCTATGGTATTAATTGGTAAGTGCAGCGTGCACAAGATGTAAACTGTTCCATCAGGGGGTGTGCCCAGGGGATCTCTGGCTCTTCTCTCAAGCCTACTTTGTGGACCCTCTATTAGTATTGGAATAGATGTTGGGCATGGGGATAGTGATAATCCCTGAGAAAGGTAGGTAACTAAAACGAGCCATTCATATTTAAAGTGTTTAAAGGGGTACAATAAGATATCTGTAACGCATTTCATTGTGAGGGCCTGCCATATGCGAGAATGCCATTGGGTTAGTGAAGGGGTTTCCTTCTTATTCCTGGCTGATGCTACAGCCATTTTAGCTGGCCCTAAACACAGCCAGAGGATCGATCAGTCTCTATTTATTTGGTGTTTAAGAGATTTATCCAGTGAGCCCAAGAGCACAAAACCAGGGTCATCCGGCACTGGATAGCCCAGAATGACTTTAATCTGTGCCAGGATTTCAGACTAAAATGGACTAATTGAGGGGCAGTCCCACCAGATATGCCTAAAGTCACCCAACATGCAACATCCTGTCCAACAAAACTCTAAGATAATAGGGAAAATTCTCTTTAGTTTGGTAGGATAAAGGTACCAGTGGTGGAGCAGCTTATAGTAGGCTTCCCATATTCCCATTGAGTTATTAAATTTAGGAATATCTCTCCATAGTGTGTCTCATTGCTCATTAGAGATGTCTTTGCCCCGCCTCCGCTCCCAGAAGCATATGTATCGGGGCGAGAATGGGCAAGGTTCAAGATTAGTAAGTGATGTAAAAATTAGATAGTGCCCTTGGATCTCCCCACACAAACCTCTCAACTGGGGTGAGGCCTCCTATGGTCGCTTCCCTCATGTTCGCGCCTAAAAACCAGTGTCGTGGTTGAGTATAATAACAAAGTTTTGACGCTGGAAGTTGAAAGTTTCTTTGGCAATGTTCAAACTTTAGGATGTCCCAGTTGTAGAGAGATCCGATACTGTTAGTTAACCCCCTCCCTCCAAGCTCCTGGGTGTAAAGCTGGGGGAAAGGCAGGGTTATAATGTATCTGCATGTATGGGGATGGGAAGGGGGTCAAAGCAGCTGTACAAATAACTTCATCCCAAACTTTAAGTTTGGTACTCATGGGTGTCCTTAAATATGTCTTAAAGGGGCAATCCTTTTTCGGGTTTCTAGAGAAGGTCTCGAATTTATCTCAAAAAGAACAATCGATGGACAGAATGCAGAACAATGTCATACATTCCATTCACCCCAGTACAGAGATCTAGGCCTTAAGCCATAATTTTTTTGCTCACCATGCCATTTTAATTTGGACCCAGCCATATGCAAATCAGTCTTGACCCTGCGCCCAATGTAGACAGTCCAGCCGGAACTACCAGGCCATGTCCTCCCTGGACAGTAAACAAGCATCCCAGGACCGGTTTTGGGCATTCAGCCCTCATAAGCCAGGATAACTTGACTCCAGTGGCATGGAGAGCACAGCACCCATGTCTGGGCATACCCGTCCCACTCGAGGTGACAAATGCAAAAATAACTATTGATGGACAGAATGCAGACCAATTTCATACATTCACCCCAGTACAGAGATCTGGCCCTAAATTCATCGTTTTTTTGCTCACCATGCCATTCCAGTTTGGACCCAGCCATATGGAAATCAGTCTTGACCCTGCGCCCAAGGGGAACAGTCCAGCCCGAACTACCAGGCCAGGTTCCCCCTGGACTGGAAACAAGCATTATAGGACCGGTTTCGGGCTTTCAGCCCTAATCAGCCAGGATAGCTTGACTCCAGTGGCATGGAGAGCACGGGACCCACGTCTGGGCATACCCGTCCCACTCGGGGTGACAAATGCAAAAAGAGCAATTGATAGACATAATGCAGAACAATGTCATACATTCACCCCAGTACAGAGATCTGGTCCTAAAAACATTGTTTTTTTTGCTCACTATGCCATTCCAGTTTGGACCCAGCCATATGCAAATCAGTCTTGACCCTTCGCCCAATGGGAACAGTCCAGCCCGAACTACCAGTCCAGGTCCTCCATGGACTGGAAACAAGCATCCTAGGACTGGTTTCTGGATTTCAGCCCTCATTAGCCACGATAGCTTGACTCCAGTGGCATGGAGAGCACCGGACCCACGTCTGGGCATACCCGTCCCACTTGTGGTGACAAATACAAAAGGAATAATTGATGGACAGAATGCAGAACAATGTCATAAATGTACCCCAGTACAAAGACCTGGGCCTAAATCCATTGTTTTTTTGCTCACCATGCCATTTCACTTTGGACTCAGCCATATGCAAATTAGTCTTGACCCTGCGCCCAATTGGAACAGTCCAGCCCGAACTACCAGGCCCGAACTCCCTGGACTGGAAACAAGCATCCTATGACCGGTTTCAGGCTTTCAGCACTCATCAGCCAGGATAACTTGACTCCAGTGGCATGGAGAGCACGGGACCCACGTCTAGGCATACCCGTCCCACTCAGGGTGACAAAAGCAAAAAGAATTGGCAATTCGGACTGGACTGTTCCCATGAGGCACAGGGTTAAGATTGATTTGCATATAGCTGTGTCTGAACTGGGGTGGCGAAGTGAGCTAAAGAATGATGATGGATTCAACCCAGATCTGTGACTGGGGGTGAGTGTCTGTAAAGCTTCTGCGCTCTGTCCATCATCTCCTTGTGTTTGCTTTGTTTGCCCTAAGTTGGCAGGGTATGCCCAGATGTGGGTCCCCTGCTCACTTTGCCACTGGATTCAAGCTAGCCTGGCTAATGAGGGCTGTTAGCTCAAAACTGGTCCCAGGATGCTTGTTTCCGGTCCAGGAAAGACGTGTCCTGGCAGTTCTGGCTGGACTCTTCCCATGAGGCACAGTGTGAAGACTGATTTGCATATAGCTGTGTCTGAACTGGGGTGGCGAAGTGAGCTAAAGAATGATGATGGATTCAACCCAGATATGTGACTGAGGGTGAGGGTCTGAAAAGTTTCAGCGCTCCGCCCATCATCTTCTTGTGTTTGCTCAAATGTATCTCCCCACCACACCCTGGCCATATGGAGCCATTATTTGTCAGACATTCTTGCCGACCACTCCTGAATGACTCTTAGTAGAGAGGCTTTGTAATAAAGATGGAAGTCTGGCAGCAGCAGACCTCACAGGGATTTCAGTAGATGGAGTTGCTTATGTGGGAGACGTGCTCTTATATCCTGCTAGATAAATGACATAATTATGGAACGTAAGTTAAGCGGGAATCCTCAGTTCAGGTCAATCGGCAGGCCCTGAAATAAGTACAATAATCTAGGCAGAACAAGATATACATGGGTGCCCACCTTCGAAAGTCAGATGTGAATTGTTAAATAAGTGGAGGATAGTTGGTTTAATTTGATACCAAGATAGGTGATATCTTTTTCCGCCAATTGGAAAGGGGTATTTTCCACCCCTAGCTCCATTTCATACTGAATTAGGTTTAGGATGAGTAAGAAAGATTTGGCTAGATTAATATGGAATCCGGATACTGATTCGAAGTGTCGCAGCTCCATCTCTAGGGTTCTCATGGTAGACATTGGACTGGTAATAGTCATCAACACATTAGCAAAGAAAGAGATTTTATTTTCCTCTCTGCTAAAGGTGATGCTTCGAATAGCGGTTGTTGATTGATTCTTTGCTGCAAAGGGCCCAATACTAAGAGCAAACAGTAATGACAAGAGGGGCGTCCCTGTTGTGATCCGTTTTCCAAATGTAAGAGGTCAGAGCTCACGTCTTTGACCAAGACTCGAGCACTAGGTCATGCATAATTGCTTTGATCATAGAAATAAATCGGTCACAGAAACCAAATCTTTCCTGGTGGAAAGCTTTCTCTACGTCTAACGCCAAAAGGGCTGCAGGGACTGATCTTTTTGTAGCTTTTTCGACCAGGTGGATCACCCTTCACAATGATCATGTGTCTGTCCGCCTGCAATAAATCCAGATTGATCTGAGTATATTAATTCTGGCAGTAGGCTCCCAAGGATAGAGGCTATGACTTTCATGTATAGTTTGGCATCCTGAATAAGGAGCCCTATCAGCCAGTACTATTCACATTTTTGGGGGTCTTTCCCTGGTTTTGGAATGACCGAAATCAGAGCCTCATTCATGGATGAAGCAACCTCCTGTCTTTCTGCCATGAAATTAATGAGCGGTACAAGATGGGCAAGAGGCTCCATGCTAAATCTCTTACAAAATTGTGCCATCAACCCATCTTGACCAGGGAACTTGTGGAGTTTGAGTTCTGTGCTTGCTGTACGTACCTCTTCTTCAGTTATGGGCTCTCCCATTCGCTCATTTTGTGCTTGGGTTATCTCTGTGAGTTGTACCCCTTCTAAATAGGCAAGCTGGGCAGCATTATCAAGGGTTTCCGTAGTGCACAGGTTCCTAAAGAATTGAGCAAATGCTTTGGCCTTTTCCGGGTCTGTTACAGCCCTGCCCCGTGAGTCTTGCTGGATTTCCCCTATATACTCTTTCTCCCTTTTAGTCTGTAGTAGCCCAGCTAAATGTGAGCCTACTTTGTTCCCCTGTTCATATGTGGTGCATTTGAGTCATAGGAAAGTGAGTTCAGCTCCATTATTATAGATAACATTAAGTTTACTTCTATGTGCTGTTACTTTCCTTTGAAGGGGCAATGTGGGTTTCTCTTTATGTAGCCTTTCTGCTTCATGAATGTCCCTCCCTAATTCTAGTCTCTCCTTCATTCTTTGTTTATTGAGTGTCGTGTTCAGGGCAATACATTTGCCTCAAAGTACTGGTTTAAAGCTTCCCAAATATTTGATGGGTTAGTGTCATGTGGGTGTTCAGTGCAAAATATTCTTTAATGGCTTTTCTCAAGGCATCTAATAGCAGTTTGTCACCAACAAGTGACGCAGGAAAGAACCAGCAGCAATGTCTTACCGGGACTGTATACCAGGATATAGGCAGTGCTGCCAGGCATTGTTCGATATTGTGATCGATTGGAGTTAGACAGCCTGTAGTGCCGGTGTTAGTGCCTGACGTACAAATATATAAGCCTGTCTGGAATAAGTGTAGTGAGTATGTGAAAAAAAGGTGTTGTCTCGGGTTGTGGTATGTACAGTGTGCCTTGCGGGGGAAAGGAAGATGGCGGATCGTCTCTGCCGCTGAAGGACGCGCCCTCACTCTCCCGGGGGTCCGGGATGCCTGCCGCGCTGCTCCTCGCCTACGATGACTACTGTATTCCCTAATTAGCCATACGGAAGCTAATTATTCTTCTCATGCGAGGGGGATCTTAAAACACAATTTAGAACACAATTTGAGATATACAGAAAGCCGATAACAAACTTACGGCTGCGTGTTCATCTCCCTTCTGGCTCTGCGAAGAACTGACGGATGTGCCGGTTAACCCGCATCAGCTGTGAGATTCACGGCGCTCGCGTAGCGGGCTGGCTCTCAGCCCGGAGGCCGCTCCAGGCAGCTTTGTGCTTCCCGTTGGCGGATTTTCGTGCTTTGAGGCTGGTAAACGGCGAGGCTGCCGACACCTGGGTGATTCACAGTGGGGGCAAGAGTGGAATTGCTGCTTTCCTTGAAAGTCGTCTTCCAGGACCTAAAGCGTTTTCAAGGGTGTTGTTCGGAGGGATGGCCCCCCCCGGGCTAATCGTCGAGGGCTAACTGGGGCTCAAGCGGAGAGTGATGGCCATTCTGCTCCAATGGACTGCCTAGAAGGTCTGATTATCTCTGAGACTGATTCTACTGCTGATATTGCTGCTGATAATGTCATAACGTCCCGCAGAGCTCTGCTAGGTAATATCGCCCCAGCCAGTCCAAAAGATCTTCAGGTCGGGAAGCCTATTCTAAAGCTCTTACGCTCGGGGAAAGTCACAGCGCTTCTTCGGTCCTGCGGATCTGAATCTGTTGTCCCCCCCACCCAGATGGCCGAAGTTCTTAATGCAGCAGTCAATGAGGGCTGGGGGGGCTCGCAGGAATCTTTGGAGGAGCCTTTGGTTATTCTAAGAATGGAGCCTCCTCCTGGTGGGGTGAGGTTAGTGGACCCAGTCGATTCTCTTCCATCTGACGCTAAAGCTGGTATTTCCTCTTCAGTCCCAGGATGCACCCTCCAATCCGAGGTTATAAATAGCATAGGCTGCGAGCATTCTGACGGTTCAATACAGGCAGCTAGTCTGTGCATCAACAATAACTGCTTAGTTGACGACACTGGCAATGTAGCTGGCGGCAACATGGAGCAAGTAAACTCAGTTACGGAATCCGGGAAGGATTTGTCGCCCTCCGCGGAACCTGTGTCATTCGGACCTGATGGTGCTAGCACTAGAATCAATAACAACGCTGGGCATACCCCAGGGGGCAATACCCCGGTGAGGGTTAAAACCCAAAAAGATTAGGCTCCCAAATCAAATCGACTAGGTAAAGGTGGTAGAGGCCGTGGTGGTACTGGAAACAGGGCTCAAATTACAGATGTACTTGGTCGTCTGAAGGGCGTAACCAGCCTGTCTAAGGTCGGTCCAGGGGTAAGCCCATTGCGTTAATGGGTCTCTTCAAAGGGCGAAGTGAGAAATATGGTCTCCAGATTATCTAATTTTGGTTCACAGGGGGATATGTCAGCCCCTTCCCCCGTGAATAGGTCTGATGTGCCCATCAATCTGATGTCTCCAACGACCAGTCTTATCCTCCCCGGCCATTTACCATTTAATACCTCTACTATTGTTCCCACTAACATACATAACCTTCAGTCTGCTCAAGCCTCACCCGAAGATCTCTGCATGGATCATGGTCAAAACCTCGCTGATGGACCACTCTATACCTCTAAGGGCACAACGCAAGCTGCGTGTAATACTCCAGTCACAGTATTCGATTCTATCGCCTCTCCTTTCCCCTCTGGTTCCCAGGTCATTCTCAAAGGTTCGACAAGTCATACTTCTGGGCAGAATCAGTCAGATAGAAGACAT
The DNA here is from genome assembly GCF_964204655.1 of Triturus cristatus. Lineage (NCBI taxonomy): Eukaryota > Metazoa > Chordata > Amphibia > Caudata > Salamandridae > Triturus > Triturus cristatus. The sequence goes on along the minus strand of NC_140593.1, from coordinate 481,707,677 downwards.
GGTGGGGGGGCGAGCCCTCTCTTTCTAATATTATGCAGGCTCTAAACAGTCAGAGAGCAGAAGCACAAGCTTATTATCAGCAGGCAAGGGCAGACAGCATCGAAATTAAAATGCCACTCTCCGAGGTCACTACTAAGGTCCATCACTTAACAGCCGATGTAACTGAACTGCAGCAGCATGTGGCAGACGTGGAGGAAACCAATACCCAAACTGTTAAGGTAGTCACCTCACAGGAGTCACAGCTGGTTTCTATGGAGTTAAAGATCGATGATCTTGAAAATAGACAGCGGCGACATAACCTCAGGATCTTTGGGGTACCGGAAGGGAGGGAAGGCTCTGATCCTCGTGCATTTGTTGTGGACCTATTACAGAAAGCCTTCCCGGATCTGGGGGACTGGGACATGGACACGCAGGTTCAAAGAGCGCATCGCCTCCCATTATTTCTAACACCTAACTCTCAAGCTAAAACAAAATTTTCTAGGCCCATTTTGATATTTCTGGGTAATTTTCTACTTCATCAGGCTATCTTCTTTAAAGCCAGACCAACAGCTCCTGTTCAAGTTGACTCTATGTCAATCTTTGTGAGATCTGATCTATGTAAATCTTCTATGGATAAGAGATGGCAGTTTTGTCAGCTCATGGATGCATTTAAGTCTGTTTGTTCTCAGGTCTTTCTGCAGGAGCCTGCCCGACTTAAAGTGGTTAAGGATGGCCGCTCATATTTTTTCCTAAGTGAACAGAAGGCTAAAAAAGCACTTGCTACCTGGCATATCACTCCTAATCCTTGATTTTTATAATGTCTTTGCTTGACGTTCTCTTTCCCCCTATCTTTCCTGTTTTTTAGTATAAGGGGTTTGGAAACGCCATCTGTTGCCACTACTGTCAAGAGGGAATTGTATTTTTGTGAAATGGTTGGTGTGGGTAGGGTGTGCGGGCATGGTGGGGAGCCCTGGGGGGTTGGTGGTGACGTCCTCCTTTCTGCTGTCGGGTTAGGACTGCTTCAAGGGGGGTGATTCCTTTCTTAAGATACAGGTTGGGAGGGGTGGGGGTTGGCTCCAGGGGGTTGGGGGGCTGGCTGGGGACAAATAGTCACGGAATTGTTAAAATGGCACAGGAAATATTCAGAATCAATAATGAGAAACATGAGGAGGAGGAATCATTTAGTACTGTAGAACTTTCTGGTAATGTCTATAGTCAAATTCATGAGTTGGAATGTTTGTGGGCTGAATCTGGCTAGCAAAAGGCGACTGGTGGCTGAAGAGCTTAGAGGATTTAAGCCTCAAATAGTCGGATTGGCGGAAACTCACTTGGCTTACAAAGACAGAAAACCTTTTAAACAGCTCGGCTTCGACTTGATCGTCTGTGCTTCTCAGACGGTCTCTATTAGGGGGGTTGCCTTATTGAAGGATAAATTCTCCAAAATCATCATAGTACGAACTCTTGCTGATAGCCGGGGTAGGTGGGTAATTGCACAACTCTCTATCTTTGGAAAGATGGTCACAGTATGTATGGTCTATGGCCCTAATATGGACTGTCCTGAGGCTTTCTCTCACCTGAATTCGGAACTCTTAGATTGGGCTGGGGACCTTATTGTAATGGGTGACTTTAATTGTATTTTAGACAAAAAAATTGATACCACAAACATGTCTGCAAGAGCCAGAATGATCCGGGTTCTGGCTGCAATTCGAGATTTACTACATATTCATCAACTGGATGATGCTTGGAGGTTGTTGTCTCCTACAAATCCTGGGTTTACTTTTTTTTCTCACCCCCATAAACAATACTCCAGGATTGACATGATCTTAACTAATCAAAGACTTTGGTTAGTGCACTTATGGTCGTATGTCCAAAAGTAACCTCGGACCACAATCCCATTATGCTCTCTGTATATCTTGATTCCTTCAGCCAAAGTCAAGTTATGGAATTTTCATTTCCTCTGCATCTTCTAAACAATCCGGTTTTCTTTGATTACATGCATTTGGCCCTAACGGACTACATTGCTAATAATAGTCATACTTCTTCCCTCGGGATGGTATGGGACTGCTTAAAAGCATGCGTGAGAGGGGCTACTGTTCAGTTTATTGTCCAGCAAAATAGATCTAATGATGCTCAGCTGGGCAATGAACATCGGCAGTATATCGCATTAGAGCAGCAACATGCCCTGGCAATCATGTCGAAAGATATCAGCGAGCCACTGATTTACGCTCTAATTATTGAAGTCCGGGCCAAACTTTGTAGAAGGCTGAAGGATAAGGTTGCCAATAATTTTCAGAAGGTCAGATCTCTGCAGTATGAATATGGGGAGAGGGTGGGAAAGATATTGGCCTACCAACTTGCTGATCAGAAGGCTAAATCACATATTAAGACTATTAATGGGGTAGACGGTCTCACTTATACGAAGTCTGAGGACATCGCTGAGCAATTCTAGATCTTCTGTGCTAATTTATATAAGGAATCTGGCAGTTATAACCAACAGGTGGCCATGAATTATCTAAGTGAAAGTGCTATACCCTTGTTAGATGTATCTCATACGTTGTGTTTAGAGAATATTGCCGATGTGGAGGAACTGAATGTAGCAATTAGGTCTCTGCCTAATGGCAAGGCAGCGGGTGAGGACACTATCCCTCTTGAGTTCTACTAAATTTTTGGGGACTTATTGATGCCAGTCCTTCTTGAGCTAATCAACGACATACTGCAGGGAGGGGAGGTGCCTCCCTCTTGGAATAGAACTAAAGTTGTGGTTTTCCTCAAAAAGGGCAAACCTGTTGAAGACTTAGGGTCATATCGACCGATTTCGCTTATTAATACAGACGCGAAAATATTCTCTAAGCTTCTTGCCTCACGTCTTGCCCCATATATACATCTATTGGTCTCAGAAGAACAGCATGGCTTCGTCCCCGGCAGAGACACTGTAACTCATATAAATACTGCTTTTGCAGCTTTTGATGTTGCTGGCCACTTGGGTCAGCAGATTGGCATGATAATGCTGGACGCCGAGAAGGCCTTTGACCGTGTAGCTTGGGGGTTTCTTTGGAATACTATGCTATCTCTAGGCCTCGGTCGGAGGTTTGTCTCGGCGGTCCAGCGACTCTATCATAATCCATCTGCTGTCATCAAACTCAACGGCTGTACATCTAGTTCTATCAGTTTTCAGTGGGGTACGCATCAGGGGAGTCCGCTTTCCCCCCTACTACTCGCTCTCTATATCGAGCCATTCATTAGCCATCTCCTTCAGAATATTTCTAAATCTCCAGTTTCAATTACGAACCATTGCTCAATTACAGCTGATATGCGCAGGTAGCATAGACTCCCTCTAACTATCATCGGGAGATGTAATACTGTGAAAATGAATATCCTACCTAAATTCCTTTATCTGTTCCGCTCCATTCCTCTACGAGTCCCAATGTCCTTTTTTAAACGGCTTGATTCTGCATTTGGAAGTTTTATTTAGGGCTTTTAAAAACCTAGAAGAGCTCTCAAATACATAAAGTTGACATATGAGCAAGGGGGCGTCTCTCTCCCCGACTTTAAGACCTATTTCAGGTCAGCATTTTTGAATCGTATTCAGAGCTTACTTTTAGGACCTAATGTGGTCAAAACATGGCTTGCGTACCAGCTTGCATATGGCTTAAACACTGGGTTTCTCTTACATTACATGTCAGACCCTAACTATTATGAGAGAGTCCGTTTCAAGATCGTCAGACACGTTCATCATATCTGGCAGGGCATCGGTAAAAACTTCGCTATACCAGATCAACATGAATTTATTACTCTGTGGGACAACCCTAGGTTTCCGAGTATATTCTCGGATTCAGTATGTAGGACATGGCAACAGTGTGGAATCACACTGTTAGGGCAATTGTATGATGAATTTGGCTTCAGGTCGTTCTCTTCACTAAAGGAGGAGTATGGGTTACCCCATAACTCCTTTTTTTTAAGTACTTACAAGTTAGGGATTATTTTCTACAAGGGAAGGGCTTAGCTGCCCTCCCTTACACTACAGAGTTACTATGGGCTATCTTTAAGACTTCGGGCCGGGGTCAGACTGGGAAAATATATCAGAGCTTTTTGTCTGTAAATAGAAGTGACGGATTGCAGATGGCGGCTAAACTTACTCATATGTTCATAATGAACATTAATGCAGAATAAATCACTGATTCAATGGCCATAATCAACTCTGCTGTTACTTCAATTAATTTAAAGCTACAACAACATCGTACTGTGTTTATGCTATACTACACCCCGCAGGTTATTTCGAAATGGACTACCTCGTATGATTCACCGAAGTCATATTGCCCTAAATGCAATGAGTATGCTGCTGATCTTAGACATCTGCTTGTCGCAAGTCCTCGATTAGCTTCGTACTGGTATGATGTCACATGTGTGTTGAGTAGGCTGGCCGGTAAGGAGATTCAATTAAATGAGAAAGCCATAGTCCTGGGTGTGGTAGCAGACCCAGGCAATTTATCCATCTCCTTAATCTCAATCATTATCAGTGCCGCCCGTTTGTCTATTGGCAGGGTCTGGATCGACGCACTGCCTCCCAAGATTGCTGATTTCTGGGTATTGTTGAGGGGTGTGTTCGAAATGGAGCTAGCACTAGCTAAAGCTCGGGGCCCACGCTCAAGGGTAAAATTCGGAAGGGTCTGGTCAAGCCTTCAGTGGGACTAACTGCCTCATACTTTTTTTTTGTCTTTTACTCTGACTATGAATCACCGAAAATTTCTACTCTAATTACTCTTAAATGGGATCTGACAATATTATGTTCATGTTTAATTTGTATATATTTCTTCTTTATATTTTCGGGATATGATATTTTTATCCTGTTGTGTACTTTTTGTTTCTTTTTCTCTTCTTTTTTCTCTTCTATTTCTTCATATGCTATTTTTTCTCTGTGCTATATATGTTTCTCCTGGTTTTTGTTGTCATTTGTGATTTAAAATAATAAAAAAATTTAAAAAAAAAAAAACAGTGTGCCTTGCATCTACTAGGGCCATGGATGTAAACTTGTGTTTCAGCGTCCTCATAAAGCTACCAGTGTTGGCTCTATGGGGATGCATACTATCCATACCTCGGTCCCAGGTGAGGTTGAAATCTCCCATCAGTTGTATGTCTCCCTTCCGCAAATCCCCTGACAGCATAGAGCTCAGAAATTGTCCCTGATTGGCATTGGGAGCATACAGAGAAGCAAAATGACACATACAGCCATGGAGTTGTCTCTTAACCATAATCACCCTCCCTTCTTTATCTGACTTACACCTTTGTGGTTGAAATTTCAACATCAAATGGAAAAGTAGGGCAACCCCATTATGTTTCGAGGGATCCAAGGATCTGTAGATTTAGGGATTTGGGCCCTATGATTTAGCCTTGGATGGTCTTCGAACCATTTCATGTGTGTTTCTTGTAAAGCTATTGCATTATGTCATTGGTCCAATAAGTATTTCCATAATTTAAACCATTTGGCAGGTGAGTTAAGCCCCTTGACATCCCATATCAGTGAGGTGACCACCATTTTCAGTTATAGTATGATCGGGTCTTTGTATGGGAGCACCAAAATCCCGGGAAAAATATGTGAGCCTATCCTCTCTGATCTTTTAATTATACCAACTCTTCCTTTTATCCCTGTTTAGCCTGGACAAGTACAAGGTCCCATGTACAATCAAACCTTGAAACAAAAACCCCAAAACGTAAACTAACAAGATAACCATATCTGAATTTGACCTTCTTCTCCAATGAGAAGAACGTCAACAAGGGCGGATAGGTCAGAGACCACACAAAAACCAGATAGCCATATTAAGCTAGAAATGGCTTGCCATAGTTCATCTGTTCCGAAGAATTCTAGTGATCATAAAGAAAATGTTAAGTCGGGCAAGTGCACACCAAACAATAGACTAAGCACTCTATAATCTTCCCCATCCTCCCTCCTTGCTCATATTTTGAACTCCCCAGTCGAGATAGGCAATGCCAGGACAGGGAAGAGTCACGGCAGGGTGCTGTGTATCAGTGTTCGTTCACTTCTGATATTCTGGGAGCGGTAGTCTTCCCCTCTTGAGCTCCAACTCTACAGATGCTGGCATGGATTTTTCAGGGAGCGCCATTGCTCGGTTCTTCCCTTTTCCCTTTCAGGTTCTGTGTCTTTTAACCCATCGTCTCCAGTGAGTCCCAAGATTTTGGTGCTTTCCAGAGGGCGACACCATGGTGATTCTTATTGTGGAATGTGAAGGTAAGACCAAACGGATAGGTCCAACAATTCTAGACTGAGTCCTGTTGTAGTTTGTCCATTACCAGGTGGAGTTGTATGTGGCAAGCCAGGGTAGTAGGCGCTATATCTTGAAGCAAGGAGCAGGTGAAGCCCTGGAAGGACACCTCCCCGACTCTTCGTGCTGCTTCAAGGATTGCCTCATTAATTTTAAAAGAGTAGAGTTTAGCTAGTACATCTCTTGGTCTTTTACCCCTTCCTGGATTCGGCTGTCCCAGTCTGTTCACCATTTCTGTTTTTACTTTCTTTCATCTCTGAGAACTTGCTTATTACGAATGCCTCAAGATCTGGTCCCTCACTCCTTCTTCCAGGTTGTGGATGTGAATGTTCTCTCGTCGGGATCTGTTCTCAAGATCCTCGCACTTTAAAATGGAGGCTTGGAGCTATGCCCAAATACATTTTGTAGTAGCCTCTACTCTGTCTATGTGGTGCTCAAGATCTTGTATTTTGGTTTCTATATCTAGAGTGCGAGTCCCCACAGAGTCAACATCTTGCTGCAGTGAGGTAAGCTTGTCTTAGATGTCCCCACTGTGCCACTCCAGAGATGAACTCATGGTCTTCTTGCACTTCTCGCTTGAAATCCTGTAGTGACGTGAGGCAGTCCTCTCTAGTGAGTGCCATGGTGTTTTCCGTACCCCCAAGGTGGTGTTCCCCCTTCGTTTCTGCTGCCACAGAGTAGTTGGACACTCTATTGGGTTGACTTTTTTTTAGGAGACACAAAGTAGGGAGATGTATCTTGTGAATGCTGCAATGGAGGAAAGATTCAGCGTTCTGCAGGCCAGCATGTTTGGAATTCAATAGTCTCTTTCATCCAGCTCCAATTCCATCTTTCTTGGGGATGTGAGTTATCAGCACCTGCTCAATGCTTTTTCTAGGTGTGGAGCAATAGTCCTAGTTTTATATTATTTCCTCTAAGCCTCCACCGGCTACAGGGCCCATAGCCATTTATGATTCCTGCAGTCATGCATTTATGATTCCTGCAGTCAGCAGAGCTCTGTTCACAAAGTTCCCTCAGGGAGCAAGCCTCTGGAGAGACCTTCCAAAATCACCAGTGGTACGTCACATACTTATTCAATTAATCACAGGGGAGATCTGCGCTTGCGTTCTGTTGTCACCACTCACGGGCCTAGATCTGGGTAAGGCCCCCTGTCAGCATCAACCCTGCTCCTTTTATCACTGGAGAATTCGTCCAAAGTCAGAAGAGGGGCTAGCCTCACTGCTTATACCGGAATTGTGTGTCTCGTCTTGCCCCTGTCTTTTGGTGCCACCATCTTGGGGTCAGGCAGCGTGATCTGAAGGGGCTCTATTCTCGGCGCTTCCTGGTGCTGTTATATGTGTTTCGTTTGGACATCCCTCCACTTCTTGCTGCTTTGGCCACTCACTGTGTCGTCGACCCTCCCTCTGGAACCTCTCCAGCCTCCTCTGGTCAAGCAGAAGTTGCCGAGGTAACGTGACGCAGTCCCAAGTTCTCACACCAAGTTGTCCACTCCCTCAATGCTGTTGGATTTGGGTAGGACATCCACTCCACTTGGTCCACCACTGCTCCTCCCTTTCGCCTCAAGCCTGCAATCGCCGTGGCCCTCCTCACAGTTTCTGCTTTTAGCTCTGCCAATCTCTCAAGCCTCACACAGCCTGTTCAGTGTCACGGCAAAGGCTCTGAAGCAGGCTGCATCTGCTTCTTTCTGAGTTGCTCGTGAGGCAATCTCGGTCCCCAATCAGTGTTCAGCATATAAACCTTCAGGTGCAACTCTAGGGTTCAAGTTGGAAGTCCATGTTAAGGGTCATTTCTCACTCTTACAGCAAAGCCCTCGTGGATCACGTCCACTCGCCCATCTTGGTTGGCCACGCCCCCTTCACATATATTTTTCAACATAAAACAAAAATGCTAATCACAATATAGAAATTCTTCAACCTTGATGAATGTCTAAAATCTCCTAATGAGTGATTTAGTGTGCCTAATTTGATTTTTGATATAACATACTCCAAAGTATATGTGATGGAAAATTCTATGTTGAATAGTCCCTCTAACTAATCTTTTTTTTCATTCTTGGTTTATCATCTGCACGTAACAAAGGACCTACAAATGATGTTTTTTAGGTATTTCTTACTCTGTCACCAATATGTTCACATTCCTATCTGATGTTTACAAAGATGTCCGCCTATCAAAATCTTTTTGTTATAAAACAGACTAGCTAATATTCACATTTTTGAATGAATAAGACATACAAATTTGTCACTTTTAACATACATTTTATTGTGATTTAGTGAAATAATATGAGTGATATATTTTTAATAAAAAATGTTGCCATTTCTTCTCATTTTCCTAGTCATTTTGGTTCACATGCTCACTATTGTTTATAATACTAACTCACCAATGTGACGTTTAGATATGCAAAAATAAAAGAGTGAAAATAGCGAAAGAACAAAATAGGATTGCAGTACTATTTTCACATAAAAACCAAAGGCATCATGGTAGTTGTAGTCATTTGAAATAAACATTTACAAAAAATTGTAAGGTGAACTTAGCTAGTGAAATATATGCAGTGAAAATTACCAAACATTACCAATATGAAACGTATATGGAATAAGTAATTAGGGGGAAAAACAACCTACCTGCACCATAACATCATGTGCATTTAAATGGAGAATGAAACCTGTCATCTTAAGCTCAACATAATACATTCAGACAATCTAAGAAACACGACAAATAGAAATTTAACATAACATGGCGAAAACACATTAACAACACATATAAACAATTAGTAAAACAAGTCAAACAACAATAATATGCAAATTACATAAACGATTTGAGCAACAAAAAAAATTAAATATGGGTTTCTATGTTTAAAGAAGGTGCAAGACACATTCGCAAATGCTAAATCAAAATCGACCTTTAGGTTTAGTGGCTTATTCAAAAGTCTAACTTATCGCTCTTCACTCTATCTTGTCAAGCCTTCAAGATGTAGGATCTCAGGACCTACAAAATGTTGTAAGGGAGGCTAGGACGACCACAGCTAATCCTCTGGGCCTCCAGGTGACCCTTGGAGGCCAGAAAATGCACTCTCCCCTGCACCGTTTTCTTATTTCCTCCTGTGTGCACAGGTTGTTTCCTACAGCATTAACTCTATCAGCTATTCTGGCCCACATTTGCCTTCTCTGAGATATAGTTGTATTTTGTACTTGGACTCCAAATAATTGTGGCTCACTCTCATAATTTCATCCACTGTGACTGACAGTTCTCCCTCAGTAAAATGTGGATTTCTCTTCCCTGCCATTCTGAAGTGATAAACGTAAATGACAAGTATCAGGGAAAGCAACCTGCTTTAGTGAACAAATGCTCTGGAACAATGCTATGCTGTAGTGGAAAGTATCATAAGTGCTTTTTATGCTATGTCACCTGTTGAATGTCCTCCCATCTCTTCCTGAGGATGAGACTGGGGAGGGGTCAGGAGAAAGGCCCCTAACCGACACACACACTCCACCCAGCCGTCGACATAGGAGAGGAGCTGACCAAGAGATAAGAAAGTGGGAGAGCCTAACTGAAACACAATTAAGACAAAGTAGGAGCCAAATGGCACCTTTACGCATACACGAGGAGAGCGACGACCAGGGTGTTATCCTCTCCTCTCCAATTTGACCCCTAGAGAGATAGTATCCAGAGAAGAAGGCAAAGCCTTCAAATGACCTTTTTGCCATCAATTGGCCTACTGTACCAAAAGGAAGGGTGTTGTAAAGGAAGATACAGAGTCCATCTGTTGATGTAGGTTACTTCTTTAATGGTAACTTGGTTCCAGCATAGGTGGTCAGGATAGTAGGATAAGGTAGATGGTACAAAGATAGCCCCACCAGGAGCAAGCTCCTTTCAGCTCAGCCTGAGTAGACCAACTGACAATCTCACCCAGAGAGGCACCCAGGCATTCTATGATGTCATGCAACATTCTAACTGAGCAGTACAGTGGAGAATAGCTGACAAGTACTTTACTACATATCCTCGTTCCTTAGGGAACAACAGAAGTAAAAGACAAATGAGATACCCCAATAAATCTTTTAGCAAGAAGGTGCAACAATGAGGTGCACATATCCACAGGTGTTTTGCATGAGGTATCATAAATTTCACTGGCACATTAAAATCGCAAACAACATTACTACACGCCCCATCCCCCTCCCTTAGGGAAAACACAGCAGCTTAGATAAAAACACTGCAACAAAGAAGGGCGGTCACCCACACAACCTCCCCATACTCGGGTACACCACAGGGTAAACACCCTGTTAAACAAAAGTGGATGTACAACACAGACCCTTGGGAGAAAACAACATCCCCAACAAAGAGATACAATAGTGGCTAAACACTCTAGATAGCAAGAAGAGCGCCACCACAACAACAAATATACTCCAGAGAGAAAACACTCTGTAAACAACACAAGGTCCCTTGGTAGAAGGCATGCTGACACTAAATGAAAAAACTTCCCCCTCAAAGTTGTACAAGCGTGAAACCCTTGGCCACGAATTCCACGCAGGTAGACTTCGACCGGAGCATGGTGTCCACATGAAAAGAAGACCCAAGATAACATTAGGAACCACCCAAAAACTTCACCAAAGAACATGACAGGGTACTGACCCATGAAAATAAAACAACCTCCCCTAGATAGGGTACACGCACCCAAGAAAACTACAAACTAAAATAGAGGCGTTGATTACCCCCACAAACTCCCCAAAGAGATGTGTACACTACAGCTAAACACTTTACAAAACGACTGACTTCCCCTATGTAAGGTACTGACATGAGGCATTGACTACCCACAAACACAACTTCCCCTAACTAGTTTAAACTTAGAAGGGTACAACAAAGAGTACACACCCCGGAAACAACCTCCACTAAAAATAGAGTACAATGCAGGGAAATCACCCTGAAAAAAAAACACAACAAAACTTCCACCTCCCCTACATAGGGTACACCACAGGGTACTAACCCTGGAATACTTCCACTAGCTAAAGTACATCACAAAGTAGTCACACTGGAAAACAAAATAACCTCCCCTGATAAGGGTACACCATGGAGTACACACCCCAGAAACACCCCAACCTCCACTAAGGAGGATGCCCCACAGGGTACTAACCGTGGAAACTCCACAACCTCCCCTACGTAGGGTACACCACAGGGTACTAACCCTAGAGAACTAATATGGGGCATTGACTACCCACATGCAACACAACCTCCCCTAAGAAGGGTACACCACAGGATGTTGACCCTGGGATCCAATAGAAGGCATTGACTACCCACAAATGACGGACCCCCCCCCCCTCAATAGGGAACACCCAAAAAAAACGATAAAACTGGGAAACTAACTGTGGACTCAAAACACTATGTCATACACCTCCACGCCCCTACCACCAGATGAAAGCACAGACTTATAGCGAACATGCATAGAAAGTTCAGACATGATAATCACAAAACATATAGTAGGCACCGGTGAGCGGTTTCTCACCCGAGATCCCAACACACGGTTGCACGCAGTCACCAGCATCCAATGCGGTATAGTACAGGCTTAATAAGGCTTGAAGCATGCAGTGAGCAGACGCTGAATTTCGCCACAAGCAATAGAGTGTCACGCAGTTTGTGGAGTGTAACATCTGAAGGATTGACAAACCTTCTGAAGTTCCATTCTCTCATGAACCAAAGTATCTCATCTTCCACTTGTCGCTCGGGCTGTTTACCAGCGGAAGAAATCGTGGGACTGAAAATGCAGACCAAGCTGGAGAAGACCGAGAGGCAGACAATAACACCTTCGCTGGAGTCCGTAGTTGCCAGGGTGAAAGAAGCGCAATGACGAAGACTGGCAATCTGAGGCGATAGCGTGAATCCGGGCCAACCCAAAATGGCGGCACGCTTCCAGACGGCACGCCGGGTGGCTCACGGCACGCTAATGCGGTAGAGCGTCGGTCAGCAGCTAGGGGAATGCGAGAACATCGAAGCATCACTGGAGATGGCACAAAGAATCAGCGACAGAGGTAAGGGCGCGCGCTACCACAGGCATGGGGATATTTTAAAAATGTGGCCCGTGCTGAGATCAAAGGAGTAACCGCCACGGAGCAACGAAACTCCGTGGGGTCTGGGCAATGCACACGCAAAAAACAAAATTACCTCAATGACATTGTCCAGATAAAGAATCCACTCAAATCCCACAAAGAAGGCCATAGGAGAGGCGGACAACCGCCGTGCAAATAGGCTGGCAAATGGCACTTCCAAAGAGTCCCCCAAGCTTCAGGTCCTACCAGCGAGTTTGCTCAAAGTACGCCAACCAGCATAGACCATGGAGGCAACACTGGAGATGCCTCACGAGTAAGCGCTCATCTCCACACGAAGGCAGACACAGGCAGGATGCCGTGAGGCGTCAGACTGTTGACGAGTCATTTCACACACAAAGCTCACCAGACTTGCTGTAGGGCCACGACAGGCTGACACAGGCTGAAGAAAGTTGCTGGAATTTCCCAGGTGACCGCAAAGGTGATGGGTGATGAGACTACAAACCCAGGTTGCGAACTCCAGATAGGACACTGGTGGGGAAAGCCAGAGAACACTGCAGGCTTGTTGACAGAAAAATTGTTGACTGTTGAAGTCTTACAGGTGACAACAGGCTCCCCAGTAATGTGAAAAGAAACGCCCAGGCTGCAGGCTGTCCAGATGGTACAGGACACTGGTGGGGCTGACCAGGGCGTTACTTTTAAGTTTCAATTGACGTCTTGAAAGTCCTTAAAGTCCTTAGTTCCTTGTCTTTTGGTTCCTTAGTTCCTAGTAGTCCTTACTCCTTAGTGCACGCGTCAGTCCTTAAGATCGTCGCCAAAATGTTGTAAAGGAAGATACAGAGTCCATCTGTTCATGTAGGTTACTTCTTTAATGGTAACTTGGTTCCAGCATAGGTGGTCAGGATAGTAGGATAAGGTAGATGGTACAAAGATAGCCCCACCAGGAGCAAGCTCCTTTCAGCTCAGCCTGAGTAGACCAACTGACAATCTCACCCAGAGAGGCACCCAGGCATTCTATGATGTCATGCAACATTCTAAGTGAGCAGTACAGTGGAGAATAGCTGACAAGTACTTTACTACAAAGGGCCATTATATTAGTCCCTGGCCAGCGGAGGGATACTTCAAGGCAGAGGACATGGCTGTCGTGGAACACTGTATCCGGCACGGAGGGAGAGATCCGCGATGGAACTACCCCTAAATGCAGGAATGCCTGAGACGATCGGAGCACTACTTTGGAGAGACACTGACGGGGTAACTCCACGCCAGAATATGTCTGCTAGTACAGTAAGGTATGGCTGGAACCATTTTTGTACCTTGGGCACAGGTGGACAAAGAAGGGCTCTGACTGCCCCATTGATGGACAGGGCAGGAAAATGGATCTCATGCTTTAAGAAAAACACAGCGGGTATAAACTTAGTTATAGGGGACATCACAAGTCTGCTCAGCAGCCTCAGCCGATAGTAGACCGATACAGTGCCCGCATCCCCATAATCACGCTGATCAACAGTGAGCAGGATGGGCCACATTTAACTCATTCACACACCAGATCTGGACAGCTCTGAGGGAGATATTCCCTGACTGTCCAGACATAGGAAGAAGGATGGCAGAAAGCATGAAGCCTGGGGAGACCATGAATGATTATTTAGATAGAAAGAGAGAACGATGGGATAAGGACAGGTCAGCCCTGGCCCGACACTGGTCCCCAGGTTACATTCTTCTACAACATCCTCAAAAAGCGGCTGCTCACTGAAATTGTGACTGGACTAGATGGTGTAGTAGGGTTAGAAAACAAACCTTGGTGAGAAATACAGGCCCACATATTACACTATTACCTAAAAAGAAAGGAGAAGGACAGGGAAAAGCAAGAGCAGATCCAGAGGGACACCCCCAAATTGGTCCAACAAAGTCTGAAAAAGATCGCCCTTGAGAGGGCTGAGTTCGCCACAAATGTCCAGATGGCACCAGTCATTAAAGGAGCTCTGCCTCCGGGCCCCAGGAGCTATACACCAGGTCGTAGAAGTTGAGGTCAGGGGAGCTGCTCACAACCCGGCCTCATAGAATGCCATTATTGGCACAGAATAGGCCACATGGGTAACAGGTGAAGCCTAAAAATTTAACACAATCAGAATGGAATAGTACCAGGACAGCCGCCAAAGAGCATCCATTCCCAAAACCAAGCCAAGAGCAACACAGTTGCATCGTACAATCAGCCCCGAGGAAATCAGGCTACAGCCACTCCACCGCAATAGGTTGGCAGCCAAGAGGGGGACAAGGTCCATGACAAGGAGGGGTGACTGTCTGGAGTGGCAATGCCCTAGTGCAATCACAGAGTGCAAATACACAAAAGATCCAAAGCCATCCCCCAAAGTGACCTATCCCCTTCATACCGCTCCCAGTTACATTTCATTACCTGCACTAGTAGCCAACATTAGGGTTGCTTTATTACTATGTCGACTGAGTGTTCATGGCAGAGTTTGCTAACCTGGTGCCCGCAGAGGCCTGGGCTCCCACTGCTGTTGATCCCCCGGGGTGTAGTTGGCTGACAACGGCCCCAAGGGGGAGACAGTCTGACGAGGAAGCAGGGCGGCCCCCAACTGGTGCATCAAACTGGCACACAAGTTGAGCAGTCCAAGTCCAGCCATGGGCGAGCTATGTAAGTCTCACCAATCCCAGGGTTTCTACCAAATGGAGGTCCTACTATAGTTCCTAAATGAGGCAAATGCTCCAGTGAGGGGAGCCAAGTTTCTCACCCGCTTAGAGCAGGAAGGTCCTCAAAACTTCAACAAGAAAGAACCTCATGACCCCCAGTCCATAGGGAAAAAATCATCAAGTCCATTAGTGTTACCCACATCCGGTCAAGCACACGAGTCCCGATGGCACACCAGACTCTCAGAAAAAACTATGCCCAGGCGTAAAAATCCATTCTTCTTCCGGAGTTTGCAGAATTTGTCTACTCTGGGGAGGAGCGCAGAGTTCCTGAATTCCCACTTCCCAGGCACAATGCAGAGTTTTTTTTCCATTTGAGCGCTCAAAGTTGTTTTGGGGGCTCACAAGCTACTGCAGTGAAAATCTGGGGCAGTTAGCGAGCTCGTGCGATTCTTTGCGTTCATTTGCACCGATTCCGGCCGTGACGGATCGATCGAGCAGCATTTCTGCTCGAGAAGCAGCTAAGAGGATTTTCAAGTGGATTTTCTTCTCCAACTAGGCATTGGAGTTGTTTGTTTTGTGTGAGAAGCCTTTTTATTTTACTTTTTTTTTCAAGCGAAAGGAAGTGCCCCATAAACTCCAACCTCCTGTTACAGTCTAGCAGGTTCCTCCCAGTGCGTTAGTCATCTCTTGGTCACTTTTCATTGTCACTCTACTTATCTGCTGCATATATACCATTGGATGTAAGGACTCTGTGTTTGAGATTTCACAAGTACCTTGAAAAACTGGTGGATAAGTGTGTTGTTTGTTTGACTGGGGGCATGCACCAGGATTTATTTGTACTTTATTTGATTTTTAGAATGTGTTGTGGTGGGTAGCCTGCAGTCTTAGTAGGGGCCTAGTTATTTTTTGTATACAATTTTTCTTCTTTTGTTAAGGAAAAATGTTGCACAGTAGAGTACATTTTCTCCATGTTTTTGTAATAATTTTGCAATATTCATTTAATTCACTATATCACCTAGTCTGCTGATAGACCTTCCAGCCAGTAGGCCCAGTACTAGTCATAGGTGCATGAAACAACTGTTTCTGTGGTGTCTGTTGAATTGAAAAACTATTTAAGCAATGGATGGCATTGGATTAAATTACAAAATGTGTGTTTTTGGACGTTATTTCACTTTTTTCTTCAAACAGTGTATAGGTGGTGTAATTATATTTGATGCCTTTGGGGGATGTGTGTTATCAAAACATTTCTTACCCTAGTTAATTTTTGTTTTTGTCATTGTTGAATTAATGCTGTTTTTCAGTGTTACCATGTCTCCTTCTCTGGCCAGTGTGTGAGTGTATTTGCCATAGATCTCCATTTTTTTTAGTTCCCCATGACAAGCCGCCAGGAGCCATTCTTTGTATCATAAGTGTTCATAGGGCAGTATGTGTTCTTTGTTGTCCATGCCTCCTGCTCATTGTTGTTTGACCATGCGGCTGGTGGCCATTTTGTGTAGGCAGTCAGCATGCTTTTGCCATAGGCCTGCATGTGTTCTTTGCTATGGCCATGCCTCTTTGCTGGTTGTTGTGACCATATAGCTGGTTGTCATTTTGTGTATGAAGACAGTGTGCTTTGGCCATGTGATCTTTGTTATGACCATGGCTCCCTGCTGGCTGTTGTTGTTGAGACCATGTGGCTGGCGGCCTTTTCGTGTAGGCAGTACTTTTGCCATAGGCCTGCATGTGTTGCTTGTTGTGGCAATGTCTCATTCATTGTTGTTGTGACCATGTGGCTGGTGGCCACTTAGTGTGGGCAGCCAGTGTGCTTTTGCAATAGTCCTGCTTGTGTTCTTTGTTTTACAGGCCTCCTACTTGTTGTTGTGACCATCTGGCTGGCAGAAATGTTGTGTAAGCAGCCAGTGTGCTTTGTTTTGTCCTAGGCTGGCATGTGGTCTTTGTTTTCAATGCCTCTTGTTTGTTGTGACCATGTGGCCGGCAGACATTTTGTGGGGCTACAGCTACTGTCCGTTATGGAAGAGGGGGGGGAATGTAGTAGATCTTTTGGGATAGGGCGCGGAGTACTTTTCTATTCCTGATCTACATAAACGGGTTGGAGCATCGTCTACTGCAGGAGTGCAGGGATGTGCCTATTGTTGGTAATAGGTGTATCCCTGCGCTCTTGTATGCGGACGATGCTGTTTTAATGGCGCGAACACCCATTGCCCTCCAAAACTTGATAGCATCCTTTAATAAGTTCATGTCCAGTTTAGATTTGAAAATCAACTGTAGTAAAATCTTTACCATGAACTGTGGAACACGATCTAAGAAGCAAATGAAAACTATGTTTATAAATAACGCTCCCTTAGAAAACACGCCCACCTTCCCTTACTTAGGCATCTTGTTTCATGAGACTGGTTCATGGACAAGCGCTATAAGGGCAAGAACTCTCTTGTTCTCAAAGACAATAATGGCCCTAAAGAGTTTTATACAAAAGTTGGGAATGAAAACCCATTAGGGAAATTCTAACCATTGATAATGCAACGTGTATATCGGTGGCTTTGTATGGATCAGGACTCTGGGGGTATGCTAACATAAACGCAATGCAATTAACTGAAAATAAGTTCATGCAGTACATGTTGTCTGTACCCGACAGTATTGCAACCCTTAACTGTCACGAGGAGCTGGGGCAGTCGTATATCTCAGATACAATAAGAATTCAGCCCATCTTATTGTGGCATAGGGTATGGACTGTCAATGAGTGTGTAGTAAACCGTGCCATACTTCAGGATGTGCTACAACTCGAAAATGCCAATGTTTTTAAATGGTTAAATTATGTGAAATCCTTCTTGACAGAAATTCACTGTCAACAATAATTTGAGGATCCACTTTTAATGGCACACATATCCAGAAAATTGTTGAAAAAACTGTGAATGGAACACCTCAGGGAAAAAAGATTGTTAGAGGAAATAAAGAAAAAGACGGTTTGCTCCCATCAGTTGATATTAAGTGGAGTTAAATTACAACCATACTTATGCCTCCCTATGTCAAATTACGATAGATTTTGTCTTACACGTTTCAGATTTAACATTGTTTTTAGATTATTAACATTCCCAGTAATGAACTCCTGGTCTAATGTATTGTGCTTATGCCCATGTGATTAATTATCTCTGCAATCGGATATTCACGTGTTGTGTTTCTGTAGATTTTACACTTTGCCCCGTAGGAAATTTATTGTCCCAATCCTAAAAGAGATGAAGGTAAATGGATGCCGCCCAGCGTTTTTAGAATTGCAAAGAATGGACACTGTATTTATTGTTGCATCATTGTCAGAATTTTTTTAATATGTTTTTAAACTCCGAAAATCGATGGATGGATAAATTTTAACTGTTCCTATAGAAAATGTTGTGCTTCGCCCTTGCTATAACAACTGTGTACTGAGCCATTTTAATTGTAAATTTTTTATCTGTTGCTTTTATGGTTATTGATTTTTAACCGAATAAAGTACTTTTTGAATTTGAATTTGAATTTGTGTAGGCAGCCAGTGTACTTTGCTTTGCCATAGTCCTGCATGTGTTCTTTGTTTTCCATGCCTCCTGCTTGTTGTTATGCCCATGTGGCTGGCATCCATTTTGTGTAGGTAGCCAGTGTGCTTTTGCCATAGGCCTGCATGTGTTCTTTGTTGTGGTCATGCCTCCTTGCTGGTTGTTGTTGTGACCATGTGGCTGGTGGCCATTTTGTGTAGGCAGCCAGTGTGCTTTTGCCATGGGCCTGCATGTGTTCTTTGTTGTGGCCATGCCTCCTTGCTGATTGTTGTTGTTGTTGTGACCATGTGGATTGTGCTTTTGCCATAGACCTGCAATTGTTCTTTGTTATGGCCATGCCTTCTTGCTTGTTATTCGAATTGCAGTTTCGAATTTCAAAGGACATGAATAAAGAATACATTTTAACAATGCAAGATCTGATCAACTTTTTCATTTGGGAAAACAACTGTTTATTGAAAACAATTTGCACTATGGATATGGTGTAATCAATGACATGTACATGTATCTAAATATTGGAAGTGTGCAGGGCTATTTTGCTGATGTTGTTATTTTTGTGACAATTTAACTGGGGGCCATTTTGTGTAGGCAGCCAATGTGGTTTTCCCATTGGCCTGCATGTCTTCTTTGTTCCAGATGCCTCCTTCTTCAGTGTTGTTGTTGGCCATGTAGCACTGGCTGGCAGCCATTTTGTGCGTCCAGCCAGTGTGATTTTGCCATAGGCTTGCATGGGAGGGTGAGATATCAGTTTAATAATATGCTTGAGGGTAATTTCACCTATTGTTAATTTTGTATTCATTTTTTTGGCTATTTTTAAAAAAATATATATATTTCCCCATTTTGCCTCGGTTGATTCACCATCCATCCATCCATCCATCCATCCATCCATCCATCCATCCATCCATCCATCCATCCATCCATCATAGGTGCACAGCAGCTCAACAGCATTCAGTTTTTAAGGTATATATTTAATTTCCTCCTGTACACCCTGGCTGCAGTGCACTTTAGGTAATGTGAGATTTTCTGGCTTTAACGGGATGATTAATCCCTTAACATTAATCAATAACACCTTTTTGTTGTCAAGAAGGGGAGAGTCACAATAGTTGAAGACTATTTAGATGATCTGTGATCGAATTGTTGCTGAGAGAAGAGAAACAGGTGTTGTTCTAAACAGAAACATGTCTTCAGGAACAGAACTGTGCACACCCCAGAAATTGCCAGCTTTGAGCGTACACAACGTCTAAGAACATGGGTTCGTCCAGCAACCACCTGTTGGGGTTGTGGTGAGAATTGAAACCACTTGATTTGGTCTACAATGGTAATGATGAGAAATATGAAATAAAAAAGGGAAAAGCAAAACAAAAGTATAAAATACCATAGAAGGAAAAGCCAAACCAATAAACCTTTCCCAAACCTCTGTTCCACTCCACCACCCGCCCAAACCCCAACATTCAAAGTGGGAGCGACAACGGTGAAGCGCCACTGCAATGGCAGTGGTTGCATGAATAGAACATACAAAACAAAAATAAGCTTATGTTAAATTTATCATAAGGGCTATAATATGGAAGTCTAATTCCTTTGTGGGATGTAGGAAAACAAAGGTTCATGTGCAATTCAAGGTCGGTGACAGGATCATTATCAAGTAGCTATGTGGGAGTGTATCTGATTTTGTAGCAGCTATTTTGCCTTGAATGAGAGACATCTTACAATGCTAGCACAGTAAGCCTAGAACATAGGCATTTGATATTAAATCTTCAAGATGAATTCCGAATTCAGAAAGACTTGGTCTACACTATTTGTTGAGCATTAGAACGCTGAAATGTATATGAGTTAGAGTCCTTACAAGAGAATAAAAACTATAACATAGCATACATTCTTTGATAGAATACACACAGAATACGCCCCTATATGAGAATAAAGGAGCTAGACAGGGTGTGACATTATAAAAAAAATAGATATGAAGAGATAACCTATCTGTATGTGGTTGAATTAGAGTATGTCGCAGCTCTGGAAAGTCAAAATACAGAGATTAATCTCACCAGCAAGTGTTTGAGTTTAACATTTCCTCTTATTTGTGTTGGTATGTAGAGTTTCTATTCCTTGTTCATCTCTCCCATCTAGAAAGGCTGAGAGATCTTTGTGGTAACCAAAGACAGGATGCTTCCCATCTGCGGACACTCTGAACTTTGCCGGACGAGCAAAGGATAACTGAAAGCTCATGTTTTTGTGTCTAGGGCGCAGCATCAAAAAGTCCTTTCTAATGTCAGTTGTTGATTTCAAGTAGTCCTGTGATACCTAGATTTTCTGATCATTCCAGAGAATGTGGTGGTTTATGTGCATATAATTTAAGATCAATTCCATGTGTTGAAAGTGCAGAGGAATTAACACAATCTTTCTTGTGACATGTTTGCTCAGAGGTTTGAATGATGGAACACAATGTGCCCTTTCCAGTTCAAAGTCCTT
This sequence comes from Triturus cristatus, assembly GCF_964204655.1. NCBI lineage: Eukaryota > Metazoa > Chordata > Amphibia > Caudata > Salamandridae > Triturus > Triturus cristatus. Next base: position 481,686,764 of record NC_140593.1, on the reverse strand, counting down.
GTTGAAGGACAGGTAAGAGACTTGCGGTAACCATCTTTCCAAGAAGGAGATACATGAGTCACATGCTTCTTTCACACCTCCCGTAATGCCAAAGGTACATAGGGTCCCCCTGTACTTTTTACACCTCCGGCCCGTGGGGCGGTGGGGGATTTCGACAGACGATGACGACAGAAAATTAAATAAATAATTCATTTCCCTTGTCATCATCCATTGAATCCCCCCCACTGCTCTTACCTACATGGGCCGCCGCTGGATTTTCATCTTCTAATTCAAAGGGGTCCCTGTGGATAGATTTTGTTGTAGGATGAAGCACTTTGAGATCTTAAATGCCCTTACAGACATATCTACAGAGCTAATCCGTTGCTTGGCCTCAGTTATTTTGTTTTGTGATTGAGTTAATATCAGACTGCATGGCTGTCATTTCTAGTTGCATCGCATCTGTGTTGGATTTTGTCAACTTTGCCAGATCGTGGACTTCAGCCAGTTTTCTCAGGCTCATGTCCATAGTGCTGTTTATATAATTTCTTCCTTCGATCGTGGAGTTTGGTGAGGGCAGTTCTGCTTTCAAATATTTGAGATTCAATTTAGTATCCTTCTCCACCCTGGTTGCCCTCTTCTGGAAGTTGTGTTTGTAAATTGTATTTTAGATCCTGTTCGACGCATGATCTTCTGGCAAAATATATGGCAAAATAGAAGCACTTAACATTTTCTCCGGAACTATGTGAAGCCAAGAAGAACAAATTTATAGTTATGAACCACACACGTAGAGCAGATTCTGACCCTTGTCAGCTAACGTATTTGTGTACCCAGGCCACTTGAGGACAGACAGATTGGTCTGGGTGTTTCACAATAGATTAATCCTTACACTTGTTAGTAAGCTGGTATGTTATTTACACACTCTTCTAGTTACTTACTTAACAACTAAGATCTCAAATCTATATCAGTATAATCTTAGGTGACTTCTAAGATAGACTTTCATATTCCAGAGAGACTGAGGAGAGGAGTCTTGCTAGGCAGCCATGCTGAGGACAGGCATGATTTGAGTTGGAAAACCATTGCTTATACTGAAGTGATTATCAATAATGTGCAGCCGCGGCCTGTGGAGGGAGTTCCGTGGGGCGGTAAGGCAGGGCGGGGGAGGGGCAGGGTGGGGGGTTCTAAAAACCGGAATATGGATTATTGCAGGTAAGTAAACAATTAAATAAATAAAACGAATTTTGTAGCGCGCGCTGCATCGCAAAATGCGATGCAGCGCGCGCTACGAAATTCGTTTTATTCATTTAATTGTTTACTTACCTGTAATTATCCATATTCCGGTTTTTAGAACCCCCCACCCTGCCCCTCCCCCGCCCCGCCTTACCGCCCCACGGAACTCCCTCCACAGGCCGCAGCTGATAATGTGTGCAATAAGCGCCTGTCTTAACCTGAAATGCTTCGCTCTATAGGGCTAACAGATATAATGCATTCAGCTCATTACTACAAAAAGCTACCAAGTAGTGTTGCGAGTGTTCACTCGATCTATTGGTGTTTCTCTGGTAGTTTAGAACTACACAAGTATAATTTGAGATTCCAAAACGACACACCAGATTAGCAACAACATTGCGCTGTATCTGTAAGAGTATATCACCACAGATATATGCAGAAATAATTTATGCGGTGCGGCACTGACACGCCTACACGTCAAGCCATGTTGAAGTCAGGCAGTGTGGCAGAGCCGATACCTCATGACTGTATTTGATTTTTATTTGCAATATTTGGTATTCAGTCAGCCTCCACCTCCAGTCAAACAGTCTTACCCAATACAAATCTCAGTAGATAGGCTGGGCTCCAGGGAGTTTTGCTGTTCTTCTCTGCGGCAATGCAGATTCGAGTATAATGCTCTGCACCATTTTGGGATCAAGTCAGATCACTGTCGCTAGTCTTCCCTTCTTCCAACTGCCTGTGACCGTGGTCAAATCAAGCTGTAACCTCCATAAAAAAAGCTCCTTTGGTAGTCATCCTTCCTTGTGTAATCTTCACTGCCTTAATGGTGTACGGGAATTAGGTGAAAAAGAGCTGACATACATCATGCTGCCCACCTTGCCGTCCAAGCCACGACCCTCGTGTGGGAATTATTTTGACAATAAACGCAGGTTTTTTTTTCCCTTTGTCCTGTGGGTTGTTTTTCTTGTTTCCATTATTGTCTGGGTGATTCTATTGTAATTCCTGGAAGTGGACTTTGGGGGGTGAATGCTTTACTTTAAGGTTAGGTGATTGTAACTTTGATCCTCCATGACCAAGTTTTATGTTTTTACGTCCAGAAAATTCTATTTGTTGCACAGCAGATCAGCTACTACTGCACACATGTTTCTGTGCCTCAGTGTGCTACCACTTGAAATGCATTGTGTTCTTATGCTTGGCATGGTATTAAGCATGTATGCAATGACTTGGAAGTTTCAGATAGTTCATCACAAGAGATTTATATTTACACATGCCATGACAAGTTGCCTTTTGAAATAAACCTGCTTCTTAATGTGACTGTGTGATGACAACTTGCCAGTGTTTTTGCCTGTAGTGACATCACTCATTCCCCCTCCCAGTACTTACTTATTGGCTGCCAAGGTGCGGAAACGCAGCAGAAGGCATGCCAGAAATAAGCCTGCCTGCACCCATCGTCATCTGGACTACGCCCAGCACCAAGATCCCTGGTCCTCTGCACTCCAGCAACTACCCCACTGTGACTCACTGCACCCTCAACCTCAGCAGTTGCTCCGTGCAGTGCTGCACCACACAACAAAGAGTGAGCATTCTCATGCATTTCCTGCAAGTTTGCATGCACTTACCCCATCCAACACTCACTGCACCCACACAGACAGCACCCAAAACCCCACTCTCTGTCACTCACACAGTCCTGCAACCACCTACACAACACTTAGCACTCACATGCTCATAAAAATCTTCTCACTAATGAAACATGTCACAGAGATTTGGGACCTGCTTCACTGCAATGCCCCAGACCTAATTTTCCTCATGGACATTTGGTTGAATTCCCCTATCCGAACGTTACATCACCACAGCCATACCCTACCGGCTACAGGATAGCTAAGCTAGACAGACTTCACAAGCCCAGAGGCGAAATTGCCTTCATCCACAAGAATGCCATCAGCAGCATCCCCTCGACGAACACGTCAGCCTTCAACATGGAAGATCTGTTGTTTAAGCTCCACATCACAGCTTACTTCAACCTAAGCGGCACACTCATCTACTGACCACCGTGATTGTGCACCAGCTTCACTAACCCCATCACAGACTTTGTCCCACCACTTGCCCTCAATGCTCGTAGTCACATCCTACTTAGAGACCCAAACTTACACCTGAAAGACAACTCAAAAGCTCTCATCAAAGACCTTGGAAGCCTGGGCTTCGCCCACTCGATAAAGGGACCTACCCACATCCCTGAACACCTCTTGGGCCCTATTTTCATCACCTTTAACAACATTTGATTCAAGGAGCTCACACCAGTCTCCTGGACAGCTGAGGCCCTCGTCAAGTTCAGCATCCCTGTTCCAGTACAACCTAAAGCACCTCTGCCAGGTAACTCCCCGAAATTAGAAAAGCATATCTGAAAAGGACTGCAACACCGCTCTCAACATCCACCGACCCAAACACAGGAAGAGCCTCCCCAAAGCAATCAAGAATTCTAATAATTGGATCACCTCCTGTGTTGACTCCCTGGACAGCCTCAAACGCAGCAATACAATAAGATCTAGTCCTTAGGCCAGCTGATACATGGAGGTACTCAGACTGATGAAATGCCACTGCAAACAAATGGAGCGGAAATGAATCATGATCCAGGACAATGCAGACAGGAGCATGTTCAAATCTGCCTTAAGATACTACAAGAAAATGATTCTTACCACCAAATGGAGGCTCTTGTGGACCACATCGATTCGATGCCAGCACCAAAAGCACCACAGAAATCTTCTCCATGATAAAGGATTTCACCTCATTAGCAGCTGTCTCCAACCTCCTACCTCAGCAACAATCTCTCAGTTCTTCTGCAACAAAATCACAGCCATTTACAGCATCTTTAACCCACAACCGGATCCAACAGATGCCTCCCAATCTATCCAAAATGACAATGCTAACCACATAACCTGTGATCACCCCAGAAGAAACTGCCACCACCATGAAGCCCTTTCACTCACAGACCCTATTGAATCCTGCCCCTACCAAGCATACTCCAGGGTACTGCAACCCATCAGCGCCATGCTCATACTGTCAATGACCCAACAAGTCAACGCCATCTCCTCCTCCTGCTTCAACACCCTTTGTATGCTTCGCAAGATCTACAGATGGATCTCCACCAAAATCAGAAGGACGGTCACCCAGGCCCTCGTCACCAGCAGGCTGGACTACGGCAACACCCTCTACGCGGGAACCACGGCCAAACTCCAAAAGAGACTCCAACGCATACAAAACGCCTCCGCACGCCTCATCCTCGACATCCCCCGCCACAGCCACATCACCACCCACCTGAAGGACCTGCACTGGCTTCCCGTCAACAAGAGGATCGCCTTCAAGCTCCTCACCCATGCTCACAAAGCATTCCACGACGCCAGACCAGCATACCTCAACAAGCGACTCACCTGCTACACTCCCAACCGCCAGCTCCGCTCCAAGGACCTCGCACTCGATACCGTTGCACGCATCCACCGTACGACCACTGGCGGCAGATGCTTCTCCCACCTCGCCGCAAAGACATTGAACACCCTCCCCACCCACCTCCGACAGACCCATGACCTGCTGACCTTCAGGAGACTCCTCAAGACCTGGCTGTTTGATCAGTAGCTGCCCCCCCAGCGCCTTGAGACCCTCATGGGTGAGTAGCACGCTTTACAAATGTTTGATTGATTGATTGATTGATTGATTGATTGATACTCATTCTGAAGGACTCCACCTCTTCTGAGATCTTCCCAGATGCTTGGAAAAATGCATCTGTCCTCCCATTGTTAAAGAATCTCTCTGCGGATCATTCAACACACGCCAACCACGGACCGATCTCCCTTCTACCATTCCTGACAAGGCATTAGAAAAAATCATCAATAGACACCTCACCCAATACCGCAACGACCTGAGCACCACTCAGTCTGTTTTCGGGCCCAACCACAGCACATAAACTGCCATCATCCCCGCAATGGATGACATCTGCATGATTGTGAAGTGAGGAGACACAGAAACCCTTGTCCTCCTGGACATCTTCACAGTGTTTGACACAGTCTCTGACGCTCCCTCCTCATCCCACGCTTACACAAAATTGGAATACAAGGATTCACACTCCGATGGATCTGCTCTGTCATGACTGGAAGGACCCAGCCAGTCAACTAGCACCATACACCTCGAAGGCACGTAACCTCATCTGCAAGGATCTTCCCTGAGCCGACCCGCTTCAGACACATACATTATCCCTCTAGTAAGCATCATTCGCTCTCACAACATCGACGTCCTCTCCTATGCTGACGTCACCAACTCATTCTCTCCCTAACGGACAAGATGCCTAGTACTTGGATGATGTTGAATGTCTGCATGACTAAAATCACCCACTTAATGAAGCAAACTGTCTAAAGCTGAATGCTGACAAACCCTAAATCCTGATCGTCAGAAAGAGAACTTCACTGTGGAACTCCACCTGGTGGCTAACAGGAGTAGAACTGACACCCACCCATGCCAAACACCTCAGCATATTTGACGTGACCTTCCAGGTCAAATCCATCACTGCTTCACAGTTCCATACCTTGAAGTTGCTGAGGAAACTTTTAAAATGGCTCCCTATCAGATCCAGGAAAACAGTTGTACACGCCCTTGTCACATGCAGGCTGGACTCAGGCACACCTTCAATGCCGAAATCAACAAAAAACTGACTTGTAGGCTGCAGACTACTCAGAAGCCGCTGGTTAGAATTACTCTCAACCTCCCATGCAGCACTCACATCACATCACACCTGAAGGAGCTCCACTGGCTCCCCATATACAAAAGAGCACAATTCAAGCTCCTCATCCACACTTTTCAGGCACTACATAATACTGGCCCAGCATACCTGAACAATAGCATCTGCTTTCACGAACCTTCCCGACAACTCCGCATGTCTGGACTCCTACTTGCCCATCTCCCATGCATATGGAAAATCTGATTCAATGGTCGAGCCTTCTCCTATATCAGTTTTAAAGAGTGGAATGGCCTGCTCCTACACATAAGTGCCTCCTCCTCACTTTTTGAATTTTGCAAGAAGTGGAAGCCTGGCTTTTCAAGTAGTTCTAGTAGGCCCTAGGTTTGGCTGGACTTACACCTGCTCAGCTGCAGAATACTCTCCCAGGTGATAGTGCAAATACAAATCACATTGCATAAGATAGTATAAAATATTAAGTGCTGGAAAATAGGTGCTCGTTGGTGTTCATATCAGGACTGCTGCCTCCGAAACTCACTGCAGTTTTGGGGACACAGTCAGCCCTGGATTGCAGTTCCACCATACAAGGTGACTTTTTAGAGCTATTTCCTACCTTGAGTCCTTGCTGAGTGTCGAGTTGGATTCTGATTCAATTTCTCAGTTTTAAGCCATACTGCTAAGTGTTCAGTAGCCATGAGGATGGAGAATATAAACAGCTTATACTGATGTTTTCTAGCTTTTCATGTGTTTAACGAGAGTACTGACAATAAAGACATTGTTATTGTGCTGTTTCAGTAATATTTTAATCTAAGAGGACTGCTTTGATACACTGGCTATGATAACTGGCCAAACTGTATTTCCCTTGTTTCAAAAGCTCAATATTTTATGTACCTATATTTTTCCATATATGGAATATGATGTATTAGAAATTCCATTTCTATTTTTAATTTCAAGGATGTTTTAAATGCTCTGTTTTATTAGCTTGAGCTTGAAGTCTGTGCCTTGGTGAACTGAGTTCCTCGGTTGTATGTACATGCACCTTTGTTTTTATCAGATTAAGACTAATGCTTTTTGAAGTATTTTGAATGCAGCCAAAGAGCTAAGTAGTTAAGAGTTGCTGTCAACTAGTACCAATAATGAATTTTCCACAAGTATGCCTAATATAATTTTTTCTCTTAATTATGAAAGGGAAACACATCCAACTTGCTCAATCAGGTCCTTTGTGCCTAAATTACCACCTGAGTAGTCTTTCCCATAAACTAGTGACACCCAAATGATGGCGATTCAGCTTGTGCTGTCTGTCTTTTCAGTGAATCTCAGTGTACAATGTATGGATCTGTAGATTTGTTTTGTGTTTGCTAATTCATAACATTAAACATAAACTTGGCTTTTGGGGCCAATTGTGGTAAAATATAAAATAATCCCAAATTCCAATGTATATGCATTGTAGCATACAGTATTGCCTCAAGTTGTGTGAGGCTGAAAGAACTCACGCTAAACTCAAAGTTTATTACACCCGAGAAAAACGCTTAAAATATTACGTTGTATAATTTTTGTTTTTCGGAAAGGCATACACGTTTTTGTCATTCTGTAAATGAGTGAAATAGAAAGCGAGAGTAGTTTTCTCTGCTGAGTAATATTTTCGCTTGCTTGTGACTTTTTTTTCATTGGTGAGTGCGGGTCATATATAACATTTGCCTTGAATCCCTCTTGTTTCTGGCCTCTAAAGCTGTCAGTGACGACTCCTCTTACTTTATTGCGGACATAAATTCCGAAAGAATTGGTAGCTAAATCCAATTTGTGTCATTCCTCGTGGCCTCTGCTATATCTCCCAGCATGTTTCACAAAAGCAGAATCCCATTAACACCAAATAACCGCCTCCGTATTGGCAGGCGCCCAGGAGCATTTAGCGCGCGCGGTGAATCTATGGCGCCAAAATCCTTGAAACATCCCCTTATTCGGACAATTTTTGCTTGCAATGCTGTTTGTCTCTAAAATCACTGGTAATGCCTAACTCCAATTCTTTCAGTAGATTTGCTGCACGTTTTATAGTGCCTTTGAAACTTATTACCAAGAAAGTTACCAACCTTCAACAGGACTAATAAAATATACATTGGAAAGGGACTTCAGGGCACCGTGGAATCGAGCAAAAAGGCGTGGACTTTCTGCAAAACAGCAAAACACGGGAATATGCTTTGTCAAATGCAAAACGCACAACAAAATGCACCTTCTTTAAAAACAATCACTGTAAAATGCTCAGCTTTTTTCGAAAGTCGCTCTTGGAACTAATTTATCATCATTGCACCAACTCTTAGCATACCGTTACTTCGCAGGTATTTACTCTGAAGTTTTTACTTCGCAAATACCATTACTAAGCATGATTTTAGTACGCATGCCTTTACTTCGCAAATACATAGAAATACATTCAAAATGCGTTTACTTAGCAGCTAATTATTAGGCATACCGTTACAACATGTTATTGTTAGTTTAAAACAAAAAAATAATCGTAATAGTAACCTATCCCCTGGCACGGGATGCCAAGGAAATAGGGGTTTTGGGTGGGAAAGTATTTAAAAAATACTTGGTAAAAATTAATACTCGGGTATTATTTTAAATATCCAAGTACTTTTTTAATACTCATTTCTAGAAATCTTATAATTTTAGAACATATGTCTGACATCCATTAAATAAAATATAATCAAAATCATGTCTTTTCAAATATCTAATCTTGTCTTCATCTACAGTATTTTTAAAATACAACTTACCAGCACTGCGGTGATTTATGCAACTCCTCCTCTCCCCACCGTATCCTCTGTTTCACGTTTACTCGTTAATGAGTGAATGAATCTTTAATCTATTGAAATAGAAAAAGGACAATTTTATCCATAGCAACTAATAGTAAACCGTGGGAAAACTTATATATTATACACACATTTTGAAAAAAATAATAATATAATTATTTTTTTAATAAAATAATCCATTACATTAGTCTTACAATTTTTATTTTTTTATTTTATCAATCCATTCCATAAATAACCTATAAACGAGCTAACGCTATTATTTAAACGATTTAACAAATTCAAATATATTTCAAAACGCTAACAAAAAAGAAGTGTTTTTTAAAAACAACTTACCTTCACAGGTATGTTTAATGATTCACCTGCTCTCCTCTCTGATCCTCCCTCTGACAGACATTAATGTGTCTCTGTTTCCTTTTTCAAATAAAATAGATAAATGTCAATTTACCCACCTTTTTTCATTCAAACATTTTAAATCAAATATTTATGATAATCCTCTTTTACACTACTATTATAATACTGTTCATTTTTTCTCAATAATAATAACCGACAAGAAATGTCATAATTAAGCTATTTGCTGAATAAAGGTATCAATAATACTTAAAACTTTTAATCTTTTACTAATCAATGTCTTTTAATGTATGCATCTCCTCATCTCCCGCTTGAACGTGCTGCCTGCCAGTCCACCTGTCTCCCTGTTCTTTTTACCATTGCCACAGTGACTCTGTGCCTATTTTAATTAGTTCATTCTCTGCTATTTTTTTTAAAGTACCCTATGTTGTTCATCAGAGTGACAGAGTATTAACAGAATTATTACTCTTTATTTTTTGGGAGTACCAGTTTTTTCCAATTTTTTTTTGTTGTTCATCAGAGTGGCACAGTATTTACAGAATTAATACTCCGGTATTTTTTTAAACCATCCAGTTTTGCACTAAACAATAGGATCTTTAATTTGCACAGTAACTCTATTATGCGTAGTAAGTGCATGCCAAGAAATGGAACATGCGTAGTAAATGCATGCTAAGTAAATGCATGTTAAGTAATGGCATCTGCGAACTAAAATATGCGTAGTAATGGTAATACGAAGTAATGACCGCGAAGTAAAGGTAGGATACACTTAGGAAAGTGATTTCAGACATTAAATAGTCCTTGTAATTGACAACTATTAGTGGGTTGTCTTTGAAGTCGCATGATTTACTTTCTCTTTAGTATTGTTGAACCCAATTTTCCACATATTGTCTCTAATAATAATTTACTAGCCAGGGTGACTCCATTGCAAGGTTGTGTACCTTGTACTTATTACTCTAGTGCACAGTGAGATCACACCTGAATGTCTGACACTGTGAGCTGGTTCACAAAACATTTTTCACTGGCGCTATTCCATTTCCTTTGTGGTAAGCTAACTCAATGGTTGCTCCAGACACCATTTGCTCCACTATTAAAAAAAACAGGGTTCTGGAGCTGATAATTAGTCACAAGAACGTATGTGCATATTTGTTGTGTTTGTTTTGGTTGAGGTGGTGTTCTGTTCTTCATTATGCTGCTGTGTTTTGTGATGCATTATTGCGATGTGATTTTGTTGTATTATGTTGCAGTAGTTGTGTCGTTTTCTGTTGTGACTGTTTTTTTGTGATGTACCCTGTTTTGCTTTTAATGTGTTGTTATTTTGCTTAGTGTATGTTATTGTGTTGTGTTCTACTGTTCACTGTATATATGTCAACAAATGCTGCTACGTTTGCAACAAAAATCAGCATGTTACTGTAATGTTCTTAGGAAAAGCAACCATTTACCGCTGTCTAAGGCAGTAACATTGTGCTGCACCAGCTCTTCAATCACTTAAGTAACCATCAGCCAAAACAGTGGCGTAATCAATCTTAGGGCTCTAAGGGGTATATTCTCAAGAATGTATGATAACTACCGCAAGAGAAGCTTAACGCAACTCTCAACATCGCAGCCTATCGTGGGAAAATGACTCCATGTTAACTAAGTATTCACAACACGGCGGTACCATGCGATAGTCACCAGACAACGCGTAAAATGGCAGTGATAAAATCAATGCCACGCCTCAAAAATGCAAAACACGAACGCCAAAAAAGCTGGCATGATGCCAATCGCGATACAAAAAGCTGTGAAAACCAGCGGCAAACCTGCAAATCCCACGCGTCTGGTGGGAAAATGCACTATAAAAGCTACAAAAACAACACACCAGAAACAATCCAAAGTGCGTAGCAACATGGATGCACCCTGACCAAGCGCAGAGGCCAACGCGAACCCCACAAGCCCCACAGACCACCAGCAAGGAACAATGGGGTCTTGGAAGGCCAAGGAGAAGAGGAAGAGGAAGACGGGGTGCAGTCCGCAGGAAAACAAGACCAGCGTCACAGAGGTAACAGAAAACAACCAGCAACTGAACCACAATCAGACTACCCTGAATGCAGCCAGAGTGTCGAGGAGGCCAATGGAGGAGGCCAAGAGGTGCTGGCATAACGTGAAAACCTAAACCAGACCCAAAGCCACTGCCAACAGGAAGGCAGCAACGGCGACAGGAGGTGGGAGTCATGCGCCACAGGAGGAGCTGGAGGAAATGGAGGCCAGTCCTCAGTGTGGAGATGGTGCAAGGAGGTGGGAGTACAGACACGGCTCGAGAGGACCTGACACAACAACAACAGGGTGAGGAACAAACAGGGACTGGGGGGACAGGGGAGATGGTCACAATGGCACACATGCACAATGATGTGAAGCACACTGCACACCCACAATTACCCAGGGCCATGTCCCCCATCCCCGTGGCACACAGCAGCACACACACATAGCAATCACAGCACATCCCATGACAATATTTCACAAAGTGCAACACCGACACTACAGAACAGGGGACACAACTGTGACAAAGCAGGGAGCTGTGAGATGCATATGTACAGGTACAACCTCACATCAGTCATTTAGTCCAAATGTCCACTGTCCCCCCTCAAATTGCCAGCACCTCCCAAACAGTCACAATGTACATTGTCACATGTCACACAGTCTGCATGTCCACAAGAACAATGCACCAACATAAATGTCAACACAATGTCAACATGCATCTCCGCTTCACATTGCAGAGGGACAAACAACACCTCCAGCAGGTCAGACCAGACAACCCATCAGGGATGCCGGAGACGACCACCACACCTTCAACACCACCGCCCTACAACAGCCTATGAACATCCTATGCAACCCACCACCAGGACCAGGGCAGACAAGCTACTTAGAGGAGAACCCATCCCCTGCAACAGACCACACAGCATGAAGCACCCGCAAGCACGGCTGGCTCACAACACTTCACCGACACACACATGGCACCCCAATGCCAGGTGACAGAACGCCAAAAGGAGGTGGCCAAACAGGTGCGGGTGTGGTCTGAAACCATGGAGGGCGAACTAGGACACATATGTGGGTGTCCATTACCCTTCAGGGACCACCTACACCCCACAAAGGAGAGCCACACTGTCATAGAGACACATGCAGATGCACATTCCCAGTACAGAACCATGCCCAGGGGCACGCACATATCAGTCACACACCCACATTGGCTCTGCATACCACGGCCCAGTCCACTCCCCTTACAAAATGAGTGGGTGACAACAAAGCTACATGTCCAAGCTCCGACCCGCTGCCTGCGGAGACATGTCTGCATCCGCCTTACACAGCATAATGTAATGTCATAGGGCCCTCATGCATACAACAAGACCACAGGGACACACGCATATATCATGTTGAACTGGAATCGGGCATGTGCGTCTGGCCCCTTTATTGTCAGGGCCACATGTACAGTGATGCCTGTGCTGGATGTGTGTGGGGTGAGTATAAGCCAGCCCACACAGAGTGCTTAGTGCTGGCAACAACTTAAACAGTGGACACCAGTGCAATATAAACAGAAAACACCTGCATAACAGAGTCAACTGATGAGCAACATGGAGGGAGCCGGAGCAAGTACAGAGGTTACACAACATACAAACAGAAGTGTCCGTGAGTTTCAGTGCGCTGAAGTTGAGGCCCCAGAGCTAAGCGTGCCCATATGAAGAAAATGCACAGGATTGTATCCCTTCTGGACATTCCTGATGCAGCTGCAGTGGGGGGGTGTCGCACCTGCATCATCTTCCTCATAGTCATCCCAGGTCTCCCACACTGCCTGAGGTGACATTGCTGCGTAACCTCTCCACAGCACATAACTAAAACAGTAATGGACGATGATTTGTGGTGCACTGAGTTAGTGGCCCCTGCAGTGCTGAGCAGGGGATCAGGCAGAAGTAGTCATCCACAACAGGTGTGAGCAACTCCGTCAGTCTGCCAGTACGACTGTTTCGACACTGACAGTTGGCGGTTGTAGTTGGTCCTGGCGGTGGTATCATGTGCCTCCTGCCGTGATGCGACGTCCGGGCCAGTCAGGACTCGATTTGATGTGTGAGCCCTGGTGGGCTGCAGTTGAGGCCAGAGGCAGCGGACAGCGTAGGGCCACAGACACATGGCATTGATGACCCCAAGGCCATCGCCTCAGAGGCCATCCAATATCTCAGAAGAAGGGGTCCCGGACCTAACCAGCACAGAGTTAGTGGCCCGGGATGCACTGCAGCCGGCACAGGCACCCCGCCACGGGAAGGTGGTGTCCGAGGTGTATGTGGCGGAGGAATGCTGCGGACTGTGGAAGGTGTCCTCCAGGGCATGATGCAGAGGGTGGAAGCTGTCCAGAAGCAGCAAATTGAGGAGTGGAATGCCAGGGTATCGTTTTAGCCACAAAGTCAGTATCACCGACATGATGGCGATGACAACCCCAAGTCCCCACCAAAATTCAACCAGAAAGTGTCCATGGGTCTCATGGAACATACTTAGTGGCACCGGGGCTGAAAGGGAATGCAGTCTGTGTTGAGGCCTGTACAATGACATCAAGTCAGCCATTAATTAATCAAGACTGAATTCGAATAGTGTGACCTACTCGACCACAGTGTAGGCCTGAGGCAGCGGTCAGCACAGGCCAGACGCGGTTCAGCGAGCTCCTCCTGGAACTCTAACACACGACATTAACATGACATTTGGGGGTGACTTGTGGTTGACGGAGGCTAAAGCACCAGAGCCAAGCAGGTGTTCCGTCAGCGACGATGACGTGTCCTGCCTGGTACGGACTGGATTGGCGTGAGGCCTGCTGTACCGCAATGTAGGCCGACAGCGAAGTCATCAAGGGCCCACAGACACGTGTAATTGGGAGGCCAGGCACATACTTGGTGTCACCACATCGAAGGGAGTACTGTGATGTAAACTCTGCCTTAATGTGCGTACTCGGACAAAATGTATGATCAAGTCTCAGTCACAAATGTGTGACCCACTCACCCGCAAGCTGGCCGGAGGCAGCGGTCAGCAAGGGCTCACACCCATGTGTCGTTGTCTTGCGATGCACAGAGTTAGTGACACTAGGGCAGTTGTCGGTAGTGTCCGATCACCTCCACAACAATGATCCTTTTACCCTCCAGACTGAAACGCATCATCTGCTTATACCTCTCCTTGCATACTGTGACATGAACACTGCCATGAGGAAATCAAGACTCAGTCCCAAAAGTGGGACCTAGTTGGCCGCAGTGCTGGAGACAGCGGTCAGCACGGGCCAACCGCTGTCCTGCCATCTCCTCCTGGATCTCTCACACACGACGTTGGAATGGCATTTATATTAGATTTGTGGCTGACAGGTAGTGGCACCAGAGCTGTGCGGGTGTTCAGCTGGCGAGTGGGCCATGTCTTGTCTGTGATGGACTGCATTGGATTGGTGTGAGGCCTGCAGGACTGCAGTGCAGGCCAAAGTCCAGAGTCAGCAAGGGCCCACAGACACGTTTGGTGTGCGTCCTATGCACAGACTTGGTGGCACCACATCGGAGGGAGTATGGTGACATGTACTCAGCCTTAAATCATGTACTCTGCCAAGGTGTAATCAAGACTCAGTTCCAAATGTGTGTGTACTTGTCCACTGTGTATGCCGGTGGAGTAGGTCAATGATAAAGTAGTTCCGCAGGCCTGTGTCATGGAGGCCGTGATGGTTCGGGACTCTGTCAAGGTCAGTGGCCTCGGGCTTGGAGCTTGCACCGGCACGTGGTGGGCCCTCTTTGACACACGCCAGTGTCGGCAGGTGGGCATTGAGGCCTGGGTGCGCAGGGCGGACAGGACTGGTTCGGGGAACAGCATCCCGGGGTGCAGCAGGCGCACAGGATTGCTGGCAACACCACTCACGGCGTCGGCCTTGTGGCAGGGTGAGAGGCACCACCCTAGCAGAGACGTTGGGCATTCTGGAAGAGGACCACGCCCAGAGTTACGTGCCTTTTATTCACAAACCTACGCTGGCCCAGCGTATGCCGGGCTAGCCCAGTCCGCTCGCGCTTATGGGTACCATAACAAGCTACACTTCCGCGATCGTCCCCACTGGCTGAGGTGACATGGTTGCGTCCACTGTCCACTACACTCCAGACACCAGCGATGTGTGTAGGCATGGATATGTGTGTGGTCTACATACTACAGTCTGGCCACTAGCACATCCACGCCACACTTGGCATTGTGTACAGTCTCATTCATGGGTCACTTGTCTCCTTCGCACATGCCTGTTCTGCACTTCTTCCGACATTCTGTTATTGTGTGGCCGAGGTGCCATGCTGTTGATGGCTAATGTACATGGCTGGCCCAGGTTCACACAGTGAGTTGTGCTGTTTTGTATGGTGGGTGTGCATGTTGTATGTGAGCTTGTGATGTTTGCATTTCCTGTGTCGTATGTTGCATGATTGTGGAGTTGAGGTGTGTGGTGTGTGCATTTGGTATTGGCCAACGAGCAGTGCTTTTCTTTGGGTGCCATCCTGGTGGAGCAGGTTGATGATGGACTGTCGGAAGGTGTGGGAATCATGCACACTGCCTGGGTGGTTTGCCGCGGTGGAGATTCCCTGGTGGTCCACTATTGCCTGCACATTGGTGGGATACATTTGCTTTCTGTTGCGCTTATTGTGTGCAGTGTTGCCAGGGGCCACTAGTAGGACATGTGTGCAGTCAATTGCCCCCTGACACGTGCGGGAAGCCAGCTGTGGCGTCCACGCCTTGCTTGGTCTCCGGCTGTTCCTGCGCAGTGTGTGCAAAGTATAGATGGTGGGATACCAAGCTGACGGTGTCATCCATGGCCGTTGTGAGGGACTTGGATTGGCCTGGCTGTGTGACTCCTCTGTCTCAGGTGTATGTTGGTTGGAGGGTACCAGAGGCCAACACGTGTAGCACGGCCAGCTGCTTTGTCTGAGGTGGGATGTTGGTTGTCCGCTGTGTTGGTACTGTCAGCCTGTGGACAATGGTGGTCAGGATGCGAAGGAGGGTTGTCCCTTTGAGCATGTAGTGAGCAATGACATTCTCTGGTGTTAGATCTGTGAGGTTGGTGCATTTTTGGAGGGTCACTGTCTTTGTCTGTGCTGCCTCAGTGTTGATCCGCGGGGGGCGGTGGGTGTCCGGGGGTGTGGGGGTGGTCATGGGGCTGTTTGCGGTGGTTGTTGTGGCCCTCTTGGGTGCCCGGCCCGCATGATCAGTAGCTCCATGGCATCTGTTGTTGTTCAGGTGTGGCTGTGGGCTGGGCTTCCTTTTGTGGTGCAGGCTGCCATCCGACTTTGCATCAGGTCAGAGCAGGTGTTAACTTCCTGCTGCTAATGCTCATTATCTCATGTTTCGTGGTCTTATCGCCGATCTGTCTGGTCATTGAGAATGTTGCGGTGTGGTGTTGTTGCGGCTTTTTGCTAGGGAACGCCTACTCTGCATCTCATTAGCGATAGTTGTTGGGGTCATCTGTGGTGATGTTTTTGCGGCTGCTATCGCGAGTTAACTGGTGATATGGGCTGTTAGCACCAGTTTGTGAATGGGGTGATACATTTTTTGTGACTTTGGCTGCGATAAAGTGCCGTTAACTCGGCGATAGCTCTTCGACACTATGCCCCTAAGTCTTTGCTTTCTGGGTTATGGCCTTATGCATCAACACTACATCTTTAGTCACCTAACCGGCAAAATAGGTCTAAAATCCTAAACAGAAATGCATGATGGACATTCCCCCTTTCATGTTAGCAATAGAAAAATACTTTTCAGAACTCCGAATTCGATCAAGCTGCAGAGAGGCAAACTCAGGAAAGCTTGCCTAAATTTGGAATGGTAGAGTCTTGGAACTTTGGATGGTTGTAGTTTTTACCTTGAAATTTTCCACTGTGCTTCCTTGCATTCTTGCTTACTTTTCTCCTTCCTTGTGTTTCGCCCCGTAGAGACAATGCACTACTTTGTTCACTCTCAGTCACTAACTTGTTCACTTGTTTGCACTATAAAATGCTCCAGTGCTCACATCTGCAAGCAATCCTGCTGCATTCTCCTCCACCAAAAACACACTGCTCCATCTCATTAACATGTTCACTCGTTCACATTATCACTTCCTCAGACACTCGCCCAAAGCAGCCCAAAATTGGGAAATCCTGTGGCAAAACGGTGCACTTCAGTACTGTTTATCCGTTGACATGTTGAGGTAGCACCCAAATGTGCAGCTATCCCCATCTCTGGCCAAGTGCATATGGGCTATCTATACACCTAAAAAATATTACCATCATTGCTGACAGCCTCTCCTTGGTAATTCAACCCATGTGGGTCTGGGCATCATTTCAGGCATCCTGTGTTACGCTCCTTCCTACCCTAACACCTCTGTTCTTGCAGATGTTAGAAAACATTGGGATAAGACAGAAAGTTTTCCTGTTAGCCACTCCACCTACTCCAGAGATCAGGGAAGGCAGCTGCCTATAGTGGGAGTGCAACAACTGTCAGAGGGGGAGGATGCCTGCCTCCAACTCACTTGGGATTCTTGCGGGCCAAGTATTGCTCTATCAGATTTTTTGTAAGGTGTTGATACCCTGTCTCACACAGATTATCCCACCAGACAGACAAACAGATTAACATACTAACTCACCATATCTACGATCGCTTTTCTCTCTATCTTTCTCTTTTCCTTTCCACTCCCTTTAATTACTACCCTTCTCCATTTGCCTTCTTTGATTCTACCTTCCTAATCAGTCAATAAAACTCAGTTAATCTGCCTTATAGTATGATATCTACAATAATTCAAGAGGAACCTATTTTGTTTAACACAATAATCAGTTAAAGCATATTGGAGATAGCAAATGTCAGATCACAGTTTATATTCAACCATTTGGATTTGCAAAAATATAGAAGATGTGCAACAACCAATTTACAAAACAATTAATATTTATTCAATTGATAACAACAGACACAACATGGTTCAGAAAATTATAGAGGGTCCTAAAAGGAAGAAAGGTTGTTCCAAGGTTAACGTGTAAAGGAATGCTCAAGGGTGTCAAAAAATTCAAAGTATAGGGGGACATAGAGTTTTAAAGACTGTACATAGAACTGATACTGAATAAACAGTTTGCTGCAGCCTGGCCAATCACAAGATAAAGATTGGCAATTCACATAAAAAACCAGAAGATTTTTTCTTGGTTGGAATGGGGGTGACAGGAAATTGTGGTCCAGGTACACATGGGGGGGATTTTGTCGATATTTCGAACCGACTTGATGGCAAAGAGGGGTATTTTAAACCTCAGCCATGCGGATCTTCCTCAGGACAGGGGATGGGAGGGGGCGACCCTAAAACGTAAATTAAAAATGAGTGTAATTATTGGGGGGGCACCTCCAAGGGTTGTCAAAAAACGTATTTAAAGGTTGCACATCCAGGGATGGGGAAAGCTCACCTCATCAACCGTGTTAGGCGCCTGAAGCGTCCAGGGGGTGAGGCATCAACTATATTCTGTATATAACCTCAATTGTAGTTGTGAATCATCACTTATTGAGGTTGTGGTGGGAATGGCATCAGTACCTGAACAATATTAACCCCTGTAGTTGCCATGATGCCAAGAAGACAACCTGAATTGTAAAAGGAAGCTAGAGGCATCTCCACTTACCCGCAATAATGTTGCACTGAGTGCGCACAGGCAGCGGATCTGGTCGCTAAATTGGTTAGGGCCACTGCCTAATGAACAGAGCTGAAAGGAAAGGAATACCTGTTAAGGGATTATTCCAACAATGTCACAGGGAGGGATAGTGAACTCCGTGTAATGACGAATGAATATTACCTTGTGGTGCTTCAAAAAAACAGCTTCCTCACTCCAAGACAGTTGCAGCCAAATAGTAGCAAAACAACAGGAGTATTTAAGTAGTGGAGGAAAGGGGTTGGGAAGTCAATTAAGAGCGGTGACTCATGCCGCTCATGTGGAAGCATGGCCATAGTAGAAAGACTCAATTCTGAGTCTGACATCTCCCATGTGTTTCACAATTCAGCATTCAGAACCAGGCAGCACTTGGAAACAGTTCAGATTAATGAGCCATAATTTAAAACACACATATAATAATAATTAAGGACCAGACATTGCTTGGAAATGATTATGCAAACACTGTGAAATTAAAGATCACAGTAAGTTATGGCCATAGTAGAAAGACTCAATTTGGAGTCTGACATCTCCCATGTATTTTGCAATACTTGGAAACAATTCAGATTAATGGGCCATATTTTAGAACACACATATAATTATAATTAAGGACCAGACATTACTTGGAAGTGATTATGCAAACATGGACGCACTGTTAAATTAAAGATCACAATGAGTTACAAATTAACGTGCAAATTAGGTGCGGTTCTCATGTAAGATAACACAGTTGAGTATATACGCATATCTAGATGAACCATCAATGGTGAAAAACCACAATTCTTACAAACAAAATTAAAATCATTGCAAGCAGGAAAAAGCTTTTGGCAAAAGGGTTAATAAGATGGACAGTGTAAACCCATGTTAGCTGAGCCATAAGGTTGGGTGATTTCCCACATGGTAGATAGTGTTAGAAGGGGGCTAAACAGCGCTCAAATATTATTCACCCATTTCTAAGTGCAGAAACCTGCCTAGTTATCTCCTCGTACTCGTTTAATCCTCTCGCTACAGTGTCTAAGTGATGTATCCACCTGCATTCCCGAAAGTTGAGGAGCCTGGAGAAATATCCTTCCCGTGGGTTAGCTTGAACCTTTTCTAGAACACACCAACGGAGGCTCTCAGGTGTGTGTTCAAAGTTTTTTAAATGTTCAACAAGGGGTGCTCCCTGTACCTGGCAACGTATACGGCTGCAGTGTTGCAGGATGCGTGTTTTTACTTTTTGTACCGTTTGGCTGATATATACACAAAAGCACACGGGCAGGAAATGGCATAAATTACCCCAGAGGAGTTGCAGTTTGTATGGATTTGAAGTGTATGCGTGTAGTTGTTGTATGTCAATGTTTTAAGTTCACTGGTCATGGGGCATGCCTTGCATTGCACGCCTTTGACCGGCGGAATGTTCCACAAGGTCGTTTGTGGGGTTTTGGTTTCCATGAGTAACAATGATCTAACTACATGCTCCCTCACATTTTTACCTTTCTGGAAGGCATGCATAGGCGGAGGAGAGCCACTGAGCGTAACCACCTTCTGCACTAAAAGCAAAACTATCAAAAAAATAATAATAAACAGCCGCTGGCATCTAGTGGCAGATGAGCTCTGTGGCTCTCCTCCGCCTATGCATACCTTCCAGAAAGGTAAAAACGTGAGGGAGCATGTAGTTGCAACCTGTCCAAGTAGGGAGCCTCATTATAGTCAGGGTAAGGTATTTACACAGCTAAGCTAACCCATTGCTCAATCTGAGGAGGCATCTTGGCTTTTAGATTGCCTAATATTGTCAATAGTGCTTGATGATCAGTCACTACATTGAAAGGTATCCCACATAAAAACACATATAAATGTCTGACAAGCTTTCACTGGTGTCTGCCACAATAAGCATTTTGTTGTCCGTTGTGCTGTGCAAAGATTGCACCTCGCCCAACAGCGCTAGAATCAACTACAACCTCAGTAGGAAGCTTGGGCTCAATGTAGGCCATTTCAGTTGCATTCTCGATGGCTTGATTGATTGCCTTGAAACTCTCCTAGCACTCATGTGGTCAATGAAGCACAACATTTTTTTTCATCAGTTTTCACAATGGTGCACTGACCGTGGCAAAGTGTTGCATGTATCTAGAACAGAAACTGGCCATCCCATGGAATGAACTTAACATGGAAATGTCCTCTGAGGATAAGCATCCTCTGGGGATTAGTGGTAGATAGCGCTTGCACTTTAGCTAGATCAGGTGCCATCCCACCATCAGAAAAGATGTGACCAAATAATTTTAAACTGGTCTTATGAAATTCACATTTGTCAGCATTCAAAGTTAATCCAGCATCTTTTAGCAAACTACATACCTGAATGAGTCATGCACTTTCTGAGTAGCTCTGAAAACCAATGACATTGCTATAGTTGAAGGAGGCATTCACAGCAGGTGAAAAGCTCTGCAGAAGGAGATACACCAAATCTCAGTTGCTTATAGCGATACAGACCACTGTGTGTAGAAGAGGTTATGTTCCTGCAATTTTCTTCAAGTTCCAACTGATAATATCCTTTGTTTAAGTCGAGGAATGAGAAAAACGTTGCACCATTCAATTGAGTTATCATATTAGAAATGTGCAGACCTGGATGTCATTTTTTCTTGATTGCCATGTTGGCCTGACGCATGTCAACACAAAGGCATATAGCTCCTTCACTGTCTCTTTTAGGCAATACTATGATGGGAGAAACCCATGGTGTTGGACCAGTGGAGCATTCAATGATATTGTGTTTGAACAATGAATTAGGTTCTCTTTCTTAATTCTTCTGTGTCTTAGGGCAACAGGAAGAACATCCTCATTTCTGTGTAACTGTGCTTTCATAGCCTTGAGCTTTCCTAACCCATGAAATAATGAAGGAAATTGACATTCAATTTAATGATGAACATTCATATTATGGTTTACCGATAGCAGTCCCATTTCAGCAGTGGTGTTGAAGAAGAGCAAACAGGCACTTTAAACCATGCCAAGCAGTACATGAATAGGTGCTCATACCACAGTTTTCTTGTGTTTCATCATAGCTACAAAGGAACCTTGACTTTGTAAAGGTGTCAACACAGCCCATTTATACACTTTAGTTTTTGACCACATACGTTCTGGTAATAGAGACTATTCACAATATGTTTACTCAAGCATGATATTTATCAACACACTGCTATACATAATAAAAGGTATTCAACACCCATTTATCTTTAGGGTACTCTTCTGACAATGTTTGTAAGTTTTTGGTGCTTTTTCATGTCAATTTTTCTTTAGTCTATGGTGTTTCTCACATTTTACTAGTCCAACATGCTCATGCCTCTCTGAAGTAAACATCGACATTGCCCAATTATCATTGACTCTTTCACTGGAAACCACCAGGTCTCATCCTTCAGCCCCACACTCTTCAACGCCTATATAACCCCGCTGGCCTATATCTTCATATCCCATGGTCTCAACATAGTTTCCTACGCAGACAGCACCCAACTCATCCTCTCACTCACCGATGGACCCACCATCATCATAGCCAAATTTCACAGATGCAAGGCAAATGTCACTGACTGGCTAGATGAACAACTGTCTGCAGCTGAACACAGACAATATGGATGAACTGACTTTTGTGAACAGCAGCAACACATGGAATGACTCCTGACTGCCATTCGACCTAAGACCCGCACCCATTCCCTCTGACCACGCCAAAAACCTTGGAATCATAGTTAACGAAAAGATCACCATGAAATCACAGAACAATTGCATTTCCTTTACTTACTTCCTCACTCTGTGCATGCTACATAAGATCTTCAAGGGGATACCACTACACACGAGACGCACCGTGACATAGATTCTCCTCGCCACCCAACTGAAATACGGCAATGCCCTCTATGTATAAATAGCCACACACCTCCTACAGATACTTCGGACCATAAACAAGGTTGCAGACAGACTCATCCTTAGCCTTCCCAGACAAATCCACATCTCACCCCACCTCAGGCAACTTCACTTGATCCCCACAGAGAAGAGATGCCAATTCAAGCTGCTGACCCACGCACACAAGGCTCTACACAACCACGGACCAGTTACATTAACCACCGGCTGAACTTCCGTCAACCATTAAGAATACTATCCTCTGCCTCCCTTTCACTTGTCCATACTCCCCACATCTACCGAATCAGAAGTGGAGGGCGCTCCTTCTCCCACATCGCCACAAAGACCTGGAACAGCCTCCCCATGCACCTTTGGCCCATCACCTAAGTTCTGGAAGTCTGAATGGCCCTCAAGACCTGGCTGTACTAATAAGCCTCTGGGACCTGCACCAGACCTATCAGATGACTAGCTGCACTTTATAAATACTGATTGATTCATTCATTGATGGAAGCTGACACTTGGGAACTCTTTGACAATGATTTAGATGGCAATCAACTTTGTTTGGCGTCGATTTACCTTTGTTGATGTGGCCTTGTGGGAGTGAGTCGAATGTCATTCATCCAGCGCTCGGTCGTCCATTTTGTCTTCATGCTGTGATGTACTCACTTTTCCTTTTGCCTCGCACAACATCACAAAATAGTTCACTTTGCCACAGTCATTGCAAATCTGTCCAATGGCAGAACATCTACCGTCATGTGGAAATGACAATCCACATCTGAAACACTTTTTGTCCCTCAGCTTTAGTCTTTGGTCTACTTTTAATGTTAATGACTGATGCACTCTTGGAACCTCCAGACTCCATGTCAACAGTTTTCGATTAGCACGCTCCTCAGCTCGGCAGCCATGAGGAATTGCTCAGAGTTTCCTTTAGCATTTGTCATCGAAAGGAATCTGACAGACTCTGAACTACTTGATCCAGTCTCTCAACAAATTCATTGACGGTTTCACCTACTCTCTGGCATTCTGACTGAAGCTGTATCATTCATAATCTATATTTGGCACTGAATTAAACTTGACATTCAAGGCTTCTTTGATTTGATTGCACGTTACTTTGTCATCATGTACAATCGTTTTTTTGGCTTCCCTTACGCCTTAACCAGCCATATTCTTCAGATACTTGATATTTTTTTGTCATCTGTTTCATCTATTGTATCTATGAAATCCTCAAAATTCTCTATCCAGGCAGTCCATCTATTGCCAATATTGTGTTTTTTGGCAATATCAAATGCTGATGGCGGTTTTAAGAATGCAGCAGCAGTATAACCAGTGGTGGACATCAATCATCTTCCTAACGCTTCTTGGGGAGCTGGCTCACGCAAACCACCTCTAGAGCTTTGCGACATGCTGACTTCAGGGTCAACCTTGACAGCTGTTGGATTTTTGAATTAGCTCTTGCTCTGCTTTATGGCTTTTCAGCTTGATGGATATCTGCAGAGTTGTTTTGAGCCCCCATACGGCAGCTTTGATTGTGAGCCTCTTCATCTATAGACAGCTTCACAAGCTCGAGCCCAGTCTGGCATATGGGGCCACTTCACTGTAGGCCCTGGCATGGTGACTCTCTTGAGTTTTTTTGGTGAATCTTTTTCTCATTCAAATAACTTGATAAGCAGATAACATTATGATATTCAATTTGCTTTGCACTTAAATGTCTCTTTGTAAACACTTGGATAATCTCTGCTTTAGAGCACATCAGATTCCAGCTCAACTCGCGCTGGATTATCACCATGTGCTGTCTTTCAAAACCTGGTTGCATCCGCCTTTAGCATTATCACTGCTTATGACATATATCATTAATTTGCGTAGTAGTGCAGTACCTCTGTTTGGGGCATTTTAGTTTGATTCTCAGCCACCAATGTGCAGATTTTCAAGGATGCTTTCTTTATCCTTGGAAGGTTTGCACAGGCTGACGTTGCACTAAGATTCCACAGGTGCCAGCATTGATTCTGCACTTCAACTGCGGCAGACATGGCATGCACAAGCAGTTTGCTGGACCACGGCAAACTGTCTGGGAGAACACTGTTGATGTACAGGCTACTTATCTTCTACTCTTCGTCATTTCTAGTGTCCTACCCATCCCGGGAACTCACTAGTGGCTACACCAGACATGGAGAGTAGTTATACATGTCTTTATTCTTCAGCGTGCTGGCAAGAACTCAACGTTCTAAACCTGCATGTACTTCATTACTCTCCAACGCCTACATCACAGGCCTACAGAGTCCTTCAGGAACCAAAAGAGTTCAGTCACTCTTTATTTCCACGACACTATAGAAAGGTGCTGGTTCACAAACAAATTATATATCAAGCCATTCAGGTGATACCTTGGTTGGGGGGCATCACCCTCTCATGTACATCTGACCTTGAAACAGCTTAATTGTGTGTTTGTAGTAATTTTCCAAGTTGCCCATACTGCTTGGAGACCGTTTCTATAACATCCATCACTATTTACAAACTGGGCTTCCCAAGAGAGGAACCATATGATTAAAGCACACTTAAAGTGCTTGCTACACTTGGAATTCCAGAAGTGAAATAACATTATCTTCTGTAAAACTAATGCCTGATGGGTGCACAGCAAGCTCTGTAAAGTGGAGATGGCGATGATTAATTACATTCTTGTACATTAGATAGTATCGGTCAAAGAATCTTTTTGGCCTTTTTATGCAAAATCATGGCGCAGTAATATTTAAAAATTATTGGTGGTGATATTGTTCACATTGGCATGTTTGGTGCTGCTATGTGTGGGGAACAACATTTACAACGCAACTTTTACAACGCACTACACTTACAACGCATTTTTTACAACGCAACATCCATTACAACGCATACCATTACATAGCATGACACTACAACGCATTTTTAAAAACTACCTTTACAACGCATTCCATTACATCGCATACTACCTTTACAACGCATACCATTACAACGCATATTATTACACTACACTATCCAACACTTACCCTACTGTTGCACCCCCTGGAGTTTGAATAGTAATTTTTACCCCTATACTATCCAACACTTACCCTACTGTTGCACCCCCTAGAGTTAGAATAGTAATTTTTACCCCTATACTATCCAACACTTACCCTACTGTTGCACCCCCTGGAGTTAGATTAGTAATTTTTACCCCTATACTATCCAACACTTACCCTACTGTTGCACCCCTTGGAGTTAGAATAGCAATTTTTACCCCTATACTATCCAACACTTACCCTACTGTTGCACCCCCTGGAGTTAGAATAGTAATTTTTACCCCTATACTATCCAACACTTACCCTACTGTTGCACCCCTGGAGTTAGAATAGTAATTTTTACCCCTATACTATCCAACACTTTCCCTACTGTTGCACCCCCTGGAGTTAGAATAGTAATTTTTACCCCTATACTATCCAACACTTACCCTACTGTTGCACCCCCTGGAGTTAGAATAGTAAATTTTACCCCTATACTATCCAACACTTACCCTACTGTTGCACCCCCTGGAGTTAGAATAGCAATTGTTACCCCTATACTATCCAACACTTTCCCTACTGTTGCACCCCCTGGAGTTAGAATAGTAATTTTTACCCCTATACTATCCAACACTTACCTCACTGTTGCACCCCCTGGAGTTAGAAAAGTAAGTGCTACCCCTATACTATCTAATACTTACCTTAAATGCAATTTAATATTATGTGTTGTAATGGTATGCGTTGTAAAGGTAGTATGCGATGTAATGGAATGCGTTGTAAAGGTATTTTTTAAAAATGCGTTGTAGTGTCATGCTATGTAATGGAATGCGTTGTAATGGATGTTGCGTTGTAAAAAATGCGTTGTAAGTGCATGCGTTGTAAAAGTGTGCGTTGTAACGACATACATCCGCTATGTGTACACATCAGCCTACACTTCATAACAAATCCCTGTAAACCTGTTTCTAGTCTTTACTTATAATAAAAAAACAATGTGAACCCTATTCCCAAGCTACTTCTAAAATACATTTTAGGGAACCTTCCTCTCTTTATTCTCTGCAGTGTAAAAAAGTAGCAAATATGGAGCCTAGACTGCCACTCTCTGTGCAGTTTTACAAACATATGCCTGGCAAACATATTCTTACCCTATAAAAGCATATTTTAAAACCTGCAGACTCTAAATTGCAAAACACACATATTAGAGATACATTCTTTTAGTAGTAGTGGTTAATTTTCCTTGTCAAATTCCTTGTATTTAATGAGACTTACATTTCATATAAAATTAGCTACAGTACTGAACAAAAGCATCAAACAGTTGAATGTACTTTGCAGATAATATTAATATAAAAGGTGAATTAAACATATTTGCTCATTTAAATCAAACAGCCATACGGCATGTATTTATTGAAACCAATATGACCTAACATGCATTTTACAAGCGACTGGTATGTTTTACAATAATACATCAATATTAAGTATCAGGCAACAGGATAACGTACACGCATTTTTATATAGAGGATAGCAATTATAAGAGGCCAAAAGAGGTAATTGTAAGATTATAAAGAACCACTTCACTATAGGAGGGGAGAGAGGCACTTGTACATGGTAAGTTGAAGCATCACTTGGAAAAGGTATTACAACAGCCAAATAGTCACTGTTAAATCCAAACATGAAGGAGCCAACATTTCACAAGTTCTACATTCTCTTATCTATTCTTTCCATCTTGCAGATATTTCTTGTCTTGAGACTATCTCGTTGCAGCTTTTTCTTGAGACTATCACGCCTGTAGCATGGAAATAAGGGAAATTATTAGCAACGTTATGCAGCTAGAGTCAAGGCAAGGCTCTCTTCTTGATTATCAACCAGATGGAGCACTGTTCTCTAGCGTCCCCACTTTTCCAGGGCCCTGCGCTATCGCTTAAAAATGTATATTTTTTTGGGGGAGGAGCCTAGCGCTTGACCAAGATGGCCGCGTGAGCCTTGAGCTCCCGCGACCATCGCGCCCTCCTGCAATTATCCTGTCCTAAATCCTGATTTTCATGCACGGAATCCTGCAGATGAGTCACAGCTGGGGCGATTGACGTTGTCCGGGCTAAGATCGCCCACCGGGAACCGAAGTTGTGCATGGCGGAAGATTGCGGCCTACCTCCGAAGGATGCCAGGGGCTTGCGTTGGCAGGATGCCCAGCCACTAATTGAACAACAGCAGCCTCGGGAGGTGTGAACTGGCGGACGGGTGCCGCTGCACTTTCACTTTCGCTTTCTCGCCCTTTGCTTGCTCTGGGTTGGGAGTGCTTCGTGCTGGTCCCCTGCTGTCTGGAAGACCTCCGCTCGGCCCTGGCTGGCTGCTGACGTCCTAGTTGACCCTGTTTCCTCTGGCTGAGTGAGGGACGTCTTTTTGCAACTGACCGCCCTGCTGTTCGAGATGTCGACCAAATCGGAGGCAGACAAGTCGAAGTCTAAGACTACCAGGCGGGGAGGATATACCCAATCCAACAATATGGATCGCTATGCCCAGCAGAAGGGGTCGCCTGGTGGATCGGGACAGTCGCTGGAAGCACAGAAGGCCGATTCATCCCCAGCCTCGGAGTTATCATTGCAGGATATCAAGGGGGCGATAGATGGGATGCAATCTTCGATTGGGCGACAATTCGAGACCCTGGCGCACAAGGTGGACATGATTCTGGTTGATGTCAACTTGATTCGCGTGGACCTGGGCAAAACCAATGAGCGGGTCAAGTCCCTGGACCTCAAGGCTACTGGTCTCGCGGACGATGTCTCGGAACTCCAGGCTGAGGTTCGTAAGCTACGAACCGCGAATGACCTCTCCGCCAGCCGGCTCGAGGACTTTGAAGGTCGGGCCCGGCGCAACAATGTGCGCCTTATTGGGGTCCCGGAAACTTCGGAGGAGCTCTCCGTGGATTTACTCGTCGAGGACTTGGTGGTGAATCATCTTGCGCCTAAGGGCCTTGGCAAGTTTTTTGCGGTGGAGCGGGCTCACCGAGTGCCTGGTGGACGGCCTAAGGTGGGAGCCCCCCCGCGGCCGATTGTCGCCCGGATCTTTAATTTTCGGGATCGAGACGCTATCCTGCAAGCATCGAGGGTGACAGGCCCGGTGCCTTTTCAGAATGCCTCTGTGAGCTTTTATCCTGACTTCACCCAGATGGTGCAGAAACAGAGGCAGAGTTTCCTGGGGGTGAAGCGGCGGCTTAGGGAGATGGACCTGAAGTATGCCATGCTTTTCCCCGCCAGGCTACGTGTGGTGTATGAGGATCGGACTTTCTTCTTCGAATCACCGGACATGGCGGGGGACTGGTTGGATGCGCTCCCTCGGCGACAGCCCAGCCGGGACCGCGTGGATGGAGCGGAAGGCGACCGGGATGGACAGAAGTGATACCTCCGGTGTCGGTCTGTTTTGACTCAGCCCCGGACAGTGACTCGTACCCTACTGCAGTAATGGGAGGGCGGCGGGGGGAAGATAGGAGCTCTTTCCTCCCTTGGGGTACTTTTTGTAGATTTGTTTTTGATAGGGCGACAGGCACACTGCAAGTTGGGGGGGCTTTGTAAGCTGACGCAGGGGTGCAGGGAGGGGGGGGATTCGGGATGTTGGGGTTGTTGTTGGGGGTTGTTTTTTTCTTGCAAGGCGTAGCAATGGTTGTCAGTATTGTCCGATCGTGGTTCTCCGGGGGGGGTGGAGGTCTCTTTGTGTTTGGGGATGGGGGATAGGGGCTTAAACATAGTTAGCTGGAATGTCAATGGCTTAGGGGATCGTATTAAACGGGGGATAGTCCTGCAATTCTTGAAACGGACCTCGCCAGATGTGGTCCTCCTGCAGGAGACCCACCTTATAGGGAATACATGTTATGCACTTAACAGAAAGGGTTATAAATTCATTGCTCACTCGGGTTTTCCTCGGGCTCCAGGGGTGCGGGCATACTTGTTAGAGCTTCCCTACCATTTGAGGTTGACTCCACCATCGCTGATGACAGGGGGCGCTTTGTGGCTGTGGCGGGGAGGTGGGAGGGCAGAACGTTGGTGTTGGTTTCTGTTTATGTCCCTCCTGCCCTGCAGGCCTCCACGTTTGCTGATCTGGGCAAGGCCCTGTTGGAACTCCCCGAAGGGATGCTAGTGGTGGGAGGAGACTTCAATGCGGTTGGGTCTGGAATGCTCGATAGGTACCCGCCCAGGGACACCGCGGGTGCTCAGAAGTGGCTTCCCGACTTTATAGATACTTTTGGTCTGGTAGACTGTTGGAGGCTACGGCACCCCACTCAGAGACAATATACCTTTCATTCCGGGGCCCACGGGAGTCTCTCTCGGATCGATTACTTGCTCACTCTGGCTGCGCACGCCTCATTGGTATCTGAGGCTAGGCACATGGCACGGGGCATATCTGATCATTCGCCGGTGTGGGCCCGTCTGGATATTGGCCGGGTGGTGGGGGGCAGGGTGGCTCCCATTTACCCCTGGTACTTTCATGACCCCAAGCTGCGCAGTGCGTTGCTGAAGACAGTTGATCACTATTTTCAAGATAATCAGGGTTCGGTTGAATCTGCGGTGTCCTTGTGGGAAGCTTTTAAGACTGTATTGAGAGGGGAGGCCCTTTCCTTGGTAGTGGCCGCCAAGCGGCGGAGAGACGCCGAGGTGACACAAGTAGAGGACGAGATAGCGGCTTTAGAAGTGGCCTTGGAAGAGGATGTTGCAACGGCCACACTGCATAATTTGAGCTTGAAGCAATTGGAATATAGGGATCTGGTGACGAACGCTGCCAAGACCCTCAATAGGGAGCAGCAGGGTCGATTGTACGATGTTGGTGATAAGGCCGGGAAATTGCGGGCGTGGTTGGAAAAAAAAGAGCGTGTTAATCGAGTGGTGCCGGAGTTGTCGATTGATGGGGGAGAGGTTGTCACTGACCCCGACGGTATAGTCCAGTGTTTCTCGGACTATTTTCGTACGGTATACAACTCGGTCTCGGATAGGCCGACTGAGGACTCGTGTGACCTTCTGCGTGATATCGCTTTGCCCTGCCTTTCTGCCATTGATAGGGATGACCTCGATGGCGATATAACCGTAGACGAAGTGGCGTGTGCTATCCGTGCGTTGCGCTCCGGTAAGGCCTCGGGCCCAAATGGTTTGCCGATTGAGCTGTATAAGCTTCGCCCGGATAAGTTGGCTCCTCACCTGCGCGCCATGTTTGTGGAGGCGCGGGTGAATGGGTTTCTTCCGCTTGATCAACGGCTGGCGACGATTGTGGTCATACATAAAGACGGTAAGCCCCGGGACAAGTGTGGCTCCTATCGGCCGATATCACTTCTCAACGCCGAGCCGAAAATCCTTGCTAAGATCCTTGCTAACCGCCTGGTCCGGGTGCTTGGCGACTTGATCCACCCGGATCAGTCGGGCTTTATCCCGCACCGTAACACTGCACTGAATCTTAGACGTCTCCATGGAGTGATTGCTAGGACGGGCACGATGCGAGAGCCGGCTATTGTGGCGTCCCTCGATGCCACGATGGCCTTCGATACGGTGGAGTGGGCATACCTGTGGGCTGTGCTAGCCAAGTTCGGCTTTGGGCCTGGATTTGTAGGCTGGGTGAGGTTGCTCTATGAGGGGCCTCTTGCTAGCGTCGTGGTGAACGGGCGGGCGTCGACACCGTTCGCGCTCGGGAGAGGCACCCGGCAGGGTTGTCCCCTGTCGCCGTTGTTGTTCGCCCTTGCTCTGGAGCCGCTGGTGGCGTGGATACGATGGCACCCCGATATATGTGGGATTCGTTGGTCGCCTGACCACGAAGACCGTATTTCACTTTACGCCGACGATATTCTGTTATACCTCGCCTCGCCTAAGAAATCTCTTATAGTGGTTTGTGACGTCTTGACTTCTTTCGGTAGGAACTCTGGTCTTGTCATCAATTGGGGGAAGTCATACTTGTATGTCCTGTGTGGGGATGTCCCACCTGTCCCGCGCAACTGCTCGATCCAGATAGCCCAGCAGGGTTTTTTGTATTTGGGGATTTATATTTCCACCGACCCCATTTTACGATATGAGAAGAACTTGCTCCCTCCCTTGGCACGTCTGCGACGGGACGTGGCGGGCTGGCGGCGGTTGCCGCTTTCCCTCCTTGGCCGTGCCGCCCTGTTTAAAATGATGTCTCTTCCCCGTTTCCTCTATGCCCTGCAGAATACCCTTGACTTGGTCCCGGCCAGTTATTTCCGTGAGGTCGAAAGCCACCAGCGCGCGCTATTGTGGGAAGGGCGTCCGCGCATAGCGATTGCTAAGTTGACGCTTCCATGGTATGACGGTGGTATCGCGCTTCCAGACATTCGACGTTATTATTGGGCCACTCAGTTGAGCGCGATTAACCATGGTGTATATGGTCCGGCGCTGAGCCCCGGCTTTGCCATGGACCGATGGTTACTACGTGGGGGTAATTACCACAGAGCGTTGTACTCGAAGTCGTTGGACTTAACTCTTACGGGGCCCACCAGGGTGGCCGTGCATGTATGGAAGGTGGCGACGGATTTACTGGGCTGGAAGGGTAAGCTTACCCTTGCCACCCCTCTGTTTGACTCTGGGAAAGCTTTGGCATACAAAAGGGTTTGAGAAATGGGACCTGATCGGCATATCCAGGGTTGGAGACCTTTTGGTTAAGGGTAGGATAAAGTCATTCGAGGAGCTGCAGAAGGAATACGAGCTAGGGAGCACGGAGTTCTTCCGATACGCTCAAGTGTGCCACGCCTTGCGATCAGTCCTTGTAGAAGGGGAGAAGGTGCCTGAGTCATCTCCGTTAGAGGACCGGATCCTGGATGGCCATATGCCAGAGAGTACGATCTCGCTCAGTTATAAGAAACTAATTAATGTTCGGGCGGATCTTCTTCTAGGGTTGCGCGATCAATGGACCAGGGATGGCCTCGAACTCGATGATGAGGATTGGCAGTATGCAGTTTCTTCTCCCAAAGAGGTCGCGATCCCCGCGCGCCTGCGGCTGGTGCAGCTTAAAATACTTCATAGGGTCTACGTGACGGGGCCCCGGCTGGTCCATATGGGTTTCTCTGAGGAGGGCTTATGTAAGAGAGGCTGTGGTATGGTGGGCACCTTCCTACATATTATTTGGAAATGCGGTGCGATTATGGAGTTTTGGAAGCGGATCCACGATGTGATGGGGGAGGTGACGGGCATCGTCATGCAGCCTGAGGCGCGGTGTTGTCTCCTGAATGTTTGGGGTCCTACTGACCACGACGCGGCACAGACTCAATGGGTGACCCTAGGGAACATGGTAGCCAAGCGCAACATCGCTCGTCTGTGGGGCTCTACTAGGCCTCCTACATTGACAGCGTGGATGGAAAACATGGATTGGAGCATGTTTAGGGAGAAGACAGTGTATTGTGCTCGAGGGCGCCCTCGGAAATGGCACTCTGTATGGGGGCGATGGAACCAGTACAGAGGGGGCATATGCCTGCCCCCAGACCCGGACCCGCCTGAGGAGCAGCTCTCCCCTTAGCTTTCTTTCCGGCTTTGTACTTCTTGCTGGTATGTGTTTGTCTTCTTGAGTCTCTGACTTCCCCTCCTTTCCCTTGCTATCGACCTGTGTCTGTTGGACGAACTGGGGCTCGCTCCCCCTGATGGGAACCCTTTTTATGCTTTCAGTACTTATCGCCTTGCTTGTGTTTAGGTTTGGGTTTGTGTTTATTTAAAACTGAACCTTTGACTCTCCTGTCAGTGAAATGTGGACGCTCGCATGTGTTGTGTTTCTAAAGCTGCCGTACCTCCGGGTTGTCGGCTGAATAGCTGTGTCACTGATTTTAAAGAATAAAGGTTTAAAAAAAAAAAAAAATGTATATTTTGATACAAACTTGTCCTTTTGTTATTGATGAGGTAGCAAGATTTCGCCATATTCTAAATCTGACATGTTATTCATATGTTGAGTAATTTCAGGGTCCCCAAAATGTGATAATTTGTTTGCAGAATGCAATTGATGTATAAGTAAGTTTGAGGGTGCCCCACTATAAAAGATATGAACCAACCACAGAACAACTCTGCTAATACCTGTCTCAGACAGGCGTTATTTCAGCATCCTGGGTTCTAACATGTAAATTGCGGTTGCGAGATCCAACAAGATTAATCATGCTGTATGCCTATCATCCATGTTGGCTTTGGCTTCATCCAGTGCCAGAATAAGCACTGACTTGATACCCTGCCCTGTGCATGAGCCCAGATGGAATGAGTTGATGTATGATCAAGTTTTCTAAGAAATTCTTCAATTGTTTATCTACAAGTCAGGGCTAGTAATTCTTAGTGTCACTGTATTTCCAGGTTTCTTTTTTAGAAGAGGGGAGACTACACCATTTTCCCACAATTTTTCTGGCAATCCTCATTGCCAATTTATGAAGAGCAGGCGCCAAGCATAGGTCATCCAGTCTTGGTGTTAGACATTGCAAACATGGTCTCCTCTTTTAAGGTGGTAGAAATCAAGTCACACTACGGGCAAGTACATACTCCAGAGAATGGGCACAGATTTTGGGGCATATTATCAAGCACAGTGTTAAAATTATCGCCGCTTTGGCGGCAGAAAACTGCCGCTAAAGTGGCGATAATGGGTCTGATAATATGCCTCAGAGAATTCCAATAGAAGCCCATTTTGACACCAGAACATGGGCTTCTTTTGGAATTCTCAAGAGCATATTATCAAGCCCATTATCGCAGCTTTAGCGGCAGTTTTCTGCCACTAAACCGGCGATAATTGTAACGCCGTTTCTTGATAATATGCCCCTTGGTCTCTTTAGGCAATGGTCATGATTATTGTTCTCATAAATTGCACTCTCCTTCAGGAGAGAACAAATGGCTAAGCTGTTGCAGAAAGTTTGGGATACTGATATTTTTCTGGCTGAGCACACTGGACTAATTAATAAAGGCATTCAACCTAGAAAACAATTGTCCTGGCCAATCTTGTTCCCTAATTATTTAGAAAGTAGAAAATAACATTAGCCTGGATTAAGGCTTCCTTATCGGCCCTCAACTGAGAAATGCAAGCTATTCTAACTCCCAAGTAGTTCTTCTGATTGACAAGGTACCACTGGCCTGGGTGTAAAATCTTCCCTCAACCCTTGTTGATGTGAAACCCCAAGACAAATTTTGTAAAATATACACATGTAATAAGATTACAAGTGGATGCTTGGGATCTGTCACTGATAAAGACCAATTAGCAACAATGAAACCAAATATGTTCTGAAAGTGTTAAAAGATTATTATTTTTAAATAACAATATAGCAGTTTACCTGCAGTGGTTGAAGTGGAAAAGAAAAAAATATGAGAATTGTAATCTTGCACACAATAGTGGGTAGTTGAACATGGGGGAAGAGTTGGGTCCATGGGGCAGGGTAAGAGGCATGTGTATAGGAAGCACTGTAGGAAATTACCATCTTTGATGTGGTGTACCCACAGATTCTTGCCCTAGCTGGTCTTGCGGGCTGTAGGACCCCTACTAACCAGAAGTAAAGTGCATGTGCTTCCCCTTTAAACATAGTTGAATTGGTGTACTCCTAATTGGCATATTTAACTTACTTATAAATCCCTAGTATGTAGTACAAAGTGTACACATGGACTTTAGGTTAAATGGCACTAGTGGACTGCAGCACCTATTGAATGAATGAATGAAGCAGCACTTGTAAAGGGCGTAGCTACCCGGAGGCATCCCAGCACTGAAGCGGTAAAGCTGAAGCCTTAAGAGACACTAAGGAAAGAGACATATATTCAGCAGCTTACGAAAAGGCATGTGATTGGGTTCCTTCTGTAAATAAAAAGGGAGGGAGTTCCAGAATTTGGCGGCATTGTACGAGAATAGGCGGCTGCCTCTTCTGGCCCTTTTAATTCTAGGGACAATCACCAGGTGTAGCCCGCCAGAGCGCAGCGCCCTCTTCGCTCGATAGGGCTGGACCAAAGATGAAATGATCGCAGGTCCTTTACCTCTCATCATCTTATGGGAAATGCATAAGGCCTTAAAGTAGACTCTCTCTCGAACCGGGAGCCAATGAAGGGATTACAAAGCCGGTTTTGCAGACTGCTGGTTCAGAGTCCTCATGAGAATCCTTGCGGCACAATTGAGCCATTCAATACAGTTGTAGTACAAACATGGCTTCAGGGCTACCATTGTAGTCTGATTGTAGCAGTGTAAAGTAAAAACTGTAATTCGGCCTGAGAAGAAAAACACTCTTTACAAGTCAAATCCTCTTTTTTAAATATTAATACGTCACCCCTAAGTAGGCCTTGCAGCCCCCTTTATTTGTGATGTTTAAAAGTAGGACATGTCAAAATCTTATGTACTAATATCCTTACAGTGAATACCACCCAAAAGCTATTTTCACAGTGAGAAGGCTGGCTGGCTCATATAGAAGGAGTGGGAAGAAATATTAAATATAATTTCTGCTATCTCATGGTAGAAACTAGCTAGAAATTTAATTCAGCAACTTTTTGTAATATTTATTAAAAGCCCAACTGTTTGGTAAAGTAAGATTTGTAATCAATATTAAGGAAAAGTAACATTAGAAAGTTACATTTTTGCTGAATAACGCATATGGGTGCTGATTGTCATTAGCCTCCAGCTCCAGTACTCTAGCCAAATGGCTGTGAATGATGTGTGGAAACTGCTTCCAGAGGAGAGAGAAAGGTTTGGATGTGGGGAGGTGTTTTTGTCCCTCTGGCAGGATGACCATTTTGGTAGTGCTCATGAACTTAAATTACTTCCAAGGGGCCTCTCCTTGACAGGTCTCTTCTTTTGTTCCCTGAGTAAGACCGGCACCAGTCCAAGTGGAAGTTGAGCTGCCCCAGATCTAGCTTAAAGGAACCACAGAGCAGGTTGTTGTCATTAACCTGGCCACACCGCTGACTGGGCACACAGGCACTGCACAAAGGAAGATGCGTTTCACCATTTTGGGTTTTAGGAGTGAGGGGAAGTTGAATTGTTTGCAGTGGGGCACACAGGAAGTGCAGCAAAATTGGGGAGAACTACCCCCTGGAACCTTTGTCTAATTGGTGAGGGAGGGAGCAGGAGTCACCACCATCATCAAGCGTGTGGAGGACATCAATGTGTCATTCCATGAAATCTTCTTTAGAACACTACTAGCCCTGAGTAAGAACGGAAGAGCACAGGACCTTTCGTCTGTGATGTAAGATGAGCTGAGCAGGGTGGGATGTACTCCCTCCTTTACCTAGGACTCCATAGGTCAGAAGGCTGAGCTTCTGTTAAAGCTACAGGTACACAACAAGGGACACAACAAGCTACAACTGCCCAGCTGAACCTGTATCAACTGGCCCTGCCCTGGACCATGCTGTTGGCCTCTGCTGGAGGGTGGCCTGACCCGAGAGTGCCATTCCTGAGCTCCAACAACTTTTAGCAGTGTCTAGTTGGACTTCTCCTACCACCCGTGAAAACCTGGGATTTAGAAACATTTTCAGTTTCAAGATCTCTGGAGGGCCATGACAACCCTGCCAAGCCGATCCACCCAAGGTAATTTCCTGCTGGGGTAAAGATTCTGGTTTCTCCTGGTCGGAATTTCTCCAGAGCAGCAAAGCCTGTTCAGCAAACTTCATGGAGAAGGTATCCAGACTCCCAGGGCCCTCTAAGGGTACAGCCTGCAGAATTGCTGCACCGATGGATTCCAATCACTGAAAAAGTGACTGTAGCAAACATAAAAATCTGGAGAAATAGAAATCTGCCCAGTTAGAGGACTTCTTTGGTTTAAAAATGTTAATTTCTCCCACTTTAGCACTAAAAAACAATGGCTTCACCGGGACTGAATCCCCTCCTATCAATTTTCCCCCTGCTCACCCCCTTGGTAGCTTGGCCCTTGGTAGCTTGGCACGAGCAGTCAGGCTTATTTCAGAGGCAGTGTGTAAAGCAACAGTAATACAGTGAAAACACTACAAAAGGACACCACACCAGTTAAGAAAAATATCCAATACTTTATTTATTCCAAACAAGACTAAAACGATAAAATAAATCCACAGACAGTACTGTCTGGTGCTACAGTGGTGCTGAAAACACTAGAATCCACCTTCTTTCATCCGACCGCAACGGTCGTGGTGTCGGCAGTCTCGTAAACAGTACCTTTTCATTTGCGACTGATCACTTTGGTGAGAGTCGGTCATGGCAACCATCACGGTTTTGATGTGAAGCTTAGTGGTGCGGTGCGTGGTGCCCTCAAGTGGTGGTGCAGGCAGCAGCTCGGTGATGGTTGTCCAGCGGCATCAGTGATACCAGGGCTGTGGTGGGGAGTGAAGGCGGTGCTCGTTGCGGTGCTGACAGATCACAGTGCAGGTGACAGAGCCGGTTGCGGGGAGCTGGCATTGGTCAGTCCAGACTGTAGTCTGGGACGGGGAGGTGCGGTGCGTCATGAGACTTATGAGCGGTGCCCCCAAGCAATGGTGCGATCACGAGTGTCGAAGTCAGCAGGCAGGAACGGTGTCAGTGAGACTAGGGCAGCGAAGGGGAGTAATGCGGTGGGGAGCTCACAGGTCACGGTGCAAGAAACGGCTTGGTGGCGGCAGCCATTGCCATTGTCAGTGAGACCAGGGTTGCGGTGTAAGATGCAGCAGTGCCCTCTGCGGTGCCTTCAGGACACGGAGCCAGCGATGGAGTCGGTTGCTTTCCCCCATCTGTGGCAACTGAAACCACAGTTCCTGAGTCTGTGCCCAGAGGTCTGTGAAGTCTTTGCGGTCCCAGATACTTCAGAACAGGAGGCAAGCTCTCTTTTAAGCCCTTGGAGATACTCAGCACAAGTAAAAAAAAATTAATTGCAGTGCTTTCACTGCCCAAGGCAGAAGCAGCAACTGCGGGCCAACCCAAGAAAGTAACAACACCGGAAAAGGGTAGTACTCCTCTTAGCAGTTCTTCTTGGCAGGATCCTTGATCCAGCAAGTTCTAAAGTTCTGGGGTTTGAGCCCCAATATTTATACTACATTTCTATTTGTTCTCTTAGGCAGAGAGTGTCTTCTGTCCTCTCCAGCCTGGCTTGCTGGCAGGAGGTAGAGACAGCATAGTCCAAGGCAGAGCAGGCCCATTCAGGTGCAAGGAATTATCCTCAAACTACTCTGAATGCAGCCTAGGTCTATTCAGCTCTGCCCTGACTCATACAGGAAAGGTAGCACACACCTCGACCTTCCCAGTGGCTAGTTGAAGAGAATGCACATCCCCAGCCCCTGTTACTCTAAAACAAGCTAGGCAATCCACAAACCCAGAAGAGGCATACAGGATGGCTAAGCAAGAAAAACCTACTTTCTAAAAATGTTATTTTCAAACCCAGAACACAAAAATCATGTTTACTAAAAGGTGTATTTTTATATTCTGAGTTGAGTTCAGGCATACTAAACCCCATATTCCTATCTTGTCCCCATGGGAAGATATGCTTATAAGATGTTATATGTAAACTCGAATTATATCCTACGGGACAGATAGCTTTTCCATAGTGAAAACAAAATACACTGTAATTCACTACCAGGACATGACTCACACACACTGGTTCATTTCCTACCTTTAATATACATGGCACCCCGCCCACAGGGGTACCTTGGGCCTACCTTAGGGGTGACTTACATCTAAGAAGAGGGAAGATTAAGGCCTGGCAAGTGGCTGCACTTGCCAGGTTGACATGGTGGTTGCTAACTGCGTGCAGACACTGCAGTGGCAGGTCTGAGTACCCTTTACATGGCTGCT
Organism: Triturus cristatus; assembly: GCF_964204655.1. Lineage (NCBI taxonomy): Eukaryota > Metazoa > Chordata > Amphibia > Caudata > Salamandridae > Triturus > Triturus cristatus. The sequence goes on along the minus strand of NC_140593.1, from coordinate 481,647,472 downwards.
TGTGTGGGTGGCATAATCAGTGCTGTAGGCCCACTAGTATAATTTGATTTACAGGCCCATGCACCCTCAATGCACTTTACTATGACCTTATTAAGTAAATCAAATATGCCAATCATGGAAACACCAATCCATGACACAATTTACAATAGGAGCACTTGCACTTTAGCACTGGTCAGCAGTGAGAAAGTGCGCAGAGACAATAAACCAGCAAAAATAGAGTCAAAACATGGAGGTCAGAAAGCAAAAAGACAAGAGAAACACACGAAAATATGCCAGGTCTAATGGCAGGTATCTAGAGTAACAAACAAAAGAGTCTAAGATTGTGTGAATTCAACAAAGCAGGAAAGATGTTTGCTTCTTACCTAAAATATAAACAACAAAACAATTGTTGCAAACAGGGAAGAACAAACCCATACAAACAAACCCCCAAAAAATCACTGACAGCTTTAAAGAATTTTAGGTCCTTTATTTAACAAAGACCAAGGTAAAGGAATCAGGATGCGAAAAATTCCTACACATGTTAGTCTATCTTAGTGAGGATGGGATACAAACATTCAACTCCCCTTTCAAATATCAGGAAATTTTAGATACCATAAAAAAACATAAAGTCAGCAAAGCACTTGGACTGGACAGCTTCTCAGGACAATTTTGGAAAGCTTTTTGTGAAATTCTTAGCGGTCCCCTTTTACGACTATGTGCTCAATTTGCCTGATTCGGGCTCTGTGAGCAGGACTCCTTCAAGACTAAAATTACCGTCATCCCTAAAGAAGGCAAGGATCCCCTCCTTACTAAAAATTATAGACCAATATCCCTGATTAACATTAATTGCAAAATATATGCACAAATATTGGTCATCAGACCTCAATATCCCATGCTACACTAATCTATCCCTACCAGGTGGGTATTTAAAAATACATTTATCCAAGGACAACTCCAGATTGCTTTGTCATGTAATTGACAAAGCCAGCACTTTCTACACCCACAGTCGCTATTATACTAGATGCCTAAAAAGCATTTGATAAAGTTGACTGAATCTACCTAAAAGCTGTCCTTGAAAAATTCAACCTTGCTACTCCTTTCATAAGAATGGTAATGGCTTTATACTCTCAATCCAGTGCTAGAGTGCGTGCAGGTGGTATCATTTCTGATACCGTCCTACTTAAACAAGGCATCCAACAAGGTTGTCCAATATCCCCCTTGTTGTTCTTATTAGATCTGGAAGCCCCTGTTGTATACATTTAGGAATACTGATGTTATCACAGGCATCACATTTGAAAATCTAGCAGTTACAGGAAGCTCATGCTAACTACAATCTAATTTTCACTGAGGAGGCCGCCCAATCTATACCAGAATTAACGTAGTCCATTGATGATTTTTCTAAGATCACAGAATATACCCTTAACAAGGAGAAATCTGAAGTCATCCCCAAAACAACCTAGGATGCAAAGTAATACTGGATGATATAGGTCTAGCCTGGCAACCACACTATATCAAATACTTAGGCCTGGAGTTCTCCAATAACATAATTGATACTCTCAGACATAATGAAGCTTTAACCCTCAAGATAATCACAGAGCTACTGGAGACCTGGTCTCCCAAACTCCCAACATGGTGAGGAAGGATCGAGACAGAGAAAATGATGATAATTCCCATAATAAATTACTTAATCAGTATTCTGACACTTACCCTCTCTGGTCATTTTTTTTTTAAATAGAAGGTCTCATCAAAACTTTTCCTTGGCAAAACAAATTGCTTTGTGGCTGATGAGACTCAGAGCTGGTTGAAAATATTACATTCTCCCTTTACACATAATATCACTCGGGTTCGAGCCAAAATTAAATTAATATTCATTCATAGAACCTTCTGGACCGCAGCTCCCCTACACAAATGAATCCCCCTACCAGCTGAAACTGCAACCAAGGCATTGGGGACTTACTACACATGCTCTTTTACTGCCCTTCCCTTACAAAGTATTGGAAGGATGTATTTGACTTCATCAAAATCCTAGTCCTGATTCACCCACAGGACGTGTTAGTGTACCTACGTATGGGTCCCCTTGATACTTCCTTAACTTGAGATGGAGACAGGCACTTGATAGACCTTTTACTTACATTGGCATGTAAGTTTGTTCTTAGTAACTGAAATAAAAATAAAGCTCACATCAAATCAGCTGTAGGGAAAAATGTGATCTCCTTTATCAGGGGTGCCATCAACGTATTCATACAGGCCTCTCCCTGGAACTCAATCTTAATATCTGTTGGAATAAAAGTCATTGGGGTGGAAGTTAGTCATTTTACCCTAGTGTAGTGTAGTTCCTATTTCCCTTATAGGCTCTGCGCATTGGAATAATATACACTATAGTGTTTGCATAGGACTAAGATCAGTATGCTCCTATCGAGTATATTAAACTTAATTACTTGTGTGTGCCAGCTAACTCAGAGGTCACTAGAAACTTCTCAAATGAACAAGAAGGGATTAGTTTCTGACAACCGCATAAACATGACAACTTTGTTTCCCTTAGAATCGGAACACATCTCAGAATCGTGGAAACAATAGATAACAGTTTCACTCAGTCAATCATACATGCTTAGTTTCTCCAGACTTACACAGAAATATATGGACTGGCGTTTCAATAAAAAAGGGTTTATTGAACAGTCTTGTTTCTCATGTAAGAGATATGAGCTGTTACAATCATTAGACAGTAAGCAAGATATAATACGCACAGCTTAAGCAGTAAGAAGAAATAATACAGCAACAGCATTGTCTTTTAGCTATGACATATAATAATATATATACATACATAAATAACACAGGCTAAAAAGTGAATACTCTTCTGATGCTTCTAATTAGTTCTACCCCAGTGTACCTAACCTAAGTGTAGTACGAGGTAAAAAGTAGGTGCTGTCTTCTATAATATGGTATATACTAAGTTTAGTATGCCAAGAGTCCCTCTAGGTTCTAGTCAGCTCCATATCTTAGAATGAGAGAGGTGGGAATCTCTTTCCGGGTTTCAGACTCTAACACCCCTCAAAGGGAGTCAGAACACTAGAAGCTGGATTCTCTGCAAACAGGGATGACAGTGTCTGGTCAGTGCGTCAGGCCGGGATATGGTCTCTTCCGAACTTGCCGTGGCGAACCGTGCACTTAAGTCGTGCTGAGTCGTGCCATGGTTTGCCATGGTAAGGGAAGGTATATTTATACCTGGAAGGTGCTTAGGAATGCTAGCATTCACGTAAAGTCGGGCAGAGGAAGACATCATGGATGAACCCCTAAGGAGTAGTAGTTCATGCATAATAGATGAGTTCTTGGAGAAATCAATAATCCTAGCTAGGGAAAGTCCCGTTTGTCTTAAGGGTCTGGTTTCTAAGAACTCGTTGTGAAGTGGGATGGACGGATGTAGGTGACCATGCATGTATTAGGATTGCATGGCTAATGCATAAATAAGGACTGGGATTCTATGCCTAAATAAGGGAAAAACGAAGTGTGCCTATATAAGGACATGATTCAGAGAAACCTATATACGGGTATCTAAATCGAAACACAACACCCACTCCATTGACAAATGATCGATATTACTAAATGCTAAATATGCTAAACACATACAATTGAGTATCATATGTTCACTAAAAACATTTGTAAAAGCATACTAAAAGATGTTGTTGTTAAAAGTTTGCTACACATGAAATGCAAAGGTGCTGTACATATTAAAGCAATGTTTCATTCTAAGCATATATTTACAGTTTATGCTAAGAAAATGAACAGAAATATATATACACATATGTAAATGAAATGGACCAGTTTTACAGAAAGGAAAAAAACATTCCAGAGCCATTTCATGACATGATTACATAAATGTGAAAAAAGGTGACAATGTGTCCCTGGAAGTGTTTCAAAGAAGTCTGTTCTCTATGAATAGTTCTACTGTAAGCAGAGCTGTTAGCCATAAAAGAAAAAAGTCAATATTTACAAAAGTGCGATCTTAGGAAAGTTCCAATTTTTGTCTTTTTGTTTTGCAAAAATGAAGGCCAAATTCATAGATTATATGGTACACTGTGAGCCAAATCAAAAGTTATTTGAAGATGCTAGGGAAAACATGAAATCCTCTAATCCTGTTGACAAAAAGTTGTCTATTGTTGTTAGTGATAGGTCGATTATCTCGTTTAGACTAACTGCACATAGATGTGATGCATCGTCAGTAGCAGTGTTTGTTGATACATGTGTGCCTGTTGATCCATCTCGTACCTCAGCAGTAGCATGTTGCGTCTGTGAGATCTCAATGAATGCCGTCATCAGGATTGGCAGCCTCTGGGGACAACACAGAGCATGGGCCGTTATCAGGTCCAGCAAATTATCAATATCAGTTGGCACGACTGATGGGAGTGTTAGACAGATGTCTAGCACGCATTCCTCACAGCAAAGCAGGCAGCGTAGAACAGATAAGATGCAATCTTGCCAGATTGGTCTGAACAACAGTAACCATGTGGTATTTAGTTCTCGTAGACAAGGTAAACCCAATAGTTGCACTATGCGCTCACGACACTTCCTTTCCAGGGGAGCATTTTTCAACGGTGCTGGGAGTGACGCTGGTGGATTGGCTTGCCATAGCGTAGCAGAAGGAATAAAAACAGGTTTCCTGTGAAGAGTGCTAGAATTAGCGGCAGACCACCAAACACTGAGTGCATGAAGTTTGTAATGATTCCGAGGACTGCTTGAAAAGGTATTAACAGTCCCGAACATACGGTCTTAAATACATGCACAATACCACTCGTATCAGACATGTTTAAGCTACGTCCCAACATTTCTGTGAAAAGTGTAGGGCAATTTGTCCTTAACAGAGCCTATATCTTAGCCGAAATCCTTGCGACTTGTAGATCATAGGTTTCTTTGGCCAAGGTCAAAGGCACGGTTTGTTGTAAAAAAATGGCTTTTATTCTGCTTAAAGTATCAATTCGCATAGAAGCGATATTCAGTGAAGGCCATAAAGGCAACTCCCTGACTGTGACTATTTGGGGGAACAAGACTTGCATACAGCAAGTGACCCTGGAAGTAACCGTAACTAGATATGGGATACCTGCCAACATGGCACAACAGCTCTGATCATTCAACATGAGGTAACTCCCATTTGAAAGTTGTCCAAACTTTGGATTAATCACAGCGGCTGGTGAACCTTGCAGGTGGCAGGATAAATTTGCAGTGAAACCGCTACAGGCCCCGTGTAAACTAATATCCAGACATATGAGTGAACTGCTCAGTGCATTATCACAGTGTGTACCGTTAATAAACACTTCACGCCCCCCACCCCAACATCTGTGTGTGTAAGGTAAATCCCAGGATGTCCTGATGTATTCTTTACCCAACCTTTCATATTTGCCTACTGGCATGTGTTTAAGGCAATACTAAAAATGGAAAGTTGTAACAGGCAGAGTTATTTTGCCATGTATGATCCATTATGTAGCTGGTTTTTCTGCTACCGTATATGGCAATTTTTCCAGTTTTTCAATGCTCAGCACTGTATACTTCGCTCCCCTTTGTGCCAGTTTGATCTGTTTCTTAGTGAGAATGTAATCAGAAAACAGAGAAGACGTGTTGATGAAACGCCGAGGCACATAGCCTGCACGCAAGTTTCATAGCGTCCAGCCTAATGACAGAATAGAACGTAATTGAGACTGGCCTTGATGCAGCAGGACCAAATCTTGTTCCACAATGTCTATAGCAGAGGATGCAATGTTGCCAAATGAACATAACCTGGATGACAGAGTTGTTAACCCATTGTCAAAATTAGAAAATACAGAACCTCCCCTATATAATTCTTAATCGGTAACACATCCCACAAATAATAGGTGCCTCATTAAATCACAGAACTAGAGTATAATTCCTTTTTTTATACAATTTTATTTTTATATAAACAATGATATAAAAAGAATAGAACAATGAACATAGTTTCAATGATTTGAACTGACAAAGTGCCAAGTGAAGCCCACAACAAACAGCAACAAAACAACAGGAGTGAGATAACACAAGATAAACTTCATATATCACAATACAAAAATTTAGACATATAAAGAAAGCAACATAGATGAAAAACGTAACAAAAATACTGTTGAAAATAAGAAGAAAAGACAAGAATTAACAATAGCACATATTATTCCTATCAATTATAAGAACAACCCAAGCGCCGACGCGCGTTTTCGGAGTGGACCACAAAGTCCACTAATTCCTTCGTCAGGGCACAGTAGAAGATAAAAGAAACAACGATCAAAATTCTCATCAAAACAAGTCTCTTTAGTACATTGAGACTACGAAGTAACGGGGCTTCTTGGCAACCCAGTGTATACTCAAACAGCTTCAGCTGAGGGAGTAAACGGCTACAAATGTTTCATGAAACAGAAGAAAAAAATATATTTTGCCAGGAGATAAAGGTGCCGGTCAATGGGATACCCCTAGACGACAGCTTCAATGATGACTGTAAAATGCGGGGATACAGTACATACAGAATAATGTATGGAAGGATAAATGGTCCTAAATAAGATACGTGCGAGCAGGTCTTGCTACTAATGTATAGATGAGAGTAGCTTAATAGCGTAGCAAATGAGTAGCTGCCGCCGCCTCAAGGGGATCAGAGAGTTTTAAATATAGAACGGTTGCCCAACAACTTGTTCAAGGTATACAGAACACGATCGACTAGTAGAACGGCCCGATCAAGGAACCCATTGTCAACCACAGCGAGAGATTTCTCTAAATTAATACAATCAATTTCTCGTATTCTTTCTGCAGCATCTGCTTGGGTAACCTTCCATATTTCATTATAAGCAGCATAGATGCCGGCATATATGAAACGTTTTTGACGCGGTTTTCTTGGACCTAGCAAGAATTCCCTATGGTCTGCATCTTCTTTAAGTAAAGATAAGTGTTGTTTCACTTCCTCTAGTGTAGATGTCTGTAGCAAAATCAAGGCATCATTTTCCTACACTGTATGTTCTTGCTACCCCTGGAGGCTGTCTTTGAACATAGCGTGGGTCTGGCCTATTGATTGTTAAACCTTGTGTTTTTTTCAGGAATCTTTCTTGACAGATGTTTGTGTCTGTGGGCCAGAGCAACCATTTTTTCCATTCGGAATCTGATCTGTTGTTTTGTAAGATAGTATGTACGTTGACCACCCCCGTGTAGTGCTATTACTTGCAGGTGTAGTATGGATGGTTTGTTCATGTCTTTGATCTTGGCTAACCCAAGGCAAGACGTTTGTTGGACAGTGTCATTCAAAAACATTATCTGGATGATGCAGGCTCTAAACAAAGCTTCTGTCCCTTGCACTTGCCAATCTTTTGTACCCCAGACAGATTTTGTGTTAATTGTCTTTTTCCAAAAGTCGAAACCCTGTCTTGACAGTTGGGCACTAAAGGCTGCAGAATAAATCTGTTTCATATTAGTTAACATATTTTTCGTTCCTGTTTTGTTCACATTTTTAAAGTAAAATGTTTCTGGATTGGATGTATTGTACCCTGAAAAATATGGAAACTTAATTTCAAACATTTTTGAGCTACCCCTTGGTGGTGTAGGACAATGTTCCCATTGGTTATACATAAATACATTTCTAGGTGTTGCAGATTTATTAAAGAAATGATGACCATAGTGGTTGTAACAAAAAAGCTGTTCATAGTCTGTTGAACCTTCTAAGTATTCGTGGTTAGAGAATGCAGCAGATCTTTCTAGATCAGTCATCATGTTATTAACAGTCTCAAAGTCCCAATCATCAGCATAGGTACTAGAGGTAATAAAATCACTTAATAATATCTTAAATAAGTGTGGAATATTCAAAAGTTCCGACAGACCAAATATATCATAATCTGTTTTATCCCAAACTATACCATCTTGTATAGGAACGGCTGTGATGTTCACTGCTGACAAGTCTCTTGCTTCACGATGGGATGATTTGTGTGATTTCAAAAGTAAGTTCCCATTTTTACTTCCTGTGTTCAAATGAATATATCTTCCATCTATCAACATGCTCAGAGTTATTACTAAAGCTAGCCAAAGTAGAAATAAAAATATTCCAGAAATAATCAATAGTTCAATCCATGGTGAAACCAGATAAGTCTTTTTCATGTGTTGAAAAAAGTCTTGTGCTTGTTCTTTGAAAGTTCTTTTCGCTGGCGTGATTTCAGGCTGGCTGGGATCATCTGAAAACGTATCAAAGTTAATGAAATAGCCAGAAGCAGTTCTGTCAATTGTTGAAATTGAATCAAGATTCTTTGAAATCGCTGGAACCAGTGGATCATTTGCTACGTTGGTGTAGACCGGTGTTTCAGGACGAACTGTTATTTGGGTTTCAAGAGGAACAAGTTCCATAGCATTGTTGCTTAGTCCTTCATTTCTTACTGTTGGATTCTCACTGGTGATGAGTCTTTCAGTTTGAACCTCTTGGATAGTAGCTAGAGGAGTGTGTCTGCTACTTGGTCGGAATCCACATGGCTTACTGCTTAGTATCGGCCACATAGTGTGGTTTGATGAGGTCAATGGACACAACTCTTTTCTCCTTTTTACCAGCAAGGGACGGCAGAAGTACTGTTCTTGATCTGTGGATTGCTAGGACAGGTACTGGTTGTCTGTAATAAGGCCCAAATTCCTTCTTGTCCGCGATCTTTTCTCTGACTAGATCCCCGAGCTTAGGGATCAAGGCAGGCCTTGCTGGGATGGCTGGATTATCCCCAGTGATGGTTGGCTTCAAGATCACGTTGCTTTGTTTCGATCTTAGTTCATTTAAGTCCTGTAAATCAGCCAAACGATCTTTGATATCAAATGGTTTATTTTCCACACTGTGCCTTTACAATCGAGATCAGGAACCCACATTCTTGTCCCAAATAAGACCTCATATGGAGTGACCCCCCCTAGAGAACTTGGCAAATTGTTTAAGGGGCGTTGGACCCCATAAAGATGTTTAACCCACCCATCACCCGAACCTAATACCCTAGCTGTTATAGACCACTTTATGTCCTAGTTTGTCCTTTCCACAACCAAATTTCCCTCAGGATGGAATGGAGAGGAGTATCCCAATGCAACGCCCAAACTGGCCATGGCTTCTTTGTAAGCTTGAGATCTAAACGCAGGGCCCTGGTCAGAGTGTAGTGTGCCTATTGCGTATGTGCCGATAAAGACTCGCAAATCTTTTCTAACAGTTTGAGCGTCAGCTGAGAGCTGAGGCCACATCCATAGGAACCTTGAGCACGAATCCACTGCGACAATGATATGTTTATGGTTACCATCCCTTTTCAAGGGACCGCAGTGATCCAGGTAAACACAAGCTAATGGTTTATCTGAAATTAACAGGGGCATCTGCGCAGGATGTTTCACTGTAGAGACTTTCATCTTTTGGCATATTTTACATTACAACAACATAGTTTTTGGTCTGTTTCCTTATGCCGGGCCACCAATATCTCTGTTTTAATAACGATACTGTGGCAGAAACACCTGCATGGGCAGAGGCTATCCCTTCATGTGCTGCTAGGATTAGTCCTAATGTATGTTCCATGTTTGGAATTACCCTATCCCCCACTCCAGGGATTCGAGCAAACAGAACGTTGTTTGCATCAATTATGTACGAGTATTTGAGTGGAAACTTTTTAGGTAACGCTGCACCACTGCCTTTTCTTGAAGCATTGACAGCCAACAATATCTCACTGTCTATTTTCTTTTTTGAACGAGTGATCGCAGGTACGGAAGCCGTTTGCACAGCCCCCTTTACGGCTTCGTCAGCCAATGAATTCCCTGCAACGTAAATGCCATCACGTTGATGACTCAGCGTGTGTTTCACGTGAGTGTTTTGTAGTCCGTTTCGCAACTGAACTACTTGTTCCCAAAGCGTTTTATGCTTGATTGTGCAAACTTTAGCAACTTTGAAACCATTTTGAAGTCAATTCTGTAGATATTCATTGTATGATTGTACACAGTAAAAAGAATCGCACACTATCAGTGTGGGGAATTCGCAATCCGTATTTTCAAGTGCCAGTTTGAATGCTTGTAGTTGAGCTCGCTGAGCTGTCCAATCTCCTAGAGATTGAGTTTTAGTGACCATCGGTTGAAATTTACCATAACCCATACGACCTTTAATTATTGCGCAGGCTGCACTGTAAGCTTGCTTACTTTCCGTAGCGGGTTGTGCTGATCCGTCAGTATAAATTATGAATTCGTACTGGTCAAGAGGGAGAATCTCAATAGGCAGAGGACATTCATGTTCATATTGCAGGAATGCTTGTGTTTTTAAATAAGGATCAAAAACATATTCAACGTCTGTTGCAGCAAGAGATTTAACCCATTGTATCCATCTTGGATGTAAAGCTTTTGCATTCGTAATGCTCGCTTTTGTAACCGCCTCTAAGGGGCTGGTACTGGAGTCACGACAATAATGCGTTTCCCCTGAGCTAGTGCTCTTTCTTTAGCTACAGCGGTTTGAACTGCTGTGAGAATTTTTTCTATTGAAGTGAAGCGCATTTCCGCTTGTGTATACAAATGTGATTTGCATGCAATTGATACTTTTTCACCTTTGTTAAAAGTTAATTAGGTGAATCCGCATTGACCCGAAATTATTAGGATCACTAAATTGCGTGTATTTACGCGTGTTTGTAAGTGATTTGTTGCTAACAAGTCAGCTTGTAGTGAACGCAGGTTTTCCGTGTGTTCCTATGTCCAATCTTTGATTTTGAAATAAGGTTTGATTAGTTCGTAAAGAGGTTTAACCCTTTCTGCATAATTTAGAATGTAAGTTCTTCCAAAATTCAGAAAACCTAGATATGACTAAGTTTTTCAGCGTTTTTGGAGGTTGGAGCAGCGCACACTTTTCTAAAAAGTTCGCTGCCAGGCCTTTACCTTCACTTGAAAGTTCATATCCTAGGAAAAGGACATTGATATGGGCAATTCTTGATTTCTTAAAGTTGAATTTATAGTCCTCAGAGGCGAAGCCCAGTACAATGGTGTTCACTCTGTTCAAGTGCCTATCCAGGTCATCGTCTGTCAGAAACATATCATCGACATATGACAATGTCTCGTCATCATAAATTTGTAGTAACTCTGTTACTCTTGCTGAGAATAACCCGGGCTGTTCTTGATCCCTTGTGGGAGTCGACAGAAGTGACGCTGGGTCCCCATTATTGAGAAAGCTTTCAAGTACCTACTTTCAGGTGCTATATTTTGACAAAAGAAACCATTTGAAATATTCAATGTGGTTTTATATTTTTTACGCACATTGTTATTCATTAATGCTGTACTGTGTGAATTCTGCACGGAAAATGTTTTAGAACAAGTGTTCAGGTGTCTGTAATCCAAAACTAGACGATATGTGTTGTCTGGTTTGGAGACAGGAAACAAAGGATTGTTCATTGATGAGGTGCATGTTTCAATCACCCCTTGGTATTCAAGTTGATCTAAGATCTCCCTGACCTGTATTTTAGCTTCTTGCTTAATTGGGTACTGCCTTTGTGCAGTAGGTTGACATTTTAATTGGATTGTATGGTGAGGTGAGTCCTCATCCCATCCTACATGATCTTTGTATAATGCTGGGGCCTTCGATACTGCCCATTTCCTGGCATAAGTATATTTTAAATGTATAGGAAGATGGATGGAGAAGGCTGGCATAATAATTCCACGTGGGCACTCCCTACAAATTCTGGTGGCCAGAACTAACCCTGGTGTCTACAGTTTCAACTGTTATGTACTCATTCAAGACCACTGTCTCCAGAAGTTCCTTCAGGTTCTGGCGAGCTATTGTTACTTCTGCTGCACTGTCCAGCATTGTCTCCGTTCTTGAGTTGTGTCCTTAGGATTTTCGGCATGTCTGATCTTCAGACCTGCTACCTTTTTCTAGTTGAATTGAGGTTTTGGTTTGTTTTTCTGAATGTGTTGATCGTCTCTGGACTTCACGCATTCTTCTTTGTGATCTGACCACTCTCTTCTTTCGGATGTCTGTGAAGATGTCTGAAAAGGTACGAAAGGAACATGTATCAGTATCTTGATACCCGTCAGGTTTTTTCAAATTATCCCTATTCCTGAGGTTAAACCTCCTGTCAGAGTGCTCCTTTTGAGGAGACCCACCTCGGGATTGAGAACGTTTCTCTTTTGAATGTTGTTTTTTGTTTTCCCACTTCTTTTTAGAAGATGTAGGATTGTGTTTAATAGAGTCTTTTTCAGATCTTGTTCATGTTGATGTTCTGTTACATCAAATTCCCTTAATTTCTGGCGGATCGCCAATGATGCTGCCTCCCCTTTAATAGTATATAATATTATTCTTGAGATCTGGTAGAAGATTTTCAGTAATTTCATACCTAAGTTCAGAGCAGGCTCTGCCCTGTATTTGTTTTGAATTTGTTTCAGGACATCCGGTATTACCGCAATAGACGGAACACCATGTGTTTTAGTATAGATGTCACCGATTGGTGCAGTCTTCCAGATGTGGTGTGATCCCCATTGGTAAACAGATTGTTAGGATTCTGTGTTTCTCATAAGGGCTAGTATTAGGAAATACTTCTTCGATTTGAGTAATTTTTTGAGCTTTCCACAATGGAATTTGTTCATATTTTGTGGGAATTTTACCCATGACTGCGTGTAACGTCTGATGAGGGGTTTGATTTGGAATGGTTATTGGTGGTTAGACTATTAAAGTCCGCATGACATATTGTATTAACTGTCTGTAAATCTTTATCAACTCTTTGAGTTGAGTAAATAATTAATCGTCTGATAGTGTTTCAATGTCAGGATGCGGTGTGTAGCCGGCTACAATCGGCCATGTTGCTCCGGGTCTGCCTAGTGGACGAAGCCTGCTAATGTGATTGTAATGTTTTAGGGTGCCTTTAAACCAGAGCTGATGCTCCTGGTATGTGAGTGGAATTTCAACATCCTCAAAGGGAATGTATTCCTCAGGTGGTTCATCTTCTTTGAAGAAGTGAAACATATTTGTTACTGGATTTGATTCTGGGAATGTAATGCATGAATAGAATACCTCTGTCTGAAAAGATTCATGTGCCTCTATCACATTAACTGCTCTACCACCTCTTGGTGTTAGGCCATGTTTTATATGTTTCAGAGTGATGGCTCTCCTTAAATTTGGATGGATGTTTATAACACCCTCATCGGTTTCATTTAAACCGGTAGCATTGAGAGCTGCTATGACTTGGTCAGACGCAGTCTCTGTATCAGACATTTTTATTTAATAAAAAATAAAAAAAAATGTAGAACAAGTTTCAAGGGAACCAACAATAAGGTGCACAATATTTTGGAACACTGTATCCTTCTTCATTGAACAAACCAAACAGCTAATACATAGGATTTTCGTCCTACTCAGCTATGGCGGATATTATCCCTACCTACTCCAGACGACTTATGGAGTATTTATGAGTAGGGGTCTCTGAGAAAAGCACGAGTGAGTTACTTCAGTATCCAGCGTTAAATTAGTGCCTTACCAAACCGTTGGGCACCATGTAGTGTAGTTCCTATTTCCCTTATAGGCTCTGCGCATTGGAATAATATACACTATAGTTTTTGCATAGGACTAAGGTCAGTATGCTCCTATCAAGTATATCAAACTTAATTACTTGTGTGTGCCAGCTAACTCAGAGGTCACTAGAAACTTCTCCAATGAACAAGAATGGATTTGTTTCTGACAACGGCATAAACATGACAATGTTGTTTCCCTTAGAATCGGAACGCGTCTCGGAATCGTGGAAAAAATAGATAAGAGTTCCACTCAGTCAATCGTGCATGCTTAGTTTCTCCAGAGTTACACAGAAATAGATAGACGGGTGTTTCAATAAAAAAGGGTTTATTGAGCAGTCTTGTTTCTCGTGTAAGAGATATGAGCGGTTACAATCCTTAGACAGGAAGCAAGATATAATACTGTGAGAAAGTGCCCTCTTTCTTGCATGGTATGCCCCCACTTTTTGCTGAATTGATGATGTACTTTGACTGAGTGTGCCCTGGGCTCCTGCCACTCAGGTACCCAGGGCATGTGTTCCTTCCCTAAAACTGCATTGAAGCCTAAAACCCAATTGGCATCTCTGGCCACATGTCAGCCCCTGGTAAATGGCACTATAGATACCCAGGGCACTGCGACCAGAGAAGCCCCCTCAGGACTGCAGCACTTATTGTGCCACCCTTAGATGCCCTGTACCCTGACACACACACGCTGCCTTTGCAGGCTGAGTGTCTGGGTGCAGAACAAAACAAAGAGACGACATGGCACACATCCCTGAGTGCCATGCCCACAAACCACTGCCCTGGCATACATTAGTCACCCCTCTCGCTGGGTGCACTATGTCAGTGGTGAGGGTACAGGTGCATGAGACCTGTACCCCTACAGTGCCCAGGTCCATTCCTGGGCCCTGTAAGTGCAGTACTGCCATTAAGAGTATATGGTGCTGAGAGGTTGTCATTACGAACTCCACAACACCATAATGGTTGCACTGAAGACTGGGAAGTTTGGTATCAAACTTCTCAGCACATTAAACCCACACTGATGCCAGTGTGTGATTTAATGTAAAATGCACCACAGAGGGCATCTTAGAGATGCCCCCTGAAAAACGACCAACTACCAGTGACCTGACTGAGTGGCTGTGCAGGCTGCCACCACCAGACATGTTTCTGGACCCCTGGGTCGAGAGCCTACTGCTCTCAGGGGCTGAAACAATGCACATCCTGAGATGAGGTGCCAAGCCTCCTCCCTCAGGATGGGCAGGGTTCACGAAGGAGAAGCTTCAAAGGCATGCCGCCTTTGTGAGCCTCTCCAGACCATTTGCTGCATTCAGCAACTGGTCCCCACTGGTTCTACCCCCCACTTTGGGCAGGAGAACCGGTGGGAAAAACAAGTGAGGAAAAGAGGAGTGCCCACCTCTGCCAACTCCACCCCTAAGGTGGGGGAGGCGAGGTGAAGCACGACCTCGAGTCCCCGCCATCTTGAGGATGGGGGGACCCAGCCAACCAGGGACAGGCTCCTGCCCCCCTCCCACTGGAGAGTAGCAGAATAGGGGGTGTACCCACCCCAGGGAAGGGACCTATTGGTCCCTGCCCTTTACCTACCTGTAACACCCCTAAATTTAGTATTTAGGGGCACCCTGAACCTTCCTTCCTCAGATCCAACAACCACAAGAAAAGAAGAAGGACGAAAAGCCATGCAGAGCTAACAAGAGGACTACACCCACTGACTTGGCCCCACCCCTACAGGCCGGTCACCCCTCGAACCTGCTCCTACGAAACCCTGGCGTGTACAATGGCCAGCAACCTCAAAAGCCCTGGAGGACCTGCCTGCATTCACTTTCCAAGTTGTTTCTCCTGTGAACACCGGACGTGTTTGAACTGCAGCTTCTGGTGCCAGCCAGGATCCGCGAATCCAGCACACTCTGCACCCGCCGAGCCCGGCCTGTGTTTGAGTGAAAAAACACCACGAGGAGGTACCCCGGCGATCCTGACCCGAGATCCGGTGACCCGTGACCTGCCTCAAGCCTCCAGACAACGCCTGCAGCCTCAATCCAGGAGACCTCCCTACCGCAACCAGAGCGGGTAAGAAAATCCGGCGTCTAAAGGCACCCCTGTACGCATCGCCCCACAGCCTTGTGTGCCCAACCCAGTTGTGCCTACCCATCCCTCTACATCCCAACTTACTCCTCGAAGTGGTGGTCACTCCTGGAAGATCTTCGTCCCCGAGCCTGCAGTGTATCTTTGTCCCAGAGAATCTCATTTGAAACCAACAGGGTACCCGACCTCAAAACTGTACCCTGCACCCGGCTGCCTTAGCGCCACTGAGTGTGCCCCTTTGGTGCTAACTTGGTCCCCAACGTGCCCTGAGCTTAACCCTAGGAGCTTTGCTCCCACAACCTTGTGGCCTGATTGCCAGCAGCCACCAACCGGAGCCCCCCTATCCTCCATAGGATAACATTGGGCCTCAACACTCTGCACCCCTCCGCCCTAGTGCCACTGGGGGTGCAACAACAGTGCATCACTGATCCTGGGAGACCCCTGAGTCTAACCCCAGAACCCTAACTCAAAAGTCCGATTACTTACCTTGAAACCGATAACTCATTTTTCCTCGTAGGATAACATTAACACTTTTTCTCTCAAAAAGTTTCTAGGTGTCAACTTTTGAAAACTGCAAATATTCCTTAAAAATCAGACGATTAACCAAAACGCATTTTCTCAACTGTTTTCAGGAAATGTCCCAGTGCTGAATCCAGGACCCAGCACTGAGTAAGAAAAAGTAACCTGCTAAGTGAATTTCCTCCTATAGGATAACGTTGGTGATTCTATGTGAAAAAGTGTCCAAGTGTCAACTTTTGAAATACAATAATATTCCTTAAAAATCATACCTTTAATCAAAACGCATTTACTCACCTGTTTTCAGGAAAATGTCCCAGGGCTGAATCTAGGATCCAGTCCTGTGGTTGGAAAAGTGGTCTGAAAAGTAATTAACTGCATTTTACTTAAAAAGCCCATTCAATTGAATGTACTACACCTGCAATGTGTTGCAAACTGCTTTCTTAAACCTGTAATCAAAAACCAGTACCAGTTATACTGCAATTCTAAACTGTGTTCAAACAAGTCTATTACTACTGCAAAGTATTTATATGCTTACCTATACCAGGCTTGCTTGGTTCTAGAAAGAAAACAACAGTATATATTTGTATACAAAACAATTGGCCTAGAGTCCAGTTCTTGAGTGTGTGAGACCATTTGCTGACTGAGTGTGTACATCAAATGCTTTACACTGACCTCTGATACTGCCTTACTGCTCGGCCAAGATACCAGAGAGCTAGAGAGTAAGGTTCTATCTAACTTTAACCTCTGCCAAACCTCTGGAGACTCTTGGACTCTATACACACTGTACCTCACTTGGTGCAGTATATATAGAGCCAGTTTCTTACAAATACGCACAGCGTAAGCAGTAAAAAGAAATAAATATGCAATAGCATTGTCTTTTAGCTATGACATATAATCATATATACATACATAAATAACAGGCTAAAAAGTGAACACTCGTCTGATGCTTCTAAATATTTCAACCCCAGTGTACCTAACCTGAGTGTAGTACGAGGTAATAAGTAGGTGCTGTTTTCTATAGTATGGTATATACTAAGTTTAGTATGCCAAGAGCCCCTCTAGGTTCTAGTCAGCTCCATACCTTAGAATGAGAGAGGTGGGAATCTCTTTCCGGGTCTCAAACTCTAACACCCGCGAAGGGAGTCAGAACACTGGAAGCTGGATTCTCTACGAGCAGGGATGACAGCGTCTGTTCAGTGCGTCAGGCTGGGATATGGTCTCATCCGATCGTGCCGTGGTGAACCGTGCAGTCAAGTCGTGCTGAGTCGTGCCGTGGTTTGCCATGGTAAGGGGAGGCAAATTTATACCTAGAAGGTGCTTAGGAAAGTCAGGCAGAGGAGACGTCATGGATGAACCCCTAAGGAATAGTAGTTCATGCATAATAGATGAGTTCTTGGAGAAATCAATAATCCTAGCTAGGGAAAGTCTCGTTCGGCTTAAGGGTCTGGTTTCTAAGAACTCGTTGTGACGTGGGATGGACAGATGTAGGTGACCATGCCTGTATTTGGATTGCATGGCTAATGCCTAAATAAGGACTGGGATTCTATGCCTAAATAAGGGCAGAGTGAATTGTGCCTATATAAGGACATGTTTCAGGGAAACCTATATACAGATGTCTAAATCGAAATACAACACTAGTGTCCCTCTGTGACATGGAAATGGTGCCCAAAACCAATATGCCTTCCAGTACTGCAAAGTATAGGTAGTGGTTCACCATCAATGGGCAGGAGGTGAGGCTCTGAGGGATACAGGAGCCAGTATGACTATGGTAAGGTGTAAGGCATTTGTCTCAGAGCAGATTTTACCCAATACATTACACCAGGTTGTAGTATCAGACAACCAGGAGTGTTACTACCCCGCGGCTCTTGTTCCATTTGAAAAGGGGGTTCTTAGGTCTCCTGAAAGTTGCTGTCAGCTCTGTCATGCCTGTGGGTTGTTCATTACGAAATGACCTTGGGAACACTACCTGGAAAAAAAGGAGCTCAGGTCACACCTGGAAATGTTGGGGTTGCTTGAGTGGTTTATGCAACCATCAGGTCTATGGCTGCCCAGCAAGGGAGTCAAGGAGGGCAGGAGCCTAGAGGAATGGCCCAGACTGCTTCCAAAAGAGGAAAAGGCAAGGGGTGTGTGAAACTAAACCTGAATGTCAATTAGTTGATGTGGATGGAGCGCCTGAGGAGGTTGCCCCGCAGCACACTGAGGAGGACATTGCCTCCCTTGGTGACCTACCTGAGCTTGCTGGATGGCAAGCAGAAGGAGGACCTACCAGAGGGCAGCGCCCTACTCTGAAGAGCAAGGGGCAACAGGCCAGAGCCCAGGCAGCTGGTGATGCAGCTGGGAATCACTGCATCTACTGGGCGGGAGACCTCCTGTATATTGAGCCTAAGGTACCTGTGCATGGGGCAGCAAGGACACTGGTAGCTCCCCAATGCTGCAGGGACTTCCTACCGAGGCTGGCTCATGAGATATCCCTGGCAGGACAAGACCTTGGCCTGACTGGTCCCCTACTTTTACTGGCCCTTGATTTCCTCAGATATATTCTTTAGGAGTTACTTATAAGTTTTCCACATCATACCATCCACAAACCAATGGGCTTCTTGAGGGATTTAACAAGACCCTCAAGGGCATGACCAAGGGCTTGCTGGGCCCATGATACGTAAGTGGTACGTCCTCTTACCATGCTTGCTGTTTGCTTACTGAGAGAGACCACAGAAGGGGCTTGGATGTAGTCCCTTTGAGCTTCTGTATGGTCATCCTGTAAGGAAACCTCTCAGTTGGGTTAGGGAGGGGTGGGAGCAAGCTCCCAGGAAACCTCCCAGGATGTGGTTAGCTACATGCTAGCCCCCTCTGGAGCCAGATAGCCAAGTTTTGGAAGAAGGTATCTGAAAACTTGGAGGGCAACCAGGAGGTAATAAAGCAGTGGTATGATTAAACAGCTAGCTCTGTGGACTTCCATCCTGTGCAAAAAGCATGGATGATGAAGCATGCAGAGACCAGGGCCCTCCGAGCCAGTTGGACTCATCCTTATGAGATTGTTGAGAGGAAGGGGTGGCCACCGACTTGAAAGACCCCCAGACACCCCAAAGGGTTGTCCATATGGGTCAGTAGAAGGTGTGAACCTCTGCATTACCCTGACTTCAGAACAGCAGAGGGATGGTCACCACTTACTGGGACAGTTCTCCTCTCTGCTTTCTCTCTCTCCTGGGATTACCCATCTGTGTACCCATGATGTGGACACAGGAGACAGCCTCCCTATCAAAAATACATTATACCATCTGTCTGACAAAGTGAGGGCCAGTATCAAAGATGAGGTATACAAGATGTTGGAGTTGGGGGTGAGTGAACCCTCCAGTAGACCCTGGTCTAGCCCTGTGGGGCTGGTACCCAACTCTGCCCCAACGGGCACTACACCAGAACTCCAGTTCTGTGTGGATTAAAGGGGGCTAAAGTAAGTCATCAAGACTGATGCTCATCCCATTGATGAGCTGATTGATAGGTTAGGGGCTGCCCAATTTCTGAGTACCTTTGCTCTTATTTCGGGGTACTGGCAGATTGCCCTAACTGAAGAAGCCAAGGAGAGGTCAGCCTTCTCCACTCCAGAGGGCCACTACCAGTTCAAAGTGATGCCCTTTATAATAAAGAACGCCCCTGCCACCTTCCAGAGGCTGATGCCCCTGGTTTTGGTGGGTATGGAGGCCTTCAGTCCTCCTTACTTGGATGACATGGTTGTCTTCAGTTGCAGCTGGAAGGGACCACCTTTTCCACCTGCAGGAAGTGCTTCAGGCCCTGTGGAATGCCAATTAGTGCTGTGGGGGTAAGGTGCCACCCCCTCCAGATCAAGATAGAACCATCATGGTCTGGGAGCCCACAAAAACTCAAACTGAGGTGGGAGCCTTTCTAAACCTCACATGTTGCTCAGGAGCTTTGTCAAGGAATATGGCACCATTCTTGCCCCTTGACTGAGCTGACTTGAAAGAAGCAGCCCGAATGATGCTCTGGACAGAGACATGCCAGAAAGCATTGGACTCCCTAATGCAGGCCATGTGCACAGCCCCTGTGCTCAAGGCCCCTGAATTTTCCAGGGAAATCATTGTACAAACTGATGCATCAGAACATGGCATAAGAGCAGTTCTTATACAGCTTAATGATGAGGGCCTTGACCAACCTGTAGCTTTCATCTCTAGGAGATTACACCCCAGGGAAAAGAGGTGGAGTGCGTTTATAATGGGTACCTTTGCTGTGGTCTGGACACTGAAGAAGCTGAGACCATATTTGCTTGGGACTCACTTCCAGATTCAGAAGACCACAAGCCAGCTAGGTGGCTAATGAAATTGAGGGCTGAGTATCCAAAATTGATGAGGTGGTCCATCTCCCAACAGACTTGGGACAGACTACACCAATGCTGATGGTCTTTCCAGGTTCTTCCGCCTTTGTGATGAGATCTCCCTGGAGGTTGGGTAGTTCTCCCCACTTTCAGCTGGAAGGGACACGTGTTAGACCCTTCAGCCTGAAGGTGGTCTTTCCTCAAACCTTTAGCCTGCTTGCCTCCAATTTTACTGAATTCGTTTTTGTTGGCCTTAGAACTCTGTGCACTTTACCACTGCTAACCAGTGCTAACTCCCCTAAACATGGTTTGATTGTCATATACCCAATTGGCATATTTAATTTACTTTAAGTCCCTTGTAGAGCGGTATGCCATATAACCATGGCCTGTAAATTAAATGCTACCAGTAGGCCTGCAGCACTTATTGTGCCACCCACCTAAGGCAGCACCTCAAAACATGTCCCAGGCATGCCATTGCAGCCTGACAGCAGTGCTACACTGCCATATCGACTTGGTATTTACAACCCCTTGCTAAGCTTTAAACTTGCCTTTTATTACATATAAAGGCCACCACTGAGGTAAGCCCTAGGGAAGGTGCCTGCACAACACTTCATCGCTGCTGCGGACATTAAACCAGCGCATCGTCAGTACTGCGAGGGCAGCACGGGTGCATCTTTGAAACTGTGGATATTGGAACAAGCGCATTACTCCATTTGCATGGATCAGAACCGGCACATCGCTGCATTTGCGTGGCTCTGAAACTCCGCTCCACCTTCAGAACAACCATTTCATGATGCCCTCCAAATAAAGTCCTCACATCTCCATCAACAACAACATCGACTGCGAAGCTGAAACTCTGCATGGCATCAGAGCTGAAACAACGCAGCTATTGCGCGATTAGGACCAGCACATGAGTGAAAAATGCATGGATAAACATTGGCGCATCACCCCCTCTGCGTCCACAGCCTCTCTATTGACTGAATCTTTGACATCAATGCAAACCGGACTAAGGTACTTTTGCTCAGCGGGCCCAATCTAGTCCCTGTACCCAGCCCACGCTCCATCGTCGTCACCATGAACTTTTCACTTTGTCCCAGTCCAGCTTGACCAGATGTCCCTTGTTGACGCTTTTTGGCGATATTTTCACATTATTCTTTAAAAATTCATATCACTAGTTCCTCTGATTGGATTTTTTATGTTTTGGTCTTGTTTTATTTATTAAAATATTGTCTAATTTTCTAAATTGTGTGGTGTTTTCACACTGAAAGAGTTGCACAATACCTTCAAGTTTACCCTGACTGTTCTGTCCCAAACTATCAGGGGGTGAGTACAGTTTAATTTGGGGATTGCTGGTGTCTTACCCTGTCTAGGTTTGTGGCTGCTGCCTGACTTAGATTCATATCCTAGTCAACCAGCAATCCAATTTCTAACACTCCTCATTACTTGTGACCTTGAGGTTCTCTCTCTCTCGCTCTCTCTCTCTCCCTTTATGTTTGCCATCTCTTTCATTTTCTTTCTCTTTGTCTCCCTCTTTCTCCTTTTCTCATCTCGCTAATGCTTCTTTCTCACTCAGGGGTATATGTATGAGGACTGCATCTAACTAGTTTTAACGTCAGTTAGCAGCATTTTTTTTAACATGGCCTATCACCCAAAATGATCGCCCTGCTATCGATGTATTTACAATACGTTGCTACATGGTGAAAGTTTCAGGTAGCCGAGGTGAAAACTGACTCTAACACTAGCGTGAAAGTTATACAAGTACTGACGTTAGCGGGTGAAAACTGATGACAGGCCAATTCGCGGGCAAAAAACTCACGTTATTTACCAGAACGTCACCTTTTTTGCCTCTGAAGGCAAAAATAGCCAATAAGTCGACCCCCAAAGAAAAGAAGAAAAGAAAAACAACGGAATGGAGTAGTGCAGCACAGATCAACAACCTCCTCAAACCCCCCAACAGCCAGGATAACTAGCCAGTCCCAGGGAAAGAGGAAATGCAGAATCAGGGCTACATATATGAAAAGAGGCACATCGCTGGGGAAAAACCTGTGATGTACACTTTTCATAGCGCCCTCCTTGGCACCATGACACAATGGCAGCCAAAACCTTGAAAGCGTGGACAGTTCCTGGGGCCATGAGGCCTTGCTGGGCCTGCGTCTGGGACCCGGAGTGAGATGCAGAGGTGCTGTGGAGTTGCTGGGCCATGGAAGTAGACATTGAGGCATCGGCGATCACCCTTACCTGGTGTTGAAGTTTGCCAGGTCACATGAAGACACGTTGCTGACCTATGTGAGAAGACCACCTGGTGCCCCTTGGAGCTGTGAACAGTAGAGGCGCTCCAGTGCACCAATGTAGGGAGGTCTGCATCACATACCACATGCCACCACTACTCCAGGGTGCACAGAGAGGATTATCAATGGTGAGTCGTGCCTCTCTGCATCACAGGCTGGATGATGTTGCGCTGGCCGGACGCTGTGGAGGGTGAGGCCCCTGAGCTATGCCGAACTTGTGTGGCAGAATCGCTGAACTTAATGCATAAGGAAGCACTGTTGCATCACCTGCTTCGGGAGGTTGGCTGAGACTGCTGTTCCCAGGCTTGTGAAATTCCTCCTGGCTGAGGCTCCTGCTGGCTGAGTCAAAGAATTGGAGAGAGTGCAGCAGATTGTGCCACGGTGTCAATGTCCAGGTGAGGAGAATCTGGTACTCTTAGTGTAGGATGCCCGGGGTCGTGTCGGGCCCATACCTAGCACCTATAGGTGACGCAACACCAGTGGCGGCTCCTCCACTATGGCGGAAGAGCGTCATCCCACTGCTTTCAAGCAGTGCTAGAAGATGAAACATAACAGGATGAAAACTTTCTGATATTCTCATCCTATGTTTCCTTTGGGGGCAGGAGGTTTGGTGGGTCTGCTCTACTCACGGAGCAGGACAGGGGCAGAGTGGTATGCCCACTCAAGTTCGCAGTGACTGTTTGGTCGTCCCTCTCAGGGTGCCCAAATTAGTCATGTGCTCTTCCCTGTTCACAATGCAGGCTGCATTACAGCCTGCATGGAGAACATGCCCACCCCTCCAGCACCTGGCTGAACGCCTTGTCACAGTGTTTAAGAACAATCACAACGCTGCATTGCAGCGTTGTGATTGGCTAAGGGGATGGAGCCTGGATGCCTGGTTCCTGTTCCTAAAAGCAGACTCAGGAGAGGAGGAGCACAGAAGATGCTCCACTCTCCCTCTCGTCCCCTTCCCCTCCAGTGTACTTTCCCACGTTTCCCACCTCCCAGCTGTCCAGTCCCTGCAGCACTACTTAATGGCGGCCACTGTACGGCCATGCACAGCGGGCGTACCATTGGTGAGCCAAAGGCAAGCCCGTCTATGTCCATTCGCTCCTGGACCGTGCCCAGCACCAAGGACCATTCCTCTCAGACACTCCACCGCTACAATGCCTGTAGCCTCCCCGCCATCAGCCCTGGACACCACACCGCCTGCCATCTGGCATCACTGTAGAATTCCCTTGCACCCTGTGCCTGCCAAAACTGCAAACACACCTTCTGCCACATCAGCACACCAGCGCCTCCTGCCACCCAGCCGACCAAGAGCGCAGCCGACCGGTTCAACTGCATCCTCCCCAGCATGCGGTCCCTCCACAAACATGCAACAGAAATCTGGGACCCCCTCAACGTCACCTCTTCAGACATTGCTTTGTTCACGTAAACCTGGACCAACCTCTGCTCCTGACGGGACATCTGCATCACCATCCACGATGGCTACATATTCACCTGCACGGACCAACCGAGCGCCCAGGAGGAGGCATTGCCATTGTCTAAAAAAGCACTCTTTAACTTACCATGCACTCTAATGACCTGTCGGCTACCATGGAACACCTCCACTTCTAGATCCGGAACACCCCAACCCCACCCTCCGTGGCACCCTGATCTACAGGTTCCCTGGCCCATGAACCCCCATTCACCGATGGAATTGTAGACCTCATCGCACCCCAGGCTCTCCCATCCATTGACTACATCCTATTCGGACACCTCAACTTCCACCTGGACAACCCCAGTGACCAGAACACCACCACTCTCCTGGCGAACCTCGCCAACATTGGACTCAAGCAGCTAGTCACTGCACCAACCCACACAGCCGGACACACCCTCGACCCTGTCTTCTCCACCAGCGGGAACTTCAACTACAGCCACACCACCTAACTCTCCTGGACTGAGGATCATAGTATACATCATGCCTTCACCACGCCCACCATACACCACCACCATCAGCACCTCCCCAGCCGCAGCTGGATCGAGGCCATCAAAGGCCATTTCACAACTCCCTTAGCACCTCCACTCCGCCAACTCTTACAGACATCAACACTGCAGCATCCAAACTCCACCGATAGAACTCCAATTTCGCCGACACCCTGGCAGCTCCTCAATGTCAGTGGACTGAGCATCTGGGTTTGCTGGCTGCCGGCTGCCAGGGAAGGTGACAGCAGAAAACATGAACACCAAACAAGACTCAGTCTCATAGGAGTGGCACAGTGAATTCTATGAGATTTCACTGTGACAATTCTAGGACGCCACTGCGTCAAATCCTTACGCCTGCCTCATGGTGGACGTAAGGGTGATGCAGTGCCATAGAAATTGGCCTGCCTTATGCTTTGCTGGAGTTGCGTCATGCTTGCGACAAAATTGCAGCAATGTGTGACTTTAGCACAGACAGATACATCAGGAATATTGACAAATCTGTGAATCCTTGCGACATGGAGCACTGTAAATACGGCGCATGCATGGTGTCATAAGGAGGGCACAGTGAAAAGTGCACCAACGCTGTTTTGTTGCAGCGATGCAACACTTTTCAGGAATAAGGCCCAGCACTGCGCCCTATCTTATTGTGGGGCACATTCCTGAGCTTTTGTTTTGGCGCAGGGCAGTGCAGCAATATTCTTTGCTGTGCTGTCCAGCACCAAACCCTTTGAAATGAGGCCCCAAGTGTTTTCACCAATTTTAAGCCCAGCTATTTTCTGGTCTTAAAAAAACTGCCTCTAACTGAAGTTAGAGGCATTTTTTGGGGTTTTACACCATACAAGGAATTCCTAGTAAATATCGCAAAGTGGGGTTAGCTGCAGTTTTTTCACAGGAACGCTCACCTTGCATCTCCTTTTCGTTAACGCTCGCTAACAGAAGTGGCAATCTTTAAAATTCATGTTTTTGCCAGAAAAGTGCTGCTAACTCCAGTTAGCTGCAACCTTTAAATAAGGCAATAAAAAAATCTCTGCCATAATGTCAAAAGATTGACGCTACAGCAGTGTTAAGTCCTTGTACATATGCCCCCCAGTATTTTTCTGTTTGCGTGTGTTTGGGCGCCTATCTCTGGTTTATGTCTTTGTATGTTTGCAATACATCTGAAAGAGATCGCAGAGGCCACGCACCAAAATCCTGTCAGTGAAGTATAGATGAAGTGCAAGGAAAACCTATCTGTTGAATCAGCAGTGCTGAACTTAACGGACATCTCTGTATATTTACTTCCCTTTTTTGTTGCATGCATGCCCATATTCAAGGGCTTAGACTTTTGTGAAGATTGCTCTCTAATTTATCTGCATGCCAGTCTAATCTTTTGCTGTTAGCAGCCTTTTTCCACCCCAGTGTGTGAATATCCTTGCATCTGTGGTGATGTTTCAATGAACAGCCACTGCCTGTTTCTCTCTCTCTCTCTCTGTTTTTCCTTCTGTCTGTAGATTTCATTTAGTTTGTCCTTCATGCATATGCCCAATCCATCTCTGACACATCAGTCTCTCTCCCTATCTGTCTCTGTTCTATGACCCTATCTGGCTCTTTGCGTCTTTTTATGTCCTTATCTTATTTTGTTGCCACATTTCTCATTTCTTTTTTGTGTCCTTGTATAAAACTTTTAGGAGCACATTTATCATTGTTTATTGTGGTCACAAAGGGTGCGACCGCAATTTTTGCATTTGAGATGCATTATCCCAGATGCAAAAATCGCTATTTAAGTAATCGCGAAGTTAGCGATTACTTAAATTGCGATTGCATTAAGGGTATCGCAAATTGCGATTCCCTAAATGCAATGCAACAAAAAAAAAACATTTACAATTTCGCTTTTAAGAAAGGCAAATTACCATCAACTTTAAGTTGATGGTAATTTGCAAAAACTTTGAAAAACACAAAAAGTTAATTTTTCAAAGTTCTATGTTGCACACAAACATGCCCTTGGGGCATGTGTGTGTGTTTTTATTTGCACTTTCAGGGGTGCATCAGGGAGTCTTTTTGTCACCTGTGCACCCTTGAAATTATATGCTCAATTTGCGAGTGACTATTTGGTACTCGCAAATTGCGCATGCAATTTCCATTGATTTCTGCATGAATGGGAAGCCATTCCTTATTTGCAAATTGCGAGTCGCCAATAAGGAATGTGTAGGAATTGCAAATCTTTTTGCAATTCCTACATGCATAAGGAATTGCGATTTCCTGAAAATCGCAATTTAGGAATTGCAATTCCTAAGTTTGATGCATGTGGCCCATAGTATCAGAACTTTTTGTTGGTGTATTAAGACATGAACCACAAGTGGCCAGTGAAGGCCTTTGATTTGCTAGTTTCCATGAAAATATAGTGGCCCACTTAATTCCTCCCTTCCAACTCCAGGTTGTCTTGGCATTCCTGTATGAAATAAGCCACGTCTTAATGCAATGGATCTAGAGCTCCAATATCACCGACTACGTCCACCAGAAAATGGGCATCTATGGGAGTAATTTATTTGTATCCTCTGTTCTGCCCATGGACTCACTTGGTCCTTTAGTTCACAGCCCAGCAGTGAAAATCGATAATCTTTTATGAGATGCAAGACTCTGCGGTATCTATGCGGGGGCTCCCAGTATTCCTTAGATATGATAGTAATTAATGAGGCCCGGTCATTAGCATGTCTTATGTCGCTTGTCAACCTGCTCTGTGATTTTCTCCATGGCTACTGCATTTCTGCATCCTATTAAGCCAATCATCATGTTAAGGTGGGGACTGAGAATTCCACTTTGCTAAAATAGCCTGGACTGCCACCATGAGAGCTATGCTAAGTTGTTTACCCATTAGGGATTCATAGGATCCTTTTACAAGATGATTCCAGACAGGGTAGATGGACAGACATTATGGAGTGTGGAGCTGAAAGATACCCTGAGGGACTCCACAAACGAGCTGCGCGGCTGAAGAAGGAAAGGGGCATGATGCACTGTCTGTGACCTATTGGGAGAGGAAAGATCAAAGCCATATGAGGCCTCTAAAATAGATACCTAGGCTGTGCAAGATTTTGAATGAATGGTATGGGAATCTGTAAGAAATGTAGATATTATTTGCGAAGGATGCGAGTCCTGCATAGTAATACGCTCACAACTGTCTTTTTCACCAGGAACCAAGGGGCATATCAGCAACAACCGGCTATAATTATCGCTAAGTGCATTAGCACCGAATTTTATCGCTGTGATAGCGTGCTATTAGCAACGCTTATCTCAAAAGCGATAAAATTCCAGGCGCAAGCTGCCAATTGTGCAATTATCGCTGGAAATACTGCGATAATCGCACAACGTTTGGTGATAGCTTGCTGATAGGGCAGGGCAGACTCAGCCATGATATCCACCTTCCATTGGATATCATGACTAAGTCAAACTAAAAGCAGGCGTAAGGAAAGTAGCGGTAACCAAGGATAGCACTATTTTTCTTATCACTATGCTTGTTAGCGTTCCCATTGATATTTGGAGAAATGTCGGTTAGCGACATTTCTCCAGTTATTTTGAGCTGGAACGCCCACTTTGCATCTCAGAGATGTAAAGCTGGGCATTACGGGAAAGGGCGCTAAGGCAAGGATTCACGTGACCTTGCTGATATAGCGATAAAATTATCGCCGCTTTTCAGCCAAAAACAGCCGCAAAAGCGGCGATAATTTTTTATTGCCGCCTTGTTGATATGCCCCCAAGTACCCCATTTTAACATTTGCTTCACCCAACGTGCAAAGCAGAGCAATAGAAGGCTTACTCAGGGAAGGTCGTGTGGGCTAGTAACTCCAACAACACTCAATATAGCAATGTCATGTCATTGAATTTTCTTTAAAAAGGAAAAAAGTACTTTTTTTACACACACACACTACTAAATCATATGCATTACGTTACAAATATGTACACCAGGTAGATGGAAATATCAGTGGTGACACCGTCATATCACATTAGATCCCTAGTGGGCTCTGAACCCTATAATCACATTTCCCCCACCTATGCCAGACACAACATCACAATTTAAGAGGGTGTGATTATGAATAAGACATGCTTAATGAATATTGGCAACACAATTAAATAATTGGGGCCAAAATCATTTTCAAATGTATTAGTTATAATTGTAAATATTATATTGCAACACCAACATTTTTTAATAAAGCATTTAAGTTAAAAACATATGTGTCAAAGCCCTTCTTTTAATACTGTGAGATTGCCATTACAGTCAGAGGACCAACCACAAAAAGGTCCCTTACTCCATCGCACAAGCAACAGCTCTAACTCAAATTCAATGAAAACCTCTCCCGGGTCATAATTTGAAGGCCCCAGTAATTAACTTAGGGGTAGTTTCCTAGGAAAATCCCTGATGGGTTGCTGCATCTCCTGCACCTCCCCCCTACAATTCAATCGGTAAACAGTGGTGGAGTTCGTGTTCTTTCTGAAACACCCCTGAAAGAAGATATACATTTCAACTCCCATCCATCGGATTGTGGGGTATTCCTTGCTGGAGTTGTTAATATCTGATGAGAGGGCTTTCCCGCTCTGATTTTCCTCTGTATGCCATTTTCTTTTTTCCTTTTTCCTTTTTTCTTTTGACGCAGGTGCCGCCCATGCCCCTTCAGTGGGGCACCTGGGTTCCTTTAGGTACAGGGGCTGCGCAGGAAGTCCACTTCCGCACTGCCCAACCAGCGCCCTGCTCGTTTGGTGCAATAGAGTTATTCTCTCACCTGCCTTTTGGCAGGTGTGAATAAAGTAGGACAGTGTGCCCACCAATTCCTCAGTCACAGGCATGGAGACTGAACGTGGCAATGGCACTCCCGTCCCTTGTCTTCAGTTCTTCCTTGGTCCCCGGAGAGAATGGGTACCAAAAGTCCATGCAGGTGTCAGCACTTCTTTGTCTGTTTCTATGCGCCAGCACCCGGGAGATAGGGGCTACTGGGGCCATAAAGTAAGTGTTAAAAGGCAGGTGGGCTCCACTCACACCCCCTCCACATGGAAATTAGGAAAATGAATGCTGCCCTGAGCACCGGGGGCTTGGCCCTCCTGGTGAAATGCGATGAGATTGGTCAGAGCACTACACACTTTGTTTCTCCTTGTTTTTCTTTTTCTAAGGCAAGTTATTTAAAGCCGCATTATTTTGTCCCTGTAGTACAAAATATTCTCATCTTCGGATACTTTTACTCCTAGTAGCCATCCCTCCTCACCAAGAGCAAGGGCGCTATGCAAAGGGATCTGGATCTCCTCCCTAGTCTATACATGCCTCTGCTTGGCTCCTGGTGTTTTGGAATGCCAAGAATGCCACATTATTACTCCACCCATGTCCCAACCTTTCTTCACAGCATTCTGAGACAATCCAAAATGGCAACTTAATTTTGTTTCTGGTAAGACCTCCTCTGTGACTCTCAGATACGCCCCTAGGTTACAACGCTGCCTGGTCCATTCCTGGAACTGTGTCAAACCCTGTTGTTTGCCCTTTTGTTTGGGGAGGCCGACTGTCCCTCTGCTGAGGAGCAGAATAATTAACTTGGCCCATCAGGGGGGCAAATGTCTGCAATCTGATTCTGAGCTGAGGCAGGGAAATGTGACAAATCTTAAAGTGCCATAAGGTGTACGTGTAATACTGGGGACTGGTTATCCAAACTCAGGTGCATGTTTCAAACCCAATTGATGCCTTGCTGGGCCTTTTAAGTAGCACATGACTGCACTTTAGGGCAGATTTCTCCTATGATGTGTAATACAGAGAAAACACTGCAGACCTCAGTAAGCACTAGAGACCTGCACTATGAATGGCTTCTCACATTATAAGGTCTACCCTAAGTTAGTAACAATCCTTAAAGTGTCCCTTCTACGACAGGCCACCTGTATGCAGATAAAGGGTTGTGCATTAAAGTCATCTAACACACACACAGCCCGCACATATGCAAACATATGTGTTCATACATGTTCACATGTAACCAGTCCAGAGTCTCTTACCTTAGCCGCCCAACAGCAGCCTCATCTTAAAAGACAGGCATTGGATTCAATTAATATGAATTTACTGTTAGTGAGGCCCAGGTAGTGAGACTCCCTCACAAAAGAAGTCCAAAATCTGGGTGGTCAATTAGAAAAAATCCTAGTGGATCAAATAAGTGGAACTCATTTACTACAGAAACCATGAAAAAGCGACTGACAGCTCAAGGTTGATCAGAGTAGCAGATCCTCCTTGATCCAAAATAAAACATGGATCATCAGTTGTGGCTACACATTTATTTTCTCTACCCTGAGCCATGCCGAACCCCGACTTAGAGAGGGACAATAGAACATTTGTCTTCAGGTTTTGAGAGAGTTTAGTTTTAACTAGTTTTTCAAGTTCCTTTGAGATATATAGAAGGAGAGAAATGAGGCCGTTATGAGCCACTCTTATGGGCTAACAGAGGTTTGTTTTGGAATAGGTAATACATGAGTGTGTTTCAATCAATCAGGAACTGAGGATTTAGTTAAAAACTGATTTCGAAGGGAGTTCAATGCAGGTTCAATTATCCTGCTTCCTACCTGAACCACAAAATGAGTACATTGATCAAGAGGAGAGCCTGACTTTAAATTGTCAGGGGTGTGAGAGGCCAGATAAATATCTTTTGATTTAAAATCGGTTAGCAAAGCACCAGGTGTGGATTCAGACTTAATATTCAGAAAAGGGTAAGAAGTCCAGTGATGGCTCAGAGTCGATGTTACTTTGAATTTGCTTATCATTTTCTAAAAAGGGGCTAGAAAGAGGAGTATGCCGTTCTTGAGAAGGGAGTACATTTGATTTACATGTCAGGGTTTCAATTATATTTTTATAAGGAAATGGTTCTGTGTGCTGGATTTGAGCTACTGCATATCATTTTTTATGTTAATCTGATATGCTTCTGGTAGGTTGAGGAAGGTGGAGTATTATGTGGTGATACTGGTTTTGGCTTTACCATGCAATACTCTCACAGTCTTCAAAAATGGTCCTTGGATTCACAATAATAAATCATTAGCTTAGACCTGATAGTGTGGTAAAGTACAGCAAGGTTTTGCTAGAGGAACATTGTGTTAAGCATTTCAGAGTAACAACATGGACGATAAGTAATTGACACAACTCAATAGAAATCCAACATCAATTTATAAAATTAAAATTAATTTTTATCTTAATTTAGTCACCAAAATGAACAGAGTAGCATGCATATAATCATAGTTATAGATTTTAGAATAAATATATTATCAGTGAAAACTAATACAGTGAGACTTTATCATTAAGGTCAATGGGAAAAACTGCTAGTGAGAATTGGCCACTTGCAGGTCGTGTTGCGTCGAACCCTTTCAGGGTAAAGGTGATGCGGGTCCCAGGACCAGGCCACAGCATCCAGTTCAATTTTACGTGGCCTGTGGAACCTGGATGCAGAGTTGTCCTGGCTGTCCCTGGTGCTGAACAGGAGCGGCGGGAGAGCTGCTTTTACTGCTTATACAGTACTACGGGTCACAAGATGCAAAAACACAACAGGGCGGCTACCAACGTCGGTCAAAGGTTGGATGGAATTGCCTGTAGATGCAGGGTCAGGTACAGGGGTAGGTTGCCGGACAAGTGACCAACAAGCCTTGGCAGCGGTAATCCTTGTCAAAGGTATTTCGATGCTTTGTGGTCTCGGGGAATGTGGTAGCTGCCTGCAACTTCATAGACAGCAGGACTACAGTTCTGACAATGCACTAGACCATCTGGATCAGGCCAATCCCTAGTTCTGCAAAACTCTGTCACTCTGGATATACTACTTGAAGAAGTGAACCATTTTGATTATCTTGGAGTCAGACTTAGCAGATCTTTAACGTGGCCTGCCCATATCAAGAAGAGTAAGGCCGCTATTGTCAACAAAACAGCTGCTATTGGAAGGATGTACAGGGCCTCCTCCTAGAGGGCAGTTATATGGAGCAGACGTTTAGGGCATGACTCCCTTAGATTCTATTGTTGTTAGGGAAAATCACAATATTAGATCATCATTTCCTATACCCCAGTCTACTCCAATCATCCCTGTATAGTTTGATCTGGCCTCAAACCGATTGGAGATCTTGATAGTATTGAGACCCCTGGTTTATTGGATTATGGTTTGGTCTATGCCCAAACTGGAAAGCTATAGACAGGGCCTCAGGAAATTGGTGCAGTTGGACAGCAATTTGACCACCCTGTGGTTGCTACACGTTAACATACCTCTTCATATTCTGGGGCTGGAAGTCATGTGGTCCAACCCTCTTTCTATCAACCGTTCATCAAAAATACTTTTGAAGAAACTATTCTGGGGGTTACTAATGCTGAATATCATCGAGTTTCGGACAGTGATACGCCTTACTGGCAGGTTTTTGATTAAAAAACAGTATCTACTGTGTGAAGTATACCTCGAAGAGGTTAACCCTTTCTTGGCCAGAACACTTTTTATTAAGTTTGGTTTTGGAACCAGTCTTTGAACTGTTACACATGCAAATGGAATGTGGCACTGGCAAAAACATTTTACTGGACCGAATGGAAACTAATGAGCATGTTTTGTTTGGTTGCCTGCTGTACATACGTACTAGAAGTAAGTGGTTGAAACCCTCTTTCCAGAATCTAGGATTCTGTTATTATTCCCTTGCCCTCCGTATACTCAGCTCCAACACAAGCAGGCTAATGGTTTTCTGCTTAAGCTGATGTTTACTAGCAGTTGTAGTGCCAAGGAAATATTGGGCTCACCAGCTTTAATAGATGTGTGTTCTGGTCACGTGGCATTAAGTAATCCTGTAGCCCTTAAACTACCCTGGGCTGGAAGGATTGGGCGAGGCCAGGATAACTGGTTTTAGCATGCTTGTATGTATTCTGATCTATTGTAATGTGCTGCAATTATATTTTTTTGGTCACATTTTTTTATGTTGTTTTAACAGAGATATGTTTACTGCACTCGCACTTTATTAATATGGTTGACCAGTTATATTCTGCTGAATAAGCACTTTATACTGTATGGGGAGGCATGTGAATTGTTTTTTTATTACGGCATTGGGAAGGGTCATGTGTGTTTTTTTGACGTGTTTATATTATCTGTGCAGTTTTAACCTTGTAATTTCAGCACACAGTCAATTTATATTGTTTTATTTTATGTATTTGCTTTTATAGTCGTAGTGACTGAAATAAAGTGTTCGACTGACTGACTACTTTGACGTCCGGTGGTCCTGGAGAATGCAGTAGCTGCCTGTAACTTTGTGGATGGCAGGACTACAGTTGCCACAATGCACTAGACCATCTGGATCTGGGCGATCCATCGGAGTGCCTGATGGGCAGTGATTCTTCATCTCTGGAGGTTTGTTTTACCTGCAGTTTGTAGGGGACTAGTGCCACTTGCCTAGGGGAGTCTGAGAGTGCTTCAGGCTCTCACAGGAGTCCCCGTGTCTGGAGGAACTAAAAGTTAGGCTATGACGAGTCTCAATTTTGGCAGTTCCAGGAGTGTTGCAATTCCTGTTGTCACAAACAGGGTTCTTCTATTTGTCCACTCTTTGTCCTCTTTGATGCAGTTTGTTCAAAACTGAGATTCTGGTGTCATGGGTAGCCCTTAAATCCTAGATTTAGGGGTGTTAGGGATGTGGGTGCAAGTGGCCAATGGGCTGCTTGCCCAAGCAGCCAATCCAACCCTGAGTTGACCACATTCAGGCATGTTGGTCAACTTTTCTACACAAAGCCCGCTATTTCTGCAACTTTTTAAAATGGCAGAAGTCTTCCTTAGCTGAACAGACCAGGTAGCCCACCATACAGGTGTGGCTAGCCTTCTGGGGGTGTACACCTCCTTCATAGCTAATTTCCTGCCTGCCCTGGTGCAAATGTGCCAGGAGCAGGGGGAAGGCTGCATTCTCCTCTTGGAGTCAGCCCTGAAGCATATCTGAGGTGCTGTAGTCTTTGAAACTCACCATCTTGATGTGCCATTTCACTAGCCTTCCTGGGAGGGAGGAGGTGTGTAAATTCTCAAAGGACGCAAAACCCTTATAGTACTACAGATCACCAAGAGATGTAATGCCATAGCTAGCCCAATGTTTACTAATGATATCCTGAAAAAATCTCCGGGAGCATTGGATTGCCCCATAAGGGGAGTCTATCATGATAACATGATAAGTCACATCTAGATAGAATAACCCTCCATATAAAAGTAATATCTCTCAAGGTCTTACATTTAACCCGTTTAAAATATTTTGGATCATTAATTCTATATAGGTACATAGTACTATTCTCTGGCAGCATAAGTTGATAAAAGAAAGTAGTGCATAAGGGGTTTAAAAGACTATGGAAATGACCAGCAAATGCTGACCAAAAGTACATTTTAAAGTCTGGAAAATCTATTCCACCCTGTTCGAAAGGGAGTTTAAGCAGCCCTATATCTCACCGTGCTTTTTTGTAACCCCAGATAAAACTTCTAAAAAGACCCTCTAATCTTTTAAAGAAAATATTGGGCACCCGTAGAGGGATAGATCGGAAGAGATACAAAAATTTAGGTAATATTTTCATTTTAATAATGTTCGAGCGACCGATGATACCAATAGGCAATTTATGCCAGTTTTTTTAACAGTATAGCCATATGTTGAATTAAGGATTCATAATTCAGAGCAAATATCAAGTCGTGAAGATAGTTTGACCCCTAAGTATGTAGCAACAGAACAAACAATATATCAATTCCCTGGGTTTAAAGTTAAGTATTATTTTAGTTTTATTGGTGTTAAGTTTATAACGTTATATAGCGCCAAATCCGGCTGCTTCATCCTTGATTAATTTCATCGCTCTAACTGAGTCAGTCGTAAAAACCACTATATCGTCAGCGTAGGTGATGACTTTAAGCGAGGTTGCACCATATAACAAGGGTGTAATTTGAAGATTAGATTGTAGTGCATAAGTGAATGGTTCGATATAAAGGACAAATAAAAGGGGAGAAAGTGGACAGCCTTGCCGTGTGCCGCGAAGAATTGGAAAAGCAGATGATTGTAAACCTAGATACATTAGTTTAGCTTGTGGATATCATATAAGGCCTGAATCCACCACTCGTGCATTCCCTTTACCCCAATTTTTGTTAGTATAACCCATAACAAATCCCAATCTACTCTATTGAACGCTTATTCCGCATCTAAAAGTAGCATACCAAGGGGAATATTTATTTTTTACGCAAGATCAAAAGCACAAATGGCAGTGTTCACATGGGCAGTGGTATCTCTACCTTGAATAAAACCATGTTGATGAATAGATACCAAACCCGACATAGCTGGAGCCAAACGGTTTGCGAGTATTTTAGCGAAGATTTTTGCATCTGCATTAATAAGTGAGATTGGCCTATATTTTAGAAAGAATACTATTTGCGTTAGGTTCCAGGAGTCGGGTACTATACCACTAGTTCCGATTAATTGTATAACCGATATAAATGGTTCAATTAACAGATCTTTGAATAGTTTATAAAATTCCAAAGGTAGAGAATCTTCCTCCGTCACCTTACCCGAGGGAAGTGTAGATATTGGTAAATCTATCTATTCTCTACTAATGTCCCTTCCTATTGTACTTATGGCCTCCTTGTTTAGTTTAGACATGTGTATATGCTGTAAGTATTGCTGTATATCTTCCTCTTTTGTTAATATATCAGAGGTGTGTAATTCTTGATAATAGATTGAAAATTGTTTTAAGATTTCTTTCGTTTCTGTATGCAGTATACCATTTGTCGCTTTTACTCCCCTTATATAAGTTGTAGCCCGATCGTCGGCTACCTTGTAAGCAAGAACTCTCCCTATTTTCTCACCAAATTCATATTGGGAGAGGTGATGCTTGTTAAAACTAGCTGTTATTCTTTCCCTAAATACTTTTTTAGTAGCCACTCTGAGATCTATCAGACTAAATACCAGTTTATCCTGACTATGCGACCCAGACAGGACCGCCTCTCTATGTTGTATTTCAACCCGTCTTATAGCTAGGATACCTTATTTGGTTGTAGTTTGCCTTTTTTGGTTTTGTTGTAATATATATTTTTGGAAACACCATTCCCAACAGATCCTACCACATGAACCCACTCTGCACCTCCTCAGTCTTTATACACTTCGGGCCCGATTCACAGAACTAACTTAAGACAAAATCCTAAACTTACTACCATTTTGGTAATCACAGAAGGCACTTACTCATTTTGGTATTCACAGAAGGCACTTACTCATTTCAGTATTCACAGAAATTAGGAGTCCTAACTTTAGGACTCCTAAATGCCCTTCTGTGAATACCGAAAGTCTTAAAATTAGGATTTTTCTCAGTTTAGTAGTAGTATAGTTAGGACTCCTAACTTTAGGACACCTAAATGCCTTCTGTGAATACCGAAAGTCTTAAAATTAGGATTTTTCTCAATTTAGTAGTAGTAAAGTTAGGACTCCTAACTTTAGGACTCCTAAATGCCTTCTGTGAATACCGAAAGCCTTAAAATTAGGATTTTTCTCAGTTTAGTAGTAGTAAAGTTAGGAGTCCTAACTTTAGGACTCCTAAACTGAGAAAAATCCTAGTTTTAAGACTTTCAGTATTCACAGAAGGCATTTAGGAGTCCTAAAGTTAGGACTCCCAACTTCTGTGAATACCGAAGTGAGTAAGTGTCTTTTGTGAATACCAAAATGAGTAAGTGCCTTCTGTGAATACGAAAATGGTAGTAAGTTTAGGATTTTGTCTTAAGTTAGTTCTGTGAATCGGGCCCCTTGTTTTTAATGTGTAATAGGAAGATTTCCATTAACTGTGAGAATGCAGGTTGGATAATGAAACTTGAACTAAGATACAGATCAAAGGAACACAGTAGACTAGCCAATTTAGCACTTTGCAAAAGTGAGACATTGATGCTTTGCAGAAATGTGGAGCACATATGCTAGTAAAAGGCAGGATAAATTTGGGCAAGAGGTAAGAGTTGTCAAGAGGAAGCAAATGCTATGAAGTCTCACAGTGACCAATGTGCATTGATTACAGAGAGATAAGCAGTCTGAGGCCTCTGCTCACATGCAACCAATTGGCTTGCATGTTGCACCCAAGGTAACAGCCAAAAGGTAAAGTCAAAGGGCTATCCTGTCAGCCAAATTACAAGTTCCATTGTATTCTATGGAACTTGCAATATGGCGGATGGGATATCGGTCACATTTGTGACAGAGTATCCCATCTGCCAAGATCATAATCAGGCCCAAAGTAATTAATTAAATCTATATTCCTTGCATCTTAAGATATAGTTATCACTTCCAGATTTGTTCCCTTTTATCTGCAAAGGAATAAGGATGTTGATTGAGAAAACGTACCAAAATGTAATGAGGCAGTGTCTGAAGTATTTTGTTTTTAAAAGATAAAAGGCACATC
Organism: Triturus cristatus; assembly: GCF_964204655.1. NCBI lineage: Eukaryota > Metazoa > Chordata > Amphibia > Caudata > Salamandridae > Triturus > Triturus cristatus. Next base: position 481,609,467 of record NC_140593.1, on the reverse strand, counting down.
TAGAAAACCTCATACATAGTGCAAATGGATATTTTGATTTGTACCTCTTTTTTAAAGTGTGCCTAGGCTGAAAACTGATATTCATGTGCTATGTTTAAGTCATTTTGGGTCATATGTATCAAACTCCCGTTTTGCGAATCTCAATTTGCGATATTTACCGAATCGCAAATTGAGATTTGCAAAACGGTATGTACTTAAACAATCGCAAATAAATAACGATTCCTCAAAAATCGCTTATTTTCATTGCGATAAACCGAAATTGCGATTCCTTATTACAAAATATTGCAAGTTTGCGAAATTAGCAAAATACAGAATCGGAAACGTAGGTGCTGCATGATGACATCATAACCAGGAAGTGTGACTATCCATGCTGCACCTGAGTTTCTGAAACACAGTGAGAGAGCAGGAGTTGAGGTGAGGGATCACTGCAGTCCTAGAAAGAATGGCAGAGACTGGAGACTTGGCCAGCAAGGACAACCAGCAGCAGGGGGAGAAACAAAGAAGGAGAAAACAAAAGTTTTCTGAGAGTGAGCTGGAGGTCCTGATCCAGGAAATGGTTGTCAGCCATGAGCTCCTCTTCGGGAAAAAGTCCCTACGAGTGCCTGAGAAACGCAAGCGGAGGATTTGGGCAGATATCCAGCGCAAAGTTAATGCAATAGGTGTCATCCACAGAAGCATTTAAAACCTCAGGAAGCGCTGGTACGACCTGCGCCAGCGCTCCAAGGAGAAGGTTGCAAAAAGGTTGGAGCAAACCAAGAAGACTGGTGGTGGGACCTCCACTGCCACCGCCTCAGCACCACTGGAGGAAATGGTGGAGTGTACTCTTAATCCGGAGAGCGTAATGGGCGTCGCCAACCTGTACAGCTCCAACTCCCCAAAACCAAGACATGGTAAGAAGCATCCCATCACACCACTGACATCCCCCTACCACCCCCAGGAGAGACCCTGGGGCACGACAGAACAAAAAGTCCAGTCAGGTACGCAAGCACACACAGCAATGCATTATGAAGATTTAGTCACATAACAGTGGAGCATTGACACCCAGCCAGTCCCAAACAGTGGTGCGCAACATGAAAGGTAAAATACAGATAGACAGGACCCATGCAACTCCAAACAGTGAATTTTAATGCATGTCAGATGCAAGTCAGGACAGAAAATTAATGTGAGCATTTACGTCCACAGCACCATCTGAAACACAAGGAACAGCCAGTGGAGGCGAGGAAGAATCCCCTGACGCAGAGGCAACAGGGCTAGAGGAGGAGGAGGGAATGGAGGAGGAGGGCAGCCCAGTAATCCATCAGAAACGCAGCAGGAGGCTTGCATTGCCACAATTGCTCCCGCTGGAGGATGAGCCCAGGACACTGATGGCGATGTCCAACCAGTTCCTGGACCGTCAGAGCCATGACACCGTGCTCGAGCACGTGCAGATGCAATCCCGCCAATTCCATCCAGGCACAGGGCACGTGCATCCACCAGTTCAGCAGACACAGGAGAGGACACAGTCTTCAGAGGGCTGGAGGGGCAAATGTTGGAGGTCCAGCACCTGCAGGCGAGAAATATCAGGGCAGTTCAGAGACAAATCAGGGCTGGCTTAATGGGCATGACGGGTGCCCTGGAGGCACTCTGTGCTGAACTAAGGGCAGATCGTGCTGCTAGGCACAGAGAGATGCAGTGCCTAGACTTCTACACCAGGGTGGTCAACCGCCTCACCTCAGCAACCAATGTGATGTCAAGGTGCAGCATCAGTATGCAGCGTGAGGTGGCACACAACAGCCAGGACGTGACAAGGGTCCTCGTACAGGTGACATGTGCTGTGGATGAGCTGCGGGCTGCTCACACAACTGGCCCATGAGTCCTCACTCCAACAGACGAGGACGCACAATCTACAAGGAACAGCATTACACCCCCACCACCCCCGGATAGGCGCCGTAGTGTATGTCTCAGAGGGGCTTCTGGGACAGGTGAGGAGGGCACTGTGCACCCCCAGCCAGGGGCCACCGGCCGACAGCACCACAGTTGAGGTGCACAGACTTGTACAAGGAGATGGGTGAATCAACCCAGTGCACACGGACACTTGGGCCAGATTGTTCCTTCGCACTGTGATCTGAACATGTGCTGCTAATTGGACATAACATTGTGTGCTACACAGGCTGTGTGACGATATTAATCCTGCATTTAAGGAAATAAAGCACAGTCTCCTAATTTATATATCACATTGTATCATATTTTCTTACCTAGAAATAGTTCTGTGTGACCTCTTCACACCTCTGGCGCCCAGTAGCTGCACCAATTGCACCGGCTGGCATGCGTCCTTGCGCTGGGCCCTCCTCATCTGATGAATCAGATTTACTGAGCTCCACCGGTGTGCTTTTCCTTGGTGGCGATGTTATGCAGCATGGCACATGCTACCACTATCTTGCAGCAGGTGTGGGGGCTGTATTGGAGTGCCCCTCCACTCTTATGTAGGCATCTGAATCTGCTCTTGAGAATCCCGAAGGTCCATTCGATGGTACCTCTGGTTGCTATGTGGGCACTGTTGTAGCTCCGCTTAGCAGCGTTGGCAGGATTCAGGTACGGCGTCAGTATGAATTCCCAGACCGCTTACGCACTGTCACCTGTGGGTGGGAGAAATATGGTTAACACTGTACTGGCAATGCTGTCCTTTACTAGTCTGTCCTTTGTACACATGCAATTACCTAGTAGGTATCCCTCACCAAACTCCCCATTTGTGAGTCGGTGGTGTATCCCACTGTGGCGTGCGATGAATGCCAGGATACCCGTAGGGTGATAGCGCACTATATAAGCTCATATACAATACAATACAATACAATACATGCTGCCTGGGTATTTAGCAACGATGTCGGTGATAATGTGTTTGGCATTACATACCACCTGTATGTTCAGGGAATGGTATGATTTCCGATTCCTGAACACATACTCGTCCTGGGAGGGGGGGATTTGCCGACATGTGTCCCATCTATACATCCAATCAAGTGGGGAAACTGGGCAATTTGGTAGAAGTCCTGCTTCGTCTGGTCTAGTGCCTGTGGTGTGCTGGGGAAGTATATGTGGTGAGGCAGCCTCTGTACCATGGCATCAAGGAACGCGTGGAAAAAGCACGACAATGCAATCTGCTCCTCCTGAGGCTATCACCCCCCGGAAGCAACCGGATGCCAAGAGGTGCAGTGAGCACAGGACCTGGATGTGGGTAGGGATGGTGTGTGTCCTGCCTGTGGGGTGTTCAAGAAAAGGTTTGAGCTCATCAATTAAATCCAGGATGCTCTCCTCATCCAGCCTGTAGTTTGTATGGATCTCCTCCTCAGTCCGCTGGAACAGGGTTATGCGTGCTCTAAAGATCCTTTCCTGGTGTCTCCTTCTCTGTGCAGCAGCTCTGAGTCGCAGCCTCCTGGCTATCACGTACAGCCCAGCCATTGTGGAAGACATCTGTTGCATTGTAGGCTGCCTTAAATAGTTTGCACCTGGTTACCACCTGCTCATACTTGGTGGTAATTGCGATTCTCTAAATAGCGAATTTCATCAAATCGCTAATTGCGATTTTTTCTTACATTCTGTTTTGCGAATTCGCTAAATGCGAGGTCAACAATTACAATTTTCGCTATTGTTGAGTCACATTTTGCGAATTTGCATAAAAATCGCTAATGTGTGGGAATCACAAAATTGCTAATCGCAGATTTAGCAATAAACTATTTTGCGTACAGGATGTGTCTCTTACATAGGGAAGCAGTGTTTTACGATCGCAAACACTGTTTTTTTGCGATTCGCAGTGTTTGCGATCGCGAAACTGCTTCATACATATGGCCCTTTGTCTTATTTGTCTTTTTTTCAGTTCATGATTGTCTTAAACAAATGTGCTGACGGTAGGCTGACACTGAGAATCTCACTTTCTAAGTCAACTGTGGTACAAGCTAGTCATATCCAACTCACAAGAGAGTTGGCCTGAAAGGACTATATTTGCAGTCAGTATAGACTTACTTACTAAAATTACCTTACTTTCAAAGTATGGAATATTGCTTGCCTGAGACCAGACTAAAAATATTAATGGGTTTATGACACTTCTTGATGGGTAGAGCAGGATCCCCCTCCGATCAGTAGTCACTCTGCATCTGTCAGCCTCTTCAAAGAAATGAAAGATCAACTCCAAAGAAAGTAGAAAATTGGAGTCGGTGCTGCGTAGCTGTAATATCACTCTGCTCTTTTCCGAATGTGGTCTTCTGGTAGGCTCAAATCCACTGCTGTCTTTAGGCTGAACATTAAAAATAAACCTCAGCTGGACTAAGAATTCTTTTCAAATTTGCAAACCTCACTTGATGGGATTGAGTGGAAAGAGAGCGGAGAAAGGGAGCACTATCTCAAAATCTGAAGATTCACCTATAAATGGTTTAACCTTTACAAATGACTACAGGGGAAAATGGATTACCAACTTCCCTGGGAGCAGGGCTATCATGCGAATGAAGGGGTGATCTGGGAAACTCATTTGGAATTCTTTTAAGATTGGACCACTGTTACAGTTGAATTTCATATACGTCTGCATTTAAAGAATCCTAGACAAAACATTCTCCCTTTTTAATGGTCTGAGGATAAAGTTTGAAGGGTTTTCTTACTGCTGTGCTGATAGATTTCTCTTACAGGGCTCTTTCTCTAAGAAACATAATGAGAAAGCATCCTGAATTACCCAAGAGCACAGCAATTACCTTAACTACTCTAGGGCAGGGCCTGCCTGCTGAAGAAATAGATGTCTGGTAAATCATAATCACATTAGAGTCTGCAGTAGTCTGGAACTAGTCTAGCCTGCAAGAGGTACTTGAGGACTGGAATCATCTGAAAGGGATCTATCCATAGGACCATTCAGAGGACGATTGAAGTTATATAATTCAGTCATTGTGAGAACTAACAAATACTATTGCATTTGAAATAGACATGAATTCCTGCTCCATCTTCAGTAGGAGATAGTCTGGGGCAACAATTACCTGACTTCACATATTGCTGTATTGATGTGGGTATCTAAAATTATATCTCGTTTCTTCATCTCTATGGTTGAGCAATAGTGCTTGTGTTGTGGCCGAAACTCCTCAGGGTCGTACGTTGTTTAGACGGTCCACCTCTCGACACCACCATGGTCTGAATGTTAGTGCACAGACTCCATGGAGTGGTCAAGCGGGGGAAGGGAAGGGTTCAGCGGGGAGGGAGACCTGTAAAGAAGCACAAGATAGGTAACAACAATATGATCTCTTCTACTTCCTTCCTATACTAGGTGACGGGGAACAGGACTCATCAGAACCCCTTCTGGGCTTTACCTGTAAAGAAAGAAAAAATGCCTTGCGTCTGGTTTCGGTATCGCCTGGATTGTTCAGTGGTACCAGCGTGACCTACAGGACAATGCAACATTTAAAAAGACATCATGGTTTACATACACCTTAAGCTCAGAATCACCAGCACAGGCAAAGTCACGTACCATATAGTTTATCTAGCCTAGTAGAAACAGGGGAGTGGAAGAGCCGATCTCCAGCTCACTCTCTCTCTTACCCCCTGCTAGGTGAAACATAAAAAGACATACATCACAGGATAGAGTTTATCAATGATTCACCCCAAATCATGGTAGAAAAAACAAAGGTCATATCTCTGTTGCAATACGTCTTGCACAGAGGTTGGTCCAAGAACCTATAAGATTTGTTCCAAATGCCAAGAGAAGGCATCAGGCTCACAGTCCACACATTCCTGCACAGAACCACCATACCATGTAAATAGCCCACTGCTCTGGGCTCGTGCAAAGAATCACCACACTCTGAAAATAGCCCACTGCTCCGGGCTCGTGCACAGAATCACCACACTCTGAAAAAAGCTCCGGGCTCGTTCTCTGAAACAACGTGATTCCCCAAAGTTTACCCATAAGCGTGTGCAATCAATGTTCGCCTTTCACCAACGTTCTCCCTTAAGTACTGCCAGGTTCTAAGGAGCAGGAAACGATGTAAAGCACCCCCCCCCGGCCTAGCGGGGTCTTTAATGTGTCACAAAACAAGGTTTAGGACCGGGAACCTATCCGACATATCACGAGCTGCTCCTCAAGGAATCTCTATGATTCCGCAAGCGGAACACCTCATTTAACAAGCAACATATCCAGAGCAAAGGATGCCACCTGAAGCAAGCTACCAGCAATATCAACCAAGTTTCAAGAAAGTATGGTGCACGAAGCACCCCTACCAGCCTCGGTTGTCTGCTGCAGGTCCGGCTAGAGTAATCGGCACCTTCTTGGTCCCGGGGCGTTCTGAAAAAGGAAACGCCTCAGGCATGTGCTGACGTCACTGGCGTCAAAGCCGCCGAGGCTCATGGGGCGTGTAGTTTAGCCCCCTACAGGCACTTAACTGCGCCGGATGCTCTGGTAGTGTTCTGCCGTGCTACGCGTCGGTGAGACGCAACAGTACATTCCTCCTCCGAAGAACACTGACAGAGGCATGGTTTTTTTGGGTATCGCTTGTGAAACAGGGTAACATAACGTGGCGCATGAACCCCTGTCGCTGGTTCCCATGTGTTTTCCTCGTCTCCGTATCCCTTCCAGGCTATTAAGTACCATAACTTGGTCCGGTGTATCTTGGAGTCTAGAATTCCCCTGACCTCATGTTCTAGATTCTCGTTCACCAGCACCGGAGGCGGTCCTCCTGAGGCCTTTGAACGGGAGGGCTTAAGAAGGGACACATGGAATGACAGGTGTATTCTTAAAGATGAGGGTAAAGCTAGTCGAACCACCACTGGATTGACGAGCTTTACCACTTTGTAGGGTCCTATATACCTGGGGTTAAAGATGCTATATCTTTTGAAACTAAAATTTCTAGTGGATAGCCATACATAGTCCCCCACCTTATAGACGGGGCCTGAATGCCTATGTTTGTCTGCGTATGCTTTATACCACTCTTTTGTCTCTCTCAACCTTTTCTGTGTGTCTTTCAGTGTCTTCTGTATATGTGTTACTCTTTCTCTGACCTCTGGTTGGTTTTTGGTTTTAGCGGGATGTACAAGGGGGATGATCCTAGGGTGGAACCCATTAGTGCTATAGAAAGATGAGTGGTGTGTAGAACTGTGTATAGCACTATTGTAGGCTATTTCTGCTAAGCACAAATAGTCAACCCAGTTCTCGGTGGTGTTGTCCACATAACACCGTAGGTATTGTTTCAGGGGCTGATTGGCTCTTTCGGTTTGGCCGTCTGTTTGGGGATGAAAGCTCGTGGACGCGTTGGGTGTTGTCTGGAGTGCTGTACACCACGCCTTCCAAAACCTGGCAGTAAACTGAGAACCACGGTCTGAAACCACCACTTGAGGAATTCCATGTAACCGTACTACGTGAACCAGTAACAGGTGGGCCAGCTGTCCTGCCGTGGGCATTTTTTTACAAGCGACAAAGTGCGCCATTTTTGTGAGATAGTCCACAACCACCAGGATGTTTTTGTAACCTTTGTCTGATGGCATACCCACTAGGAAGTCTACGGAAATGTTTTCCCAAGGAAGGTCTGGGGTGGGTAAGGGACGCAGCAATCTGGTTGGTGGCAGATGTGATGATTTCATTCGATTGCAGGATTCACAATTTGCGACCCATGCATAGATATCTGTTCGCACTGTAGGCCACCAGAATTGTCGTAACACTCTCTCTGTAGTTTTTGCCACTCCATTTTGACCCGCACAGGGGAGGATGTGACACCAGGCAAAAACTTGTTTCCACAGAGAAACGAGTGGGACCAGCAGCTGTCTTCCTCGTATCGGTAGATTCCCTTTTATTTTCCATTCTGGATGAAGTATCAACCAGCTCTCCCAGTTAGGTGTTTGGAAAGCGTGTATGATGCTCCTGAGAAAGGGTTCCGTGATGGTGGCACATACAACGTGCTGAGGGCTTATCAAGGCTTGTTCTTCACGGTCTTCCCTAAGACGAGTATGTGTTTGAATAGTCAGGGCATCGTCCTTTTTGTTCTCCTTACCAAGTCTATAGGTGACGAGGAAGTTGTATTCCGCAAAAAAGAGGGTCCATCGAAGTTGTCTTGGTGAGAGGTGATGCGCAGCTGTCATGAACTGGAGGTTACGGTGATCGGTGTACACCACAACCACGTGCTTAGCCCCCTTGAGTAGGTGGCGCCACTCCTAGAAGGCGTCTTTGATGGCCAAAAGCTCTTTTTCGGCTATCGTATACTTGCATTCTGCCGAGTTGAGCTTCTGAAACCGATAGGCCACCGGATGCATCTGACCGGTGTCAACGTTGCGTTGTGATAACACCGCTCCTACCGCATGGTCCGATGCGTCCGCCTCCACGATGTATAGCTGCTCCAGGTTGGCATGTACCAATACTGGGGCTGATACGAATGGCTCTTTTAAGGCCTCAAATCCTTTTTGCGTTTCTGTGGTCCATTGGAAGGGAACCTTTTTCCATAGCAATCGGGTCAAGGGGGTTGCTAATGAGGAAAAGTGGTTGATAAAGTGACGATAAAAATTGGCGAAGCCTAAGAAGCACTGGATGTCACATACAGTAGCCGGAGCAGGCCACTCCTTCATGGATTCGATCTTCCTTTCTGCCATCACCTGTCCTCTAGGGGTCAGCATTACCCCCAAGAATTCCACAGTAGTCACACCAAACTCACATTTGCTAATTTTACAATATAGCTGATGTTCCTGTAAGGTGCGTAGTATAGTTTGCACGTGCATGGTGTGGCGCTCTACAGTTGGTGAGTAGATAAGAATGTCATCAATATAAACTACGACGATGTGATCCAGGTACTCATGCAGAATATCGTTCAAAAAGAACTAAAAGGCGGCGGGCCGTTGCATAATCCAAACGGCATAACAAGGTATTCATACAAGCCGTATCGTGTCTTAAAGGCCGTCTTCACTCGTCGCCTCGACACATCCGAACCAGGTGATACGCCCCTTTCAAATGCAGTCGTGTATAGATGACCGCGCCTTTCACCTGTTCTAGTAGGACAGGGATTAGAGGTAGAGGATACCTGTTTTTTACAGTGATGGCGTTTAAGACCCTAAAGTCTAGGTCTTTCAGCCTCGGTTTCATTGAAAACGTCAGCAAAATCCTTGTATTCTTTAGGCAGCATGATGGGATGTTCTGCTGCGGTAGCGATGTGATGACGTTCGGCCAGCCCTAACGACGAACGGGGGCAAGGGGGCGCACAATGGGTTGCGCAGAACGGAGAGGTAAACTGCACTGTCTTCTCCACCCAATCCACCTGCGGGTTATGGAACCTCAACCAGGGCAACACTAGTATTATCCCATATTGCGAGGCTTGTATTACATTGAATGCGAGCCATTCCATGTGGTCTTTTCCTTGGCGTATTTCCAAGGCCTCTGTGTAGTACCGTATAGGTCCGGCCTCTAGACCCCTCCCGTCTACAGCAAACACCGCTTCGGTTTTGTTCTTCTCATGAAGAACCAACCCGAGGGCTAAGGCCTTTTCTTGATCTATAAAACACCTGGTGGCTCCGGAATCCAACATGGCGGGAACGATTTGCCAGAGTCCTTGGGCCAACAAGGAGATCTCCACAAAGAAGTGAGGGAGGGTGTCTACGTCATCATCTATTAAAGAAGGGATGTAGCTGTGGCTTGAAGAGTTCCCTTCGGCTGTCTTCAAGCCAGGTCTTTTCCCGGCGTACCTTCAATGGTGGCTAACGTCTGCGTGCGGTACTCGGTTCACGGACCTCTGGCTCTCAACGAGCACTGCTTAATAAAATGGCCCTTCTTCCCGCAATAGATGCATAGCCCTTTCTTCCGCCGGTATTCCCGCTCTTCTTGTGTCAGGGCCGAACGCACTGTTCCTACTTCCATCGGCTCTGTTTTGGTGTTAGAGCGATTGTCCGAGGGTTTGGGCAGTTCCGTTCTCCAGGAACTTCGGTCTCGTCTCTTGCCTTCTCTCCTCCTCTTGCCTAGGCGGTGATCCAACCGCAACACCAAGGTAATCGGGTCTTCACAGGTCACAGGTTGAGGGTCTATCTGGGCCAAAATGTCTTTCATCTCCTCACGAAGACCTCTATGAAAAATGGCGGCCTGTTTGGCTTCTGGCCATTCTGTCTCGGTGACCAACCGACAAATATCGTTCAGGTAGGCGATGAGGTCCCGGTTTCCCTGACGAAGTTCCAACAATTCTTTGTCCGCTGTCTGGGTGGCCAGTCGTCGGTTGAAGGTCCTTTTCGAATTTCTGGATGAAGGAATCCCAATCATAGAGCAGAGGGTCATCTCTCTTCACCAACGGGACAGCCCATTGAGCAGCATCCCCCGCAAGGTAGGAGATTAGGAAGGTGACCCTTGCATGGTTAGTGGAAAAGGCTTTGGGTTTGCATGAGAAGTGTAACATCACTTGAGTGAGAAAGACCTGCACTTTGCTACTCTCACCGTGGAACCTCTCAGGGGTGGCTAACGGAACGGGGGTGGGGATTTCCACGACAAGCGGGGTAGCGTGGGATGGCGCTGGTAGGCCTATACTGAAAGGGTTTCTCTGCATTCTATCTACTGTAGCTTGGAGAGTAGCTGTTTCTGCCCTGGAGGCCGCCAGCTCCGTCTGTACTACCTGTAACGCGGCTATCACGTCCTCTAGAGTGGCCATCACTAACGTACAACCGGGAGGAATACAATCCTTGGGCCGATTACTCTGTTGTGGCCGAAACTCCTCAGGGTCGTATGTTGTTTAGATGGTCCACCTCTTGACACCATCACGGTCTGAACCTTAGAACACAGACTCCCTGGAGTGGTCAAGCGGGGGAAGGGAAGGAAGGGGACAGCTGGGAGGAGACCTGTAAAGAAAGCACAAGATAGGTAACAACAATATGATCTCTTCTACTTCCTTCCTATACTTGGTGACGGGGAACAGGACTCATCAGAACCCCTTCGGGCTTTACCTGTAAAGAAAGAAAAAATGCCTTGCGTCTGGTTTAGGTATCGCCTGGATTGCGCAGTGGTACCAGCTTGACCTACAGGACAATGCAACATTTAAACAGACATCATGATTTACATACACCTTAAGCTCAGAATCACCAGTACAGGCAAAGTCATGTACCATATAGTTTATCTAGCCTAGTAGAAACAGGGGAGTGGAAGAGCCGATCTCCAGCTCACTCTCTCTCTTACCCCCTGCTAGGTGAAACATAAAAAGACATACATCACAGGATAGAGTTTATCAATGATTCACCCCAAATCATGGTAGAAAAAACAAAGGTCATATCTCTGTTGCAATACGTCTTGCACAGAGGTTGGTCCAAGAACCTATAAGGTTAGTTCCAAATGCCAAGAGAAGGCGTCAGGCGCACAGTCCACACATTCTTGCACAGAACCACCATACCATGTAAATAGCCCATTGCTCCGGGCTCGTGCAAAGAATAACCACACTCTGAAAATAGCCCACTGCTCCGGGCTCGTGCACAGAATCACCACAATCTGAAAATAGCCCCCGGCTCCGGGCTCGTTCTCCTGAAACAGCGTGATTCCCCAAAGTTTACCCATAAGCGTGTGCAATCAATGTTCGCCTTTCACCAGCGTTCTCCCTTAAGTACTGCCAGGTTCTAAGGAGCGGGAAACGATGTAAAGCCCACCCCCCTGGCCTAGCGGGGTCTTTAATGTGTCACCAAACAAGGTTTAGGACCGGGAACCTTTCTGACATATCACGAGCTGCTCCGCAAGGAATCTCTATGATTCCGCCAACAGAACACCTCATTTAACAATCAACATATCCAGAGCAAAGGATGCCACATGAAGCGAGCTACCAGCAATATCAACCAAGTTTCAAGAAAGTATGGTGCACGAAGCACCCCTACCAGCCTCGGATGTCCTCTGCAGCTCCGGCGAGAGTAATCAGCACCTTCTTGGTCCCGGGGCGCTCTGAAAAATGAAACGCCTCAGGTGCGTGCTGACGTCACTGGCGCCAGCGCCGCCGAGGCTCATGGGGCATGTAGTTAAGCCCCCTACAGGCGCGTAACTGCGCCGGATGCTAAGGCAGTGCTCTGCCGTGCTACGCGTCAGTGAGATGCAACAGCTTGCCATTTTTTCCATTATCATATATCTACCCTTGAACTGTTGACTAACGTTAAATGCAGCTTTTTAATCGATGTAATCACTTGTAGCATCATTTTATGAGTTTATATTCCTTTGTTTATTACTTTGTCCATAGGACTATAACGACTGGCTTTAGTAATTAAGCAGTATTATCTAAGGAGGGCACTTCTAGGTAGGTATTGACAGGGATTGCAGCAGAGGGTACTAAGGCAATCAAGGGCCCTTCTCCTCTGGAGTCAATACCTACCTGGGAGTGACCTGCCCTTTGGATAATATTGCTGCTGTAACTCTCATAATAGTTTGTCTGTTTTTCATAGGATCATTTAAGTGGAAGGTTACAAGAATCACAGCTGGAGTTTTGTCCCATGGAAATGCATTATAGAGAAACTTGGTTTTGAGGTTAATGCAATGCAAAAAGGTGCATACTTCTTTTTTGATGGTGACATACTAAGTTTAAAAATTACTAAGAGTTGTATGGTGATTTAACCATGTAAAAAATGCTAATTCTCCGTGGGATTTGATAAACAATGTTTAAAAGAAAATGTTTTTCTTACATGAATTTCTCATGGAAATTATGCTGATGTCTGAGAAACTGGCATGAGAACACATTTTCTATAAATTCACAAATATCTCCCTAAGCTATGAAAATAAATATTTTGATATGCGGAGTAAAACATGAACTTCCCATAGGGGTGCCAAGCTGTCAGCTGATTCCTTCGTGTTGTACTGCAGCTTCACCACAGGTTTAAAATCAAGACCTGGAGCTCTAATGTTCTGTATTCATTACAAAAGTGTGGCACACCTGAATGGCATGTTTCTGGGACAGGAGTTGAAGAAAGTAAATATTTTTGTATAGAGGATACTACATTTAATAATAATAATAATGATAAAAAAGAAAATAGAGGAAACCAAAGTAAATCAACAAAATTACAGGTTTTATTATTTTTGGGAAATTAGGCTTAGCACTCTGAAACAGTTTCCGTACATTTTCAAATATCTTGTCTATCCCAGTTACAAATGTGTCGGGTAGACAGAGTGGAACATGCACGTTCAACAGCACCAGCGGTCTGATAGTTGATTCCTCAGAGGTCTACTGTTACTTCACTCAGATTTCTAATGAACAACTAGAGTGCTAACATTCTATATTCATGACAAAATGAACACCATGTTGCTGAATAAGAGATGTTCAATTTAAAGCCTTTCCTATGAAGCATGCTGAAGTAAATTAGCCTTAAGGTGTTAATGTAGATATGAAACCACCTGGTGAAACATATTAGAGGGGAGGTATAGATTTTTAGTCAGTTATGGCATAAAATATTTTGGGCCTTATGTAGGTAGCTTTACATTTACCACTTCATAAATACCGAATTTTACCGATTCGGTATTTATGAAGTGGTAAATGCTATGTAGGTAATCAGTCGGTAAAAATTATCGATTCGGAATTGGTCGGTAGTTATGAATCGGTATTTACCAATTCGGTAATGGCAACTGGCTTCCCATTGATTCCTATGGTCCAGGAGGCCCATAGGAATCAATGGGAAGCCAGTTACCATTACCGGATCGGTAAATACCGATTCGGTAATGGGGAGCACAATCAAGGGTGGCAGGGTGTCACAGTGACACCCTGTTGCACCCCTGATTCCTGCATGTGTGCACATGTGGCACACATACATGCCCTAAGGGCATGTATGTCTGCCACATTGCACACTTCTAAGGGCCAAATAATGCTTTTTCTAAGACATTCGTCATTTACCACCAACTTTTAGTTGGTGGTAAATAACGAATCCACACTACACCCACACACTCCCCCTACATCTCATTTCAGCATTCGGTATTTACCGAATCGGTAAAATTACCGAACCGGTAATTTTACCGATTCGGTAAATTACCGAATCCTGAAATGTCCCCCCTACATACCAACAGCCTGAACACCGGTCGGTAACGGGATTTTTACCGAAAATCGGCCGTTACCGACCGGTATTAGGCTACCTACATATGGCCCTTTATATTTAAAGGGCTAAAATAGTCAATAAGGGAGATTCCTATGTAAGTCAAGCTCCCCCTCTGCACACCTATTTTTTATTTATTGTCTATAAATCTAGTGTCTCCCAACAGTGGAGGCCTTGCGTACCAAGTATCATTTACATTGTTTTTGCAAGAATTATGGTTAGAATGTGAGAAGAAAACTGTCATTTGGTACAGCCTAGTGATTACTGTGAATTTGCAGTGCCTGAAACTTTATGTCTCCTCACTTACCAACACTCGGGTATCCTGTGAACCCTGCTTCATATCATACAAGCTCATGACATAAACATCCTCACTTACACTGATGACTCACAACTGATACTGTCCCTCAAGCACAAAACATCCAACACCAGGAACAAGTTCACCCTGTGCATGGCATGAAATGTAATTGCTTTGGATTGAACTCGGACAAGACCAAAATGGTGGTCTTCAGGAAAGACGCCTTGCCAAGGGACTGCACCTGGTGGTCAACAGACTATGGACCAATGACTTGTTCAAGAGTGAGAAATCTCAAAATCATCATAATCAACAAACTGGACATGACCGCCCAAGTCAACGCAGCTGTTTCATCCTGCGGCAACACCCTAGGAATGCTGAAGAAAATCTTCAAGTGGATACAAGACAACACTAGGAAATCGATCACCAAAGCCCTCATCAACAGCAGACTACAAGAATGCCCTTTATGCAGGGATAGCAGATTAGCCCACAAGAAAACTGCAGACCATCTAAAACAGATCAGCCAGATTAGTCCTCAACCTCCCATGCTGAGCCCACATCACTTCACACCTTGGGGAACTCCACTGGCTCCCGATAAACAAGCGTGTACACTTCAAACTCCTCACCCATGCCTGCAAAGCACGCCACAGCACTGGCCCTGCCTACTTGAACCGATGCATTTACTTCTAGCAACCTCGCTGACACCTCCCCTCAGCCAATCTCTCACTAGCACACATGCATACGCCTAAGCAAAACACGGGGCTGCACCAAATCATACCTGGCCCCTAAAGTCTTGAATGACTTTCCACAACACATCAGAGCTTCCGCCTCTCTTTTTTACTTTTGCAACAAGTTGAAGACCTGGCTTTTTGAGTAAGAATGCAGAGCTGGCCTCACACATCTGATACAGATTGCCTGGATACAGTCACGGGTGATTAGCATGCTACAAAAACACCAATAACATAACAAATCAGGTTCTGTACTGTTATTGCCTTCATACAGCGCTTACTACCCCTGATGAGGTGTTGAAATACTTTATTCCAGGCAGTGCACTGCTCTGGAATCCATTGCGTTGTATAGTATACCAAAGTACTTCAACATTGTGCTGTGTGCTGCTTCGCATAATTGTGTGTTGAGGGGGCATTTCATGGGTGGTGCCCTCAAAGCCAACGTAACAAGGGGACATGTTTTAATTGTCCCAACTTTTCATATGTTCTGCATTGTACAGCGCACATACAAAGTGGGAAAAGCCTTAGACCATACCTTTCGTATTGGAAGGAACCCCTTCCAGCACAAAACCAATGTGTCAAAGAAAGCACACACCTTTGCACTGTGGGCAAGGGTGTGAGCGTTGGAGTATGCAAAAAATGTGCTGACATACAGAGTGAAAAAGTGTACCATATCTTAGTAGATATGATCCATTTGTTCCCTCTCTCCCTCTGATGCAAGGTTGCACTTTGGTGCAGCATTGCCTTGCCTCAAAGGATAGTAAATCTGGGCCTCAATTTCAACCAATCTCACTCACTACCTTTCAGTGACTCGCACTCACTTACACTCACACAAACATGCCTACACATACACAGGCTCCTCTCAGATAAATACTCTCACCTGCAAGTACACATACAACATACATTAAAAAACATTTTTACTTACCACAGCTGCAACGAAGGCTTGCGTTCCAGCTAAGTCTGCTCCATTTTATATTACACTGAGTGAACAATTAAATAATATTCGCTATTTACAGAACATACACAGGTTACACTCACATAAATACTCTCACCTGCAGGCACACATACAACATTCATTAAAAAACATTTTTACTTACCACAGCTGCCACGAAAGCTTGCTCCATTTTATATTACACTGAGTAAACAATAACATAATATTCACTATTTATATAATTAGAAACAAGTAGAAAATAATGCGGAGCCTAGCCTTTGTTTTTGATGTTTATTTTGCCATCTCTGAGGCCTGGGGTCACAAAGGCAGGACCAAGTGTCTCAAGGGGCAAGCTAGGACCACTCCTAAATGATGTCCATGCATGTTTCCCTGTCCAAGTAGTGTTTTCTCTGTGTTTTCAATTTGTCAGGATGCCTATACCTCTTCATCCTGATGTTCATCTCTCTGTATCCTGCTGTTCATATTGCTTTGCCTCTGTGTATTTATCTCATCAGCTCGGTGTTCATCTCTCCGTATCCTGCTGTTCATATTGCTTTCCCCTTGTGTATTTATCTCATCAGCTCTGTGTACATGTCTGCCAATCCCAGTGCACTTTTTTCCCAATCCTGTGTCAGCATACTATATCACAGGACTGATTCAGTCCTATCTCAGTGTTCTTGCTCATGTCAACCTAACCCCTGTTGCAGTATCTACCTGTCTCAGGGTTCACATTTATTTGTACCAGTGGCCATATGCCACTGCTGTAGTGTCTGTGTTTCACCAATATTGATACATCACTGCTCCAGTTCGTGTCCCCCTGTTCCAGTGCCAATGTATCCATTCCTTCATGCTCTTGTTCTCTTTCTAAGCGCCAGCAAGTTACTGTCTCAGTATCAGTGATTCAAAATCCCAGTGTCTGTACCTCCTGTCTCATAGCAATGTCCAATTTTCTTATATCCAGGGGCGTTGTGAACCCCCGCTTTAGCAGATTAACAGGGGGTAACCACTAAAAGTCTCTAAAAAAAGTTGGTTAATTATACATTTGCCTCTTCAGTTTGCATGGCTGCAGACAAAAAGTATATAAATGAATACCCGGGCATGACAGGTGTTAGGGTCAAGTGTTATGTAATCCAAGTTCAGTAAAGCAGGAAGAAGTGAAGCTAACGAGGAAAAACGGACAGAGAGAGCAGCAAATAGCGGACGAGAGAAAGGCCAATAAGATCAAAAAACGCCAGGAAAGAAAGATTTGTTGTAGAATTTATAAAAGGGAAAGAGAAGAAAGGAAGAGTAAAAGTAAGGAAAGGTGGAAGGAAGGCAATATGAAAAGGAGGAACGAAAGGTGAAAGGAACATGGAAGCAAGAGTGAGTGAAAGAAAAAAAGAAGGATGACTGCAAGGATTGATGGTTGTAAGGAAGAAGAGTGAAAGGATGTAAGGATACCAGATTGAAAGTATGCACACATTTATATATGTGTGAGGAAAATGATCATTGGGTGAATGGACCAATGAATAAATGAAAACCTGGAAAGGTAAAAGGATTGATTGATGTAAACCTATGGATCAGTGGAATCTCAATTTATGATTAGAAAAATGAAAGGAGGGATGAAGGATGGAAGGATGAAAGGATAATAGATGGGCGAAAGCGTAGCAAGGTAGATGGCTAAATCAGTGGATGTAAGCGTGACATGAGCTAGGAAGAGCCGGTCCTGCTTGGTTGACATCACTTGGAGGTTTGGTTAAAAATGGGGGTATTTTAATGTTTTGGCTACTCTTTCGCTTATATCTAAATCTCCTGCTCCGAGGCCATGTTCACCAGTCTAGGTTTCTTTGTGAGTATTTTGCTTTTCCAGTGCCATGTCTAGGACTCCACATCTTACTGCCCTAGTGGAGGAGCAGCCCTTGTTTTGAGAAAACTTTCCCCACGTACTATATTGCAGCAGAGTATATATGATTTCCCTTAAGTTACTGAAGGAATTTTGAAAATTCTAGTGTGAAAATCTAAATAAGGCATAGCTCTAAACTTTTAGAATCATGTCCAAAAGGTAGCAAATACAATTTCAGGCATATACCTGAATTTTCAGAACGTGGCGGCGGCGGGACTGCCCTGCCACTGTACCATGAAACCCGTGTGAGTACCACCTGCTGTATTATTACTTTTTTAGTCATTGGCAGGCGTTTCCTTTGAAGTACCCATGGTGGTGCCTATGAAATAGGCTCCGCATTGGGAACGTCAAAGGAAGTTCCAGCACCGCATGTGCTGTAAAGCCAATGCAGTGCTGGAACTAGGGATGCATGAACACAGGGGGGGCACATGTTGTGCTCCCTTGGGTGCATCTGCAAGGTATGAGGCACTTTCTTTCCTCACTGCCACTGTTTTAATGGAGGAAAGACCTCCATGAAATCAGTGGCGGTGATGAAAGTCAAATTACGTTGGGCGGGATTGTGGCGGTCCCGTCAAGCATATTGATGCCTCTTAAACACTGCACCACCGCCAGGGAACCACGTTTCCTTGACTGAGTCAGCCATCCCTGGACGGCACCATCATTAGGTTCATTGTGTGGCAGTCGCACAATAGCTTCCCCACCACAAGTCTGGCGGTTCGAGGACAGCCAGACTCGTAATGGCCCCCGCCCCAGTATCCATTTGCAAGGTCTTCATTCAGAGGTTTTTTCCACACGCAGGAGATTAACATGAATCTGACAGCATCACTTCTGTATCAGCCTAATTGATCCTGTGGCTTCAAGTGTCTTGAGTTCCGCAATTTATTGGCAGGTTAGTGCAGTAAACAAGGTTGAGATGTAATTTTTGTGCATAATACTCAACTTACAAAAATGAATTACTCTGTTAGCAGGCTTACCTCCAATGTACATACTGAAGCACAGGGTGACACCCAGAAATCCCACTCTGTCCTAACTAGTCCTGCGGAAGGTAGGTATAGGTGAGCATTATATAAAATGGATGCAATTGTCATACAGTGACCTGACGGTGAGAGTGGGAGGGATAGTGTCGCAGTGGTTCTCCCTACACCACGGAACCAGACAAGGCTGCTATTTACACTAGCGATAGAGCCATTGGCTTGCCGCCTATGAGATGTGCTGCGAGGCTGGAGAATACTGGTCTATGTATACGCTGATGCGCTTTACTCTATCTGTGCCAGCCAATATAATCATTCGCCCTTATGCGAGCTGTACTCGCCGAGTTTTGCAAAGTGTCCGAGTTTATACATTAACCGCTCTAAATCCAAACTGTTCCTAATTGGAAAACTGGCTGTCAGACTAGAAAAGACCATCCTCGATTAGATCTTCCCTGGGCAATGAAAAGGGTCAGGTATCTAGGGATTAGACTCACACATGAAGCACCGGAGTGTGAGGCAGCAAATATAGGAAGGATTACTAGAAGGGTTAAAACCAACAGTGAAATTCTGGAACATCCTCCGCTTATCTTCGATGAGGAAACTGGAGTTTGTTAAAATGATAATGTTACCCCAATGAATCTATATTTTTTAGGAGACCCTGTTTAAGTTTCCAAGAAAATTTTTTGTGGAATTGGATAAGTTTATAGTTGAACTGCTGTGGGGCTCAGAGAGAAAAATGGTTAGCTTGGCCTCTCATAAGCACCCTTGGAGTTAAGGAGGTGTCGAATTCCCAAGTCTGCAACTTTATTGTATTGCAGTTCAACCGCAACAAGCAGTGCGTTGGATGGACGACCTTGAGAACTGGGAGTGTAGATTTCTGAAGGATACTTGTAATGACGTTCAGTTAACGGAATGACTAATGATGGGTGCAAGGGTTCTGGTTTCCATGCCATATGTGGTCATACAGGTTTGCTGGACATGGGAAAAGGCAGTCAGACTTGTATTGCGTAGGGCCCCATTTGCACCGGGCATAAATATTTGGGCACTATGCCCATTCCCACTTCTTGCACTATCAATGTCGATAGACAGGTGGCGTGAGAGTGAGTGCAAGACTTTGCAGGACCTGTACGCAAATTATTGCTTTATCACTCTGGCAGATGTCATAGAATCGTTTCAATTAGGGACTGGACAATTCCTACAGTTTTCAAAAATAGCAGCAACAGCCAGTGGAAAATGGCCCTCTTTCCCAGAGCCCCTGGGGCATCCCAGTCAATGGTAACTCTTTTGAACTTGGTAGGGAGTTGGAGATTGATCTCATACATCTATAGGGCACTGGGAGAGGACTCAGCTCTGGTATAATTACTGCTACACATCAAATGGCATGATGTGTTGAGGGCCCCTCTATCGACCAAGGAATGGGAAGAGATACATGGGGTGGTAAAGACCACTTCTTCTAATGCAAGGTTTAAGGTAATTCAATATAATCTGGTGCATCAGGTTTACTTCACTCCTAGTATTCAGTAAGCAATTTACTCAGCGCGACTCTCCTCCTGACCCCGCTGTACCGGGCATTGTGCGGATTTCATACACAGTTTTTGAGGGCGCCCAAAATTAGATAAATACTGGGGAGGCGATATTGAAGTCCCTGAATGCAACCACTGATTGGTCCATTCCCAGCGATGTAGGGCAATGTCTTTTGGGATGGATTCCAATAAAGAACAAGCATTTGCAATGCAATAGGTCTCGCCTTTAAGAGAGTTTGAGCTATTGTCATTGTAAATGACAATGCCTTTCATTTACGTGTTTTGAGAACCTGTAAGCGGTCCATAAACACGCACTTTGTACTAACAGCTGGCAGTAAAAGAGGCGCAGTTACTGCCAGCCTTGCTTCTCAAAGCAAGTATAAAGTGAGTGTTAACGCACTGCTTGCAGGTTTTCAAAACACATAAATACAAGCATTTACAATGCAATGGTCTCGGCATTGGTAAAGTTAGAGCTATTGGCATTGCTCATGACATTATTTTTGTTTATGTTTTTGTTTTTAAAACATTTAAAGAAACAGCATTGTTATTTACAATGTCAATAGCTTAACCTCTTCTGTGCCCATGAAGAGATAGTCTCGTCATGGAGCACAGTCGCGCTGTGCCCATGACGAGACTATCTCGTCATGAAACCCACCTGCGTGGGAAACGCCCGGCACAGGAGGGGGAAAGGGCGGGGCACTGAAGGGGTTAATCACTCTCAAATGCGAGACCTATTGCATTTGAACCCACACACAGAGCCACCTACACACACACTGATTAAGCTATTGACATTGTAAATAACAATGCCGTTTCTCTACATGTTTAAAAACAAAAACATAAACAAAAATAATGTCATGAGCAATGCCAATAGCTCTAACTTTAACAATGCCGAGACCGTTGCATTGGAAATGCTTTTTTTTCTTCTCTGGGTAAGAAGGAAAAGACAGAGTCCTGTTACTTCTCTGCCGCCCGTCCTCGAACGCCAGGAACGCCAAGCTTTATTTATAGGCGATGGTAATTTCTTGCGTCCCGGGAAGTATCTCGCATTTGTTGGAGCGGGAGCTATTGGTATTGTAAATGGCAATGTTTTGTACTTTGAAAAAGGTCTTGTGTTTGTTGGAGCTATTCACATTGTAAATGGCAATGTTTTTTATTTATCCTTAGGGTTTTATATAGCACGAACTTAACAGCCTCAGTTGTGAATTTCGATTCATTAAAGTTTTGTGAGCCCTGAAATTTGCACAAGTAAAGTGCTGACAGTATAAATATGGGCACTGTTTAATAAACGAAGCCACTGCAATACAAGAGCAAAGGTGACCGAGTGACTGCTTCTGGGTTGACGGAGTTGCTTACACTCACTGGCCGTTAAAGCTAGCTAGCCCGCTACTATGAGTTTATCAAACTTAATGCTATGTTTTCTTATGTTATGTTATGCTATGCAATGCTATGTTGTGTTATGCATTGCTATGTTTTGTGTATGCTATGCTATGTTTTGTTATGCTATGTTTTGTTTTGTTATGCTATGCTATGTTTTGTTATGCTAAGCTATGTTTTGTTGTGTTTTGCTATGCTGTTTTGTTTTGTTATGCTATGCTATGTTTTGTTATGCTATGCTATGCTTTGTTTTGTTGTGTTTTGTTATGCTATGCTATGTTTTGTTGTGTGTTGCTATGCTATGTTTTGTTATGTTATGCTATGATATGTTTTGTTATGCTATGTTTTCTTGTGTTTTGTTATGCTATGCTTTGTTATGCTATGTTTGTTTTGTTATGCTATGCTATATTTTGTTTAGTTATGCTATGCTATGTTTTGTTTTGTTATGCTATGTTTTGTTGTGTTTTGTTATGCTATACTATGTTTTGTTATGCTATGTTTTGTTTTGTTATGCTATGCTATGTTTTGTGTTTTGTCATGTTATGCTACGTTTTGTTATGCTATGCTATGTTTTGCTATGCTATGCTTTGTTTTGTTATGCTATGCTATGTTTTGTTATGCTATGTTATGTTTTGTTGTGTTTTGTTATGCTATGCTATGTTTTGTTATGCTCTGCTATGTTTTGTTGTGTTTTGTTATGTTATGCTATGATGTTTTGTTTTGTTGTGTTTTGTTATGCTATGCTTTGTTATGCTATGCTATGTTTTGTTGTGTTTTGCTATGCTATGTTTTGTTATGCTATGCTATGTTGTGTTTTGTTATGCTATGCTATGCTATGTTTTCTTATGCTATGCTGTTTTGTTGTGTTTTGCTATGCTGTGCTTTGTTTTGTCATGCTATGTTTTGTTGTGTTTTGTTATGCTATGCTATGTTTTGTTTTGTTATGCTATGCTATGTTTTGTTTTGTTATGCTATGCTATGTTTTGTTGTGTTTTGGTATGCTATGTGTTGTTTTGCTATGCTATGCTTTGTTATGCTATGGTATGTTTTGTTGTGTTTTGTTATGCTATACTATGTTTTGTTATGCTATGTTTTGTGTTTTCTTATGCTATGCTATGTTTTATTTTGTTATGCTATGCTATGTTATGCTATTTTTTGTTATGCTATGCTATGTTTTGTTATGCAATGCTATGTTGTGTTTTGTTATGCTATGTTTTCTTATGCTTTGCTGTTTTGTTGTGTTTTGCTATGCTGTGCTTTGTTTTGTTATGCTATGTCTTGTTGTGTTTTGTTATGCTATGCTATGTTTTGTTTTGTTATGCTATGCTATGTTTTTTTGTGTTTTGGTATGCTATGTTTTGTTATGCTATGTTTTGTTTTGCTATGTTATGCTTTGTTACGCTATGGTATGTTTTGTTGTGTTTTGTTATGCTATACTATGTTTTGTTATGCTATGTTTTGTGTTTTCTTATGCTATGCTATGTTTTATTTTGTTATGCTATGCTATGTTATGCTATTTTTTGTTATGCTATGCTATGTTTTGTTATGCTATGCTATGTTTTGTTTTGTTATGCTATGCTCTGTTTTGTTTTGATATTTTTTGTTGCTATGCTATTTTTTGTGGTGTTTTGTTATGCTATACTATGTTTTGTTATGTTATGCTATGTTTTGTTATGCTATGCTACGTTGTGTTTTGTTATGCTATGCTATGTTTTGTTTTGTTATGCTATGTTTTGTTGTGTTTTGTTATGCTATACTATGTTTTGTTATGCTATGTTTTGTTTTGTTATGCTATGCTATGTTTTGTGTTTTGTCATGTTATGCTACGTTTTGTTATGCTATGCTATGTTTTGCTATGCTTTGTTTTGTTATGCTATGCTATGTTTTGTTATGCTATGCTATGTTTTGTTGTGTTTTGTTATGCTAAGCTATGTTTTGTTATGCTCTGCTATGTTTTGTTGTGTTTTGCTATGCTGTGTTTTGTTATGTTATGCTACGATGTTTTGTTTTGTTGTGTTTTGTTATGCTATGCTTTGTTATGCTATGCTATGTTTTGTTGTGTTTTGTTATGCTATGCTATGTTTTCTTATGCTATGCTGTTTTGTTGTGTTTTGCTATGCTATGCTTTGTTTTGTTATGATATGTTTTGTTGTGTTTTGTTATGCTATGCTATGCCTTGTTTTGTTATGCTATGCTATGTTTTGTTGTGTTTTCGTATGCTATGTTTAGTTATGCACTGTTTTCTTATGTTATGTTATGCAATGCTATGTTTTGTTATGCTATGCTATGTTTTGTGTATGTTATGCTATGTTTTGTTATGCTATGTTTTGTTTTGTTATGCTATGCTATGTTTTGATATGCTATGCTATGTTTTGTTATGATATGCTATGTTTTGTTATGCTATGCTATATTTTGTTTAGTTATGCTATGCTATGTGTTGTTATGTTTTGTTATGTTATGCTATGTTTTGTTATGCTATGCTACGTTGTGTTTTGTTATGCTATGCTATGTTTTGTTTTGTTATGCTATGTTTTGTTGTGTTTTGCTATGCTATGTTTTGTTATGCTATGCTATGTTGTGTTATGCTATGCTATGCTATGTTTTCTTATGCTATGCTGTTTTGTTGTGTTTTGCTATGCTGTGCTTTGTTTTGTCATGCTATGTTTTGTTGTGTTTTGTTATGCTATGCTATGTTTTGTTTTGTTATGCTATGCTATGTTTTTTTTTGTTATGCTATGCTATGTTTTGTTGTGTTTTGGTATGCTATGTTTTGTTTTGCTATGCTATGCTTTGTTATGCTATGGTATGTTTTGTTGTGTTTTGTTATGCTATACTATGTTTTGTTATGCTATGTTTTGTGTTTTCTTATGCTATGCTATGTTTTATTTTGTTATGCTATGCTATGTTATGCTATTTTTTGTTATGCTATGCTATGTTTTGTTATGCTATGCTATGTTTTGTTTTGTTATGCTTTGTTATGCTATGCTATGTTTTGTTTTGATATTTTTTGTTGCTATGCTATTTTTTGTTGTGTTTTGTTATGCTATACTATGTTTTGTTATGTTATGCTATGTTTTGTTATGCTATGCAACGTTGTGTTTTGTTATGCTATGTTGTGTTTTGTTATGCTATGCTATGTTTTGTTTTGTTATGCTATGTTTTGTTGTGTTTTGTTATGCTATACTATGTTTTGTTATGCTATGTTTTGTTTTGTTATGCTATGCTATTTTTTGTGTTTTGTCATGTTATGCTACGTTTTGTTATGCTATGCTATGTTTTGCTATGCTATGCTTTGTTTTGTTATGCTATGCTATGTTTTGTTATGCTATGCTATGTTTTGTTGTGTTTTGTTATGCTATGCTATGTTTTGTTATGCTCTGCTATGTTTTGTTGTGTTTTGCTATGCTGTGTTTTGTTATGTTATGCTATGATGTTTTGTTTTGTTGTGTTTTGTTATGCTATGCTTTGTTATGCTATGCTATGTTTTGTTGTGTTTAGTTATGCTATGCTATGTTTCGTTATGCTATGCTATGTTGTGTTTTGTTATGCTATGCTATGTTTTCTTATGCTATGCTGTTTTGTTGTGTTTTGCTATGCTGTGCTTTGTTTTGTTATGCTATGTTTTGTTGTGTTTTGTTATGCTATGCTATGTTTTGTTTTGTTATGCTATGCTGTTTTGTTGTGTTTTGGTATGCTATGTTTTGTTATGCTATGTTTTCTTATGTTATGTTATGCTATGCAATGCTATGTTTTGTTATGCTATGCTATGTTTTGTGTATGCTATAATATGTTTTGTTATGCTATGTTTTGTTTTGTTATGCTATGCTATGTTTTGTTATGCTATGCTATGTTTTGTTTTGTTATGCTATGCTATGTTTTGTTGTGTTTTGCTATGCTGTTTTGTTTTGTTATGCTATGCTATGTTTTGTTATGCTATGCTATGCTTTGTTTTGTTGTGTTTTGTTATGCTATGCTATGTTTTGTTGTGTGTTGCTATGTTTTGTTATGTTATGCTATGTTATGTTTTGTTATGCTATGTTTTCTTGTGTTTTGTTATGCTATGTTTGTTTTGTTATGCTATGCTATATTTTGTTTAGTTATGCTATGCTATGTTTTGTTGTGTTTTGTTATGTTATGCTATGTTTTGTTATGCTATGCTACGTTGTGTTTTGTTATGCTATGCTATGTTTTGTTTTGTTATTCTATGTTTTGTTGTGTTTTGTTATGCTATACTATGTTTTGTTATGCTATGTTTTGTTTTGTTATGCTATGTTTTGTGTTTTGTCATGTTATGCTACGTTTTGTTATGCTATGCTTTGTTTTGCTATGCTATGCTTTGTTTTGTTATGCTATGCTATGTTTTGTTATGCTATGCTATGTTTTGTTGTGTTTTGTTATGCTATGCTATGTTTTGTTATGCTCTGCTATGTGTTGTTGTGTTTTGCTATGCTGTGTTTTGTTATGTTATGCTATGATGTTTTGTTTTCTTGTGTTTTGTTATGCTATGTTTTGTTTTGTTATGCTATGCTATGTTTTGTTATGCTATGCTATGTTTTGTTTTGTTATGCTATGCTATGTTTTGTTGTGTTTTGCTATGCTGTTTTGTTTTGTTATGCTATGCTATGTTTTGTTATGCTATGCTATGCTTTGTTTTGTTGTGTTTTGTTATGCTATGCTAAGTGTTGTTGTGTGTTGCTATGTTTTGTTATGTTATGCTATGTTATGTTTTGTTATGCTATGTTTTCTTGTGTTTTGTTATGCTATGTTTGTTTTGTTATGCTATGCTATATTTTGTTTAGTTATGCTATGCTATGTTTTGTTGTGTTTTGTTATGTTATGCTATGTTTTGTTATGCTATGCTACGTTGTGTTTTGTTATGCTATGCTATGTTTTGTTTTGTTATGCTATGTTTTGTTGTGTTTTGTTATGCTATACTATGTTTTGTTATGCTATGTTTTGTTTTGTTATGCTATGTTTTGTGTTTTGTCATGTTATGCTACGTTTTGTTATGCTATGCTATGTTTTGCTATGCTATGCTTTGTTTTGTTATGCTATGCTATGTTTTGTTATGCTATGCTATGTTTTGTTGTGTTTTGTTATGCTATGCTATGTTTTGTTATGCTCTGCTATGTTTTGTTGTGTTTTGCTATGCTGTGTTTTGTTATGTTATGCTATGATGTTTTGTTTTCTTGTGTTTTGCTGTGCTGTGCTTTGTTTTGTTATGCTATGTCTTGTTGTGTTTTGTTATGCTATGCTATGTTTTGTTTTGTTATGCTATGCTATGTTTTTTTGTGTTTTGGTATGCTATGTTTTGTTATGCTATGTTTTGTTTTGCTATGTTATGCTTTGTTATGCTATGGTATGTTTTGTTGTGTTTTGTTATGCTATACTATGTTTTGTTATGCTATGTTATGTGTTTTCTTATGCTATGCTATGTTTTATTTTGTTATGCTAAGCTACGTTATGCTATTTTTTGTTATGCTATGCTATGTTTTGTTATGCGATGCTATGTTTTGTTTTGTTATGCTATGCTATGTTTCGTTTTGATATTTTTTGTTGCTATGCTATTTTTTGTGGTGTTTTGTTATGCTATACTATGTTTTGTTATGTTATGCTATGTTTTGTTATTCTATGCTACGTTGTGTTTTGTTATGCTATGCTATGTTTTGTTATGCTATGCTGTTTTGTTGTGTTTTGCTATGCTGTGCTTTGTTTTGTTATGCTATGTTTTGTTGTGTTTTGTTATGCTATGCTATGTTTTGTTTTGTTATGCTATGCTGTTTTGTTTTGTTATGCTATGCTATGTTTTGTTATGCTATGCTATGTTTTGTTTTGTTATGCTATGCTATGTTTTGTTGTGTTTTGCTATGCTGTTTTGTTTTGTTATGCTATGCTATGTTTTGTTATGCTATGCTATGCTTTGTTTTGTTGTGTTTTGTTATGCTATGCTATGTTTTGTTGTGTGTTGCTATGTTTTGTTATGTTATGCTATGTTATGTTTTGTTATGCTATGTTTTCTTGTGTTTTGTTATGCTATGTTTGTTTTGTTATGCTATGCTATATTTTGTTTAGTTATGCTATGCTATGTTTTGTTGTGTTTTGTTATGTTATGCTATGTTTTGTTATGCTATGCTACGTTGTGTTTTGTTATGCTATGCTATGTTTTGTTATGCTATGTTTTGTTGTGTTTTGTTATGCTATACTATGTTTTGTTATGCTATGGTTTGTTTTGTTATGCTATGTTTTGTGTTTTGTCATGTTATGCTACCTTTTGTTATGCTATGCTATGTTTTGCTATGCTATGCTTTGTTGTGTTATGCTATGCTATGTTTTGTTATGCTATGCTATGTTTTGTTGTGTTTTGTTATGCTATGCTATGTTTTGTTATGCTCTGCTATGTTTTGTTGTGTTTTACTATGCTGTGTTTTGTTATGTTATGCTATGATGTTTTGTTTTCTTGTGTTTTGTTATGCTATGCTTTGTTATGCTATGCTATGTTTTGTTGTGTTTTGTTATGCTATGCTATGTTTTGTTATGCTATGCTATGTTGTGTTTTGTTATGCTATGTTTTCTTATGCTTTGCTGTTTTGTTGTGTTTTGCTATGCTGTGCTTTGTTTTGTTATGCTATGTTTTGTTATGCTATGTTTTGTTTTGCTATGTTATGCTTTGTTATGCTATGGTATGTTTTGTTGTGTTTTGTTATGCTATACTATGTTTTGTTATGCTATGTTATGTGTTTTCTTATGCTATGCTATGTTTTATTTTGTTATGCTAAGCTACGTTATGCTATTTTTTGTTATGCTATGCTATGTTTTGTTATGCTATGCTATGTTTTGTTTTGTTATGCTATGCTATGTTTTGTTTTGATATTTTTTGTTGCTATGCTATTTTTTGTGGTGTTTTGTTATGCTATACTATGTTTTGTTATGTTATGCTATGTTTTGTTATGCTATGCTACGTTGTGTTTTGTTATGCTATGCTATGTTTTGTTTTGTTATGCTATGTTTTGTTGTGTTTTGTTATACTATACTATGTTTTGTTGTGCTATGTTTTGTTTTGTTATGCTATGCTATGTTTTGTGTTTTGTCATGTTATGCTACGTGTTGTTATGCTATGCTATGTTTTGCTATGCTTTGTTTTGTTATGCTATGCTATGTTTTGTTATGCTATGCTATGTTTTGTTGTGTTTTGTTTTGCTATGCTATGTTTTGATATGCTCTGCTATGTTTTGTTGTGTTTTGCTATGCTGTGTTTTGTTATGTTATGCTACGATGTTTTGTTTTGTTGTGTTTTGTTATGCTATGCTTTGTTATGCTATGCTATGTTTTGTTGTGTTTTGTTATGCTATGCTATGTTTTCTTATGCTATGCTGTTTTGTTGTGTTTTGCTATGCTATGCTTTGTTTTGTTATGATATGTTTTGTTGTGTTTTGTTATGCTATGCTATGTCTTGTTTTGTTATGCTATGCTATGTTTTGTTGTGTTTTCGTATGCTATGTTTTGTTATGCACTGTTTTCTTATGTTATGTTATGCAATGCTATGTTTTGTTATGCTATGCTATGTTTTGTGTATGTTATGCTATGTTTTGTTATGCTATGTTTTGTTTTGTTATGCTATGCTATGTTTTGATATGCTATGCTATGTTTTGTTATGCTATGCTATGCTCTGTTTTGTTGTGTTTTGTTATGCTATGCTGTGTTTTGTTGTGTGTTGCTATGCTATGTTTTGTTATGTTATGCTATGATATGTTTTGTTATGCTATGTTTTCTTGTGTTTTGTTATGCTATGCTTTGTTATGCTATGTTTGTTTTGTTATGCTATGCTACATTTTGTTTAGTTATGCTATGCTATGTTTTGTTGTGTTTTGTTATGTTATGCTATGTTTTGTTATGCTATGCTACGTTGTGTTTTGTTATGCTATGCTATGTTTTGTTTTGTTTTTGCTATGTTTTGTTGTGTTTTGTTATGCTATACTATGTTTTGTTATGCTATGTTTTGTTTTGTTATGCTATGTTTTATGTTTTGTCATGTTATGCTACGTTTTGTTATGCTATGCTATGTTTTGCTATGTTATGCTTTGTTTTGTTATGCTATGCTATGTTTTGTTATGCTATGCTATGTTTTGTTGTGTTTTGTTATGCTATGCTATGTTTTGTTATGCTCTGCTATGTTTTGTTGTGTTTTGCTATGCTGTGTTTTGTTATGTTATGCTATGATGTTTTGTTTTGTTGTGTTTTGTTATGCTATGCTTTGTTATGCTATGCTATGCTATGCTATGTTGTGTTTTGTTATGCTATGCTATGTTTTCTTATGCTATGCTGTTTTGTTGTGTTTTGCTATGCTGTGCTTTGTTTTGTTATGCTATGTTTTGTTGTGTTTTGTTATGCTATGCTATGTTTTGTTTTGTTATGCTATGCTATGTTTTGTTGTGTTTTGGTATGCTATGTTTTGTTATGCTATGTTTTCTTATGTTATGTTATGCAATGCTATGTTTTGTTATGCTATGCTATGTTTTGTGTATGCTATGTTATGTTTTGTTATGCTATGTTTTGTTTTGTTATGCTATGCTATGTTTTGTTATGCTATGCTATGTTTTGTTTTGTTATGCTATGCTATGTTTTGTTGTGTTTTGCTATGCTGTTTTGTTTTGTTATGCTATGCTATGTTTTGTTATGCTATGCTATGCTTTGTTTTGTTGTGTTTTGTTATGCTATGCTATGTTTTGTTGTGTGTTGCTATGCTATGTTTTGTAATGTTATGCTATAATATGTTTTGTTATGCTATGTTTTCTTGTGTTTTGTTATGCTATGCTTTGTTATGCTATGTTTGTTTTGTTCTGCTATGCTATATTTTGTTTAGTTATGCTATGCTATGTTTTGTTGTGTTTTGTTATGTTATGCTATGTTTTGTTATGCTATGCTACGTTGTGTTTTTTTATGCTATGCTATGTTTTGTTTTGTTATGCTATGTTTTGTTGTGTTTTGTTATGCTATACTATGTTTTGTTATGCTATGTTTTGTTTTGGTATGCTATGCTATGTTTTGTGTTTTGTCATGTTATGCTACGTTTTGTTATGCTATGCTATGTTTTGCTATGCTATGCTTTGTTTGGTTATGCTATGCTATGTTTTGTTATGCTATGCTATGTTTTGTTGTGTTTTGTTATGCTATGCTATGTTTTGTTATGCTCTGCTATGTTTTGTTGTGTTTTGCTATGCTGTGTTTTGTTATGTTATGCTATGATGTTTTGTTTTGTTGTGTATTGTTATGCTATGCTTTGTTATGTTTTGTTGTGTTTTGTTATGCTATGCTATGTTTTGTTATGCTATGCTATGTTGTGTTTTGTTATGCTATGTTTTCTTATGCTATGCTGTTTTGTTGGGTTTTGCTATGCTGTGCTTTGTTTTGTTATGCTATGTTTTGTTGTGTTTTGTTATGCTATGCTATGTTTTGTTTTGTTATGCTATGCTATGTTTTGTTGTGTTTTGGTATGCTATGTTTTGTTATGCTATGTTTTGTTTTGCTATGCTATGCTTTGTTATGCTATGGTATGTTTTGGTGTGTTTTGTTATGCTATGCTATGTTTTGTTGTTGTTTTTTGTTATGCTATGCTATGTTTTGTTATGCTCTGCTATGTTTTGTTGTGTTTTGCTATGCTGTGTTTTGTTATGTTATGCTATGATGTTTTGTTTTGTTGTGTTTTGTTATGCTATGCTTTGTTTTGCTATGCTATGCTATGTTGTGTTTTGTTATGCTATGCTATGTTTTCTTATGCTATGCTGTTTTGTTGTGTTTTGCTATGCTGTGCTTTGTTTTGTTATGCTATGTTTTGTTGTGTTTTGTTACGCTATGCTATGTTTTGTTTTGTTATGCTATGCTATGGTTTGTTGTGGTTTGGTATGCTATGTTTTGTTATGCTATGTTTTCTTATGTTATGTTATGCAATGCTATGTTTTGTTATGCTATGCTATGTTTTGTATATGCTATGCTATGTTTTGTTATGCTATGTTTTGTTTTGTTATGCTATGCTATGTTTTGTTATGCTATGCTATGTTTTGTTTTGTTATGCTATGCTATGTTTTGTTGTGTTTTGCTATGCTGTTTTGTTTTGTTATGCTATGCTATGTTTTGTTATGCTATGCTATGCTTTGTTTTGTTGTGTTTTGTTATGCTATGCTATGTTTTGTTGTGTGTTGCTATGCTATGTTTTGTAATGTTATGCTATGATATGTTTTGTTATGCTATGTTTTCTTGTGTTTTGTTATGCTATGCTTTGTTATGCTATGTTTGTTTTGTTATGCTATGCTATATTTTGTTTAGTTATGCTATGCTATGTTTTGTTGTGTTTTGTTATGTTATGCTATGTTTTGTTATGCTATGCTACGTTGTGTTTTCATATGCTATGCTATGTTTTGTTTTGTTATGCTATGTTTTGTTGTGTTTTGTTATGCTATACTATGTTTTGTTATGCTATGTTTTGTTTTGTTATGCTATGCTATGTTTTGTGTTTTGTCATGTTATGCTACGTTTTGTTATGCTATGCTATGTTTTGCTATGCTATGCTTTGTTTGGTTATGCTATGCTATGTTTTGTTATGCTATGCTATGTTTTGTTGTGTTTTGTTATGCTATGCTATGTTTTGTTATGCTCTGCTATGTTTTGTTGTGTTTTGCTATGCTGTGTTTTGTTATGTTATGCTATGTTTTGTTGTGTTTTGTTATGCTATGCTATGTTTTGTTTTGTTATGCTATGCTATGTTTTGTTGTGTTTTGGTATGCTATGTTTTGTTATGCTATGTTTTGTTTTGCTATGCTATGCTTTGTTATGCTATGGTATGTTTTGTTGTGTTTTGTTATGCTATACTATGTTTTGTTATGCTATGTTTTGTGTTTTCTTATGCTATACTATGTTTTATTTTGTTATGCTATGCTATGTTATGCTATTTTTGTTATGCTATGCTATGTTTTGTAATGCTATGCTATGTTTTGTTTTGTTATGCTTTGTTATGCTATGCTATGTTTTGTTTTGATATTTTTTGTTGCTATACTATGTTTTGTTATGTTATGCTATGTTTTGTTATGCTATGCTACGTTGTGTTTTGTTATGCTATGCTATGTTTTGTTTTGTTATGCTATGTTTTGTTGTGTTTTGTTATGCTATACTATGTTTTGTTATGCTATGTTTTGTTTTGTTATGCTATGCTATGTTTTGTGTTTTGTCATGTTATGCTACGTTTTGTTATGCTATGCTATGTTTTGCTATGCTATGCTTTGTTTTGTTATGCTATGCTATGTTTTGTTATGCTATGCTATGTTTTGTGGTGTTGTGTTTTGTTATGCTATGCTATGTTTTGTTATGCTCTGCTATGTTTTGTTGTGTTTTGCTATGCTGTGTTTTGTTGTTATGCTATGATGTTTTGTTTTGTTGTGTTTTGTTATGCTATGCTTTGTTATGCTATGCTATGTTTTGTTGTGTTTTGTTATGCTATGCTATGTTTTGTTATGCTATGCTATGTTGTGTTTTGTTATGCTATGCTATGTTTTCTTGTGCTATGCTGTTTTGTTGTGTTTTGCTATGCTGTGCTTTGTTTTGTTATGCTATGTTTTGTTGTGTTTTGTTATGCTATGCTATGTTTTGTTTTGTTATGCTATGCTATGTTTTGTTGTGTTTTGGTATACTATGTTTTGTTATGCTATGCTTTGTTTTGCTATGCTATGGTTTGTTATGCTATGGTATGTTTTGCTGTGTTTTGTTATGCTATACTATGTTTTGTTATGTTATGTTTTGTGTTTTCTTATGCTATGCTATGTTTTATTTTGTTATGCTATGCTATGTTATGCTATTTTTTGTTATGCTATGTTTTGTTATGCTATGCTATGTTTTGTTTTGTTATGCTTTGTTATGCTATGTTTTGTTTTGATATTTTTTGTTGCTATGCTATTTTTTGTTGTGTTTTGTTATGCTATACTATGTTTTGTTATGCTATGCTTTGTTGTGTTTTGCTATGCTATGCTTTGTTTTGTTATGCTATGCTATGTTTTGTGATGCTATGCTATGTTTTGTTGTGTTTTGTTATGCTATGCTTTGTTTTGTTATGCTATGCTTTGTTTTGTTATGCTATTCTATGTTACATTATGCTATACTATGTTATGTTTTGTTATGCTATGTTATGATTTGTTATTATATGTTAGGCTAGGCTATGTTTTGTTATGTTATGTTATATTTTGTTAAGTCATGGTATGCTATGCAATGGTATGCAACGCTAGGCTATGTTTTATTATGTCAAAGGCAAAGCTGGCTGACGGCAAGTTGTGTATCCTCTTGAGTGCATACGTGAATGAGAACGAGTCAGGAGAGAAAACAGAGGAAATAAGATGCAGTTTTCAGAGAATGAGATTTGAGAGGAACAGGGAGGCATTTGGCGTCGAGGGAACGGGATCAGAACGCTGTGCAAAAGTGCCATGTGTAAGGATTAGGCTATGCTATGTAATATGTAACTTCGGGCACTAGAGTGTTGCTGCAACTGAAAGAGAAAGGAGTGACGGGAGAGGAACAGAGCAGCAAGCGACGAACATAGGGGGTGACAGATCATAGGGGAAAGGTAAAAGAATAGAGACTAGAAGGGACTAGGCAATCGTCAGGAAACTGTACAGAAGACACTACACAGGAGAGTATGAAAGCGTAGACAGTAGGACAGCGGGGAAGGAGAAACAGCAGGAAAGGGAGGAGAGAAGGACCAAAGGACATACAAGAGGGAGAACGAGCAGGAAAGGGAGGAGAGAATGGCTAGAGGACATAGGGGGGGGGGGGAAATGCAGTTGTGTAAACACGGAAGTATTCCACACATTAATGTCGGTATGTTTAACGCATATCAAAGAACTTGGCTGGTAGAGGGCCCGGTGCTGACAGACCTGTTACCCGCTTTTACATAACACAAAATTAGAACATTTCCTGCAAGTGAATTAAACGAAAGTAATTAAAAACATTGCGTTGGCGATCAAACATCAAAGCGGCGAAAGTGAAAGTAATGGAGCAGAGCATCAAAGGGCTGGGTGAGAAGGGAGGGGGGAATGCAAGGGTCAAAGCGGCTAAAGTGAAAGTAATCGAGCAGAGCATCAAAGGGCTGGGTGAGAAGGGATGGGGGAATGCAATGAGCAGAGGAGCAGCTGTGCACGTGCATGTGATCGTGCACTCAAGGTTTAGGCCAGCCAAAAGACTGTGGGTAGCACTTTGAAAATCCCACATATAAAATGTCTCTTCGAGCCTTTGGCTCGCGAGACCTAAAAAACAGAAACTGAGTAGGAATTCCTCCTTTTGGGCCTAGTATGGGCCAAACACAGGATTGCTGTTGGATGAGTGTCCCTGGTGGCACCAACAATGATGGAATGGATGAGAGATAAGGCTGAATGGGCGAATGCTGAGGAGTGCCACATGTGTAAAACACGCAGGGATAATAAACTTGCGGACCACCTGCAGGCCTGTTTGGCAATGTTCACTGAGCTACTGGATCCCCCGATACACTACCGTCTTGAGCACGGCTGGACTGGGAACCAAAACCAGCCCTGGCAAAGTGCTCAGCCGGCACCCCCGGGGGTTTGGTGGTGCCTCCGAGCTCTTTGCCAGAGCCGGTTTTCGGCCGATTTTGTTAAAGGACCGAACGGCCCTGTAACAAAAATGGCACCCAGTGGCCCAAAACCGGCCCCCACCCGTGCGGCCTTCCGGGGGATTGCCCGGTGCCCGCTACGGCCAGTCCGGCCCTGCCCTTGAGCACGCTTCTAAAATAGAGTTGGAGATTGCGTGATGTTTGACTGAGGAAGGGGATGAGGAGGGTACCATAGCACTACCTATACATTTTCCATCTGAAGGCCTCCTACACTATACCCGGTTTGTTACATAGTGTTCACTCCTGAATTAGGGATATTGACAGAGCCTGTGGGGAGAGGAAGGGGGGTTGAGTTGTTGTTGTAATTATAAGTGGATATTTTGAAGTGTTCTTGTAGTATATCACTATTCTAATAGTTATTGCAAAATGGTAATAAAAATATGTTAACAGGAAAAAGCACTCTGACCTGATTCACCCGTAAAGTATTAGGTGGAGTGAATCTACAATGCCTAAATACTGAAACTAATGATGATTCTCTTCCATATGTTTTTTTTTTAGACCTGGGCTGTTACTACCACATTCAAAATGTTGTGCCAGATGTTCTTCCGTCTCTATAATGGTTGAAGCATGGCAGGCAACTATTATACGTCAATTACCATGCAATATGCTAGCACCTTTTTTGTATGGGCGTGCCCATGGTAGACCCCAGGAGTGCCTGATTCGTGTCACATTTTGTGAGTATCCACATGAACTTTATTTACATTCTTAATCAAAATAAATTAGGTGATCAGAAGTAATCTTGGAAATCTGTCATGGATGTGGCGCTCCTGTTCCTGCATTACATACACTAAAAATAATCTCCAAAAAACAACTTTGATGAAACATTGATGTACAACAGATAGAAGCTCATTTTAGCCTTTAAAAAGTGATTGTATTTATTTCATTTATTTGTGGGTACTTCCACTTTTCCCCAGCTGACACATTGCAAGTTCACAGACAGGGTACACATTTTAAATACTGATCTGCTACATCAATGTTCATCGCGATATAATTACTAATATTTAATTACATTCACAGCTCCAGTTTAAAATATGGTGAACAAGAGAAACATATCTAAATATGTTTTGTGATTTCCTAAGATTTTTCCCAAAGCGAGTTTTATAATAATAATGACAGCTATAACAACAACAAAAGCAAGCACGGTCACTGAGATCTTTTTTAAGGTGCTGGTAATGTTTATGCTGAAATCTAGATTCTGTTCGATGTTCAGTCAAATAGTGAAAACATGGTTAGGTTTGATTATCAGGATACACCTCGCTACACTAGGATACAACAGGAAAATTCGATGAAAAGCTAAATGAGTTGTTGACAAGGTTGGATGAAGACAGAATGGAAGTAGAAGGGTTAGCTGGCACGCCATCAATCTTCAAAATGGAATATGATGCAGGTGGTGGTTTATTCAATCAGAATGAGAAACAAAAATGACATCCTTTCCTGGAAAAAAGTTACTACTTTACAGGTTTTAGATACATAACATAATACATGAAAATGATATTAAGGAAGTGGATTTCCCAAAACAAACTGATGCGATTTATATATTGTTTTTTAAAACTACAATTCGTGAATCTTTTGCTTGATGAATATGCTTAGATATATATGCTTTGTGTTTGTAATGTCTAAATCTTAATTGTCTACTGTATGCTGTAATCAGTGTTCAAAATATCGTGGTAAATTCAATAAAGATTTTGTATTTTTTGCTATGTATTTAAATCAAGAAAATGCTATAAAACAAATCATAGTTTGAAGTAACAGGCAAGGCTAGAACAAAACCAGATAGATAATCCCTGCCACTTTTTGTGAAGGGTGTTGTGAAAGGTGTTATGAATGGGCTTTAGACAAGGCGAGTGACAGCTAGCACCATCAGTTAACAAACATTCGTGTTGCTTGATCTGAACGTTCTGTAAGCATTTGTGAGGTTACAAAAATATCTGCAGGCAGGTTATCATAAAAAATGCATAGGAGAAGCATATGAGACGTGGTGCATCTAAATATCTTTGCAAATTTAAATGAAAAGCTCCAACATTTTATTGTGAATATTTAGAAATATGAAAACGAAAATAGGAAAATGATAAAACAACTGAAAGAAATGAATAGCAGAGAGGTATTTCCCAAAATGAATTTTTGAGGAACCAGGTGCTTGCATGAGTGTCTATGTATGCTCATCAACGATCGGAGGGGAAGTCCTACATTGCACGGAGAACGATGTACATATTAATCTATTTCCAAGATTTAGGCTCAAATGAGAGCACGAAATGAGACACTGAGCGGAATATTTACTAGGAAGTGGCGGAAAGCAGCTTTAAACACATTGGCTTAAAACCGAGCTTCACCACTTCCAAAACATAGGGCTACACAGTATTTAAAAGGATACTGTGAAGCCTTGCATTTCCCCCTGCGCTGGCACTAATTTTAGCGGCCTAGCGCCAACGCAGACACCCTTGCACCATAGTCCAAGGGTGCCTGCATTGTAGGGGAAGGTTGTTTATGTGCTGGAAGGTGTCCCTCCCTGCACGGTCTCCAGCTGATGTATGTCACACCGCATAACGGATAGAGACTGTGAATAAAGGAGGGGAGATATACATGAGGGAAACAGGTCTTCTGTCTCTTTATCTTCTACTCTCTCGATCGGGTCAGGTACTTACTGACAAAAGTACTATTTTAATATATTTAATGAAGCTGCCAAAAAAAGCAGAATGATTTTCAAGACAATAAAGAACACTCTCAATCCCATCCCTGACCCCCACCTATCCCATATTCCACAAGCAAATGCAATGCTGGAATTCAGTGAAAAAATACACACAATTCAAAAGCAAGTTGACAACACCAATTGTGCTTCTTTTCCTAGATCCACTGCTTCTCGTGGAATACTGGAATGATCATCCTTCATTGCCTTCTCCGAGAAGATGATGTCTTTACCTTTTCTTTCATCATGGTTGTGTCAGGCAAAGCTCTCGCACATTCACTCTCCAATGTCAACATCTCCCTCATTGAAGGCATCTTTTCTGAAGCTCTTAATACAGTCCGGATTCCCCCACCCCTAAAACATCCTGCATCAAACCCAGATGGCCTTTTAAAATACTACCCCATCACTCACCTACCCTTCATGTGTAGGATGATCAAAAAAGGTAGCTCAGCTCAACTTCAAGATCATACTAATACCAGCCATCTCCTACACAAGTATCTAACTTGTGGCTTGAGCGCAAGTTCTGAAGTCACTTTCTGAGAGAAATCATTTCACTTTCTTTAGTATAGAGAGTTGGTACCCAGCCATCCTTTTCTTTATGGCGATGTTTTCTTTTTGGTTGAGGATGGTGTCCAGGACATTTTCAAGTGACTTGGCATTGAGTGAAAGCTGGGGGCTGATGAATCTGTCTTGGTTCATGTCACTGAGTCAGGTTTGGCCTTTTTCTTGCTTGTTGTCCTTGGCAAATAAAATACATCTGTCTTGATGGGACTGAGTATCAGGTTGCTGCTGTCCATTCAGGGTCTGGGGGAAAACCATTGAGTGTTTGATCATTGGATGACTGTGACACAGGAGAATCTTGTAGAAGTGTATATTGTTGGTATACTGTTGACTTTTGATGCTCTTTTTGGTGAGTAGAGCCCCAAAGGGGAGCATGTAGAGGTTAAAAATGACGGAGGCTAGATGGAACTTCTGGGAATTACGTAGGTAATGGGGTCTTCTGGGACCTAGAGGTACCCATTTTAACCAACTGTTGTTGGCTGAAAAGGTAAAAGGAGAACCAGTAGTGGAAATTGCCAGGGAATCTGGTTTGATATGCCCATGTTTGTAGGATGGTAAGATTGGTTTTTAGTATCAAAGACAGCTGGTGAGTCCAGCAATAAAAGGAGACAGGGATCACCTTCATCAGTGGTCAGGAAGTTATGATGTGTTAAATAATTTTCACTGTGCTGCAACATGATATAAGCAAGTTAGATATTTGTGTAGGCGATGGTTGGCATTAATATGATCTTGGAGCTGATCTTAGACAGCTCTTTTGACCTTCATCTGTGATCAGGAAGTTAAGATGTGTAAAACAATTGTCACTG
Source organism: Triturus cristatus (assembly GCF_964204655.1). NCBI lineage: Eukaryota > Metazoa > Chordata > Amphibia > Caudata > Salamandridae > Triturus > Triturus cristatus. The sequence goes on along the minus strand of NC_140593.1, from coordinate 481,570,058 downwards.
TGCTGCAACATAATATAAGCAATACTCTTGCACTGTGATGGTGGTAACCAACAGCTCGATGGCTTCCCAGGCTGCACACAGGCCCCCATTTGAGACATGTCACAGGCCTCTGCAGGTCTCATGCTGAGTCTGAAGAAATATGACCAAATCATCCCCACCCTGATGGAACTCCACTGGCTCATCTTGCTGACCTACACAATCTTCAAAACTAGCCACACCTTTTGCAAAGCCACCATGGCCAGTACTCCTATCTGGCTGACAAGCTCACCTGCTCTAGGTGCCTCCACACACCAACAGTGAGGACAAAACTAAGCTTGATACAAAGAAGTGTAGGAAAGGAAAAACAAGATAACAGGCATTTTCAGTATATTGACCCAGGATCTGGAACAACACATCGGTAACCATCAGGACAGCCCCAACCCTCTCCAATTTGGAAAGAGTTAAAGCAGCACCTCTTTACCGAACACTGCATCACAATGCAGTAACAGTACACGTGTGCTCCCAGAAACCAGCTGCCTGTTCCAACATTTGTTGACCATATCCTTGCATTGCCCTTGCCTTTTGTCTAGGCTCATGCAATACAAACACCATATACATACACACATCAACAAACAGCTTCTGAAAAGACTCAAAACCATCCAGAACGCCACAGCAAGACTCATTTGCAACCTCCCTCTATGCACCCACACCAATCCACACCTCGAAGATCTTCACTAACTCACTATGCACAAATGCACGCTCTTCAGACTCCTCACACACACCTACATGGCTCTTCACAACATAGGCCCAGTTTACCTCAACACAATCATACACTTCCACCAAGCCTCCAGGCACCTTCACAAAACTGGTCTCTCACTCGGGTAATATCCCCTGCATACACAAGAACAGGTTGTGCCTTCTAGCACATCTCCACAAAGGCTTACAATGACACCCTCCACCACATCAGGTCCTCTGTGTTGCTCCTTGAATTACGCAAGAAGCTGATGACTGGCTCTTCGATTAAGTCTAGGTTAGGCCCGGCCTACCCACCAGCAAACGCCTGGATGCATGTGATTAGAGCTCTAGAAAAATCTACATAGTGTTGCATAGCATGCATATTAACATATTTACATATTCATGCGGGTTAAATACACCTTTTGAATAATTCATTATTAGCTCTATTAAAGGTAAAAGGTAGTCATGCTACAGTGGCAGGTGCATGCTAAATTCTAGTATATTTGTATTCTGAATGATAAGATGAGATTCAACAGGGCATCACTCAACATTAGCAAAGGTCAGTCTTCCTCTCACAACCCTATCTCATTTAGCTTTTGGGGATACTGTTCAGTGTTGACAAGAAAACAATTTCTACAGACAGCTGTCACAAACATCATAGTGATAACAGAGAGGAAAAATATAAACACTTTCTCCACTTGGAGACAGCGGACAGTTAGTCATGGATATTAAATTTAGATGTTTTTCGAAAATAGCCTCCCATTTGGGGGCCTGTCACAGAAAAAAGCGAATTGCACCAGCTAGTTTGTATTCCAGCCTTAGCTTGGTTGGTTGGCCCGCACACCATTTTCTGATGAAACAGCACACTACAGGGATGCAGGAAATGCTTTACTAAAGAAAGATTACATGCAGGATTTTCTCAATATGGAGGATGCGCTCGACAAGCCCAGCCAATTGGCTGACCACTCACAAAACATTGGGTGTCTTTTAAGTGTCTGATTACAAGCATCCCATTAAATTGTGGTCCATGACACTGGATGTCTTTTAAGTGTCTGATTGCAAGCATCCCATTAAATTATGGTCCATGTGCAAACCCTAAATTATTCAGGATTTGCAACTATCCTGTGAAGTTTAACACATCTAAATATTACCAGGTTCACATTCAATTCAATTTTGCCAATGAAAAAGCCCCAATAAATACCGGGATAAGCTACTTTCAGTGTTATGCACCATTTATAGGACAAATGTCCAAAAAGTGATAATTTATTGCACCCATTAAACTCCGAGCATCTTGCTGTCAGATTTCATCAGATGCTATATTTATCATATCCAACACCAGGGTAGTTCGTCAAGTCAATGTGGGCACCTCTATGTATGACTGTGAAAAATCAAAAAGATAGATAATTACAAAGCATCTACAGATCTATGTATCTTCTAGCTTTCTTCTCTCTGTCGTATACTGTACACATAATCCCTGTCTGCCTAGCATGTAAGGCTAAAAGTGTGTGCACCCAAACAACAGGCACAATTCTCAAATAGAGATGGTCATGTCATCCATTTGGATAGCCGTAGTATAGTCCCAACAGTGCCCTTCAAATAAGCAACAGAAAGGATATTTAAAAAGGTATGCTGGCAAATTTCCTGAACTGGCTAAATATGTGGTTAATGTATCTCAAATAATCAAAGCAGTGTAAATCTAACCAAGCCCCTAATTATTTGCCAAACATAGCACTTCCTTATAATTACTTTTCACTAACCAAGGCACTCTGTAAAAGCATTATCCTTTTCTCCTACTCTTTCAACTTGACATAATATCCTTGAGCAAACTATGGATATAAGTAATCTACAAACAGAAGAAAGAGAGCAATGAACTATGGCCATGTAGACATTCTACAAAATGATCTTCTTTGTCATGGAATCCTCAAGCTTTAATCAATCTTCTACATTTTATGAGTTCATACTCAGATGTTTTAGCATGTATCCCAAGCCAATTCCAATCAAAATGTCATTAACCTTTTCTTCATTGCACTTAGTCTACAATGAAAATGTTTGGTTCAAGATATAGAATAATCTTTAACAATACTTGAATATCCTGTGATAAGGGCTGAATCTGGATCTGGCAATTTACAGAGTGGGTGGACGTCCGACAACCTGTCTTTCTCACCTCTTTACCAAAGACTCTTTAGCCTTTGTACTTTTTTATTTCAAGATTGATTTTATTAGGGTTTTACATGAGTAAATTAGAGATAGAGTGAAGATATAAAGAGAAAAGAAAAACTAGTTCGCATGGGATAACATAAAAGGCAGTTCAAGTCAATACTAAAGTTTACAGTGGGAAGAAACAGCATGTACCATAGATAGCGTGTGTAGTTGTAGACAGTATGTTGTGGAGATGTGGGTTTTTAATGATGTTTGATCAGAGAATTCAGAGGAACTGACTGGTAGGTGGCCATCCGAAGAAGCTTACCTCTGCTGATCATATGGTTTATGATAGGAAAGAAAGGAAATGATAGGCCAGGCAGGCAGAGCGTGGGAGTGAGAAGTGAGCGGAGGGATATTTAGGTGTAGTGAAGTGTCACAGAGTGTCAGAGAGGAAGGGGGAATCTGGAGAAGGAGTGGGTAGAGGGAAAGGGAAGGGGTTAGCAGATACGATGGGTGTGTATTCTGTGTAAAGGTATCTAATTTGGACTAAATTTCATATTATTTCCTTGAGTTGGTTTTTAGAAATGCATTCAAGGACTTTACCGCCCCTCTGGTGAATTGTATATATTCCCACCAGGTGTGTGGGCAAAGTTTGGAAAGTTCTTACCATTCGGAAAGAATAACTTTGAGACCACTTGATACAAGAATATCCCGAAGAAGGCTTCTTCTTTGTTTAACTAATAGTTCATGTCTGGGGGAAGGATTACTATAAGACGCACTATAAGACTCTTTAGCTTTTAATGTATAATTAGCGCTTATCATGATTTACATTCTAGGGATGGTCCTAGTTTGCATCTAGGACTCCCTCTCTGCTAAAGAGTAGTTGAGCATATTTTAAGGTTAGTATGGTGTAAACATGAACCTAGTTGGAAACAGAGCTAGTTGTGGATGAACAGTATTAAGGGTGAAGTAACCTGTATACCTATTGACATTAGCTGGAGGTCCAAACAACCTTTACAAGAGGTAAAGGAAACAATTTAAAACACTTTAAGTTGTTTCATCTGTTTTCTTTTGCTTCTGTGCTCTTAGAAATAGGCACACTCCTCACATTTTACTTTTTGAGAACCTTTTACCTCTGCAGGTCTTAGATATGTTTTTAGCTGTGATTGAAATGCTAATGAAGGCACCAACCCCTTGAACAATATGCTTCTGCAGGAAGAAATATCAGAATATTGCTCTCAGAATATCATC